>NC_138205.1:27443123-28757733 GCF_964194415.1 Vipera berus | reverse complement strand
GTACTAATTATTTGTTTCAAGGGAAGGGATCCCTTTTCCTATTATGCAGCCCAGATGTTGTTCAACAGCAGGCAGGAATAGAAGATGGTTGCTGAGGCTAGATGTTTCTCCATAACATCATCAGGCCAGGACAAATGGTAATTGCATTGTTTTTGCAACTGCAGAACCATTAGATGTACAAGCACAGTGAAAACTATGTTTCTTGCGACTCCAGAATGATTATTTTTCAAAGTTCAAATTACAGCTGCTTGAAAGATTATACCCATGGTTGCGAACCTATGGCACGTGTGCCACAGGTGGCACACATAGCCCTCTCTGTGGGCACATGCGTGATCACCCCAGTCCTAGGCCTTCAGCTGGGTTTTAGAAAACCTTTTTGCTTTAGGCCTCCACCACCATGTGCAAAAAAAAGGTTCAATCAATCAATCAATTGCAACTTCTCGTAGGAAAAAAAAGATCTCGCAAAGTTGGAATTGATTGATTGAACATTTTAGTTCCACCCAGTCTGCCGTTACCACTGCAGCCACGCCCACCCAATGGGCCATGCCTATCCGGCACCCAATGATACATAAGTAGGGTTTGGGTTGCAGTTTGGGCACTAGGTCTCTAAAGGGTTTGCCATCACTGGACTATACCATTCCAATCCAGCAACTCAGGATTCAAAGACACAGCAGGGGGTGGTACCTATCCAACCTAAGTGGATGTCAAAAAGCTAAACAGAGGCAAACTTGCTTAGAAATTGGATAGGAAACTACCCGGAAATATTAGAGCTGTAGTTTATACAGTACTGGGAAATCGAAAATACCATCCCCAGAAGGTGACAGGAAGCCGCTTCTCTATTGTCTATCATTGTCAAGAAAATTATGCAGTTCAAGAGCCTCCAGGTATTGAGCCTGGTTTGAAAGACTTTCCCCTAAGAACTCGGTGCTCTCTGAGCTTTATTGTTTTTTTGCTGATATTTCATTACCCAAACTAGGTAATATCATCAGTGCTAGCTGTTAAGTCGTGGGCTCTGGTGAGCAGGAATGAAGACACAAGACTGAGTACAGAGAAACTCATTCTTTTATTCTTGCTGTAACTGTACTTAAGCTTGGGCTGCACCCAGCCACAATATATAGCCTAGCCCTAAGGTAGCAGCCAATAGGTTTGAACCTGCGCTTGCGGCCTGGGGCTGACCAATTGCAGGACCGGAGATGGCCTGTCTGGGTTGCTGGAGAGCCATTAGCTCTCCAGCAATGCACGTGGTGTAGTACCACAAGTCCAATACATAACACCCCTCCCTCCTAAGATCAGGCCATAATCTCCCTTAATAAGCTTGACAACAGTCAAGACTTATGAATCACTGCCAACAACCATAATAAAATAATAACAAAATAATAAATAATAATGCTTATAAATTCAAGGTGGCTAGAATGACATTAAGTGACCTGTACAGATGTGCCATTGATTAAACAATGGCTAAATGGCTTACCAATGCAGTAAGGACTACAATGAGATTAAACAACATCTCAATGAACATGCTTACAAACAGTACAGGCAGTTTCAAATTGCCCCAATTTCTGTAGGTAGTGGTACAATTGTCACAACACTATACATCACTTTATTTTACAATATAGTCTGTGAGATATGCTGGAGGTTTGTGTGGCCTGGAGGAACACCTTGGAGTTCCCCTTGCTTTGTGGTCTACCAGCTTACCCAGTGGGCTGGGTAGACCCATGTCCCCTTGTGCTCCATTGTCCAGGGGGATTGAAACGCTCTGGCTGGCCTCACCAGGTTGGCCCACCCCAGAGTCAGTCTGTTCTGCAGAGTAGGCACAGCGGTTGCTGAGATTCGGCTGGCTCGCCTGGTCAGGGGTTCCATGTTGCACTTCCGAGCTTCCTGGTTCTTCCTCGGAATCAACTTCTGCTGAGAAGGGAAAACCCTGGTGGTTCTGGTGTGGGCTGGCCTGGGTACCAGTTTGAGGACCTCGGGAGGGACTTATGCCACAGTCCTCACTTAGTGACCATTCTGGAAACCTCTTCCTGAGTTGGTTGATGTGCCTTCTGACCAGTCGCCCTCCCTCCAAACCCACTTCATAAGATAGGGGTCTTGGTTACTTGACCAGGAACCCATAAATTCCCTGGCCCATAGTTTCTGGCCCAAACCCAATCGCCCATGTGCAGCCCCCTTGGGGGTTTCGGTCTAGACTCTAGAGGCTTCTGATGCCACTCTGTCTGGATGCAACCTGTCCAGTTTAGTAATTAAACGCCTTCCCCAACGTAGCTCAGCAGGACTTTTACCTGTAGCAGTGCAGGGCGTAGAATGCTGGCAGAGCAAAAAATCGGCCAATCTGTGATGCCAGTCACCTGTGATAATATGCTTGAGTGCCTCCTTTGTTGTCCTCACCATGCGTTTGGCTTGTCCGTTCGAAGAAGGATGAAACGGTGCAGACGTAGCATGTCTGATGAGGTTAGCTCTAAGAAAAGCCTGAAACTCAACAGCAGTGAATTGAGCCCCATTATCAGAAACTAAAACATCAGGCAACCCATGTGTTGCAAAGAGTTTTCTCAGCACCTGGATGGTCCTAGCAGTAGTCATATTAGGAACTGGAACTACTTTCAGCCATTTTCAGTGGCTATCCACTACTATCAGGAAAAGCTGTCCTTGAAAAGGCCCAGCATAGTCTATGTGAACCCTGGACCATGGGGTATGCATTTCTTCCCACCTGTGAACTGGGGCCTGAGGCATTTCAGGCTTAGATTGCTGGCATGTATAGCAACCATGAACTTGATCCTCTACAGCCTTATCCAGGCCAGGCCACCAAAGGTAGCTTCTAGCTAAGGCTTTCATTCTTACAATGCCTGGATGGCCTTCATGAAAAGAGTGTAAGACTCTGTCCCTCAATGAAGTGGGAATCATGACTGTTGCCCCATAGAATGCAGCCCTTGTGTGCAGACAACTCATGTCTCCTGACAAAATAACTTTGAAATTCAGAGCCTGGACTTTTTTTCCAACCAGCCCGTGTATACCCATGACAACACTCTGCTCAGAATTTTATCTGTGGCAGTTTCAGCAGCAATATCCCCTGCGTGGAGGGGAAACTCAGGTAAGTCCTGAATGGACAATATTTTAGCAGCAGGAGCTGGATCAGGATCCATTAGTGGCAGTGGTAGTCTGCTGAGGCCATCTGCATGGCCCATTTCCTTCCCTGGTTTATGAATTAACTTAAAATTGTATGCAGACAAAAATATAGACCATCTCAGCATTCTTGGAGATAGTATGTGGGGAATTTGTTTGTCTGTTGTGAACAACCCCAAAAGAGGTTTGTGGTCAGTGTAGATAGTGAAATCCCTGCCATATAAATAATCATGAAATTTCTTAACTCCAGCCACTATGGCCAAGGCTTCTTTATCAATCTGTGCATAATTGTGCATAATTGTGCTCAGCAGAAGATAAAGTCCTAGAATAAAACACAATAGGAACCTGTTTCCCATTTTTCTCTATGTGGCTTAAGACTGCCCCCACCCCATAGGGAGATGCATCACATGCAAGACATACAGGTTTAAACTCTATGTAATGAGTTACAGTGGACTTTTCTGATAGAAGGGCTTTCAGATCCTGAAAACCTTTTTTGTGTAAGTTAGTCCATTTCCAAGGGGCTTTTTTATCAAGCAGCCTGTGGAGGGGCTCTGCTATCGCAGCCTTATGAGGTAGGAATGTTTGATAAAAATTTAGGAGGCCCAAAAATTCTTGCAGCTCTCCATTTGATTTTGGCCTTGGAGCCATTTTGATGGCCTTCACTTTTGAATCAGCGGAGTGAATTCCATTAGCATCGATTTGGAACCCCAAGAATTCCGTTGATGAGACCCCAATACTACATTTGGTTTTTTTTCTATTTTTTTTTTATTGAAAAGTTTTAAAATACAATTTTCCTTTAAAAAAACCCCCCTACCTCCCCTCCTCCCCCCTCCCTCCTCCCCCCCTACCTCCCCCCCTCCCCCCCCTACTTCCCAGAGCTAAATACAAGGTATATATATATATAAAAAAAAGGCAAACCTAAGCAACCATATACTAACAACTATAAATTCTAAAATCCATCACTCTCTAGCTTATATAGGATAAAACAAACCTTAGCAATATTAAATATATATAAAAAACTAAAATAAAAAAGAAACACTCTCTAGCTGATATAGGATGGAACAAACCTTAATAGTATTAAATATATATTAAAGACAAAAAAAGGAAAAAGAAAAAAAAAACCCCTTCTCAACCCTATACTTATCCTAAATGAACTCCATCCATTTTATCCATTCCATGATATAACGTTCTTACAAATAATCTTTCAAGTTAACCAAGATCTTCACCACCTCAACCAAATCAGAAAACTTTAAAGTCAACTCTTCTGTAATCGGCCGTTCCTCTTCCAGTACCACATCTATAATTATTCCAAACAAAAAAAAAGGAAAAAAGATTGCGAACAAAACTTTAACCTCCATTTGAGAATCTTCTGTATATTCCACCGAACTTTAATCCAGAAAAGCTCACCCTTCCACAAAACCACCAGATATAAAAATATATTGCGTCTACACCCAAACCTTTTCCCACCTCCCCTACTTGACTACTTGACTATATCGTAGAAGTTCCATAGACTTCTGCAAATCCTGCTATTTTCTCTTCTTAGATCGTTTTGCAGCAGCACGCGTCACCCTCTGTTTTATAGACTCATCCGACGAGGTTGTATCTTGATCTCCTCCAACACCGTTGTCTTCTATCTGACCATCTTCAGCCTCTTGATGCACTCCTTCTCCAGATCCCTTTTCAGCTTCCAAAAGTGTTAATGGCGTTGCATTTAAAACATTATTGTAGAAATCACGCGCTTGCATCACAGTAACCAAACGGTACCTTTTACCTTCGTGCGTCACCATCAACCCCACTGGGATCTCCCATCTGAACCTTATATCTCGTTGCTTGAGCTCTTGCACAAGAAATGTAAAATCCTTCCTTCTCCTTAGAATCTTTGGAGGAATTTCTTTTAAAACCAAAACTTCTTGATTAGCAATCACAACTTTAGTATCATAAGCAGCTTGTATAACTTCATCTCTAGTTTCCCTTTTTGCAAAATATACCACCACATCTCTAGGCAACTTTCTCTGTCTAGCAATCCATGAATTCACACGAAACACTTTATCCATGCCTCCTTTTATTTCAGATGCTGGCTGTTTCAACACTACTTCGAAAGCCTCAGAAACCAGCTGCTTTAGATCTTCCTTAGTATTCTCCTTTAAGCCTCTAATTCTAATAGCAAACTGCATCTGGAAATATTGAGCAAGACTCAGTTCCTTTTCCATTTTATCTTCATTCTCCAATACTTTTGCTTCTAATATAGCATTCTTTTGAGTCAAGTCTTCTAACTTTTCCTCCAATTCTTCCACACAACGAGCCACTTTACACACTGAAGACAAGATGTCTACCTTCATCGCTCTGAGCTTCTGTTCCATCCTCTCCTCCATTCTCTTCTCCAATTTCTCCAATTTCTCCTCCATCTGTGCAAATCTATCATTAATTGATTCCAAAATTACCTGGGTGTGTTTTTCAAGAGCATCTTGTAAGTCCTTTGATGTCAATACATCAGGAGGATGCAGCGCCTGCAATAATGATTGTTGCACCGGAGAAGTTCCAGCACTCCGAAGAGTTTTAGGGGGTGGTTTAGCCGCCATCTTTTACCAAATGTGACGCACTTTCACTTCAGATTTATAATCCAAAAAAGTCCATCAAGCTGGAGAGTAAAGCATAATAGTCCTCTTTACCTTTTCCTCTTGTATCGCTCTGCCTGCTCCTTTAATCCATAGTCATTCCTTCAGGCAGGGGTGGTCGCAGACGGCTGGCTCTGCTCCAAGAAGTCAGGAGCAGAGGCGACGGCCAGCTGGGAGCAGCCCAGGCTACGGGGGAGTTCAATCCTTCAGCCGCCCAAGCCATAAGCTCAGGCGGCCCTGGAGAACTCTACCCCTACCTGGGAGCTCGCCCCCTCCTCTTCTCCCGAGGAGGGGGCTTCGGATTCGCCCGAACAGCTGATCGGCGCTGTTTCGGGCGAAAAAAACAACAGCTGAGCCGCGGGCAGCCCGGGAAGGCTGTCTCCGTCGCCGCGGAGCCACCGGAAGTCCGGTTTTTTTTCTATTTGAGGCCCGCATCGTGGAGCCTCTGCAAAACAGCCCTGAGCCTACTGGTCAACACTTCTGGGGATTCCCCAGCAATGAGAACATTGTCAAAATAGGGGCAGACACCCTGAATACCCTTAAGTGTGCATTCCATAATCCCTTGGAAAATACCTGGTGCAACACTGACTCCAAACTGTAAGCGTTTGACTTTGAATGCCCCTCTGTGAGTTACTATTGTTTGAGCCACGGCTGTGGCCTCGTCAACCGGCAATTGCTGACACACCTGTGCTAAATCAAGTTTAGCAAAAATGGTTCCCCCTTGCAAGGAGGCTAAAATATGGTTGAGTACAGGAACCGGGTAAGCATGCTGTTTGAGGGCCTTATTAAATGTGCATTTATAATCTGTGCAAATGCAAACTTCCCCATTGGACTTCAGTGAGGTGACAATAGGAGTTTCCCACTCCGCCCCATCAACAGGCTGTAATACGCCCTGTTCTACTAGCTTATCGATTTTGGAATCGATTTTGTGCTTTAGGGCAAAGGGGACCCTGCGAGGCTTAATCCTAATTGGCACAACATTAGGATCTAACTTAAAAGAAATTGGCGAGCCAGTGTAAGTCCCCAGGGTTGACTCAAAAACATCCACGTATTCCTCACAAACATGAGGTCTGCTTTTTGTGTCCGGTTAATGCCTGTAATTTGAATGCCTAAAGCATCAAACCAATCAAGTCCAATAAGACTCGTTCTTTGGCCCTCTACTACTATTACATCCAGGTGCCCCAAAAACCCTTTAAATTTTACCAATAATGTGGCTTCACCCTTAACTTTAACGTGAGTGTTCTGAAAATCCGTTAAAATAATATCTGAGGGCCTTAGTTTAGCCCAATTGTTACTGCGCCTACACACAAAGTTGAATGTGTCTTGTGAAATGATCAATACTGCCAAGCCGGAGTCCAACTCCATCTTACATGGAACTCCTTGTAGCTCTCCTGAGAGCTTGAGTTTAGGCTTGAGGGGGCGATGAGTCCCGGTGCGGCAAATGCTTCTCCAGCTTCTGAAGAACCCCACACTAACTGGACCCTGGGCCCCAGTACCTCTCCTAGTCGGTTCCTCTGACTGGTGTTTGGGTGGCCTTTCTCTCTGGCGGACTTTGCAAACCACCGCGATGTGGCCAGTCCTTCCGCAAGCTCTACACGTGGCCGAGCGAAATCTGCAATTGGCACAAAGATGGTTGCCTCCGCACCCCTTACATCTAGGTAAGAGAACTGCCTTGTAATCGTTCTCTCGTTGGTGGTTGCTGCAGTTTTGCACATTTGGTTGCCTTTGGAGCTTGTTGATTTTGGGTTCTTCATCTTCTGGCGATTCTCCGATGCATTTGGCAACCTCAAGATGGACGGAATCTTCAACCTTTGAAGGTTTGGTGGGCTGCACTGTCTGCACTGCACCCCTGGCAGCTTCGTCAGCCATGACCTCGTCCTGTGCCTCAGAAAATGTGAGATTGGGTCTAGCAAACAGTCTCTGCTGGAGGGTTCTGTCTCGAAGGCCACAGATGAGCCGGTCTCTTAGTCGTTCCTCTAAGTTCAAGAACTTGCAAAGGCGTGCGGCCTGCCTTAGGCCCACGATAAATTCTGAAGCTGTCTCTCTGGGTAGCTGCACTCTTTGGTTGAATTTAAAATGCCACACCATCTCCAACATCTTGGGCTGAAAATGCCTGGTCAGGTTCTTCTTAAGGTCTGCAAACGATACTGCTTCGATGGGCGTCGGTGCGAAAAAAATTTCTGCTAGGTCAAATGTTGCTGGTCCACACACGCACAGCAACATGGTGGCTTTTAGGCCTTCCTCTGCAATTTGGTTTGCTCGTAGATAGTTCTCCACTTGTGAGAGGTAAGGCAGCCATTCTTCTGGATGTTTTACATCGAACTCTCTGAGTTTGCTGACCTTCGGCATCTTTCCTCGATTCCTGCATTCTTGGATCCTGCTTCTTAGGCTCAGGGAATGCGTCTACTGAGCACGCGGCTGCTAGCGTGGCTTACTAGCCAGCCTAGAGGGGGGGAAATGCCTCTTCCCTCCAGCGTGTATTGCCGACCCCTTGTTGACTTCAGCTCTTTAAACGGTGAAGAAGGATCCCACCTTCATCGCCACTGTTAAGTCGTGGGTTCTGGTGAGCAGGAATGAAGACACAAAGCTGAGTACAGAGAAACTCATTCTTTTATTCTTGCTGGAACTGTACTTGAGCTTGGGCCGCACCCAGCCACAATATATAGCCTAGCCCTAAGGTAGCAGCCAATAGGTTTGAAACCGTGCTTGCCGCCTGGGGCTGACCAATTGCAGGACCGGAGACGGCCTGTCTGGGTTGCTGGAGAGCCGTTAGCTCTCCAGCAATGCATGTGGTGTAGTACCACAAGCCCAATACATAACATTAGCCATCGAAGCTCAGACAGCATCAAGGACCCTTCATTTCAAACTTGAGCTACAAATATTTTCCTTTATTGCTTATTTTTTGTATCTTTTTTTTCTATAGTTGGGTACGTGAAGAATCTAAATTGGATTTCCAACAAACCAATTCTGTGTTTAAACTATCTAGAAAGGTTTGAAAAGAAGGATTTTTTTTCTTGGATGCTACAATATATTTTTAGACTACTGATTCGCATTCTGCTCTACCCCTGTCTCTTAATATTATAATTCTAGGAAAAAAATCAAAATATCCACTGTGCAAAAGAGAGTTCAAATATTTTGCACATGGTCACATTCACCCTTTCAGTAAGGAGACCACTGGAGTACCACCTTCACTGGAGGACAAGCTTGTTTTTAAATCTATATGTCTGCCTCTATCCATCTTGCACATTTTCATAAACTCTTCTGTACTTGTCCAAAATTCAGTATTCCTACTGAAATCAATGGACTTAATTTAGCCATATCTAATTTCAATTTAAATTGTTTCTATAGCTCTCTTCAGGATCCAGCTTGTAGCTGAGATTAAAGATTGTGCATTATTTATGATACCGACAACTTTAAAAATGTGTTACCCAGATTGATATAAGGGGAGGTCCTAATTTCAATGATAAAGCCAGTGGTGGGATTCAGCCAGGTTCGCACCACTTCTGCAGAACCGTACCTAATTTTTTGTTGCCCAGGCCCATAATGGACCTCCGGAAGCAGCATCCACACAGAGAATCTATTGTTCACATATTTGAATCCCACTACTAGATAAAGCTCTGAAGTCAGACACAAAGACAGAAATGCAATTGAAAGACAGTTTTATCAATAAAAGTCACACCTTAGGCATGAAAGCCAGCTGGATTGCTTTGGGCCAGTCACACTCCACCCAATCCATCTCCATAGAGCTATTACTGTTGTCGGGAAAATAGGAAGAGGAAGGATTATTTGGTATGTTTACTGCCTAATATTTGTGTTACTTTAAAGTGTTGGGATTATGGTGGGATAAAAAAAATCAATAACTGTCTTTCACTTTTAAATAAAAAATGAAAAGATGTATCTTTTTACATTTTTCATTTAACTGAACCTGCAGGTTCATGCATTAAAGGAACATTGAAACTAACTTTTGAAAAGACATATTGTGCTGTAAGTAATCTAAAAGTTACTACAGTTTTTATTTTTTTCAGTTTGAAATGGAATACGAGATCAATTTTCAAGCATTTTTTTCTTTAAAAATGCTGGGATGATCAGATGACTACTTAATAACTCCTCCGCATTTCCTTTTACCTCCTTCTCCTTCTTCTGCTGAAATCAAAGCATATACATAATTTTATTTTAATCATATTAGAGCTTTTTACCCAGCACTACCATAATTATCAACACCATTACTTAGTGTGAAAATCATGGCCTGTTTAATGATCTAAACCCATTAACCTCTATAATAATCAGGTCCTGGTCAAAACATATTGGCTGTTCGTCATCATCGTCGTCATCAAAAATCAAGTGAAGGTTACAGATACTATCAGTAGAGCTAGACACAAATAGCACTTTGAAATTTTCAATCAAATTTGTGGATAAAAAATGTTTCTGAATTTGTCTTCAAGTGTCTTCACTTGGGATTTAACTGAACCATAGAAAGCAAAGGAGGCTGCAGATTGTTGGAAAAATATTTGCAGAGTTTTGTGACCCCATAAATACAAGAATATGATACTTCACCATTGTGTTATATTAAATCCTCAAAGAAAGAAATGCTGAAATTCTTTTCTTCTTTGAAATAATTAATAAAGCAAATTCTCCTTAATCAAATTGAAGTAATGGAAAGAAATACATAGCATTTATGACCAAATTTTCACAATGTCTTTTTGACTACCTGATTGGAATTGGTGTCTTTGTAGTGAATTGCAATTGGAAAATAGCTCTGAGGAACAATACTATAAATGAACTGAGGTTGAAGGGGCATTGCATCTTTTTAAATTCCAGCTGTGGTCTTCACTTTCAGTTTTGTGTATGTCTATGGCTTTTCTCACAATGGGCACCTTGGCTTCTCTCTGTGTTTCTGTCTCTGTCTCTCTGTCTCTGTCTGTCCGTCTCTCTCTCTCTCTCTCTCTCTCTGTGTCTGTGTGTGTGTGTGTGTGTGTGTAAGGATGAAGATCTTAAGAAAATTTGGTGGTGGAGGACTGCACTTACCATTTGAGAAGAGCTTGAGGACCATAGCTGGTAGGATCATGGTGCAGAAGGATTTGGAGTTTTTGTTACTTGAGCTTGTTAAAGCAATCTTACAGCTTATGCTAAAGTTTTAATGGATTTTTCTGCTTTAAAAATAACAAAAACTGTTCTACTGATTTTAAATAATAATGGTTAGAAGAGGCATCAAGGTTAGGTTTGAGATTGTATGTAAAGGAAAGGTTGTCTGTGTCCACATTTAGCGAAGGTTTTCATAATACGTAGATAAAATGATCTTTTGTAGATTTTTTTACGGTTCTTTGTTCTGCTTTTCTAATCAGGAAGTGGCATAACACAACCTGGTGAAATAGGTTGAACTGAGAGGGAAGCCATTGGAAGCTGCTAACTAATTAGTTGATGGAGGGAGATCTCAGTGCCTTTACTGGGATTTTACTTTATCCCAGTATGAGTCCAGCTTCTTAATTACCTTTAGATAGTCATTGATTTTATGCACATGTAAACTGGTATGCATCTTAATTCTGAGTTTATTTATTTAAGAAAATTTATATTTTTTTAATCTGTTTTTAACTTTTGTATTTTTTGTTTTAATCACCCTGTAAACAGCCCTGAGTCTTTCGGGAAAGGGCGGTATATAAATATAATAAAATAAAAATAAATAAAATAAATATGGCCACCCAACTCACTCTCAGTGTTTCTGGGTGGTTTACAAAGATAAAACCCAATATAAAAAGCAATAAACCCCACCCATCTGACAACCGGGCCTTATGGAAGTAGGGACCAATCTTATCTCTGCAGTTCTCAAGTGTGATATCATGATGCTGATAAATCCAAACGCCTTATGTTGTCTCTGCACACAAATTGCTCTCTCACAAAGCAGGTGGTTGAAAGTGAGCATATGTCAGCTCAGAAGAAGTTAATTAGAGAGCATATTTGGTGCATGGAGAATTTCAGGTTCTTTGCATCTTTGCATCAAATGGTCTAGAAGAATTTTCCCTCAACATAAAGTTCTGTAGATGTATTAGGATGGCTTCCAAAATTCCCAGCCAACATGGACAATGCTTGTGAATTTTGGCAATTAAATTGTGGATACTTCTGTAAAGTGCCAACTTAGCGAAGGTTGTAGCAAGCAATAGTAAATTGGACTGATTTTTTTTGCCTCACTTGATAAGAAACTTGCCTTGTTTCCAAATAATTAATCATCTTCTATTTCCAAAGTGACAGCCTAGAATCAGTATAGTAGAGAAGATCATGTTTCCAATAAATCAGGAAAGGTTCACTTGACAAAAGACTAAAGAAGTTATGTAAATCCTTAGACCCCTTGATAGCAAAGTTGTCCTGAAATCAAACACTGTTCTTGATGACTGCGTCTATCTGGGGATTTTTTTATGACAATGTTAAGAAAATGATTTGCTTTCTTCTGAAATGTTTTTGTGACTCTACAGGTTTGACATTTCTTCACATAGGGTAACAATAGAGTTGCATAGTGATCATAAAGTCAAAACATATATGGGAAACTGCTGGCACTATTGTAGACATGTCCAGAGTTGTGTAAATGCAGGAAAAGATGTGGCATTTTGTTTATTGTTTAGGAGTAAATGTCTCTTTTTAATATACATGGGGTCATCAAAAAGAGACTGAAAGTCTGCATTGGTTGTATCCAGACTTTCTATGTTGACCTCAGCTATAAATGAGAGAGCTTGCAGAAATAGTCTACAGATATCTCTTTGTCCTTATTCATCTCCCTCCCATATTCTGTATGTATTCAATTCTATTCGTGTAGTAAAAGGCCAGCTTGCCCTCTTACTCATTCCATGTCACTCAATTCACAGGCTTCTTTGCCCAACTTTGACATTTCCTAGCATCAGAGTGAACTGAAATGAATCCTGTATATCTTTCTGTAACAATGCTGCTTCCAGTCTTCCTTTCACACTTGTATTGTTTTTAAAGGCCAAATTGTTTGTTGTTGTCCTCCTCCTCCTCCTCCTCCTCCTCCTCCTCCTCTTCCTCCTCCTCCTCCTCCTCCTCCGCATCCTCCTCCTCCTCCTCCCCCTCCCCCCTTCCTCTCCTCATAGATTTTTGTTTGTTAGTAATGTTTTTCCTCAATCTCCTTTCAATTTCTTTTTAGAGAACCACATTTTCTCCATTTTTCTCAATATACTCTTGATCCTACCCCCTTCATTCTCATTCAGTTCTGCTGTCTTGGTGGTATTTATTTTCCTTAATGTTCTTTCTCCTAAGCAATCAATATAATATCAGAATAATCCTGTAAGAGTCTAATACTATCATTCCAATACTAGATAGAAGTTTTAAAATATAGTAGCTTATTTGACATAATTTTAGCCCCAGTCAATGGGTTTAAGTACACGTGAAATCAGATGAAGCATTGCTGGCTGGTCAAATGGACTGAGGCCCTCTAAGTTCCTTTATGGAATCTCATTGTATTGACTCTCTCATTTATTTCTTTTTTTACTTTAATTATGCTTATTTCTTCCTGTTCTTCACATTCCTCCTTTTCTCTCATTGTATTTCCTGGTGGAATTTTTAAAAAAATCAAATTAATATATTTATTTATTTAGAAGATTTATATGGTTGCCCACGTGACTCTGGGTGGCTGACAAACAATTATTCAGGGCACAAAAGATTTGGAAGGTATTTTAGCCTGGCAAGCAAGATATTTGGAAAAGATCAAAAGTTAAAGGAAAGAAGATATGTACTCATTTTCTGCCTCATTTGCAGCTTGCATGCCTGTTAATGTTTGCAAATGCCATATCTTAAAATCTGCTTTTTTAAACATTGGGATGTGTAAACCTTCTTAGCAACATATAATTTTTCTGCCTTCTGCCCTCTTTAGTACTAAATTAGGACTGCTATAGTTTCAGTCATAGAGTACCCATCCAGTGTGGGTGAGTTTCTTTATGCTATGACATCAGATTATAGTGTGAAGGGTAAGTTAGTTTCTCTCTACAGTCCAGCAATTCCTGTTTTTGTCGGATCATTACAGACAAATTATTGCTAAAGAGTGGTGGGAACAATTTTTCTTCTAAATTCTACAACAAATGTATCCTGATTTGGCCTTGGTGGCTTTGTAGGTTGGAGGAAGAAAGGTTAGAAAAAAATATCATGGCTTTTATTACTGTTGCCCAATTTCCAAGGTGAAGTCTTTCAACAAAGGATTTGGAAAATTGACTTTAACAGAGGGTTTTCTTTGGAATGGGATGTCCCAGACTCTCCATGAGTACTATGGATTCCTGATAGCTACAGATGATACATAGTTGGTGTGTGTATATACCATAATGGTACATACCATAATCATAATCACAATACAAATTATAACATAGACTGAACACAGTTTTTTTTAATTCAACCATTAGTCAGTAACCAGAGAAACACATATGATGTGGGCTTACCCATTTTGTTATACAGTACTGTCCCCACCTAGATTAGTAGCCCTCCCCCCATAACTGATTTTAAAGAGTGAAATTATGGGGGAAATAGTTCCCTAATACCTTGGATAAGTGCTACCAAAATAGAGTTACGGGGTCTAGGTTACAAGATTCTTCATGGATGGTCACTTAATAGTCTCTTGATGGCTTTCAAGAAAAAATGATTTATAAACCTCTGAGCTCAAAGTTGCTTTGGACAACTTCCTAATGCTTAGGGCTGCCCTTCTGTTGTTTCAACACAGCTTCCTTTTCTTCTTGGTAGATAAAGTGGAAAATAGTTCTATTCTTCTCTGCTGTTTGAGATTATTTTAAATATTTGAAACCTGTCAGAACACCCCTACTTAATCTTATTTTCTCTACATATCTGGTGATTTTCTTGCTGGATTTGTCATTGAAGCTCTTATGTTTTGTGGCTGAATGCTTCTCAGCTTGTCAACATCCTCCTCTATGCAGATTTTCTGAAATGTGACTTCAGACTAGTTCAGAAAAAAGGTGCAAGAATCGATAAGGAGAGCCATTTGAGGGTAGAAAAAACAAAATCAGAAACAAATTGTGAGAGGTCAGATATAGCTTGAGGAGTGGAGAGTGGTGAAAAATGACACAATTTTAGTAGTTTGACTACTGGTAAATGGGTCTTTTGATCTTGGTTTATGGTAGTCATTTCATAAGTGGGTAAGTTGCTCATGTTATCTGTCTTGTGAATGTTCCCATAATCTGCTCTGAAAACTGGAAATGTACTTCAAGTATATTTGAGGTTGGGGTTTCTTGTTTTTAGTCATCACCATATTCAAAGAATTTTGTTTTTATCTGTGAAATTGATGCTGCTAGTTCAGACCTTGCAAAAAAAATGTGCAGGAATTTTTTCCCTAGCCATTGCTGGCCTGAATATTTTATTTCTCAACATTAGGAAATATTTAGGAAACCTGCACTCTTCCAAGGAAAACTAGATCCACAGACGTACTTGATACCAAATGAGTTTGGTGCTGCAGCATTTGTGCTGCCCCTGCCAATAGTAAAAAAAGGACATTAATTTTTCATGCTATTTAAAAAATATTAATTCTTCACTGGGGCATGAAGTAAACATGTGGGGAGGGTTCTCTGGGAATCTGGCACTGTGCATAATGCCAGGAATGTTTTTTTCTGAATACGTTTTCCTAGAACCACTTAATTGCACAACAGGGGTTGAACAGTTATTTTGGATTTTGAAGACAACATGTTCCAAGGCTCAAATCATTTAAAATGAAAGGTAGTAAGCACAATCCGGTGGGAAGGTCCTTCTGTGTATGAGAGGCCCTTTGAAATGAATGAGAACTGGAAAGGAACACAGGAAGGAGCCCTTCCTGATGGCTTATGTGCTTAAACTATGGAGATATAAAGTGCATTCATTTAAATGAATTGGTACTGCCATCTGTTAACAAATGCCAGGCCAAGCTGGGGGGAAAAACTTTTTTATTGGTTATTGGAGGATATTTAGACAGGGACACTGAGAAACTCCTAGGGTGAGGATGAGGATCAGCACCAACCACAGCAGCCATAAGTATCTTTATGATGTTGGTCAGGCAAGGTGAAATTGATGTAATTTATTGTTGACTACATAAAGTAGCAGCACTAATATGTTTCTAAAAGATCACTGAACAAGGAGAAAAAACATTTTGTTGCTGTAGTATGCAATGGTAATGAATGAACTCTAGCAAGCTTTTTTTTTTCTGGTAGATCTTTGCTCATACTGAAGATTAAGGAAATAGCCAGCAGTTTCCCTCTTTTAATACTCCTTGGTTTTCTCATTTTTTCCAGTAAACTTGAATTTCTTCAAACAGTGTAATTGAGATTTTCCATAAAAAAAAGAAAAAGCATATTATTAAAAATAATGTATACATTAAGCAAGGTCAAGAATCAAAATATATGATATGTCATAGTCATAATCATAATAGTAAAGTTGGAAGGGACCTTGGAGGTCATCTAGTCCAACCCCCTGCTCTGGCAGGAAACCCTATACCATTTCAGACAAATGGCTGTCCAGTCTCTTCTTAAGGAATGTACTTAGAAATGAATACACATTTTACTTAAAATGTTTTGGAAGCAAAAATGGTATGAACTAGTGAAAAAAAAATACGGGAAAAATTAAGATTGGGAAAAACTGACTTGTAAAGATTCATTCACTTCAAGCTATGGCATTTAGCAGCCTTATATGCACTCACCTGAAAATAAGCTCTATTAGACACAATGGGAATAATTTGGGGTAAACACACATAGGATTGTACTGTTGATCGATCACTTTATGCAGTTCTCAGACACTGAAAGGTAGAATCACTTAAAAATTTCCATGTTTCCAAACTCAGGAGGAGTCTGGTAACATCTTTTGATACTTACAGACAATTTTTACTAAAAGGCATCATTTTTTGTGGGCTACACTCACTTTATCAAATGGCTGGAGAGTATGTGTAGATGCCTGGAGAGTGATGTGAGCTTTACTCTTGGAGGAAGGGAGGCAACAAAGAAGCTGTTTATAGCAATAGCAGTTAGGCTTATATACGGGCCCCGTTGCATTTTACACCACTCTTTTACAATGTGGAAGCATTATTTGCATATTGCCTCCCACAATCTGGGTCCTCATTTTACCATGGATGGAAGGCTAAGTCAATCTTGTGCCCCATCAAGATTGAACACCAGGCTGTGGGGACAATTGGCCTGCAACACTGCATTCTAACCACCGCACCACCAGGGCTCCAAATGCAGGTGCAGATGCAGGTCACATATAAGACAGATTTCAAGTACCTTATCAATTCACACTTAACTGCTTGGACTGCTCCTAGGGTGGGCTGAAACTGGTTTAAGGAATTCTGCCAGGGAAGTGGTATTTTCTCAAATATCATGTTAGAAAAGCCCCCATGGGGACATTCAAAATTATAAGGAGGAAATTTTTAATTTTTTTTTAATTTTAATTCCATTTATATCACGCCCTTCTCCGAAGACTCAGGGCAGCTTACAAACTTAGCAGAAATGCTTTTAAAGATATCTCTGGCCTGCTTCGGGACCATCCTCTCTGATATGGGCGCCGGACTCCATCATTATTTTTAGTGTAGCAGTTGGAGAAGTTGAACTTGCCTTGCATAACCATTTTCAATTTCTTTCTAAATAAATTTCATCTCTGTACATTTGCAACTATTTTCTCCTTGTGTTTGAAGAGGATATTGAAGATGGTCTTCCAAATGGAAAATAATGAGTCACTTGTTGAAATGGGCAGCCATACAGAGTAATTGAAAGAATGAATAAATGAACGAATACTGGTATGAACAGAAAGCAGGAGTGAATGGGTAAAATCAGGTATCAAACAAAGCTCTTTCTTGAATGTACTATTGGAAAACAAATGGGTGCTGTGGGCATTGCATTTTGTCTGTGTACCTTTGTGCATGTACTCACAGGTATAAAGAGCCATAGAGATACCTGTATAGTGCAGGTACAAAAATGGGTTACACCCAGGAAGTAAGGAAAGTATGACACAGAAATTCAGACTGACTCTGCCCTAAGTCCCTGGGAAATGAGAGGGAGGGGAAGTGAAATGCAGCCAAGCTTTCAAGATACTGTTACTACAGCATATATATCAATGAAACATAATTTCAGTCAAACGTGGGCCTATTTCCTGCCCTGCACTATCCTGAAGGGCTGACTCCCAGATCCTTTTTGAGCCCCCTTTCCCTTGTCCAGAGACTGCAGAGCCATGAGGAAGGAATTGCAGGGTTCTCATCATAATGCTTTGTCCACCATCTTCTTCAATTTGGCACCTCCCTCTGTTCTGCCCAACAAAAACTGTTGCAAGTTATATGTAAATGATGAAATGCTGGAACAATTAGATGAATTTCTGTAACTTGGCAAAATCCTGGGAAAATGAATTAATTGTGCATATGGTGGCAGTAAAGTCCTGGGTAGTATTTGGCCTTGTTGCAAGGAATGCATTTTGTCAAAGGAAGCAAACAAATGGCTATATGGAAGTATATATTTCTACCCACATTGTTATATGGAAGCGAGGAGTTGGGTATGTAAGAGAAACACAGAGTAAGTGGGATGTATTGGAATGGAGCTGTTAAGCAAAAAGAGAGAGGGCCAAGAATGAATGGGGCTGAATGAATGCAGACTGAATAAAAAGTGAATGGCCAGTGGGAGAAAAAAGAATGGAGAAAAAACATCAAGGTGTTTGACCATACAATGAGGATAGATGAGAATCAAATAGAAAAACAAGTCTACAAAGAATGAATGAGTCAAGTAGAAGAGAATGACTGGTGGGTTTTCTAAGATCTAGAGAATAGGGGGAATATATAAAGTGCATGAATCTACTGGAACCAAGGATGGTTGTGAGGATAAAAATAAATAGAGTTATATCAAGTGATATAAATTAGGTTAATAATGTTTCCTTTTTTCTTACTTTATACTTAAATTCTTTTATTATTTTTTTATTCCTTTTCAAAGTTTATGCCTTTCACAGTTCACAAACTTTATTATTATTATTATTATTATTATTATTATTATTATTATTATTATTATTATTATTATTATTATTATTAATATTATTATTATTATTATTATTATTATTTTCCCAAGCTTTTTTCTGAGGATTATAAAAAGCCCCTGGTACAGGAATCTAATACTCTGGCACTTAATTTATCCATTAGAAAGAATGTGCTAAAGTTAGTAAATGGAATATAAAGCTTTACAAACTTGAATGTTCTGATGTACCAACACTGCTATGTTGGGATTGCATATGACAAGAAATAGTTTCTTCTTAATTTGCTGGTGGCATTGGTAATGAATGGCCATATGTGTACATGTACATGCACACTCGTACAGCATTGTTAGTGATAATGTCCTTTCCAGCTGATGTTTAGGCACCCCCTTCTGATGACATAAAGTGGTAAGTTGGTAGTATTGAGAATCCATGTGTCTCTTTATTGCAGTCTCAATGTGATATTCTCCTGCACTGGAGTTACTTGTGGAAGATAATGTGTTTATTTGTTTATTTGTGATAATGATACTACTACTGCTAGTAATAATAATAATAATAATACTGAAGAAAAAGAAGCGTGTTTGATTTAATCATCTGTCAAAAAGGGCATCTGACTGGGCCCATCAGTTACCTGAGTGAGACGATAGAATTCATTGGAGCAAAAGAGGTGCAGTCTTCAGAGATAGAGTAAGATTTATGTTTCCCCAAATTATAGGCCAGTTTAAATCAATCAGGTTTTATAGTTCTGGCTGCTTGGGATTATTAGCACATCTTATTTATTAAATATCTTTATTGTTTTTATTTCTTCCACCTGCTCTCAGTGGGAGCTCTCCTCTGGGTTTGACTGGAAAGGGAGCAGCATTTCCCAATCTCAATAGCAACTCTGAAGCAGACAGAATTGCTGGACTGTACACATGCTGACCCACTTGCTTGGCGTAGGAGCACAATGCTCCTGAATCATCATCTCCACCTCCTCCTCCTCCTCCTCCTCCTCCTCCTCCTCCTCCTCCTCCTCCTCCTCCTCCTCCTCCTCCTCCTCCTCCTCCTCCTCCTCCTCCTCCTCCTTACAACTGACCAGAGCCAAGGAAGTGAAACCCTGCTCTACCCAGAGAAGAAAGCATAGGAGCTTCTCTCATGCATTCCTTCCTAGATTCTCTTGACAGTGGCGTTCCTCTCCCTGTTTCTTCCACTCCCGCTTCCATCCCATCACTGAGAATTAAATCATACCATATGGAAAAAAGAAAAGGCATTAAAAATACACCAAAACAAAATTAAATGTAAAAAATTAAAACGTATAAAAATTAAAAAAAAACTTTTAAAAGTCCCCCCAAAAAGGTCTAAAAGGAAGGGAATGAGTATTAGATGGCCATCTATCATAATACAGAGCACTCTATAATGCCAAACTAGGTGCTGATTAAAACTGATACATTTTTAGTGCTGTTGTGTAGAACCTGGCAACACTGTATGTTGTGGCGGAGCTGGTATCTGAGTGCAGCAGGAAGATGTACAATTGTCCTATGTCAAGTCTGCTGGTTACGTAGGTGGGTGAGATGAGACTAGAATGAATGTCTCTGTAGGCATTGGAGAAGTACATGTTCTATCCTTTCTAAGTGTCCAGTGTTCACAAAGACATTGTGTCTCTGGGTAGGGAACTTCCTGTATTGGTCTTCAAGGACACCTGAAGGGAGGGTGTGACATCATGCCAGACACCACAGAGAGAAGTTCTTGCTGAAATGGAAACTGCCCAGAAATTGCACAGATTGAAAAATCACAAAACAAAAGAACAGGATGCTTTTAGCACATGGGAGTGCTCTCTCAGGCTTTACCACTGGTCTGCTGGGTGTGATAGAAGGGTGTTGGATGAAGCAGGAAGTAGAACTGTTAATGTTCAGCATAATTTCTTTCTGCTTTACTCCATGATCTTTCTCTGTAATTGTGACCTCTCAGCTGGACTATTTGGGGGCATTCTTTCAGAAGAATGCTAGAATAATGTTTAGAAATATTCTGAATAATAAGTTACAGGTGTGCAATGTCTCCATGCTTGCAACCAATGATTTGGCAACTTAAAACATAGCTAAGCCCTTTGTCCCAGTCATCTACCTAAATAGCCCAGTCTTCCCTTTTCTCATTTAAAGATAATAATTAATGGTTGTTTAGTCCACTGTTCCTAAGCTTAGCTGGCAAAGCAGCACAATTAATGCCAGCTATCTTTTCTTCTGATTCAAGAACTGAAAGAAAAGTTCCTATCCTCCTATGTGCTTTGTCCATTTGATGAAGAAGTCTAAATGATATGATTAGAAACTTTGCATTTAAAATTGGCGGATTTCTTGGTGACCCCCAAGAAGAGGCAGCATAGAAGTAAGCAATACATCTTGGAATGTCATAAATTAGTACAGAAGCTACTCTTTGTTCTTCTTCCTCATAGCTGGAATAAAGGATCTGCCTGGGTATTGCTTCCTACCAGCTGCCTGCCAAGTCCCCTTGTTCTGTTGGCTCCAAAGCAACTCTGATTGAGATCTTGGGAGCAAAAGTGCCAGACTTCTACTCTGAGCTAGCAAAGCACAAGTATTTGTCCTCTTTATTTTTCTCCATTGTCTAGATTTTTATTGCTTGCTTCATAGGGTTTGATTTTCCTTCTCTCTGAGTACTTCCCCCAAACTAGGGGCATCTACAGAAAAAGGGCGAGGGGGATAAAAACCATGCATGATGGTGGTCATGCATTAAAAAGATGTGGGGCTTCAATTTCACATCTGCAGACGTTCTCCTAACTTTTTTGAGGCACACTTCTCCTGCCAATGCCTTTTTCTCCTCATTATCCTTCTAAAAATTCTATAATCCTAATCAAGGTGGGTGCATTTTTCTGGGGAAATTTGCATAAACAGACTACATGACATTTTGTTTCAGATGTGGTTTTTCTGAGACGGTTTGTTCAGAAGGACACGAAGGGTTTGTTTTGCTTGAATTGCTGTTTTTGATAGTAGGTCAAAAGAGAGTAGACTTAGCCTTGGCTGTTATGGAAAAACAATTGTTTTTCTACAGTTTGGACCTATAGATGGCCAAGTCTGCATCACTGTTCCTGTGGCAACATGATTGTATAATGTGCCTTGAATAGTTTTATGCAAAGAATATTTAAGAGATGAACAAAGAGAAGACCAAATGGATGTGACAGAAGAATGTTAATGGAACTTAAAAGAGAAAACTAAAAACTTGATAGATGGAATATAGTTCTGTTCAGAATAGACCCATAAAAAACTGGAATCACTTCTTTTTCAGAAAAAAATGTTTGTATTACCATACAAGAGAGACAGATTCTATCCCTAAAAGTGAATGCTTTTCTAATGAAGTAAATGTGTATCATGGTCATGTTAAATTCTGTTTCCAACCATAGCAGCTAATCCCCACTAGCAATCCATCATCACATAGAATCTTCTAGAGATTAACTGGGATTTCAGCTCCCAGAATTCCCATCCAACTGTGGCCATCCTGGTTGAACATTGTGGAGCTCAGTCCCCAAAAATCTGGAGAATGCTGTGTTGACAAAAGATGGAGTAGACAGTTTTGCCATAAAAGGATAGTAAAGGGCTGAGTGGTTTTGAACAACCCATACCACCCTGAGCAGTGTCAACAGAAATCAATTTCAGATTGCAGGATTCTCACTGTAAGATCCCTTTCCCATAGTGTATTTTCAAGAATCCCTCAGAAGAAGGTACAGTGTCAATGATAAAAGCTTGTTGCAATCAGGGTTGTAGAGATTCCTCCCTTTTGACACAGGGAGAAGCTAAGAATTCCCCTTCATCATTCTGTTGAAGCTTGAAAGAGAGTGGTGTATCTGAAGGGTTGGAAAATTCCAAGAAAGAGACTTAATTTAGGGTAAGCAATAAGATTGGGAGAAAAACTGTCTTCCAACAAAAAGAGAAAAGAAACGGGAATGGAGGTTGAAAATAACTGCAGATTTTGCTGGAAGAAAGGTTCACTCAGGGAGGACTGTGTGATAATAGTTGCCAAGGGTGTAAAAGGAGCTGCAGACTCTGTGTAGCATTGTAGAAGATAAAGAAAGAAGCAGAGAGTTCTCTTTTGCAGGAGAGATTATTAGACTGCATCTTGGGGAAAATGATTTGTCCCTAGTGGGTTTAGAAATATAATTCCCCAAAATCTCACATTGTGGCCTTATGGAATAGGAGGACCTCCAAGAAGTGCAGTTGCTTCTCTGGCCAAATATTACATTGTCATTACTTTCTTGGAAGGTGGGATGGAGACAATACAACACATTGCATGCTGTAAACCCATTACAAGTGTAGCAGTGTTATAACTGTCTGAAAATTTCTCCTTAGTTCTAGGTTGCTTCTCTCTTTGGTTAGTTTCCATCCATTGCTTCTTGTCCTACCTTCAGGTGCTTTGGAGAATAAATTGACTCCCTCTTCTTTGTGGCAGCCCCTGAGATATTGGAACACTGCTATCATGTCTCCCCTCATCCTTCTCTTCGTTAAACTAGACATACCCAATTCCAGCAATCATTCCTTGTATGTTTTAGCCTCCAGTCCCCTAATCATCTTTGTGGCTCTTCTCTTTACCCTTTCTAGAGTCTCAACATATTTTTTACATTGTGGTGACCAAAGATCGATGCAGTATTCCAAGTGTGGTCTTACCAAGGCATTGTAAAGTGGTATTAACACTTCATGTGATCTTGATTCTATCCCTCTGTTAATGCAGCCTAGCACTGTGTTGGCTTTTTTGGCAGCTGCAGCACACTGCTGGCTCATATTTAAGTGATTGTCCACTAGGATTCCAAGATCCCTCTCACAGTTGCTACTATTGAGCAAGGCACCACCTATATTATACCTGTGCATTTGGTTTTTCTTGCCTAAATTTAGAACCTTACTATTTTTCCACTATTAAATTTCATTTTGTTAGATAGCACCCAATGTTTGAGTCTGTCAAATAGAAGGGGAACTCATCAAATCTGCAGATGACACTAAACTGGCAGAAATAGCCAACACCCCCAAAAACAAGCTCAGAATCCAAAAATATCTTGACTGACTTGGACATTGGGCCCTCAAACAAAATGACATTTAATGTAGAGAAGAGCAAGATTTTACACCTGGGCAGAAAAACCAAAGGTACGAGTACAGATTAGGTAAAACCTGGCTCAAAAATAATAACTGTGAGGGGGACCTTGGAATCCTAGTGGACGATCACTTAAACATGAGTCAGCAATGTGCAGCAGCAGTCAAAAAAGCTAATACAATCCTTGGTTGTATAAACAGAGGCACTGAATCAAAATCATGTGAAGTATTAGTACCATTTTGTAAAGCCTTAGTAAGGCCACACCTGGAATATTTCATCCAGTTTTGGTCACCACATTACAAAAAAGATGTTGGGACTTTGGAAAAAGTGCAAAGAAAAGCAACTAAGATGATTAAAGGTCTGGAGACTAAGACATATGAAGAACAGTTGCAGGATTTGGGAAGGGCCGGGCTAGAGAAAAGAAGGACTAGAGGGGACATGATAGCAGTATCCCAGTATTTGAGAGGCTGCCACAAAGAAGAGGGGGTCAGTTTATTTTCCAAAGCACCAGAAGGCAAGAGAAGAAACAATGGATGGAAATTAACCAAGGAGAGAAGCAACCTGTAATTAAGGAGAAACTTCCTAACAGTAAGGTCAATTAACCAGACATTGTGGGTGCTTCATCACTCAAGGTTTGTAAGAAAAGACTGGACAGCCACTTGTCAGAAATGATATAGGGACTCTGCTTGAACAGGGGGCTGGACTAGAAGACCTCCAAGGTCCCTTCCAGCTCTATTCTGATTGATTGAAATTCGTATATAAAACAAATCACTAAAAATACCTCTAAAGGGAAGAAGCATTGTCTGCTTTTTAAGAGTTTGCTGAGCTATGGTTGTTTAAACAAAGTTCAGACAATGCAGTCAACTATAAATTATCTGAACCACCAGAAGGATTAGCAGATTGAGTGTCATAGTGTTGGATTTTGAAGTTAGAAATGTACATTTGATTCCTTAAAGATAACTCATCAGCCTTTATACATGGTATGACAGGATAGCAGTGACATGATAGCAATGTTCCAATATCTCAGAGGTTACCACAAAGAAGAGGGAATCAAGCCATTCTCCAAAGCACCAAGGCAGGACAGGAAGCAATGGATGGAAACTAATCTAGAATTAAGGAGACATTTCCTGACAGTTAGAACAATTAATCATTGGAACAACTTGCCTCCAGAAGTTGTGAATTCTCCAACACTGAAGTTTTTAAAGAAGAGATTACATAACAATTTGTCTGAAATGGTAGAGGGCTTCCTGCCTGAGCAGGAGGTTGGACTAGATGACCTCCAAGGTCCTTCCAACTCTGTTATTCTGTTATACAGTGGCACAATAGATGGGGAGAGATAGTATCTCTTCAATTAAGTCATACATGTGAAGTTCAAGAAACAGCATCTCTTCGGTTAGGTCACCTGAAGTGCACTGGTACTTAATCAAGGGATGAAATAAATTCAATGTACCAGTCCCAATGAATGAGAATGGGAAAACTCTTATGTAAGAATAGGGTAGGAATTATTTTATATTCTTGAAATATCTTTTAGGCATTAGTTAATTTGTAGCATATTCAATGGGCATTGTAATAGTGGTGGTGGTGGTGAATCAGCTGCTATTAGTGTTTTTGCAAGCATCAATACAACCTCACTTCAGGTATCCAATCTAAAATATATTAGGAAAAAGAGTTGAGGAAGAAGGGGGGGGAAACAAGCAGCAGAAAAATATTCAGATTCAAGATTCACTTGATGCCCTAGTCTAATTCAGTTTTTCATCTTCATGTAAACAAATACTTTTGCCACAGAGTATGTGCTGTACCATGGCCTATTTCACTGGCATGATAATAGGAAAATAGGCCTGCCTTCTACTGAACTTATGTTTTAAAGGTTGGCTACAAGTATTTCTATCTTCAGCCATTAGAAGTGATTTTATTTATTATGTGCCCCTTACTAAGTGCAATACAGACATTGAATAAAAGAAAAGCTTATACAACAGCATCTTGCAATCAATTACCCCATTATAACATAAAATAAGAAGCCTGTAAACTAAAAGGCCCTTGACATATGATAATTTTAACTTCTGTACATTCAAAATAATTGCATGGTGCCTTAAAAAATAAGCATCTTTAATGTTCTTTTAAACTTTAAAATGTTCTTTTAAACTTCCAACGCTACTCCAGCTGGAGCCAGTTGAGACAAAACTATGAACCTTGACATATCTCTTCTGTTGTTGTTAGTTGCAAAGTCGTGTCCAACCCATCGCGACCCTATGGACAATGTTCCTCCAGGCCTTCCTGTCCTCTACCATCTTCTGGAGTCCATTTAAGCTCACGCCTACTGCTTCAGTAACTCCATCCAGCCACCTCATTCTCTGTCGTCCCCTTCTTCTCTTGCCCTCAATCTTTCCCAGCATTAGGCTCTTCTCCAGTGAGTCCTTCCTTCTCATTAGGTGGCCAAAGTATTTGAGTTTTAGCTTCAGGATCTGGCCTTCTAAAGAGCAGTCAGGGTTGATCTCCTCTAGGACTGACCGGTTTGATCGCCTTGCAGTCCAAGGGACTCGCAGGAGTCTTCTCCAGCACCAGAGTTCAAAGGCCTCAATTCTTTGGCGCTCAGCCTTTCTTATGGTCCAACTTTCACTGCCATACATTGCAACTGGGAAGACCATAGCCTTGACTATACGCACTTTTGTTGACAGGGTGATGTCTCTGCTTTTTAGTGTGCTGTCTAGATTTGCCATGGCTTTCCTCCCAAGGAGCAAGCGTCATTTAATTTCTTGGCTACAGTCCCCATCTGCAGTGATCTTGGAGCCCAGGAAAATAAAATCTGTCACTACCTCCATTTCTTCCCCATCTATTTGCCAGGAATTGAGAGGGCCAGATGCCATGATCTTGGTTTTCTCTTCTAATACTTGATAAATTCAGATGCACATGAGCTACTAGCGAATCTTTCAGATGACTGGATGTGTCCAAAACCAGGGCTAGCTATGTCTCAATGCCATCGATTTAACTGATATTTTTTTCTGGAATTCTCAAGCACTGTAATGAATGGCAATATAAAAGGTCAGACAAAAAAGGAAGGAAAGTCCAATATAAAAGGAATAGCAGCATTCTGGATACAAATGAATGAGTGGATTGAGGTCTTGGGTAGTCCTGCAAACTAATCGCTCTATTAAGTGTGTTTCAGCTGGGCATGAGAAAAAGGCTTAACTGTCTTGATTGTGGACAACTGTTGCATTCTACAAATGTTCATTAATTGGTTATAACAGATTTTGACAGTTTTTTTTCACAGTAAAGGACTTTTAAGATAGTTTATCATTGATTTGGACTCACTAAATTCCTTATGGCTGGGGAGATCCAGAGCTGGCAACCTTCAAAGTCAAAGTGAGAAACATAAAGGAGAGGCATGAGATGAGATGAGCAAGGTAAAACACAACAATTTCTTTCTATCTGTGATCAGTGGAAGAAGCTGGGAGCATATCCAATCTGAAATCCTGCCTTAGCAGCCAAAAGGAGATGCCCATTTTGTGTCATCCAAAGCAGGAGCCTGAAAAAAACTGAAAATTAACAGAGTATATATGCTAGCTGCATTTGGAATACAAAATTGGAGCACTGAGTAGAGTGTGTAAATAGGATAACAGGAAATCTAACCTGGATTCTTAAGAAATTGATATTGATAATGGAAAAAATCGAAAAATGGAACTATTCCACACAAGTGAGAACATCCAAGTCTTAAACTAATGAAATGCCAAACCTGCCACACCAAACTGAATCACAGCAGTAATATTGGATGCCAGCATATCAAAAATAGCAGTTAGACTTAATAGTATTAATACCAATGACGGAAAATCAGTTTGGTGTACTGGTTAAGCATCAGACTAGGAAGCAAGAGACCATGAGTTCTAGTTTTATTTTAGGCACAAAGGCAGCTGGGTGACCTTGGACCAGTCACTCTCTTTCAGCCCTATGAAAGTAACTTTTCTTCAAGTCTTGGCAGACCCCCTGTAGTGACACTGCAACCCCCTCCCCCAGGGGCTGGTGGAGCACAGATTGAGAACTACTGTGACAGATAGTCTGCCTTGGCCACTAAAAAGTAGTGAAAGTCATAAACCTAAAATTATTGGTAGAGAGATGAAGTGAAAACTGACAAAAAACTATTCTTTAAAGAGCCTTAGACAAAAACAGAAGGACAAACTCTGTGAAGAAGTTAAAACAAACAGAAGAATCAAAGGAAGATTTAAAAACATAGCAGAGATAAACTTGTTTTCAAAGTTCAGAAAAAAAAGATCTATGGAAGGAGAAGTTTACCCATCATGCTACAACAGGGAAGAGGGATGAATAAAGCAAAAGGATCTGAATGGTGGTTAATGAAGGAAACTCAGTTATCACTTTACTACTGCCTCTTTCAAACTGGGTATGTGGAAATTTTGGTATTAGTATTAGGCAATTAGGTTACCAAATTCAGGAGCACTAAAAATTAAGGATGACCATCAGGGTGGTGATAGGGTGTGCTAAAAATGTCAATGCATCACCCATAACTGTAAAAAGCTTTGTCCCTTTTCACCACATCTTGCACAACACACATAAAAAGGGATGGGGCTTTGATAACAAGATATTATGGTCAATAACTTGACTTTTTCTAGCCCCCCGTATCCCTGGCCAAAATCTAGCATTGGAAGGGAAGATTGGGTTGACTTAATTTTTGATAAAAAAAGAACCCAAATAATCAAATATTAAATTAGTGGCAGTGGGGGGACAGAAAATTTTCCCTGCTGGTATCTTTGGAGGCAATATTATTTGCTTCTATTTTTTGAAAACAGTGAAAGCCATTTTGTTTTTCTGAGAGTTGTTTGTCTTTACTCATTCAACTTGCACTCTGTGCCGCCAGCTTGATGGTTGTGCTAGAGCTGTTTTTAGATTGATCTTTTATCTTGAAATGTGTGTACTCTAACCATTCCAATTTACTTATTTTATTTCCCGGTTTTCTGTTATGTATCTCCAGCAAATTCTTTTATCCCTACTGTTTGCTTTGCTTTTGTTTTTTTGAAGTCAGAAGAGAACCAGGAATATGCCTGCTTCATATGAATTGCTTAGATCACGGGTGTCAAACTTGCCGCGTTACGTGACGTGTCGTGACGTATATTGACTTTTTTTGCATTGCCAAAACTGGGGTGGGTGCAGCATCAGTGTGATGCAACCGGCCCAAAGGTTGGCAGTTTGACACCCCTGGCTTAGATGATGATTATTATCTTTTAGGATTTAGCTCCCTCCCCAGGTAGTCTAAAAGTTAAATCTAGAAATGGGAAACAGTATATCTGATGCATGCATCTATACCAAGCTATGTAAATTGCTATTTTGCTGTATTTGTACATATACGTATATCCTGAATTTTGAACAGTTGATCTATTGCTGGAATATGGGTTTGGAAGCCTCCCCACTTTTATTATTTTTAGTAAAAGTCTCTTTATGTCTTGAATCAAGTGCAACCTGTCAGCCTCTTGCTTTGGAGCTTCTATTGATCTTGGGGAGGCTAGGAGGTAGAACTGATATGGTTTAGAGCCAGCAGATGTGTCACAGAAGAAGGGAAAATCTTGTTCTTGGGATCAATATTGCAGCAAGTATAAAGTAATAAAAATTAAATTAAATTGAAAATAATAATGACATTATTTATTAGTATGTTTTTCTGTAGTGCTGTATACATTAGCATCCTTAACATAGAGGGTTGTTGCAAGGATTGCCTACGTAATGGCTGTGAAACAGCATATTCTTAGGCTTGTTATTTTGATTATTGCAATGATTATTATTCTAAATTATACCGTCAGGCTTATCCATGACAAATTTTGAAATATTTTTGGTCTCTCTCATTGAACAAGGGAGCTTACTTCCAAAGATGAACTGCATGTGCAGGGAACATCTTTCTACAAGGAGAAGATTTTAAAGGGGGATTAAGTTGTACTTTTTCTGGGAGTTCCCCCCCCCGACTCATTTTTTCCTTCTCTCTCCACACAATTTAACTGCCTAGTCACAGTGTCTAATTTAGATGCTTGACAGGGGCATTGTCTTTTTATGAACAATACCATTAACCTTCCCTGAGCCCTTGGTAGTATGCAGAGCCATAAATAAAAAGGAACACATAAATAAAATCACGTAGTAGACACCTGCAGCCCAAAATTTTGTTGATAGATGGCATCACTCTTTGAAAGCCAGCCCCCTTCACCTCCCCATGCTGCATCACTTTCTAGCAACAGCTTGTTCTGAGCCTGGCCTTCTTGCTTGACACCACTTGCCCTTTGCTGCTCACAAGGACCCTATCTCTACAGTCTTAAAAAAACAATGTTTTTGGTTTGATCAAGGAGAATGACTCTTCCTTTACTGCCCATTGTCCTCAGTGACTGCAACTTTCTGTGACTGGTCCTTCAGTATTCACGACAGAAAACATAGTAGAAAATGTGGAATGACTTATGCCATTGCCTCATCAGTTAACCTCTTTTTATTTTCCTTCCTACTAGCTCCATCCCGTTATTCTTAAGCATCCTGTATTTATTTTTTTGCCTTTGCTTGCCCCTTCTGTTCTTCTGCCTCTGAAATCTCTGTGCCATTAGTCTCTTTCCATTCCCCACCCCCTTCTTGGACTCCTTGGGTGCTACTATCTATGCTTCAACCTACTGCCAGTCCAGGTCACAATGAAAGATGTAGAGTAGAATGTGATATTCTCCTAAACACTTGCATTGATATAACATGGACTTCCTAGCAAGGTTTTTAGATAGCTGTAACTTGGATGTGGATGAATGGGTAAAGCACCTCATTTGTGTGTATGTAGAAGGTGGCAATTCAATTCTTCCATCAGGACTGAAAAAATGCCATCTTTAAATCCTAGTGGTAGTCAATGAAGTAAGATAGACCAATGGTGTAATTTGGTATAAGAATATTTCCTATGTTTCAATGTTAGAATATAAAAATTTACAGCAGCTCAAGAAGTTTCTTCAAAACAACATCACTTTCTATCTGTAAACCTCACAAATCCCCTCAGTGTCTCTTCTATCATTTTTTATTATCAGTGGGGAAAGGGTTAAGAAGGGAAAGATGGAATTGTTGTAATATTATTTCCAATTGGTTATGATAGGACTGGTTTGTCTGGAATCACATAGAGATGCATTGCATTTCTACAAGAAAACACTGTTCCATTTTTATTTGCTCTCTCTCCCCCCCCCTTCTTTCTCCCCCTTGCCCTCTCTCCCACTCCCTCTCCTTGCACATCTCCTTTTAGCATTAATCTATAATCCCCATTGCCTGGTTTATCCCACTTAAATACCTGGATTCTGCCTACTTTCTTTAAAATCTTATTTTGTCCATTCCAATCCCATCAGTGCTGAAGAGGGAAATCATCTGCAATTATTGACCCATTCCCCCCTCCCCCATCTGCACTCCAGGCCTCCCTTTCCAGCTATCAGATATGGCCTAGAGATTTGATCCTGGTTTATTTGTGTTTTTTTGTAACATATCCCATACAGGAATCTTCATTATTCTGCTTTTTATCCTTGTGGCTTCAAAGTGTGAAATATGTATATTTTTCAGCCACTTTGTTGGGATTTCTTGTTCAGCTTTTTTTGGAACCTATGGTTCACACCCTTAGGGTGGATTGTGATTTCTGTCTAGGTAACTGAAATCTCTATTTAGCAATATGGGGCTTTGAAAAATATGTTGACAGCACTGAAGCAAAGCACCACTCCAAAGCTGCTTTGTGAAGCAACACAATCCCTCACTTCTCAAAAGTGAAACAACTTCTGCTTTACTTCCCTTTATGCTTCCTCCGACACAGCTGTAGCCTAGAAAAAGCATTTGTGCCTCTCTTAAAATTGTTCTGGATGTGAGAGGTGCTTGAGGACGCAATCTGAACATGGAAAAAATCTCAACCAAAAATGTAAATTAGACCTACCATAATAGGCTCAGGAAATTTCTGCTAAACAGCCCCCAAGTTGTAACCTTTAAACCTATATGCTGTCAGTAATTTCCTAAGGCCACATGAAGGAGTGCTGTAATGACGTGCGATTGATGATTCTTGGAACTGGCCATGGATCTTGTTGGCCATGGAGACTTGCCAAGATCAGAACTTCCACATTTTTCAGAAACGTATGATCTTGTCTTTTGAAACTGACTTTTAGTAACTAGCATGAGGTATTTTTAGCCCGATATAATATGCAATAATATATGCAATGCATTATTTTTTCTGAATCATTTGCTTTTCTTCCCTTTTATATATAAGCTTGCCTTCTGAAGCTTGAAATGGATGAAATAAAGAATAGCATTGTGTAGGCAACTCAAGGGCAAATATTTGCTTGATATTTATATCAGGCTTCTCCAAAGTGTAAAAACCAGAAAATCCCAGTAATTTGTTAGCCCTGTTCTATGCTTTGTTCTGCCCAAAGAGGGCTCTACAATCTGCTTCATTCTGTCTTGAATGGTAATAGAACATATGTTGACCTTATTTACCATACCTTGAAGAAAAAAGTCTTAAGTATTACAATCCTAGATAGTAAACCCTATGAATCTTATGTGCAGCTTTTAATATAAATTAATATTTATTACATTTATTTATTAAACAAATTTATATAGCTTCCCAACTCATACATAGGTCACTCCAGGGAGCTTATAACATTTAGAAATCAAAGGTTCCATTATATAATAAAACCATTAATCCCACCCCTGCCTTTTATATTATATTAAAATTTAAACAATTTCAACTTCCAAACTTAATTTCTATTCAGGATTACATTTGGATAGACCTAGATCACTAGGAAAACTCTGTTAATATAGCTAATAAATGGTGACCAGAAATTTCACATTTATTTTTTTATTTCTCCACCAACTCATTTTGTTTGTTTGTTTACTTATATTTTCCCATCTCTTATTATTTTTATAAATAACTCAAAGTAGAGAATAATAATAATAATAATAATAATAATAATAATAATAATAATAATAATAATAATAATAATAATAATAATAATAATAATAATAATAATAAAGTTGGAAGGGACCTTGGAGGTCATCTAGTCCAACCCCCTGCTCAGGCAGGAAACCCTATACCATTTCGGACAAATGGCTGTCCAGTCTCTTCTTAAAAACTTCCAGGGTTGGAGCATTCACAGCTTCTGGAGGCAGGTTGTTCCACTGGTTAATTGTTCTAACTGTCAGGAGGTTTCTCCTTAGTTCTAGGTTGCTTCTCTCCTTGACTAGTTTCCATCCACTGCTTCTTGTCCTGCTTTCAGGTGCTTTGGAGAATAGCTTGACTCCCTCTTCTTTGTGGCAGCCCCTGAGATATCAAATATATATAGAATACTACTTCCTCTTTCTTTTCCCCACAAATATGAAATGGATGCTTGGGCAATTTTGGCCAATTTGGGGTTAGGTTTTTCAGTTAGAGCAATTTGCCCCATTTTAAAGATAACTTAAAAGAAGGATTATAATTTATGAAAGCAAAGATGGCAGGTCTCAAGAGAAAGTTGACAAATGTTTCCCCAATTTACTGGATCAGCCAAAAGGGCTGGATAATTGGGGTGACAGGAAAAACTGTATAGGAGGCACAAAGGACCCATGTGAGGCATCCTGACTATTCAAGGAAAGTTCCATCCATGTTTACATGTGTCATATACATGATGCACATAAAAAGGGGCAGCCTTGCCTCCCTCTGCCCTCCTCAGACATCCCTGGAGAAGTAAATGCCTAAGCCTTGAGCGAAAGCATGACTCATCTAAAGCTATTCCACCCATGTTTACATGTGTCATATACATGATGCACATAAAAAGGGGCAAACTTGCCTCCCTCTGCCCTCCTCAGACATCCCTGGAGAGTTAAATGCCTAAGCCTTGAGCAAAAGCATGACTCATCTAAAGCTATTCCACCCATGTTTACATGTGTCATATACATGATGCACATAAAAAGGGGCAAACTTGCCTCCCTCTGCCCTCCTCAGACATCCCTGGAGAGTTAAATGCCTAAGCCTTGAGCAAAAGCATGACTCATCTTAAGCTATTCCACCCATGTTTACATGTGTCATATACATGATGCACATAAAAAGGGGCAACCTTGCCTCCCTCTGCCCTCCTCAGACATCCCTGGAGAGGTAAATGCCTAAGCCTTGAGCGAAAGCATGACTCATCTAAAGCTATTCCACCCATGTTTACATGTGTCATATACATGATGCACATAAAAAGGGGCAAACTTGCCTCCCTCTGCCCTCCTCAGACATCCCTGGAGAGGTAAATGCCTAAGCCTTGAGCGAAAGCATGACTCATCTAAAGCTATTCCACCCATGTTTACATGTGTCATATACATGATGCACATAAAAAGGGGCAACCTTGCCTCCCTCTGCCCTCCTCAGACATCCCTGGAGAGTTAAATGCCTAAGCCTTGAGCAAAAGCATGACTCATCTTAAGCTATTCCACCCATGTTTACATGTGTCATATACATGATGCACATAAAAAGGGGCAACCTTGCCTCCCTCTGCCCTCCTCAGACATCCCTGGAGAGGTAAATGCCTAAGCCTTGAGCGAAAGCATGACTCATCTAAAGCTATAATTCATATTTGAAAAGAAAAACTTGGAGGAGACCCGGCACAAGCTTTTAAACCTTCTCTTCTAGTCCAGTGCTCAGGAGTGACCTGAATTACATGGGATTTCAAGTAGTTCCTGCAGAGAACTGTAGCTGTTAACTCAACTCTCTTTCATGCAGGGAAACCAATTATTAAATGATGGTTGGGTGAAGGGGAAGAGGGGCAGTTGAAAGAGAACAACATGGCAATCATGGGGGAGGACCATTTTTTTAGATAGGCTTTTTAGCATCATTTTTTTCCAGAGTCCTTATAACCTCAGTACAATAAATCAGGCTTCTTGCTCTCTTGCCTATTCTGTATTTTAATCTGAAGTAGAGTTGGACAATATAGGTCTATTCCCAGTCTGCATCAGTTGTGCATATATTTAGGCATCAGTGCATTTCATCTAATTCCTGCAAGCATCTGTTATAATTTCCTCTTAAAGGCAGTACAAGAATTCATTCCTGGACACAAAGTTAAAATGCAGATTTCCCTAGCTAAAGAGATGCTTCTGGTAAATATATTTTCTCTACACATTTTAAAAATGCACTGAGAGTCACTGAGCTGAGAATAGTTTGGAAAGGGGTGAAAATGAGAGTTTTTTATCTTGCATGAGTAGATGAAGTCCATTCATAATTAGATCTGCAAAGAAACAGTTCCTCAGGTGTCCCTAACATGAGGATACCTGGTTGAAATTTTGAACTCCATATTTATTTATTTATTTATTTTATTGAATTTATATACCGCCCTTTCCCGAAGGACTCAGGGCAGTTTACAGGGTACTTAAAACATTGATACAAAAATTAAAAACAATTAAAAAGATTAAATTTAATCCCTGAAAGAAATATAAGAAACCCCAATTAAAAACTCTCAGCCTGGGCCGGAAAGCTCGAAGAGCCAGGTCTTCAGGTCCCGGAGAAATGAACGAAGGTCGGGGGCGGTCCTAAGCTCTGCGGGCAGCTGGTTCCAGAGGGCAGGCGCACCCACAGAGAAGGCCCTCCCCCTGGGTGTTACCCGCCGGCAATCTTTAACTGGCGGCACCCTGAGAAGGCCCTCCCTCTGGGAGCGCACTGGACGAAGGGAACTTGATGCCGGCAGCAGGTGTTCCCTCAGATATTCTGGACCCAAGCCATTTAGGGCTTTATAGGTCATCACCAGCACCTTGAATCTCACCTGGAGGGCAACCAGAAGCCAATGCAGCTCACAGAGTAGAGGTGTTACATGGGAGTGTCGGGAAACCCCCATCACAACTCGCGCGGCCGCATTCTGCACCAGCTGAAGCCTCCGAGTGGTCCTCAAGGGCAGCCCCATGTAGAACTCGTCATTTGAATAATAATAATATTGAATAAGGACATGCAGTTTAAACACCCCAAAATTCAAAATTTTTTGCATGTGACCCCTTCAATTTCTATTACCTATCAAATTCTATCACTTTGAAGGTCCTGGATGAAAGATAGGATATAAACCATATAGATAAATAAATGCAGGAATCACCGATGTGATCAAATCAACATGATTTTTCTTGGATATGATCTTTCTTCCCCCAATAAATCTTCATTAGAAATGAAACTATTATTTGGAAATATTTAAAATTCACCAGCTCTAAATGGTTTTCACTGCTTTAAAAATGGATAGACTAGCACATTGATCAACATAATTATAATCGGTTTATGAGTTTTAAAAATTGATTTGTATTCTGTATAGTGAAACATCTATTCTTTCTCATTTGTTTTTAGCCCAGTTCATCTTCCTTTCTTCTCAAGTGTAGAAATTTAGACCGCAGGTTCCAGTCCTAGTCTCAGGGAATCCTATATTGTTCCCGAAACTGAGTCATGTGTAGCAGCTGTTTCAGGGCTGAAACTATCCTAGGTTCAGATACGGATATTTTTGAGATCTTTATGTTCTCTCCAGCTCTCTTTACAAGATACTTGAAACAAAGCCTGGTGCCAGGTTACCATCTAGAAAGGGAGGCTCTAAAAGGGCAATTTTTCCCCTCCTTTCCTTTCACCAATCCATTTAAAACAGCAACAATAACCCTCTGTTTATTGGAATGAATCCCCTTGCCATCCTGCAAAGAGAGTGCCCATCTTCTTAAACATCTTTTAATGGTACGATACGTATTTAAACAATGCCAACTTTCTACTTTTTTCAAAGCTAACTTTCTACTTTTCAAAACATTGGATTAGTTGAGTCTCTTCTGTGCATCTGATCTTCTGTTTCTCTCTTTTGCTGCTCCACTTGACTTTGGCAAGTATCAGTCCTCCCCTTATTAATTAACTGACCAGGCTATTTCTCCCACTGTAAAACTTGCCCGCCTCTCTCTCATCCATTAATTGAGTGATGCCAACCAAATCTTCTTATGCTTTTGCAAACCCAGGTTGCTCTCTTCTTTAGAATGGAACTTTGGATAGGCTGAAGGGTACAAGGAGAAAAGCTTTTTTTGCTTTTCCCCTCTTTTCCCATTTTTTACCCACAAAGTCATTCTTTAATTCTTGTTTCAGAGACAGAAAAGGTTACCCAGCCATATTTTTTTTAGGCCGCCTCTTTATAGGCTAACCTTTTCCTTTTCTGTTTTCTAGCCATTGCTCCAGGCTAAACTTCTTCTGCTCCATTTCTCTTTCCCTGGATGTGGGTCTCTTGCACCCAGCTTCAAAGCTTTTCAAAACCTTTCCTAAACTCTCATGAGTATCTGCCTCTCTGCTTCTTTAGACAACTCCTCACCCTGTCTGGAGGTCCTTACTGTTATTTCCCTTCATTGGCTCCAAGCTGCCTAACAGTAGTCACTTTTATCTCTCCCTTAATTTCTACCTAATTGCTCTCTCTCGAGATTCTTGTTTCTCCCAGACTCTTACTTTTACAGTCTCAAATTCTTGGCATGCAGGTTTTAACTCCAGGCAAATTCCTACCATGTTGTACTTAACTTTATTTCCAGTACTTCCCTCCTGGTTGCATATGGTTAAGATTTTCACCTAGCAAGCCAATCTCAGATGGCCAAGTAAATCAAAGCTATTCATATTCAAGAATTCTGCTCCTTTTGCCGAGTTTTCCAAGAATCTTTCCAGCATCTGGTTAACTTTTAACTTCCATAAAAATAAGGGTGTCCAGCCTCTTCTAGCACATCCAAAGGGAAGAGAATCAAAATGGAAGCTGTATCCCAGACATGTCAAACACAAGGCCCGGGGGCCAGATTCGGCTTGCGAAGTGGTTTCATGTGGCCCTTGAACCCATCCTGAAAACAGTGAAGGAATGGCCCCCACTGCCTTGGCCCTCACCCAGGCCGGCCAGGAGCCAATGTACAATTTCGTGGTGGCCATCTATGCTGAAACGCATTCAGTCTTAGCTCCACAAGGCCGTCTGGAAACAGCGAGGGACCAGCCCCTGCCACGTTGGCCCCGCCCACTGGGCATGCACTGGGGAGGTATCACCCTTTGTGAGGAATGAAGAAATGCACCATTGCCTGGAAGTGGCCAGCACATGGTCCTGCCTACTTCTGGCAGGCTAGGGGCTGGGAAGCATTGCACTTCTCTTCAGATTCATGCCACCTGGCTCAGCCTCTCAGCTGCATTTCTTGCCTGTTTTGCTCCCTTCCTCATCTCAAATATTTTCCCACCACTCGAAGGAAGGAAGGAAGGAAGGAAGGAAGGAAGGAAGGAAGGAAGGAAGGAAGGGTCTGAGGGAAGTCCTACCTTAGTCCTTCCCTGCTGTCCTTTCACCATCCCCTTGCCCCCTCCTCTTGGCCTATCCTGGGGGGTCTCCCATCCTATTGCTAAGGAAGCTTTGGATACAAAGCCAGGTTTCCTCACATGGAGAGGGACTGGGCCTCCCTCTTGACTTTGCTCTCGTACCCATCATGAGCACACGGGTGCTTGAGGTCCAGGCTGGGCATTTGACCTCTGCGCCACTGTCCAGCCCCCCCCCGCATGGCCTGAGAGGAACAATAAGGCTCCTCCAATGGACCATGCCTTGGCACTTGCCCTGGTCTGATCTCCTTCTGCCAGAGACCCTCAGATCTGTCCCACTCCTGCCCAGGCCCCCATAGGTACCCTTGACGCAAATGATGTAAAGCTGGCCATGCCCACCCAGTAGGCCACACACACTCCAGCCATGCCCATTAGCCCATGCCCACCCTGGCCTCACCCCCCCAGCCCCCCCCGAGGGCAACCGCAATGCTGATGTGGCCCTCAATGAAATTGAGTTTGACACCCCTGCTGTATCCATATTACCACACAACTTTGCTATCTTCCTATTTTGGAACAGTAATAGCTGCTTAAATAATATGCCATATTATGGTTGAAGTAAATTAATTTAAAACAAAGGGTAGATCCACATTGCGTCTAAGGTACTAGTTCTAAACTGTAATTTAAACTATGATCGAGCTATAAATAATATGTAAGCCAAACTGTAACACAGCAATGTCTGAATAAACTTAATTTACTTCCAAACAAACATGTTTTGAATTGAGTTGTAAGTTCCTTGAGGCGGTGTTCTCTTCCTTTGTTGTTTTGTAAAGTGCTATGCACATTGATGGCTCTATATTAATAATAACAAACTTATGGATAGTACTGTCATAAACATAAAACAAGATCACATATGATATGCACAGAGCAAGGCTTCATCAAAACAGTCATTATATAGACTCCCATTGAGCCAGATGATAATTGAGGACACAAATGTCAAGAGGGTTTAATTGCATTTTAGCCAGCGAAGGTTGCAGGCATTTGCACAACCTTCTTTTAAATCATTCCACAAGTAAAAAATGTATTAATCATCTTCAGATGGAGCAGTTTTGCAAGAGACATTTCAAAGTAAGGTTCAATGTGAAATCTTCCACACATCTGAACAATGTACATGTCTACTCCAAAGTAAACTTCAATGGTTTATTCTCAAGTAAAGATTAATAGCTGTCTTATCTGTACTGTTACAACTTACATAAGGGCCATTTAGGAAACTTTTCAAACTTGTAGTTGTTAGATACTGAATACCATTACATGCCAATGACTAGACATGCAACATCATGGAGCATCCACTGTCAGTGTTGTGGAAAATATGCCATGCACCTCTGCAAAAAGATTATATCTTCAAAAATCAGCATCTTAGCTATTAAATGCTGCCCTCAAATATCAATTTGATATGAAATACAGATAACCAAATAACCAGAGATTATCCGGTGAATGTTCTGCATCTACTGACAGTTAACTGAATTTTGGAAAGCAGATTATTTTTCTCTCCCTCTGTCTCTCCAGCCAATTATTCTTTACAGGGTCACTTGGAAGTGTCTGCGAGTTAGTTAGTATGTGTTGTAGTCAGCCTTGTCTGATGTCTCCTGTATTCCAGTCCCCATTATAGAAAGTGGCAACCAATGCTGTTCCCAACAGGGTCAAGTGTCTGAGGCAACAGATTCCACCACACTCTCCCTCCCCCCATCTATTCATCCAAATATCCCATTCATTTGTTCTGCAGATCCTGACCTATCCCTGGCTTCCTGTACTGGCTCCAGGTCTCATTAACAAAAGATGCATTCTCTGTTCTTGAATGTTTCAACTTTGCCCTCTCCCTCTCCTTCCTTTTTTTCCAGCACCCAGCAGTGCCCAGGAATGTAATTGCTTGAGTTGAGCAAATCATTGTTCTGGATTGCAAAGCCTTCTTACTAAAACTGGCAGTGGTGTCTCATTTCCTCCCCCAATCCTCTTTCAGTCCAGATACTTTTTCATGTTTCTTCCAAACAACATCCAGTGCCTCAACAATAACTTCTGGTAATTATAACTTAAAGGATTATTAATGAAAGCACAAACTTTCAATTTTGGATTAATCAACTCAAACCAATGTGATTAATTGAGTAAGACATTTTGTAATCTGCAGAGGATGAAAGCTAGAGTTATATGTGTTGTATTATCTAAGATAGGAGAAACAATCTTTCAGTGATCAAAGACAGCACTAACTTGGGGACAGGGTCTCAAGGAATGAGGTATCTGGGACAATAATGAACAGAGATTGTCATCAAATCACACAAATGGGTCGAGCCAAATTTTTTCTGAAGTTTGCTGATAGATGGTTGGTTTTTTCCCCACTGTTTAACTAGGTTAAACCTATTTAATGATAGGAAAACGCTTCACCAATTTTTGGTAATTATACTAGTGAAATAAGATGGTAAAAAGATCTGGAGGCTATCAAAAGGGATGTCTCTATCCAACCTTGTTTAATAGTATAGCTTTAGTATATTACTATAGTGAGGAAGAGGGAAAGCTCACTAGATAACCTTCTTTAGCTGAAAGGAAGCTTCAAATAGATAATTCTATCTGGTTCGGCTCTTGTTTTTTCCTCCCATTGGCTATTACACAAAAATATTCTGAAAGCAAGTTGTAGCTTATGTTTATTAAATGACATACAAGCTTTCTGGGTGATCATGAGAACGTCTACCTTTGTATGAATTAATCTTCTTTCATGAATAAATATCCTTTATTCCGGGCAGGCCAAGGCATTATGTTGCTAGAGCTGAAGGACAAGGTGGATGTTCCCTTTCCTCTTAACAGAATTGGACTGGGCTGAATTGCATCTGAGGGCTTCAGGACAATTGAAGGGTCCAGCACAGGTCATGTGACACATACATGAATCTTTATGTCTTGCCACTGCCCTTTTCCAAGCTTCTTCTGCCTCAGGCAGTCTCTGTTCTTAGTCTTATTTACAGTCCGCCTTGCTGGGTTCTCAGATGAACTTGGTAGTGATTAGGAAGAATGTAGCTCAGACATGTCAAACACAAGGCCCGGGGGCCGGATGCAGCCCGCGAAGTGTTTTCATGCGGCCCGCGAAGCCATCCTGTAAACAGTGAGGGAACAGCCCCCACTGCCTTGGCCCTGGCCCAGAGACCCTCCTTCTGCCAGAGACCCCCAGATCTGTCCCACTCCTGCCCAGGCCCCCATAGGCACCCTTGATGCCAATGATGTAGAGCTGGCCATGCCCACCCAGTAGGCCATATGCACTCTAGCCACGCCCACCCAGTAGGCCACGCCCACCCTGGCCATACCCACCTGGCCCCCTGAGGGCAACCACAATGCTGATGCGGCCCTCAATGAAATTAAGTTTGACACCCCTGATGTAGCTGGTTTGTTTATGGAAGAGAGAGCGCTACCTTTTAAAAAAAACCTGAAAAGTTGATTGGATTTACTGAGAAATCTTAGAAATGGCATGCTAATTGCTATAAATGCTATACTAAGTGCTGTTTTAACTAATATCACTGCTAATTTTATGTTGCTTTCCTTTCAGTTGTTATATTTTCAGTTATGCTGTTATTGTATGTTGCTTTGGGTATTTGGAGAAACAGATGATTACTTCTAGAAGTAAATGGCAATCACATATGCACACACACACACACGTACGTATGCCTATTTCAATATTCCAAAAGACTTCTGAGATGGCATTAGGGGTCTTGTGCTAAGTCCGATCCAATCAATCAATCGGAATAGAGTTGGAAGGAACATTGGAGGTCTTCTAGTCCATCCTCCTGCTCAAGCTGGAGACCCTATACCATTTCAGTAGAAGTTACCCAGTAAAGAAGAGTAACTAGGAACTTCATAGGCACTGAATCAAGACCTACCACTACCTTCTGTAAAGTAAACTATGGAGACTACTTATTGAACTATGGAGTAACAGGAATCTCTGAAACAGGATTTACGGTGCACATCAAGACAAGAACACGAAGAGAGATTTATAGCCTGGAATACACCCAGACTGGATGACATGAAGGACCTAAAGGAACTATTTAAAGAAACATAAAGACCACAAATATGATGTCATCCAAGAGAACCAGCTTCTATAAATTGGTGTATTCTAGGTGTATTGGGATTAAACTACTATATACCCCTGGCTATGCCGGCTGTAAATTATAGGTATTCCATTTCAACATATCAGGAAGACAGTTGCAATAAAGAATAAATAAATCTTCTATCAAATAAATGTACTCCTATAATAGACTCCTCTTTCTACAAACTGCATTGGCCAGCAGCTTTTTTATCTGCTTCTTTCTGAGTCAGTTTCAAACTGCCTGAACCAAGTATTCCCAGACTTCCTACTCTAACTCCTTAATGTCACTTCAAATAGTATGCTTAATATACATTGGTAAAATACCTTCTTTTTTTTGGTCATGCAGTAGTTTGTGTGAACTGAATTTGTTTGTTTAGGCTGTTGATCAGTATTTTATGTATGAGTCAAGGTTGACTCAACCTTCCATCCTTCTGAGGCGATAAAATGAGGATCCAATATGCTGACTCTATAAACTGCTTAGAAAGGGCTGTAAAGCACTATGAAGCGGTATATAAGTCTAAGTGCTATTTATTTATTGCTATTTATTCATTCACTGGTCTTTTCTGCCATTCCAATTGCTGATGAATCTAAGTGTCATGCATCTGTAAATCAGGTTGTAAAAAATATAGTATGAATATTGTATACTTGACTGCGTCATATTTAACAATCTGATTTTAACCCTTTTTCACTCTTGTTATTTGTTTAATTTTTAAGTGTTTAAATAGTCTTACGATATGTTTTAACTGTTGATTATGTTATACACCACCAAGGCACCTTGTGTGAGATGGGTGGCCATATAAATTTGAATAAAAAATTAAATAAGACATCTCTACATATATTGTATATAAACACCAGGAATATCAATTATATGAAAAAAATGCTCAAGTAAGAGGGACCAGTATTAGAACATCCCAAATGCCAACAATTGCTGGAACAACTTCATTTTAATAACCAATAATGCAGGACCCATTTAAATTTCTTTGGGAATACTGTTCTACAGCAGGGAAGCAACACATGAAGAGTCTAACTTCTATTATCCATTTTGGTGACATTTCCTGACAGAAGGGATATGGGAAATGTCTACTCTACCAGATTTATGGGAATCAACAGACACCCAAAGATACCCATATCCGGAGCCATGATCAAGAGGGATCACCAGCAACTTGGCTTGCATTGTACTGTTTTAACCACCAAAGTAGGTTAAGTTCATAATAAAGGATATTCCACCTAACTTTTTATCCTGTTGTCCAGAAGCTTATTGCGTACTAGACAGAAATACTAACTGAAGTTTTGCTAGTATAAAGATTTTTAAAGTTCAGTTTAAATTTGATTAAGCCAATAAACAAGAAAATGATTTAATATCTGTAATTTAATAACTGTATTTTGACTCAATATATTGAAAACAAAGTAGGATTCAGACATGTTTGTTTGTTTGCTTGCTTGCTTTCAGTCTTCTGAAGAAAGCTGTGTTCCCTTTTGGAAGCTAGTCAAAATGAGGTTAAAAAAGAAGTAGGTGAAACCCATGTAAAAAATGTATAGGAAAACCTATTCTTTCTTTTGTTCTCTTGGTTTTTTTCTATCCTGACATCTTATTCTTCTATTCTTAAGATTGAAAGTTTGCAATGTAGTAGCAAATAGTTTTTAACTATTGTCACAAATAATCTTGCATTGGGCTTATGAAATTAACCTGATGCTGTCCTAAGACCACAGTTTGTGCATTTTTGAGCAATGTTTATTAAAGAGGAAAAATGATAGTCATTTTTGCAAGCTTCTTTAGAAGATGTATATCCCTTTTAAAAAGAATGACCTTCAAGTTAGCTTGTTATAGCTTATAATAATGCATCATAATATACATCAAGCCTGAAACAATGGCACACAGAAAAATAGTCAGGAACTAACAATACATCTCTGAGTGACTGCAGTGATGAACTCAAATGTTTACTGTCAATTGTTTAACAATTGCAGCATTTTCTGCTGAGGAAAAAAAAAAAGCTCAACATACTCCAGTGTGATTTTTCCATCAAAGAAAATGGAGAATGTTTGGGCTCATTGTCTGCACTAGCCTCCATCTATTCTACAGTATATCAAGGTCTTGAGGATCAAGAAAAAAACAAATGGAACTTACAACTCTTAAGACTTACAACTGAGTCTTGCCCTATATATCTACAAACAATTTTTGGCTTCCCAGGACAGTATGTGATACAGTATGTGAATTGGCCTCAGTTTCGTATATTTTATTGCATGAGATTTGGCAGCTTAATCCAGACATACTTATGTTCTACTGTGCAAGAGTGCCTTACACATTCACAGACATATAGGCTCTGTCGAGGCTATTTCCCTTTACAGCTCTTGCTGGAATGACATGGGTATACAAACATTCCATAAATATCTGCAAAGTGGCAGCTCCCTCTACAGGCACCAGTGCACAGAGGCACTGGTGGCTTGAAAAGAATAAAGCGGTGAGGAGCCCAAGATCTTTTCATATGTTTTCAAAAGTGAGTTGCAAGGCCAAGCTGCAAGGGAGTGGACAGTACTTGCAGGACTGTTGTCCTGTCTGGTGTTCATCCTCCATGAATATGCTACGACTAACTTGAGTTTTGCTTCTAATGTTATTTGTAGCAACAACCTTCTTCAAATTGCTTCAGAGTGCTGCCTTTCAGCTCATCAAACCCTGGACAGTAATGGTATGAGCTCTGTTCTCTCATAGAGCAAAGAGAAGAATCTCCCTTATACTATAGCCATTTTTGCCTGGCTAATGGCCAGCCTAGGTTGGACCTTCCTAGGCAATTATGTTTTTCCAAGAAACAAGAGTTGCTACTTTCTTATTTTCTTTGGTTCCCTGCCTGTAAGTGGAGGTCATTATTTCCTTTCTGTTCTGTAGCCCAAGGGCAGGACTTGATTTGAGTGAGGTTTAAGTTCAATTAATATAGCCTGGATCCAGCCCAATAAAATATACCAGAAAATCAGCACTGAAATACAACCACTCAGAGCCTCCCTTAATTAAAATAGCCAATCGTATTTAAATCCAGTAAAGCTTAAGAAAATGGATTTACAACAAAACATGACACCACCTTGCTTTCTAAAGGTCAACCGAATGAAAAGTGGAATAAAAAAAACATGATTAAGTTGAAAGAGATACTATTTAACTACTAAGTTTAGTATTATGTGGTATAATGACCAGTATCCCAAGTCAATTCAGTGATTTGATCAACACATGTAGCTGGAGATCTGATTGAGACTACATTGAGAGGATCTTATGAAAAAGTTTGAAACAGAACTCTAGGACTATAAAATGTTTAAATGCCTTTGCTTAAATACTTCCAGTGAAGGAAAATTGATTTAAGGTACTTTGCTTCATTATAGAACAGTCTTTGTCATTATGATTTTCATTTCTGATCTCAAACTACCATTTACTTACTTCTAATTAGAAATGTAGAAGAGCATAAAGAAAAAAGGAGCCTTAGGGTTTGTCAACTTTAGCCCCAGCTAAAGGTAAAAACCCACTATTACCATATCCCTACAGTAGTCATCAAGCCTCCATATGAAATAATTTCAGCAAAGAAGGGGCAACAGTCTTTTCAGTCTATTAGATTTTCACTAACAGATTATCAAGTTGCTGTCAACTCTTAATGACCACATTAATAGATTTTTTTTCCTCCAGGACCAGGGCTTTTTTTCTCATAGAACGCTCAGAACGGAGTTCCGGCACCTTTTTTGGATGGAACCTTGTAGCGTAGGCAAGGCAGGTTGTATGACATGTGTGAGTTCCGGCATCTTTTTCTTTTACAAAAAAAGCACTGTCCAGGACCATCTGGCCCTAACCTGACTTTTCAAGTCTTCCAACAGTGCACCCATCACATACTATAAGTGAGTCCATCTATATTGCAACTGGTTGTACTTTAATCTTTCTTTCTACCTTTCCTTGTATTAGAGCTAAGCCTTCAAATAATGTGTCCAAAGTAGGATAACGGAAGCCTGGTCATTTGTGCCTCTAATGCTGCTTCTTAGATGTTCAATGAATTCTTTGTAATTTGAATTAATTGGTTCTTACCCTGTCTTCTGAAACAATTCTGAACCCTTCTACCAATCTTCTATATGACAGCCTGTCTGAAACTACCATATCTCTCCATATTTTTCTTCTCTCCATGCTAAAAATAAATTTAAAATTTCCAAATGTTCCCTTTGAGTTTTTCCTTCCAGGCACCTTATGATTCTGGTTACTCTTCTTTGAACATGCTCCAGTTTGCCAATATTCTTCCCAAAATGCAGTATCCACAACTGGATATAATAAAGTAAACTCATTCTGATGAATACAGAAAACATATTCTGATGTTATTTTTCTTGATTTTGATTAGGGGTTTTGTTTTGCTACAACTAGGATTGCATTTTATTTTACAGCTGCATCACCCCCTTGACTCATATTCAGCTTATGATCTTTTGCATGTTGTACTACCTGTATAACCTCTCTTATCCTACTCTTATGCTTGATTTTTCTTATTCAAATGAAGGCCTTTGGATTTATCTGTTGCGCTTCCTGACCATCATTCCAGCTTCTCAAAATCCTTCTGAATCTTGATACTTTGTCTCATCTAACAGAATAAGAGAATAATAGAGTTGGAAGGGAACTTGGAGGTCTTCTAGTCCAACCCCCTGCTCAAGCAGGAAATCCTATATCATTTCAAACAAATGGTTGTCCAATCTTTTGCAGATTATTTACCTGCAAATAATCATTTGATAATCTGGTTTTCTACACACACCCATCTAAGTCATTTGTAAATATGTTGAACAGTATGGAGGCAGCAACATACCATTGGGCACCTCCTTTCAGCTTGATGTAGACCTATTGACTTACACTTGTTTGGTAATATTGTTTAACCAGCTCTATATGTATCTAATGAACTAATCCATGTAGTCAAGCCTGGATTTTTGAAAGTAGCTTTCCAGAGAAGTCTGTCAAATGATTTGTTGAAATATTTATTCTGCTCCTTCCCCCCACCCCCAAAAGTTATATTGGTTTGGCATGAAGCAGAACTTCAAGATATGATCTACATGTTCATTCAAAACTCTTGTTATGTGGTTCTGCTTAGAGCACTGTGTAAACCTAGTTATTGTGATTAATAAGCAGTGATTTGTGCTACACAATCCTCTCTGGCCCAAAGGTCACTATTGGCTTGACTGATTGCTGGGGCCATAATCTAAAAAGTAAAAGGTTGGTAAGAATAAACATTGATTTGATGTCATTTACAATTACAATTAAATTAAATTAAATATAGGCAGAATGATGACTTTCCATTCATGCATTTGGTTACAATTCTGGAGATCTCTGGAGTCATTACAGTCCTTCGTGGTAATGGGGGCTGAATTTTTGCTAATATGTTTCTGTTTTAGAAGTTGGCTTATTGTGGGAACCAAGCCAATTGTCATTTATTCAAATAACTATGGTTAAGCCAATCATGGCTTGTTTCAACATCAGAGAACTCTCTAAACCCAGATAGATGGTCCTCCACCCCTTCTTAAAAATCTCCAATGAAAGAAAGCTAAATGCTTGGGAGGTCACTGTCAGAGAGGTCATGCTGCTAGGAAATGCTTTGTAAGGCATAACCTTTTGTTGCCGCAGTGGCCCTTCAAGGCAGCTAATGATATTAGCTGAAATGTTAACAGCAAAGAAGTGGAATAAAGTGGCAGAGGATTTCTAGAGTGAAGGGGCTACTGTGGACTATTCTGTCTTTCCATCCACATCCATCCATCCATCCAATCCATCCCAGAGCTTCACTTTTTCCCATTTTGTGCTCTGCTAAGAGGGAGGGTGTTTGCTGCTGTTGCTGCTAAATAGGAATAAGCACCTTGGCTGCAATGCATCACTTGAGGACCATTGGCAGTGATAAATCACTATCAGTTAATTGCAAAAGACAGCTTTATGTGGAACTGTTTACATTCTGCATGGTACCTTTAATACAATCAAAGAACAACCTCTCCCTATCGTATTCCCAAAATGGGACTTGATAGGTAGATAAAAATGCCAAATCTAGTCTAACTATCTGGCTGACTGTGTGACAAACCATAATAATAATAATACCTGCCTTGACATGGTTGTTGGACTTGCATGCTCTGTGGAAGATAAGAGCTGTGCCAGAGGTGTAACCATACTGGACAGGTCTTTTCTAATATGCTAAAAGGTACAGGAAAAGTTTGGGATACTGACAATGGCAAGTCTGGTAAAGCTGAGGAACATAATAAGTTTTGGAGCAATGCTGTGCTGCTTATTTTTTGCAGTTCTCATTTAATTGGATAAATGAAAAATTGTTTTAGAAATTATTTGACAAGAGAAGAAAATTATCATAAAATTATTATAATTGGCATGTGGTGTTTCCATTTCCATTACAAGCTGGCCTTTTGCGTATGCCAGGGGCTTCAATGGAATTTTAACATGTTTAAACCTTTCACTCAGCTTTTTGTGATTGGGATGTTAGGCAGTCAGGGAAATCCAAAGTGATGGAAATTAGAAATAGCAATAGCACTTAGACTTATGTACGACTCCATAGTGCTTAACAGCACTCTGAGTGGTTTAAAAATGACAGCATATTGCCCCAACAATCTGGGTCCTTGTTTTACCAAGCTCAGAAGGATGGAAGACTGAGTCAGCCACGAACCAGTCAGGATCGAACTACATTCTGTGGGCAGATACTGCATTGTAAATACAGCACCACCAATTATCTGAAAGGAATAGGATTTAGTGCTGTGCAGCCCTTTGGAATGGAAGGCAAATGTTGTCTTTTTCTATAGTGCTGCAGCTTGGAAGGCCATTGTGCAATCCCAAAATAATATTTATGTAGCTGCTTGAAGAGGCTGTAGACAGGTGCTACATGGGTGACCATGCACCCTGTACACTATGAAACACATTTTGGTGTTTCTAAAGCATAGTCACAATACATCAGTAGCCTCCACCACACACATCCTCAGAAGGTGATGTGGGACAGGAATTATGTGCAAAAGAAAAAGCAGTGTCACTGATTCAATGCATATCCACTCCTTTTGCACATACATTACAATGCATTAATAATAAAGATAATATAGAAATCACCACCATCATCATCATCATAATCTTGGGGCAAAAAGATACAAGGAAGACTCAGGAATTCCCTTTCATAATTTTAACTCACTGGATCCTGTGAATACTTTTGCCTCCAAAACCAAAAAAGTGGAAAGAAAAGAAGGTAGAAAAACAGAACTTGAGAAATGGCAAGGTATATTTCAACCTATCATTACTGTGAAATAAAAACTAGGAGGTTGGGCTGACAAGTCCTATACTTGAATCTTAAGTAAGAGTTTTTATTCTAGCTGGGTAGGCCTGGAACAAGTACTATTATGCTATCTTAAACTATTTCTGACTATTTGCCAGAAGAAAATGGAAGTAATTTCTGGAATTTCTTTATATGGTGGATTCTTAGCAGGATGAATGCTAGTAATGAAATCCAATTATAATTCATCCTTTCCCATGGTGGGAAGAGGAAGCATTTATTTTCTAAACCTTATAAGAGGATTTTTTTAAAAAAAAAATCAAATTCTCTTTTGTATAGGAAAAGCATTTTCCAGGATTAACTGTTGAACTACACAACATTCTCTGCAAAACAGCATTTTGCATAAGCCACTAGAAATAAGTTGTGTAATTAGAGCTTCTGAAAACAGCAATACCTTAAAATTGCATGCTGTTAACATGCAATTACTTGTTTCTATCTAGAAAACTAGCATCTAAAGATTTAGCCTTCTGATTGGCCTGAGAGTCTAATTTTTGATTGCAGGGAATTGTCCTATATATTTTGCTGAGACAAAGGGCAAAATGGTGCCAGTAGTTTCCTACTGATCAGCAATTTTCATTGTATTTTACAGAAGTCTAATATAGTAGTATACAGCTGTGTAATGTATATGACTGTGCTGTGTCATTTAATATCTGATCACTGTTCATTCACTGATCCAGCTAATCTCTCCTTGTGACTCAAGTGCACTATTGGCAATACTACTGAACAATATGGTGATCAGGATACTGCATATGGAAGACTCATTGGATGTACAACATGAATTACATGCTGTGTACTGGCTCATATGGGGGATTTCCTAAAAATATTCTGTTACCACAAGGATGGAAATGGGACACACACCCCTCCCCCAATTCTTTTTTGTGGTTGCACAAGACAAGCAAATTCTCTTGTTGCAGCCCATGGAGTCTCCTGTCTTGGCATGACTGGTTAAAAACTGCAAAGAGAAGAGTTGTATTGAGAGAAACTGACTGGCCCAAAGTCATCCAGCTGATTTTTCATGTCTAAGGCAGGAGTAGAACTCTATCATTTCTACTTTCCTTCCTACCTATTCATCCATCCATCTATCATTGTCTGTCTGTCTGTCTGTCTGTCTGTCTGTCTGTCTCTCTCTCTCTCTCTCTCTCTCTATCTATCTATCTATCTATCTATCTATCTATCTATCTATCTATCTATCTATCTATCTATCTATCCATACTGTCTAATCTCTCTATTCTTCTGTATCTCTATCTCTCTCATCTCTCTTGACCTTTCATCCCTACATCTTGCAGTAATTCCATAAATTCTGTAAATTAATCAAGTGGTACAGTAAGAAATCTGTGTCTTGAACTGCCCAGAATCCATTTCACTGAATAACTCCTGAACTCCAGTTCTTCTGATTATAAATATATCTGGTTTGGGAGCCTTATTTCTCTTTTTTCTTCTTCCCAGTTTCTGAAGATCTGAGCATCAAACGTGCTGTTCACTGAAGCATGAGCTTTGGATATGGCCACCCGCCGCTGCACTCAGAAACCTTGGCTGGCCCCCGGGATCTCTAGAATGATTTGGAAACATCTTGTTGTCATCTCCCTCTGGCTGCCATCATTTGTTCTGGGTGGGGCCTCTCCCACCTCCTGCCCAGCTGCTTGTTCCTGCAGCAACCAAGCCAGCCGGGTCATCTGTACACGCCGGGAACTGGTGGAAGTGCCCGAGAGCATTTCAATCAACACACGGTACCTCAATCTGCAGGAGAACAACATCCAGGTGATAAAGACAGACACTTTCAAGCACCTTCGTCATCTTGAGATTTTACAACTTAGCAAAAACCTCATCCGTAAGATTGAGGTTGGTGCCTTCAATGGCTTGCCCAATCTCAATACTCTGGAGCTCTTTGACAACCGGCTAACCACTGTCCCCACACAGGCCTTTGAGTACCTCTCCAAGTTGCGGGAGCTATGGCTGAGGAACAATCCCATTGAAAGCATCCCTTCTTATGCCTTCAATCGAGTCCCTTCTTTGCGGCGTCTGGACCTTGGAGAGCTCAAGAAGTTGGAATATATCTCAGAAGCAGCTTTTGAAGGTTTGGTCAATTTGAGGTACCTGAACTTGGGCATGTGCAACCTTAAGGATATCCCAAATTTGACAGCCTTGGTGCGGCTAGAAGAACTTGAGCTTTCTGGAAATCGCCTGGACATGATCCGTCCAGGCTCCTTCCAAGGCCTGACTAGCCTTCGCAAGTTGTGGTTGATGCATGCCCAAGTGGCCACCATTGAACGCAATGCTTTTGATGACCTTAAGTCATTGGAAGAACTCAATCTCTCCCACAATAATTTGATGTCCTTGCCCCATGATCTATTCACCCCTTTACACCGCCTAGAGCGTGTCCACCTCAATCATAATCCTTGGCATTGCAATTGTGATGTGTTGTGGCTCAGCTGGTGGCTCAAAGAGACAGTGCCCAACAACACTACCTGCTGTGCCCGGTGCCATGCCCCACCAAACCTCAAAGGGCGATATATTGGAGAGCTGGATCAAAGCCATTTTACTTGCTATGCCCCTGTTATAGTGGAGCCTCCAACTGATCTGAATGTGACTGAGGGAATGGCTGCTGAGTTAAAGTGCCGAACAGGAACCTCCATGACATCAGTCAACTGGCTCACACCCAATGGCACACTGATGACACATGGTTCCTATCGGGTGCGCATTTCTGTCCTTCATGATGGCACACTCAACTTCACCAATGTGACAGTCCAAGACACTGGGCAGTACACCTGTATGGTGACTAATTCAGCTGGCAATACCACTGCTTCAGCCACACTCAATGTTTCAGCTGTGGATCCAGCCACTACAGGTTATACTTACTTTACTACTGTAACTGTGGAGACCATGGATTCTAGCCAAGAAGAATCAATTCCTACAAAGAAGGAACCTGGGCCAACACCTTCCCAAGGCTGGGGCATGACTTATTCCACTACTTCACTGACTCCTCGTAGCACACGCAGCACTGAGAAGCCTTTTACTATCCCGATCACTGATGTCACAGAGAATGGCATGAAAGATTTGGACGATGTGATGAAAACTACTAAGATCATCATTGGCTGTTTTGTAGCCATTACCTTCATGGCTGCTGTGATGCTCATTGTCTTCTATAAGCTTCGTAAGCAGCATCAGCTTCATAAACATCATGGACCTACCCGCACTATTGAGATCATCAATGTTGAAGATGAGTTGCCTGCAGCAGCTGGAGCTCCCGGTGACAGCCACCTTGCACTTCCTGCCATTGAGCATGACCACCTCAACCACTATGCTGCTTTCAAGGCCCACTACAATAACAATAGTGGTGGTGGACCCCTCACGTGCTCCAAGAACCCCATGCTCAATTCCATCCATGAACCTCTTTTATTCAAGAGCAGCTCTAAAGAAAATGTCCAAGAGACACAGATATGACAGCCACAGCTTGAGGAAAACAAAAATAATTCTTATGGTGGGAGGGCGGCAATGGGTTAGTGTATGCAGTGAGGAACATGTTCAGGAACAGCTCTTGCCTCCTCACTTTAAAAACAAACAAAAACAAACACAGGTCTTTCCACCAGTGTGGCAGATCTTGGATCCCAAGCCTCCACCAGTAGATATCTTTGATTCTCACCAAGTTAGCTTTTTATGTTCTCTTCTTTTTTCCTTCTGCAAAACAAGACACTCCTCTCACCTTCTGCCTGATTTTCCCTTTCTTTTCTTTTCTTGTTCTCTCCCCTCTCCTTTTCTTATTTTTCTACCATACTCCCTTTACATTGGAGACTTTTTTTATACAGATGGGGCTGTTTCTGTATCCAACTACCTGCTGTTTTACTTTGAAATGAATGAAAGAAAGAAAAGAAAAGGAACAATGACAGTGACAAAGAAGGAAGGGAGGACATTTTCCTTTCAACGTCATGGGAATAATGTTTAGGAAGCAGAATAAAAACCAAGTGGAATGGGAAAGGGATTTTAAAAAATCTTATTTTGAGCCGCTTTCCGTCAAAATTCTATTTTCATCCATTGGGATACACAAAATAAATTAAATAAAGAGATGGGAGGTCATAGTGGTGCCAGGATCCTCACCCCCACCCTGCCCCACCTTTGCAGCATGTGGGGATGCTGGGCACACAGGGTTTTGGGAAATTTTTTATGACTAGTATTATTACTATGGGAAAGCAGGCACAGCCAATGTGCTCCCCAGAGACACGGGGGTGTGGGTATTTTTTAATTTGTAATAATCTAGGGTGGGAATGTTGGGTTTGATGGGGGTTGCACTTCTGGCCTAAAAAAAATTGAAAAAGAAAAAAAGGGCCTGTGGATTCCCGTGACATTTTGGGGTCTGGTCTGAGTTTCTTATTTTAATAAAATCCATAAAGATGTTTCCAATCCTCCCTAGGATGGTTTTTTCAGTGGGGGGGGGAATAAATGTGAGCTATTATTCAAATGCATAAAATGCAGGGACAAGGATGAATTTTGGCAGCAGTGCAAATGTATATAGGGGCACAGGAAGGTATATGCTAGTACTACTCTTTTACTTAATCCTACTCTTCCTGTTCCTGACCTTATTAAGCTAAGCTACCAAGTAATAAGACTGTGTATGTGGATTGTGGGTTCTTGCATTGATTGCTTTGGGTGTTCCATTTATGTTCAAGAACTCATATGTAGAATCCTTCTTTAATTTCTGCCAGTTAATGAAGAGGTCACTGACCGAGAAAGTAAGATAGCACATGCTAGAGACTTTGGGAATGGGGCCATCATATATGGATCTGTGATTTTCTATGCTTTCTTTGAACCAGGTTGGTCATCACACATGAACTACCCTAATATCAATGAGGTAGAGATGAAGGTACTGCAACATACACAATTTCTCCCCAACACACATACTCTGCTACAGATCAGGAGGGATTCAACAGTTGTGATTTACACCATTCCCGACCATAGGAAGTATAGTGTGATGTCTGTGGATGAATCTGCTTTCTTATATGGAGACGCAAGGACTAATCATTTTAAGAAACAATTTTTTTTACATATTATGGTATTATGGGAAACCACAGAGTCCCAAAACTCATTGTTAGTAGTCATGGGATGTGAAAGATGTAGCCCAACAACTTTTGAAAGACCGGAGTTTTCCCACCCATCATGTGAGAAGAAAAATCCCCACATCTAAAGACTTCACATTATTTAAACTTCAACCCAGAAGAAAGCAACATATGTTATTTCAGCTAGATATAACAAGGCAACCTGCTGCACCTTCACAAGTATTGGGACTGTAGTTTCCAACATTCTCAGTTGGAAAGCTGAATATTTGGGGAAAGCTGTGATAGATGGGGAGGCTGAGAACTTTCAGGCTTTCGTGAGAAAAATTGGATTGACGAAAAGATGGAAAGGAAACATCAGAAGATTACATCACAAAAGAGACCTGGGAATGCAGGAGCAAAACTTTCAGAAGGCATGAATGTTTGGGATAGGATAGAATCAACACTGTCTCCCCAACCTGATCTCCTGGGCAGGCAGTTTATGTCAAAAGATGATCTGAGGATTTGGAGAGTTTAACACATCTTAGAGGATATCCAGTTGGGAAGGATTATTGTTATTGTTATTGTTATTGTGAGGTGCTCACAGTTGCTTAAGAGGGTCATTCAAGCAAATATTTCAAATAAAGGTGGTCTAGATATTTAAGGAATATGGATTAGATCAGGTTTTTGAAGGATCAAAATAAGGAATTGTTTGGTCTGTGGAGTGCTATGAAAAAATGAAGGTGTGTGAGGGATGACAACTTTTGACTAGATAGGAGAAAATTGCTGTAGTCAAGAGAAAATAATGGTAAAATGTGAAAAAGGGGGGGGTTGCAAAAGGCTGAAGAAAAATGATCTATTCTTTTCTTGCGCACAGAGAAGTGACATCTTTTGGTGATGGATTCTATGTGGAAGCAAAATATGCCCACTAAGAAAAAAAATATTCTGTGTTTATTTTTTTTGGGTAGTAATATCAAAATAATTTTTTAAAATATATTTTTATTAAAATATTTTTTCTTAACATAAAATAAAAACGGAAATAAAGACAATGGAAAGAATAGGAAGGAAAGAAGTTAGAGGAAATTAAATAAGGAAAGAGGAAAAAAGAAACAAAAAGCAGTAGTTTCCAATTTTTTTCAATGCAGTAAGTTACCTAATAAAGTTACAGTATCAAGTTTTTTCTTATGCCAAACAGTAACTACAAGCCATTTCTATACCAGTAGCCCATTTAATCATCAAAACCCAAGACCAAAATTTCATTTTTTTTCCTCTTTCATACAGAAAGTCCAGAAGTGGTTTCTAGGTAACCACAAAACTATTTACCTTGTTATCCCTAATTAATGCAGATAACTATGTCACCATCTCTGCCAATTCCATCATCTTCTCAATCCATTGTGGGGGTTAATGCTTCTTTCCATTTCTAGGCATATAAAATGTTTGCAGCTGTCAGCATCTATAGTAACAAAGTTCCATTTCCCCCAATTCTTTATCTAATAATCCTAGAAGAAAAGTTTCTGGTTTCCACTGTAATTGTCTAAAGAAATTATGAGGAGAGGAAAACTTCAGAAGAAAGATAAGATGATTAACCTTATTTGCTGTAGGTCAGCCATCCTTTACTACTCTGAATAGGCAGCTGGCCTCACAGGATTGCCTGAAGGGAAGAAAACTCTTAGCAGAAAGGCAGCATGGCTTGTCAGCAACCTACAAGAGGTATGGAAAGCCACTGAATTAGAGCAGGTTGCTGGGAGAGAACAGTGGGCAGGGGCAGATTCCAGCAAAGAGAAACAGAAACCCTAGGAAAGCACTGTCTCTCACACAAACACTTAGCAGAATGGTTGGAAAAGTGTTTGTAAAGAAGAAAACCCAGCCGAGAGGAGTTTCACAGTGACCATGTTGTGTTAAAAGGATTTGAGAAGTAGAAGTATCCACCTCTTTCAAAGACATTAGAGATCAGGAAGGAGAAGAAGAAAGTATTTGGATTTGCCATAAAGAGGCAATCCATAAATGGCTTCTATAGACAGTCAAACTGAAGTCCCTCAGGACAACAAGGAGCACTTGGTCCAATTATAAATTATAAATCTGATTCCTAAAGATTACTTTAAAGCAAAAAAAAAAAAATGAAAGGGACAAGGAGAACAACAGGGTCAACCGGAAACAAGGAATATGCTGAAGGTGCAAACATGATGAAGAATGTGGGAAAGTATCAAAGTTTCCAGCTTTACTTTACTGAAAAAGGAATAACATATCAGCTGCATCTTTTGGAAATTGAAGTCCAGAAGACATTCAGTTGGAGAAGAGTGCTTTAAAAATGGAAGATACTGATTGTGCTCCTTCAGACGTTTTTGGATTAGAGCATCTCTCGTCATTGGTCCTGCAGTGCTTAATGGGACAGCTGGGAACTAGAGTTCAGCTATATTTGGAAGACCACTGATTGCCTGTTTAGGCTCTACAAGGTCAGAGACTTGGGGGAAAAGCTGCGGTGGAAGACAATGATACCTCTGCAATAACATTTTTACACACAGGTGGCTTGACCAAATTTAATGGAAGTACAGACAAGCAACTGAAGCTGGAGAACCAGATTTATTTTTTATTTATTTATATTCTGCCTTTATTATTTTTACAAATAATAGGTGGTGAATATACCCAACACATCCTCCTCTTCCTATTTTCCCCACAACAACTCTGTGAGGTGGGTTGTGCTGAGAAAGAGTGACTGGCCCAAAGGCACCTTTGGCTAAGTTTAGGGCAGGACATGAACTCTTCTGGTCTTCTTGGTTTCTAGCCTGATGTCTTAATCATTAAGACCCAATTGGCTCTCAGATTCACAGTGTCCCCATTCCTTCAAATTAAAATAAAATGGTGGTGCCTGTGATTCAAACCAACTGCCTTTCAGCATACTGTATCTGCTTTACCCCCTTTCCCCTCACATATTAAAATGGGTGCATGCCTCCCTGATCATACTTGCATGTAACTAAACTAAACTTGTTCCAGCCTAACAATCACTTAGGTTCGTATTTCTGAGACATGGCTTTTTTATTGCCCATTTATTTCTTATATAGTCCAATTCTACACTGGCTACCTGATTTTCAGTTTATCCCAAAGCAAAGTGGAATTGCATCTTTTGTACAATTTAAAAAAAAGATCTTTGTGTGGGTTGAAGAAGTCATTCTTTCTTAAAACACACACATGCACCCACAAATTTGGCACCACAGGAAGAAAGAAGACTTTGGTAATGCTGCAGAAAAGCAGAGGTATGTGTATGTACTAACAGGTGCAGTATCTGGTACTGCAAGTATATTTTCTTGAAAGTGTACTGGTTTATATCTTTATGAATGCCAAAAACTTGAAACATTTTGGCAATAACTTCCATGTATTCTGTGCTTTTATTCCTAAAATTCTAGCTTCTTTTTACCAAGAAATCCCAAACTAATATAAATGGATGTTGGTTGGTACATTGTATAAGGATTCAGATTCAAAATCCTTCTGTTATTGTCTACTGAGTTTCTATGTGTATTATCAATACCTTTGCTCGGTGGGAGCAGAGGGAATATATTTGTATGAATAGTAAGGTAAAAAAAAGCTGTTCCCTTGACTTCTTAGCATTAATTTAAGATGCACAACAGGCAGCTACATTCTCCCAACAAGATTTATGCTGATTTTTTGTGTTTCCTCTTGGGAATGCAAAGTTGTTTCAAGCCAGTATGTGCTGTTCTTTCAAAGCAGTACCTGTGCTGTGAGATTTGGATCTGCAAGGCACAGCATGTTGAACAATAAAAATCAGCCAGGAAGCATTTTCCATATTTCTCTGGCTGGAAAAGAACTTCTACCACTTTTCAACTCTCACATTTTTTCTACTGAAGAACAAGTCCAAGAAGAAAGAGGAAAACTGATTGAACCTTAAACCTTAACTGTTATGATCAAAGATAGATATGATATTTAAGATCTGTGTCTAGCATTCTTGATATTAAAGGTTCAAAGTTCAAAGCCCTAAATTGATTCAGCCAGGAAGGTGTTTCTTTGTTTTAAAACATTTCCAACTGATTCGTTTCCTGACCACAATGGCCTTTTCCTAGGGAAGTGTTGCCTTTCTCCCACCTCCATGAGTCAATCTATCAGAAAAACACAAGCTGAAACTCCTGTGCTCTTTGCAGCCTTCTCCTCCCCACTCCATTTTAAAGATGATCCCTTGAGCCCCTAACATTTGCCACCATCTGTAATTCTTTTATTTTAGTATGACACAAGAGGAAAATTATGAGATATGATCGCATTAACTGAAAGGAACTAATTCAAATTTAATTAACTTAAAATTAAATTAAATCTAACTTTGTTTCTGTCCAGCTCCAATCATTTCTTTATCCTTTACCTAATTTTTTTAAAGCATACTTTCCCAGCATTTCCATCAAAGACTGAGAAGTTTGTGCCCTGAACAAAATGGAGGAAGCATTAAGACTAAGGATAAAGACAGGCAGAAGAAATATTAAACATGTCTTTACCAACACTGATATCATAATCTAGATAGTGGCTCCCCTTATGTTTGAAGAAAAGATGAAGCTGAAGGTTACGTTCTTATTACCATTGTTTTTTCTCATCTGCATTTCCTGATTTCCAGAGTTGAGGAGAAAAAGAATTGAATTCAACATTCAGGAAAATTTGCTTCTGTATCAGAGGAACCTTGATTCTATAACTCAGGAAGTAACACTGTAATTCTCTCCTAATTTAATGTGCTTTGTGACATCACCAATAATCCCAAAACATTGATGCTATGGAAAAAGTTAGATTAGCATTTGGTAGGGCAGCAACAGAAATCTTGGAACACATATCCAAATGCTTTAATGTGTTTATGCCTACAAAGATCAGAATTGTGCAAGCCATAATATTCCCTGTGATACTCTATGGAAACAAAAAATGAACTTTGAAGAAGCAGGATATGAAGAGTATGGATGCTTTTGAACTTTGGTGTTGGAGAAGATTCCTGAGAATACCATGGGTAGCCAAGAAAGCAAACCAATGGAACATCAAAAAAAAAATCCAGAGATCTTACTTGAAAAACAAATAACCAGGTTCAAATTATGTGAAGACCCAGCTCTCTCTGGAAAAGGGAACCCTGGGAAAGGCAGAAGGAAAGAGAATAAGAGGATGACTAGCAGCAAGATGGATACTATACTCAATTATAGTGGCTGCACAGATGGAAGACCTGAAAGACTAGATTAGGTGCAGATCATCATGGAGAAAATTTATCTATGTGGTCACTAAAAGTTGACAACAACCTGATGGACATAATTAATTAATTAACTACTAATACTATTGATATTACTACTACTGTTATTATTATTTACATTACCAGTGTGTACAGAACATTAGAGGAGGTGTACTGTAGATGGTATTCTTCTGACTGATCTTTGGGTAATTTGTAATGTGCTACATGGATATCTGGTTCCAACAGATATCAGTAGCAGCAACATCATGGTGGCCCTTGGATTCTGCCTGTGAAACAGAGAAAGTTTGAGCTGAAAGCTTCTTGGTGGATATTGTCTACATCATGTGACTAACTGCATTATTCATAGAATTTTAAGTGGGGGGGGGATAACCCTATAAACTCATGTTCCATTGGTAACCTATTCTGTCTTTTCATATCATTTCTTGTCACCAGAGAAAAATTTATTAAGGATAGTAAAAGACATCCATAACTGTCAGTTCTGCAAAATATCCATCTGGAAGCATCTCACTATAATGAATGGTTGTGCAAAATGATAATAACTGCCTTTTAGCTTTGATACCTAAAAACTGGCTAAGGCTTCCTTAAGTCTCATCAGTCTTTTGTAAAGTATATCCCAGAAAACTGAGCTATGTTACTATAAATACAAGGAACTATATGCCATGACTATCTTCCAATATAAAATTGTACTCAAAAAAACCTTTATGGGAAAATGAGAGAGAATGCATGTGATTATTCTTGCTAACAATATTTAAAACTTGGCTATGGTTTAATTGTGGGGGAACATGTAAAGCACAGATAGCACTAAAAAAAGTAAGTTTGAGATGAAATTTGAAGATAAGGGTAGCACCTTCAAATGTTCTCTGGGATATAAGTCCCTAAAATGGGCAACCTTAAAAGATAAAGGGCTGATATTTTATTAAATATCTCAGAAATAAGAGACTTTAGACTCTGTCTACTGAAAATGTTATGGTATGTCACTGCCATTTTAAGATTAGGTAAGCTGGAAAGGAAAAGAGATTCCTCATGCCAAGATAGAAAAGAACAGCTGAAGAAACCATAATTCATGTGAAGTTCCAAAAAGAAAAAAGAAAGAAAAAAAGAAAGAAAAGAGAAAAAAAGAAATGTCGTCTGCCGTAGAATCGTTCCTTAATATATGTTGCTCATGTCCCATGGCCTGGTAGCCATTTCTCACTTTGTTGCCCACATGTTTTGACAATATAAAGATGGATGGTTAAATTCTATGTAAATATTTGTAAGAATTTAAGGACATAAAGCAACTTTTCCCAAGCTAATGTCCTGAAATATTTTAGGATTCTAGATCCTAATAGGGACTATAGTGTATTTTTAATTTATTAAACAAGTTTAAATCCATGTATGATTAATTCAGAATAATTCTGACTCTGTAAGGGCTCCATGGTCTTAAGCAAGTCTACATAAAAATGCCAGATTAGTTGATTAATCGCAGTGATGTGTTATAAAACATTTTGCCGGTTTTGATCAAATGATCAAATTAATCTGAGTGCTAACTGTGATGACAGGACTTGAAACTTCACCTATATTTGGAGAGAATAACTATAAATTGTTTAGCTATTAAATATACACTTGTTTCAGGCTTCAGGGTGAACTGGAGTATGATGGATAGAATCCATCTTATTTCATTTTCTCCACATTTCATTTGTTTTAAAATATATTTGTTTATTTTTTCTGATTCCCCTATGATTGTAAATTGTTCTGGAATCATCAATCATCATAAGGAGTGAAATTACATTGGAAAAATTTACAACAGGGACAATATTAATCTGAGAATCTAATCTGTGCTTTAATTTGCATTTGTATCAATTTATAAAGCAAGATCACGATCAAAGGCCACAATTTCAAGACTGTACTTGAAATACATCAAATCTTTTATTGCTGCACAGCACTCCATGCCATAAAACATTGTACAGAATACAAAACTACATACAGATAATATTGTCAAATCAATGGAAACAGTTAACTAATATAAATGGTTTTAAGAATGTCATTAGAATTGACAAACTAATCAATTGATGCTATTTGAATAAGATTCCTAGACTTGATATTTCTTTCTAAATCCCTTTCTATGAAGCATGGATGGTCAATAAACTGCTTGATTTATTTTATTTAAAAAGCTGGCTATAGGATCCTTGAGAGTGGTAAGATTTTATCTTCTGATTGCAAGTATATACAAATGCTCACCAGGTTTTCTTTCATCCCCAGCCCATAGCTTAACATAAGCTCAAAGTCAGCATTAACTGTTCCATTTTTGAAGTTATGTGCTCCTTCTCCTCGCACAATTTTTGTTATGAATAAAATACTGAATATTTCACTGACAATGTGGTTGTGAATGCATCAGTCTACTGTAAACAGGCCCCTTGCCCTCTTTGTTGCTGGGCACTGCTCTACATGAATTTTTTTGGCTTTTGCTACAGAAGAGTTGAGGCGCTTGACTTCCAGAGAGGCATCTGTCCATGATGAGTGCTTTATAAGCTCCAGTAGAGCTCACTCCTGATAAGCAAGGTTTTAATGGTCATTTGAAAGAGGCCTAGGCCTTTGTTTTAAAACAGGACTATTACAATTCCCTTGAAGGTCATTTTAAACATGAAAGAGCTGAGTTCAGCCATCTATATATTGTTGGTTCTGACACCATTGGGCACATTCAAGTTTTCTGCTTCTTGAGAGTTTCATGTTGTTCTTCTTACTGTTTTAATTTCTTTGGGGGGATGGTGATGAGTTTTCGGGAGCTTCCTCCTCCATGCTGGCAACCTGTCTGCCAGACTATTTTTAGAGAGCTTTATCTCTTTTTCAGAAGAGTCCTAAATCCCTGTTTAGAAATAGATTGACAGACAAATAGATCATAAGTCCATAGCACCTTCACAGAGTTTTTTAGTTCAGCCAATTGAAAAATGGCTAAGCACATCATTCCACTATATGTTTAGCTGCATTCCATCCTACAATATGGAGAGATATTAGTGTTTTCTTATTGGCAGCCTTACAACAAGAAAACTCTCTAATGTAGAGTTTTGGTATTTGGCAGTCAGAACTGGATACCTGGAAAGTTGATGTCAAAATGTGCTGTTAGAAGGGCCCTCAATGCTAACATCAGTTAACTCATTGAGTTGAGTTTCATGGGGCAGATTAAAGTACCAGCCAACTCAGTATCTTTCCTTACCTTTCATATTAGTAGAATCCAATCCTTGTCATTATGATGTAGTGTCCTATCTGCATAAGGTCTGGCTCTTTTTGCTATTCTATGTGTGCTCCATGTCTAATTAAATACATTGTTTAATGGCTGGGAAATAAGAACTGATAGTGGATATTTCCTCCCCCCCCCCATTCTTACAATACTGGCATGCATGTTAATATTGCCTAGGTAATGAATTTATCACTGGCAATTAAGGTTGGCCTACTGTTAAGAACTGTTCTTCTTAAGAGGGGGTAGAATTACAAACATTTCCCAACTGGACATTTTAGCAAGATGGCTAAGGCTTAAGGAACATGGATCAAATGGTTTGTGCTGCACAAACCAATGGGCTAAAATTATTTTAAATGTGACTTGAGCGAGTATCATATAAGCCAGAAATAAAATTGGGGTTGCCAAATTGTTCCAAATCATTAGCAAGGAAAGATTCCCAATGAAGTTAGTTTGATGCAGCTTGGTAACTAAATGATTTAACCATTAAACAGTGGAGACTCACAAACACCGATATCCACTATGAATATTAATCTAAATAGCAGGGAAAAGACTAGGTTGGAAACAGTTCCATCTTTTCCTACACAGAAGAGATATGTACTTGTGTTGTAAAAAAAATCTGCTTCGTTAGATAAACCACCACTCTACCATTTGGAATTGAAGTGAATACCTGGCACAATTTTCATTTTGGAAAGACATGATTCTGTTAAAAATGCATCTGCAAAGGGGATGCTTCTGATTTTGGTCAAAGGAGCTACCATGAAGAGAGACTCTTCTATTTGCTTCATTGGCAAGGGGATTATTGCCTGACCTTGAACATGGAAATTCAGGATGCTGCAACTCATTTCGGTTGGGCAGAGTAAAAAGCCTCCTTAACTTCTCTTGGGAGGCAAGGTAATTCTCCATGCCATGGAAGATTATGTAGCCATCTCTGTGCCATAAAAATAGATTTCATACCATGTATGTAACTATGAAAACAGTGACATGATTCCAGCTGAATGCTCAGCAGCTTGCTCAACATTTGTTTAGATACTTTCAGGGATGTACAGATTTATTTCAGGCCTAGTGATGGGTGATTCTGTTTCCTTTTATCCAATGTTTAAGGTTTTTGCCTTTTAAAACCTCTAATTTTATTAAGGTATGTAGAAAATATAATTATTAAGTCCTTACTCAACATGAACTAAATTTTTTTGTCTACACTACACTGGCCAAATGCAATTGAAAAGGACCATATTGCTCTTGCCTTCCAGGTATCTATTTAAATCATGTAGCTGATAAAGAAAAAAATAGTAACCTGAATTTAGCCCCTTAAGCCACTGAATACATGAATTTGGATAGGATCTTCCAAGAACTAAATAGTCAGAATTCACGGGGGGGGGGTCTTTCTCATGGTTATATTAAATTACATTCTTCAATCTTTGAGATGACAGAAAAAATACCATATTAGTCTTCACTGTTCTTCATGGCCAAGCTCTCTTTTGCTTCAGAAATGAGCCTGAGAGCAAGGGTGTCCTTACTGTTTTGTTGTCAGAAAAGTTCAAGATAGCAATGATGAGTTGCTTTGGCTGTATTCCTCTTCCTATTTTGTCACTATCCTTGGCAAAATCAACCATAATATATGTTGGAGAGGTCTTGGGTGTCTGAAGGTAAATATCAGAAAAGGTGGTTGTAGCAACTTTTCAGGTCACTGTTTGACATGGATATACGCTATACTGGTGTCTTGGCATGCAGGCTATTTCTGACAGAGGTCTGTTGGTCTGCTGGAAGACCAACATTCTGATGTCCAAAAATATCCTGATCTTTAAGGATGGCCTAGGACAGATATGTCAAACTTGTGACATCACATGATGTCATGCGATGTATCAGAACTTTTTCTCCATTGCCTGCAATGGGGTGGGCGCAGTTTCCTGATCAAGAGACTTCCCATTCATTTCATTTTGTGCTCCTCCCATGCCCGTCTGACATGTACTGGAACATCAGAATATATAGGACGAAGTAGGGCTCATCATATCAAGAAATGTTCCTCTCATATCAGCCAAATGACCTGTGAGGCTTTTGGACAAAGGTTAATCACTTTTCTAGAAGATTGTAGATACATATTCAAAAGTAGTCCAAATGAAAGATTATAGGCATGATGCAGAGGTTGTGAGGAACATCAGAAGTTCTCCCTTTCTTTTCTTTGGCTGCACATATATCCTGTGAGTTTAGAAGCGGGAGTTGACAGAATTCTTGTTCAGCTCTCAAATTGGTGAAAGCTACAAAAGAATGGCAGTACCCAGAAACATCCCACAAAGAATGCAAACTTGCATTTGGAGTAGGCAAAATGATACAAACAAACACCCCAGTGAAAATAGTACAAAACAGTACAACTTGAAGGTCCTTGTTGGCGGAAGCAGTGGAAAGATTATAGTACACACATTTGGGATAGAACTAGCAGCACAATGTTTAGAAGCATTTGTATAACTCTTCTAGAGAATCCTGGTATGTAAAGTACCCATATATTCCAAAATAATATTTTGTGAATATAAGCAGATGCCTCTGTGAAAGCCAGGTGTCCAATCTCATTTGCAGCCTCTTGTCAAAATGTCTATAAGTGCCAAAGTCCAATGACTGGAGAAGAGGGATAGGGCATGTTCACAAAACTGGCCAATAAGAGCTGGAGACAGTGGTATTATTGTTAATCATTGACATCACTGCCAATATTACCAACTCTATAGAAGCTCATGTAACTAGAAGCAACCTACGAAAAATTTGGTTCATTTAGAAACCTGATTAAGGACATTGTATGAATGCAGTATCCAGCTTGGCTTCAACGGTATTGTGCTGACCCACTTCCTGCTAATATGTATCTAAGCTATCCTTCCTTGCTGGTATCCCAGCACAATTCCAATCAAAGCCAAATTTGATTATAGTTGTTGACCTGAAATCCTTTATAATAAATAAATCATGATATAGAATAAGACATATATCAATTTCCATCTGTAAGCAAGTTACAAATGAAATGTTTGGTGCCATTCTTTGAGAGACTCAGAAGCAAATTCTTTCTTATCAAATTGAATGTATAGGAAAGAAAAACATATTTTTTTTCTCACTGGCACTATTAAATATAAAACACATGCGTGATATTTAGGATGGTTCTACAATAGTTGTTTATTTCAGAACTACTAACCTCTTTTCTTTTGTAGGAAGTCAGCACCCTACCCCATCCCCCAGAGAATAAAATATTTTGGGGAATATTAAAAGAGGCAGGATAGGATTTACCTGGCCAGCAAAACAGGGTATTCCCCTTTTCCTTCTTTCTGTACCTTTAAGAACAAGCCAAGGTTGTCAGGAGGGAATGTTTTAAGCTCATTTTAGAGGAAAAGTTTTAATTGTGCATTTTTCTGTATGTGTTGCAAATGGTTTTTTTCTGTCTATCCTTTTCCTGAAACATGAGGTATGTCCATCCACAAGAGCCTCTCAAGTTTGCTTGTGTAGGGAAATAACCTCTTTCTTAAGTTACTTTTCTTATCCTATCTGATTACATATAAGCATTTTTTCAGTATCTAAAATAATGTGTTATTTTCGTCAAGTTTGTATTGATAATGCTGGGCCAAATGCTATCAGGATGTTTAAAATTTCAAAACAAATGTTAAAGGTAGACTCTCCTGCCCCTGGCAAATTGTACACATTAAAATATTAGGTATATAAAATTATTTGGAGCTTTCAGCATTTTCAAGCTGCCCAACATGCATTTGTTCAGTTTTTGTTCTCTTACCAGAATCCAGCTTCTCTTTTTTCTCATCTGTGGTGTCCCCATTTTGTTGTGACTGGTCTTATCTGTTTCTTTAACAACTGCAATATTAATGTGTTTTCAAAACCCTGCCTGCAAGATATTCACTCCACTCCATCTCTTATCCTCTCTTCTCCATTCCTATGTCAGACCAACAATGCCTGTTCTGGGAGGGTCACCCACAAAGGGGGGGGCTGTTCTCATATCTTTCAGCCCTGTACAGATGACCCTCAGCAACCTTTGGAAGCAGAGCACACTGACCCAGATGTTGCCTCCAGAGAAGACCCTCCATTCATTTGAGCCAGGAAATTGGGTTTGGATCCAGCCTTCTACTAGAAAGTCATCATTGCAACCAGAGTGGAACAGATCTTCCCAAGTCTACATCACCAAGATGCCTGTGAAAGCTTCAGAAAAAGGACTTCTGGATCCATTGGCCACCACATAAAGCCTCAGAAGACAACTGGAAAGACTATGGGGGGAGGGCAGAAACTCACTGTAAGGTTTTCTTTCTTGTCTCTTTTATGTTGTAATAGCCAGTTAAATGGATTCATGGAGGGATGATATTTGGGAGTGGTTGGCACAGCAAGTCCTAAACACCTCGGACTTCTGTATTGTGGGAGGGAAATCTGTCAAGGATGTTTGTATTACCTGCCTTGTGGAAGTAGTTGCGTACCGCACACACCATTCAGAATCACACTGAGGCTATCCCCTTCACCTACCTCTATGTAAAGCTCCCCAGGCTGGTTCTTGCTCTGTGGCACTAAGGCCCATGCAGTCATACCTTTTTGCCAATTCCATAGGGGGGCAAGCTCCCTCAGACAATTATGATTAACAATCCATATGCCCACACTGAAAAGGTAGCAGAAAAGAGATCTCCAAACCCCAAGCCCTGATTGTGACTCACAAATGATGCTGTCCAGTAAGGAATATGTTGCACTGGTGGTCTCATTAGTGGGAGTCCTAGGGCTCACTGTGTGAAATTTCAGAAATATTAATAGCCTGGCTTGCTTACTGGCTAACCCCAATTTGATATCACAAACTCTGGATGCACTAAACTAGGAGCTAAGGCAGGTTCAGGAAGCAACCCCTGAAAATGGGCAGCCAGTAATTATTTACTAAGACAAAACCATGGCTGCGAAGAATTTTGGGGCATGTGCTTGTTTCAAACCTGACTGAAAGCTCACAGAAAGTGACATCAAACATCTAAAATGAATTGGCACAAAATATTGGATACTATAAATTTTCTTTCTACCTTCATTGGCTGAAAGCTCTCCTTTTGGGAGCCACTGTGATAACCATGAAGAAGTGTTCCTCTGCTGCCTCCACCAGTGTATTTTCCCTTGCCCCAGTAGCCGGCAAAATCATCTCCCATCTTAACCTCCCAAGTAAGGATGCCAGCCAAATATCCCTTAACGATGAGCCAAAAAGACAATAAATACCAAGTCTACTCAGACAGGACCTAAAATTGTGCAAGATTCGAATATTTCAGAAAATATTTGAATTAGCATAAAATGGAGGATATTGTAGGAAGTCAGCACCTCCCCCCCCCAGAGAATGAAATATTTTGGGGAATATTAAAAGAGGCAGAAATAGAATATTTCTCCTGAAGGAAAAATGGAGAAAAAATCTTAACAAAAGCAGAAAGCAGCTCTAGTCTTCTTGCTATAGAAAAAAAAGCCTCAAGCAAAAAGGCCAGTCATTAGTAGATTTTCAATGGATATTCTGAAAGATTGAGCCAATCTATTCATAAACAAAACACTTTCAGCCCCCACAGCCGATGGGATTAAGAATTTACATTCCCCCACCCAGCTCCAAGGACAGGACAGGACTTCCCAGCCACAGTGGGAGTCAGGCAACAATAATTAGAATACCAAAAGGGCACATTCTTACACAGATCAAAGTACATTTCACAACAGGTATCTCAAACACAAAGTCCCAAAGAAGGTATAAAAACCCACCTCTCTACTCCATTTTGTTAGCTGTCCCAGAACTGCATGCTGTTGTTGATTCTGCTCATCATTAAACCTTCTTTCCAAACAGCTAGCCTCCATTTTATTTCCAGCGTCTTAGCCTCCATTTTATTTACTCCCAGATTGGAACTGGCCCTGATGATTTTCCTTCCTTCCTTCCTTCCTTCCTTCCTTCCTTCCTTCCTTCCTTCCTTCCTTCCTTCCTTCCTTCCTTCCTTCCTTCCTTCCTTCCTTCCTTCCTTCCTTCCTTTGAAAATAAAACCTGCACAAGACTTATTCCCTTCCCCTTTTTCTGAGGTTCTTCCAAGTTTTCAGATTGCAGAAAAGCTTACCTTTTCTGGAAAGAAGAGAGCAATAGCAAAGTTTCCAGGATACAGTTTTAATTCTGTTTTTTATTTATTTATTTTAAAGTGTATATTATTTAAAAATAACTTAATTGTACAAAGATTGAAAGCAAAAATAATTTACAATTAATGTGACATTTCTAGGGATTCTATGTTTATTGATTATTTTTCTTAATATAATTGAAGTGATTAGAGCAGTGCTTCTCAAACTTTAACATATGTGGACTTTAACTCCCAGAATTTCCCAACCAGCCATGCTGGGGGAATGCAATCCAAAAAACAGTGGCTCGAGTTGTTGGAATACTGGGCAAAAGGTTACCAAACTCAAGTTTGAGACCCAAGAGCTGCAGTGGCAGTGAGGAGGGGGTGAGCTCTTGTCCTTCACTCCCTGCTGGGGACATGAAAGGAGCACCCAAGTGGGCATTCCCAGGTCAACGGTAATCTACCTGGAAGCAGTGAAATTGACAGCAAGGTTTATTGCCATTTTGAAGGAAGTAACTGGTAAAAATGGAAAAGATGTTCATTCCATTCCCTCCAAATTCAGGCTGCCAAGCTCTGTGAAATGCCTTCCCATCCTTGCCCTGCATAGCTTTCAGCAGTCCTCAAAATGTTAAGTATACTATAGGCTATCAAAACGTTCCCCACCCTTGTGCTTAATAAAAGTTAATGTCAGGCTATTTGGCAGCTATAAGCTATAAAACTAAAAGTGATTCTTTCCAAGCACGATTCTTTCCAAGTACAATTCATAGAGTCTGTTAAACAAGATGTATTGAGCAGAAAGTTATAAGATTATGAAAATTCCCGTATCTAAACCATTTCTCATTTGGAACCAGTATATAACGCCATACACACTGTGGTTAAAAAAAAGGAGATCTCTCTAATCACTTTCTTGAGGATGAGGGAGAAGACAGTTTTCCCATTAGTACCAAAGAAGGTTGTAGTTGGCTGTTTAACTAGTGATTTTCTGAATCTTTATCAGGTTGCAAACCCTTACAGTTAATATGAACACAATTTCACAGTCTTTAGGGAAATTGGGAACTTTTTAAGTTGGGAACTTGTTGTTGTTAGTTGCGAAGTCATGTCCGACCCATCGCGACCCCATGGACAACGTTCCTCCAGGCCTTCCTGTCCTCTACCATCTTCTGGAGTTCATTTAAGCTCACGCCTACTGCTTCAGGGACTCCATCCAGCCACCTTATTCTCTGTTGTCCCATTCTTCTATTGCCCTCTATCTTTCCCAGCATTAGGCTTCTCTCCAGTGAGTCCTTCCTTCTCAATAGGTGGCCAAAGTATTTGAGTTTCAACTTCAGGATCTGGCCTTCTAAAGAGCAGTCAGGGTTGATCTCCTCTAGGACTGACCGGTTTGATCACCTTGCAGTCCAGGGGACTCGCAGGAGTCTTCTCCAGCACCATAGTTCAAAGGCCTCAATTCTTTGGCGCTCAGACTTTCTTATGGTCCAACTTTCACAGCCATACATTGCAACTGGGAAGACCATAGCCTTGACTATACGCACTTTTGTTGGCAGGGTGATGTCTCTGCTTTTTAGTGTCTAGATTTGCCATGGCTTTCCTCCCCAGGAGCAAGCATCTTTTAATTTCTTGGCTGCAGTCCTCATCTGTGGTGATCTTGGAGCCCAGGAAAATAAAAGCTAAATAAAATAAAATAAATAAAATAAAAGTTGGGAACTTATAAAGGGTCAAAAGCTTCCTCAATGCAAGTGTGTAAGGAGACTTAGATCATGGAATCATGTTCATGTTTTAGAAAAAGATTTAAATAGCAAACAGCAAAACAAGTGCCAAATGTTAATGTGATGTAATGAATCTAATTTGGGGAGGACTGCAATGGACTAGATAAATGTCTGCTCTATTGCTCTTGCCCAATATAAGGTGTGGCATTGAATAGCATTTCCGTTTTTCCTTCCTGTGCAGATTTTGTTGTGGGGGGGAAATTAAGAGGTGGAAGAATCGGTGGAAAACATGGGACATATTCTGCCATAAAAGTATAGTATGTTGTTTATAGCCTTTACCAAGATTTGTAAATGCAGTAGAATGTTTAACATAATAAAAGATAGTTTTAGATTTCTTATCAATTATAAAACTTATTTAATCACCTTGGCCTCTTGCTTTCTCAGCTTAATCTATATTACTGGGTTGCTGCTGATAAAGATATCTGGAATCTAAACTGGAACAGAACAGAACACTATCCAGAATTAGAGCAATGGTTTTTCATGAGATAATTAATCATAATTGATATTAGTAAAAGATGCTCTGCAAAAGAGAAAGAAATCACCCCTGCTGGAAGATGATAATATTGTGTACAGGCTAATGTAAAATGATAGGAGTATGTAGATGTATAATGCTAAGGGAAGGGAAAAGATTGAGAGAAGAGAGAACCACAATGAGAAGAACATTTGTTGGACAATAGCCTACAAGAAAACACAGTTATGATTATAAAATTCTGCAGTTAATGCTGTGATTGGACTACTTAAATGAATGAAAACATAGCACATAACTCTCTAGCCTCAATTAAAAAGGAAAATAAATAATATTTATTTATTTATTTATTTATTTTATTTTAATCCCATTTATATCCCGCCCTTCTCCGAAGACTCAGGGCGGCTTACAATTTAAGCACAAACCAATGTGCTTAGCAGTAGCCTTCATTCTATGTATATGCCTGCTTATTAGAGCTTCCCCCCCACCAAGCGGCATTATTACAAAGTCAGCTTAATTGCCCCCAACAATCTGGGTCCTCATTTTACCTACCTCAGAAGGATGGAAGGCTGAGTCAACTCAAAACTGCTTCAAACAACAGATCTCCCTTCAAAGCTACTAAGAAGATCAGGCCAAGGGCTGATCCCAGGCATTTTCAATATCAGCGTCCATCAGCTTCAGCCAGCATGGAGACTGAGAAAGGTTGCAATCCGAAACATTGCTTACCTGCTTAGGTTGGTGAACATTTCTGCACTTCGTGCTAATAAGTTTCATTATTTAGCTGCACACTATATTCTTCCTTTTTTCCTGAACTCAGTTTCCCACTATCCACCCTCACCAGATGACTTCTTTCCTCAAATCTACTTTTTCCACACCATAGGATAACTCCATTCATTCACTGCCCTCCAACTAAATTGTCCCAATCATTCCTCAAAGATAATCACAGATAATCCATCAACAGGAATAGAACTTGTTGGCCTTATGGGAAATGGTCATCGTAATCAGGTTTCAAAGGCAACATTTTGCTACAACCTCCTGATCATTTGGGACCCTGCTGATTTAATGTGAGGTTGGAATTCTAGTTCTGGTTCCCATTCTTGGAATGGAGCAGTACTTATATAGGTCTGTGGATCACATAGTCTGGAACCTCCATGCTTTCAGAAGAGCTTTAACTCCTCTTTTCATTTTGTTAGGCTGCTTGACTGCTTGCCAGAGCTGAAAGCTGGGGTATAGATGAAATCAAATCAATCCTTACATGCCTGCATACATACATTTGGGGTGGATAGGAAAGATTGGCCTCATTTGAGCATAAGGAAACACATTCTAGTGGATTAGGCCATTGTTCCTTCAATCTTAATATAGCTGGCACCATTTAGACAAAAGTTCTAAAGGTAGGACATTATCTTGACATGAATCTGTTATGATCTTAAGATTAGAAAGCAAATATTCAGCCATTATTGTTTCTTTCTTAGCAATGTTTAGGGTCAAGGATCCATTGTAATTCACACCATCTTGCTGTTCTTTGTTTTTTACTTCTTTTCTCATTTTTTAGTCTTTCTCAAATGTCTTCCATTTCTAGGTCTGATGGTTCCCTGGGAGAGATCTTACACTGATTTGGAATGATTCTATCAATCTGACAAATTTAGATATAGAATAACAGCAGGGAAGGGGTATAAACTGAAGGAAGTACCCTAAACAGTTGACAACAGATGTCTTTGTGATAAAATACCATGGACATTAATGATTTTGTTAGCCCAACTACCCTCCGGGTAGGTTACAGCAAAAAATGTCTGATGCCTGCCCTCCCTCCATCATTCCTGTCTTGTGGATTTATTTGAATGCAGCATCCATAGCAGAAGAATGCAGCCTTTTATCACAGTGGAATTGAGAGGCGGGAAAGAAGGCAGGCTCCCATTTGCATTTCTGTCATCTGGAGTGCTGCATCTGAACAGACGTGCTTTGCTTGAAAGAAGCACATTACGGTCAGGACTCCATGGACCAGCCTTTCCTAACTGCATTGTGCAGATGAGCTTACGGGAAAAGATGGCTTACAAAAATACAAACAACCCATGCTGCTAAAAATGTTGATTTGGTACTAAACCTAAGAGCATATAGGAAGCTAGAGTAGGATTGTGTGATCATATTCAGCCCACAGGTTGCAACTGACCAACCCTGCTATAAAGCAGCAGTTGGATTTCCAAGGTCTGCAGAGTCATAAAAAGAAAAAGCAACAACTTTTGAAAAGCACTTCCAGGTCTGTGCAAGCTCATACCACATAATCTGTAAACTGAAAACAATCATTAGAAGTGTTCTTAGTAGTAAAAAGCAAATAAATGAATGTGCTAGACATAGTTTTCATTTCACACACAACTAAGCTTTCAGGATATAATATTGTCTTTGCATGTTTCTCTTCATGGTCATTTCTTATACTACTTTTTATACTCCTAAAATGCAAATGTTGCAAAAGGTTATAACAATAAAAATACTAAGGGTGACTTTTGAAGAATGGAATTAAAAAATGGTAGCTACAATATCAATATCGTCAGTAATGATATCTGTTTCTAGGGATAGAGTATGCCCAAAAGATGTTGTTGAGGAAATGACATACGTAGAACAAATCTGATGTGACAAGATAGAGATGATATAAAAAATGGATTTATAACTGATAGGCCAAGACGAAGAAAAGGATGTATCTGTAACAGAATGGGTGGATGAAGGGAATAGAAGCTGCCTAGGAAACAATCAGAAAAGAGAGGCAGGAGCCCCTAGTGACATAACAGAGAAAGAAATTTAGAAACAATGCAGTAATTATTCATATGGTTAAAAGTTAAAAAAACTTGCAATATGGATGTCACCCTCCCAGATAAACCAGATAGGACAAACTACTGTAGGTGAACTAATTATACCTTATTGTAGAATTGGAGGTTATTAATATTCCTACCAACAATTTTAACCTCAATGGTAGTTTCCTCTAAATGTGCATTTCTCATAACTATTTCTGTGTACATGTTGAATAGTATAGGTGACAGGATACAACCTTGCTGCGTGCCTTTTCCAATTCTGAACCATTTCGTGTCTCCCTTTTCTGTTCTTACTTTGACTGCTTGATCAAAGTACAGTGACTAAGTGAGCTGGATGTGGTGTGGTAATATTCCCAGTTCTTTGAGGCAGTTCCAGAGCTTGACATGATCAACGTATTTGAAGACTTTTGTGTAGTCAATGAAGCACATATAGAGTTGTGTTAATGTAAAAAATAAAAAAGTAAAAAAAATGTTGTAAACACTTAAAAGTGTTTGCAGCAAAAAAAAATTCTTGCACAGATCTTGACATCCATTTTATTTTTATTTTTTTTAATTTTAATTCCATTTATATCCCCCCCTTCTCCGAAGACTCAGGGCGGCTTACAAGCTTAGCAGTAGCCTTCATTCTATGTATATGCCTGCTTATTAGGGCTTTCACACACACCCCAAGCGGCATTATTACAAAGTCAGCTTAATTGCCCCCAACAATCTGGGTCCTCATTTTACCTACCTCGGAAGGATGGAAGGCTGAGTCAACCTTGAGCCTGGTGGGATGCGAACCTGCACTGATTGCAGGCAGCTGGTGTTACTTAAGGAGGCATTAGCCCACTGCTCCACCAAGGCTCTTAGGCTCATTATAGCTGTTTTGTCCCCTTGGAGAAAGTGCAGTCTAAATTTTTAAAAGTGTTGTGAAGTGTGCCTAATACAGTCCTTCATCATGAAGCTGATAGGATTAGAATGGAAACCAGGCTATGGCTGTGTATATTTTTATTCTGCTTGGAATTAGTGCTTTTTCTTCTGGATCTAGGTCTCTTCATCCTGGATAACTGTGAATGAATTCGAAGAAAATTAATTTACCATGGGTTGAAGAAATAATAATAATAATAATAATAATAATAATAATAATAATAATAATAATAATAATAATAATAATAATAATAATAATAGGTTGGAAGGGACTTTGGAGGTCATCTAGTCCAACCCCCTGCTCAGGCAGGAAACCCTATACCATTTCAGACAAATGGCTGTCCAGTCTCTTCTTAAAAACTTCCAGTGTTGGAGCATTCACCACCTCTGGAGGCAGGTTGTTCCACTGCTTAATTGTTCTAACTGTCAGGAAGTTTCTCCTTAGTTCTAGGTTGCTTCTCTCCTTGACTAGTTTCCATCCATTGCTTCTTCTCCTGCCTTTGGGCGCTTTAGAGAATAGCTTGACTCCCTCTTCTTTGTGGCAGCCGTATATGTTACTAATAATGGACTATACACAGGCATTATCAAACATTGTGGATATAGAAAGATAATTAGATTTATTAGCCCTCCCAAGAGACTTTATGTTTATTTATTTATTTATTTATTTGTTTGATTTATATACCGCCCTTCTCCCGAAGGACTCAGGGCGGTGTACAGGGCAACAAAAATAAGAATACAGGATATAAGATTTAAAGTTAAATGATTGTGCCCAATGTAGTAGGTTAGTTAAAATAATGTTAAAACCCAAACCCATCAGGCCAGGCCGGCTTGTTCGAATAGATAAGTTTTTAGATCACGCCGGAAGGAGCGTTGAGTAGCTGGTCTCCCTTTTTTGGACTAGGAAAATATTTAAATCACATAGCTATGTCTGAATTTAGGAACCATTAACCCTAGCACATTTTAACACACTTCTAACAGTTGTTTTTGTAGGAAAGTTCAGGAAATTCCTTCTTTAAAAATCTGTCCATGTGATGAAAGGTCAGTGGAAAATACAATCTATATGCTGTTTTACTACTCATTTTATAAAAATGCATGGCTGCATTTTATAGGCCCCTGTATTAACTACATTTCTGGCTCATTGGGATTTATTTTATGTGCAATTGTTGTTAGCTAACCAATATAGTTTGAATATGAGCAATTTTTATTTAATTTTTTATAAAAAAAAAAAAGCCACAGCAACCAATCCTAATGATGATTTAGTTATGGTATTCACTTTCATCTTCTTTTATTTTGTAAGTTTTGATTTCTATTTTAAATAAAATTCTGGTCACTTACCATAAGAAAGGTTTGACTGAATATAGAGCATTAGAAACTTTGTAAGGCTAAGCAAGACATGATTAAATTTAGGAAAAGCTGAGAAAAGAGATAATCACTGAAAACAGGAAAAAGTGGATTCTGGTATGATGTGGTGTTATGTTTCTGAACATTTTTCTTTATGTAAATGATTAGATTATTATCTAAAGCTTTTAAGACCACTATGAAAGGCAGAGATATTATATGGCTCCCTAATTTTTTGAGAAAAAAAATGGTTGAGATTGTGATGGTCCTTCCTAAAATGAAGATTATCATTTTAATCTTTTCTCTCCCAACCTGTTGTCAAGCTCAAAACTCAAGATACATGGTCATTCTTCCAAGCTTGCTTGCTTGCTTATTTATTTATTTATTTATTTATTTATTTATTTATTTATTTATTTATTTATTTATTTATTTATTTATTTATTCATTCAGTCATTTATTTATTCATTCATTCATTTATTTATTTTTATTTTTATATCTTTGTTGTTGTTAGTTGCGAAGTCGTGTCCAACCCATCGCGACCCCATGGACAACGTTCCTCCAGGCCTTCCTGTCCTCTACCATCTTCTGGAGTCCATTTAGGCTCACGCCTACTGCTTCAGTGACTCCATCCAGCCACCTCATTCTCTGTCGTCCCCTTCTTCTCTTGCCCTCAATCTTTCCCAACAATAGGCTCCTCTCCAGTGAGTCCTTCCTTCTCAATAGGTGGCCAAAGTATTTGAGTTTCAACTTCAGGATCTGGCCTTCTAAAGAGCAGTCAGGGTTGATCTTCTCTAGGACTGACCAGTTTGATCGCCTTGCAGTCCAAGGTACTCGCAGGAGTCTTCTCCAGCACCATAGTTCAAAGGCCTCAATTCTTTGGTGCTCAGCCTTTTTTATGGTCCAACTTTCACTGCCATACATTGCAACTGGGAAGACCATAGCCTTGACTATATGCACTTTTGTTGGCAGGGTGATGTCTCTGCTTTTTACTGTGCTGTCTAGATATGCCATGGCTTTCCTCCCCAGAAGCAAGCGTCTTTTAATTTCTTGGCTGCAGTCCCCGTCTGTGGTGATCTTGGAGCCCAGGAAAATAAAATCTGTCACTACCTCCATTTCTTCCCCATCTATTTGCCAGGAATTGAGAGGCAGGGTGACAGTATACAGCCTTGCCGGACTCCTTTCCCAATTTTGAATCAATCAGTGGTTCCGTGTCCAGTTCTCACTGTTGCTTCTTGACCAGCATATAGGTTTCTTAAGAGACAAATAAGATGGTCTGGTACTCCCATCTCTTTAAGAACTTGCTACAGTTTGTTGTGATCTACAAAATCAAAGGCTTTGGCACAGTCAATGAAGCAGAAGTAGATGTTTTTCTGGAACTCCCTAGCTTTCTCCATGATCCAGCATATGTTGGCAATTTGATCTCTAGTTCCTCTGCCTCTTCAAAATCCTGCCTGTACTTCTGGCAGTTCTCAATCCACATACTGCTGGACTCTAGCTTGTAAGATTTTAAGCATAACTTTACTAGTATGTGAAATGAGTGCAATGGTGCAATAGTTTGAACATTCTTTGGCACTGCCTTTCTTTGGAATTGGAATGTAAACTGATCTTTTTCAATCCTGTGGCCACTGTTGAGTTTTCCAAATTGGCTGGTAAATTGAGTGTAGCGTTTTACTGCATCGTCTTTTAAGATTATGAATAGCTCAGCTGGAATACTGTCACCTCCACTAGCATTGTTGTTGTTCAGCTTTCCTAAGGCCCACTTCACTTCACATTTTAGAATGTCTGGCTTGAGGTCAGTGACCACCTCATCATGGTTATCAGGGATGTTAAGTTCATTCTTGTATAGTTCTTCTGTGTAATTTTGCCACCTCTTCTTAATCTCTTCAGCCTCTGTTAGGTCCCTGCCATTTTGGTCCTTAATCATGCCCATTTTTGCATGAAACATTCCCTTCATCTCTCCAATTTTCTTGAAGAGATCTCTAATCCTCCCTATTCTATTGTTTTCTTCTATTTCTTTGCACTGTTCATTTAAGAAGGCATTCTTATCTCTTCTAGGTATTCTCTGGAATTCTGCATTCAACTGGGTGTATCTTTCTTTTTCTCCTTTGCCTTTTGTTTCCCTCCTGTCCTCAGCTATTTGCAAAGCTTCCTCAGACAGCCATTTTGCTTTCTTGCATTTCTTTTTCTTTGGGATGGTTTTGGTTGCTACTTCTTCTACAATGTTATGAACCTCTGTCCATAGTTCTTCAGGCACTCTGTCTATCAGATCTAATTCCTTAAATCTACTTGTCACCTCTACTGTATATTCATCAAGGATATGATTTAGTTCATACCTGAGTGGCCTAGTGCTTTTCCCTACTTTCTTCAGTTTAAGCCTAAATTTTGCAACAAGAAGCTCATGGTCTGAGCCACAGTCATCTCCTGGTCTTGTTTTTACTGACTGTATAGAGCTTCTTCTTTGGCTGCAGAGCACATAGTCAATCTGATTTCTGTGATGACTATCTGGTGATGTCCATGTGTACAGCCGTCTCTTTGGTTGTTGGAAAAGAGTATTTGCTATGACCATCATATTCTCTTGATAAAATTCTATCAGCCTGTGCCCTGCTTCATTTTGTACTCCAAGGCCAAACTTGCCTGTTATTCTGGTTATCTTTTGGCTTCCTACTTCAGCATTCCAATCCCCCATGATGATAAGGACGTCATTTTTTGGTGTTAGTTCTGTAAGGTGCTGTAGGGCTTCATAGAACCGGTCAATTTCATCCTCTTCAGCACTGGTGGTTGGGGCATAGACTTGGACTACTGTGATATTGAATGGTTTGCCTTGGATTCAAACTGAGATCATTCTGTCATTTTGGGGATTGTATCCCAGTATTGCTTTTCTTACTCTTTTATTGACTATGAAGGCAACTCCATTTCTTCTGAGGGATTCTTGCCCACAGTAGTATACCTGATGGTCATCTGAATTAAATTCACCCATTCCTGTCCATTTTAGTTCGCTGATTCCTAAGATGTCAATGTTCAGTCTTGTCATCTCTTGTTTGAACATGACCAGCTTTCCTTGATTCATGGATCTTACATTCCAGGTTCCTATGGAGAAAAAATCTTTACAGCATTGGACTTTCCTTTCACCACCAGATACATCCACAGCTGAGCGTCTTTTCGGCTTTGGCCCAGTCGCTTGATTCTTTCTGGCGCTACTAGTACTAGCCCTCTGCTCTTCCCCAGTAGCATATTGGACACCTTCCGACCTGAGGGGCTCATCTTCCAGCGTCATATCATTTTGCCTTTTGGTACTGTCCATGGGGTTTTCATGGCAAAGATACTGGAGTGGGTTGCCATTTCCTTCTCCAGTGGATCACGTTTTGTCAGAACTCTCTGCTATGACCTGTCCATCTTGGGTGGCTCTGCATGGCATAGCTCATAGCTTCATTGAATTATGCAAGCCCCTTCACCACGGCAAGGCAGTAATCCATGAAAGGGATATTTATATTTATATTTATTTATTAAATTTTGTGCCACCCATGTCACGGTTCTAGCGACTCTGGACAGCTTATTGTTCCGCACCTATAGACAAAATCTTGATAAATAATAGTCTGCTACCTGCAACTAGCACATACTCTGACAAACTAGCTGTCTTTCTTTCATCCATAATATCTGGACTGAGCTGCTTCTTAATCCTCCAGAATGTACACCCTCTGTCCTGGGAATCCAGTCTACTACATTTCATCACAACTGTCCATGCTATGCATTCACCTTATAATACTTAATGATGCATTAATAAGGGAGATAACCTTGATAGAAAAATACAAGAATCATTATCTAGGCAAAAAGGGGTGAAAAATTATTTAAATCCTGAGAAGCAAGAATAATATTTGGCAGCTCATCAAAAGCAGCCTCCCCCCTAATTCACAGGGTTATAAAAAGAAGGAATGGTAGGGCACAATCAGATTTGTAAACTCTGTTATTGTAGCCTATATAAACAATAATTTAGACACTCTGTGGAGGTGAGCTTTTGATATGGTCTAACTCAGGGGTGTCAAACTCAATTTCATTGAGGGCCGCATCAGCATTGCGGTTGCCCTTAGGGGGCCGGGTGGGTATGGCCTGGGTGGGCGTGGCCTACTGGGTGGGCGTGGCTAGAGTGCGTATGGCCTATTGGGTGGGCGTGGCCAGCTCTACATCGTTCGCATCAAGGGTGCCTATGGGGGCCTGGGCAGGAGTGGGACAGATCTGAGGGTCTCTGGCAGGAGGAGGGTCTCTGGGCCAGGGCCAAGGCAGTGGGGGCCGTTCCCTCACTGTTTCCAGGATGGCTTCGTGGGCCACATGAAACCACTTCATGGGCCGGATCTGGCCCCCGGGCCTTGTGTTTGACATGTCTGGTCTAACTGGTGGAGCTGATGAATGAGAAGGCATACGTGGGAAAAAGAAAAGCACCTTAAGGAGCAATCAAGTTGTGTCCTAACTTTAAAAAAAAGTTGTTGAGACCTTCAGAATATAAACTTTTAATTAACAATGGAGTTTTGCTGAACAGAGCTTATATGTGAAAGATCATTATAAAAAAATCTCAGTCATATGGAAAAGGACTGCTTGATAAGGACAAGCTTGACTGCTTGACTGTGTGAAAAAAGTAAAGTTCTACATTTAGACAAGAAAAGCCAAATGCACAGGTATAGTATAAGTGGTGCCTTGCTCAATAGTAGCAGCTGTGAGAGGGAACTCGGAGTCCTAGTGGACAATCACTTCAAAATGAGCCAGCAGTGTGCTGCAGCTGCCAAAAAAGCCAACACAGTGCTAGGCTGCATTAACAGAGGAATAGAATCAAGATCACGTGAAGTATTAATACCACTTTACAATGCCTTGGTAAGGCCACACCTGGAATACTGCATCCAGTTTTGGTCACCACAATGTAAAAAAGATGTTGAGACTCTAGAAAGAGTACAGAGAAGAGCAACAAAGATGATCAGGGGACTGGAGGCTAAAACATACAAGGAACGGTTGCTGGAATTGGGTATGTCTAGTTTAATGAAGAGAAGGGCGAGGGGTGACATGATAGCAGTGTTCCAATATCTCAGGGGCTGCCACAAAGAAGAGGGAGTCAAGCTATTCTCCAAAGCACCTGAAGGCAAGACACAAAGCAGCGGATAGAAACTAATCAAAGACAGAAGCAACCTAGAACTAAGGAGAAATTTCCTGACAGTTAGAACAATTAATCAGTGGAACAACCTGCCTCCAGAAGCTGTGGATGCTTCATCACTGGAACTTTTAAAGAAGAGAGTGGAGAGCCACTTGTCTGAAATGGTATAGGGTTTCCTGCCTTACCAGGGGGTTGGACTAGATGACCTCCAAGGTACCTTCCAACTTCTTCTTCTTCTTCTTCTTCTTCTTCTTCTTCTTCTTCTTCTTCTTCTTCTTCTTCTTCTTCTTCTTCTTCTTCTTCTTTTTCTTCTTCTTCTTCTTCTTCTTCTTCTTCTTCTTCTTCTTCTTCTTCTTCTTATTATTATTATTATTATTATTATTATTATTATTATTATTATTATTATTATTATTATTATTATTATTATTATTATTATTATTATTATTATTATTAGTCTTCGCACAGTCATCCAGATGTTCAGACTGGATTTGGCATTTTTGTCTACCTATCAAGTCCTTATCAAGGACCTGGGATAGGCAGATATGGATGTTTGATGGTATTATAGATATCGTTGCAGGGTGGAAGCAGTTCCTAGTAGGCCACCTTTTGCAATAGACTAATGGTGAATTTGTCAATGCCAATGGTATTCAAGTGTTGCTCCAGTTGTTTTGGGATTGCACCCAAGGCCCCTAATACTATTGGTACTACCCTTGCTTGCTTTTGCCACAATCTTCCTATTTCTATTTGTAGGTCTTTGTATTTATCTTCTCCAGTTCTTTCTCATCTATTCTGCTGTCTTCAGGCACTGCCACGTCCACTATCCAGACTTTTTTGTCTTTCTTATCGACAGTTGTTAAGTCCAGGGTGGTATGTTACAAGTGCTTGTCTGTTTGAGTTCTGAAGTCCCAGAGCAGTTTAACTTTATCATTTTCTATGACTTTCTCTATTTTATGATCCCACCAGTTCTTGCTTACATGCAAATGATATTTCTTGCAGATCTTCCAATGCACCATGGTTGCTACTTTGTCATGCCGCTGCTTGTAGTCAGTCTGTGCGATCTTCTTGCAGCAGCTTACCAGGTGGTCCACTGTTTCTTCAGCTTCTTTGCATAGGCGGAACTTACTGTCTGTTGCTATCTTCTCAATTTTGACTTTGTATGTATTTGTCCTTAAGGCTTGGTCTTGTTCAGCCAGAATTAGTCCCTCGGTCTCTTTCTTCAACTTTCCTGCTCTTAGCCATTGCCAGGTCTTGTTATTATCTGCTTTCCCAGCTATGTTTTTAATGTACTGGTCATGTAGTGCTTTGTCTTCCCATGCCTCTATTCTGTTCTTCATTTGGTCTTTCTTGTAGGCCAGTTTGGTCTCTCCAGTAGTCAGTAAGCCTTCCTGATATACTAATTTCAGTGCATCTTAATCATTGTCCTCCAGATATTCTTCCAAAGCCATTTTTTCTTCTTCAGCCATCTGATGTACTTACAGCATTCCATGTCCACCTATTTGCCTTGGTAGAAAGAGTCTGTCAATGTCACTGCATGGATGAAGGGCATGATTCATTGTCATTATTTTTCTGGTCTTCCTATCTATTGCTTTTACTTCTGCTTGAGTCCAGTCCACTATTCCAGCTGTGTATCTAATGACTGGAATTGCCCAGGTGTTGATTGCCTACACGGTATTTCCTCCATTGAGTTTGGACTTTAAAATCTTCTTCACTCTCTTGATGTATTCACCTCTAATCTTTTTCTTGACTTCAGTGTGCTTGATGTTGTCAGCTTGAAGGATACCAAAGTATTTGTAGTAATCTTCCTCATCCAGACTGTTAATGTTGTTTCGTGGGGCATCTTTATTCCTTCAGTTTTCACTATTTTTCCTTGTAAGTGTGGCACATTTGTCCAAGCCAAACTCCATTGTAATATCTTAGCTATATATACAGACAGTGTTCAGCAGCGATTCTATTTCAGATGATGTTCTTCCATACAGCTTCAGATCACCCATGTAAAGGAGGTGGGATAGTCTCGCAGATGTTTTTGATGTTTGATAGCCATGTCCTGAGTTATTCAGTATTTTTGACAGAGGAAACAGTGCAATAACAAATAGTAGTGGTGATAATGAAGCTCCTTGAAATATTCCTCTCTTGATATTAACATCTCCCAGTTTTTCACCATTGACCTGCAACTGTGTCTTCCATTGTGCCATCAATCTTTGCACAGATTTTCTGATGTTTCTACTGACTCCTGTTATTTCTAGGCACTTGATTATCCAGTCATGTGGCAGAGAGTCAAATGCCTTTTTGTAATCAATCCATGCCACATTCAGGTTGGTCTTCCTTTTCTTGCAGTTTTCCAAGATCATTTTGTCTATTAGGAGTTGATCTTTTGTTCCTCTGCTATTGGGGTGGTTTCCTTTCTGCTCGGGTGGAAAGAGATTGTTTTCAACTAGATGCTGTTGTAGTGCATCAGCTACCACACCAGTTAGCAATTTGAAAGTTGTTGGTAAGCAGGTAATTGGCCTGTAGTTGCCTGGTGTTGCCCTTTTTGCTGGATTTTTCATTATTAGGTAGGTTTTCCCAGTTGTTAGCCACTTTTCAATTTCTCATCCTTGTAGTATATTGTTGAATTGCTTGGCAATGAGTGGGAATATAACAGTTAGATGTTTCAGCCAAAACCCATGCAGTTCATCTTCATCTGGTGATGACCAATTTTTTATCTTCCTTGCTCTTTTTTCTACCATTTTTGTTGTTATTACCAGTTCTTTCATTCCAACTTCTGTTTTATTTGCATCCATCTCTTTTAACCAAGCCACATCCTTGTTGTGTTTCTTTGGGTTGTCCCATATCTGTTTCCAGAACTGCACTGTTTCTTCCTTGTCAGGTACTGACTGATTCATTGCAGTTTCTCCATTGATGGATTGATAGAAACATTTCTGATTGGATTGAAATTGGAGGTTCTGCCTATAATTTGCAATTCGAGCTTTGTATCTACAGATTTTCCTGGCTATAACTGTTATTTGCTGCTTCATTATTTCCAGTGCTTCCTTGATCTTCCTTGTTTCTAAGTGGTATTTCTTGATTAGGTATTCTTTGGTCTTCTTGTTCTTCAGCTTCTTTTCTTTCATCTGTTCTAGCTTGCTTGCATGTGATCTTAACTTGCTGATCTTGTTTTCTAGTCTAACCTTCCATTTTTGTGGTGCACTGTTTGTTTTTCTTCTTTGTTGATTTTTCATCCCAGGTATTCAGTTATAACTGCAGCTGTGCTGTACATTAGTTGGTTTGTTTCTTGCAATGAATTGGTGCTTATACTTGATATTGCAGTATTTGCATCTTTTAATGCTTGTGCTAGCTGTTTCTTTGGAACAAGTTTCAATGCAGGCAGCCTTATTCTGTTGTTTTTGTGCTGTTCTAGATGCTCAGTTATTCTTTGTTTCAATTCTTTTATTTCTTTAGTTAGAGGGCTTTGTTCTTCCTGAGGAAGAGGTGCCTGGTTTCCAAATGAGAATAGTTGTATATCTCTGCTGGATTCCTTCACTGCCAACTCCCCCTGGCTTGCCTCTACATTCTGAATTACTTCTGGCAAGGCTTTGATTTATTTGCCCTGGGCAAACCTTTGCAGTTCATCCAATTCTGTTTCTGTGAATACTTTATTTTGTATTATAAATCACCATTGATCTGCTAGTCTCTGTTCTGTTATTTCTGATTCTGGATGTTGTTCTTTCCAGAACTGGTGCACTCATTTCAGATATCCTCTTCTTGTTGGACTTGATCTGTAATAACAGATGATTATGTCTTTGTTTTCAATCACTGTGTATTTGCAACGGGTAAACACCTTTTCTTCCAGTAGTTCTGCAGTTGCTGGCCCTGGTTGCTCAGCCAACAGTCCTGAGTCCTGTAACCCATTTTTCACTAGATATCCAGGGACTCCAACATCTAGCACAGACCTTGTTAACCTGGACAACATCTGAGCCAGTATGGCATTCTGAAATTTACGTCTCATTATATTTTTTATGGGCGAGACACTCTTTGTCTGACTCCTTTGATGAGACCTGTCCAGTATGGTTGAACCTCTGGCACAGCTCTCATCTTCCTCAGAGTACACAAGCCCCACAACCACGTCAAGGTAGTGCCTCACTGGAGGTTGTTGTTGTTGTTATCAACAACTATATTGTGGAAGTAGCCAGTTATGAGAAATCAGTTTCTCAGTGATACCTAGTATGAGATGAAACAGGGGCTTTTCTCAAATAATACATTTGTGTGCATTAAGAGCATTAAGGGAAAAGTTGTGAGCAATCCTTATTCTCCATAAAATACTTATAAAATGTCTATGAGCATTGTGCAAATGCAGTAAGGAAGGATTTCTATAGGAAACTCACGCCCTGTGATAGTACACATTCAGGGCCACCTCAAAGCTTTTAGGTATTCAGCTGTATTTGTGAATGCTTCCCCACTGTAGTCCTACTACACCACTGATGAATGAATGGCAATAAAGGGCAACTGTGTGAAAGCAAGGGGCTTATCATCAAAGCCCTAATGTTCTACAAGTAAACTTATATCCACAAAGGGGTTTCAGGTATGTCATTCTCCATCACAACAAGATTTTTAATCATGATTTATCAAATGTGTAAGATAGCTATGATTTTCAACAAGATTGGAGATGTATGAAAAAGACATTTCACCTTTTTCTTCCCAGGTTGAATCCTAACCAGATTCAACAAGGGAGCTTTTCCTTGGAATTATAGGAATGTAGACATTGTCTAACCTTCCCTCCCATCCAACTGCATGTGCCAAACATCTGCATTAAGTGTCACATCACATTGACTTTTGTTTTTAGCTGCAGAGTACATCACATGTGAAGTGGCTGCTAAAAACAATTTTATTTATATTTTAACATCCAATTAATTCCAAAAGTGATGGTATGAAAATCCAAACCAAGTCAATCTTGAACAGATCTCAGGGAGGAAACGTTACAAGATGCTCTTCCTAGAGTTTCACATGCTTCACTCTATAACAGACATGTCAAACACAAGGCCCAGGGGCCGGATCCGGCCCGCAAAGTGGTTTCATGCGGCCCGCGAAGCCATCATGGAAACAGTGAGGGAACGGCCCCCACTGCCTTGGCCCTGGCCCAGAGACCCTCCTTCTGCCAGAGACCCTCAGATCTGTCCCACTCCTGCCCAGGCCCCCATAGGCACCCTTGATGCGAACGATGTAGAGCTGGCCACGCCCACCCAGTAGGCCATACGCACTCTAAGCACGCCCACCCAGTAGGCCACGCCCACCCAGGCCATACCCACCCGGCCCCTTGAGGGCAACCGCAATGCTGATGCGGTCCTCAATGAAATTGAGTTTGACACCCCTGCTCTATAACATCTTGCTGGCCAGCAGATTTCAGATGAATAGGTATCCTGAGCTACATCTTTTGAGGAAGATCTTGAGATTCCTATTGTACAGAAAAAATAAGTTCTTTGAGTCTCAAAGGCCACAATTATACTGGATTTTAAACCTGGATCTAGATTTGAATGACATTTTGTTTGTTTGTTTGTTTATATCCCACCTTTATTATTTTTTATAAATAACTCAAAGCATTGAACATACTAATGCTTTTTCGTCCTCCTATTTTCCCCTTCAACAACAACCCTAAAAGAGAGTGACTGGCCCAAGTTTACCTAGTGGCTTTCATATCCCATCTAAATTACAAAATGTACTCTATTTGAAATTCTTGTGAGCATTTCCAAAATTTCAAAACTTTACAGGGTATGCAGTTTTCTGAAGAGGAATCCTAAGATGTCCTCTTGCTTTATAAATACTGTGATTATTGTTGTTTTCTGTGTTATATAGTATCTTTTTTGCATCAGATAAACAAAGCTTTATTTTTTTCCATTTAATTTGTCTTAAATACATAATAATTTATTTAATTATCTATGTTTGTATGCACTTATATGAATTTTATTCCCTAGTATTTCTTACTGCTTATAATAATGTCACCACCAAAACATGATCCGCACAATGTGTTTTGATAAATATCTTTCCCAGGGAATTACAACACATGGCAAAAAGACAAACATTTAAAATGCCAGAAAAAAGCCACAAGCACATTGCTCATAAAATTTATAGACAAATTGGAAACAATTTATATTTAATTGCTCTCAGCTGGATTTTTACTTGCAAATGGCTGTATGTTAGATTTGTGGGCTGGTACAGGCTCTCTGCTTGACAAGTGGCTGTATCATTTTCACTTTCTACTATTGGGTAGAAGGGCTTACAAAAGTTGCAAAAGTTTTTTTCTTCTGCTGGTTGCCAGGTATGAAGAAAAGTTTGCCTTATATTTATATATTAATTCATGTCCTTGCAGATGGTTAAATTTATATTTAATTTCTGCCTTACAGGTACTCTTATTTGTTTATCTATGGCCTGCTAAACCTTTACTATTAGAAAGTTTGCATGGCACAGTTTTCCTATCCACTGCTTTTAATTCTTCTGGACTACAATTCTGATCAATTTCAGTAAGTATATGTGTACACACACACACACACACACACACACACACACACATGTACATATACACACACATATGTAGTCTGTCTGTCTGTCTGCCTGTCTGTCTCTCTGTCTCTCTCTGTCTGTCTGTCTGTCTCTCTCTGTCTGTCTCTCTGTCTCTCTCTCTCTCTCTGTCTCTGTCTCTCTGTCTCTGTCTCTCTGTCTCTCTCTCTGTCTCTCTCTCTCTCTCTCTCTCTCTCTCTCTCTCTCTCTGGATTTTTAAGGATATTACACAGAATTGATATTCAATACAGATAGTCCTCAACTTACAATCACAGTTGGGATCAGAACTTCTGTCCCTAAGCGATGCAGTCATCAATCGAACCACTTGGGTGTTAAGCAAATCCAGCTTTTTCCATTGGCTTTGCTTGTTAGAAGCTGGCTAGGAAGGTTGCTAATGGCTATCATGTGACCCCCCAGGTACTGTAAAGGGTCATAAACACATACCAATTGCCAAGTACCCGAATCACAATCACATGACCATGTGGACTCTGTGGTGGTTGTAAGTATGAGGACTAGCCGTAAGTCACTTTTTTCAGCATAATTATCAAATAGTTATGTTGAGGACTGCATGTATGTTTTCCCAATGTTTTAAAGATATTTTTCCCACTCTTTTGCCATTAGGAGTTATAGCTTGATGTTTTATTTTTTCCAGAGATGTGTGGAGTATTGCTTAAGGTATTACAGTAGGGCAAAGAAGAAGGCTCCAAGAGCCATGCATCTCATTGAGGGGTTTGGGGCTAGACATTGCTTATCTCAGTCCATTTGTATCAGAGGGTTATTGTAAAGATCAAAGAAGGAAAATGTTCCATGTTTCACCGAAAATAAGACCCAGTCTTATATATATTTTTGCCTCCAAAAGAGGCACCAGGTCTTATTTTGGGGGGATGTCTTACCCATTTATCTTACCCATTTATCTTAGGACTGCCGCAGCCAGGGCTTTTTTTCCTCATAGAACGCTCAGAACGGAGTTCCGGCACCTTTTTTGGATGGAACCTTGTAGGTTAGGCAAGTCAGGTTGTATGACGTGTGAGTTCCGGCACCTTTTTCTTTTACAAAAAAAGCACTGGCCGCAGCCATGACTCCCATGCCCTGACACTTGTTGCACCATTGCCCAAGTTCTGTGGCCACTTGTGGCCATGTGTCATGTGGCACTTCACGTTGGTGCTGCTGCTCGTGGCAAGATGCCACATGGCTTGTCGCACCAGTGCCATTGCTTGCGGTAGGTGGCTGTGTGGCTCATCATGCTGGTGCTGCTGCTTGTTGCAGGAAGCCGCAAGGTGCATCACACCGTGGTGTATTGCGCCTCCTGCCATGAGTGGTGGCACCGGAATGAGGAGCCACGTGAGTGGCAGCACTGGCACAACAAGCCATGTGGCCTCCTGCAGCAAGCGGCCACAAGTGGCAACAGAAGAACTCAGGCAGCAGTGCAACAGATGTCGGGCATGGGAGGCCTGGCTGCAGTGGTGGGGCACGTGGGGCAGCTCACCCACACCCTAGCTTGATTTTTACATATGTGTCTAACCCCCAAACTAAGGCTTATTTAGGGGATAGGGCTTATATTAGATACATGCGTAAAAATCAAGCTAGGGTTTATTTTGGGGATAGGTCTTATTTTGGAGGAAACATGGTACCTTGGTATTTTGAAGGAAAGGCAGAATATAAATCTAACAAATATTTCCATGATTTTTAAAGAAATTACTTTTTTTATTTACTTCAAACATGGGTATACTGTCTTCAATACAAAATACTTCTGGGTAGTTTATACAATTGAAGAAAATATGTAATTAAGTAAGGTAGAATGTGCAAAAGGTATTCCAAAGTGTAGTGTCTGGAATTATTTCCAGTCTCTTAAGAATACTTATGCTCTGTGTCATGTGACCAGGAAGTAGGAGGTGGAGCTTAAGAATGGATGATTTAATAGCGTTCTGAGCCATTGCCCAAGTATTTCTCTACATGTGATGAATAATTATAATTCTGTGATATACATATATAATTATTATTGATTTAATTAATTGATAAAAAAATAACATTTTGGGGGGAGAGCCACTTGGCCAATGGCTCAGAACTTGCAGCAAGCACAATTATAACATTTCCAGTAAAATATAAACAAATCAGTCAAATAATTAAAATTACTTCATACAACAAAAACCTGGCAACTTCACCTTACCACCCTAAAGCCTTTGAGAATAATTTGGTCCTAATAAACTTCTGAAAAAATCTGTAATGATAGAACTAGGAAAGGTTGTTCCAGAGGACCAGATATTTCTGAATATTTTCCTCTGCAGCCCCTGGCTAGACTCAGCTCATTTTTTTTAGCTTCATCTTTATTTTATCAGCATCTCCTACCATACGAAATTTATATATAGCCCATTCTATTTTCACAGTTATCCTACTGATGGATAGACAGGCAGACAAAAGAATGCTGAGTCCTTTACACAATTTCTTTCCAAGGTTGCATTGGCTTGTAAAGAATAAAAAGGCAAAATAACAGCAGCAGTAAACACTTAGGAACAGTTGAAAGTGGCAAAGAATAGAATGTCACTACTGTACTGTCAAAAGTTGTTATTAGGAAATAAAATGGTTTCATCTGTTGCTGAAAGGGCATCACAATACGTACTATGCAAAACCTCCTAGGAAAAGCATCCCATAATTGAGCAGCAACTCCAAGACTGCCTTTCCACTCACAGACACTAGCTTTACTTTTGATGCTGAAGCAATTAATGTCTTAGCATTTTGCAGTACTGTTTTAGGTGAAATATAATAGTAGTTGGTATTTATTACCATTCTAAAGCTAGTTTAGTGTAATAGCACTAGAAGATGGAAGACCATGACTGCTAGTCCCGCCTTGGACACAAAGCTGGTTGGGTGACCTGGGACCCTAGAAAGAAGGCAATGGCAATCTGCTTCTGAAAATGCTGCCAAGGAAGCTGCATGTCCATATTCCTGTAGTCACATTGATTCTGATGTGAAGGACCATAACAACAACTATATAGGTAGCAGATGCACAATGGTGTAAGCAATGGTTTTTATTGCTTTTGATTTTCAGGAAACATTTGCATTACAAAATGCTTTACAAAGAACTCCTATATCTCTGCTAAGAATCTGTTTATATAGTGAAAAGGTTCTTTGGCATATTTTAATACCATCCTGACATTTTATTAAAAAACACTGTCTGACACTGTTTCTCTTTTCCTCTCTAACTTATTGCATACATAAAAAATGATGGTCTGTTTTCAAGCTCAGTAATAAGCCCAAATACATTTTTTAAATAACTGACTATGGTTTGGAATCCAATTTTTCAAGAGTTGCTTATTACTACAGGATGTTAAGGAAACTATCAGAACCCCTTCTCTGTTGTTTGGGAAATTAGGATGGGGATGGAGCATGTCCTACAGAATATACCTTAATATTCTTTTGTGGTTGTTCATTTTAGAGCAGCACCCAGAGAAGCCCTGTTGATCTTCCAGTGATGCAGGGTTCACCAAAAGATGTTTGTAAAAACCCATTCATGCCATTTTCTTTAGCATACGCAGGGAAAATGACAACATCTGAGGAAACCAGTACTCTATCACTTTCACTCTTAAAAGGAAGTAAATTGACCATCAAGAGGCTGGCTTTCATTCTATTTGGGACTTGCCAGGCCTACATAGCCAGATATTAGTCTATAGCAGGAGTCTTCAAACTTGGCCCTTTTATGACTTGTGGACTTCAACTCCCAGAATTCCTCAGCCAGGCACTCTGGCTGAGGAATTCTGGGAGTTGAAGTCCACAAATCATAAAAGGGCCAAGTTTGAAGACCCCTGGTCTATAGAGTTCAAGCTGTTCCAGGAAATGAGCTCATGGGTCTTTACACTTTAGATGAGTATGTGCAGGAGTATGTGCTTTAGAAGCTATCTGGGTCCTGATGCTTAGTGGTTGTAGGAAGAAATAAACAGAGTATATAATCTACAGTCCACCATCTCTTAAGGTCTCAGAAAAGAGATAGGATATTACATTACATGTAGTCATTGATTTAAAACTCTTCATTTAGTGACTTTTTGAAGTCACAATCACACTGAAAAAATCCTCACCCTTACTTCTGTCACAGCCTCTCCATGGTCCTGTGATCAAAATTCGGGAAACTTGACAACTAGCATGTATTTACCATGGTTGTTAAGCAAATCTCTGCAGTTGTTAATCATGTGGTTGTTAAGCAAATCCAGCTTCCCCCATTGAGTTACTTGTCAGAAGCCAGCTGGGAAGGTTGCAAATAGTGATCATTGCAACCATCATAAATAATTATGTGATCACCATTTGCAACCTTCCCAGCTGGCTTCTGACAAGTAACTCAATAGAGGAAGCTGGATTTGCTTAACAACCACATGATTAACAACTGCAGAGACTTGCTTAACGACCATGGCAAGACAGTTGTAAAATTGGGCATCACTCACTTAATAACCACCTTACTTAGTAACAGAAATTGATCACAATTGTGGTTGTAAGTCAAGGACTACCTGTACATCATGGTTTCATGCTTACACACACCCCTTGTAGGGGATGCGGGGTGGAATTTCTTTATTTTTCACAGTACGTATCCTGTGTATATGCTGTGAAGCTGTTTGTGTAGTGGCTAGGACACCAGGCTAGAAAGTGGGAGACTGTGATTTCTATGCCTGTTTTAGGCCCCAAACCAGGTGGGTGACCCTGGGCTAGTCACTGTCTTGGCACTGGGAAGAAGACAATGGCAACCTGTTTCTGAAAAATCTTGCCAAGAAAACTGCAGTCCAGGCAGTCACCAGGATTTAAAATTGACTCAAAGGCACTCACATACATTGACCCAATCCTGTGCAGTATTTTCTGCTACTATGATCACCAGGAGGAAGGCACTACATGAATGATTTCATCCATTAGGACCTTGTCAGATGTAAGTAATCAGATGTTATTCTATGGATTCAAATCCTCGACTATAACAAAATAGAGAATTCCCTCCCCCGTCCAATGTGAGGGGCACTGAAAGTCATATAAAACTCCTTTGAGTTTTTAAGAGAACTCTATGCCATATTCAGATAAATTACATTAAAATAGCATGTCTCATGTAAAGGTAAACAAGAAAATCTCTCTCAATTTTTTTGAGGTATATGAAAGAGAAAAGGCAGGGACAGTCCGGTTCCCAAGATTTAACAAGGATTTCCTCCAACTCACATATGAAAAGACTGTTGTTCAACAAAATGAGCACCACTGAATTTGTAAGGACATTTTCAAGTTTTTATGAAAGAGCAAAGAGAAACAGTGGAAAAAACGTGGCACCACCAACATAATATTTCTTTTCTGACCTTGCCTGTTTTACACAGAGAGCGGGGGGGGGGGGGGAAGGTAATAGTTAATGAAAGTGAGCTGCACTAGGAAAACTGACAAGCTCCTTTCCCCAAAGCAACCACTGTACAATTGTACCAAGAAAATAGCATTTCTGTTTGACAGGAAATTCAAACACAACATAGCAGCCATGAGAGAAATGAGAGGAAGCTCTCCAGGCAAGACTTTGGCTTAGACCTTTAAACTCTTGATAGGAAACATTATGTGTTCTGATTCTGCTTTGCTCTGAGAGTCTGACACCATCTTCCTAATTTGAGGCAGGGTTGCTCTACCATATTCCAGTGTAATTCTTTCCATATTTCTATAGGCAGAGATCTTCAGGCTTGTGCCTCCCTTAATAAGCTGATTGTCTACATCTGCCTATTGGGTGGCATTGCTTTTTTGAAGTGCTTCACCATCTACAGAGACTTTGATTCAGGAATATTCCCATAGGGCCTGCCAGCAGTTCTTTCTAGTCTGATCATTTATAGGGGTGGATTGGTGTTTCTGAGATTATAGACATCCTTTTCCTGACTCTCCTCCCATCTACAGTCCCAGTTGGTTCCCTTGAAATTCAGTCACTATGGAAACCATGCAACACTCTGTGGATCCCTCATTGCCATGGTGACTGCCAGTGCTGCAGATTCCCAGTTGCCATAGCAACTCAGCAGGCTCCTGATGGTGGTAACAGTGCAGTCAGGATTTGGAAGGAAGAATGAATAAAGGAAAAGTCTGGAGGAGGCCTTGCAAGGATGTGTTTACTGAAGCATCTTAAAAAGAGGTGTGTACATGTGTGCAAAGAGAGTGACTGCTTAAGAGAGAGAGAAAATTTTAGGATCCTCTGGCATCCAAAATCTACTCATATCCTTGAGCCTTAAAGTAAAATTGAGCTTGTCAAAACTGAACTTCAAAAATACTTTAGTCACAGGCCTGTATGTGTAGCAATAAATAATAGGGAAGGGGGTTACAAAGAACATGTGCAAAATGTTTTTTCACTGGAATTATCTATGTATGGTTAGGACTAGCTAGCAAAGAAAGCTTCCAGGTCAAAGGTCTCAAGTTTATAGAGGTAGTCTTCGATTTACATTCACGATTGGCCCCAGAATTTCTGTTGCTGAGATAGTTGTTAAGTGAGAGTTTTGCCCCATTTTATAACCTTTCTTGCCACAGTTGTTAATCACTGCAGTTGTTAACTTAGTAACATGGTTGTTAAATAAATCTGGCTTCCCATTGATTTTGCTAGAAGATCACAAAAGGTCATCACATGATCCTGGGACACTGCAACATCATAAATATGAACCAGTTATCAAGCAGCTAAATATTGATCATGTGACCATGAGTTTCTGCAGTGGTCATAAATGTGAAAAACAGTTATAAATCACTTTTCCAGTGTCTTTATAACTTTGAATAGTTTGTGCCCTGCTGTTCCTCATTTTAAAAACTTAACCAATTTAAATTCATCTAAATTTTATATAACTGTTTGCTGCCACCATCTAATCATGCAACCTTACACTCAGAAATGATCCTACTGTATTTAATCCTAAATTCAAGTTTCATCATATTTTTGCAGCAAGGAAAGAAATGAGAACCAATTTGGTCTAGTGGTTAAGGCTCCAGGCTAGACTGCAGGAGACCATGAGCAAGTTGTGCCTTAACCATGAAAACCAGCTGGGTGACTTTGGACTAGTCATTCTCTCTCAGCCCAATTTTCCTTATAGAGTTATTGATGTAGGGAAAATAGGAGGAAGAAAGTGTGTGGGATATGTTGCTACCCTGAGTTATTTGTAAAATTAATACAAGCAAACAAATAAATAAATAAATAAATGATATTTTAAAAAGTGTCTCTAAGTATGCTTTCGTATCCTGTCAGACCACAACCAGGGATGGTTATGCATAGTCAGGCTCAGAATGTTCAAATTATAATAGGTGACCACTGATGGTTCACATGGCCTATATAAGAATTCTAAAGAATGTTTGTATGTTTGTGCAATATTTCACATTTCTGATCTATCTCCCTCAAAGAGTGACTTCCAAGAACATATGAAAAGGACTGCTGGATAAACCAGCATCCTATCTAGACAACATTGTATTCCCATAATGATCAACTAGATGTCTATGGAAATTCAAAGGTGGGACATGACATGAATTTCTTTTTGAAAGATGTCCAGTTTGATGATGGTCATATTTTCATCTGGTGGTTAAATTAACAGACTGAAAGGTAGTCAAGCCTTCCACATTGTTTTTTTTTTTAAATCAGCATCTTTAGCCAACATGATGAAAGACTTCAGGAATTAAAAAAAACATATTACTTCTATTTACTATACTATTTATTTCACATTGTTTGACAAATAAATATGAAGACTGTCCTGCTGACTGTTCTTATTTTAAGATCTGTCCTGAATATGAAGTACTTCACACTGCACTTAATGTATAATTGTTAACTATCTGGAATCTCTCTCCAGGCTTGGATGCACTAGAACTTTAAGGAAGACTAGAAAGAGAGAGCATGGTGGAAATAAATATTGTTTTGATTAGAGCTGGATTGCCAAGTAGGTTAACAAGAGGTCATCTGGAGTTTATAAGTTCTGTAACTTTGCACCAATTACACATTCTATAAAATAACAGTGATGTAGTCTATTGAGTATTCTTTCTAAATACAAACTGGCCTTTTTCAACAGCCTGGCCTAGCCCCTGCTATTTTCATAATATGGCACTAAATATGACTATTATGACAACGATGATTGTTGTAACGTTATGAATGGCAATACGTATATAAAATTGTCCTCTGAGATCCCTGCAATTTTTAGGTGGCAAAAAATAATTGGGAACTGCTGTTCTAAACTGCTTTTCTGTTTGCCATTTGGCCAAGCAGAATAGTAGAGGCCCTGAGGCAGTTTTGAGGTCAGAGCCATTCAACTGTACTAAGGGCAGACCATTTACTGACCCAGAATTGCCTCAGAGACCTTTCCCAATAGACAGTGAACATTCAGCCATGGGTTCCCAGTAGGACTCTGCATGCTTTAGTATGAAGCTAAGTGGCCAGCTTTGTTCACAAGTGAGTTAGACTTACAAAACACTATCTGTCTGCAGTTTATTTGTGTAGAGCTAGGATGCCACCTTGTCTATAAACCTGTTCTGAACCCAGTAATTTCTTTTTCCTTTTGTTATATGAAACAGCATCTTTTCTAGTTATTGTACTTACATATAATCATGTGCCCTGAATTTGGACAAAGCAGAAACTTTAGGAACGCCACTTTTAGTTAGATTGGAAAAATGTGGAGGCAATGGGATCCTAGTTATTCTGGAAAATCTGAAACAAGCCTACATTTGTGTTGCCAGCTGCAGAAGTCTATTTAGTTTCAGTGTTTAGTTAGGAACATAGGAAAATACTTACCAGTCAGAATATTGAAACTTAGCTAGTCTTGCAGAGATACTTAAAACAATTCAAGATGACAGCCTTAAAAGTGCATTGAAGTCCCACCCCTTTAAAATGTACTCCTCTGCATTCTCAACTGCCACCACAAGTAGTCCTTGACTTAAAACTTTAACTGAGCCCACAATTTCAGTCATAAGTTGTGACAGGCTGTCACAACCTTAAATCCAGTTTATAAGCCCCATTTTCTGGATCCATTGTAACTTTGGTCACTAAGCAACTGGGCATAAGTAAAGGACCACCTGTATATAACTCTGCATTTTGTCTGAGACATCTATGCCAATGGAATTAATTTCCCTGTGGTTGCTATTTAAAGAATAAAGGCCATGCATGCATGAGTCAATATATTTTTATTTAATTAATAATGTAGATGTTGTGTAGCTGGTTTGTTGCAGGCAATAAGCAAGATGAAGTTTCCAAACAGTAACATGCTTTATTGCAGTCAAGCACAACAGAACTGAAACAGTGGCTGCTGCACAGCTATTTATACAGTTGGCCACTAGGCGGCGGCCAATAGATTTGAAGGAAGCCATTCCTGCCCCAAATCTACCAGTGATAGCCCTGGAGACAACAAGTCTGGCTTAGTCAGTAGCCATTACACATACACACCAATGAGCAGCCATTAATGCAGCATTTAAACAAACACGTGAATCAGTACAAGCAAAAACCCCAATACATTACAGTAGATATTAAAATATACTTTATTTTATTCCATGGACTGTGCTAGACCTCAAAGTAGTATATTAGGGAACATAGTCCCCCGCAAAAAATCACATCAGCCAGGGCTATGAAATCAGTAGAGCAATATTTTAATTTATGTAAATTTAAATGATATTCACTCACTGAAATGCAATTTACATTATTACTTCTACATTTATTTATTAATTCCACCTTCTATCATAATTAAATGTGATCACAACTTTGGAAGGGGCTTTAGACAGGGAATGTTTGAGCTTTGTGTATTTTATTGAAAATGTGTGCAAAATTGTCTTCAGACCTAAGAGAAAAACTACATTTTATTTATTTCATTTATCTCTGCAGTTAATATGATTATTCTCTGTGTATTTAACAATTTCCGTCTCCCATCACATTAACCAGAGTATATTTTTTGGAGACACTCTGGGAGACATATGCGGGTCAACCAATTGTCCACCTCTGATCTACTGTTCCCACACACACACCCTGCACCTAGCAATTAAGGAGAGTTTAACAATCCAGAAACACTCCTCACTGTTCTTCACAGACATTGTCTTTGATGTTTCAGGACTAACTTGCATAAAATTTTAAAAATGACACAGAGAGCAGGTTATAAATTTCATCAGTGGACCTCTTTATTATTCATCATATATGAATCATTGAGTCCATATCTGTTATAAAATTCAAGCCATCCAATAACTTTCTTCCCCCTAATTTTCTGCTGTGAACCTCCAGTGTCTTATCTTGTTCTAGCAGCTTAAGGTGCAGATGTCAGCAGAAACCCAGGCTGTTTCTGGATACAGGCGATGTGCGACACTTTCCACTAGCTTCAGGCACCCACTCAGCCCATAACAACCTTCATGCTCCCTGCCTTGGACATATGCAGACCTAAGCATCTGGAGAAGAGAAGAGGAACATGGAAGCAATGTCCAAATTCTAGTCTTCCAACCCAATGTGAGAGAGGTTATTTTGAAAAAAGAGAGAATGTATGCTGCAGGTATTTGGGAAGTAACCTGTCATGGAAGAAAGTAAAGCAAGGGGAGAAATTAGTCATATGACCCAGACATGTAAATATATTGGGGTTTATTTCTTAAGGCAATTTGTTAACCATTTCCCATAATTAAAAATTATCCCAGAATAGAAGAACAAAAATGAAATGAAAAATAGATAAATTTGCAATAAAAACAAAGCCACATGAAACAGTATAAAGGCTTAGATGAACAAATGACTTTGCTGGTATTGAAAATGTATATTAGTGAATGCAAAACATAATTGATTATTGACAAGATATCGAATATAATGCCACCCCTATAACTCTGGGAACAGCTTCCCTGTCCCTGTTTGATCTCAGTGTGTGGATCAACTTGTATTGGAGTTTTAGTTTCTGAATCCCCCCACATTAAGAACTCCTATAATGATATCAACACTTTGAACTGGGCTTTGTAGCTGATAGAATATAAAGTTTTCAGGATTGAAGTTTTATGATCTTACTTAGCAATCTGGCAGCTGCATTATGCACCTTTTGCAGCTCCCAGACTCACCTCCAGATTACAAAATAAACCCCTTCATTATTTTCCTGGATATATCAAAACCTCTCAGGGCAGTGAAAGTTTGGTAGAAATTGCCATTGGAGGTATCAGAAGTAAAGGGATACATCACTTAAAGACAAAGCAAAACACTCCAACAAAGACTTGCACAAGTATTTTACCAAGAAACGTGTCAGCAGTAGATTTGATTTACCACAAATTCCAGCAGCTGAGCATAGTCCTAAGATGATCATATATGGTTTAAATCCTTACTATAGGATAGATGTACAAATAGGTATGGATCTAACTTAATTTACTGTCTATATAAGCAAAGGTCTGTCAATAGGTTCTGCTATTAATTTTTGATGCTGTACAGTGAAATCCCTCACCCCAAAAGGAGGGAGGAATCAGTCCTGAAATAAAATGTTAAAGATGGGAAGCCATCCATTAGGACAAGCCTATACTGCAAGATGTCAGTGAGGAGGCTTCTCAACACAGTTTGGAAAAAGAGATACAGATAGTCCTCAAGTGAGTTTTGCTCAGTTTTATGACTTTTCTTGCCATATTTGTTAAATTAATCACTGCAATTGTTAAATTAGTAACACAATTGTTAAGTGAATCTGGTATCCCTAATGACTTTGCTTGTCAGGAAATCTCAGGAACCCAGGACACTGCAACAGTCATAAATGTGAGTCAGTTTTTAAGCATTTGAATGTAAATCACATGAACATGGGCATGCTGCAGCAAAGTGTGTAAAATGGTCATAAGTCACTTTTTTCAGTGCTGTTGTAACTTCGGTCACTAAGCCAATTGTTGTAAGTCAAGGACCTTACACTCAAAGGCTTACTGTATTGGGAGGTATGAAGAACTTGAGAATAGACAAAGAAAGGCAGAGGGAAGAGGGTTTACCTGGAGACAAGTATGGAAGGTGACATAGGAGCCGAGCAATTGTTTTCAGGTGCAAAATAAAATAAAATAAAATAATAAATAATAAAATAAAAAAAATAAAATAAAAAAAATAAAATAAAATAAATAATAAAATAAAATAAAATAAATAATAAAATAAAATAAAATAAAATAAAATAAAATAAAATAAAATAAAATAAAATAAAAAATAAAAAATAGGGTGTCTGGAGGAGCAGCCATCCCAGGAGGAGATAATGTTATAGGCAAGAAGACTTATTGGATGAACGAGTACAACTGACAAGGGGAGAATAGCAATAGCACTGAGACTTATATACCGCTTCACAATGCTTTACAGCTCTCTATAAGCGGTTTACAGAATCAGCATATTGCCCCAAATAACCTAGGTCCTCATTTTATCGACCTCAGAAGGAAGGAAGGTGCTCGTCAACCTTGAGCTGCTCAGAACTGAATTGCCAAACTGCTGGCAGCCGGCAGTCAGCAAAGGTAGCCTGCAGTACTGCATTCTAACCACTGTGCCACCCAGTTTCACTGGAGTAAAGCTGTTTAAGAAAATGAGCTGCATTTCATTGGATATTGGAATCTTTTTTATCTCTGATTTTTCCAGAACCCAAGGGATAACTAATGAATATCCACGTAGAGCAGTTGATGCCACGTTCCATGAGATAAGCAATCATATAATATATAGTATATAGTTTATATACAGTATATAATATATAATACATAACATACACTTCTTGTTCCATTCATTACAACAGTAAATGTTATTACTATGTTTATCCTATTTTCTTACAAAATGCTCAATGGAATGTATTTTTTTCTTCTTCTTGATTTTGCCATTATATCAACTCTATGCACACCAGTGTTTAATGGATTCTCCTAGCCATACTTTCTCAATATCAATTCATGAAACAATTACTACAGCATTCTATCTTCTGGGCTCCTAGTCTTTTACTGCTGCACATCTGATGAAATTTCCTTAAATAATTACACTCTGTTCCAGATATCTCTCCAAACAGACAGATTATTGTAGGATATGTGGAAATGAAATGAAGAAGAAAAATAGTCTTTACATAAGGCTATGTAAAGCTTTGAGGGGATGATTTTATTCCAAAGTGATTTGATTCAATTGCCCCATCAAAGCAGATATCCGTGATAATGTTGTCATCCTTGGTTCAACTGATAAATAGTCGATGGCATATATTTCCTGCCTCTTTTCGGAGATACAAGCATCTTTCCTGATTATATGAATTCATCTACTTGAACAGAAGAGAGGAATCATTTCAAACCATGGTGCAATGATTGTACCAGGAGAAAAATCTATTAGTTCCAGTAGTTCTGGGACTACTTCATAATGGAGTATGACCATTATCCCATAGCCTGGAAATAAGATAGAGCCCACATGATGAGAGCAGGAGATAAAATGGGACTTTCAGGCTCTCTAATGTCCATATAAATGCCAAAGGAAGTCAAGCTGTAAGCAAATGATCAAGCAATGAGTTAACGTGTAAAAATAAGAAATATATTTGGATACCAGATCTACTTTGTCTCACATGGGGAAAGGGACGGAAAGAACCAGTGTGAGAGACAAGTGAAAGGGCAGCCCCATTGCTAGTGAGCAGAAAAAGGGGAAATCAGAGAGCACTTATGGAGGCCATTTTGCCCATCATCTGCCAAAGAGTCCACTAAAATCAAACCTTCAGTTTTTTTCAGGAGTTTTTAGTCTAATAATTTTTGAATGAGACAGAGATAGAGACGAAACAGGGATATGAAACTAAACATAAATGGGTTACTGGAGAATTAGAAATTTGTTATCATATTGAAATCATTCTTAGAAGCCAGAGTATCGGGGTGACTGGGGGGAGCGGGGAAGGAGTCAACAAAATCAAAATGACAGCCTCAACCACCAATCAAAGCCTTGTCCCTTTTTAAAAGAAAGATGCAATTCAAAAATAAAGAGCTTTTTTCCCCTCCTCACTTGCTCCTGAAACTTTCAGTACTGATTATTCCAAATAAGTCTGTCTTATTTTTACTTCCTTCTTTTTCTCACCAATTTTTAAAATTCCCCTACTGTTAGTGTTACATTTTTATTTCAACACCAAGTATTAACATACTTTTTAATAGCATAATAACAAATATAGAAGCTATGCTATATAGTGTAGAAGTATGTTAATTAATGTAATATTAAGACAGGATACAACATTTTATACATCAGAATTCTCTGTTTCTCTCCAGAGGGACTGTAGAAAGACATAATCAGGTTTATTTTCCCTCTTTTCATAGTTACTAAACTATCTTTTTCCTTTCATCCTTCCTGCTGTTTTCTTCAATTTTTCCAGCAACTCTCAAGGCAGTTTATAATCAAAATTTAAAAAGCTATCAAGCACAATAGAAAATGAAACAACCATGATAAATAAAATATGATAAAACAACAAGCAGGCAGAAACTAAAGAACTGACTACTATAAACAGAAATTCTATTAGTTTTCCAATATTACAATAGTATCTTTAAAAAGCAATGTGGTGTCTGGGTTACAATAGTTCCCTTTCAGACAAATACATATTATTACAAATCTCCAAATTGTTGTAACCAATACTTCCTCTCTCTTTTTTCCTTTAATACATACTATCTCTTATCTAAATTAACATACTTCTCATTGCTATCCATCAGTCATTTAATAGTTTTCTTATATTTATCAGTAGTTTAGCATATTTTATATTTTAACATTCCATCTTTAAAACATCAAACACCTTATATATTTTTCTAGCTTTAATTTTACATTGATATTAAAATTAAACATTTAAAATTTCTCATTTTCATATTGCTAAATAACCTCCTTTCCCTTTACACAATTTTCTCCAATGCCTAGTAATGTAATACACTTCTTATTTATCTCATTTCCATATCAATATTAGTAGTACAATATTACAATAGTAGTCATTAGAATTACCAATTGCAAGGAGGAGAAAGAGGAGGAGGACAATATAATATTCTTGTTTCTCATTTATAGTTTCCACATATTAAAAATTAACCAAAATTTCTTCCATTTCAACATTTAATACATCCTTTCATGTCACTACATCCAAGTATATTAGTTACATTCTATCATTTTTAACATATATATACATCTTAATCGATATCATTTAAGGAACTCAATATTTCAATGTTAGTATTCATACATCTGTGTTTTATTTTTATATTTTTTAATTAGTCAGTAGTTTTATCTACTCATCAAAACAATCTCTCGTAATGCAAGTACAATCCTGTCTATTTTGGTATTATCTATTTCAGGCCTCTTAAGAATGTCCATATTTCTTCAATCTTATTCTTGCTTTCTTCCTTTGCCATGTCATTTTTTGCTTCTTTGCCTCAGGATCATCAAAACATTCTTGTGTTGTTATATCATATTGAAGTGGCCCTCCAGTCTCCACTTTTGAAGGATTGAGGAGTCTGTTAACAGGACCAAATCTTCTCATTATTTTCACCTCTTGATATAATTGTCCTGGTCTTAATAGATTTTTTTTTCCACCTGTTTTCCATTATAATCTTCAAAAGTCTGTATTTGTTGAATATTTAATTCTTCTGCCAATGTATTTGATTGTTCAATTTCTTCTGTTAAGTTCTGTCCCAATAAAATATTAGTTGTAGTCACAGTTTGAGTTTATTTCTTCGAGATGCTTTCTAGTTGTTTTCCAAAAGCTCTTATTTTATCACCAGCTGAAGAAAGGAACTGTTAAGTTTGGTAAGATATTTCCCCCATAGCAAAATTTGTTTTTGAAACTCTTCCATAGTGAAGTTTCACATCTGGTGTTCAAGGTTAATCTTATCTTGTTTTTCTTAAATATTTTCTTGATTTTTTTAAAGAGAAAGTCAGATTGCAATTTCAAGTTTAGCCACTAGGTGTCCCCCAAGTACTTTGAAAATTCTTTTCTTTTAGTCCATTTCTTTTTTCAACTTTTTTTTTAAACACCCCTGGGCTTGCTGGCCGCTTATTTGAAGGGAGGGTTGAATTCCCCCCTCCCTCTCCACAGGGGGGAAGGGACCTAGCAGCTTATTTAGGTGAAAAGAAGAAGATTAAGAGAGGAATCTTACACCAGTCTCTTCCACACTGCTTTAATGTTGCCTGATGGTAAGTTTGACTTCAGCTGTCTGCAGCCTAGTAACTGGCCATATTACTATGGCCAGTCTTTCGTCCACCGATACGAAGGGAATACAGGCACTAACGGGGGGGTTGTGGCTCCCCCGCATTTCTGCAAAAGCCCCTTCTATCTGGTTGCCCCTCCAAGGCAGCTCTTCGGCCCTTTTAGGACCTCCCAGTGATGCGAAACTGGACATGAAAGACGAAAGCCATCCCCAGACATCTATGTCGGCTGACTTGGCAAACCGGAAGCCATAAACAGAAATTCTAATGCCTGATGATTTACCAAATGGCAGCATCAGGTCAGGGGCTGATCTCTAAATGACAGATAGGATCAGAGCTGATCAATGTTTGGATGGGCAACAGCAGAACTGTAGGTTAGATTGAGAATGTCAAATCCTATACCTATAGACCCCATATTCCTTTTCTATTTCTTTCCTGACCCAATTCTCACTCTCTTCTCTTCCTGGGTTCTGCCATTCTCCTGAAGGGGAGGGGGGAGTGCTTGCGGGTTATTGCCTTGACTTCCTCTATCACTACAATGTAACACTTTGCTTTCCGGCATTATTTCTCTCTGAACTTTCTTCTCCCTTGATGTCAGCTAGTAGAGGGGGGAGGAAGAAAGGAATGTAATCTCCGGCAACTGGTTATCTGTGCGCTCCCAAGAGATGGTGTGAAGAGCTGCATAAACATCACTGCTACAACTAGAGCTGGCCTGATGTTATCTCCCATTTCCCATGACGGACCTAACACCTGGTGATTGGCCGATTTGAACCGACCAGATGAACTATGGGGAGGGGTTTTGCTTGGGACACTTTAACCTATCAATCTGCATGGGAAATCTTCAGATCCTGTCTAGTATGCCTGCTATCAGCTTCTCCTAATAAAAGTTCCTTTTGGAAGAATTTGCTTCCATGAGTTCTGCTTTCTTGGATGAGGTTTTGAAGTGGGCCCCGACATTAGATAGGATCTGCAGTAATAGCCTGGAAGGAAGACCCTTACTGGGGGACTTTGCAAGATTATCATGTTGGATACCGGAGCATGGAAGGAAGAAGCCACCGTAAAGGGGAAACCTTCCCTTCAGTTGGAAACCTGCCAACTGTCCAGCTCTGAATCTTCTTAAACCTCAGAGAAGGAGGTGGTGGAGATGCATGGCTACAAAACTCGGTGGTCATGGGTGTTGGGAAGAAGGATGACTGGGAAAAGAAGTCGAGAAAGGTGACTCTGAGATGAGGTAGCCATCAGCCGGGTTGGAAGCAGGAGATGGAAACATCCCTCCATCTCAGCAAGGATGAAGATTGCTCTGGGCATTCAAACTGGATGCTGGAGAAGGCAATTGACCTGATGAAGTCAGCTTTCAACTCCCTCAAAGCAGAGAAAGCCAAACCATGTACCCAAACCATTACCTTGGGTTGCAGCAAGAAGGACACTGAAGGGGAATCCAAGGCCAAGGTCCCAGGGACGTCAGGTGGAACTACCAAGACCACTGCAGTTCCTGCCACACCACAGCTGCCGACTGGGATGGGAGACACCACAGAAGAAGAAAAAGGCACTGATCCATCCAGAAATTCCCGTAAAGTTTTGAGGGGAGCTATGGTGCCTGGGATTTTTCCTGACCCAGGTGTCAAACTACATGGAAGAATTGGCCAAGACATCTCCACCAACCGCGCCCAGATCCACATCGTGCAAACAGCCTTAGATGAGGTCGCAGCTGACTGGGTTGTGGACCTGTATGATTCTGATGCTCCGGAGCTAGAACTTCAATCAGTTCTCCCTCAGGCAGCGATTTGAGGACCCGCAGGCAGATCGGAAAGACCACAGAAGAAGTAGAGATCAACCTGGCCAAGAGACATAGCAGAGGGAAACCATGGAGCTGATCATCATCTGAACCATCTCATGACACAGCAAAACCACAACCCATTGCCAAAAAATCCACCAGGTATTTCAGGTGTGGGAAAGAGGGACATCGTGCTGCTGAATGCCGCTTGCGGAACCCTCAGGAGAAGCCAGACCAGACCCCAGCTGGAAAATCCAGGAAGTTGCCAACCAAGCTGCAAAGGATGCCATGAAAGGCACAGAGACCATAGAGTTCCTCCCTACCACCCAATGGGGAAAGGGAATTCCGGCCTACACTGTGGGAGCATCCAACTCATCAGATGACAACTCCGAGGATGAACCCCTGGTAAGTGGACCCATCACACCCCTCATCCGGAGACAGTGACTATACTAGTCCCCTCCATGCCAGAAGCTGTAAAAGTTAGAGCGCTAATAGACTCTGGTTGCACATGTTGCCTTATTAGTGCAATGCTAGTGGGGATTCTGGGCATTCCGGTGAGGAGGCTGAAGAAACTGGGTCCATAGCAGGGGGGATGCTGGCCACACTAGCCCTGCTGCCAATCCACCTCACCCTAGGGGACCATGAGGAAACTATAACATTCGTGGTAACCCCAGGCATGGAGTGCCCTATTATCCTTGGGATGGCATGGCTTGCAAAATGAAACCCGGGAGTGGATTGGAGAACAGCTGAGCTCAGATTCCCAAAGGGAGACCGGTCAAAGACACCACCCCAGGCCCCCCCACAAAACTCTGCCACTGAGAAGGCAGCAGTGGGAGAGGAAAAGGAGTTGTCTGAGATATCCGAAGAATACAGGGACCTTGCTGAGGTGTTCAGCGAGAAGTCAGATGAACTGCCACCCCACCAACCCACAGACTGTGCAATAGAAATTAAGCTAGGGGCGAAGATCCCCAAACCCAGACTGTACTCTATGAGCCCCAAGGAATTGTGAGAGATGCAGAAGTTCATAGATAAAAATTTAGAAAGGGGATTCATTGAACCAGCATCACCCAAAGTAGCGGCCCTGGTCCTGTTCTGAGAGAAAAAGGACAAAACTTTGTGCCTTTGTGTGGATTACAAGCTCTGAACGCAATAAGCGAGAGCAATCTATATCCCCTCCCCCTCATGAAGGACATGCTATCCCACCTATTGAAGGGAAAGATTTTCATTAAACTAGACCTAAGGGAAGCTTATTATCATATTAGAATCAAAGAGGGGGATGAGTGGAAAACAGTTTTCAATTGCCCTATGGGGTGCTACCAATTTAAAGTTCTACCTTTCAGGTTGCAAGGGGCCCTTGCAATTTTCATACTGTTGATAAATAAGGTACTAAGGGAACACCTGTACAAGGGTGTCCTGGTCTCCCTGGCTGATAACCTCATATTCACAGAAACTATGGAGGAACATGCGAAATTAGTTAGAGCCGTCCTGAAAAAACTACAAGCCACTCACCTTTACGACAAATTATCAAAGTGCAAATTCCACAAAGAGAGAATAGATTACCTGGGATACCACATATCCCCCAATGGAATAGAGATGGACCCCGAAAAAGTCCGGGCAGTACTGGAGTGGGCACCACCCTGCATGAAAAAGCAGTTACAAAGCTTCTTAGGGTTCCCAAACTTCTACCGCCATTTCATTCCCTCTTTTGCCCAAATAGCCTTGCCCATCATGAACCTACTAAAAACAAAAGGGGGGGGGACACCAAAGCCCAGCCAACCACTAAAATGGACAGTGGAATGCCAAGCCACTTTTGAAAGGCTAAAGAGACTTTTTTCGGCTGAGCCTGTCTTAAGACACCCCAATCCGGATAAGCCATTTGTGATACAAGCAGACACCAGTGATGTAGCTGTAGGGGCTGTATTACTACAGGAGAACAAACAGGGGGTATTGCAACCCTGCGCATTTGCTTCCAGAAAACTTTCCAAAACGGAACAATGATGGGCGGTGTGGGAAAAGGAGACTTACGCAATGAGGTGGGCACTTCTCACTTGGCGGCATTTCTTAGAAGGAAATAAAATCCCATTCCAGGTGTGGACAGAACATAAGAACCTGGAAGCATTCAAAATGCCCAGGAAACTCATCCCTAAACAAGCCCGGTGGTCACAGCATTTCCACCGGTTTAATTTCACCATTAAATTCTTTCCTAGCAGATGCCCTGTCCCGCATGCCTCAATACAACAGCACCTGACCTACCATCTCAAAACCACTCATGCCTGAGATGCAATTGGTGGCTCGAGTAACTACCTGAGGCCAAGCAAAATTAAAGCAACCATTATCCAGCCAAGTAGGGATTGAATTTAGAAAAGCCTTAGAGACCAATGACTGGTTCCAGAGCCACAAAAACCTATGCACAATTATGGATGGACTGCCTTGGGTGGGGGAAAAATTGTACATCCCAAAAAGCCACTGTGCCATGATACAAAATCAGTGGGTCATTTTGGATTCATGAAGACACTACATTTTGTCAAAAGGCAGTTTTGGTGGCCATCTATTAAAAAGGACATTGAAAGTTATGTGGCCAGTTGCCCCACGTGTGCAGCTGCAAAAAGACTACAGGGAAAGTCACCCGGACTGCTGCAACAGTAGTGACCCCCTCAGCACCTTGGAAGGAGATTTCTATGGATTTCATAGTAGAACTGCCTGAAAGCAATGGAAACACAGTCATTTGGGTAGTAACGGACTTATTTTCAAAACAAGTACATTTCATACCTTGTCAGAAAATCCCCACAGCTAAAACCTTAGTGAAGCTGTTTGTGCAACACGTCTATAGACTGCATGGGGCACCCCAACACATCATATCAAACAGGGGGGTGCAATTTACATCAGATTTCTGGAAAGAGTTTCTGTCCCTTTTGGGGACCACCCAGGGGCTGTCATCTAGCCATCAACCTCAGATGAATGGAGCGATGGAACATTTGAACTTAGTACTTGAACAATATTTAAGATGCTTTATTAATTACCAACAAACAAACTGGACAGACTTGCTTCTGTTTGCAGAAGTCGCTTACAACAATGCAGTTCACTCCAGCACTGACTACACCCCATTTCAAGTGGCCACCGGCCAAAGTTTCAATCCCATGCCAAAACTGTCTCCCGCCGAACCAGCCATTCCCTCCTTAAAGGAATGGATCACCCAGCTGAGGAACAGCTGGCCAGTTGTTAGAAAATCATTAGATGAAGGCAGACAAGCATACAAAGCACAAGCCAATAAGAAAAGAGTCAAGCCAAAACCTTTCGCTGTAGGGGAAATGGTCTACCTATCTACCAAATACTTAAAATCCCTGAAACCATCAAAACAATTAGGCCCAAAATACATAGGACCATTCCCTTTCAGATGAAAAAGAAAACAGAGGGCACTTGTACCTTTAATAGATGTACAAAGTTTATGTTTTTAGCAGTTATAACTAATTGCATAATATATAGTAGATAAAATGTTCTCTTCTGCACAACTATTATAGATACAGGAGACACTTGCCCTTGTTTGCATCCTATCCTGACTCATCTTATTTTTACAAAGCTGGCTTTACATGACACAGATATGTCTCTTTCAATGGCTGCATGTCTTTTGGTGACTGAGGACATATCCATGCAACAATAGTGTAAGTCAATATTGCTCAACCTTGGCAATGCTAAGATGGGTGGCAATGCTAATTCTGGCTGGAGAATTCTGGGACTTGAAGTCCACCCATCTTAGCGTTGCCAGGGTTGAAAAGCATTGCTCTAAATCCTTAGACTTCTCTGTAGCCTTTTATTCAAGTACTAAAAGATCTGTTCCTACTGCACACAGGGCAGATCGGCTAAGTGCTGCTACCTGCTGAAGCTTATGATCTACAAGATAGACCAATCCCATTCTAGTCTAATGTTACATGAACCCAACTTGAGGGATTGGTTCGTGATTCAATAAAGTGTGAAGATTTCTTTTCTACTTAACATTCTATAAAAGTGTCTTATGAACCTGATACTGCAATTTTAATTGTCAAATGGTATTTAATTATCTGTGTATGGGATTCTGAAAGAAATCCAGCTGGGTGTTGGTTTTAAAATACAAATATGTGAAAAAAATGTTTTGCTTTAAATGTTCTGCTTTAAATAGACCCTCCTTGTTCCAAGGCCATATGCCACTGAAAAGACTCTCTGTGAGGGAGATGGATGGATGGATGGATGGATGGATGGATGGATGGATGGATGAATGGATGGATGGATGGATGAATAAATACATACATACATACATACATACATACATACATACATACATACATACATACCTCACTCCCCTGGCATGACTGCGAAGACTGATGACACAGTTTTCCATTTTTCTGAATTATAAAATGGGAGGGGAAAAAGGGCTATAAAACAGTCTGGCCACACTTTTAAAAAGCAAATAAATTCCACAAATCCACATCCTACCTTCTAGCTTTCTGTCCCAAATGTAAAAAAACCCTCTTAGTCACAAATAGTTGGTTATCTATGGCCCAGATAGGTCTGCTTCTTATCAGTTACTGCATGGCTCTTCTTATATACTGAATGTTTATACGCATAAGGACATTTTGAAAAGTTAGAAATTGGAAAAGTCTTGTTGTGGAGCAATAAATAGCTTTGGGAAATAAAATACTTTTTCTAGTTCCTTAATTTCACTTCAGTACAAACCACCCACCCAATCTCTGGGGTACAGAACATCTCCTGGCAACTCATGACCAGCAGCTCTGTGAAAATGTATCACAATGGACAAATTCATAATTCACTTTCTCTCCCGTTCTTCCAAAATTGTTCTGACACAGGAGTGCTTCCAATCAGGGAAGAAGAACAGTGGGAGATGCAGAGATTAGATTAGATTAGATTTATTGAATTTATATGCCACCCTTCTCCCTAAGGACTCAGGGCGGCTCACAACAAAAAATTTAAGAAACATGGAATACAAAATTTAAAAAAGAATTAAACAGTAAATGTAATAGATACATGACAATTTAACTCAATAAAAGCCAAATTTAAAAAACATAGTCAGTCCAGACCCGCTTGTTGGAATAACCAAATCTTCAGGTCACGGTGGAAAGACCAAAGGTCAGGGGCCGTCCGCAGCTCCGGAGGCAGTTCATTCCAGAGGGTCGGTGCACCCACAGAGAAGGCTCTCCCTCTGGGGGTCACCAGATGGCATTGCCTGGCCGACGGCACCCTGAGGAGGCCGACTCTGTGGGAGCAAACTGGGCGATGGGAGGTTGATAATGGCAGCAGGTGGTCTCGCAAGTACCCCAGGCCTAAGCCATGTAGGGCTTTAAAGGTAATTGCCAGCACCTTGAATCGCACCCGGAGGGTAACCAGAAGCCAATGCAGCTCGTGGAGGTGTAACATGCGAGTATTGAGATACTCCCATAAGCACCCGCGTGGCCGCATTTTGCACCAGCTGAAGCCTCCGGGTGCACTTCAAGGGCAGCCCCATGTAAAGAGCATTGCAGTAATCCAAGCGAGAAGTGACGAGGGCATGGGTAACCGTGCATAGGGCATCTCAGTCCAGAAAGGGGCACAACTGGCGCACTAGGCGAACCTGTGCAAAGGCCCCCCTGGTCACAGCCGTTAGATGATCTTCCAAATTAAGCCTTGAATCCAGGAGGACACCCAGGTTGCAGGCCCTTTCTGAGGGGGGCGGTGCCTCCCCCCCATCAAAAGAGATGGAACTTGTTGAACCATACGAGATGCCGGTATCCACAGCCACTCGGTCTTGGAGGGGTTAAGCCTGAGCCTGTTCCTTCCCATCCAGACCCGCACTGCCTCCAGGCACCAGCACATCATGTCAAGGGCATCACTGGGTTGGCTAGGGGTGGAGATGAACAGCTGGGTATCATCCGCATATTGGTGATACCTCACCCCAAAGCCACGGATGATCTCACCCAGCGGCTTCATATAGATGTTAAACAGGAGGGGGGAGAGAACCAACCCCTGAGGCACCCCACAAGAGAGGGGCCTTGGGGTAGATCTCTGTCCCCCTGCCAATACAAGAGGTAGGAGGTAGGAGGTAGGAGGAGAACCACTGTAAAACAGTGCCTCCCACTCCCAACCCCTCGAGCTGTCGCAGCAAGATACCATGGTTGATGGTATCAAAAGTTGCTGAGAGGTCAAGTAAGACCAGGACAGAGGAGCAGCCCCTGTCCCGGGCCCACCAGAGATCATCAACCAGTGTGACCAATGCCGTTTCCGTGCTGTAGCCGGGCCTGAAACCAGACTGGTACAGGTCTAGATAGTCCACTTCATCCAGGAATTGCAGGAACTGATGCGCCACAACACTCTCAACAACCTTGAAAGCCTTGGTGGAGCAGTGGGCTAATGCCTCCTTAAGTAACACCAGCTGCCTGCAATTAGTGCAGGTTCGAGTCCCACCAGGCTCAAGGTTGACTCAGCCTTCCATCCTTCCGAGGTAGGTAAAATGAGGACCCAGATTGTTGGGGGCAATAAGCTGACTTTGTACAAACGCTGCTTGGGGGGGGGGGCGAAAGCCCTAATAAGCAGGCATATACATAGAATGAAAGCTATTGCTAAGCACATTGATTTGTGCTTCTTAGATTGTAAGCTGCCCTGAGTCTTCAGAGAAGGGCGGGATATAAATGGGATTTAAAAATAAAAAAACTTCGCTACAAAGCGGAGGTTGGAAACAGGACGATAGTTATTCAACGAGGCCAGGTCCAGAGCAGGCTTCTTGAGGAGGGGCCTCACCACTGCCTCTTTTAAGGCAGAAGGGAAGACACCCTCTATCAATGAAGCATTGACAACTGCCTGAAGCCAGCTCCCTGTCACCTCCCTGGCAGCTGAAACCAGCCAGGAGTGACATGGGTCCAGTAAACAGGTTGTAGCGCTCAGTTTATGCATAATCCTGTCCACATCATCCAGAGTCACAGGGTCAAACTCACCCCAAATGATATGATCAAGACCTGCCCTCTCCACTCCGCCAGATTCCACCCAGTCAGAGTCCAAGCCAGTCCGGATCTGAGCGATTTTGTCCTGCAAATACTGTACAAATTCCTCAGCCCTACCCTGCAAGGGGTCATACCTCGGTCCCTGGTTAAGCAGTGAGCGGGTCACTCTAAACGGGGCGGCTGGGCGGTTATCTGCAGATGCAATGAGAGTGGAAAAGTAAACATGCTTTGCTGCTTCCATCACCACTAGGTAAGACTTAAGATAGGTTCTTAGCAGTGTTCGATCAGATTCGGATCTGCTGGACCTCCAACAGCTCTCTAGGCATCTTTTCCGGCGCTTCATCTCCTGGAGTCCCTTGGTAAACCAGGCGGCTACCTGGGATCTGCACCGGGTCAGAGGCCGCAAAGGCACAACTCGATCCAAGGCCCCAGCAGCAGCCCTCTCCCAGGCTGCCACTAGGGCCTCGGCAGAGTCGTGGGCCAGGGAAGCAGGAAAAATCCCAAGCTCCGTCTGGAACTTCTCAGGGTCCATCAGGCACCTGGGGTGGAACCACCTGGTTGGTTCCACCTCCCAGGGGCAGGGGGCGGCGTACTGAAAGTCTAGCCAGAGAAGAAAATGATCGGACCATGGCAGGGGTTGGATGGTTAAATCCCCCCTACCCAGATCATTAATCCATTGCCCATAGATAAAAACCAGGTCGAGTGTGTGCCCTCCATTATGGGTCGGGTCTTGAATTATTTGAGTCAGGTCCATGGCCGTCATGGAAGCCATGAACTCCCGGGCCAACTCAGACACCTCACCTGCGGAGGGCAGATTGAAATCCCCCAGAACTATAAGCCTGGGGAACTCAATTGCCAACCCGGGCAAGATGTCGAGGAGCTTGGGCAGGGCCGATGACACACAGCTGGGAGACAGGTATGTAATCAGTAGGCCCAACTGAACTCCAGGACCCCACTTCAAAAGGAGAGACTCACACCCACCTATCTGAGGGACAGTGGCCACTCGCGGACAAAGACTCTCCCTAATAATAACCGCCGCCACCTCACCCCTGCCCTGGGCCCGCGGCTGGTGAAGCACCTGGAAACCTGGTGGGCATAATTCCGAGAGAGGGACACCTTCTTCTTGGCCCAACCAGGTCTCCGTGATGCAGAGGGTCATTGCACCAGTTTGCACAGGGAAAGTGGCAATGTTGTGAGCCCACTCCCAGGCAGCCAGGACCAAAATGCCAACCCCTGAATATAACACACTTTTTTTGTGAGAAGGGAAACCCTGATAGAAGTTGTGACTATCCCATCCTCATTAAGACAGTTAACAAGCATAGGAAAGGCTGAAATACCAAGTCCCCTGCTCTCAGTTCCAATAAAAGTCTATTTTGCCTCTCTAATTCTTGCTTTGTATTGCCCTGTAGACTCTTTGGCTCAGCATCCTTTAACATAAGAAGGTTTTGTACCATCTGATTCCAAATGATACTAGCTCAGAGCTCAAAGGACGTCTTTCCTCCTCTGGGACCTTGTGGTGGGCTGGAGTGTTTGTTTAGAGATGGTTTAATTGACTGTAAAGATGCTTCTGTGAAGGAAGTTAAAGTGGTGGTAAAAGCCTTCAGCTCATAAATGCTGAGCTGGGAATAGTTGAAGAAGTCTCCAGAGACTAATAAAGCAAACCACACATCTTCCATACCAGGAGGGAGCAGCGAGGAGCAGTAGCTTTGGACTGGAAAGTAAGAGGAGACATTACAGACCATGATCTCTGCAAGTTCAGCCTCAATTAACATGATGGACTAAACCCGCCTCTTGAGCCTTGTCTATTGGGCCCCTCTAAAATTAAATTCCAGCCTCTGCACTAACATATGAACCTTGAGGTCTCTTGATTTTAACCCAAGGGCTAACAGTCTTTTGGAAACAAGAAACTGCACTCACGACTTCCACTGTTTGTGACTAGAAGAGATGCAGATTAATATCATGGGGATAATGGAGAATACCTCTCTATACATCTCGATGTTCCAGAAAAAAAGATATAAATGTAGTAAAGAGATACAGCAAATATGTGAGGTTACATGTGTGCTATATGGTATTTTAGCCTTTGGTGGCAATGAATATAAAAGAACAGACAAAAGGGCCCACCGTCTGCCAGATCTAACCATTTGTGGAACAAATTTCCACAGGCAGAGGTGCTTATTACAGATTTGCTTCAACATGATTTATTTATTTTTCTTAAATAGCTGTTTTCCCTCTGGCTCCCATAGGTTACCATGGATTTTCCAACCATCTGATTGCATGTGAGAAAAAGAAAGTAACTTCCACCAGTGCATTACAGCAAACCTGTTCAATTTGCATTCCTTCTGGGAATGCAGACATAACATCCTTTCATTGACCTGCTAAGCTTTCTTCTCTGCTACAATGGTGTGTTATAAACATGTAATCATTAAGTGACCCAGCCATCTGAAGACAGTGGATGTAGCCTCCAGCAGTGATTGTTTCCTTTGCAAAGGGGAAAAGTGTGTAGGAGAATAGAGTGAATATTGATGAAGCCACACAGTGGAGGCAGAACATATTTGTGGATCAAATCATTGCGCCTTTTTGTAATTGACAGATGGAAATGTTGTCAATACACATATTTTAAGTGCTATCCAAGATTTTTTGTTATGGCACCCAGCATGCCAATAACTACTGGAACCACCATGGCCAATATATTCCATAATCTTTCAACCTCAATTTTGGGATCTTAATACTGTGTGATCTTCTCTAATTATTTGTCTTCTAATTTTATTACCCATTGGTAAGTGCCACATTAATTATCCAAACTATTTTCTTTTCATGTATAATTAAATCTGATGTGTTATGTTCCAAGACTTTATCAGTTTGTATTCAGAAATCCCACAATATTTTAGCCTGCTTAGTTATTGCTCTTAGTTGCAGAATAAAATGTTTAGACTGGATATGGCATTTTTATTCACTTACCAAGTATTTCTCAAGAACCTGGGATAGGCAGATGATGTTGTTTGATGGTGATAAAGGGATTGTCACGGGATGTAAACTGTTCCAAGTAAAGCTACCTTTGCAATTGACTGATGGGGATTCTGTCAATGCCAATAGTATTCCAGTAGTGATCCAAATATTTTGGGATTGCATCCAAAGCCCCTATTTATTACTGGAACTATCTTTATTTGATTTTGGGACATTCATTCTACTTTTATTTGCAGGTCTTTGTAGTGATTTTCTCCAATTCTTTCTCTTCTCTTTTGCTGCCTCCAGGTATTGCAATGTCCACTATTTAGACTTTTTGGCCTTATTATTATTATGCCTCTGCCTGCATCAAATTACTTCATCTGTGCTACATTTAATTTTCTCCATCATTTCCTGATTGATAAGAAGAGTACTTTCTTGCAAAGAATATGCCATCCTGAATATTCATTTTAATACCAGTACGATATCTTCTTATCATCAGAGAAAATAGTACATTACAGACTATGGTACAGACAGATCTGTTTCCCATATTGCAGAAGAGGAGGAGTGGAGCTGAGAAAGAGCTGTTTCCTAGCACCTTTTCTGCATCATGATAGGACTATTTTCTACTCCTATCTGTAGACCTGTTGAGGACCTTCTGTGCCAAGCAGGGGTTTTCTGTCGTTAGTAGTTGAGACAGATTATTTCCTTCTCTCCGGTGCCTGATGGAACTCTTCACCGATAATTGAAAATGATATGTGGGCAGTTAACTGTAACAAGTGATGCTCTTATTACATTTGTAGCGGCTAGCAACACCTTAAAGTAGAGGAAAATACCAAACTAAACAAGATTTTGCTGTAAGTAGGTTCTTTACGAAGCAGATTGCCACTCAGAGTATCATGGCTTCCATTTCTTCTAGAACTCAAGTGGCTAGTTCAGGCATCTCACTCATGTATTGTAACATATACTTTGGTCTGCAGGAATTTCAATTCTTCTATAGATCAATCAAGTTCATTCCAATAATTCTGCATTCTGCACTGGGTCCTTCCACCCCCTTCTAGAGCAATATTGCTCAACCTTGGCCATTTGAAGATGTATAATCTTCAACTCCCACAATTTTCCAGCCAGCATGATGGCTGGGGAATTCTGGGAGTTGAAGTCCACACATCTTCAAGTCGCAAAAGTTTGCTTTTGTTGGTATTTCCTAAATTCTGGAACTGATCTATTACAAAGATCGTACTGGGTCTATGTAGCTCTTTTAAATAAAATAACACCACGAACACCTCCTTTCAGAGAAAAGGTTTTGCTAAAAATAGAGGTAAAATCTTCCTGACCCCTCCTTGAGAAAGTGCGCTCTCCTGGTTGTGAACAGAGCTCTTTCGTTGCTCAGTTACTCATTTTACAGAGAGAATGAGTTGAAACTGTGAATCTGTACTTCAGTTCCTACCACGTTCTTTAAGAAACTAACTAACTAACAATACTGAACGATCCTGTTAAGTTCTCCCAACCCCACCAATTAGTTCAACCATCAGAGGACCTTGAAATTAATCTCTTTTCCTTCCTAATAGAGGAATTTATTTATCAATCAATTTGTGAAACTTCATCTACTGTCTGAAACCAAAAACAAGGAAGTTAAGAGAACTACCTATGTTTACTTATGTTTCAATGTAAGTTGAAGGTCTATTTAAGATTAATTTGGCCATTGTTAGCTGGTTGGATGCTTAGAGTGCAATCCCTCAAAAAATTCCTAATCCCCCTTCCCCATTTTTTTGTTTAAATCTTCTCCTAGGACTTCATATCTGCTCAGAGAATGCTTAGAGATCACAGTTGTTTGTTGCCCTTTTCTCCTTCCTGATCTCTTCCACCCCACGTCACCCTTGCTCATCTTTTTCCAATCCGCCAGCTCTTCTTTTGTTTTCATCTCTTCCTGCCATTTCTCATTTATCTGTCTTATCATTGTTCTTGTTTTTTTTGGTGTTTATTTTGCCTCTCCTTGCTCTTTCTTATAATAATAATAAAGTTGGAAGGGACCTTGGAGGTCATCTAGTCCAGAGGTAGGCAACCTTGGCTCTTTTCTGACTCATGGACTTCAACTCCCAGAATTCCTGAGCCAGCATGGCTCAGCTTAGAAAGCTCTCTCTTTCCCTTTAGCATGGCTGGCTCAGGAATTCTGGGAATTGAAGTCCACCAGTCATAAAAGAGCCAAGGTTGCCTACCCTTGATCTAGTCCAACCCACTGCTCGGGCAGGAAACCTTATACCATTTCAGACAAATGGCTGCCCATTTTCTTCTTAAAAACTTCCAGTGTTGGAGCATTCACGGCTTTTGGAGACAGGTTGTTCCACTGATTAATTATTCTAACTGTCAGAAAATTTCTCCTTAGTTCTAGGTTTCTTCTCTCTTTGATTAATTTCCATCCATTGCTTCTTGTCCTGCCTTCAGGTGCTTTGGAAAATAGCTTGACTCCCTCTTCTTTGTGGCAGCTCCTGAAATATTGGAACATTGCTATCATGTCTTACGCTTATATTTGTCTCTTCTACCACAATCATGATCTCCTATGCCTCCCGATTTCACAGATCCCATTACCTGCCCATTTCTCCTGCAGACCTCTCCAAGGCATATTTTTCTCTTTTCATTTCATATGCTTTTCTTACCTCTTTCTTAGCTCACTATTCCTTGTTGTTTCTCTTATAGCATCCTACTTGCTGTCATTTGCCTTTCATCTCAGTGATTTCATCCTTATTTTCTTTTTCTTGATTTTTCTCAAGGGTGTCTGCAGGGTCTGTTAAAAAAAATGTAGACGGCAGCTATAATGGCATTGGAGATTTTTTTTTTAAAAAAAAACCTGGTAGAGCTTCAATTGCACCATCCCCATCCTGACTTTTTTGACCATATCTTGTAGACACTCCATCTCTTCTGGTTCATCTTCTTCTACTTTGGTTTTTCCTCTTCATATATCCTCTCCCTTTTAGTCTTTCTTTTCTCTTTTCTTATACTCTCTGATTTCTAAGCTCTCCTCCCCCTTTTCAATACCACTATGGGGGCCACACTTCAAAATGTTATAAGCCACTGCAGGTGTGTTTGGCATCTGCAGGTGTGTGGGACTATAGATTTCTGTCACAATGACCCACATGGTTTTTACTGCATTGATCAGGTTCGCACAATTTTATTTAGATTGGCAAGACATTCCCCAAAATATTGCATGGGGCAATATGAAAATGAAATTCAGCATTATTTCATTTATACTTAAGCAAACTTAGATATATCTGTTTCAAAATTAAATAGAATTGTAAATATTGCATGGGGATAATAATTTTGTCAGTATATGCATCTGCAACAAAGACTTTGAGGAATTCATGCAGCTCAGAGTCCCACATTTTGCACTTTTGATGAAAATAGAAGTAGACTATATACCAAGTTAATAGAAATGCTTAAGATGTCAGTTTTTTTATGTTCCTTTATTCCTCTTACTCCTGTTGGCTTTCAATTCCTGCTTAGTCCTTTAACCTTGATATACATAATAAAGATTTTTTATTGAATCAACACTCTCATTTTGACAGGAAATGTAGCCTCTAGTACATGCCAGACACCCACCTAAATTGTTAACCAACATTCAGATTTATCACTTTTCTTCCCATAAGTTAACTGGCACAGATTTCTTCTTTGGAGTCAAAAGATGGTAGCAGCATATCAACTTTCCCCAGGCATGTGGGTATGAGACAAGCAATTAGGATTGTGATGGAAAGTGATCCTCAATTGAAAGAGCCAGAAGGGCCAACCTACCATATCCTAGGGCTGCATTTGAGTATGTGTGATAGTACACAAATAACCTTATACTGGCAGAATTAAATTTTAATTGCTCTCATTCTTAATTGCCTTATACCACTTGCTTGGAGTTTTGTCAAACATATGAGTGATTTAGCAAAGCTCTTATAAATAATTATTTATCCTGAAAAAGAAAGATATCCTTGGGATTTAAAAGCTGTATTAGAGCTTTAGAAAGTAAAAGTAGCTGAATAGTTTATGTGGTTGATGGTATAAGAAAGACTGCTGTTTCTGGTTGAGACCTATCAATGATGATGTTCTACAATCCTATATTTGAAGAGTTGTTATAGAACTGTTTCTGAAGTTATCTGCTCTATGACGGGTTGTCAAGCTTAATTCTAGTTTAAAGAAAAAGAATTATAGTGTTGGAGAACAGAGGCTTTGAAATCACCTAATAGAATTTGGTACATGGTTAGCATTTGATGAGAATATGATACTTTTATTTACATTTATCAAAGATTGGTAAAATGTGGCCATAGGTAGCATGATGATGAAATCCCTGCAGTTGATGGGTAGGAGCTGATTAAATTTAATATTTGCATATAAATGTCATAAAATTTCATAATTTTTGTGTGAAATTTTATCATTTTTCCTTGAGGTCTCATAAGCTGTATAGGTCAGACCACTGGCATCCCATATATCACTTCATGAGACCAGGCAATTGTGCAACAGCATCTGGTGATGGAAATGATGCGAATCATGGAATAATATAATTATTTCTAGACTTGCATTTTCTACATAAACTAGAGTATTCAAGATGCATGCATATCTGATCTTCTCATGATTTTATTAATGCATCCCTTTTATTTATTTTTTCCTGACATGACTTCCATGCATTCAAATGGTAACCACCAGCGCTTGAGCAAGCAAAAAAGTAACTAAGCAAAAGGTTTCCTGTCCTTTTTGCAGAGCTGTATTCTAATGCAGTAAGGAGACCCATGAGTGGTGCTATCCTTACTATTTTAATGAGGGGCATGTTAAGAAAAACAATCAGTGGATTCTACCAGATTCATTTCCCCTCTTGCAAAGCATCATTGGCCAGGGGGTAAATAATCATCAGTCATAATATTTCTAATATGTGGAGTGAAACAATGTTGGACAAATGCAGGCAGTACTTCAATGGCACATTTAGTGCCTTATCAAGTTTGCCAGCTAATAGATCACTGGCACATGAATACCTGTGTCCTGTCATTTGGGTGATTTATGAATAAGAATATTTGAGTGCTAAAGCCATGCTGAGAAATAGGCTAGCTGACACAAGATGTAGATGCAAAGGAAGGCCCTGGATAAGGAAAAACTCAGTAACAAATGAGCCCCAATCTGACCAGTAATGCAAGGAAATGGCAGAGCTGGTAGTAGGTACAATGTTGTCTTTATGACTGGCAGCACCCAGAGGAAGCTCATAGACAGCCATGGAGCCAGAAAGAATTAGTAAAATGATACAAAATGGTGTTTCTCAATTTCAGCAATTTTCAGATGTGTAGACTTCACTTCTACCAGAATTCCCCTGCCACAAAATGCATCTTGAATGAAGGCATGGTCATTATCTTTGCACAACATAATAAATACGACATGAGTTCTCCATACCGGCTGGGGAAATCTGAGAATTGAAGTCCATACATTTGAAAGTTGCTGAGATTGTGAAATGCTGCTCAGAATAATAAAAGAAGTAATCAGGGACTGCCAGTCAAAACCTCTTTTGACAGAATCACTGGAAAAGCTGCAGCGCTCTAAATGGTGAGAGAACCAGCATCCTTCAGTTGGCAGACCCTGGCTCTCTTTCAAGCTTTAAGCAATCTTCTTTGCAGCATAATATTAATTCTTTGTCAGGAAGTGCTGGCCCCTTTTTTTAAACAGAGCCCTGGTGCTATTTCTAAAAAGCACTGAACACTGTGATTACAAGTTGCCCACATAAATTCTGACAAGTACATTGGAAAGCACCAGCAGGCATTAAGTGGGCAGAAGCCTTGGGGGAACTACTGTAGTGTCTGGTTTCTCTTGCTACCTGTCCTAGAAGGTACAGTAGCTCTCAGTGATCTGAAGGGACAGGAGCAAGTTGATGGAAGCCTAAAGCAGCTGACAGGAGCAGATCAGATCTAGCTCCTTATTACATCGCTGCGAAATATGCTAGTTCATCCTATTTCAACCTTAGCTACTTTAAGATGTGTGGACTTCTACTCCCAGAATTCCCCAACCAGTGTGAGCCTCCATTTAACCAGTGTGCTGAAGTCCACACATCTTAAAGTTGTCATGGTTGAACAATGTTGTATTAGATCGTGTCCATGGGCAAGAGAAGAGGAAAAGCACAACTTTAAAATCGAGGCATCCAGAGATGTCTTTAGGCTATCTTTCTATAGGCTGATGTGCGACAAAAACAAAGTGATGAGAATAGGGCATTTAAAAAAAAATCTAGGAATTGTTTGTGCTACAGTTAGGGGGACCTGAGAATGGCACTTAGAAAACTTCTAAGTGCTTTAGGCATCAGGATTGTTTTTGTTCTGCCAAAGCTCGTTATTTTTTGTTTTTCTTCCTTTCTCCACAATTAAAGAGCAGCAGCTAGTAATTTAGCTTTGACACTCTGGGTGGTAAATGAAGAGAATTCTGCCCTTTCGTGAGAATGGGAACCTGTTTGGGAGAGGGTGGGGATATCAAGCAGGAGTGAGGGCCGATCGGAGGACTAAAGACCGGGGAGCTCATAGTAAAAGAGAGGAAGGGAGGGAAAAGGCTATTTATACATACACAGGGAGAGTCATTGGACAAATCTATGGCCCAGAATATACGGCTACATCAGAAGAAAAGTGTTTCATTATGATCGCACGGAATGGAATATTTTTTTGTTTTTAAATAAAATATCATTAAAGGGGAAGGAAACAGAAGGAGGGAAAATAGCTGTGAACCAACTGTACCTATGACTGAATTCATAAGCACAGTAAAATATAGAGCTAGGTTCATAAAAACTATTTGTATGTTCACAAAACATGTTGTATATATCTTTTATTCCCCTTCCCCATAAATCATGTTAAGGCTTAATGTGATCACTTGAGTCACACAAACTGTTAAAATACATATGTTTACTGCCTTGAGATATATTTATAAAAATAATAAAGGTGGGTTTTTTTAAAAAAAAATCTTAAAAAAACCCTGAAGCAGATACTTCCAAAGCCAATGTTGGGTTCATATTGTGTAAATAAATTTAGCAATTGTGTTCCCAATTGCCTCAGTGTTCTGGATAATCACATATGCTCACCACCACCACCACCAAACTCTTTTAAAAATATTATTTCAGCATTCAATTTTCTTCCCAAGGAAGTTACCAATGAACATTTACTTATGTAAACTTGTTTGATGGAGTTCAAATTTCACCATAAAAGGTTGGGCTGACTGTATTGGATGAGACTAACCAATTGCAATTTATTCAACAAAACATTTGGTTAAGCAAATTATGATTTAGTATTGCATACTAGGATTGTCATATCTATATCAAAAATATCCAGATTGCCACTAGGGGGTGCCAAGGAGACAAACAAATTGCTGCCCATATCTGGAAGTTACTGTATATGTATATGAACTGAAAAAAGTAGTACTGTATTTTCTTTTTCTTTTTTTATTTTCCAAGAAATTTTTTCTATTTTCCAATAAAAAAATGCATATGCACCCTAATGGTAGCACCCGAGCCTATCTTAATGGGCATGGCCAAAATATTAAGAACTGGCTTTATTTTTCAACTGAACCAAATACTGAAAAAAATGCAAATCTTAGGAGTCTGCCTTTCTATCCATCAGCAAAATAAATCTCTGAAAATTTAACTGATTGAATCTAACTTTTTTGGAGGAGAGGAGAAGCTGGCAGAAAGAAGATTGAGATAAATATTGGGCTAGAATTGGGAAGGGCAGCAGAGAAAAAATTCTCTATTGTACATCGATACAATAGCAAATCATTCACCCTTCCTTCATTCTAAAATCCCTCCCTCCCAGTCAGTGGCCACTATGTAACCTGCTTAGTTGAATGAACATGTATGTAGCCAGAAATGTACAAAGATGCAGGGACCACATGTATAAATGTAATACATTATTTTACTGGATGCAGGAAAAGTTTCTCCTGTACTCACTGCTGAAAAAGAGATAGGAAAGAATTCCAGCATTTCCCTAATTTTTGTGAAGTGAGTTTGATTGTTTAAAAGGAAGTGGGTGCTTTAATCCAGGGGTCCCCAATCCCCGGTCCGTAGACTGGCACTGGGCCGCGGCATGCCAGAAACCAGGCCACGGAAATAAGCAAAGCCCCATCTGCGGGATGCAGGCAGTACATAAAACCACGGCCCTTCCAGTCCGCAGAAAAACCTCTGTCCATGAAACTGGTCCCTGATGCTCAAAAGGTTGGGGACCTCTGCTTTAATCTATCCAGAAGTCTAGAAATCTGACACAGAAATCTAGATAACCTTCCTGCTTAAAAGGAGAAAAGGGCATGGACTGAGAGAGCATTGTTTACTTTCCTGAATGGTGTGTGTCAGGGCCTGAATGGGGACACCTCACTTTGTCTCTTTACATTTCTAAGCAGTTTTGGTACTATCAACCATGATATATTAGACCTGTAAAAGTTGGAAACTGGGTGAATGTTCTGCTCATTCTCTATGGAGGGTTTCAACCTGTTGTGGTGAGAGGGGAGAGGTTGACCAGTAGCCGCTCATTTCTGAGAGAACTTTTAACTCTAACTGAAGCCACTAAGGGAGGTCATCCAAGTATGCAAGATATTGTATCATGATTACAGCTGAATTACAGATGACTCTTCCAGATTGGGAGGGAGTTTGAAGTTCTATCCTGGTGCCTGGAAATTGTGAAGGTTTGGATGAACAGGTTCACACTGAAGCCAAGCAAAGTAACATTGCTGATTGGCATTCAAAGAAAACTCCAGTGTGCAGTGTTATCCCCTGGATAGACAGGCCCTACCCATTCAGGAGCAGGTCCATGATTTAGAAACCTTTCTGCAATCATGGCAGTTGTTTTAACAACAGATGGGGTTGTTCCTAAGGGCTCTATGGCTGGTGTACCAATTGTGTCCTTACCTGTTTTAGGAGGACCTAGAGACAGTAACTTACTCTCTTGTTACCATCCACATATAGTACAGTAATGAGCTTTACATAGGACTGTCTTTAAAGACTACCCAGAAATTACAGTTAATTCAGAATGCAGCAGCTGATGTCTTACCTGGTTCCTGACACTGGAAGTATTTTATATCTATATTGCAGGTCTCCTCTAACTAGATTGTAGCTTTGTTTTTTGACAAGGGAATATAATCAGTAATATTCAAACCGTTAATTATAGTAATTTGTCAACTCAAATCTTACTCTCATGTATTGATATATATGTGTGTGTGCGTGCATGTGTGCATGTATTTCCATCCATCCATCCATTCATCTATCCATCCATCCATCTCTGTCTTATTCTCAGGTAAAGGATTGTAGCCTTCATCTCTAATAAACTGTCAAGCAAAAGTACAGATTTAAATGCCTGATATTACGGATTCTGGTACATATTTTGTGCTCTTAAAATATACTTTTAAGACAATTATTTTTCTGTTATTGCCACCATATCTGAAGCATATGAATCAGAGCTACTGCAAAATAAACTTTAAAGCAATCAATGTATTAAAGAACATAATGTCTAAGTATGTGAAGTTTAAAAAGTAATCCTGGAATGAGAATTTAAATTTTATTAGGGATTATATACATTTTCTTTTCCTGTTTTAAATAATTTTTGAATTGTTTTATTATGAAGCATTTTGTCTGTTTTTTTTCATTTAAAAAGTTTTATTCGTTCATTTAAATATTATAAGTTTTTGTTGGATTTATCACCATCTGCTTCATTTTAGATTAATTTGTGATTAAGTAAAATGGTAGCAGACCTGCTTTCCAGAGCTGCCACTGCCACAGTTACTCTATGAATCTCTCAAGCTTTCTTAGATATCATATAATTCTACACCATTTGGGAAGAAATAATATTCAAACCATTAGTTATAGTTATGTGTCAACTCATATACTCTACTATTAGAGTATATGTAGACACATAGACATAATTAAAACTAGAAGGTTTAAGGAGTACTGCTGAAAGAATGTTTGTGTACCCCAAACTTGAAAAAGTGACAGATAACTAAAACAAGGTTTCTATAGTCCTCAGCGATATCTATTCACTGCATTATGTTTTTTCAGAACAAATTAAAGTAAAATTAAATTCAGTTCATTTGGCTCAATTTTCTATTCCTTCTGAAACAAATGCACACCTGTAAGTTATAAAGAGAGTGCACAAATATACAAGCAAAAGAGAGAGATTGAGAGAATTTATGTATGCATATACCCAGATATGAACAAAATGCCTAATTAGAATAGTATTTGATAGGAATTCTGGGAGTTAAAATCCCAAAACATCTGGAAGAAAATGTCTTCTATACCTTACATTTTATATTTTACCAACATGCACTTGTTAGTGCAAATTGTAAAGATGCCATATTCAACGTGATTTTGTTACTTGAGTTGGTTAAATTAATGGAAATGGTATTTTTGTGGGCTATTTCAATTCCCCAAGTAAATAAACATTGGTTTAAGCATGCACTGTATATAATGAAATATCAAACATTTTTATTAATGGCACTTTAATAATAAAATCCCAGTAATAAAACCTGATTTTTGGCAAAGAATATTAGACTTGAACTGTGAGCATTGTTATTTACTGACTTGTTTATTTGCTTATTTGTAAGATTGATGCCCTGGCATCCTCATCCCAAAGATGGAAGCTAGTGTAGAACATAAAATACAACTCAATACAGGAATAACGATACAGTGGTAATACTACTAAATCCAACTCAAGTCCCTGACATGCTGGCTCATAATGGGGGATGGGGAGGATGGGTGTTCCTGTGAGGAAGTGAAGAATGTCAGGAGTGTGTGCAAAGAGTAAATATCACCACAGTGTCACTGAAGGCATGAAGAACATCTCAGCTACCCAGCTAAAGCAAGCAGGCACCTATATCAGATAGCAATAATATTGGAAGATGCTGGAGGCACCATATTTTACCAAGAAAGCCACCTGGACAGCCAATATAAAGTGATTAATGATAGAGTACTAGATGATATGCACATGCACAGAGAGATGTACCTCAGCATGCTACTCAGGAAAAGCTGAAGAATTCTTCAGTATGAACATTATTTATGATGCAACTAGGTTAAAGCCTTTTGGATGTCTAGTTGCAAAGGCTACCATGCAAGAAAATAAAATCTGTCTCTGCAATGATAGAATTTAATAATAATAGAATAACGGAGTTGGAAGGAACCTTGGAGGTCTTCTAGTCCAACCGCCTGCTGAAGCAGGAGATTCTATACCATTCCAGATAAGTGGCTATTCAGTCTCTTCTTAAAAGCCTCCAGTGATGGAGCATCCACAATTTCTGAAGCCACTGCATTGGTTAATTGTTCTCACTGTTAGGAAATTTCTCCTTAGTTCTAGGTTGCTTCTCTCCTTGATATTAGTTCCCATCCATTGTTTCTTGTCTTGCCTTCTGGTGTTTGGAAAATAGGTTGAGCTCCTCTTCTTTGTAGCATTCCCTCAAATATTGAAACACTGCTATCATGTCACCCCTAGTGCTTCTTTTCAGTAGACTAGACGTACCCAATTCCTGCAACCATTCTTCATGTGTTTTAGTCTCCAGCTCCTAATCATGTTTGTTGCTCTTTTCTGCACCATTTCCAGCATCTCAACATCTTTTTTATAATGTGGTGACCAAAACTGGATGCACTACATCCTATTTCCATGGAATGTAGGAAATACAAGTATGTGAATGCTCAATGTAACGAAAGATTAAACAAATTGGCTACACACTGACATCTTAATCAGTGAATTGGACACTTTCAGCCAGAAGATTACTATTTGCTACTCAGAACATGAAAAAAAAGAAGGAAGAGCAGAAAGATATAAAGGGAAAAGACAGTAGTTTGGTACAATGCAGTGGATGACTGAATAATAACAAATTTTGCAGACAGTCTCGCCTCTCCTGTTCAACATCTACATGAAACCGCTGGGTGAGATCATTCGTGGTTTTGGAGTTGGGTATCATCAGTACGCTGATGATACCCAACTTTTTATTTCGACCCCAAACCACCCCAGTGATGCCCTCGACGTGATGTCCCGTTGCCTGGAAGCGGTTTGGGTCTGGATGGGGAGGAACAGACTTCAACTCAACCCCGACAAGAATGAGTGGCTGTGCATACCGGCATACCGGGATATTCAGAATATTCCATCTCTTTCTATGGGGGGTGAGCTATTACCCCCTGTAGATAGGGCTCGCAACTTGGGAGTCCTCCTAGATTCACGGCTTACTTTGGAAGATCACATAGTGGCCGTGACTAGGGGGGCCTTCGCCCAGGTTCGCCTGGTGCGCCAGTTGCGGCCCTATCTAGACCGGGATGCCCTGCGTACGGTCACTCATGCGCTCGTGACCTCTCGTTTAGACTACTGCAACGCTCTCTACATGGGGCTGCCCTTGAAGACCACTCGGAGGCTCCAACTGGTACAGAATGCAGCCGCGAGAGTTGTGTTGGGAGTTTCCCGATACTCCCATGTTACACCTCTGCTCTGTGAGCTGCATTGGCTCCCAGTTGTCTTCCGAGTGAGATTCAAGGTACTGGTAATGGTGTTCAAGGCCCTACATGGCATGGGTCCGGAGTACCTCAGGGATCACCTGCTGCCAGCATCAACTTCCCTCCACCCTGTGCGTTCCCACAGAGAGGGCCTCCTCAGGGTGCCACCGGTCAGAGAATGTCGTCTGGTGGCCCCCAGGGGGAGGTCCTTCTCTGTGGGCGCCCCGGATTAATGGAATCGGTTGCTGGTCGAGCTCCGGATGGCGCCCGACCTTCGCTCCTTCCGACGCGATCTGAAGACGCACTTATTCGAACAAGCCGGCCTGTCCTGATGGGGGGATGGGTTTGGGATTTTATTGTTGTTTTTTAATATATGTATTTACTGTTTTAGTTTGGGCATTGTATTTAATTCTTTTTTAACTTTTGTATTTTTGTATTTTTATATACTTGCCCTGTTCACCGCCCTGAGTCCTTCGGGAGAAGGGTGGTATATAAATAAAATTATTATTATTATTATTATTATTATTATTATTATTATTATTATTATTATTATTATTATTATTATTATTATTATTATTATTATTATTAATATGATAATTATCTAATTTATTCTTCCACCACTGATGCACAAGAGATTGACATATCTGAATTAAGAAGAGACTGGACAGCCATTTGCCTGAAATGGTATAGGGTTTCCTGCCTGAGCAGGGGGTTGGACTAGATGACCTCCAAGGTACCTTCCATCTTATTATTATTATTATTATTATTATTATTATTATTATTATTATTATTATTATTATTATTATTATTATTATTATTATATTATTATTATTATTATTATTATTATTATTATTATTATTATTATTATTATTATTATTAACTTTAGATATAGAACATACAAGCAAGATGTGCTGCTTGTATATTGGAATGTCACAGAAATAGTAAGAAGGAAAATATAGTTGGATCATATGATCTAGAAAGCAGAAGAAAAACAGGAGAACAGCTAATTAATTTCCCCATTGCTAACACAGTTTTCAAACAAAAGAACATGTGTACATGGACATCACCAGATAGGAAATCAAGTTTATTATATTATTGCTTGAAAGTCATGGTAGAGCTCACCTACAGCAGCAAACAAGCTGCTGTAGAGACTAGCTCTGGAACAGATCATTATGAGTATGAGTTCCAAATCAAGATAAAGTGGAAGAACAAAATTCTACAATTTGATTTTGAACATATACCCATGTGGACAGGTAACTGTGGAGAAACTATATCATGACAGTTGCAAACACATATTTAAAGCCTGGGAAATGAAGAAAAGAGACTCAAACAGATTTCACCTTATCTCCTTGACATATAAAAGGGAGGAAAGGAAAAGATAGTCAGGGTTTTAAGTTTCTGCTGTTATAGTTTATATCAGTATAAGTAGTCCTTGACTTACAGCCATTTGTTTAATGATCATTCAAAATTATAATGACACTGAAAAAGTGACTTATGACTATTTTTTCACACTTATGACTATTGCAGCATCCCCATAGTCATTTGATTAAAATTCTGATGCTTGGCAATTGATTCATATTTATGATGGTTGCAGTGTCCTGGGATCATGTGATCACCTTTTGCTATGTTCTGACAAACAAAATCAATGGGGAAGTCAGATTCACTTAATAACCATGTTACTAACATAATAACTGCAGTGATTCACTTAACAAGTGTGGCAAGAACGGTTGCAAAATGGGGCAAAACTCACTTAATAACTGCCTCAGTTAGCAACATAAATGTTGGCCTCAGTTATGGTTGTAAGTTAAAAACTACTTGTAATATAATAATATGATATGATATGATATGATATGATATGATATGATATGATATGATATGATATCTTTATCTTTTATCTTTATTATATTTATATACCGCCCTTCTCCCGAGGGACACAGGGCGGTGAACAGGGCACATAAAAATACAAAATACAAAAATTAAAAAAGAATTAAATAAGAGCCCGAGCTAAAAACAGTAGAATAATAAAAAAAATCCCCAATAAAAACCCCAGCACATCCCCCATCAGGCCAGGCCAGCTTGCTCAAATAGGTAGGTCTTCAGGCCGCGACGGAAGGAGCGAAGGTCAGGTGCCATCCGGAGCTCAACTGGCAGCTGATTCCATAAAGCCGGGGCGCCCACAGAGAAGGCCCTCCCCCTGGGGGCCACCAGCCGACATTCTCTGACCGGTGGCACCCTGAGGAGGCCCTCTCTGTGGGAACGCACAGGGCGGAGGGAAGTTGACGCCGGCAGCAGGTGATCCCTGAGGTACTCCGGACCCATGCCATGTAGGGCCTTGAAAGCCATTGCCAAAACCTTGAACCTCACCCGGAAGACAACTGGTAGCCAATGCAGCTCGCGGAGCAAAGGTGTAACATGGGAGTACCGGGAAACTCCCAAGACAACTCTCGCGGCTGCATTCTGTACCAGCTGGAGCCTCCGAGTGGTCTTCAAGGGAAGCCCCATGTAGAGAGCAATGCAATACAATAATAATATAATATAATATAATATAATATAATATAATATAATATAATATAATATAATATAATATAATATAATATAATATAATATAATATAATATAATATAATATAATATAATATAATATAATATAATATAATATAATATAATAATATAATATAATATAATATAATATAATATAATATAATATAATATAATATAATAATATAATATTATAATATAATATAATATAATATAATATAATATAATATAATATAATATAATATAATATAATATAATATAATATAATATAATATAATATAATATAATATAATATAATATAATATAATATAATATAATATAATATAATATAATATAATATAATATAATATAATATAATATAATATAATATAATATAATATAATAATAATAAAGTTGGAATGGACCTTGGAGGTCACCCCCTGCTCAGGCAGGAAACCCTATACCATTTCAGACAAATGGCTGTCCAGTCTCTTCTTAAAAACTTCCAGTGTTGGAGCATTCACCACTTCTGGAGGCAGGTTGTTCCACTGATTAATTGTTCTAACTGTCAGGAAATTTCTCCTTGGTTCTAGGTTTCTTCTCTCTTTGGTTAGTTTCCATCCGTTACTTCTTGTCCTGCCTTCAGGTGCTTTGGAGAATAGCTTGACTCTCTCTTCTATGTGGCAGCCCATGATATATTGGAACACAGTTATCATGTCACCCCTCATCATTCTCTTCATTAAACTAGATCATTCCAGCATTCTTGCGGAGAATGATAAAATCTGTTTCCTGACAGATTTCCAACATTGAAAGTTCAATAAGACCATATTCTCAAGGAGAACATCAGGAATTGCTTTAAAATGTTGGATTTCATTGATAGAAAACCAGAGAAACTATGGAATGAAATTAAAGTTGTTAATTAAAGGTGAATGTAAAAAGAGGCTGGCAAAAACTAACAGAAGATAACAAGATGGATGTCAAAACAAGTCATGGAAATTGCCAAGAAAAGGAAAGAAGAGAACAAATAAAGATGAAATTCTGTATTGTAGTAATGTCAACATCCAAGATACCTTACCAAAATCCCTAGTCCTAGAAGATGAAGTTAGAATGGCACCCTGGTTATTATCGTCAGAAGGCTACAGTTATTGATGGACTGGTTTTTATAGAAGTACAATATATCAAACAATGGAAGAAGAATCAATAAATGTATGCCAGCAAATCTAGAGAACGAAACAGTGACAAATAGATTGAAAGAGTTCATTCTACTTACCAATACCAAAGCAAGGAGATTTTATAGACTGTGCAAACTATTGTACAATATCCTTCATTTCACTGTGCAAACAATTGTATTATAGTCTTCATTTCACATACTACCAAAATAATGCTTGGATCACCCAACACAGACTATTGTATAACCCTATGTGAAAAGAATTCAAACTGATTTTAGAAAAGGATAAGGAACAAGAAACATAATTGCTAAGACACACTGCATAATTGAGAAAACAAAATACTGAAAAGAAATCCATACATGCTTCATCGATTATAGAAAGGTATTTGATTGTACTGATTCTGTCAAGCTGTGGAATGTACTTAAAAAAATGGGAATCCCAAACATTTCATGGACTTCATGAAGAATGTATATATAGGATAGGAATGGAACATGGTGAAATAGACAGGTCAGCAATGAGTGAGACAGCTATATACGTTCTTTAATCAACCTATATACCAAATATATATTGAAAGAAACTAGATTGGAATAAGGTGAGTGTGGTTTTAAAATTGAAGGAAGCAACCTGTGCTGTGCTGATAATACTTCTCTGATAGCTGAAAATACAAATGACCTAAAAGCTAAAGTAATGAAAGTCAGGGGTACAGTGGAAAAAAATGGGACTATGATTAAACACAAAAAAGACCAAAATAATGACAAGTGGTACAGCAACCATCCACAGAACTGACAACAAAGATATTGAAGTGGCAGATAGCTTCTCCCTTTTAAGAGCACTAGCAACAATAAAAAAACCATCAGCAGCCAAAAAAATATACTGCACCTAACACTTAGAAGAGTGGCAATGAATGCTTTTGAAGAGATATTCAGATGCCATGACATGTCCATATCTACAAAGATAAGAATCATGCAGGTAATGGTTTTACCTTATGACACTTTATGGAAGTATAGGCTAGACTGCTGCATTGCTTTTCCACCATGCTCTGCAGTCAGTTACAATCATGCAATTTGTTATTTCCAATGTTCTCTGCCAGCTTCCTACAAGAAACATCAATGGGGAAGCCAACATGAAGTTGGAAGTTGCTCCCACTCCTACTGCTTTTGTGCCCACCTTTAGTCAGTCTGTTGCTCTGTTTAGGTAGAGATTTATCTAATGAAACAGTGACCCAATGGATAATCAGTTGTAGTGTACTGAATAAAATTCACATGGCACTAACAATAACAGTATCTCTATAGGTGCAGTTCTTACTCTAAGTACTTACTACTCAAAAGCTTTCAAGAAGAGTCAAGTTTGCAACATTTTTCCAAGTGCACAAATAAAGAAATTCTGCTTCATCCTCTGCTGACTTCTTTGAAATCACAGTTTTTGTGTAGTATACCAAGAGATTGTTTAGTCAGATACAATCATCACGATGGTATTTACAAGTGGATTCTACAAGAAAATTAATTTGTTCCATTTCCATCTGTCTTGATTTAGTTTGTTTCCTTTGAAGACTCAGTCAGACATATGAATACTGTTCATTTCCTAATTGTTCCAGATACTGTATTTTTTATTTTAAAGTTAAAGAACTGCTTGGGATATGCTTGTAGTTCCATTTATATAAGTATTGTAATTTATGGCAAAAGCTCAGGTGATAACCCTAACCCTAATAAATGAGGGCATGCATTTACCTAATTTTTTCTCACAATTGCAACTTTTGACAGTGAGTTTTCATTTAAATTCATTACATATACTGACATGCACACATCAATCAATAAATATTTTCACTATGAATACAAACATATTGGTTCTTCATCAATGAAAGGTTTCCTGTGCAGGTTCCACTTAACTGAAGTAAGCCATGGAGGTGAAAGTGGGGGGAAGACAAAGACACATTTACTTTATAAGCTAGATTTGACATCTTTTTGCTGATATAAAAATACCTGAGCAGCTTGGAAACAGACTAGGATTGCCTTTCCCAAGATATATGTATCAGTTACAAAGGTAATCAGGGAAAGCCTTGTTCACTGAATTAGAATCCACAGATTAGTATTCAAAAGTGGGTCTTTTCTAATTTGGCACTCATATTCTTGACTGCTGTGTTATTTAGGGGTTACTACTTATGAAGTTTAGTTATCTCTTAAAGATCTACCTCTTCCCTCAGGTTTTCCATTTGGAGTGTTTTGAATGTATGATGCTTTGTTCCCCTTCATTTGGGACTTTTCGGTGTCTTTCATGCTTCAGTATTATGACTTTTATATTTTGTAACATAAATTAAGGGATAAAGGCAATGATTATATCAATCAAATGAAGAAATAAACTCAATTCCCAACATGCTTTTAAAAATCCTTTAACTCAAGCTCCAAGAGTTAGTGGATCCAGCCATGCAGCTGTCTTCACAATACTCAAGTGTTTTGTCACTGCAGCCTTCTTGGATGCTTTTTTGATTTCCCTGACTGCCTTATAACTCTCTGACATTTTTTTATACAAACATTAACCAGGCCCAACTATGCTTAGTTTCAAAGCCTATGCAAGATCAGCTAGATGCTTTCATCTACAGTGTCTATAATTGGAAATTAGGTAAAGGTAAAGGTTCCCCCGCACATGTGTGCTAGTCGTTTCCGACTCTAGGGGCCAGTGCTCATCTCCGTTTCAAAGCCGAAGAGCCAGCGCTTGTCCGAGGATGTCTCTGTGGTCATGTGGCCGGCATGACTGGATGCCAAAGGCACATGGAACGCTGTTACCTTCCCACCGTTGTGGTCCCTATTTTTCTACTTGCATTTTTTATGTGCTTTTGAACTGCTAGGTTGGCAGAAGCTGGGATGAGTAACAGGTGCTCACTCTGTTACGCGGCACTCGGGATTTGACCCACCAAACTGCTGACCTTCTGATCGACAAGCTCAGCATCCTAACCCACTGAGCCACCACGTCCCTTAAAATTGGAAATTAGCCCCTTACATATTGAAATAAATCAGATATTGATATGATTTCATGAACTTTGTCCTAGAATAAATGATCAGGCAAAAAGAGACGGATCTCAGAAGAAAGCACACTTAACTCAGCAGTCTCTTGTTGCCTGAAGACTATTTTAGATTTATGCTCTATTACTTCTTAGTGTTTAATCCAGCTATGCTTCTCCATGAAGAGACAGTGGGAGGGAACCTACCTCAGGCACTTTCTTGTTATATAGAAAGTGACGCTGTCAGGACAAGACTTTGGGGTAGATATTCAAGACCCTGTTCAGCTGGATGATTTGGGTGCTCTAGATATAGCATGGTTGATATTTCTTATCTAAAGAGAGGGCAGAACTTCATAAAAATTTGAAAGCAAACATCCAAAAGCACCTAATAGCACAACTGTTTATATATGTGTACTGCAGACACAACTAAGCATAAATATCACAAAAATTGTGAAAACAGATAGGGTAGATCACTTCTCCAAAATTCTTCAAGAGAAAGAGACTTCTCTAAGAATTTCTCAGAATCAAGACAAAACAATTGCTGATGAAAAAGCTTAATAGGAAGAGTTCCCTCATGATGCTTTCTATCAGGTTTTAATTCTGGGAAGAAGGAGGTTGTATAATTGAGGAAAGCAGTGTGTTTGTGTGTGTGTGTGTGTTTGTAAGTATATGTAGTTTGAGAAGTCCACTTATGACAGTTTGAGAATGATGGGCTTAGGAAGTAGGAAGGAGATCTTAGAACAAAGTCATCATCAACAGTCTGAATCACCATCCAATTATTTTTCCCACAGGGATGCACTAGGAAATTATTCTTTCAAATGCTTTTTTAATATACTGATTCTGGCCCATTTTTGAACATGAACTTTCAATGTCTTCCACTTTACATTGTTGTTGTTATCTGTGAAGTCATGTCATACCCATCGCGACCCCATGGACAACGTTTCTCCAGGCCTTCCTGTCCTCTACCATCTTCTGGAGTCCATTTAAGCTCGTGCCTACTGCTTCAGTGACTCCATCCAGCCACCTCATTCTCTGTCATCCCCTTCTTCTCTTGCCCTCAATTTTTCCCAGCATTAGGCTCTTCTCCAGTGAGTCCTTCCTTCTCATTAGGTGGCCAAAGTATTTGAGTTTCAACTTCAGGATCTGGCCTTCTAAAGAGCAGTCAGGGTTGATCTCCTCTAGGACTTGATTGCCTTGCAGTCAAAGTGACTCACAGGAGTCTTCTCCAGCACCATAGTCAATGGCCTCAATTCTTTGGCGCTCAGCCTTTCTTATTGTCCAACTTTCACATCCGTACATTGCAACTGGGAACACCATAGCCTTGACTATACACACTCCACTTTACATATATGATCCTATTCTGTTTAATTTTGAGAATAATCTTTCTGGTGGACAGAGACAGAAGAATGGGCAGAAGAGACCCTTTACCTAGTTTCTTTCCACCATTGCACTGAAATGGAAATTAAAAAGAAACAACAAAAAAACAGTAGGGGCATCTGGGGAGTGCATGTCCAAAAAGCGAAGTTAGTGACTGCAACTATGTGATCAAAACTCTGCCCCTTTAAAGTGTATCAGGTGTATCTAAAAAGGGTTAAAGGTAAAGTAAAGGTAAAGGTTCACCTGCACATACGTGCTAGTCGTTTCCGACTCTAGGGGCCGGTGCTCATCTCCGTTTCAAAGCCGAAGAGCCAGCGTTTGTCCGAGGACATCTCCGTGGTCATGTGGCCAGCATGACTAGACACCAAAGGCGCATGGAACACTGTTACCTTCCCACCGGAGTGGTCCCTATTTTTCTACTTGCATTTTTACGTGTTTTCGAACTGCTAGGTTGGCTGGGATGAGTAACAGGCGCTCACTCTGTTACGCGGCACTCGGGATTCAACCCGCCAAACTGCCGACCTTCTGATCGACAAGCTCAGCATCCTAACCCACTGAGCCACCACGTCCCTACAAAAAAACCCCTTTAAAAAAACCCTAAAAAGGGTTAGAGCTTCACAAATCTTCTTGATTTTTTTGATGCCTCTTTGTGAATACCCCATTTCACCCACGGGAATTTCTCTGAAAGAAATAAATATGTCCTCAAGTTCTATTTCTATTAAATTGAAGGAAAACAGGTAAAAACAAAATGCTTGATCTGTGTCCTAGCAGCTGAATATCCCTCTCTTCCACTGAAGCCTATGGAGAATTTATTTCCCATAAACCTGAGGAGCTGGACACCAACCATTAATAGATGTATCGTATCTTGATGGAAGAGAAATATATGAATGGATAGCTGTCTCAGATCTGCAATTCTTGAAGATTGCAGCATCTCTCTTTCAGGCGTCTCTCCCTCCACTTCTCTGCTTCTTTGCTGCAAAGTAGAGCTTTTCATGGCCTGCCAGTGTGACCATGGCAACAGGCTGTTAGGGCAACCTCAGTGTAATAGCAGGCAAGCAGGAGGAAGGGAGAGGTTGCTAAGGAAGGGAGGAATAGGACAGAGAACCAAGAACTGCCTGTCACACTTTGTCGCCTAGACAGACAGATTGACCAAGGGAACATGACAGAGAGACAGGACAGATGTCTGTAGACTAAACTGTGCTAGGTTTTGTTTTGTTTTGTTTTTGTGGACAGATAGATAGATACTGTACCACCTGGAAGTTACACAACTATATTTGGTTGCCTTTAAATGGTTGCTCTGCATAACATGCTTAATTCAATTACTTTTGACTTGCTTCTGGATTCACGTACAAGGCATCAAAAACTAATCACAAGAGCTGGACTTGCACATTGGTTTAAAATCCACAAAACCCCTTTGATGTTTGTTAAAGCTGATCAAGTTTCAAACATTTGACTACTACTGCTATATTTTGATCTAGTTAAGCAATCTGTGCAAACACAACCAAAGTGTCCCTAGATATGAATACCTGTCTCAAGAAGTTGTGGGTGCTCCAACACTGGAGGTTTTTAAGAAGAAGTTGGACTGCCATTTGTCTGAAATGATATAGGATTTCCTGCAGAAGACCACCAAGATGCCATCCAACTCTGTTATTCTATATTACTTAATGGGGGGGAGGGACAATCTATCAATATTTTGAATTTTAAGCTTCTGTCACAGGCAATGTCAAAGAGGTATGGGTCAAAAACATCTTGAAGATACCAGGTTAAGTGTCATAAACCTTAGAGAGAAACCTGGACAATTCTTTTACATTGGATTTACAAAACATATTTGTTAAGGTTTGGGGAAATCTTGTGAGAAAAGGAAAAAAAGAAATGAAAAATCACGTTCTACTGTACAAAATTACTTCAGTGGATTAAAAATTAAAATAGATGTAAAAGGGAGGAATATAAAGTTGGTTTATTTTATCCAGGCTAAAAAAGATAACAAGCTTTTCATGACACTGCTGTAATACTAAAGTGACAACATTTTTATGGATTTGTTTGTAGATAAGAGATCATTGATTATAAATTAAGAGATGAAAAGTTCCTAAAATTATTACACTTTGTTATGATAAAGGTTGGAAGTAATTTCTTTATATATTTCCTTCCTTCCTTCCTTCCTTCCTTTCCTTCCTCCCTCCCTCCCTCCCTCCCTCCCTCTTTCCTTTTGCATTTTTATTCTTTCCTTCTACTCTTCTTTCATTCTTTCAGTTTGTTTTAATTTATAATTTTATAAGTATAAATTATAATCTTTTTTATTAAAAAGTTTTACAATACATTTTATTTTTAACAAACAAAACACAACCCCACCCCACCCCCTTCCCACTCCCCAACCCTCCCCAACCCCTCCCTCCCTTCCCCCTCCCCCCTCCCTGACTTCCCAGAGCTAAGTACAGGGTATAAGAATACAAACAATCATAATCTACCTTATGCAAACTATCATAAACTATTAAAACTATCGCACTTTAACTCATATAGATTAACTCCAAACAGTATAAATATCACATCAATAATTATTCAAATGCTGGATAATACTTTTTAGTCCCATATTTACTCCACAGTATCTCTCTGTTGCAAATAGTCTTTCAAGTACACTAAAATCTTTGCCATATCCTCCAAGTTGGGAACTTTTACAGTCCATTCTTCTATAATTGGCAGTTCTTCCTTCTTCCAATATTGCCCTACTAAAAGTCTTACTGCCATAATTAAATTCAACATCCGCTTGATATCCATAACAGTAGTGTCAATAAAAATACCCAATAAAAACAATTACAGACAAAACAAATTTACATCAATCATTAAAAAACCAATTTTCTAATCTTCTTTCCACCAGGTCTTTAATTTTCCATACTAAAACCAAGTTTATACAATCTTTCCTTCTCTTAAGATATTATACAGCTTCAAGTACCATACATTACTTTCCAAACTTAAAAATTTTCTTATATGTAATCACATCATTTTTATATTTTCTATTACGTGTTTCATTATTACCCATAAAAGTAGCTTACAAGTTAAGTTTCATCTATACTTTTTCCCAAACTCGCAACAGAGCATGTCTTAAAATATATACCTTAAACACATTATCCACCTTCTTATCACACAATAGATATACATACCAACCAAATAGCAAATCACGACCTTCAAAATTTCAATAAGCACTACTACAATTCTTCCCAATTAAGTTTTCATAATTATTTTAAAATTAAAACAACATAAAATATTACAAAACACAATTATTTTATATAACTCTACATTTGAGGGTAAAAAATATATCCCCAAATATTTAACCCTTTTAACAATTTCAATTCCCATTTACTCTTCTAAAACCACCTTTTATGATCCTTATTACATTATTATCTCCTTCAGTTCTACAACTAAATCTTCAGGCTCTTCTCATTCGTCTAGAAGCAGCACGCCTCCTCCAATTTCTGGCCTCCTCCAGTGACACTGAAATTTGATCCACTCCTGTAACTTTCTCATCTGTCTGCATTGTTCCTTCAGCACCTTGTAGATTCTCTCTGTGTCGTTGAGACTCTCCCTCACCTTTCTTCTTTGTAGATTCCAAAAGTGGTATGGGGGCTGCTTTTAAAACATTACTATAAAAATCACGTGCCTGAATCACCGTAGTAAGACGATGCCTCATACCTTCATACGTCACCACCATACCCACTGGTATCTCCCATCTGAACTTGATATCACGTCGTCTTAATTCTTGTGCCAAAAAAGCAAATTCCTTCCTTCTACTTAAAATTCTTGGAGGGATCTCTTTTAAAATCAAGACTTGTTGCTCAGCAATTGCAAATTCAGTATTGTAGGAGGTTTGAATAACCTCATTTCTAATCGCTCTCTTTGTAAAATAAACCACCACATCTCTGGGTAATTTCCTTTGTCTTGCAATCCACGAATTAACACGGAAAATTTTATCTATATCTTCCATTATTTCATCTGCTGATCGCCCCAGCACCCCTTCCAGAGCCTCAGAAACTATTTTCTTCAAATTTTCTTTAGGATCTTCTTTTAAGCCTCTGATTCTCACGGCAAACTCCATCTGATGATACTGTACCAAGGTCAAATCACAATCAATTTTTATAATCTTTAATAAAAAAAAATTAAAATAATAATAACATGCATTCCAGGATCATACACTCTCTTGATCTAGCATATCACTTTACAAAGCCAACACAGTGCTAGGCTGCATTAACAGAGGAATAGAATCAAGATCACGTGAAGTATTAATACCACTTTACAATGCCTTGGTAAGATCACACTTGGAATATTGCATCCAGTTTTGGTCACCATGATGTAAAAAGATGTTGAGACTCTAGAGAGACTACAGAGAAGAGCAACAAAAATGATTAGAGGTCTGGAGGCTAAAACATATAAGGAACGGTTGCTGGAATTGGGTATGTCTAGTTTAATGAAGAGAAGGACAAGGAGGACATGATAGCAGTGTTCCAATATCTCAGGGGTTGCCACAAAGAAGAGGGAGTCAAGCTATTTTCCAAAGCGCCTGAAGACAGGACAAGAAGCAACGGATGGAAACTAATCAAGGAGAAAAGCAACCTACAACTAAGGAGAAATTTCTTGACAGTTAGAACAATTAATCAGTGGAACAACCTGCTTGCAGAAGCTGTGAATGCTCCAACACTGGAAGTTTTTAAAGAAGAGGCCGGACAGTCATTTGTCTGAAATGGTATAGGGTTGGACTAGAAGACCTCAAAGGTCCCTTCCGACTCTGTTATCGTTATATCTGCCCTCCCTCCTGCCTGCCTGCTCAGTTTTTCTTTTTCTTCCTCCCATCGCTTCTCATGGCCCCTGGACTACAACTGTTATCATCTTTCTGGAGCCCCACCTCATTTAAGGGTTTAGGGGCTTGGACTTATTCTTTGCTTGTTCCTTATGCAACACCACTGGTTGCAAAGTCTGAAAATAGCATGTTCTACAATATAGTTTTGCTGAGCATTTCAATTTTTGGAAATTTCACCTAAAAGCATCTCATTCGTTCATCACCTTCAGAACATAAATTTATAGTGAGAACAGTTCTGGGAATCAGATTGAAATTTATTTTCATCTTAATTCTCTCTGAAAATGTTTTACTTTGAAACTAAAATTCAATTCTTCACTTTTTTCCAGTCCCACATTTTAATAAGACATTCTTTTTCAAGTTGGACATAATTGCATTTCTGAATCCATGAGGTGGCTTCAACATGATCTTAAAACAATGTTCTATTTATTGTAGCTGCTAATGTCAACACTCACAATATTCTGAAAAATAGTACAGAATGTCAATTTTGGGAGTTCAATTAAAAGATACTAACATTTGCATAAGCTTTTTTTCAATCATGCACAATTGCCCAATAGTAATGTTTCTGAATAATTCAGTTAAAGAGCACAGGATCTCTGGGAATGTTGAGACAAATCTTTTAAGGTACTGCACCATACTCCAAAATCTTCTTAGCTCAATTATTTATTCTAAGGGAATTTGAGAAATAGCGTCTATTCTCTGTATATAGGCTTACTCCATAATCATTTATGGTCCAAATAGACGAGTGCTGTCAAGTAGAAGAGGCATATGTTCTTGTTCAGTTTTAGACTTGTGACTTTTACAAGTATTTTAGACAGTCCCTGGCCATGTAAATTGTCAGTAAATTTATAAACCAAGATCTCTCCATGATCAAAATGCCATTTTGATGTTGTAGGAGCACACTCAGGAGAAATCCCCAAACATGCTCTTTTAAAGAAAAATCTACTAAATGATGAGAGACAAAAACATTATTAATTGCCCAAATCCACTGATACTATGCAGCAGTGAAAATATTTGAGCACCTGCAAGTTGTAGAAGAATATCATTTATAGAGAGAAGAATGATCAGCTTTGTTCAGCAACAGTATTTCAGGTCTGCACAACCAGAATTTTATATTGGGAACCATTTTTCTTGTATAGTTTTACTATTGGTGTGCACCAGCCAATTGAATCAGTGATGATGCTGATGCTGATGCTGATGCTGATGACAACAACAACAACAACAACAACAACAACAACAATAATAATAATAATAATAATAATAATAATAATAATAATAATAAAGTTGGAAGGGACTAGTCCAACCCTCTGCTCAGGCAGGAAATGCTATACTGTTTCGGACAAATAGCTGTCCAGTCTTCTTAAAAACTTCCAGTGTTGCAGCATTCACGCTTCTGAAGGCAGGTTGTTCCACTGGTTAATTGTTCTAACTGTCAGGAAGTTTTTCCTTAGTTCTAGGTTGCTTCTCTCCTTGATTAGTTTCCATCCGTTGCTTCTTGTCCTGCTTTCAGATGCTTTGGAGAATAGCTTGACTCCCTCTTCTTTGTGGCAACCCCTGAGATATTGGAACACTGCTATCATGTCCTCCTTGTCCTTCTCTTCATTAAACTAGACATACCCAATTCCAGCAGCCATTCCTTATACGTTTTAGCCTCCAGTCCCCCAATCATCTTTGTTGCTCTTCTCTGTACTCTCTCTAGAGTCTCAACATCTTTTTTACATCGTGGTGACCAAAGTGGATGCAGTATTCCAAGTGTGGCCTTACCAAGGCATTGTAAAGTGCTATTAATACTTCACATGAACAGGGTCAATGTTTGATGATTACAACTCAAGAATCAAGTGAAGCAGTGGGAGGAGCGAGGCCGAAGAGACAGATTTCTGAAGATCTTCAGGAGGCACTATGGAGGCTTCAAGTCGCAAAAGATGGTGACAAAATTCCTGACTTGTGATAGTGTGATAGGATTTAAAGAGTAATTATAGTAATTAGATTATTTTAGTGTAAGATTGTATGATGTAATACCCTGTATTCAGCTCTGGGAAGTCGGGGGGGGGGGTGTTGGGAAGGGCGGGAAGGGGAGGGGGTGGGGGAGATGGGGTATATGTTCTAAAAATGTATTTTTAAAACTTTTCAATAAAAAAAATACTTCACATGATCTTGATTCTACCCCTATCTTAATGCAGCCTAGCACTGTGTTGGCTTTTTTGGCAGCTGCAGCACACTGCTGGCTCATATTTAAGTAATTGTCCACTAGGACTCTACTATTGAGCAAGGTACCCCCTATACCAAGGGTAGGCAACCTTGGCTCTTTTATGACTCATGGACTTCAACTCCCAGAATTCCTGAGTCAGCATGGCTGGCTCAGGAATTCTGGGAGATGAAGTCCACAAGTCATAAAAGAGCCAAGGTTGCCTACCCCTGCCCTATACGATACCTGTACATTTGGTTTTTCTTGTCTAAATGTAGAATCTTACTTTTTTCACCATTGAATTTCATTTTGTTAGATAGCACCCAGTGTTCAAGTGTTTCCAGATCCTCCTATATCTTAAGCCTGTCTTGTGGAGTGTTGGCTATTCCTGCCAGCTTGGTGTCATCTGCAAATTTGATGAGTTCCCCATCTATCCCCTCATCCAAATCGTTGATGAAGATGTTGAAGAGCACTGGGCCCAGAACAGAGCCCTGGGGCACCCCACTACACACTTCCCTCCATGTAGATGTGGTTCAATTGAGGACCACACGCTGAGAACAGCTGGTCAGCCAGCTACAAATCCATCTGGTGGTGATGCTGTCTAACCCACATTTTTCTGTCTTATCAAGTAGTAGGTTGTGATCTACTTTATCAAATGCCTTATTGAAGTCCAAATAAATTACATCCATAGCATTCCTCTGATCCACTAATTTTGTCACTTGGTCAAACAATGTAATAAGATTTGTCTCGCATGATCTGTTTTTGACACACCCATGTTGGCTTTTCGTAATGACTTTGTTTGCCTCTAGGTGTTCGCTGGTTCGTTGATTATCTTTTCCAGAATCTTCCCAGGAATTGAGGTCAGGCTGATAGGTCTGTAATTTCCTGGATCCATTTTTCCCCTTTTTTGAAGATGGGAACTACATCAGCTCTTTTCCAGTCCTCTGGTATTTCCCCAGTGCTCCAGGATCTTTGAAAAATATAGTTCAATGGTTCTGAGATCACATCTGCCAGTTCCTTGAGAACCTTGGGGTGTAATCCATCTGGTCCTGGTGATTTGAACTCGTCTAGGCTGGACAGGTGCTCACTCATCATTTTCTTCCCTATCTTAACTTGTGTTTCTATTCTGTTTTTTATGGCATTATTTTTGATAGGTTGGTTTGTTTTAAATAGTTCTGCTTTCTCCCTGTTGCTTGTCACCTTCTTGCCACTTTCACCCACTAATGGACCAATCATTTCCTTCACTTTTTTCTTCTTTTTTACATGTTGAAAGAAGCTTTTTTGTTGTTGTTATTTCTGACTTTGGTATACCATCCCTTTTAACATTCCTTTTATTTTGGAAATAGTTGGACTGATCTTCTGGCCCAGTTCCTCCCACAATAGGCTTATTTTGTATCTAGGTGTATAGATACAAAATAAGCCTAAAAGTTTGTTTTATTTGACCATTGAGTACATATCTTTTCTCTCCATGTGTGCAGGCACATACATTCAAGACAGTGTTGACTCCTGGCCATTGCCTATCCCTAGACAGTATATCTACTGCATTTTCTTAGCAACATTTTTGAAAGTGATTGGCCATTCCTTCTTTCTACGGTGAAAATAGGCTGTTTGGCCTAAGCAAAAATGTTCTGCGTCAGTACAGTATATTGACTATAAAGTATCATGAAAATCTTGCTGCATACAGTACCTGTGACCGATGTTGGGGATAAAGCAAGAACTGGAAGATTTGTAGGCAGATTTTGAAATTACCATACTTCTTATATCGGTTTTAAAGCAAACTGTATGGCCACTGAGTTGGGGGAAAAAACCTTCCTTCAATTTGGCAGTATTATCATAATGTACAATTGTTCCTAGCATAGGAGCTCATTGGTATCAGCATATTGCAACTTCTCTCCATACAGTACTGAATTTGATAGGCATCTGTACAACAGCATCTGGTTTTACATTACTGGCATGCAGCAATCCTGAATGATCTCTGAGCAGATAATCTTTCATATAAAGTATATTTGGAGCCCATCAGCTATACATATTGGCACAGAATTTGTTTGATCTTAAGGCAAAACTTGCTGTTCCTGGCTTGTTTAGTGGCTGAAGCCTTTAACAATTCCCTTAATGTCTCTTGATTATGGAGATGGACTTTGATTACAGTATCTACATCAGACATGTTAAACAAAAGCCCCAGGGGCCGGATCCGGCCCGCGAAGTGGTTTCATTTGGCCCGCGAAGCCATCCTGGAAACAGTGAGGGAACGGCCCCTACTGCCTTGGCCCTGGCCCAGAGACCCTCCTTCCGCCAGAGACCCTCAGATCTGTCCCACTCCTGCCCAGGCCCCCATAGGCACCTTTGATGCGAACGATGTAGAGCAGGCCATGCTCACCCAGTAGGCCATATGCACTCTAGCCACACCCACCCAGTAGGCCACGCCCACCATGGCCATACCCACCCAGCCCCCTGAGGGCAACCGCAATGCTGATGCGGCCTTCAATGAAATTGAGTTTGACACCCCTGATCTACATCATCCCTTAGAAAATTAAATCTTTCATATGCAGTAGGCGCCTTATGTGACTCAGGTGGAAAACAGATTTCTCAAGATCAGAGGGAAACAGCTGCAAACCAGACTAGTCCATTACCAAAATAAGGGACAGATGGAAGCCATCCCTTCTCTGCTAGATAGTATGGTTTCCAGCCTGTTACAGTACATGGATAGGAGAAAAAGAAATTAGAAATAAAAGCTTGCTTTCACTATAAACATGGCTTGTGTATGATGCATCGCAGTTGGCTGAATTATTTTGTAAAGGATATAATTTCATTAGCTTTTCCACAACAGAATCTATTACTCTGAGTGCTTCCATTCTAATGTTGATTATGTTGATCTGTCAGTAGGTTTCACCAGATTTCTAGATCTTTTATGAAAACATGGGACAGGTTTCTTCTTAGCTTCAAAATATGCATTATACTTTCCCAAAACAAGATGGATAGCCTTACCTATGGTAGTAGTAAAGATGAAAAATTTAAAATACCCCCCTTTCTATTTCATTGCTGATCATCTGCTGTTCAGATTGACCTGGAAAGTAGAGGGGGATGGCTAGGTTTGAAATATCATGTCCCAAAGCATGATTGCCTTGGTAAGCAGTGAACAGTTATCTCAGAGGAAGGGGTACACTATGTCCACACTGGCCCCAGCTGACTAGTGAGTCCTAGCTAGAACATAGCCTTTCCATGACATCAATTGAATAGTCAGTGAAATGAATCTCATTGCCCTTCTGGCAAAATTACTATATGGCTTTTTAAAGGTGAAAACACAACTAATCTTGGAATAGCTAAGGAAGACTTTATTTTTTTTTTATTTATTTATTTTTAATTCCATTTATATCCCGCCCTTCTCCGAAGACTCAGGGCGGCTTACTGCTAGATGTGGGGTGAGGATGAGAGGAAGGAGATATCATGAGGAGACTGGGGGAAAAAGAAGTTGCTGTTATTAAGTACAGTGGGGAAAGATTAAAGATACCCATGTGACACTGTACTGCATATTGAATGCAATAGGTATAATTCAAAGATGAATTACATCTGCAGGATATAATTTCTGGGTATTCTGACATATGAAGGTTAATAAAACATTTATATATTACAGCTTTGCATTTACATCTATTTCAGTTCCCTTTCCTAGACAGATGTAATAGGGAAGGAGGCAAGTAAAATTTTGTTTCTGAACAAGTCAGGTTTGCCATCTTTGCTGTCCCCTCCAGTTCCAATTCTAATATTTAGAGAAAGGCAATAGCTTTGCTAAGCACAGCATCTTCTTCTGAATTTCCATCTGTTTGTTGTTTTCTGCCTCTTTAAGTTGATGAGATTTTGGTTTCATGAAGCCAGAAAGACACAATTAACATCTTTGGAAGTGCTTCTAGATGACAAAAGAGGCTTCATCTCCCAGCAGCACCTGTTTGTTCTGGAGAGGCCCCTCTACTCATGCTGTAGGAGAAATGAGCAACATGTGGATGTAGTTGTGGCCATGGGATGGAGGAAAGGGTAGGGTAAACTCCTACCGCCAATGCTAGCAGGCAAAGAATGGAGGAGACAGATAAGGAAACAAACAACTCAAAAACAACAAACAGCTCAGAATCAATAGAAGAGAAGCAACTATTTTACAAACAGCCAGAAATGTTTAAAGTGGAAGATACTTTAAAGTCTCCCAGGGCTCATCCAAACAGCTCCTTTAATGTGTTTTCCTCCAATTGATGTGTGGCACAAAAATTCAATAACATAATTTGCTTTGCTTTAATCTGCCTGAGTAACAAGGTGGCTAAATGATGCTGTCCTCACAGCTTTAATATGGGACCTCTTCCAACTGCAGTTGAAAGGATACGTGGATGGGCTCTTGTGGATTGTTCTGCTCAGAGAAGGGACCATAACTTCCATCTCTGAGAGTTAACCAGCCAACTTTGGCTAACTATTTCAAAAGAAGGAAAAGCCATTGGCGAATAGAAATTTCTATTCAATTGTTGTTCCAAAGCAAGCTGACAAATCATTAAGATTATTGGTTATATGGATTTTGTTTCTACTGTGCAGATGGGGTATTATAAAAGTGGAGACATGCTGGTAGCACCCCAGTTATCATGCTGAGAATTGCTGCCCCTTCTTCCCTCATAATATATTGACAGATGCTATATTCTGCCTACCATATGCTAGATCCCCTTACAGTGCTGAAGCCTCTCTGCTAAAAAAAAAACAAGTATAATTGCCCTACAATTTTTCATCAGCAGCTCAAAAATGATTTTCAGCTGTTCTCAAGCATGAAGTGGCCACTATGCTCAGCATGAGGTTCTGATGTTCATATACAACCATTTATATGCATGCATTGTGCAGAGAAAGAGATAGTTTGGTACAGTGGTGAAGGCATCAGGTCAGAAAGTGGGAGATTATGAGTCTTAGGATAAAGCCATCTAGATGGTCATGACCCAGTCATTCTGTCAACCCTAGCAAAGAGGTAATGGCAAACCATTTTTTTAAAAAAAAACTTCTCAAGAAAGCTTCAGGGACTAGTTGAGGCAGTCACCACAAGTCAAAAACTGACTCAAACTCATAAAACAAAACAAAATGGTGCAAAAAAAGGGACCCCTCTACCATCAAATTTTTGAATGGTGCTAAGTCCTATTGTAGGACATAAAGTTTATTTTGACATTTTTCTTCCAGGTGTAGATAACATCGTGACTGGCTGTAAACTGAGTGTGTATACTGGTTCAGTATCTTATTTTTAAAATATAAACAATGCTGCACTTCAATGGTTAGATGGCTTGACATTGATATTTGAACAATTTTTTTAACATTTATGTTTTATTGTGTTTTACTAATCTAGGTCAAATGTTAATATAATTAGTCCATGTGTGATATGCCATATGCTAAATAAATAAATAAATCTCCCCATTTTCATTAAGGATGATGAAAGATAATTTGTTTCTAAAGTTTCTTACAAAGGAGAAGAGAATGGCTGTGAAATTCTCAAAGACGGTTCTTGCACTTGTTTAATAAGACAGTAAAGAGTCTGTGCATAAATGTTTGTGCAGTCTTTCTTTAGAAGTCAGTTTCAACATTTCAATTAAATTCCAAACGAAGACATAATGAGGGAACTCCCATGTGGCATCTTCAGTCAAAAAAATGTTGACCACCCAGGACTCTTCAGAATGACAAGTGCATTCGAGAAAGCATCAATGTTATCATCACCATACATCCCAGAGTTGTGAAAGAGGTGGCAAATGTTATCTCAGAACCATTGCACTACATCTTTCACAAATCCTGGAGCACCGGGGAAGTACCTGAGAATTGAAAAAGGGCTGATGTGGTTCCCATCTTCAAGAAAGAGGGGAAAAACAGACCCAGGTTACTACAGACCAATCAGTTTAACATCAATACCTGGGAAGATCCTAGAAAAGATAATCAAAACAGATCTGCGAACAACTAGAAGCAAACAAAGTTACAACTAGTAGCCAGCATGGGTTTGTTAAAAACAGATCATGCCAAACCAATCTTATTTCATTCTTTGATAAAGTGACTAAACTAGTAGATCAGCGAAATACTGTGGATGTAGTATACTTAGATTTCAGAAAGGCATTTAATAAAGTAGACCACAACCTACTCTTGGTAAGCTAGAAAAAGAAGGAATAGACAACATCACCACCAGATGGATCTGTAGTTGGCTGGCAAACTGTACTCAACAAATAGTCCTCAATGGCACTACACCCACATGGAGAGAATTAAGCAGTGGAGTACCACAAGGTTCCATCTTAGGCCCAGTACTTTTCAATATCTTCATCAATGACTTAGATGAGGAAATTGAAGGGGATCTCATCAAATTTGCAGATGACACCAAACCAGCAGGAGTAGTCAACACTCCAGAAGACAAACTCAGGACCCAAAAAGATCTTGACAAATTTGAACAATGGGCCCTATCCAACAAAATGAAAAGCAAAGTTTTACATTTAGGCAGGAAAAATCAAAGGTACATGTACAGATTGGGCAAGACCTGGGTTAAAAACAGTAACTGTGAGAGGGACCTTGGAGTCCTAGTGGATGATCACTTGACCATGAGCCAGCAGTGTGCAGCAGCCACCAAAAAAGCTAATACAACCCTGGGTTGTTTAAACAGAGGCACAGTATAACAAACTGTACATATAACATCTGTAAATGTTTTGGTAAACCATCTTTCAGTCGTCAATGTTGTATTTACATATCTTTCAGTTGTGTCCTGATATAGGTGCTAATAAGAAGTCCTTACATTATCAACTAATCAATCGATAGTCATCTCAGCGATCCTCCTTATCTCTAGCCAATCGTACAAATTTTGCCAAATTTTATAATACTTTGTTTCATCACTGGAGATTTTTAAGAAGAGGCTAGACCACAGGTCTGCAACCCACGGCTCCGGAGCCACATGCGGCTCTTTCAGCCGTCTCCTGCGGCTCCCAGTCCTCTGCTATGTGTAGTCCCCCCAAAAAAAAAGTGTGACTAAAAAAGTTCAACCAATCAATTCAAATATGCAGGGTAGGTGCATATCTCGCCTTGGCTCCACTCTTCAAACCCTGTTCTGTGCATGTGTGCATGTACGCGCATGCGCACACATTTTTTTGCGGCTCCCAGTTTTTCCTTTTGTGAGGGAACCTGTTCCAAGTGGCTCTTTTCACTGTTTCAGGTTGCTGACCCCTGGGCTAGACAGTCACTTGTCTGAGATGGTGTAGGTCCTCCTGCTTAAGCAGGGGGCTGGACTAGAAGACCTCCAAGGTCCCTTCCATCTCTATTATATTCAAACCAAGTTTCGATTAGCAGATCGAAACAAAATACATTCTCAAACACCATGAGTAAAAGTAGAGCACGGGTGAAGGAAAAGGGGAAAGTTGAGGCATGCAATATTATCATATAACACACATTTAACAAGACAACCTCAATCAAAATAAGGAAAAAAAGGGATAGAAAAATACAGCCATTTGGATCCAGCAGGATGCCTTCACATGACACGAAAATAAAGTTACAAGTTGCCATCTTGGCATATAAAATTTTAGTTTGACGAATAGTGCTGTCAGTAGGCAGGCTGTGTGAACAAATAATGGTCAGAACTGGAACAAGTGAAAGGAAAATTTAATCCTTCTTTTCCCCACTGTGATCTCTAGGGAGATTCCTTTGAAACTGATTTTTATTAGAAAAGGAAAAGAAAAAATGGATGCTGTTTATGTTTCAAAAGCCAATAAATGCAGATATACTGTAGCTCTCAAACTGAGATAAAAGGAAAAGGTTTGCTGCTTTTTTGTGTTTTTCTTTTGGTTCAGCCTTTGGTTCATCCTGTATCCTACATTTAGCATAACTTTTTATTTATTTTTCTGGCATTCCTTCAGACAGCAGCTTAATCCATCTGCTTCCCAATCACCTCTCACGTTCTGCTCCTATTCAGAAGCATAACTTTTTGGAAAGGTACGTTCAATGTATTGCTTGTTTATGAGTTCACCAGTGCAATTGTGCAAATTCAGCTTTTATTAAACAAGAGGGAGGTTGGGAAGAAATAAGGAAAACCCAAGCTTGCCACTGCAGAGAGAAAAAGGTTAGATGAAATGAAAACATGCCAAAATCTATTTAAAAATAGAGAGGATATATAATAAACTGGAATTAAAAGTGACAACAGGACTTATTAGGATAGCACTTGCCCAGTGACTGCAGAATTTTTTGTTAAAAGGAAGATACTAACTCCAAGAATAATTACATAAATCAGAAACAAAATGTATGTTATAAAATTTGCACATATGTTTCATACCATTGGTAGGATAAGAAAATATAAATTGGTAGTGATAATGGTGGTGGTGGTGGTGGTGATGATGATGAATCCAGAATGATGTTAGCTCCAGTTAGTTAATTACACTTTAATACCCCTTGTCTAATCCTAGGATCTACAGCTCGATGTTCATGATGTCAATGATGTCAATGCCCTCATGGACATATTCCTGATATAATAATAATAATAATAATAATAATAATAATAATAATAATAATAATAATAATAATAATAAGAAGAAGAAGAAGAAGAAGAAGAAGAAGAAGAAGAAGAAGAAGAAGAAGAAGAAGAAGAAGAAGAAGAAGAAGAAGAAGAAGAAGAAGAAGAAGAAGAAGAAGAAGAAGAAGAAGAAGTTGGAAGGGACCTTGGAGGTCATCTAGTCCAACCCCCTGCTAAGGCAGGAAACCCTATACCATTTCAGACAAATGGCTGGCCAGTCTCTTCTTAAAAACTTCCAGTGTTGGAGCATTCACCACCTCTGGAGGCAGGTTGTTCCACTGGTTAGTTGTTCTAACTCTCAGGAAGTTTCTCCTTAGTTCTAGGTTGCTTCTCTCCTTGGCTAGTTTCCATCCATTGCTTCTTGTCCTGCCTTCAGGTGCTTTGGAGAATACCTTGGCTCCCTCTTCTTTGTGGCGGCCCCTGAGATATTGGAACACTGCTATCATGTCACCCCTCACTCTTCTCTTCATTAAAATACACATACCCAATTCCAGCAACCGTTCCCTATATGTTTTAGCCTCCAGTCCCCCAATCATCTTTGTTGCTCTTCTCGGTACCCTTTCTAGAGTCTCAACATCTTTTTTACATCGTGGTGACCAAAACTGGATGCAGTATTCCAGGTGTGGCCTTACCAAGGCATTGTAAAGTGGTATTAGTACTTCACGTGATCTTGATTCTATCCCTCTGTTAATGCAGCCTAGCACTGTGTTGGCTTTTTTGGCAGCTGCAGCACACTGCTGGCTCATATTTAAGTAATTGTCCACTAGGACTCCGAGATCTCTCTCACAGTTACTACTATTGAGCAAGGTACCACCTATACTATACCTGTGCATTTGATTTTTCCTGCCTAAATGTAGAACCTTACTTTTTTCACCATTGAATTTCATTTTGTTAGATAGTGCCCAGTGTTCGAGTCCATCCAGATCCTCCTGTATCTTAAGCCTATCTTCTGGAGTATTGGCTATTCCTGCCAGCTTGGTGTCATCTGCAAATTTGATGAGTTCTCCATCTATTCCCTCATCCAAATCGTTGATGAAGATGTTGAAGAGCACTGGGCCCAGAACAGAGCCCTGGGGCACCCCACTACACACTTCCTTCCATGTAGATGCAGTTCCATTGAGGACTACACGCTGAGTACGGCCTGTCAGCCAGGTACGAATCCATCTGGTGGTGATGCTATCTAACCGACATTTTTCTATCTTATCAAGTAGTAGGTTGTGATCTACTTTATCAAATGCCTTACTGAAGTCCAAGTAAATTATATCTACAGCATTCCTCTGGTCTACTAGTTTTGTCACTTGGTCAAAGAATGCAATAAGGTTTGTCTGGCATGATCTGTTTTTGACAAACCCATTTTGGCTTTTAGTGATAACTTTGTTCACATCAAGGTGTTCGCTGATTTGTTGTTTGATTATCTTTTCCAGAATCTTCCCAGGTATTGAGGTCAGGCTGATAGGTCTGTAGTTTCCTGGATCTATTTTTTCCCTTTTTTGAAGATGGGAACTACATCAGCTCTCTTCCAGTCCTCTGGTAGTTCCCCAGAGGTAGTTCAACTATATTTGAAAAATATAGTTCAGTGGTTCTGAGATCATGTCTGCCAGTTCCTTGAGAACCTTGGGGTGTAATCCCAAGGACAGACTCGAACACTTGGTGCTATCTAACAAAATGAAATTCAATGGTGAAAAAAGTAAGGTTCTACATTTAGGCAGGAAAAATCAAATGCACAGGTATAGTATAGGTGGTACCTTGCTCGATAGTAGTAACTGTGAGAGAGATCTCGGAGTCCTAGTGGACAATCACTTAAATATGAGCCAGCAGTGTGCTGCAGCTGCCAAAAAAGCCAACACAGTGCTAGGCTGCATTAACAGAGGGATAGAATCAAGATCAAGTGAAGTACTAATACCACTTTACAATGCTTTGGTAAGGCCACACCTGGAATACTGCATCCAGTTTTGGTCACCATGATGTAAAAAAGATGTTGAGACTCTAGAAAGGGTACAGAGAAGAGCAACAAAGATGATTAGGGGGCTGGAGGCTAAAACATATAGGGAACGGTTGCTGGAATTGGGTACGTGTAGTTTAACAAAGAGAAGAGTGAGGGGTGACATGATAGCAGTGTTCCAATATCTAAGGGGCTGCCACAAAGAAGAGGGAGTCAAGCTATTCTCCAAAGCACCTGAAAGCAGGACAAGAAGCAACGGATGGAAACTAGTCAAGGAGAGAAGCAACCTAGAACTAAGGAGAAACTTCCTGAGAGTTAGAACAATTAACCAGTGGAACAACCTGCCTCCAGAGGTGGTGAATGCTCAACACTGGAAGTTTTTAAGAAGAGACTGGACAGCCATTTGCCTGAAATAGTATAGGGTTTCCTGCCTTAGCAGGGGGTTGGACTAGATGACCTCCAAGGTCCCTTCCAACTTCTTCTTCTTCTTCTTCTTCTTCTTCTTCTTCTTCTTCTTCTTATTATTATTATTATTATTATTATTATTATTATTATTATTATTATTATTAATTATTATTATTATTAATTATTAATTATTATTATTATTATTATTATTATTATTATTATTATTATTATTATTATTATTATTATTATTATTATTATTATTATTATTATTATTATCCATCTGGTCCTGGTGATTTGAACTCATCTAGGCTGGACAGGTGCTCACTTACCATTTTCTTGCCTATCTTAACTTGCATTTCTATTCTGTTTTTTATGGCACTGGTTTTGGTAGGTTGGACTGTTTTTCCCCTTTGTGTACAAGACAGATGCAAAAAACAAGTTAAATAGTTCTGCTCTTTCCCTGTTGCTTGTCACCTTCTTGCCACTTTCCCCCACTAATGGACCAATCATTTCCTTAACTTTTTTCTTGCTTCTTATATGTTGAAAGAAGCTTTTTTGTTATTTTTGACTTTGGTCACAAGCCTTAGTTCATTTTGAGCCTTAGCTTCCCTCACTTCATCTTTGCAGGCATGGGCTGTTTGCTGATATTCTGCCTTAGTTATGTGCCCCTCTTTCCACTTCTTATACTTGTCCTTTTTATCTTTCAGTTTATCAGAGAGCTCTTTATGCAGCCATGCTGGTTTCTTTTGAAAGCTGTTATTTTTCTTCTTTGTTGGTATTGTGCTATACTGGGCCTTTATTATCTCACTTTTCAAAATTTCCCAAGCTTCTTGAGTTGTTTTCCCCTTTAGGATTCTCATCCATGGAATTCTTCCCAAGATCTCTCTAAGTTTATTGAAATTAGCTCTTTTAAAGTCCAAGACTCTAGTTTGGCTGTATTCTATTGCTTGTGCTTCCATAATGTTGAATTCCAAGATTGCATGATCATTTCCCCCCAAGGTTCCTGTGGCTTTGACACTTTCTATCATTTCAGCTCAATCCCATTCTAACTTCTATAAGTCTGAAGACTGGAACATAAGAAGCACTCTAGAAAATATAAAAAAGTACCAGCATCCAGTACAATATCTGTTTCCCTGAGAACTTTGGATGTACCTCACAGATCCCTAGGATGTTATAAAAGTAATGAGTGGCTACCCCCAAATGCTCAACAAAATGGTGGGAAGGGAAGGAAAAGCTTACTAAAGAGGTTGGCTAGTAGCAATCCTACCAGTTTAACCTCTGAGTGCTTTGTAATTTCCCCCACCCACTATCTAGCCACCATTTATGGAAGGAGCAAGCCCTCTCTATGACAGCCATTTTCACTGAGTGCCCACAACATGTTTTCAAAATGTCAAATGTGCCTGCTGGCCCTCAAAGGCTGGAAAGCTTTAAGAAAATAATATAATTTTGTAGCATTAATAGAAAAAAGGTGAACAAGGTGAATAGGTATGAACAGTCACAAGTAAATTATTGCCTTTTTTTAAACTGACCCTGTCATACCACAGTTACATTGACCTGAAAAATTGAGGCTGCAGCTGTAAACATGCTTACTAAGAAATAAGTTCTACTTAAGCTTAATAGAATTTATCCCTGAGTAAACACATTTTAGGTGGGCTCATAATTTTTTCACATGCATAGTTGATTATTTGGGGACCAGTGGGTACCTGTGGAATTTTAAAAATATGTTGTGGGATAGACAGTGGTGTTTTTACATTCATTAAAAATGACATTCATGGAAACAGGCATCTGGAGATGATGATATGATTGTGATATCATAATGCACACTCACTCTTTCATTTTTGACTTATTTATTAATATGTATTTTGTCTTTATTATTTTTACAAATAACTCAAAGCTGCAAGCATATCCAACGCACCTTCCTCCTCCTATTTTCCCCACAACAATCTGTTGGGTTAAGAGAGAATGACTGTTCCAGCTACCTTTCATGGTTAAGGTGGGACTTGAACTCATGGTCTCCCACTTTCTAGCTTGTCAACCACTAACCACACTTAAGTCCTGACATTGGGCACAACTGAGTAAGGCAGAGAGGTTGTGTTGTGTATATCATGACATGTTTTATCAGTTGTTGCCCCTGATCACATTCTGCAGGTGTCTATGACATTGGGATAACCAGTCACAAAACCTCAATTTACCAAAATGTTACCTGCTAACCCTCTCTCATTCTTTTTCTGTATAGCTAGATCATATCCAAAGCACTGAACTGTAAGTTGCCTATCATTTTTATTTTCTAAGAAAGCTTATGGGACCAACCTTAGGCTCAGAGGCATTCTTAGAATTAAAGATGATGTTGAAGAGTTCCCCATTTTAATTAAAAGAATGTTTTCAAGATGTACAAAATTAGATGGGTCAGGAGATCTGACAGATACCAAGGGAAATATCTAGAAGCACATTGATATTTCTATGCAGTGGGCACATTACAAATTAAAACTTATTTTCAGTCAAGTGTGCGAATTATGTCCATTATAAAAGCTTAGTTAATAGGACTTAAGACTTCAATGCTCAGGAGGGAGCATATGATGTGGGATACTTACAGTTGTTGGAATGAATGTGTGATATTGTGGCCATATTTCCAAGCCAGCCAAAGAGGCAGCTTTATTTTTGAGAAATTCTGCAAGCAACCATTTCAACAAGGGTTACAGGCCAGCCTGGGTTAATAATTAATGCCCTTCCAGAAATGATCAGCCAAAGGAACTCAGTCAACATTCCTCTTTTTCCCCCATTATCCTGCAGCTATCTGAACGCAACTTAAACCAGGTGAGTCACCTCAACATAGAAGGGGAGCTGGGGATATTAAGCAAGAGGAGGAGTAAAAGCTATATTTTTGTTGTTGTTGTTGTTGTTAGTTGCGAAGTCGTGTCCGACCCATCGCGACCCTATGGACAATGTTCCTCCAGGCCTTCCTGTCCTCTACCATCTTCTGGAGTCCATTTAAGCTCACGCCTACTGCTTCAGTGACTCCATCCAGCCACCTCATTCTCTGTCGTCCCCTTCTTCTATTGCCCTCAATCTTTCCCAGCATTAAGCTCTTCTCCAGTGAGTCCTTCCTCCTCATTAGGTGGCCAAAGTATTTGAGTTTTAGCTTCAGGATCTGGCCTTCTAAAGAGCAGTCAGGGTTGATCTCCTCTAGGACTGACCGGTTTGATCGCCTCGCAGTCCAAGGGACTCGCAGGAGTCTTCTCCAGCACCAGAGTTCAAAGGCCTCAATTCTTTTGCGCTCATCCTTTCTTATGGTCCAACTTTCACTGCCATACATTGCAACTGGGAAGACCATAGCCTTGACTATACGCACTTTTGTTGACAGGGTGATGTCTCTGCTTTTTAGTGTGCTGTCTAGATTTGCCATGGCTTTCCTCCCGAGGAGCAAGCGTCTTTTAATTTCTTGACTACAGTCCCCATCTGCAGTGATCTTGGAGCCCAGGAAAATAAAATCTGTCACTACCTCCATTTCTTCCCCATCTATTTGCCAGGAATTGAGAGGGCCGGATGCCATGATCTTGGTTTTCTTAATGTTTAGTTTCAACCCAACTTTTGCACTCTCCTTCTTCACTCGCAACAAGAGACTCTTCAGTTCCTCTTCACTTTCTGCCATTAGAGTGGTATCATCTGCATATCTTAGGTTGTTGATATTTCTTCCAGCAATCTTAATTCCAACTTTTGATTCATCTAGCCCTGCCTTTCTCATGATGTGCTCTGCATATAAGTTAAATAGGCAAGGCGACAGTATACAGCCTTGCCGGACTCCTTTCCCAATTTTGAACCAATCAGTGGTTCCGTGTCCAGTTCTCACTGTTGCTTCTTGGCCCGCATATAGGTTTCTCAAGAGACAAATAAGATGTTCTGGTACTCCCATCTCTTTAAGAACTTGCCACAGTTTGTTATGATCCACACAATCAAAGGCTTTAGCATAGTCAATGAAGCAGAAGTAGATGTTTTTCTGGAACTCTCTAGCTTTCTCCATGATCCAGCGTATGTTGGCTATTTGATCTCTAGTTCCTCTGCCTCTTCGAAATCCTGCCTGTACTTCTGGTAGTTCTCTATCCACATACTGCTGGAGTCTAGCTTGTAGGATTTTAAGCATAACTTTACTAGCATGAGAAATGAGTGCAATGGTGCGATAGTTTGAACATTCTTTGGCACTGCCTTTCTTTGGAATTGGAATGTAAACTGATCTTTTCCAATCCTGTGGCCACTGTTGAGTTTTCCAAATTTGCTGGCAAATTGAGTGTAGCACTTTTACTGCATCGTCTTTTAAGATTTTGAATAGCTCAGCTGGAATACTGTCACCTCCACTAGCTTTGTTGTTGCTCAGCTTTTCTAAGGCCCACTTCACTTCACATTCTAGGATGTCTGGCTCGAGGTCAGTGACCACCTCATTGTGATTATCAGGGACATTAAGCTCATTCTTGTATAGTTCTTCTGTGTAATTTTGCCATCTCTTCTTAATCTCTTCTGCCTCTGTTAGGTCCCTGCCATTTTGGTCCTTTATCATGCCCATTTTTGCATTGAACGTTCCCTTCATCTCCCCAATTTTCTTGAAAAGATCTCTGGTCCTCCCTATTCTATTGTTTTCTTCTATTTCTTTGCACTGTTCATTTAAGAAGGCATTCTTATCTCTTCTAGCTATTCTCTGGAATTCTGCATTCAATTGGGCGTATCTTTCTTTTTCTCTCTTGCCTTTTGCTTCCCTCCTTTCCTCAGCTATTTGCAAAGCTTCCTCAGACAGCCATTTTGCTTTCTTGCATTTCTTTTTCTTTGGGATGGTTTTGGTTGCTACCTCTTGTACAATGTTGCGAACCTCTGTCCATAGTTCTTCAGGCATCCTGTCTATCAGATCTAATTCCTTAAATCTATTTGTCACCTCTACTGTATATTCAATGGGGATATGATTTAATTCATACCTGATTGGCCTGGTTCTTTTCCCTACTTTCTTCAGTTTAAGCCTAAACTTTGCAACGAGAAGCTCATGGTCTGAGCCACAGTCAGCTCCTGGTCTTGTTTTTACTGACTGTATAGAGCTTCTCCATCTTTGGCTGCAGAGCATATAGTCAATCTGATTTCTGTGTTGACCGTCTGGTGATGTCCATGTGTAGAGCCGTCTCTTGGGTTGTTGGAAAAGAGTGTTTGCTATGACCATCGTATTCTCTTGACAAAATTCTATCAGCCTGTGCCCTGCTTCATTTTGTACTCCAAGGCCAAACTTGCCTGTTATTCCGGTTATCTTTTGGCTTCCTACTTTAGCATTCCAATCCCCCATGATGATAAGGACATCATTTTTTGGTGTTAGTTCTATAAGGTGCTGTAGGGCTTCATAGAACCGGTCAATTTCATCCTCTTCAGCACCGGTGGTTGGAGCATAGACTTGGACTACTGTGATATTGAATGGTTTGCCTTGGATTCGAACTGAGATCATTCTGTCATTTTGAGGATTGTATCCCAGTATTGCTTTTCCTACTCTTTTATTGACTATGAAGGCTACTCCATTTCTTCTGAGGGATTCTTGCCCGCAGTAGTATACCTGATGGTCACCTGAATTAAATTCACCCATTCCTGTCCATTTTAGTTCGCTGATACCTAAGATGTCGATGTTCAATCTTGTCATCTCTTGTTTGACCACGTCCAGCTTGCCTTGATTCATGGATCTTACATTCCAGGTTCCTATGGAGAAAAAATCTTTACAGCATCGGACTTTCCTTTCACCACCAGACATATCCACAGCTGAGCGTCCTTTCGGCTTTGGCCCAGTCGCTTCATTCTTTCTGGCGCTACTAGTACTAGCCCTCTGCTCTTCCCCAGTAGCATATTGGACGCCTTCCGACCTGAGGGGCTCATCTTCCAGCGTCATATCGTTTTGCCTTTTGGTACTGTCCATAGGGTTTTCATGGCAAAGATACTGGAGTGGGTTGCCATTTCCTTCTCCAGTGGATCACGTTTTGTCAGAACTCTCTGCTATGACCTGTCCGTCTTGGGTGGCCCTGCACGGCATAGCTCATAGCTTCATTGAATTACGCAAGCCCCTTCGCCACGACAAGGCAGTAATCCATGAAGGGGAAAAGCTATATTAAGATAGAGTATTTAACAAAGTAAATCTGTGAGTAAGAGTTGAAATAATAAGTTACAGGATGAAATGTTCCCTTTCAGTTTCAGGCCACATCATTCCATTCTGTTCCATTTGAACAGATGTCATTCCTTGTAGACCAACATATTCAGGCTACTTTAAGATGTTTGGGGTGTTCTTTTAGCTTCAAGTCCCAAAGATATTTTTTTCTGTTTTTGCAGACCTTGGGGTTTTCCCAATCTTCCCTTTCATGCAGCCTGAGCATGGAATTGGAAGGAATAATAGATTTGATTAGATCATACAGAAGAAGCATCTGGTGCCAGCATGCGTGTGTATGAATGAAAATGGGAACTGAAGACTCAGAGGATGGGTAGAGAATGGGAAACTAAGATACTTTCCCAGAGCTTTCTCATCCATCAATTATTAATGGCAGCATCAAATGATGACTTGCATGTCTGAATGAGCAATAAGATTAGAAATTCTGACTCATCTCTGTTGCTTCACAGTGAATTCGTTTGCACATGCAGCCATGAATGACTGAGTGGCTGAACTAATAAGAAATCTTGAAATGGCAAATGTGCATAGCCTCTCTGTATCTCCCTCACATCAGCGCCATTCAAGATATGTTGCACTACTGTTCCCATCATCCTCAGCCATTAAGGATCTGAGCCAACATATACCATGTTATATGCATGTTAAGATGTTTGCGTCATTTCGCAGTTATAGAATTGCAAGTTCTTGCATTTTGTACATATTAACTGCAATTCTTTTCCTCATTTCCAAGTGCAGAGAAGGTGATTTTGCTCAATAGCCAAGTAGCGTATTAGAGTCAGAGACTCTTGAACTAGGATATCAAGATTCAAATCCCCATTCAGCCATGAAAATCCCCAGATAGCTTTATGGCATTCCCTTGACTTATAACCTACTTTGCAAGAAAAAAAACAGTATGCAGGAAGACAGGTAGCCTGAGCTTCACTAGGAAGGGCTAGACAAACATGAAATACCCTGGGGCCTAAATAAGGGATCCAGTATAATACCTCAGGCTCTGCTCTATCTTTGTCAGACAACTTTCTGTGGCTATTTGTCTCATAGCAGGCTGAATGTTTGGAGGCCAAAGGAAGAGGCGGATTGGAATTGTGGGCTATGGACATCTAGGTAAGCAGCATTTCTTGACCATATTTGTCTTATCAGTCTCCCCATTCACTGAATCTGCTACTAGACAAGCAACTTGTAGTTTTTGCCTTTATTATGAACATCTACTTTCAGCAAGATTGCCCAATATTTCTGAAAACTTGGGTGTCTTTTTATTTCAAAAGCGATTTTAACAAATCTGTGTGTTTGGCCAAATGCTTTGGTTCTTCAGGGAAGAAAAGAGGGGGGCTGGGGGGGGAGACTTTCTGAGGACTTTGCAGAAGCTTAAGACATTTATGCTAACCCTTAAAATCTTTTAAAAAAAACTTTTTGCAATGGTGTGAGGGGGATTAGGGGGTATAATATGTGCCTTAAATCCCTGCAAACATTGCCCCACCCACTCTGCCCTATCACCTGGAGAGCGTATAGAAATAGCTCAGCTTTTAGCTACTACAAATTTCCCACTCCTGCACTAGAGCCAGTCAAATGCTTTTCTCCAAAGACTCATATTTTCAGTTTTCAAACCCAGACTTTTTCTTAGGTCTTGATTTTGACCTGGAGCAAATGCCAAACTGTTATTTAAGTTTTGATTAGTTTACTGTAACTGTCAGGATCTACAACCCCCCGCCCCTTCTGATTTTTTCATTGATTTTTGCTTTGGGCTAATAAAACAAGCCTGTCTTCTTGTACATTTGTGGGGTTTTTTCCCCTAAGTACAGAAGGTTTATTTTGCTGGATCAGAAAAAAGATTAATGTATTGCTCAGCATTCTGTTTCCAATGGTGGTCAAACAAATCTTTTTTGAAGCTCATAAAACACATCTATTGTGCTAAGCTGTAATGTAATTTGCTTGGTTTTGGCTTAGTGCTATATAAACTATGATTTATGCTTGGGCATAATCACGATTAGGCAACTATATCATAACCAGACATGCATGGACTCAACCAGTGCATAACAACCCCCCAAATCATTGGAGGTTCTAAACAAAGGACATTATTAAGATTGAGTCACTCCCAGAACAGAATCATAGCAAAATTGTGACAATAATGCCAGAATTTTTCTCCCACATCTGAAGTGTAGCAGGTGCATGAGAGAGCTAAGTCCACAATGGTGAAAATTACTATTTCATTTTCAATCTTCAGGCCAATATCTGACAAAACGAATCCAAGATGAAGGGTTCCAACATGGTTTGGAGCTGGCTTTTGTTTGGAACCGGGATGCCAGCAAGTTGGAGGGCACTGTACCATTGGAGCTGAGGTTGGGGAAGTTGACAGATTTTTTACAATGGTGAGTAGATAAGCTGTTTCACAGTTAAGATAAGGAAAAGGTGATTTATGACCTGTCAACATACTTAGGATCATTGCAACATCCCTATGCTCAAATGATTGCAATCTGGGTGCTTGGCTTGCATTTATAATGCAAAAATTTTTGCAAAAATTTAGGGTCATGTCATCACCATTTTTAACCTTCCCAGCTGACTTCCAGTAAGCAAAGTTTATAAGTTAAGGACTACTTACATTGAGTTGAAAGCCACATTCAACCTTTGAGTAGTCTGCTTGGGCTACGCTCCAGTACAAAAAAAATCAAACTAGATTTGATTTTAATAAAATTAAAATCAAGTAAGTGTAGTTAGTGTGAGCACTTCCCATCTTTTTAGCAGTCAGCATAAGACAGTTATTAAGATGTTAGACCAACTCTTAGCTCTCTGAGTGATTTTGGATTATAATAATCATATACTATATACTGTATGGATTATCTCTGTAGAAACTGAGTTGAATTTTATTGAAGAACATGTCTAGGTAGACATGCCTTCAACTGATGATTCACAATGTGGCCAGTGTTTATTCTCAAAATTATTACAGTCTTCTCATTTGGAAGACATGTTCTCTATTGGCATTCTTGCCAGGGGAAGTTCTACTGGCATTCAAAGGTATATTTATTCAAACAGATACTTGATTTTGTAAGTTGACTGTTAGAGCTACTGCAAACCCAGGCAGAATTACCTCACATTTATTTGTTCTGAGTGACTAGGTTGATGTTTGACACACCTATGTTTAGGTTTTGATGGTTGTCTGTTTTGAATTTCATTTTTCTTAGTTGCCTTGAAAGATGAAAAACAAACCTAATAAAGATGTATCAGTAGAAGATCCCACATTCAAACATTAGCATTTCTACACAAGGGCCAAGAGGACACTTGACAACAGCCCGGGAGTGCTGCTGTTGATGAAAATAGTTCAGCATTCCCCAACCTGAGGAAAATTCTGTGATTAAACCAATCTTCTCTGACCAAATGTAATTCCCTCAGGATGTCTAGACTTCAGTATTAATCGCCACTACCCTACTGGATGGGGAATAATAGGGAGTGAATAATGTGACTGAATACCTATCGGTCAATCAAGTTGGGGAAGGCTGAACTTCAAGGCACATTGTGTGAATCTCAAGAGATCTTATGGAAGAATACCATTATTTTTTTAGATTTAGTGTAAGAGTTGGTCCATTAAAGACAAACTTTTCAGTGGTTACAAAATGAAGGGGAAATGGATTGTTATCTAGGTACTGCACTGGTATTTTCAAGATAGCATCTTGTTATTATGTTTGTTGCTTCTTTCCAAAGCCATGCTGATGTCATTGTTGAAGTGGCACATCCCTGCATTGCCCAAGATTATGGGGAATTCTTCCTTAAAGCTGCAGATTTTATGGTGAGAACTACAGCTGCCTACAGACAGAGGCAGGCAGCATCAGCATGTTTTTTTTATTTATATCTTGCTCTAAATGTGACATGCAAAAGACTCTAATCCATATTTTTTTACCACGAATAGAGAACTTTGGGTGATCAGAGACCATTCAATGTTTTGGAAGGAATCAAGGATCATAGAGAGTGAAACAATAATGCAAATTGTGCTTGACTGCGTTATGTACATAGGCAGGGACAGGATTTGCTATTTGTTTTGGGAGAAAGTCCAATATTTCCTCTGTTGTGTACATTATGTTAAGGTTACTTTTAAAGACTTGTGGTACTGTTTTCATGTTTTCTATGGTACAAAAATTATGCCACTAGGTTTTGACAACTCTTCGTCTCCCAGTAAGGGTGGATATGAGTTTGGATCATAGAATATGGTCTAAATTAGCATTTCCACACATGGTATTTTCCAGATATGTAGCCTGATTCCCAGAATTCCCTGTAAGCATGGCCATTACTGAGAAATCTGGGAGTTGAAATTTGCATATTTGGAGGGCCAGCTTGTGAAAGGGTAGTCTAAACCAAATAAATCACATTTATCTGTTAGTATGCTGTGTGTACTTGGTTTCTGTTTCTTTCTCCTTTGTCTTATCAAAATAAATTATTTTGCACTCAATAATTGGAGAGAACCAATAAATATATTATCCTGAAGCACTCTTCTTCCAGATTCCCCAGTGCAAATATCTCCATGTCCTTTAGGTGGGATCACCAACAGCCCTAGCAGATGTGAACACTGAGCTTAGATTACGTGAAGTGGCAAAAAAGACTGGACACACACTTTACATCCCCAGTGGGGCTCTATGGGGTGGCCAAGACATTCAAAGGTTGGATGATGCAGGGATGCTCCAGGTAAGTGCCTACAGAGAAATGGGGTAGGTAGCTTACTTAACCTAGTGATATCTATAAAACATGGAGCTGCATCTTTCAGAATTCCAGCCTGCAAAGGAATTGTAGTAATTGCAATTAAAATCTTGGAGTTGTGCCCTAAGTCCAGATAGGACATGTTGATGTAAGAGAAAATCTATGTTGATAAAAGGAAATTTGGACATAAATATTTGGAGAATTACTGACATCAAATGCAGCCGTGGAAGACGCCAGTTTGAAATACTGGAAAACTTTCAGCCAAGCAATGTATACTTCACAGAGCAAAACAAATTAATTAATGTAAGGCACTTTCCTGTATTCTTATTCAGAAGTGGAAATCTTTGGATTGGGATTTTACTATTTAAAAGGCTAGAAAGAAAGGGATATTTAAGGATTTGTGACTTCTCCAATACTCTATTTTTTTCTAGGCATTAACAGTCACCATGATTAAACACCCGGACAGCTTCCGGTTGAGTGGGTCTCTTGGAGAGCTTGCAAAGGGAAACAAGGAGGAAAGCATAGTGCTGTACAATGGCCCTGTGCGGGGTCTGTGTCCCTTGGCTCCCAACAATGTCAACACAATGGCAGCAGCTTGCATTGCTGCTCCAAGTCTGGGCTTCGATGGTGTAAAAGGTTGCCTCGTGGCAGATCCTAAGTAAGTTTTGAACTGAAGGGCAAGCAACTTGGTACTCATGAATCCCTCTCTTAGTATCTAATGTACATCTTGCATGCCTGATTTTTACTTGGTGTTTTTTTTTTGTTAAAAAAGTTTATTTCAGTCTTTTAAAATTTAAATGAGAAACCTGCATACCTTATCTTTATTTACAAGACTTCTCCTGTTTCCCCAAATAGGGCCTGCAGGCATTTTCAGAAAAAAAAGGAATGAATAATAATAATAATAATAATAATAATAATAATAATAATAATAATAATAATAATAATAATAATAATACCCAGAGATTGGGAGAATGCCAAGCAGAACTGGCAGCACTATGTGTCAGAAAAATCAAGATGATTGCCATGGTAGTCATAAAAACGAGGAGTTTGATCACCATGTAGCCATATTGTCTTTAAAAAACAAACAAAAAACCATCATACACTGTAGACACCCTTTATGGCAATTTTTTTTAAAAAAAGGAAACTCCTATTTCTAGAGAATATTCTGAGGATTAAAGTTGGTGTTGTAGTTATATTCTTGATAAGTGGATATTTTGTGACTGGACACAAGTATCATGGTAGCCATTTTCTGAAAGTGCTATGGTTTTAAAGCAGGTGTCTCTCAATCTTGGCAATTTTAAGAATTATGGCCTTTAACTTCCTAAATTCCCCAGGCAGTATGTTAGCTAGTGAATTCTGGGAGTTGATGTCCACACATCTTAAAGTTCCCAAGGTTGAGAAACACTGGTGTGAAACGTGTCCCAGCAAGCTCATGGCTTTGTGTCATTTTTTTTCCTAAACACCTGGTCTAACTGAGCACAATTTTATTTTCCAGTGTCCCTGACTATCATGTGGTGATGATTGAAGCAACAGGGCCAGGGGGCTTCTCAGTCAGCACCAGTCGCAGGAACCCAGCTGCTTGTGGGGCTGTTACAGGGTCAGCTACCTTTTCTGCTTTCTGGAGCAGCCTATTGGGTAAGGATGAAAACTTTCCCTTATCTAGAATGTATGAATTCTGCAGCATATCCCCAATAATGACAGCTGTCACAGGCCGCTCCACGCGGCCGCACTGACAGCTGTCAAAGGAATCGCGCATGCGCAGTCACGCTCCGCGGACTGTCAAAAATCCAGTACACGCGGCCGTTTGACAACTGTCAAACGCCGCGCATGCGCCCTGCCCGCGAGCTGTCAAAACAACGAAGCCGCGGGCTGTCAAAACGGCGGCAGCCGCTAAACTGTCAAACTGGCGCATGCGCCTAAGCCGCAGACGCTAGCTGTCAAAAATACCGGCTGGTTGGAAAGGCCAGCTGACAGGGTTTCCCCAGCCAACGCGCTTGCGCTATCACTGGGGAAATGTCAAAGCTGCCAGCTGACCATTGGCACAGGGTTCCTCGGCGGGAAAACACCCGCCCCTGATTCGCTGTCCCGTTTGACAGCTGCCTATAAAAGGCATGTTGTACCGCTCTGTTTTTCGTCCGGGCTATGTTAATAAACAGTTGAACCGAAGACGCGTCTCCCTCGTCCTTGCCACCGCTAATTCACCTGGCGACGAGGATGGGATCCCGGTACTAGCTGAAGTCACGGCCCAGAGGCATAGCTGCCCAGCCGAATCGCTGAAGTCATGAGCTAAGTCACTGACTGGGCAAGCGAAACCTATTTCTGGCGCCACGGTACCGCGGACCCAGCATGGCAAACCTAGGGCACGTGAGGGAGTTCGACGTCCGCCACCCTGAAGGCTGGGAGTCGCACTGGGGCCAAGTCGAGGGGTACCTCCTCGTGAACAAAATCACGGAGGACCGCCACAAGGCCGCTGCGCTCCTATGCCTCAGCGGGCCGGCAGTATACGACATTGCCGTCGGCCTCTGTAGCCCGGACCCGGTCGCCACAGTACCGTACGCCGAGCTCACGGATCGCCTCAGCAAGCACTTCATGCCGAGGGGGTCAGAGCTGTACTGGCGACTCTTCTTCGCTCGCCGGCAGCAGCAACCTGGAGAGCCCTCCACGGCTTTCATCACTGCCGTCCGGCATGCCGCCCGAAAATGCCACTTTCCCGACCTGGAGGATCGAATTCGGGACCAAGTCATCGCCGGTCTCCAAAACGTGCGCCTGCAGAGGAAGCTTGTGGCAAGACCCACAATGGACCTTGCAGAGCTCACCTTGGAGATAATGGCGTATGAAGACAGCCATCGTGACGAGCCCCAGGCGTTTGGCGACAACCCCGGTACATCCGTCCATCAAGCTCGAGAGCTCGACCAAGGACCTCCGGAGCCAGACTCCAGGGTCGATGCAATCCTCTTCCGGTTCAATCGCATGGTCGCCGGTCGCGAAGGGAACCGCAGCACGAAGAAACCGCAGACCGGCTTTAGGGCAAAGTGTGCGAGCTGCGGCGGGGGCCATGCCAGGGCCACTTGCCGTTTTAGAAACGCGAAGTGCCATGGATGTGGCAAGACCGGCCACATCCGCTCCGCTTGTCGCAGCCTAAACCGGGAGACCCTCCACGACCTTGACGAGATCCCCGCAGGTAGGACTGACTTCCCCCGCCCTCCCCAGGGGTCTGTAGGGTCCGTATTCTCCCTAACCAAATCCCCTGTAAATCACCTCACCAGGGCAAAAGTCAGAACCTGGGTCAAGATTCAGGGAGTCCCCTGCGAGATGGAGGTCGACTCGGGGTCCTCCGTCTCCATCCTGTCAGGGGACACGCTCCAAAGGATAGCAATCAAATCCAAACACCGCATCCCCATCCAACCTTCGAAGGTTTTGCTGGCAGATTTCCAGGGCGCTCCAATAGATTTAAAGGGACAGGCCAACCTAAAGGTCGACTTTAAAAAATTTTCAGGAAACCTAATAGCTCAAATAACCAAACAACCCAGAACCAGTCTCATCGGATTGGACTGGTTCGAGGCATTAGGCATTCGCCTCGAGGGGACAAACCGCATCCACGCCCAATCGTTGGAAAACATCTGCAAAAACTTTGCAGATGTATTCGATGGCTCCCTGGGCAAATACAACGGGCCCCCCATCAACCTCAAACTCAAACCCGAATTAGGACCCATCAGAATCAAAGCCAGGAAAGTCCCCTTTGCGTTAAAGCAAAAGATAGATAAAGAGCTAGACCGCTTAGTCAATTTAGGAGTCCTGGAGCCCACTGACAGCGGAACATGGGAAACCCCCATCGTGACGCCTGTCAAACCAAATGGGGAAGTGAGGATCTGCGCGGATTACAAAGCGACCCTGAACCGCGCGTTAAACCCTCACGCGTATCCAGTCCCCTCAGTGAGAGACGTCCTCTCAGAAATTGGTTCCGCTTCCATCTTCGCCAAATTAGACCTAGCACATGCCTTCCTGCAACTCCCTGTAACTAGAGAGACTGCAGATGCCCAGACTATAGTCACGCATAGAGGGGCGTTCAAAGTGAACCGCCTCCAGTTCGGCATCTCCGTGGCACCTGGAATATTCCAGGAAGTCATGGAACGAACCCTTAAAGGCATCCCCGGAGTCTGCCCTTACTTCGATGACGTCCTCATCGCGGGCGACTCCACCCACACCTTAGCAACCAGACTGCACAAAGTCCTCACCAGATTCCGGGCAGCTGGATTAAAACTCAAACGAGAGAAATGTTCCATCGGGGTACCTTCTACAGACTTTCTTGGCTATAGGATAGACGGCAAAGGCATTCACCCCACCAATTCCAAAATCCAAGCTATTAAAGCCGCACCCCCCCAAAAAAAAATAAAACGGAGCTCCAGGCATTCCTAGGACTCCTGAATTTTTACCACTCCTTCCTACCAGGCAAAGCCACAATAGCGGAGCCGCTCCATAGATTGTTAGATAAAGGAGCCCCCTGGCAATGGACCGCTTCGCATAATGACAGTTTTAATCAGCTGAAACAATTGCTCTCCAGCGATACCACTATATCGCACTATAATGAGACCAAACCCCTTTGCATCGCCTGCGATGCTTCCCCATATGGCATCGGGGCAGTCCTCAGCCACTCCCTAAACGACGGTACCCAAGCCCCAATAGCATATTACTCCAGGACCCTTTCAAAGGCCGAACGTAACTATGCTCAAATAGATAAGGAAGCCCTGGCCATAGTAGCTGGAATCAAAAAATTCCACGATTATCTCTACGGCAGACCCTTCACAATTTACACAGATCACAAGCCCCTCCTAGGAATATTTACTTGGGACCGTCAAACACCCCAAATCTTGTCCCCTCGCATGCTGCGCTGGACCACATTCCTGTCCGCATATTCATGCCAGCTAATTTACAAACCCGGCAAAGAAATGTCCCATGCCGACGGCCTGAGTAGGCTCCCTCTGCCACAAATAGACCCGGACCCAGCCCCAGCTGGCCGCATTCTAGCCATACAAGAGCTCTCAGAATGCCCAGTGACAGCCAAGGACATCGCCCATGCCACAAGCAGGGATCCCACACTCAGCAGGGTGCTATCCTGGGCCACATCAGGCTGGCAAACTTCCTGCCCCAACCTCTCCATCCAGCCATACTTCACAAAACGGCACGAGCTCACCACCCATCTAGGCTGCATTCTCTGGGGATGCAGGGTGATAGTTCCACCCTGCCACAGAACCAAGGTTCTCCAGACCCTTCACGATGGCCACCCGGGCATCACGAAAATGAAAGCCTTGGCACGAAGTTATGTTTGGTGGCCTTCAGTAGATAAGGACATAGAAGATCATGTAGCCGGCTGCTATCTCTGCCAGCAAACCAGACCAGCCCCTCCCCATGCTCCCATACACAAATGGGAAATCACAAAAAACCCCTGGTCCCGTATCCACCTCGATTTTGCTGGCCCTTTCCAGGGACAAACCTTCCTGATCATAGTAGACAGCTATTCCAAATGGTTGGAGGTTCTCCCGGTTTCCAGCACCACCACAAGTGCCACCATCCAAGCCTTAAGGGGGTTTTTCGCAACCCACGGTTTTCCCGACGTAATAATTACTGACAACGGGCCTCAATTTACCTCCCGTGATTTTCAGATCTTCACGAGGAGCAACTGTATTAGGCACGCGACATCGGCCCCCTTTCACCCGTCGAGTAACGGCCTCGCAGAGGTCATGGTGAAGACCACTAAAGACTCCCTCCGCAGACTCATCGGAAACTGGCACCTCCGACTCGCCCGTTTTCTCCTCGCTCACCACACCACACCCGTGTCCACCACCGGGAAATCCCCCGCAGAACTCAGATGGGGTCGCCGGCTGGTGACTCGTCTCGACAGACTTCACCCAGACAGGCCAGCAGCAGAAAAGCCCGACAATCTACCATCAAAGACATTCACTCAGGGACAAAATGTCTGAGCCCGCAGTTATGGGGGAAGGGATAAATGGACCCAGGGGGTAGTCCTCGATCAAACTGGCCCCCTGTCCTACACCATCAACGTCGGCGAAGGGCTCACATTGCGAAGACACGCCGACCAACTTCGGCCCAGGGCACCCGCCAATATCACGCCAGAGCCAACTTCGGAAATTTCCGACCCCCCCAGTACCAATCACCCCGAGGACATTCCAACATCCACTGATCTACAATTCGACACCCCCGAGGAGACTCCTGCGGCAGACGAGGAACCGCCACTCCGCAGATCCACACGACCTAAGAAACCCCCAGAGTACCTGGCGGACTTTGAGTGGGCCGGCAGCTCGCCAACACGTTCTAATGCCAGTTGAATATAGTTCTAAGTTATGTTGTTCAAACCAAGGGGGGGGGAAGGGGTGCAGCATATCCCCAATAATGACAGCTGTCACAGGCCGCTCCACGCGGCCGCACTGACAGCTGTCAAAGGAATCGCGCATGCGCAGTCACGCTCCGCGGACTGTCAAAAATCCAGTACACGCGGCCGTTTGACAGCTGTCAAATGCCGCGCATGCGCCCTGCCCGCGAGCTATCAAAACAACGAAGCCGCGGGCTGTCAAAACGGCAGCAGCCGCTAAACTGTCAAACTGGCGCATGCGCCTAAGCCGCAGACGCTAGCTGTCAAAAATACCGGCTGGTTGGAAAGGCCAGCTGACAGGGTTTCCCCAGCCAACGCGCTTGCGCTATCACTGGGGAAATGTCAAAGCTGCCAGCTGACCATTGGCACAGGGTTCCTCGGCGGGAAAACACCCGCCCCTGATTCGCTGTCCCGTTTGACAGCTGCCTATAAAAGGCATGTTGTACCGCTCTGTTTTTCGTCCGGGCTATGTTAATAAACAGTTGAACCGAAGACGCGTCTCCCTCGTCCTTGCCACCGCTAATTCAAATTCTTCATCTAGATGTGGGTCAGTTTGTTCCAATCCTGATTTTGATTCAAACAATACCTGTAATTCTTGGCTGGAACTTAGCTTTTCCCAATCTTTCATGCCTGGATAGTCAGTTCCTATATCCCACATAGCATCACTCATCTCACTTCTGATGGGGTTGAGCGAATAAAAGTCCAGTGCTCAACAAGTTGGGGAAGGCCAGCTGAATATAACCCTGAACTTGTAATGATAGATGCCCAGATATGGCGATTTCAACATTACATTTGCATTACAAACTATTGTATACCCTCAGCTAAATGTGCTTTTTAAAACAAATGTTTCAGGGTACATCATCCCTATCTATTTTTATATCAGACGATCCTGCTAGGTATTCTAAACTAGTTTTGTTACAGCAGTGTGGTCATTGATGCAGTTAGATCACTTGAGATCTTCAATAAAATGTATTAATAGGAGTCTCCTTTTATAGAACTACTTATTTTACCAAGATTAGAAAAAATTATAAAAGGGTTATTGGAATACCCTGCTCCCTGATTTTAAATGACTCCTGATCACCATTAAGGATAGTTTTAAATGTGTTTAAAAATTAAAATGAAAGAATAAGATAGAAAGTTTTATTGTCATTAGTACGCTCAAGTGCTTATGCCACATCTGATCTTTCTTTCTCTTTCTTTCTTTCTTTCTTTCTTTCTTTCTTTCTTTCTTTCTTTCTTTCTTTCTTTCTTTCTTTCTTTCGAGTGATATGGTTCCCAAGCCTTTGACCTGGGCACCAAGACATACAGTAATCCTACCTGCACTACTACAGTAATTATATAATAATATAATTACTATAAGGAAGTGATGAGAGAATTGTTCCTATCATGAATCTTTCTAGTGAGTAGATAATCACATCTCTTGGTTATACCTTCATTTACATTGTATATTATCTGTTTCCTACTTTAGGTGATCTTTGAACAATCCTTTATGGTGATCAGAAGTCAGTTTAAGAAAGCATAGACAGAGAGAAAGTATAGTATAGTGGTTAAATTTATTTAACAAATGGCATATCATACATGGACTAGTAATATATATTAACATTTCATCTAGATTAATAAAACACTGTAAAATATAAATGTTGAAAAGATCTATGTTGAAATACTAATGTCTAGGCCATTTAACCATTAAAGCACACTTTGTTTATATTACAAATAAAAATAAAAAATAAAATATTAAACCGGTATATGCCCTCAGCTTACAGCCACTTCCTTATAGCAATTAATTATATTATTATATAATTAACTGGAGTAGTGCAGATAGGATTACTGTATGTCTTGGTACCCAAGTCAAAGGTCCAGGAACCACATGACTCCTTTCTCAAAAAAAAAGCCAGTCACAATATGAGCTACAGTTTGAAGTGGGACCCCCACATTGAGGGGAGGATACTATGCCCCATTTATACAGAGAGTCCTGGCAGATTCCATGTGAGGTACAAATCCTATTCAGGATTGTCCATTGCTGACATGATAGTTCAATGCCTGGCACCTTTTTTGTGGGTCATTTATATTTCTTGATTAAAGTATTAGCTTAAAACTGGGGAGATTCTGATATTATGAATGGAACTTCATTTTTCAATTCATCTACTTTAAGATCAATGTGGTGGGGATAACATAAAGAGAGATTCTCATCTAAGCCAATTTGAGAAAGAATATTAATCTAAAAATAAATAAAAAATAAAAAAACTGAAAAGTAAAGGCTGCAGCCCTACTTGGGCAAAGGTCCCCCTGAATTCAATCATCTTTCCCCAATATTTGGGAGGGACTCTAGCAGCAGGATTTAGCTTCTATGAGAAAAAGATGGACATTTTAAACATTTTCCCCTAAAGCCATGATGTCCTTCCCCAAATCTCAGCAGGTGAAATAGGTAGGTGCACCTAATAAAAGTGTCACCCTGTATAAAACTGAGATTTGTGAAATCAGACTTTCCTCTGCATCTTCCTATGTGGAGAGATCAATTTTAAAAGAGATAAATAGAATCAAACTTTACTTTAAAAAAGAAAAAGAGACAATGGCAAAGGAGATTAAAGACACAAAGCTGTTAAAATCACATACAGCATCTTAGAAGGAATTCCAGTAGAAAAATAAGCAAGAAAAGATAAGGTTGTAAGTAGTTCACAAATTACTTATTCTTAATATAGAAGCAACTCTACTGTACAGAGGAGCCACTTGCATAAAACATACAAGGACTGAGACAATTGTATAGAGGTAATAATCATCAGAGAAAATAGACTACTCATATTGTTAAAATAAAAACTAATCTTAAAGAATATTTCTACCTAAATGTTTTAGGTTTCCCTATTCCTTAGAATAACTTGATCACTGAAGTTGAAGTATAAGTGCTAGCTTCTGTGAGGTTTTTTAAAATCAGAAACTGAAAAATTCTTCTCTTTCCTCTACACAACTTTTTACTCCTTTTCTCAAGAGTTCAGCTTCATTTTTCAACAGGGGCCAATTTCAATATTTTTAGCAAAGAGGAAATGGCTGAGAAAATTAATTATTCTTGTTTAGATACTGAAGCAAATTTCTGATTCAGACAATCTGGATATTATAAGGCAGCTGGCTAAGAATAAGGTTTGGGAGATAGAAGCAATAACCCAGGCCTTCAATGATCCATTCTTTTCCTTCCTATAGTATGCCAAGGACATGGAGGCCGAGTCTACCTGTGCTGAGGTTTATGAGATTTCTTCCTAAGAAGATACATAGAAGATACCTGAAAGGTAGTTCAATATGATGGGAAAACCAAGAAAGGTAGCAGCACCTTCTTAAAGGAAGCAGAAAAAACCCACTCACACATCTTGGATGGTTTCAGTTTGTCAGTCAAATAAATCAACTTTCTCCAATGTGAGCACCTTGCAAATATGCAGATCCCCCCTAACCAGCTGAAAATTTTGAGTGGAAGTCCACACATCTGAAACAACACTGAAACTGGGGGAAGCTGGTAAAATAACTGGATCAATCAATATCTTTCAACCTAACCCACCTCACAGGTTTGTTGTTGCAGGGAAATTTTTTAAAATTTAAATTTTAATCCCATTTATATCCCGCCCTTCTCCGAAGACTCAGGGCGGCTTACAATTTAAGCACAAACCGATGCGCTTAGCAATAGCCTTCATTCTATGTATATGCCTGCTTATTAGGGCTTTCGGCCCCCGCCAAGCGGCATTTTTACAAAGTCAGCTTATTGCCCCCAACAATCTGGGTCCTCATTTTACCTACCTCGGAAGGATGGAAGGCTGAGTCAACCTTGAGCCTGATGGGACTCGAACCTGCACTAATTGCAGGCAGCTGGTGTTACTTAAGGAGGCATTAGCCCACTGCTGCACCAATAGGAGGAGAAAGTAGTATTGTTTGTGTCTGCTGCCTTGAGTTCTTTATAAAAATAATAAATATGACATGGGGATAAACTGATTCAAATGAGACAAAGTTCAGTTGCTGTTATTCTTGTAATCCCATCTTGTTCTTCTCAATAAATCTTGTTAAAGAGACACGGTGACAATTGTGCTTAGGAATATCATTTTTACTTTTAGCTGGATGCTTAAAGATCTGACAGTATGTTATTTGAGAGCAGGTTGCATTACTGTATGCTTATCGAAAGGATGTCTCAAGGGAGCTGATCCTGAAATCCTGAGCGTTTTAGAACAGGGCAGCTGCAAGCTCTGAAATCCAAGGAGGGCCCCCATGTGGCCTTCCAAAGCCATGAATGCCTCCCAAAGTTGTTACCAAATTGTCATATTTAATATAATAGGTGGAAGAAATAATAAAACTCATGATCAACAGACAATCTAATTAATTATATTTGAGTTTAGTTTACAATATAATTTTATTCATTAGTATACACCGAAGCACTTCTGTGGTGAAAGGATCTCCTAGTAACATCACTGTTGCCCGGGGGAACAACCAGTAGGGAGCTCTTTTCATGTCCCTGATAATGAGACCACCGAAGTGGTGCTATTTACTCATGTTTTTACACACTTTTGAACTGCTAGGTGGGCAGGAGCTGGAGTGAATGATGGGAGTTTTTCCAGTCACACAATATCACTTGGGCTTTGAGTGCGAGTTGCAAATTGTCAACCTAGCTTTGCAACCACATGAACCAGCACTCTCCTTATTTATTAGTATAGAAAGTTAATTCAAATGTAATTCTTATCCTGACCCTATCCACTACTTTGGGATGTGTACCACTGATAAGCCCAAATGCAGCTCTCAGATTTAAGAAACAACTTCCTGGTTAGATAGGTGGGGAACAGCTCTTGTACGTAGCACTTGGTAATACTTAACTGCAACTTTGGAAAGACAGCCAGCTAAATGCATGATGCCAGTTAAGAGAAGCACAAAAGTTTATTTAGTGGTTAAGGCATCAGAAATGAGGCTTAGGCCTGGCTGAGTGACTTTGTACCAGTCCCCCTCTCTCAGCTCAACTCACCTCACAGGGTTGTTGTTGTGGGGACAATAAGAGAATGAAAGATTATTAGATGTTTGCCATTTTGAGTCATTTATTAAAAAAAGGCAGAAAAATATTTTTAAACAATCTATTTCCCCAAATATTTATATCCTTACACAGCAAGATTCCTTAATATTCTTTTCTCAACTTTTCCATTTAAATGGAACAGAATCATTAATTATTAAATTCCATTTGATTCTTTTTTTTACCTTTTTAATTAGCATTTAACTTGAAGCTGTCATTCAGCTGAAGAATTCTTAGAAGAAAACCTGCCATTATGAGCTTCTTTATTCCATCAATATTAGGTGTGACTTGAAATATACAGGCCTTAATTAGTACCCAACTTAAATAATTTCACAGTGTTTAGTGCAGTAACTTTATTAAGTCAAACTGAAGATCCTAATAGGTAAAATTTGGAGAGCTTTAGATCTCCTGAATTAGCTATTACATAGAGATAATGGTCATTTAATGTTGTTACAGTAGTCATGAAGAAATTAGAATGCTTTGCTGTCTGTTAAGTTATGAGACATCCCACTTATTTCAAACATCAAAGGAGAATAGCTAGAGGAGGGGTCCCCAACTCCTGGGCCATGGACTGGCAGTAGGCCGTGGCTTACTAGCAACCAGGCCCTTGAAACAAGTGAAGCCCCATCCATTGGATGCAGGCAGCACACAAAACCACACCCCCTATGGTCCACGGAAAAATCTTTCTCCTTGGAACCAGTCCCTGGTGCTCAAAAGCCGGGGGGCCTCTGAGCTAGAGGATGTCTGAAAAGATTGTTCAGTGCTACCCAATATCCTTGAGTCTGCCTGTCTTTTTGTCTGTCTGTCTGTCTATCTATCTATCCCAACAATGTTACTTCATGTTTCAAAGCAGGCTCCCCCAATTTAGCATCTTTCAACTATGCTGAGGTTGCAAATTCCAAAATTCAAAATGTGAACATCTTAGCAGGTGCTACTGCTCAGCTGCCCTTGACTAAGCTCAGAAATTTAGGCTGGACTGGAAGCCCAAAAGCACCCCAGAAAGAAGTGGGAATAAAATATTACTATGAAAATGCACTGGCCATATCCAGATCTCTGTAGTTCTCAAAAGGGGTATTTATGTACAGCATTTTAGCATCAGAAGACATATTTATCTATTTAGGAATACTTGTAAAGAATGGATGCCTTTTCAGCATTTTACAGAACTGAATGAAATTAAGACAAAGGTAGCAACTCTTTTGGACAGATAAGTGTAGTTAGAATTTTGTCAGAATGTAATAAATACACACAAAATGGCTGATGGAAGCTCATTTATTCATAAAATGGCTGCCACAATGGCATAAAAACTATTAGTAGTACTCGCAGAAACTTCATCTTGTTTCTCTGGATGTTCTCTGCCTCCATAATAAGAAGTAGACACATTTCCAAGCAAAGCACTGGACTGAAATTATACCATTTTTTATTTTGTGAGAATGTTTGCTGATGCCAGGGGCATTCTTATAAATAAAGGTGATTGTAAAACCTGGCATTTAGCAGCATTTTCTTTTTCTATTTATTTGTTGTTCTTTTTAAAATTAGATTAAATGATAAGATCAGGTCGAGCAAGAAGCTATGCAGACTATATGTCCTTGAACATATCTGTACTCAGCACACTGCTTATTCCTAGATTAAGAGCTATTGCCTTTTTTTCTTACCAGAGCCTATCATTTATAGACAGAAATCCAACAAATATAACATACCATAAAGATTACAATGGTAGTTTGCTATACATCTAGAACATCTCCCAAACTTTAGAACTATTGTAACGAACTCTACATGGGTTGGCTTTGAAGATTAATCAGATGGTTCAAATGGTCCAAAATATTGCAGCTGAATGATGAAGCTCAATAAATGTTCCCATATAAATACCTCCAGGACCTACAGGTGAAACTCAAAAAATTAGAATATCGTGCAAAATTTCATTTATTTCAGTAATGCAACTTAAAAGGGGAAACTAATATATGAGATAGACTCATTACATGCAAAGCAAGATAGTTCAAGCCGTGATTTGTCATAATTGTGATGATTATGGCTTACAGCTCATGAAAACCCCAAATCCACAATCTCAGAAAATTAGAATATTGTGAAAAGGTGCAATATTCTAGGCTCAAAGTGTCCCACTCTAACCAGCTAATTAAGCCATAACACCTGCAAAGGGTTCCTGATCCTTTAAATGGTCTCTTAGTCTGGTTCAGCAGGAATCACAATCATGGGGAAGACTGCTGACCTGACAGTTGTGCAGAAAACCATCACTGACACCCTCCATAAGGAGGGAAAGCCTCAAAAGGTAATTGAAAAGAAGTTGGATGTTCCCAAAGTGCTGTATCAAAGCACATTAATAGAAAGTTTTGTGGAAGGGAAAAGTGTGGAAGAAAAAGGTGCACAAGCAGCAGGGATGACTGCAGCCTGGAGAGGATTGTTAGGAAAAGGCCATTCCAAAGTGTTGGGGACTTTCACAAGGAGTGGACTGAGGCTGGAGTCAGTGCATCAACAGCCACCACACACAGACGGATCCTGGACATGGGCTTCAAATGTCGTATTCCTCTTGTCAAGCCGCTCCTGAACAACAAACGTCAGAAGCATCTTACCTGGGCTAAAGTAAAACAGACCCGGTCTGTTGCTCAGTGGTCCAAAGTCCTCTTTTCTGATGAGAGCAACTTTTGCATCTCATTTGGAAACCAAGGACCCAGAGTCTAGAGGAAGAATGGAGAGGCACACACTGCAAGATGCTTGAAGTCCAGTGTGAAGTTTCCACAGTCTGTGTTGATTTGGGGAGCCATGTCATCTGCTGGTGTTGGTCCACTGTGCTTCATTAAGTCCAGGGTCAACGCAGCCGTCTACCAGGAGATTTTGGAGCACTTCATGCTTCCTTCCGCAGACAAGCTTTATGGGGATGCTGAGTTCATTTTCCAGCAGGACTTGGCACCTGCCCACACTGCCAAAAGCCCCAAAACCTGGTTCAATGACCGTGAGATTACTGTGCTTGATTGGCCAGCAAACTCGCCTGACCTGAGCCCCCTAGAGAATCTATGGGGCATTGCCAAGAGAAAGATGAGAGACATGAGACCGAACAATGCAGAAAAGCTGAAGGCCGCTATTGAAGCATCCTGGTCTTCCATAACATCTCAGCAGTGCCACAGGCTGATAGCTTCCATGCCACGCCACATTGAGGCAGTAATTGCTGCAAAAGGGGCCCAAACCAAGTATTGAGTACATATGCATGCTTATACTTTTCAGAAGTCCAATATTGTTCTATGTACACTCCTTGTTTTATTGATTGCACGTAATATTCTAATTTTCTGAGATTGTGGATTTGAGGTTCTCATGAGCTGTACGCCATAATCATCACAATTATGACAAATCACGGCTTGAACTATCTTGCTTTGCATGTAATGAGTCTATCTCATATATTAGTTTCCCCTTTTAAGTTGCATTACTGAAATAAATGAAATTTTGCACGATATTCTAATTTTTCGAGTTTCACCTGTATATTGGTTAAAAGTGACCTTCAAGGTTCAATTCAACATGCTGGTTGCCACCTTTAAAGCCTACATGGTTTAGGACTGTATACTGTATAATACCATCTACTTTCATTGTATACTGTATAAGACCACCTACTTTCATTGGTTTCTACCTGTCCAATAAGATTTAGGGGAATGTCTCCCTCCCTCCCCTTAAGATCATGCTTAAGGACTATGATGACAAAATTCTCATAGTTCCCCTTCTTTGGAATTGCAATACCCCTGAAATTAAACCACTCTCCCCATTTGGTTATTTTTGGGGTGGGTGGGTGAAAGTTGATTGAAATATTATTATTAATAATAGCTATTATTGCTAAATTGGTTTTAAGTAATTCAAGAAAAAGAAAAATGTGTTTATGGCCCTGATCAGATCTAGGCATTTAAACAGTGCTCTGACCACACCTGGGCCTATGGCTGTCCTTGTCTGACCCATATGAATTGGAAATTAGAAATGAAATGTAAATAAGTGTGCCATGCACACAATACAACTGCATTGTTTTTATTTGAAAGTGACTGCTATGTTTTTTCAATTGTATCTATATGTGTGCATGTGCAGTGGTGGGATTCAGCTGGTTCACACCGGTTCGGCAGAACTGGTTGCTAATTTTTTGTTGCCCACGCCCAGAATGGACTTCCGGAAGTGGCATCCATTTGTTCACATATTTGAATCCCACCACTGTGCATGTGTGTCTATGCACCTTCATAGCCTTATTGGTTTAGCCCTTAACAAGAGTCTCAGTTTCTCTTGGGAAAATTAATTGCCTACCCCTGGCCTGGATAGACTACAAAAAGGCATTTGATCATTTGATTCTTTTTCACATAGCTGAACTGAGAAATATCTCAATTTTTTTTTATTGAAAAGTTTTACAATACATTTTTGAATACAAAAAACCCCCTCCTCCCCCTCCCCTCTCCCCAACCCCCCCTACCCTCCCCTCCCCCCGACTTCCCCGAGCTGAATACAGGGTATAATAATACAAACAAGCATAATCTAAAATATGCTAACAACAATAATAAAACATTAAATTCTATCACACTTTAACTCTCCATAGTCAAAATATTAATAAAATAACTACTAATTATACGTCATAAAAATCTGCTACTTATTCAAATGCTAAATGATACTTTTTAGTCCCATATTTATTCTGAATATATTCAATCCATCTTCTCCATTCCACAATGTATCTCTGTTGCGATTGATCTTTCAAATATGCTGAAATCATTGCCATTTTCGCCAAGTTAGAAACTTTCAAAGTCCACTCTTCTATAGTCGGCAGTTCTTCCTTCTTCCAATATTGTGCTACTAAAAGTCTCGCTGCCATAATTAAATTCAACATCAACTTTGTATCTATAACAGTAGTATCTGTAATAATACCTAATAAAAACAATTGCGGAGAAAACTTTATCCTTTTCTTAAATATCTTTTGCATATTCCACCAAATTTTAATCCAAAAAGCTTTAACCTTTTTACAAGTCCACCATATAGAAATATCTCAATTTTTTTTGAAACAGCAGAAAAATTTGGCAATTTATGAAAATCTCAATAAAGTTTTGGTAAAAAAGCTGGTGGCTAATAGGGAAGAGATAAGATAAATTGAAATGAAATGTGGAATTTTTCAAGTTGATTTATTATCATCTTTACTCTTTATACTATGAAGTGGCCCCAGTAACAACAATTTGGAACAAAAGAAACTGTGGATATGACTTGGCCAAAAAATGAGTAAGCAGTCTGCATTTACTCTATATGGATGATTTAAAATTATTTGGAAAACCAAAGGCTGAACTAGATTCCCTATTAAAAAGCATAAAAGGATTCAATAAGGTTCCTGGAATTTGATTTAGTATCAACAAGTGTGCAACTATGGTGATAAAGGCAGGCAAAATTGTTGAAGACAGGGGAATATAGCTTAACAATGAAGATTTGATAAAAACAAGAGCACCAAAAGAAGGATACAAATATTTTATAATTTTGGAAGAATTTATTCCTTTATTACAGAATCAAGTCAAAGAAAGTACTTCAACCAAATATATCATATGAGTTCGTAAAATGTTGAAATCAAAACTAAATGTTGGAAACATTGTTAAAACAATATCTGGGCCCTGTTATTCAATGTACTGCAATATAATTGACTGGATCAAGGTGGAACGTGATTACCAGGATCAGAAGACAAAAAAACTCCTTATGATAATATACCATGATTTGCACCCCAAAAAATGATAGTGATGAACTGTATTTGCCAAGAGATGAAGAGGGTACAGGACTTTTACAGGTGAAACAAGCTGTAATGGAAGAAAAGCATGGCCTGATTGACTACATTAAGAAAAGTCAATAATTCTTGCATGAAGGAAATCTATCAAGGAAAGCTTTTGAAAATAACAAAGGTAATTAAAAACAATTTGTTAATTAGAAGAATAAGTCAATACATGGTCAAAATTTGAAAAATATAAAAGGAGAACTTGATAAAAAATCCACATAAATTGGTTATCAGGAATATTAAAGAAACTGAAGGGTTTATTTTAATGTCTCAAGAACAAGCTTTGCCAACTAACTGCATGAAGGTGAAAATTCTATATGTAAGGAACAACAGAAAATGTCTTGGTTGTAATAAAAAGAATGAAACAATTAACCATTTGATCAAAGGCTGCAGTAGAATGTCACAGATTGATTACAAACAGCATCATGAACAAGTTGCCAGAATTATTCATTCTAAATTTTGCCAGAGATCTCATTTTGAATGCTGTAAAAATTGTTGGGACTATCGAATTGAGAAAGTTTTGAAAAACGACCAGATCTTAGGGAACTTTAAGATCCAAACAGACAAACACCTTTTTCATAATATGTCCAATACTGAAAAAAAAGATTCTGGTTCACTGATGTTGCTATTCCAGGTGATCCAGGATTGAAGATAAAAATTAGAAAAAAATATGAAATACTAGATTGAAATTGAACTCTTATGGAAAATCTGTTGCTATGTCAACTGACATTGGAGTTAGCTAAAAGACTTCCTCAGTATCTGGACATATTGAATTTATCAGACTGAAACACACTAATTTTAATAAAACCGAAAACTGTATCCTGCCCATATATGCTCCCTTAATAACTCTTAGATCTATGGTTCAGATTTGAATTATTAAATTTTACTTAAACTTAGGCTGTGAATCTAACATAATTACTCACACGTAATAATAAACATATAATAACAAAAGAATAATAAAATCTGGCTTTTAGAAGACTCCTGGGAGCAGTTTTGCTATCAATATAGATACTTCACTAAGGGTATGTGTTCTGCACCTGGTATAGTAATTGCTTATAGTATATATAAGCAATTAATATAATAATATAATACATAATAGTATATAAAGACAGTTTAAATCTTGGAATGAACTGCCCTTAAACTTTGTATAGTTAGGTTATCTTACAACAGTTGAAATCCTACACCTTTGCAAAGCAACTGTCCAGAGTGTTTTGAACGAAATATTGTACCAAGATTGCAAATCCACTTACTTTCCAGTTACAATATTTCTCATCCGCCGTTTGGGAACTATACTGTAATCTTTACCTAAATTATAAGGAACACCAAACCTCTTGAATTCGCGATCAGTACACTCCCTCCCGTGGTCTCTTTCAAGAGAACGAAATCGTAGAAATTGCCTCTCCTTTAGTTGCATTCTGGGAAATGTGGTTTCCTATCTTCTTCCGGTCAAACGCGTGAGACCTGCCGGGAATTGTAGTTGTATCGCTACGCCCAGGGCTTACTGGGAATAGTAGTTTCTACATCTCTGCACAGTCAGCCTGGCCTTTAACAGCCGTTTCTGGGGAAGTCATGGTGGGGGGGCTCGTTTATTGGACTTTCGCTTTTTCCCGGGTAAGTTGATTTTCTCTGGTGGTTGTTTTCCCAACACCCCCCCCCCCCAATCCTGGTACGAGTTGGTAATTGGGAATTACTCACGTTGGTGAGTTTTTGTTTCCCTTGGTGGAAAAAATATGAAACATTCAGCTGGGTGTGGAAGTTCGATTTGCATCCGAGGATGATTTTCAGCGCAGTGAAGAGTGGTATCTTCGAGCATGCACAGAATTAAGCTTTGTTATAATAAGGACCTTTGCATCCGTCGCACCTGTTTATGGGAGCAAATTTACAGTTTATAGGAATATCTTTTTTAGTCTGTCTTTAGCTACCTCATTTTGATTTACGAGTTTGAAAGTTGTAATGACTACTGTACGTTACCTTGTAATAAGTCCAGTACCTGTCATTTTGGCATGATGTGATATGTACATTTTAACGCATGTGCAGTGGTATCATAAAATGAAATATTAATGTTTTACTGCTGTAATATTGCTTGTCTTGGGAACTTAGTAGCAGAGTACTAACAGGAGTTTTTATGTGATGATCAATGCTACAACATTGCTGATATTTAAATATATATGATTTCTTGACTGTTGTGGATAATTATTTCCTTTGTATATGATGCTTCAGAAACTTTTGAGTGAATAATCTTCTAAGGAAGGATAGTTTTGCCATGCCATAGATAGCCTTCCCTAACCTGCTGTCCAACAGATTTATTGGATTCAACTTTCCATAATTTTCAGAAAGTGAAATTTATCACATCTGAAATGAAGTTGGCTCAGAAAAGGCTGGCTTGCCTTCATATTTTGCTATGGATAACTATAACACACAATTTCTTAACAGAAAGATCTGTATGTACATCTCAACAAAGTGGCTGTGTTCATTCTGATCAGTCTGGATTAAGGGAAAACAATTTGATGCTATCCATTCATTCAGGATTTAAATCCCGAACAATACTATCCAAATAGTGTATATGATGGGCATCATGTTCCTCTCCCTGCCCCTCTCTCTCAGGATGCATTAAGTTACTTGTTTAGCACTATGGTGATTAAAATAAAGGGATATTTGGCTTCTGGGTCTTTTAATATTTTTAATATTTGACTTTTTTGTTTTGTTTTCAATCCTATGGTACTTAAGAATTCCCATAATTTGCTTGGGCTTCTGGGAAACATTTAATATTATGATGCACTCAGGGCATTTGTGCTGCCAATAATGAACATAAAGTTAAAGCTTTGGTCAACAATTGGCTGGCATTCCCTAGCATCTGACAAGGGTGGGGCAGCCAGGAGAATCTATTGGATGAACTGCTATGATCCTAGAGAGAGCTTAGCAGGCATACGAGCTAGAGAAAGAAGAGACAGAGAAAACAAAAAAGCAGAGAGGTTGAGAAGACATTAGGTCTATCTGACGAAAGTGGACTTTGAGAACCAAGAAGGTCTAAAAAAGAAAGGCTTTGAGGACAAGAGTTGCTGTGAAACAAACTACACAAAGGTGCCTAGAAGGGTCAGAGGTGAAACTAGTGTTGTTAATGCTACTGCCAAATATCTCTTTGTTGTCTGCTACTGGGATTGTACTGATTGGATGTGTTTATTCCATTGTTTTCTTACTGGTTTTTTTCCTCCAGGGTTGATCTCCTGGGAACGGCCTTTCAGGCCAGTTTGGATGTGATGTCTGGGAATCTGGGCCAAACTGAGACATCTGCAGTTTATCATGAGAGACAGCGCCTGGAACTGTGTGCCGTCCACGCCCTCAACAATGTCTTGCAGGAACGACTGTTTACCCAAGAGATAGCTGATGAAATCTGTAAAAGGTAGGTGGTTTGGGTGGTTTGCCTCTCTTTGGGACTGCTCTTTCCTATACTAGGATCTTTAGGGGAGCATCTCGTAGAGTTAATTGCTCCAACTTTCTTATACCAACCTTAAAAACATTAAAAGGAACTAAAATAAGTGAGTCAAAATGGAGAGGGGAAAAAAATCTTAAGGGTTTAAACCTTTGGTGTCAAAGTGGAGAAGGATGGAGTTTGAAATATTGATTTTATTTTATTTAAATATTTTGTTTATATTCAGTCTTAGAATTCCATCTTTTCCTTAGGAAGAAGGGTGGTGATTTGTTGGTTTTGGTTTCTGTGAAACACTGATTGACGAGAGAGGTGGAGTAAAACTGTTTCATGCCCTTTTTCCATTTGAGAATCATGAGGGCTATGAACTCGTAAGTTCCATGTGAAATTGTTCTTGCAATAAATTATACATAAGCTTTATCTTAGAGAACTCCCATAAAATACTCCTATTGCTGGACCCAAATCTCCTTACGCCCTTCCAAGCCTCCTTGTTTATTTAATGTAAACTCTGCAGGTTTCCTGGTAGTAGGGAATGGATATTGGGCTTGTCAAATCTCCTTCAGTAATATAAAGTGGCTATTTAGAAATAACAAAAAGGGCTCCATCTCTTTTTGCTTTTGTTTGCATTTGCAAGCCCCTGAAAGGGACACTGCCTTCTTTTGTTTCTTTGGAAACTGACTAATTGTGCTCAGGGCAAAGCAAGTCTGATGAAGAAGGAAGATTTTACCCTGGATAAATATAATAGACTATTCCAGCATCTTCCACATAAGTGGCTGGAAATTCTTTCATGTATTCATTTAAAACAATTAGTATTTGTGGCACATTGTTTAGTACAATTAAGATAATATCTTAGCTTCAGCAATATTTCATTGGAAGCAGGTGTAAGCTATAAGTTGGCCTCTTAAATACTGAATCTGCTGCAGTCTGGGTCGGTTGATTTATTGTTCATTTATACAATCTTATTCTGGGGCAAGTAGAAGTCTCTGAGGCTTCCCTAGAGTATCATAAGTCTACGGAAAAGGCAAGGCACCAGCTGTATATAAAGAAGTGTACATCCTTTATTTTCAATATATTTCCAGGAGTAGCTCTCTGGAGTATAAGATTTTGCCAGCTTGAAATAAACAAAAAGTTAATACATGGAATGAGTGCTTTAAAAACCCACACATCTTATTTTGGACAGCTGGAGATAAGAAAAGAAAAAATAATAGCACGATACTGTCAATGGGCATGGCACAATATAACTTCAGAAAAAAAGGTCTTTCCCTCAAGGGAAGGCAAGAAAAGAAGATGAAAGTGAGGTATAGTGGCCTCCCCTCTGTCTTATTTTTGGACTCTCCATGTGATGTTCATGGCAACTCAGGAACATTCTCTATTATTCCAGGTAATAATGCTGTGATATATCAGCTCCAGCATCAACTGTATTTCCAAAAATGGCCCTTGGAGTCTCATGTATGCACCCTGAGAAAATAAAGATGACAGGTCATTGAAACTCAGTACTTTTTTTAAGAAAGAGCCTGCTTCTACAGAAAATGAAAAAGCTAAAATAATTTAAGGAATGTAATAGGGTCTCCGTGGGATATAAATGGATCAGCCAAGCTTACTGTGGAAACCATTTTTGAGAGCACCCCTATCATACACTTAGTATTGCAGATGCGCCCTTGACACTTAGGGGAGTCCCTTCCTCCTTTTCCAAACCTTCTCTGGTGATGTCTGTCATCTTTTTTTCCCACAGACTGGCCCCTGATACTAGGTGGAATCCACACCGTAGCTTTCTGGGAACAGGGAATTATGATGTCAATGTCATCATGGCAGCTCTTCAGAGTGTGGGGCTGGAAGCCATTTGGTGGGATAAACGAAGGTAAGGAAGATCCTATCCCTTTACTTTTTCTAGCTAAGCTACTTTTTCTGAACAGACAAAAATCAAACTTCAAATTTGTCATTCTATTTTTTTTTAAGAATAAGCTTCTGTCATTCTGTACTTCTGTATTCTCCTTCACCTTCTCTTCCTAACTATCTTTACTGATTCATCCCTCACCTTCATGCCTCATTACTTAAGGCAGCTTGTAATTTAAAAATGACAAAGTTCAATCAAGGTCACATCATGCTGTACCATTTTGAGGCATGATTGCTAATCTTTTCTCTATGGCTGTCTTGGGAACTTCCTCACTGATAGATTGACTAAGTTGGGAGCTGCTTACCATGATGTGAGACTATCCTCTTCTCCTGGCCATTTCAGAATTGTTTTTTCATCATCTCTCCTTTCTCTCTGTGTATAGACCCCTCGAGCAATTGACCCTGGCAGGGCTGGTTGGCTTCATCGTTAATGTCCCTTCCAATGTGTGCCTGGGTTTCCTGTCTCTTCCTGTGAGGCGTCGCCACTGGATTGCTGTGCGTCAGCTTGATGGCATCTATTATAATCTTGACTCCAAACTGAAGGCACCAGCACCAATTGGTGGTGAAGCTGACCTCAGGTAATAATTGCAAAGATGTAGTGACCTTTTTTTGTTTTTATTTCCATATTATGAATTCTCTTAAAGTATATCATATCATATACATAAATAATACCAAATATCATGTAATGAAAACCCAACTGACCACGGAAGTTAAAGTTGCTAAAAGGAGTAAAACCGACTGATTGCTTTGACTAGCCACATCTGTGCTGACTTTTGAACAACAGTCTACAATGCTGTAGAAAGCTGAGGTCCTTGGAGAAGAGTGCTGGGATGGTGAGAATGGTGGTGGGAGGCTCACTCAGCAGGAGACCTTGCTGAATCCGTAACATGTTATTTTTGTCCCCACAGGGTATTTCTCCAGGAGGTGCTTTCCCAGGGCCCCTGTGAGTTGCTGCTGGTTGTGCCCCATGAGGCAGGTGAAGCCAGGCCTTGGCTGAACACTGTGAGGTGATCCCAGGCCTCCCATAAGAAACTGCCTGGCCTAAAGATCTTTTTTCTCTCTGCTGCACTCCCTTGCACCACCTGCTGCATGTGACGAGGGGAAGAAGGCAGCACTCCATTCCTGTGTATACTGCCACTCTGGGTGCCAATAATAGAATCCATCTTACCCTCTCTAAGAAATGATCCTGACGTCCCTCTATGTCTGCTTGCTTTTTAAAGGCTTGGCTTCTTCTGGGATGATATGGAATAAAGGACATGGCACCTAATGGTGAAGGGTCCCCACCATAGCCTATTACATGATACCTAGGCCTATATAGGATCTTCCCTGTAGACAAGTAGATCAAAGTTGGAAATTAGTTTATGTGCAGGGCGTGATAGGATGCCCATTTCTTATTTTCATCCTCAGCCTATGATATAAATGCAACAGTACAATGTGGGTCTCAGTAGACCCAGAAGGCCTTGAGTTGTGTTTTCAGGATTCTTCTATAAAAGCCATTCTGCTAATAACATCCAAGAGTTCCTTGGGTGAAACAATTTGTTGACCATATCTTAAGGAATTCACATTTGATTTTGGAAAAGGCTATTCTGGAAAATTGAAGAAGTCAGGAGAGTCGTTTGAAGAGCCAGTTGGGAGAATGTGGAGATAATTAAGAACTGTTAAAATGTGAGAAAAGCAGGGTAACTTTAGTTTGGGAGAGCTATGCAGAAAGACTTGCCTTCTTTCTCAAGTTTCCTTGTGAAACTATTTGAAGGAAAATGAGAAGTTTAAGAATTGTGGGATGGCTGTGGTTGATGTGGAGAAGGCAGAAATTGAGAGAGGGAGAATAATATTTTGCTAGAATCATGGTTTAGAAGAGAGTAATAATTTGGATACTACATAGTAGCTTCTAAGGTGCTCCTTGCCTTTAATTCCTGGCTAACAGAAATTCAGTAGGAAGATTTCCCCAAAAATGATCTCTTAAAATAGTGCTGTTCCTGAGTCTCTGTTTCCAGTATCCTTCCTCATTGGATGGTGCTGCTGGGAATTGTAGTTCAGCACTATTGGGAAGGTACTAGGAGTACTTGTGCCTGTTGAATTTTTGGCTGCCAATAATAATTAAAGGACAAGAATCTGCCACAGTGAATAAAGATGTGATGATTCTCTTCCAGAAAATGAAAATATTTGCTTCTTTTTCTTCATTTCTTTTATTTCTAAAGGGAAAAAAAATCCTCCTTGTGCCAGAGAACAGAGTTATATGGTGAACAGTTCAAAACAGTTGTCAGGACATGAGAGGATAATGCACTACCCAGTTCATTATCCAGTTTTATGTGTTTTTATCCTTTTCTAGGCTGCATTGCCTATTTTGTGATGTAGAATAATTATAAACCTTCCAAGTTTTATGTTTTTACCAAAAGAAAAAAATCCTGAAAGGGTAGAATTGAAATGGTGCGATACAAATAAATGTGTTCTTGAGTTTATTTTTTATTTTTTCTAGTAGAATGTGATTTTGTTGTAGGAGAAGATTATACCTCATTTATGTAGAAAGTTGCACTGACTACCAGGAGGCCACTGTCACCACTGTTTCTACAGAAAGTTGATGAAACAATATTAAAAGTTAAAAAAGGTAAAGTTTCCCGTGCACATGTGTGCTAGTCATTTCCAACTCTAGGGGCCGGTGCTCATCTCCGTTTCAAAGCCAAAGAGCCAGCGCTTGTCCGAGGACGTCTCTGTGGTCATGTGGCCGGCATGACTAGTTAAGTGAGCCCAATAAAATGCTTTGTTTCAGACATATGAAAACAATGATGGGCAACTGGACTGATTTGAAGGTTGGGGAGAAAGGATGGGAAGTTTTTCTCATTTACCATTTCACAAATGAATAAAGCATTTGCATAAATGTCTCATATCACCATAAAGAACTGCTGTTTCAATCATCTCCCTTGGCATTCTACAGCATCCTGAATTGTCCCCTGGCTGTGTATTCATTATGTATGAATAAACTGTCAATCACAATGTTCTCTTTTTTAAAAAAATACATTGCAGTGCTTCATATTTGGAAAGGATTTATTAATAATCTCTGGGCAACTTGAATGGTCAGAAAATCTATTAAATTTCTACACTGCCGATCTCACCTAAATGATTGGGGAAATTACGCAGCATAAGAAACCATATAAATACATAAATAAAAACATACATTAAAAAGAGAATTAAAAACAAGTTAAAATGCCAAGTAAAAATAAAAATCTGTACAAAATTCAAAAGGCTATGAGGTTAACAAAACAGTAGAAGTGTCCTCAAACCACCATTTCCAAGTTTACACCATACTTCTAGACCCCCATAATAATTGGCAGAGCCAGGTCTTAGCACTCTTCTTGTACCATATCTGTTATCGGACATTGGCGATCATGTTGACTGCTGAGTTTTGTTCAAACCAGTCCCTTAGATTTTGAAGCCATGATCTTCTGCCTGGACCTCATTTGCCTTCAATCTTTCCCTGGAGGATTAAATGGAGTATGCTGTATTTTTCTGGGTGTCGCATCACATCCGAAATATTCTAATTTTCATTTTTTTAATTGTTTTGATGATTTATCTTGGCTTTCCCAGGTGGCTTATCACCTCATTTCTGATTTTATCAACCCAGCTTATATGTAAATCCACATTTCAAATGCTTCTAGTCTTTTTAGGTGGACTTCTGTCAGAGACCAACTCTCTACTCCATAGAGCAGGATAGAAAAAATATAACATCTGACAAGCCTGGTTTTCAATCTTAGGCTTATGTCATGACTACAGAAGACGGTTTTCATTTTGAAGAATGCTGTTTGAGCTTTCTCTATCCTTGTCTACGTCAATGGTCATGTACCAACTTTCATGTAAATTAGAACCGAGGTGCATGATCCTTTTAAATTTTTCTAATGATATTCCTTCTGAATTTATTGGTGGTAAATTAACGGGCTGTTTGCTAAAGATCGTGATCTTGGTTTTCAAGGTGTTAAGCTTCAAGCCGTATTTTTCAGACATTTCTATGACTTGATGAGGAGCTGAAGGTCTTCATGCTTACTGGCAAGCAGAACTGTATCATCAGCATATCTTAAATTGTTGATCCAAAAACCATTTACTTTGGTGCAGCATCGGTGTTCTCCACTGCCTCATTGAAGATTGACTCAGAGTAGATCAGGGGTGTCAAACTCAATTTCATTGAGGGCTGCATCAGCATTGCAGTTGCCCTCAGGGAGCCGGGTGGATATGGCCTGGGTGGGCGTGGCCTACTGGGTGGGCGTGGCTAGAGTGCGTATGGCCTACTGGGTGGGCATGGCCAGCTCTACATCGTTCGCATCAAGGGTGCCTATGGGGGCCTGGGCAGGAGTGGGACAGATCTGAGGGTCTCTGGCAGAAGGAGGGTCTTTGGGCCAGGGCCAAGGCAGTGGGGGCCGTTCCCTCACTGTTTCCAGGATGGCTTCATGGGCCGCATGAAACCATTTTGCGGGCCGGATCTGGCCCCCGGGCCTTGTGTTTGACATGTCTGGAGTAGATATTGAACAACAGTGGAGACAGAATACATCCCTGTCTGACCCCTCTTCGTGTTTCTGCATCAGCTGAGTATTTTTGGCCTAGTCTCACATTTGCTACCTGATGCCAATATAGATTCTTTATGATTTGGATGTCTTTGTCATCTAGTCCCACTTGTTCCAGGATTTCTAATAGTTTGTTGTGTCTTATTTTATCAAATGCTTTTTCAAAATCAATGAAGCACATGTAAACACTGTGATTGACATCTCTACAATGCTGTACAAGAACTTGAATGCTGAATAGCACATCACGTGTACCAAGATTGTTTCTGAAACCAAATTGTGCATTACCTACACTCCTCAATTTTGTTGTATATTCTTGTGTGAATTATTCTCAGGAATATTTTCAGGGCATGACTCATTAAGCTTATTGTTCTGTATTTGGTACACTTCTTTGCATTTATTTTTGGGGGGATTGTCACAAAGGTTGATTTTAGCCAATCATTTGGAATCCTTCCAGTTTCATATATTTGAAGAGCTACAGAATTTTTCTTCTAATTGTTTTCTGCAATTCATTGTATTTTTCTTTGTTTTTATTTTTATAAGGTCTTCTTTCATCCATGAGATGAACGATTTCCTCTGTCATCCACTGTTGTTTCTTGTGGTACCCCTCTCTCTGTTTTGAATTTGTTACCTCTACTATTGCATTTTTAAATTTATTCCAGTTCACTTCTACATCTTCATCATTCAGGTTGTTGGTTTCTCCTAAATGAATTTCTAGTACTTCTTTTATCTTACCTTCATGTTTAATGATGAAGTCTCTGTCAATTCTTGGTTTAGTAGGATTCAGGTTTTTCATCCTTTTTAGTTTCAGCTGGACTTCGACAAGTAGTAGACGGTACATCTGCACCTGGGTATGTCTTTACTGATTTTACTGAGTTTCTAAATCTTTTGTTTATTGTAAAACACTCTTGGGAAACCAGAAGATTTGGGGGCAGCAGCTGAGAAGGGCCTCCTAGAACACACCAGTCAAAACTGACTGACGGGACATGTAGCATATCCTCCCTGCTTGACCAGGTGGGATGGGTTGATGTAATTGAGACAAGATGGTTCCTCAGGTATCCTTATAGGTCCCAAATTAAACACCCCTCCCCCAAAAAAGATGATTTAGGATAAATCTACCAAGAATTCATTTGTTGCTGCTCTTCTGTAATCAAGAATCCCTGGTCATCTTTTACTCATCACAATTAAAGAAATAGGTGAAGTGTTAAAAATGTGGACAAGATGTGGCTTTCAGGTTTCAGCAAGAACATTGAATAAATATTTGTACAAATCTCTTCAGAGGCTAGAAGCAAAAAGAAAAAATGAGCAAAATGGATTCTTTTCTTAAGGAGAGATTATTTTTCTGCTTTTCTCCAGAAATCTGTAGAGCCAGTCTATCTTATTTTCCATCCTGAGGGTTTGAACTACTAACTAATAAGGGTCACTTTACGGGTAAATCCTGGTTTACAAGTTGGCAGTGATTTCTCAGAACAAAAGTACTTGCTCAGCTTTTAAAAAAGGGAGATAAATTCACCAGGGAACTCTAGTGGGGCAGGATAAATAAGTAGGTAGCATGTGGACACACACTTTTCGTATTAAAGCTACTGAATTTTTTGCTTTGTTTCATGAAGTTACAACTTCTTGCTATATGGTATAATCTTTGCAATTATTTTTGTTTTTGGTCAATATTGGTAATTTGGTTACAAGAAACACTATTTTTCAGCCTTTTTTTTCAAACCATGGAACCCACTAAGTCTGTCCCTTCCCATGAAATTGGAAAAAAGAATGAGATGGTGGCACAGAAATGGAGTGGGAGAGATTATGAAAATTATTGTACTGTACCCAAATGCAAAAAAGTCCTAATAATACCAGGGTGAAAAAACAAATTTCCGCATCTAATGCAGCTGTAAGATAATCATGCCAGTTTCCTTGTCAATTCCCAATGTATTCTGAATGTTTTGAAAAATACCATTCTTCTTCTTACCTTAAATAGTAATATATTCCTAATACCTTTGCTGTGAGACCATAGCTAGTTCAGCATTGGGACCATGCTAGGTAGAAAATCTAGGTTTATTCCCCACCACCTCCAGATTGTTGTTGTTGTTGTTAGTTGCGAAGTCGTGTCCGACCCATCGCGACCCTATGGACAATGTTCCTCCAGGCCTTCCTGTCCTCTACCATCTTCTGGAGTCCATTTAGGCTCACGCCTACTGCTTCAATGACTCCATCCAGCCACCTCATTCTCTGTTGTCCCCTTCTTCTCTTTGCCCTCAATCTTTCCCAGTCAGTCCTTCTCATTAGGTGGCCAAAGTATTTGAATTTCAGCTTCAGGATCTGGCCTTCTAAAGAGCAGTCAGGGCTGATCTCCTCTAGGACTGACCGGTTTGATCGCCTTGCAGTCCAAGGGACTCGCAGGAGTCTTCTCCGGCACCATAGTTCAAAGGCCTCAATTCTTTGGTGCTCAGCCTTTCTTATGGTCCAGCTTTCACAGCCATACATTGCAACTGGGAAGACCATAGCCTTGACTATATGCACTTTTGTTGGCAGGGTGATGTCTCTGCTTTTTAGTGTGCTGTCTAGATTTGCCATGTCTTTTAATTTCTTGGTGCAGTCCCCATCTGTGTGATCTTGGAGCCCAGGAAAATAAAATCTGTCACTACCTCCATTTCTTCCCCATCTATTTGCCAGGAATTGAGAGGGCCAGATGCCATGATCTTGGTTTTCTTAATGTTAAACCAACTTCTACACTCTCCTTCACCCGCAACAAGAGGCTCTTTAGTTCCTCTTCACTTTCTGCCATTAGAGTGGTATCATCTGCATATCTTAGGTTGTTGATATTTCTCCTGGCAATCTTAATTCCAACTTTTGATTCATCTAGCCCGGCCTTTTTCATGAAGTGCTCTGCATATAAGTTAAATAGGCAGGGCAACAGTATACAGCCTTGCCGGACTCCTTTCCCAATTTTGAACCAATCAGTGGTTCCGTGTCCAGTTCTTATTCTTGCTTCTTGACCGGCATATAGGTTTCTCAAGAGACAAATAAGATGGTCTGGTATTCCCATCTCTTTAAGAACTTGCCACAGTTTGTTGTGATCCACACAATCAAAGGCTTTAGCATAGTCAATGAAGCAGAAGTAGATGTTTTTCTCCAGATTACATGGTTTTAAATTAAGGAGCCCTCCTGTGCTGCTGCGAAATTCCAAGCCTTTGGGCCTGAATCCCTTTAGCTCTACTTATTTTCTTAAGTCAACGCTGACAATTCTTTGGCCAATGATTTGATTTGTAAAGCTTTATATTTTCCTAGTGCCATCAGGTGATTGCCAACCTTTAAAATGAAATCTTTAGATCCTGGTGTGGCTCACTGCACAAGGCCCCTGGATAAATAAAAACTCTTACAGATACAATCTAATAACAGAAAAAAGCATAATGGTGAATGTTGTATTTATTAATTCTAATAAATATGCACATGTACTTGAGGTATATTAAAATTTGCACTTTGACCTTTTTGCCTGGTTAATGATAACCCTATTAGTTTGCTAGTTTATAATTAGTTATTGGCGACTGCAATTTTTCTGGGACATCCCTAATTTTACATAATTTGCAATTTAAATTCACAAAGCCTTTGGCTTAATTTTAAAAATCCTCCTCAGCAGGTATGAGGACCCAGATTGTTGGGGGCAATAAGCTGACTTTGTAATAATGCCGCTTGGAGGGGGGGGCGAAAGCCCTAATAAGCAGGCATATACATAGAATGAAGGCTATTGCTAAGCACATTTGATTTGTGCTTAGATTGTAAGCCGCCCTGAGTCTTCGGAGACGGGCGGGATATAAATGGGATTAAATAAATAAATAAATAAATAAATAAATAAATAAATAAATAATAAATAAATAAATAAATAAATAAATAAAAATATTTCTGATAAGAAATACCCAACCATTTTACAGGTTTTGATCATAATGAAGGCTGTTCATTACAGCCATAAGTCATGACAGCTATAAATATAAATATATTTATAAATTATAAATATAGACAAAATATAATAATAATAATATAATAATAATATAGATAAAATAAAATAGATAAAATATAAATAAATTATAGGCAGTTACAAAAACCCACATAACCAACCTAATTTTATGGCCTTTTTTGCAACAGCCCTTAAGCAAACCAATGGTTTGCAGTGGGCCAGTTTTGCTGAAAACTGAATGTAAATGCTAATTTAGGGGGAAACCATCATAAAACACTAATGTGACCATGAAATGCTGCAAATGGCTATAAATGCAGGCTGATTACTGAGCACCCGAAGTGCAGTCACAAGACTGCGGTGTACAGGTGGCCACCAGAACTTTGAATCTGGGCATATCAATGCTCCAAGGAAATCCATTGTACCTTTGAATGGTCACTAAACAACTGCTTATAAGGAAAAGAAAAAAACCCCTAAAGCAAAAGTAGTCACTCTCCTAGTTCTGCCTACAATGTGGGTCTTAATTATGCTCAGGAAATTTGGCTTTCAGAACAATGGTTTCTGTTGCTGTTGCTCTTAACAATTACTTAACTATTTAAAGTTTGTCATACATAGGTGCTTTTATTAAATTTGATCCAAAGATCCCATGTTTTTCTTTTCTTTTTTTACTTCTCCAGAATTCTTCTTCGAATCAGGTGAATGTTCACATCTTCAAAGCAGTTTTGAACATATGTGGGATTTGCACCTTTAGCATGAAACCATTCCCCCCCCCACTTCTACATTCATCCTTTTTTTAAAAAAAACTGCTAATTCAAAATATAAAGGTTCATTCCCCATTTATTTATTTATTACATTTGTATCTAGATATTTTTATATTTCTTGTTTGTAATATGAGCTTTGTAATGATCATATTAGACTTGAGGAGGGAGCAGGAAGCCTTTATTTGTACCTTACAACTAGATCAAATATCTGAAGCATAGAAAATAGGAGAAAAGATTAGACAGCCTCATCATTAAAAAAAATTAATGGAGGGCAAAATCTAATAATAATAATAATAATAATAATAATAATAATAATAATAATAATAATAATAATAATAATAATAATAATAATAATAATTGGAAGGGACCTTGGAGGTCATCTAGTCCAACCCCCTGTTCAGGCAGGAAACCCTATACCATTTCAGACAAATGGCTGTCCAGTCTCTTTTTAAAAATTTCCAGTGTTGGAACATTCACAAGTTCTGGAGGCAGGTTGTTTCACTGGTTAATTGTTCTGTCAGGAAGTTTCTCCTTAGTTCTAGGTTGCTTCTCTCCTTGACTAGTTTCCATCCGTTGCTTCTTGTTCTGCCTTCAGGTGCTTTGGAGAATAGCTTGACTCCCTCCTCTTTGGGGCAGCCCCTGAGAGATTGGAACACTGCTATCATGTCACCCCTCACCCTTCTCTTCGTTAAACTAGACATACCCAATTCCAGCAACCGTTCCTTATATGTTTTAGCCTCCAGTCCCCTTGTTCTGTACCAGCCTGCTACCAGCCCTGCAGAAAAGGCAACCCCTTTACAAACGGCAAGAGGCTGGAAATACGTCTGCCAAATTTTTTACTACAAAAAACAAACAAGACACGAACCAAGATACAGGAGCTTTGAAACACTATCTGAGCGGTTGCTTTCAGCAAACCAGCCCTCCCCACACATTCCCTTTATAAAGAGTTCAGGGCGTGGCCTCTCTCTGCCTCCTTCTGAGAAGCCCCACAGCCTTCCTCTGTTTACTCCTACTTGACTGCCTCCTGCGTCGGGCGTCCTTGAACAGGGCCAGCTGTGGGTCATCTTCATCCACACTGTCAGGCTCACACAGCTGGGTCTCCATGGTGACCAAGTGGGAGGGGCCTGCCTGAGGGCTATCATCAGCAAGATCTACAACCCCCTCAGCAAGGTCTTCAACACCCCCTCCTCCTCTGAGTCGTCCGACCCAACTGCCGAACCCACAGGCTGACCCTGAATCACAACACCCCTAATCATCTTTGTTGCTCTTCTCTGTACTCTTTCTAGAATCTCAACATGTTTTTTTTACATTGTGGTGACTAAAACTGGATTCAGTATTCCAAGTGTGGCCTTACCAAGGCATTCTAAAGTGGTATTAATACTTCACGTGATCTTAATTCTGTCCCTCTGTTAATGCAGCCTAGCACTGTGTTGGCTTTTTTGGCATCTGCAGCACACTTCTGGCTCATATTTAAGTGATTGACCACTAGGACTCCAAGATCCCTCTGTGGTAGTGTTAGCCATTTTGTAAAAAAACAAAAAAACAAAAACGGTTTGGCTTCTTTTCAACCAGGAGGTTTGCAATATGAGAGCCAGAAAAAAATCCAATGACACAAATAATATCCAAACAATAATTGCAGTGTTGAACCAAAAACATGATGCCAGCTCTAAGAAAGAAAGATTTTCATCACTGAATCTTAAACAGTGGAAAGATGTACATTTATTAGGGAATGGGCTTTAAATAATTTAAAAAGCAGGAAATAAGTTAGACAGACACATTCAGGAGCCATATTTATTAGGCATGGGAAATATATTTCACCTGTTTTTAAGTTGGCAAGTATAATCCACGTTTGAATTAAAATTCAGTTGTGTTTATCAAACCTTTAAAACTAGTTTTCCAATCAAAATAAATGGGCTAGAATGAATATATAAGTATTTTGGTAAAAATAATATACAAAACTAGAATTGCTTTTCAAATGCATGTATTAGGCAATATGGTATAATGATTTATCCAAGAAATGATTGATAAATATGTGTTTACATGGAAAAAGAACATGTATCTTCAGTGCTCCACCCAGAGTTGCTTTAGATAATGATATGGACAACATATAAATTTAATAAATAAACATGTATATAAAATAAGAATATTTAGGACTGCATACAACTCAGTATAATAGCACATGATACTACTAGGATGGTCTAAGTAAAGAGTTTGCGACAGACACTTGTGTTTTTGACAGCTGTTGGCGTCCTTCAATGGCACTGTCCCATCTGCCACTCAACACTCCCTCAGCTGGTGCCAAAGCTGCTTGAACAGAGGCACTTTTGACTCCTTTTGGGACCTAGTAGTAGGGCCCTTCCTTTATTATGTGCCATGTTGTCCCCTCCAGCTGTGGTTCTGCACCCCTACAGCCTGCCTGTCTATCCTCCGGCACCCCAATGCTACTCTGGGCTGGTTCAGGTATGATCATTTGTAATTATGTGTACATTTATACATGTGTTTGTGTCTGTTTGTGTGAGATAGAAGAAACATTTCAGTGTCATTGACAAAGCCCAGCTGTGCCTGTCTTGGTGGTCTTGGGACAGCTGATAAAGCTTCCCCCATTGATAAATCTCTCCATTCCTGAGTTATTTTTACAGAATTGTTCAGACAGGCAAAGTCTTCTCCTTATATGGAAAGGGATATTTACAGCTTCTTCAGGAACTAGGAGATCGATCCATTCTGTCCTTTGTACTATGGATTTCCTTTTGTTTGTACACCAGGTAGAACCTGTCCACTGAAAAACCTTAGGAATATAATGGATGGAACCTCTGTTGTACATTTTTTTGTTCTCTACCAGTCTTAAAGTTTAAATGATAATCTTAAAAAGCAAATTTGACTTTGGTGGACAACATAAAAGATTTGATGAGAGAAAAGGGTTACACCCTCAGATTCTACTCTATTTAGAAGTTGACTTTCTTCTAATTTTTCAGTGATGCCACACCATTCATCTTTTAATCAGGCAAAACTGTTAGTGGTTTTGAAATGAAATAGAACAAATACAACCCTATACTTCAATGCATGGAGGGCCATTCCTGATAGTATAAGCATTTAATAATTAATATAGCACAGCCTGTCTTCACTTATGTTACTAGTTTAAATTATGCTCAGCACTGTAGAAGAAAAAAATGGTAGAATGCATGAATAACATGGGTTAGCAAAAAAAACAAAAAAGCCCTAATGATTTTACAATATAGATAAAGCATCCTAAAATCCCTTGCAAGTGTGAAATGATGAAGCTGGGAGATGTGTTGTTTTGATGATATGCTGAGGAACACAGGCATCCAAGCAGATTTGTTTGCTTTTGGACCAGCACTAAATACTTACACAATGAGTACATATTCATCTATTCATTTTCTAGCTTGGGTTGTGCAATACTTTGGACTAGGCTAGGCTAGGCTAAAATTGGATTGGTGTCTAACATATTTTAGGAGAGCCAGTTTGGTATAGTGGTTAAACCACCAAGCTAGAGTTTTAATCCTGCCTTAAGCACAAAGCCAACTGATGAGCTTGGGCCAGTCATTCTGTCTGAACCCTAGGAAGGAGGACATATCTGAAATCTTACTAAGAAAGCTGCAGAGACTAGTCCAGGAAGTTGCCATGAGTCAACACTGACTTGAAGGCATTAAAAAATGTTTAAGGAACCCAGTGATTCTCATGGTATAGCGTATGAACCAAGCCATCATATAAAACTCATAATATGATTTATGTGTTTGGATAAAGTATGGCATGTAAACAGAGCAATTGCATTTTGTTAATTTGGACCCTGCGGGATTCATTTTTGTGAGCCAAGTGCACACCAATATATGATAATCAACAACCTATTGAATGAGATGCTTTTGAAATAATTTAGAATTCTGGCAACCCTTTGTTAAAAATGTGTATCAATTATGCATTAAGGCTGCAGGAATTATTTTATTTTTGGGTGGAAAACCCACATATTTTGTTCTAATCTTTATCACGGGGAGACAGTTGTGTCTCACTAAATAATAAGAGGAATCTTAAACACTGCAAAGTCACTGATTAAAATGCAACAAGAAAACATAAGAAAGATAATAACAAAAGCAGAACAATAATGCCTGCCAAGAACCAATGTTCATAACAAACCAAGGTAGACCCCAGAGATAATATAAAATGTTTTGTGAACTCAGGCAGAAATTTGAATCTAATAATATAATTAAAATTATAAATGATTTGTTACTTGTGTTGAGAGGATTACATTGTATAGTTCAATTGTGCCTGAACACTTACTGCTTAAAAATGTACAGTGCAGAAATAGATAACCTTATGCTCTTCAGCATTGAATTGGCTTCAACCAGCATGTCGAATAACGAGGCGCTGTGGATATTATAGTCCAGACATCTTGTAAGCATCATCTTGCTTATTCCTACTTTAAACAGTTGTGAATTATCAGCTTTCTTTGTTCTTGTAATTCAAAAGAGAAGCACCACTGAGATTTTATTTTTGCTTCTTTCATCACAGTATTACTAATAGTATTAACAGTGAAAACATCTGACAAAGCAGAATATTTTTGAAAGCTTTCCAAAATGGGTCTGCCCTACGTTAGACAGAATAAGGCAGGTATTATCCATGCTCACCTGGTTATTTTCTTAAACTCCTGAACTTTCCTCTTTGTTGGAAGCACATATGGCATTGATCTGCAATTTTTAAAAATTGTAGAGGTGTACCTAGTAGTGATGTCCTAAAAGGCACCCTCTCTACTGAGACATTGCTAATTATTATGTGTGGCATTAGCAATACGTAGCCCAGCTTATTCATTTGAAAGTGTAGGCTCATTCCTGGGCAAGACTCTGTTCTTAAAATTACATCTAATGAGCCAACAATGACCATTCCTGAGCTAATTGAATTTGGCAGTTCTCCACACCTCAGAAGTATCATAATTTAATTAATGCAATGTGCTGTATGTGGAGCCATACTTGAAAATTGTTCAGAAACCTCAGATGATGCAATATGAAGACGCTAAAATGAGGACATTGGTTACTAATCAGTGCAATTAAATCTGAGTCATATAATATCCATATTTAATTACAGGCACAGTTCAAGATAATCTTTCAATCCTTAAAGGTTAGGGCCTGGTTGTCTGAAGAACTGTCTATCCTTTTATAAGTTTACTTGAACATTAAGATCTGCAGGAAAATCCACTGCAGGGATGACCTGTGTTTCTGAACCTTAGCAATCATTAAGAAGAGCCTTCTTTCACATGGCTCTGTTCTGGGCCCAGTGCTCTTCAATATCTTCATTAATGATTTGGATGAGGGGATAGATGGGGAACTCATCAAATTTGCAGACGACACCAAGCTGGCAGGAATAGCCAATACTCCAGAAGATAGGCTTAAGATACAGAAGGATCTGGACAGACTCGAACACTGGGCACTATCTAACAAAATGAAATTCAATGGTGAAAAAAGTAAGGTTCTACATTTAGGCAGGAAAAATCAAATGCATAGGTATAGTATAGGTGGTACCTTGCTCAATAGTAGTAACTGTGAGAGGGATCTCGGAGTCTTAGTAGACAATCACTTCAATATGAGCCAGCAGTGTGCTGCAGCTGCCAAAAAAGCCAACACAGTGCTAGGCTGCATTAACAGAGGGATAGAATCAAGATCAAGTGAAGTACTAATACCACTTTACAATGCTTTGGTAAGGCCACACCTGGAATACTGCATCCAGTTTTGGTCACCACGATGTAAAAAAGATGTTGAGACTCTAGAAAGGGTACAGAGAAGAGCAACCAAGATGATTAGGGGGCTGGAGGCTAAAACATATAGGGAACGGTTGCTGGAATTGGGTATGTGTAGTTTAATGAAGAGAAGGGTGAGGGGTGACATGATAGCAGTGTTCCAATATCTCAGGGGCTACCACAAAGAAGAGGGAGTCAAGTTATTCTCCAAAGCACCGGAAAGCAGGACAAGAAGCAACGGATGGAAACTAGTCAAGGAGAGAAGCAACCTAGAACTAAGGAGAAACTTCCTGACAGTTAGAACAATTAACCAGTGGAACAACCTGCCTCCAGAGGTGGTGAATGCTCCAACACTGGAGGTTTTTAAGAAGAGACTGGACAGCCATTTGCCTGAAATGGTATAGGGTTTCCTGCCGGAGCAGGGGGTTGGACTAGATGACCTCCAAGGTCCCTTCCAACTTTATATATTATTATTATTATTATTATTATTATTATTATTATTATTATTATTATTATTATTATTATTATTATTATTATTATAAACTATGGAATGCCTTCTTCTCTAGGCTCTCCTGCTAGCCTCATAAAAATGACTTTACTAATCCATTTTTGAGGGATGATGATTTTATCTTCAGCTCATTCTTGGCCTAGACCAGGGGTAGGCAACCATGGCTCTTTTATGACTCGTGGACTTCAACTCCCAGAATTCCTGAGCCACCATGGCTCAGCTTGGAAACTCCCTTTCCCCTCAACATGGCTGGCTCAGGAATTCTGGGAGTTGAAGTCCATGAGTCATAAAAGAGCCAAGGTTGCCTACCCCTGGACTAGACCTACCTTTAGTTTCAAGTTGAAAGGGATGTTTTCCTCCTTCTCCCAATACAAAGCTTCCTGTACAGGCAATTTATTATGCTTTGGGAATAAACTGGGATGTGATGGTCTCAGAATGGAATTTGTTCTAGAAACATTTTCTTCTTATTTGATTGCTGGCTGCTGCCAGCTTTGGTGATTTTTTATTTTCTCTACAAGAAGAGTGAATATACAAAAGAATATTAAACTGCCAGGAGAGTAATAGGCCCGACAGGATTCCTGCTATTTGAGATGTGTGTATGTATGTGCTAAGCTTGTAAGCCGCCCTGAGTCTTCGGAGAAGGGCGGGATATAAATGGAATTAAAATAAAAAATAAAAATAAAAAATGTGCTGGAGAGATCATATAGGAAAGTAGTTGATCTACACACACACACACACACACACACACACACACACACACACACACACACAAACACGGAATAGAAAAAGCTCTTTTCTTGACCAAAACATTTTGAGAATGAAATTAGTTTCCTGAAGGAGATAGAAAAATCCAGAGGCACAATTGCATTGAGAGTTTTCTGGGTCAAGCTTCACATTTTTGTATTTTAAATCAATTCTTCCCATTACTCAGAAAAACCTTGGTAGTGATGGGCTATTTGACATGGGTGTATTGATTTTTTGTTTTTCTGAGAAGACTTATCAATCTCCTGGGAGAAGCAGCCACTATAAATAATTAAAAATAAAGTCAAATAATAAAAAGGAATGGTTGAACCCCCCAGTGTATTTGGTGGTTGATTTTTCAACCAGTAGGTGACACTGAGTGTAAGAGGACTCTGTATTAAATTATGAAAGTGCAACAAAACTCTCCCTTCTTATTGTTGAGATGCAGTAAAGTTGGGGGGAGCTCAATTTCAATTTATGTTAATATACTTTTGTCCTGAGTCAAATATGCATCAATTGTCTTATTTTTATGTTTTGTTCTTAAAACATATATTGTGATTCCTGGAGTTATTTTTCTAACAACCAAAAAAAAGCAGGATATGCGTTAAATAAAAAAATAAATCCACTTGAAATTTGACATAGACTGCTGTCAAGATGGACCTGCTGTTGCTACCACACTGGTTATAAATTTAAAAGACGTTTGTTTATTTTCAAAACCTCTAAAAAAGATAGAGGCAAAGGTAGTTTAAGAGATTGCAAATAATGTTTGTCCTTGGAGCAATGGCAAATTTGAAATGGATACACAGCAGGTGCTGGTCATGGCCTATAACATGCTTCCTCTACTTGATGCCCTCCAAATGTATTGCACTTCAATATCACAGTCAGCTTGCTGGTCTACATTTTCTTGTGTTGTCTAGTACAAAAGAGACATTAAGCTTCTTGAAAAGATCTTCATCTTGAACAGATTATTGCCAATGACTGGGCACTTGCTTAGAATCATATCAGAAGGAAGGAAGTAAATTTATATATGGGAAAGTCACAGATTTACCAACCACGTGCCTGAAAGCATGCTGAAAAGCTTGTGTCTTAATATTAACATCATTCAAAGCAAAGCAAACACTGAGCATTAACAATAAACATTATTTTTTTAAGTTTGCAAGATATTGGAAAATCTCTTCCTAGACAAAAAGGGAACTAAATTTGTCCTATATAAAGCATCCTGCTATGCAAGGAAAAGACATCGAGAGCATTTTCCCAGTCCATAATAGTGCAACAACAGATTTTATGATATGGTATTATTCCAAACATTAGAGCTTTGTGAAGTGGGATTGCATAGTGCTTATGACTGGTATTCTGCAAAAGATTCCAAAAGAGAAGTCCACTTAACAACTCTTACTCCAGTTTCCTGCCAAATGCCCCTCATCAAACTTTCCCCCAAACCTCCAGAAGATTCCTTGATATAGGTTTTATTTACAAGTGTGTTTGCCTTCCTGAACCCCTGCCCTTTTGAGCAGTGAGTGACAAGAAAGTGCCATAGTCAAATAGAGCTATTTATAAATGCTGAAAGTGGAGCCAACTATGATAAGAAAGAGTGTTGGAGGGCTGGTTTTCAAACTACCTGGTGATACTGTTTGCAAGAGAGATTTTGTCTTGATGGAGTGAGAGAAAGTACATCAGTCTCTGAACAAGTGATGGCTGGCAAATGTCATCCATATCTATATTCTCCCTTGTTTTCCCATGGGATGGATAAAGACATTTTTAGAAAACAGGTGGTACAAAGTACTCCTCCTATCACACTAAGCTTCTCTTCAGTTTCTGTCTGTGTGTGAGTTTCTTGATTACACATAAACACACACACAGAGACATACATTTAATTATAAGCAGATCACATTGCTAACTCCAAAATGAAGGTGGATTTAGACAGAAGACTTTAGTGAAACTGTTTTTGTGGATAAGATACCTGGTAGGTGGGCAGTAGTCTTCCAAAACACAATTCCTGCTCAGATTGCGGCCCAGTTGCGGCCCTATCTGGACCGAGATGCCCTACGCACAGTCACTCATGAGCTTGTGACCTCCCGGTTAGACTACTGCAATGCTCTCTACATGGGGCTGCCCTTGAGGACCACTTGGAGGCTTCAGCTGGTACAGAATGCAGCTGCGCGAGTAGTAATGGGAGTTTCCCGATACTCTCATGTAACACCTCTTCTCCGTGAGCTGCATTGGCTTCCAGTTGCCCTCCGGGTGAGATTCAAGGTGCTGGTGATGACCTATAAAGCCCTAAATGGCATGGGTCCGGATTACCTTAGGGAGCACCTGCTGCCAGCATCAGCTTCCCATCGTCCTGTGCGCACCCACAGGGAGGGCCTCCTTAGGGTTCCGCCGGTTATAGATTGCCGGCGGGTGATTCCCAGGGGGAGGGCGTTCTCTGTGGGTGCGCCCACCCTTTGGAACGAACTGCCGATGGAACTTCGGACTGCCCCCAACCTTCGCTCGTTTTGCCGGGACTTAAAAACTTGGTTGTTTGAATTGTCTGGCCTGGACTGAGGGATTTTAAATTAAATTAAATTAAATTAAATTAAACTAAATTAATTTTAAATTTCAATTTTAATGTTATCTTAATTTTGTGGGCTTGTATTAATTTAATTGTATTTTATTCTCTCTTTTTGTATTGTTTTTAACTTGCCCTGTGAACCACCCTGAGTCCTTCGGGAATAGGGCGGTATATAAATTCAATAAATAAATAAATAAATAAAAATAAGTACACAGCAACTGGTATACATAGTATCTGCTTTGTTTATAGTATGGTTTACAGTTTGCAACTCTGGCAAGAAAGAAACACATGTTTTGAACAACCAACAGCTCTGCAGTTGGCTACTTCAGCTGCTAAGCATTTGCTTTTTAATCCAATAGACTGTCGATCATCATGATTTCAAACAATCTTTCATTTATTCCTGAGGATTTAAGGTAATTTTTCTCTTTTAATAAATCAAAACCTCCTTAATCACTATTTCTTTGAAGAAAGCTGAGACTTCCATGATCCTGCTGTCCCCACTTAACATTTGGTCCAAGCTGTAGTCAATTTCACAACTAGAGCTTATAAAATCAGCTTATAAAACAAAGGATTCTCTCAAATCTTGAAGCCATGATTTTCTCTGCCAATTTAAGTAGAAGAATCTTCCCCTAGCAGTGATCTGCTTCTAATGCTGCACAATATGTAGAATGCTTAATTACACAAAAGTCCCCATCATGAAAGCATCTAGGGAACACAGTTTTAAGGGACAATAGCATGCAGACAGGTTTGGATGTATACTGTGTGTTCTGTGCTTGAAACAATTGTCACACTGACAGAGTAAAACACTCATGTAGACAGCTGTTTCTAGAGTTTATGGACTGAGTTTCCATATGCTTATTCAGACACAAGAGAAATGCGAACTAAAAATGCTTACATTGCTCTTCCATTTTTTTCCACAGTAAGACTATGATTTAGTGAGCAATCCCTGGACATTTGCAATGTGCTGCTATTATTTAAAAATCTCCCTAAAACAAATGAGACTGAAGCTTAAAAAAGGAAAGAAAAGAAAAGCGATACTAGTTGATCTTTTGCTGAAACTTACTTTCAGCTTCAACTATTCATCACTTCTAAATTAAGAATGTTGATTATATTGAATATTAATCAGTTGCTTTGACAAAATCTTTGTACGTCTCTTGGCCAGTTTGAATTTTATGTCAGAATTTCTGTTTCATAGCATTTGTTACTTTCTGTAGACTTAAAAACATTATTACATATTAACAGAGAGTAAAACTGAAGTCATCTCTTTCTCAAGCAGGGACATCTGCAGGAAAGGTTAAGAAAAGACAAGATGGCAGTTGCAACTATGCAATGGAAGCCCCACCCCTTTTGTGATGCATGCATCTTGATTTTGCTTATTCACCCATTGTCGACAACATAAGTTATGGATTTTCTGAGACACTCTTTTGCACTAGTTACATTCCTATTCTGCTCAGTATGGCATTAGGTGAATGAAATTGTAAAGTATTTGTCCGGATAGAAAACTATCAAAGTTGTGCTTGCAAATTGATATGTTTTCATATCATGCTTCTTTTTTTCCCTTTTTTTTGAGGGGAGAGGAATATATTAGTTTTAACTCTTGTTCAACTGGGAATGAACGTAAATTCTGGCTAACATAGGTCAAAGGACAAATCTGGAAACAAAGTGTGCTCTTGTGCTTCTGCAGTTACAGAAATAGATGAAGACTGGTGTGGAGGTGGAAAGTGGGTACTTCTAAGAGAGATATTATAAAGTGGTCCTACTAAGCAGGCATGTGAGTCATTTAGTAGCAACTTACTGGTTTACTACTCTAAAACAACTTTCAGCTTATGTTGTTTCATTTGCAAGTATTTTTCTAAAAAGTAAAATAAAATAAAAGCAGCATCAAGGCAGGGGCAGGAAATCAAAGCAAGATGGTCAAATCAACTCTGTGTCCAAACCCTTCCCATTTTGTATGTGCATATTTATATGCCCATTTCTTTTTGTTTTGGCCCAATTTGAACACTATGGAATAAAACCTGGATTTAACACTGGACTATTTCTGTAAAACAATTCTTTGATCCTATGAAATTATCATATTCAAAAAATTAACAATCTCTACTTGTTATTAATACAAAAAAAATGCACTTTCTTTCAAACAATATCAATGATTGAGCTCATACAATATTTAAACTAAAGTTTACCTATGATTTGTTCACTTAATGAGACTTGGCTAGATTTGCAGTGTCATACATGATGCTTTATCATAAATATTGACTTATAAATCTTAATGTCTGGTTTCACACATCACAGTAAGTTATATGACCCCATTACAAGTTTACACTTTGAGGCCTCTATCTTTGATTCTGGAGACCAAGTTAATACATACCTAATTACCTATGAACCAAGTGAAAATGGATCCTATTTACAGAGAGGAGTTTTTTGGGGTGTGTGTGGAAAAATAATGAGTATCATCTGAGTTACTGTTCTATTAGTCTGAGTTTTATCTACTGTTTTATTGTTGTATGCTGTGTAGAATCTGTGGTTTACAGCAGTATATTGAATGAATGAATGAATAAATAAATATTAGTAAAGTTTACACAACCTGCTAAAACATCAGTTGTGCTTTGCTGAACATAGTGACAGAGCTCATAAATAACTCTTTCTGCATCTGTTTAATGAAATCTGATTTGATCTTATTTTTGTAAACTCGTACATGCAACCATATGTGTTTGTACTCATCGTTGTACTGGTCTGGGTCTTCAGGGAACAGGTGAGATTTCACAAATGGAATAATTCTTTGAAGGGGTAAGGGGACAAAAACTGTTACCCATAAGTCCTATTCTCATAATGCACTTAAGTAAGTTAGGGAGGGGAGGTTAGTAACTTGTAAAATAAAAAACAGGAAAAATAAATCAACTCAGTCAATTAAATATGATGAGGTTAAATTTAACCCCTAATCAAGATTGCAAATGTTAAATAGCGGGTTCTTTGACTCAGGAATGAAGACACGAAATGGAGTACAGGGTAACTCATCATTTATTTCATGCTGTGACTGTACTGGAGCAAATGGCTGCAACCAGCCACAATATATAGTCTAGCCCCTAGGCGGCAGCCAATAGGTTTGAATCAACCATTGCCGCCTGGAGATAGCCAATTGCAGCACAGGAGACTTGTAGTCTGGGTTGCTGGAGAGCCGTTAGCTGCTCCAACAACCCACGTGGTATTCCCTCAAAAAGCCTAGTACATAACAGTAAAGATTTGGGCAAAATTAAAATCTTTATTCCTGCCATCTATTTTTCTTATAAGAGGACATTTCCTCTTAGCATTCAATTATGTCAACCCAGGACACATTTACTAATTATAAAAAACAACTAGACTTTTAATTTCTTCATATTCTTCTGATATCTTCTTGTATCTATCTTTCCAATCTGTTTCTATTTTTGACAAAAAAATCTGTAGGAAGTAGACTCTGAAAAATCATATTCAATATGGTACAGCAATTTTTAATTAGTTTTTTTTCATCAGTCCTCTTCAAGCATCAGTCTTTATAGAAGAGGGGTAAAATCCACTTGGTAGCCACAGCCTGAAATTCAGGCTTTATGTGGTTGCATGTATTAATGGCAATGTGAGTTGTTGAAATTGTTGGAGCACTGATCAAGGTGAACCTCAGCATCAATATGTGGTTAAAATGCTGGATGCTTTGTGAGATGACCATATAATACTGAAAACAAATGGAATTTTTAATGATCAAAGTGCTACAATCTGCACCCTTACTTAAAATTATTCATTTAAGCCATGAGTATACAAGCTATTTCCCTCTACAGGTAATCCTCAATTTATGACCAAATGAATAACGATCATTCAAAGCTGTAACAGACCCCTGAAAAACTACTTATGACCCAGTTTCAAAGATTTGATATCATTATCACTCTGTGATCACATGACATGCAGAAACTGAATGTCACATGACCTGAGTGCTGCCAACAACCATAAATAAGGGCCAGTTGATGAGCACCAAAAAAATGAAAAAAAATTGATGCTCATCAACTGGCCCTTATTTATGGTTCGTTGCAGCACCCCAAAGTCATGTGTCATTGTTTCTGAAAAAAACAGCCCACAGCTAACAATGGGTTTGCTTAAAGCCAGGGCTTTTTTTCTCATAGAGCGCTCAGAACGGCGTTCCAGAACCTTTTTTTTTTTGCAAAAAAACAAACGAACAAACAACCCAGCTCCCTTATTGGTTTTCCTAAGCCTATTGCAGGGCTAGCAATCTTGGCTCTTTTTTATTACTCGTGGACTTCAACTCCCAGAAATCCTGGGACAGCCATGCTGAGCGGAAAGGGAGAGGTTTCCAAGCTGAGCCATGCTGGCTCAGGAATTCTGGGAGTTGAAGTCCTTGAGTTATAAAAGAGCCTGCACTAGAGGAGGACATTAAAATTATTTACAGGATTACTTCTTTTGGAACTAAACTTTTAGAATCTAAAACAGCTAATTCAGAAAAGCCAACAGGAAAGAAACTCACACTTTTCATCTGCTTCTGTCTTTTGGAAGGTAAAATTAGATAACAAAATAATCTATTTCTTATGTTAACATCTTTGCAATGAAATCAAAGGTAACAGGAAAGAAATACTGTTTGGACTGTTGTGTGTTTTGAAAAATAGATTATTTAGAATCTAGTTATGTTGCACTTCAGTCTTTAAATAATTAACCTAGTATATACATAACAATATATGATGTTTTCTCTGGTGAGCTTAACATCAATAACAACATTTATTAAAAAGGCTAAAATAATTTCTGGGGGTATTATCTGTATAGTAAAATTTTGGACAAGCAGTGATCATGTTACATATGTGCATAAGCGTAGTCAGTAGCATATGCCTTTTTAAAAATACCAAACATGCAAAGAAACAAAAATAAGTCCAAAATATCTGTATTACATCCAGAAATGCCAACTTTGCAACCAATATTTCTCATCCATAACTATGGCACTCTAAGGATACATGCAAATGTTTCTCGGGGATCAGTAACGCAACAGGCATTGCTTTTTCCTTCCAGTAACATATACCTAAAACCAGTTTATTGCATTTGGCAATTGTACTAAAAAAATCTCATTCATTTAATTTGAAATCAAGTGAAAAATTGATTTAAATTATTTTATTAAAACAAATTAATGGCAATTCTTTTATTTTTTTATTTTTATTTTATTTTAATTCCATTTATATCCCACCCTTCTCCGAAGACTCAGGGCGGCTTACAAGCTTAGCAGTAGCAGTAAAAAGTTTATAAAAAGTTGCCTCAAACAAAATGAGTTTGACATGCCTGCTCTAGATAGTTGAATGCTCCAAAATGAATTCTAGACCAGGCCTGTACATGCAGCCTACCAAGCACCCTTGGACAGAGCACAGACTTTTTTTTTAAAGTAATAAAATCACTACCACTGCCCTGAAAGTCATGTTGCCTAGTGCCTCCATGGCTTACCATGACCACAAGCTCCAACACTGTAGATGCTCCTCTAGTCACCAAATCATTGATTAGCCCACCAGCATTCCTTTGCAGACCACAAAGATTTTTAATTTATCAGTGTGGGCCTTTCCTTTCTACAAGAGAAGAAGAAGAAGAAGAAGAAGAAGAAGAAGAAGAAGAAGAAGAAGAAGAAGAAGAAGAAGAAGAAGAAGAAGAAGAAGAAGAAGAAGAAGAAGTAGTAGTAGTAGTTGGAAGGGACCTTGGAGGTCATCTAGTCCAACCCCCTGGCCAGTCTCTTCTTAAAAACTTCCAGTGTTGGAGCATTCACCACTTCTGGAGGCAGGTTGTTCCACTGGTTAGTTGTTCTAACTGTCAGGAAATTTCTCCTTAGTTCTAGGTTGCCTCTCTCCTTGACTACTTTCCATCTGTTGCTTCTTGTCCTGCTTTCAGGTGCTTTGGAGAATAGCTTGACTCCCTCTTCTTTGTGGCAGCCTCTGAGATATTGGAACATTAGTACTTCAAGTGATCTTGATTCTGTCCCTCTGTTAATGCAGCCTAGCACTGTGTTGGCTTTTTTGGCAGCTGCAGCACACTGCTGGCTCATATTTAAGTGATTGTCCACTAGGATCCAAGATCTCTCTCACAGTTACTACTATTGAGCAAGGTACCACCTATACTATACCTGTGCATTTGATTTTTCCTGCCTAAATGTAGAACCTTACTTTTTTCACAATTGAATTTCATTTTGTTAGATAGTGCCCAGTGTTCGAGTCTGTCCAGATCCTCCTGCATCTTAAGCCTATCTTCTGGAGTATTGGCTATTCCTGCCAGCTTGGTGTTGTCTGCAAATTTGATGAGTTCCCTATCTATCCCCTCATCCAAATCGTTGATGAAGATGTTGAAGAGCTGCACAGACCTCTTCTAGATTTTCCTCTTGCCTTTCCAAGTTAACTCCTTGGTCTGTCATTGAGCAAGAATTGACTTTGTAGGGAAGCATATTATCATTTGATTTATATTTAACATATGTTCTACCTTTATTTACCAATTATATAATATTTGTATGCAATCCACATGGCGAGGTTTGGGGAAACTTACAACAGAAAAAATATATTTTTAAAATTATAAGATCAAAACATCGCCTGGCCCGCACCGCCTCCGCTGCCCGCATTGCACAGCCCCGCCATATAGAGTGGGCTCTGCTGCTCCCATAGCACCAGCCGCGCCGGCCCCGGCCCCAGGGAGGGGAGCCCGCCACCAACACCCTTCGTACCTGTAACTGCAGCAGCACCGCCCCCCCACCCTCCCTCCTGTGCCGCCAAGATGAGAGTTCCGGCACTTTTTTTTTTTTTTTAGAAAAAAAGCACTGCTTAAAGCCCACAGTGTTCACTTAACAACACGACCAAAACGATCCAAAAATTGGATCTGGTCATAGGTTGACCCATTTTACTGTAATTGCAAGATTCAGTTATGTTGGGATCTGTTGACCAAAACATTCAGCAATTACTGGATTAACTACTCTGGCCTTGAAAAGAAGTCTTGAGCAAAACAAACTTGCTTGCTTTTGTTTGAGGCATCAATTCAAGTCCTAAAAATATCTCCCAGTTTTGCATTTTCCCAAATCTGGCTCCCATTAATCCCCACGCCTGCCTTTGGGCAGGTGGGACAGGTGCTAAGCCACCGCAGGACAAATTGCAAATTCCAAGAAAAATCTGCAGCTGTCGGCGGCCGCCTTTATCAGATCTGGTTTTTTTAAAAAAAGAACTTTTCATTACCCCTCCCCCGCCGCTTTTCTTCAAACAGCTGAAAAGACAAAGCCGGCACAGCAGCTCCAAAGAAGAGCAGAGAGAGTGTGGGCGGGAGAACTGATAAGAGAGCAGCCAATCCGAGAACCCGTACGCGCCGAGGTTCATGCTCATTGGCTGAGAGAAAGACACAAGGGATGCCTTTATAGTCGTGGGGATAGGCTGAGGAAGGGACGTCTGGATGGGTGGGTGTTTTACTCCAAGCATCCTTCTCAGCGTGGCAGCGATTCGCAGCATAGGTGGCAAGGGATGGGGCCTGTTGGTGTAGGTGGGTGAAATACTAAAAACTTTTCAGAATTTTCCCTCTGCCCTCCGCCTAGGTTTTGGAAGCTGGGACCTTTGGTTTTTCTCGTGGGGGAGGGAACAGAAGGGGAAGCAATTGGTCGCACGGGTTGCAAAACTAAGGAGAGAGGAGAGTGTATTAGCTAGGATCCTTCTGCTCCATTTCTCAGGCGCCCTAGTTATATGACCAGATGCTTGTTATCATCAGAATTAGAATGAATTTAGGGCTTTTTTCATTATTAAGGTTAAGGACATTTTATTTCACTTGCCATTTTTATAGCTAGTCAGGATTTGAAGTGCGTATGCTGGCTCAGTAGTTTGTATGTTCGGATATATTCTCTGAGTGTACACACATATATACATTCACAGACACTGGAGTTCTCTACTGTATTTCTTTATTATATTTGTTGTGTGGCTATTGTAATGGGTTACCCTTATCTCTTCAGCTATATAACAAAAGTTGTAGGAGAGGACAGAATTGGTTTTGAAAGAATTTGAGATTCTCTCTCCCCCCCCCCACCTCTCTCTCCCTCTCCCTCTCCCATACAATGTCAGATGTGTATGTGTTTCCAGGGCAGTTTGAGCACAGAGGGATAAGCCTTAGTGGATATGGGGATTTTATATTTTATTCTCAAGAGTCTGCTTCAGAAAATCGTTACCTTGCTTCTCTTGACTCACAGGTTGTGGCAGTGGTCAATTTCATTTTCTTTTTATTTTTATTCCTCCAGGGTAGTCCAGATGCTGCAGTACCACCTACTGATGCCATGACACAGACATTTCCAGCTCAGTACCCACCGCCGCCACCCCAGGCCCGGCTCCCCCCACAATACCATCTCCATAGCACCCCATCTGAGTACCCATCTCCAACTGCCCTGGATCACAGCCTGCGCATCTTCCCTGAGCAGGGCACAACTGCATCGGACCCTCTGCCATTGCCTCCACCTCCTGCCGTAAGTGGAGGGTTGGTTATCTAGCCCTCATGAAGGAAATGCCAAGAGAAGGGCAACCAGTGGGGTAGTTGGGGAAGTCAGCAATAGGTCCTAGCCTGCAAAATAAGTGTGATCATTTCTTAGGTATTTCTCAAGAACAGGTTCTGGCATTCTCTGGCAGAAACAAGACAAGCTATAAAGGGTATTAGTTGGTCTGCATTTCATTTCCATCACATCCTCTTCCTGCATCTCTGTATTTGAACCCTGATTTGTTGTATTTTCATGTTATCTATTTGTTAACTATCCAGCTATCAAAATTCTCTGCTGTTTCATGGAAGGGATAGCATCATTCACAGTGGCATGTTTGATGGCTGGGTTTTCCGAAAGGTAAGGGTCATTTAGGGAGTGAATTAAATTAGAGCTTCCCCATACAAAAGGTTTGGTATACACGATTTTGCTGAACTCAAATGCTTGGGGCTTCCTTAGATCCCCCAGCCATTTGGATTCCCAAGTTTGAATGAAAGCCTTAGTATGACTGAAGCAGTAGAAAGAGCATCTCTGACCATGGTAAAAACTCAAACCCAAGCAGCTCCCCTCATTTCTAGAGGCGGGAAGTGGGGAGAAACTGGAGATGAACAGAATTGTCAAAAGATATATCTTCAGAGCCAGAAAAGACTTGCACTTTTCATTTTGTACAATAAATATAGAATAACCATTACATATCTGTGAGGTTCTGTTGCATGTAAATGTTGCTGAGCCTTTCTGCAGTATAGGTATAGTAGGTGCTCAGACCGTCCTTTAGATTTAACACATTTCGGTCAATAAGGAAGTTCTATCACCAATTCGTCTGGGATCATGCACATTTCCTTTTCCTTTCCTTCATATCTGCCAATTCTAGGGAATTGCTCTTTTCCCAAGGATTGGTTTATTAGTTTTGAACTTTTCAATCAGGAGTTCAAGGTGGCATGTATAAGTAGCCCTCCTACTTTTTACATTACAACAATCCTGGGGTGTGTGTGAGATAGGGACAGACACACAGCCTCAAAGTAACCCACTATACTCTCTTAGCTGAGGGTAGGTAAAAACCTGGGTCCCTGTGTTCCTTAACATCTTCATTGCCATATTCATTTGCTATCTTAGTGATTTCCTTGGACCCAGATTCTTTCTGGTTGTCCACCATCTCCCTATGTACCCCTTCCATTCAAGCAAACTTTTTCTTCTCTTATCCTAATCCCAGTTTCTTAGAAAACAAAATTTATATCAATACATATACCTTAATCTAAAGCCAGATAAATTATTCAGGGCCTTGAATTTACCATATATCAGGACTTTCAAGAAATTTTGGAACGCTGAAAACATGTCTCTTATTGAACATCTGTAAATGGTGATTTACTTTCTGTAGAATATCTAGTACTTATTCACTCTCCATGGATGCTTGTGAAGTCTTAAGATGCAAACCCACAAAACGTAATACAATATATGGAACACCTTGACTGAGTTCTTGGACCAGCGGTTCCTAATATAACTTAAACTTTCACTTTTTTCTTTTTATAATTCTTTTGTATGATTTTTACTGACATTTTTTTTAAAAGATAATAATATGAAGTAAAGGAAAAAGGAAAAAGCCAAGAAAAAGCAAAAAGTGCATGAAAAGAAAAAAGTTGAAAAACAGAAGGAAAAAACTACAAAGAAATGGCTTTTGATATGCCTCACCATAGTTAGAAGTATAATTATATTTTAACCTTTCAAGTTATATCACAATATTCTTTCTATAACTTATGCTGTCTAATCATCAAAACCATGAACCACAAATTTTATTTTTACACCAAAAGTCTATAAAAGGCTTCCAGTCAGTCCTTAGTTCTTTTTCCTACTCTAATAAAAGCTAGTCCCTGTCCTTCCAAATCCACTTCTGGTCCATTTTTTTTTTAAAAAAAATTGTGAACTCGACAGTATTCACTGCGTCTCTACTCCTTTCCAAAGCAACATGCAAGGGCTTCACTTGTTATTGTTTGCTCTCATTCAGGGCTGCTTTGTACTTAGGCTCAATCTACACATTTGTGTTTTTTTTTATTTTAATGCAGTTTAGTTCCCTCCTTGAATATTTCCAAAGAAAAACTGGAAGGGATGGCTAAAGCCAGAAGTAAGGTTGGTTTCTTTGGGACTGAGAAGGAGGTATTATTTAAAATAATACATACAAATGAAGGCTAATGCATCCTTCATTCTGTCAATTATTTGCTATCTAGAGCCCATCCTCCTACCCTGCACCATTTCCTTTCTAATGATTTTGTTATTTGTGGAATTGTGATCATAGGAATTTTAGATCTCTTGTCATATCCATTCCTCCTAAGCCATGGTCGAAGAGAGTACAGAATTCCATAATGTACCAGTTTCCTTCAACCTTGCAGCGCAGAATGTTTGGATGCTTCTCTGTACTCAAACAGGAATATTGATTCGTTGCCATCCACCTTCATGCATACCAGAATTATAGAAAGAAGAGAGAAAGTATCAGATCTGGTAGAGTATGGGGAGCTGCAGTGTGAATGCCCCTAATGTATGTCTGCTTAATCATGAAGTCAGATATTTCTGTCTTGGCAGTGTCTTTTTCCATCAACATTGCTGACAGGTACAGAATTTGCCTGAGACATTTTGCTATCTGTATCAATATTCTATTTTCCCCCCTGGATTGGCTCAAGCAGTTAAATCCCAGCAGGAAGTTCCACAATTGAGTCTGTTTGCTTTTTGACTGTGATAGTAGAGACATTACTTCCAGCAGTTTTCAGAATATATTTGTTCTCTGTAAATAAGCTGCAAGACTCTGTTGTTCTCTAGAGAAGCATTATGCTTTGATGTTGATGCATGATAAAATATAGCCTGCAGCTCTTGCTGGACTCTCTCACATTTCTATGACATACCTACCACTTGGTTGCTGGCAATTTTCAGTGCTGAATCCCAAATGTCTTCTTAAAATATATAGAATACAGTACTGAAAATGTTGCATCCATAGCTGATCCCTTAAGGGCAATTAGATAATTTGTTGTAATTAATAGCAGGACAAACCAATCCAGATTCTGCTAGAGAGACAAGCTCAGTGAAACAACCTAGTATTTTCTAGATATTTGAACTACAGGTCCAAGCAACATAGCAGACTGTGGATATTATAGTCTATCTGAACAGTAACAGATTTACTCCCTCAATCTGCCGGCCAGTTGACAACCCAACTACTTTGAAATCCTCCAGTGTTTTGACTGGGGGCCACATCTTGAGTTTTGTGAGCACTACATCTGCTGGGTAGCTTCCTCATAGCAAGACTGCTGTGGGTCATATAGCCTTTCATAAACCAAAACATTAGAGGAGACACGGAGAGGCAGATCACTGTCATTACAGTAAGAGTCACATAGTTGTTGAAAACTATTTGGGCCAAAAGTGAGCAGTGAAGTTAAATATTGGTGTAAATATGAGAGTAAGAGGGTTTTTTATTGGGTCAAAGCCTGTTTGCCAAAATTCTATGGTGCTTAATGCACTATCTACTTGTATTTTTTGATGGCTATTAATACACAGAACATAACTATACAAATATATGGTTCTTTATAAAGTAATAAAGTTAATAGTGTTAATTTAAACAAAGCTTTGAAAACAGGCATTCCTTCTTGGTTGCCTGAGGTAAGCCTAACTGATTGTTTGTGACCAGAGAAATGTCCATTGATGGACAATTTGATGTTTGGTTAATTTTGATTTTTTGCTTTATTGCCACTATCCTGAGAGAGAAAGATATTTTTAAACACATGTATCAGAGGAATAAAACTGAGGGCTGTGTATGGTGCCAGAAATTATTGTGTGTGGCCTCACCAAATACCATCAAATTGAAAGTGGAAGAAGCAGGGAATAAATAAATACACAACTGTAGAGTAAGCATATTGATTGCTTACTTAATTAAATATTAGAAAAGAAATAAATATAGTAAACTTGGTCCTGTTACTGGGGGGGGAGTATTGACCGTTAAGGCCAAATAAGATCTTTGGCTTGGAAAAAATTAAATAGCTTGAGGTATAAAGATCAGGTAATTATCTTTCAAACAGGTAGAATGGAAAGGTTTCAAATCCAAAGACTTGGGTGCTAAACTCCAGAGGATCCAATAATTTCTCATTTGGGTGCACCATAAAATCTCTCCTTAGTTTTCCACCTCACAAGGCCATAGAATCCTCCCTTCTCTCTAATCCAGCAACAGAGGCAGTGGATTTGGTGACCATATTGGGTAATGATGCCTTTCTCCAGCCAACAGCTGCACCCGTATCAGATTCCCTGCTCTATCTTTCACCTCCTCCCCCTGCCCCAGATCTTTCACCATCTTCACCAGCAGCTGTTTATCTCCACGTGGACAACTAGCACATAGCCAATAACCTCATTTCAAGGACACCACGTCCTCTTATGAATTGTAAGCAGAGATTTCCAGAGACTGTTTCATGCCCAAGACAAGAAGTCCAAACAACATTTGTTTCCCTCTCCAAGGTGACAAAATAATAAATAAATTAACAAAATGAGCTTTTTCAAAAACATCCCACTATCTATCTCTTGAAGCAAGGATAGACCTACAAGATAAGATAGATCAGAGTCATCTTGTAGGAGAGATGGGCAGCATAAAAAATTCAATAAATTTAATAAATTAATTACCATGAAGAGAAATGCAGAGTTGACTTGAGCAGATTTGAGGTGATTACAATAGGATGGAAATTAGACTGACATTTGTATTGGTTTTTGCCATCATTTTGTGGCCATGGAGAGATTGTGGGATTTTCAGTCCCAAATGCCAAATCATTTTTGAAAGTTTAGGGTTTTTTGCATCCTGACAACCGGGTAGAGAGCATCATTTTACTCAGATAATTAAAAATCTTGATTGGTCCTGAAGCAAGTTGCCTTAGGGCAGGCTCAAAGCTTCTAAGAGGACCTTTCTTTGCTATTCAAGTCTCTTTCATAGACTAATTTACACTCTGCCCTTCTAGCTTAATATCCAAACTAATTGGGTTGCCAACTGCCCAGAGGAAAAAAAAGAAACATGGAGGAAGGGATTCAAATCACTTCTCTTTTTCTTATGAATCTAACAGTAGTATATAAGTTGCAGAAACCAGCAGGGCAATTTTTTCATACCCATATAATCACCAGCTAATTCCTTTAATTCATATTGTTTTTAAAGACAACTGCAGGGACTTTTTCCAAAGTTGGCAAACCTGCTTGCCAATTCAGCACCTGGCTCTTGTACACCCATGCAATTTCTGATTTTTGTTTTCTGTTCAGTAAATAAATGCCAAAATACCTCAAGGGAGAGTGAGCTTTGCTCATGCTTGGCCATATGCTTGCATCTCCCTTTTTTACTTTCACCTCCTAACTTCTGCAATCTGATGTTGCTGGGATTAGACTCTGTGTGACCCCCAGCCCCAGCTCAGATACTACTGAATCGTGGCTGTGCTTTGGGTGATGTGCTGGAAATTTAAACAGCGGTATTTTATTAAAGATGTACTTACTATAGATAAGTATGACTCTGTCCAATTTTTTTCCCCACACCATTTTGAGTGTCAAATTATGTCTAGAATGCTTAATATAAGTGCTTAATTTATGTTGAATGTGTTGGCAGAAATAGTAGCAGTCCTGTCTGTTTTTCCCCTCTTTGTGTAAGTTTTGTAGCTTTTTTTTCCATAGCAGATCGTATGTTTTAGTTACTGATACATCCTTTATGCACTTTTCTTGGTGGACCAAACAGAGGGTGTTGTTGTAACTCATCTGTGTGTTTTCTTTTTTCTTTTTCCCCTCATGGAACATGAGAGCTGCTGCTAGCTTTGTAGCAAAGCTGTCTTTGCAATGACTCCTTGTGTCTTTCCTGGACTAGGGCCTTTTCCGAGGTGCTAATGGCAACGTGTGCGGACCTCCTGCCGAGCTCAGGTTTTCTTCCAGGCATCTTGGACTCCATCACATTTCTCTGGCTCTAGTCTCATTAATACATGAATAGTTAACCTACTCACTGCGCAACTGCACCTGCCTGTCTTCTCAGCCTGACACTTGAACTCCCCCCCCCCCCATCCCACCATTCCCTCTGCATTTTATCCTCCCAACAAATGTTGGGCCCTATTGGAAAGAATTTAATCCCTGTTGAACTTGTCTTTATAAGCAGGACTCTGAACCTTTTGGAGGAATCCATCTGGCTAGTGGGAGGTGGGTGTGACAATGGGAACTAGGGTTTTGTGTTGCCCTGGGGATGAGTAGAGGAATGGGAGCACAGGGGAGGATTTGGTGGACTGAGGGGTATGGCTACTGCTTGGGGGGTTGTCTGCATTTGGGAGTGGCTAGAATTGTGTGTCCATGTGCTTTAATACTACACACAGGTGTTGTGTGCTAAGACAAGCAGAATCACTGTCCTGTTCCCTAGTCTGTAAGCATGTTCACAGAAGGGTGTGTACATTGGATATCATTCTGGTTAGGATTCAGAAATAAAAGGGAGAACCATAGAACAGGAAGATTGATCTGTGCCCGATTCCCTCCGGGTTCATAACTGTCTCTGGGCAAGCAAAAGCAGCTCATGAGACATGTTTCTCAATGGAAATTCAGGAGGGAAAGGTTGGAGAAGACTGACTTCATTGCCTTGCTTCAGCTCAAAGCTACTACCTCGCACAGCTGCTTTTCATTTTTAAAAGGTGGGAAACATTATTCTTGTCTGCTGTGCAGTTCCTGGTTTGGTAGTGAATAAAACACATTGCTACACACTAAAGATACGCTTCCTGACAAAATATAAAAAGATGCTTCAGGTTCCAACTCAGATCGAGCCCTTCTGTTTTTGGAAAAAAATAAATGCCAGCCTTCAGAATTTAAAAATTTAGAGAATGTTGAGAAGGAAGATGCTATATTTTTTCCAGCCTAAGGGCATAATCAAATTCAAATTAAAAATTCATAACACATATTAAATTAGTTCAACTGAATAATATATGTTCCAGATAGTTTGACTTAAAATAGACCTGTTTTTTTATAGATGGTAGATGATAGAGCAGCAAACCTATTTCTGGATTGTATCGTTTTAGATAGCAGGAAGGGCTCATATAACTAAATGCTCAGCTCCTTATGAAATAATTCCTACACGTAGATGTTATGGAAAATCTTGCCTTTTGCTATCTGCTAATATTCTTCTGTGGAAATGTACTGCAAACACAGTTTTCTCAGTGTATTTGGCTGTTCAAAAGAATTAAAACTACTTCAGACTAGGGGCTAAATTAATTTATAAAGGGTAGGTGGCATTGCAGGCATGTAGGTAAGCATTCGGTGGGGTATTCTTCTACTTGGAATCTCATTGCACTTTTTACCATATACATACCGTGTACAGTATCTCTTTCCATTCATACACAGTTAGTCTTGTTTTGTGATTAATCTCTCATGCTGTAGCCATTGCTACTGGATCATATGACTACTGCTTTAAATAAACTGGTCCGGTTTGTGCATTATGTTTTGCTCAAAGGGGAACTTGCTTGCTCCTATAACTTTAGCCATCATGATATGTGAAAAATAGTTTACCCCTTTAGCATGATGTGAATCCAGCCAATTGTGTTTACCTCAATCTGTGTTTGAAGTTGTAACAACCCCACAAATCCTTTTTTGACATGCCTGCTATTTTTTCTGGTAGGTGCATCCATAGGTGATCATGCATGCCCTTTATAGGCCGTGCCCTCTCATGGCTAATCTGTGGCAGGAATTTTGAAGACAAGTTCAACGTCCTTCCCACCCCTCGCCAGATTAATTGCTCTTCTGGCTCTTCTCTTCTTCCCCCAATCCTTCAGCACTTCTGACATTGCAAGACAGAGGCTGTGCACATTTGGTCTGTTCTCAGAATGCTGCATCGTGGAAGTTGCATTGTGGAATAAGAAGGGCCACCTGCATGGAGAAGAAAGAGATGTGGGTCTGGGTTGGTTCTCTGCCACCAGGCCCTCAGATCTTCTCCACAACTTTGTCATAAATTACATCCACTCAGCCAGTCTTGCTTCTCTCCACTAACGGTTTTCTGTATGCTGCCATGTGTCTGTCCTGTTCGCTAACCCAAGACAGAATGTTTGCTGGTGCATTGAAATATGTTCTCGGTGAATTCTTTTTTTTTTTTGGATGTGTGGGTGGTGAAGCTTGCAAAGAAAAAAAAGCACCATTCCCTTTAAAGGGAAATAATGGATTTTATATTGAAATTGAGATTTGCAAGACATGAGGAAGAACTCTGGATTTCTCAGATCTCAAAGCCATTACTGTTAGATAAAATTAATGTGCAGTCATATATCTAGAGGAAGAAACTCTTACTATGACCCCATTCATGAAGTTAGCAATTCTATGGGTGGTTTTTAAAGGGCAAAAAATAGGCCTGAGAACCTAAAGTGATGGGAGTTTGGTAACTGTTTGTTCCTTTAATGCAGTTCCTCCTAGCTAGGGGGGAAAAACAACCATTCACATTATTATGCTCAGCTAGCATCACTTATGCCTGTAGGAATTAGAGGTTTGATAAAATGCTCCCTGATGTTAGAAGATACCCATGCACACAAAATATTGGTCCATCTGAAACATAATTAGGCTAGAAATTTTGCCTTAGATGGGCTACTTTTCTTCATTAGTTAATTGCTTGACAAAATGGTCAAAAACCTAGGATCTTCCACTTGGATTCTTAATGATATCATCTTAGGAATTATTCTTTGCAGTTTTATATATATGTAATTATTTACATTTATCTGTAGCTTCTTAGTGAATACTGTGCTATTTGAAAATTAGTGGAGGTAATAGGAAACAATAGAAACAATAGGAAAAAGGAACCAGGAGTCAGTTCTGATATATCTTCTCTTATATCATAAGCCAGATGCAACCAATAGTCTAGAAAACATAGAAAGAATTAGGCGTTTTATTATCTGAGCTAAGCCCACTGAAGAATACCTCGTTGCACTGGCAGAAGGACTCATGCATTTGACTTTGCTCAAAGCAATCTTTTGTCCAATTGGTACCTTCCGAGAGAATTGGGACATTAGATTCCTGAAATCTCCAGCCATGTGGCTGGAGAAAATGTCAAGCATTCTTTACTAAAACCCTAGAAGGGTCATTCTAGATGAGGAAGACACTTCTAGCTCAATAGGTCCTTAGCTTAAAAATAGTTTTCAAGATTCAACATGAGAATGGTGTAGGATGATGATCGCCAAGTTTTATAGAGGAGGGAAGGGGACTGCTGCCACCCTATGTAACTTAACCTTTATGGTTTCTCCTATATAATAAAAATGAGATGGGTGGTGTATAAAATAAATAAATAAATGCCAATACATTTATCATGGAGATACTGCTGTATAAGTCTTCCTTTTTCCTCATGGCATCTGTGTTTCTTTCCATGAACTGCAGTCCTCATATTACAAAGTTCAGCATCTTCCCTTGTGACTGCCTCCAATTTGAATTGAATTCAGCCTCTTCTCAGACAAGTTCAGCCAACTTTTCTCACCCGTGGCTGAATTACAAAATTTGGAAGATCCCTCTCTTAGTGAATATGGTGAGAGTTGACCCAGGGATGTGTGTGATCTTGCTTTCTTCCCCTCCCACCCTTTTCCGTAGCAACCCGAAGAGGTCCCTGCACCTGAGCTATCTCCAGAGACAGAGGATGCAGAAAGTGAGGAGAACAAAGCCCAGCCAAAGCGCTTACATGTGTCCAACATTCCCTTCCGCTTCCGTGACCCTGACCTGCGACAGATGTTTGGAGTAAGTCAGTTCTACCCCATCCCTAAAGAGACTCACCTGAAGTCAATGCTGGGTTCCTTAATCTGTTCATTTATTTTGGTTTCTTTAGTTAAAAAAACACACCAAATCTTGAAATCGGGAAGCACCAACTCATCTGAAGAACATTGGTTTGGGGGTATAGAGTGAAAAACAAGCATATATTTTCAATAAATACTGTCATATATTTTGGGCCCTATATATGAATTAATCTCAGCCGAAGAACATTGGTTTTGGGGTAGAAAAACAAACCAAATAATCAAGCATATTCTTTCAACAAATATATGCCAGTATATAATTTGGGCCTGTATATGATATAATCTCTTGATAAAAACTGGGCTGTGCATTGTCATTCTGACAATGGTTGATTTTCTTCCTATTTTCCAGCAATTTGGAAAAATCCTCGACGTGGAAATCATCTTTAATGAGCGTGGCTCAAAGGTACTGTATGGAGAAGGGCTTCCAAAGGAAGGCTGTGGATTGTCTGTGCTCTCAGAGGAAAAGAAGTTTAGGATTTGCTGATGGCACTTGGCAAATCCATCTTGCTTGGCAAGCAATGCCATTTCATTGCAAGGTCACATTAATATTAGGAATCCTAGTAATGCAGCCAAAACTTTTGCTAGTTATTCAGAGTTGCCTGAACCTCAACAGGGGAAGCAAATAAATTGGATGGATGGATGGATAGATAAAATTGCCTTGACACATTTATCCACCTTATTGGAGACAATATGAAATGCAGGCTTTGTAAATGGCAAAATTTCTTTAAAAATACCTGAATATCAGGTATAGTATCTTTTTGTTGTGATGATTTGATCATATAGAGATGGCAAAACAAAAATATAGTGGAAAAGTGAATGGGTCATCAGAAAGAGAATAACCAGAAAGTAATGGTTGTGTAAATTGATAAGCTCTTCACAGAGAAATAGGTGAGAAGCTTAATAAATAAAAGGTAATATATTTTGATTTCTTTGGCTTAGTATTTCTAATTCCAATGCTCCAAGGTTGCTGAAGTCAAAAAGGTCTCAGGATTGGCAGCAAGATCAGTAGAGTGAATTACTAGGGTTGAAATGCATTGGATTTGAAACAAAACGATACTTTAGAGTGCCAAGAGAGATTATGCCAGTCAATCAATCAATCAATCTTTATTTGGTCCTAGACTAGCAGGTAAAACACAAAATTCACAATTAATTAGGATAAAAGGGAAATGAATTGTTCTAAAATATCTTTAAAAAGGTTAGAGTAAATATGATGTACTGTGCAAACTATAAAACAATTCTTGGCTGTGGTCAAAGAAATAAAATCAGGTTAATCTGATAATCCTTTAACATAAATCAGAATACTTAGTGAAGAATGGAACTAATAATTCATGGTGAGCACCTATGTAGGGAGCGCATTACAGAATAATGTTTTCAAACATTTCAGTTATTCCTCCACCACATAGACACAGTCTCTGTTTAAAGGAGAAAGGCCATGTCTGCAACTTTTTGAAGCAGCCTCGTCTTTTTCCAGGATCACACAGAAACTACAGAAGACTCATTTTTTATCATTTAATCTGAAAGTCGCACAGCCTTCTGATTGTCTTTGCAATGTAAGTCAGTCTTTCCAGTTTGCTCCACAATGACACAGATCTTCTGTTCTCTTAGGGTTTTGGGTTTGTCACCTTTGAAAACAGCCAAGATGCTGACCGAGCACGAGAAAAACTGAATAGCAGTATTGTTGAAGGGAGGAAAATCGAGGTGAGAGTTTAATCTACGTATCATACAAACATATATCAGCCTACCAGTTTTTTGCTCAACATGGTATTTTCTACTTGGCTGAAGGTTCCCCTTCCAAGACTTAATGTTACACTTAACAGGGGAGCAGGATATGCTGTATGCAAGAAATACTGAATAGATTTATTCATGAGTTCAACCAAAGTCTTGCAAAGACTTCTTCAAAGTATAATGTTAGTCTGCCTTTCCTACTCTAACTAACTACATCTTGTTGCACTTTGATCTGACTTCCTGCTTTTTTTCTCCCATGCAGGTGAATAATGCCACTGCCCGTTTAGTCACCAAGAAACCTCCAGTGGCACCTCTGGTGAATGGTATGCAATGAATGCAATATGCTTGCTTCTAAATGCCATATTTAAAACAAATAGTCCAGAGTTCTCTCACTAGAGTATGACAGCCAAGGCCTGCTTTTATTCAAGGCAGCTCTTTGGTTTTTCTGACTTCGTGGCATCTTTGGGTGGCACCCTTAGCAGGGCAAGTAAGTGCTTGGGGCTAAGGCAAGACACTTGTGATTCGCCCACTATCTTCCCCCAGACTCCAGATTTCTATTTTAATCTCCAGAACCCCCAACTTTGGAATGGCTATGGTTTTTCTGCCTTTTTTTCATTTTCATTTTTTCATTTAGGGGTTTTAAGGAATTAATTGATGTCTCATAAACTTTCAGAAGCTTAACCTCAAAAACCTTCCAGCTCTATCCCCAAATCACTAATTCTGATTTGGAGGAGGTTAATAAGCCAAAAGCATCCTTAATCATTTGCCAGGTTAAACGCATCCATTCACCACTACTACCCAAAAACCTTGCAAAAACGTACTGAAAATTTTGTCCCTATCCAAACCAAGGATGTTATGATGTCACTGGCCATGACTCTCTGGGCACAGGAAGGATGTGATAATCCAATTAAATAAATAAATAATGATGATACATCTCCAGTGACAAGAAAGCTGCCATTCTGACTGACACAGTGCTCTGTGTCTTTTTTATTTGCTCCTGTGATACACAACATACTTTATTGGACTGGTATAGACTTGTTCACCTTTATTAATTTTTTGTGGCTTAATATGTTATGCAAAGGGACGTGGTGGCTCAGTGGGTTAGGACGCTGAGCTTGTTGATCAGAAGGTCGGCAGTTTGGCGGGTCTTCGGCTTTGAAACAGAGATGAGCACCGGCCCCTAGAGTCGGAAACGACTAGCATGCATGTGCGGGGAAACCTTTACCTTTTTATGTTATGCAAATGCAGCCAGTTTGGGGTTTTTTCTTACTTTTGCTGGGTGCAAATGCTTCAGAAAGTCTCATTGTTCAAGAATAATGTGTAAACTCAGGAAATGATCTTGTTCAATAACCAGGTTAAGAATATCGGACAAACCCAGCTTATATCTTCCAGTTAGTTTTTTGTTACAATGGGGCTGCCAGGCTGAGCTGGCCATTGGTCAGTTCTTCAGAAGAGCCTTGCCAAGGTATAAAAAGGCCTCTGTGCTGAAGTGCAGACAGTAGGAATGGTTCTCCCTGAAAGACATAGGCTTCAATTGTCTGGAACCTGCTGCAGAGTCTGAGGAGATAAAACACATTTGATGTCACACTCGAAGGTCTGAGACGGACCTTCATCTATTGAAAAAGAAAATCCAGCCCTGTCCTATCCCAACTTTTCCTGATAATTAGAAACTCTGATATTGAGGAAGCTAAAATGCATGCTAGGAGAAGTTATTGATATGTTTTCTCTACCCTTGACATCAACCTAATACATTGGCCTTCTATATCCAGAATTCCTGGCAATGGCCATGTGGTCCAGGAGGTGAAATCTATGCATCTGGAAGGTGCCCAGGCTAAAAAAGGGTGGATTTAGATCCTAAGCCCTGCTATATGCCTTAGGTATTGCACTTTCAACTGTAGAGGCTTTATACATACCAGCGGGAAATTGTATATAAAGTTAGCAGAATAAACAAATAAACAGGGCAATTTGTAATGGGCTGGGAATATTTAAGACCCGCAGGCATGCAGATTCCACAAACGCATTATTTCAACCCTTGCATTCTGTGGCTGGCATGGATTTGCAATAGTTTCCAGGGCTGGAGTACTCCAACTAACGAGACAGAATTACTTCAACCAGCTGTCCCCATCTTTCTAAAACATACACATGTGCAAATGACTTGGCATGTCCAGTCAAGGTTGTGCAGGTTCTGGTAATAATAATAATAATAATAATAATAATAATAATAATAATAATAATAATAATTATTATTATTATTATTATTATTATTATTATTATTATTATTATTATTATTATTATTATTATTATTATTATTATTATTTAATTTCTATACCGCCCTTCTCCCGAAGGACTCAGGGCGGTGTACAGGGCAAATACAGTAAAAATACAATGTACAAAAGTTAAAAAAGAATTAAATAATACAGCCCAATTCCAATAAAATTAATACAGTTAATATTAAAATACCCCAAACCCATCAGACCAGGCCGGCTTGTTCAAATAAGTATGTAAGCTGGGAGAGTGGCCAGATATGCAGAATGATTGGCTGGGCAAGAAGAAATAAGCTAGGAGGTATATTGATCATCTGATCTTCTCTTTGCTTGGATGTCCTTACAGGATGGAAAATCAATCCTGTAGTTGGCGCTGTCTATGCTCCTGATCTGTACACAGGTTAGTGTGTTGTGTCAAATTGTAGGAAGCGACATTGGCATAAAACAAATGCATGTACACATACACAGAGACTTTTGAATGCATACCAGTTAGGAATAAATGCTGTGTGAATTGCATACATGCATGCAGGTAGTCCTCGGCTTACAACCCAAGGTGGGACCAGAGCATCTATAGTCGTCATATAACTGCCTCATTGTTCGATCTTTTTTGCCACAGTCATTAAACAAATCTGGCTTCCCCCAATGACTTTGCTTGTTTGAAGGTGGCAGGGAAGGTTGCAAATGGCCACCACGGTGACCCCCGGGTGCTGCAACCCTTATAAGTACATGCCAATTAGCAAGCCCATATATCACAATCATGAGACTCCAAGGACTTGTGTGTGTGCATATGCAAGAGAAAAAAGTATGTAACAATATTAGAGAGAGAGAGAGAGAGAAGCAGGCAGGCAGGCAGAGACAGACAGACAGACAGACAGATTAGAAATTGAAAAGTACTTTTTTTCTAAAAAAGAAAAAACTGCCAAGATTTGATCAAATGGTGGTATTTTCTTTTCTTTATTACCCATTTTTTAAAAAATAAAATGTTGAAATGTTGACAGAAAACATACTGTCAGCAATCTTTTGTTGCACATCAGAGATAGATGTATCCTCCCAGCTTGTTATAAGAGGAGATCATCCCACTCAAATTTTTGGGATTATTAGGCCTAGTTTTTTTTTTTACCCCAAGTTGAAACTTTAAGCACACTTAATTTTGGCTGATTTCTTAGAATCATTCTTTGTAAGATTTTTTTTATTTTTATTTTATTTTAATTCCATTTATATCCCGCCCTTCTCCAAAGACTCAGGGCGGCTTACAAGCTTAGCAGTAGCCTTCATTCTATGTATATGCCTGCTTATTAGGGCTTTCACACACACACACCCAAGCGGCATTATTACAAAGTCAGCTTAATTGCCCCCAACAATCTGGGTCCTCATTTTACCTACCTTGGAAGGCTGAGTCAACCTTGAGCCTGGTGGGATGTGAACCTGCACTAATTGCAGGCAGCTGGTGTTACTTAAGGAGGCATTAGCCCACTGCTTCACCAAGATGTTCTGCCCCTTCCACTGGTAAAACTTTGGAGCAGAAAACAATCCCATTCATTGTCCTGATTAGTTCTATTTCTGTTCCAAGTCTGCCTCTCTCATATAATGGAATGTGTATCTTCTTTCCCTGTTTCTGTCTTTATTGCTCCTCTAACTCAGTGGCAAGCATTCCTTACCCCATGATGGCACCTGCTGCTCTGGCTTATCGTGGGACTCTGCGCGGGCGTGGCCGAGCCACTATCTATAATCCCATTCGGGCAGCACCTGCCCCCACTCCAGTTCCAGCCTATGGCAGGTGAGCATTGGCAGAGAGGAACTCACAGGGGAATTTTGTTCTCTAGTCAACTCAAGTCAGTATGCAAATAAATGAAGTCTTCAGAAATAATAATAATAATAATAATAATAATAATAATAATAATAATAATAATAATAATAAAAAATTGGAAGGGACCTTGGAGGTCATCTAGTCCAACCCCCTGCTAAGGCAGGAAACCCTATACTATATCAGACAACCCTATACCATAACCCTATACCACAGGTCTGCAACCCGCGGCTCCGGAGCTGCATGCGGCTCTTTCAGCCGTCTCCTGCGGCTCCCGGTCCTCTGCCATGTGCACTCCCCCCAAAAAAAGTGGGACTAAAAAAGTTCAACCAATCAATTCAAATATGCAGGGTAGGTGCATATCTCACCTTGGCTCCACTCTTCAGTCAAACCCTGTTCTGTGCATTCATGCATGTATGCGCATGCGCACACATTTTTTGTGGCTCCCAGTTTTTCCTTTTGTGAGGGAACCGGTTCCGAGTGGCTCTTTCACTGTTTCAGGTTGCTGACCCCTGCCCTATACCATATCTAGTCCAAATGACTTGGACTAGAAGACTTCCAAGGTGCTTTTTAGCCCTACAATTCTATGTTATATCTCATTTACTGAAGTGCAGTGAATAGATAAAAACATCATATATTCTTGCTTTTTTTCTTCATTTTTCTCAATAACTATCTGGCTGCAACAGAAACCTCATTCAGCTATTCTTGGGGTGGACATAGGAACATCAGAACTGGTTCAGCTACTATGAAGACTTGTAGTCTCTCATGCCAGATACACAGTTCTTCTTTCTGGTTGTTAAATGGTCAGGGAAGGGCACTCTGCACATGGCCAAGGTCATGTTTTGCTCCTCATATCTTATATAACATAATTAAAAGCAGCTTCTTAAGATGGATAACTTGTATTTGAAAGGGGTGGGTGTGAAGGGAAAGATATTTCCTGTTGCATACTGATATTTCTTTTTTCACCCAGCGTGCTGTATCCAGATGGTCTATACAGTTCTGACCTCTACGTAAGTTGTCCTCTGGGTATTTCTGGAAATTAGAATCCAAGGGTCCTGGGATAGGTGCCTAGCACCAACAGTCCCAAAGCAGAAAAGGATTGGTAGGGCTCACGATCCTTTTGCAGGGATAAGATTGCTGATCTTTGGGGCACTGAGTCAAAAAGTTACTTTGCGTAGGCCAACATCATGTGTATTCTTCACTTTCCAGTTTATGCTTCAGTGCAAAAGTTAAAATGTAGGTGTCCATTCTGGATAAAAAGGAGGCATGACATATGATGTTTCTTGCACTCATGATGTTGAGTAGGCATTGAAAGGAGTCATGCAACCTGCTAAGTGCATTCAGAAAAACTGGCCAAGTTTCCTTCCTTCTCAGCAGAGAGAAGAGACGGAGGTCTCTGTAAACTCTCTGGGTCATTCATCCAACAGATTGAAAGACTAAGAAAGCAGCTAATCACTTTAATGCTCTTTTCCCTGCTAGTGGTTCTTTTTTCTGGCATAATATTACAAAATAAAAGACAGAAATCTGTATGAAATGGACATGTATACCAAAGCTCAACAAACTTCAAACCAACTAGAGCCTACACATTTTAAAAGCACTCTGAAGCTCAGTATTAAGAGGCCACAACGGCATGAATGTTCATACCAGAGCTTAAGAAACCAATCAAACCAACATTGCAGTCATAGTCTTTACATTTATACAATCTCAGCAGCAGTAGTAATATGTGTCTGATGCACATAGCTTTGTATTATCTATTGCAAAATAAATCAACAGCACAGGCAGTCTATCCTACGCACATTACTGCTTTATTCTTTTTTTTTAAAGCAACAATTGGCTAGGTTTGAACTATGCAGCAGTGATTCCTTTTCACTACCACATTACTCAATCTAATCTAAATCAGTAGCAACAATAACATAAATGATCCCTATGCCTCTGCTGGAATTTTCCCCCCAAAAAACAACCCAGTCCCAAACCACAGAACAATTTTCTGGATGAGGTACTCAGAATTGTTGGAATGCTCAAGCAAAGCTCTACAACACAGCTGTTTTTTTACTTTGAACTTGATCTAACATTGAACAGAACTCTTGAAACACTCAGTTTTGTTTTGTGCTTAGAACCCTTGTTTTGAGAATAGAACTTTTTGTTTTGAAACATTATGCATATTCCTAATGCATCATAAGCAGCTCAGTCCCTTTTTAATTAATTTGTTGATTAAGCCAAGTCTAAATAGGTGACATCACCCTGTCAACAAAAGTGCGTATAGTCAAGGCTATGGTCTTCCCAGTTGCAATGTATGGCAGTGAAAGCTGGACCATAAAAAAGGCTGAGCGTCAAAGAATTGAGGCCTTTGAACTATGGTGCTGGAGAAGACTCCTGCGAGTCCCTTGGACTGCAAGGCGATCAAACCGGTCAGTCCTAGAGGAGATCAACCCTGACTGCTCTTTAGAAGGCCAGATACTGAAGTTGAAACTCAAATACTTTGGCCACCTAATGAGAAGGAAGGACTCACTGGAGAAGAGCCTAATGCTGGGAAAGATTGAGGGCAAGAAAAGAAGGGGACGACAGAGAATGAGGTGGCTGGATGGAGTCACTGAAGCAGTAGGCGTGAGCTTAAATGGACTCCAGAAGATGGTAGAGGACAGGAAGGCCTGGAGGAACGTTGTCCATAGGGTCGCGATGGGTCGGACACGACTTCGCAACTAACAACAAATAGGTGAATAGGCCAGACTACAAGTAGTTCCTGATTTAAGATGGTAATTGAGCCTGGAATTATAGTTGTAAATCATGCTAGCTGTTAAGCAGGTCACCATGTTTTTAAAACTCTTTTTACAACTGATTTTATGATCTTTATATGTATCACTGTGGTTGTAAATGAACACTGCTATTGTTAAGTGAACGCCGCAGTTGTTATGTGAATCAATTATCTGCAGTGGTTATTTTTTTGCCAGAATCCAGAAGTAAACACCAGTTTCCACCCAAAAAAAAAGTTGCAAATCGCAGTCACATGGCTGTGGAACACTGCAAATGGCCTAAATGCTGGCCATTTGCCAAGTACACAAAATGCACTTGCTTATCACCGGATTGTGAGCGACTGTCGAAACTATACAACTGAAAGTATAGGTAAAGATAGAAAAAAAGTTATGTGAAAAAGAAAAAAAATCTCTTCAAGGCACAATCAGATAGGCAGAAAGACTGCTCAAAGTTCTCTTAAACAGCCCATTTCAGGAGCGGGGGGGAAAAAGATCCGTGGATAAAGTCCTGCTTTTCCCTAAGAAATTGGTGTGTGTCGGGTGGGGGGGGGGAATGGCATGATGTTTATAGACTGTTGGAATAATTTTTATTTTAGCCGCTGTTTGAATTTTAGGGTTATCCTACAGCGTACAGAGTGGCCCAGACACCAGCAGCGGCAGCAGCCACAGCAGCAGCAGCCTACAGTGATGGGTATGTAGAGGCTTGGATTAATTAATTGAGTCTGGTTTTTTTAAAAAAAAATCTATTGCAGGGGAAAGGATTCTTAAAGGGTACAGGAATTATTAGCACTGTCCTTTCCACAGGCAACATCACAAAATTGCCAAGCTGCTAATTGATGAGTAAATTTTCCCCCCTCATTTTAATGTCCTTTTCCTAGAAAAAGAAGTTGATTACCCCAGTGGGGAAGCCTGTTGGGCAACATCTGGTCCACAAGCCTAAGATTTCCCCTCCCCCCTCCCCATCTTGACTGCTGGTGTTTTCTCTGATGCAGGTATGGACGGGTCTACACTACTGCCGAGCCTTACCACCACACGGTAACCCCTGCCTATGGAGTTGGTGCCATGGTGAGTCACTTCATGAATGGCATGCTACATCTTGGAAAGATAGCTGGGCAGGATCAATTATCATGCTGTCGAATCATCTGCTGTAAGCCAAGAACATCTGTACAACACAGACTAGTGATAGAAACACCGAGCAGATGAACAGCATCTGTCTTTCGTTGGAAAAGAAACATTTGCACATTGAGAGAGGGTGCTGTGCTTCCTGAATCAATTACATTGATCTTAAATGGCAAAAGAGAAGGAAAACATAACAGTAAAAAACTGTAGAAAAATACATAATCATGCAACCATTGTCAATTAGAATTCGTGGATCTGAAGACTACAGATTCGTGTGGGAAGAATAAAACTTTTGAGATATAAACTTACAGATCTATATAGTTCTTTTTTCCATGAAATATAACACACAGATGTAAAATTCTTTATCCATCTCCCTCAGGCTTTTCAAAGCCACAGCTCTTAGTGTGTGTTTTTATGAGTGGGAATTGGGGCAATTTTTGAAATTTTAAAATCTTAATACAGATGGTTCCCAAATTACAACCAGTCCATTTAAAATTACAATGGTGCTGAAAAAAGTTATTTGTGATTGGTTGTTGCACATAACAACCATTGCAGCACCCCTTTTGGTGGTGTGATCAAAATTCAGGAGTTTGGCATCTGGCATGTATTAATAACAATTTCAACATCCTGGGATTGCAACCTTCCTAGCCAGCTTCTGGCAGGTAAACTCAATGGGTAATCTGGATTTGGCTAACAGCTATGCAGTTCTCTTATCAAGTGCAGTAACTCGCTTAATAATCATGACAAGAAAGGTTGTAAAATCAGGTGAAATTCTGGTTCTAATTGTGGTGGTAAGAAGCTCCCTGTATCAAGCGAGGCATGTTTGTATTTCTGCAAAATGGCCAGCAGATAGCAGTGTTCACTTACTCATTGAGAATGTTTCTTTTTTCATCAATGCTAGCCCACATTGCACAGGTAATAGGATTCAGATTTGTCTGTTGAATTATCTTTACAGGGAAAAAGTCTTCAGTACTTTTAGAATGGAATCTTTCATATCTCCCTTGTAGGGAAATGCATAAGTGTAACTTTTTTAACTTTGGTTCTTGTGACAGTAATGATGAAATAGTCTGAAATTATGTGTTACATTGATGAAGTAAAAGAGGGCATTAACGGGCAGCAGGAAAGTAAAATAGAGATTAGAGAAGATATTAATTTTTCCCTCAAAAAGGGACATTTCTTTTCAATAGATCTATTCAGTTCAGGGAGGGTGGGAGTTGTGGGCCTGGGTCCTCTTTTATCAATTAGGTTTTGCCTCTTCCTTCTCCTTAAAATTCCAGTGCTATTGGCTGTGGTTGAGTGACAGGTAGAAAAGAGTTCTTTCTTAAAAGTTACACTGAAGCATTCCATGGCTTCTATGGCTTTTGGGTCTTTTATGTTTTGTCTCTAAGCCAATTCTCACTTCTCCTGCTTGCTTTCTCTCTTTCTGGCAGGCCAGTTTATACCGAGGAGGATGCAATCGCTTCACTCCATACTGAAGGACCAAGCACTGGGGCTGAGCAACCAGGAGGTGGCATGGATGATGGGATCCCATGCTGAGAACCTTGTCTCTCTGTGTGTGGGTGTGTATGAGTCTGTGTATGAAGGAGAGAATTAGACCATTGATGTGGATATCTCCCACCCACCAGTACAATACCCTGGGGACTGTTCAGGAATTTTCCTTGAGCCCATAAGAATTTTTAGCATTATTTACAATTCAGGCCTCTTCTGTATCTTCTGGGTGGGTAAAGACTAGCAGGTGGGCAGCACACAAAATAACAAAATGCAGATCAAATGGCAGATACGCAACCATAGCCAAGTCATGGGTCTTGAGACCCATAGGTATCCTATTTCAGTTAGACTGTGGGGAACCAAGTTTGGGACTTGGTAACTCCATTTTATTTCTTGGATATCCAAAAATTCTCCAACCGTTTAATTGGCTTCCAGTCTCTGTACTGGATCTGGTGCATTTTAAATCTGGATTGAGGCTCTTATAATTGTTACAGCCTCAGATAAGGAACTCTGGGATGGAAGAAGCACCACAGTTTCACCTGATCAAATATTCAAACACTGTAAAGTAATTGATTTCCAAACTTGGGGGTGTGTGTCAAAACAATAGATTTACACAGTTTACGCTTAACACAGTTTCCCCAGGAAACTTGGGAACTATTATGGAAATTGCTGAAAATAGTCCAAACCCTCTCATGTTACACTTCCCACAGTTCTTGAGTGAGAAGGCAGAGTAGTTTTCCAGCTGACCTCTGAAGGTGACATGGAACAAGAGTGGAAAATAAGCCACTCTCTTGAGATCATTGTATTCCAGCTCCAGTCATCTCTGGCCGTCGACTGGGAATTATCTGGAAGAGACCCTCTAGAGGGTCATGTGGTCCCTTGTCACTTAGATTCTTTTATAGTTCTCTGCTTTCTCCCCTCATTGCCTATCCTTTTCCTTCACCTTGACTGCTCTTTTATATTGTGCTCCTTCATGCTAGCTCTCGTCTATCTTTGTGTGTGTGTGTGTGTGTGCTTTCTTGCATTTCCAATCTGCTTTGGGTATCAGCTCAGTAACAGAAACAAGGCTCTTATTTTCTGTAAAAATGAAAATCAAGTTTTTGCTTACAAATGTTCCCTATTTTTATCCAGTTAAGAAAATATGTCAACTCATTTCGGATATCCTTCCCCCCACCCACCCACACACACACACAGAGGCCATGTGTGTGAAGAAACAGTTCTGTTTGCAGGAATGACACATAGCTTTACTTGCCTCAAGAGAACACAGCCTTATCCAAGAGGCAACTACTAAACAAACAGGCAGTGCTTTTTTCATAGTTCTTCAATGCTTCTCCAGTGCAGAATCTTTTTTTTTTGTCTGAATTGAAAAGCAAACTGCTCCCATCTCCCTATTTTCAACTGACTGGGCTGGCAAAAAGAAGCATCCTTCATTCATATTAAGGGCACAGGCTTGCTTGATAGGAGCCAAGCCAGCTGTGTGGCTTTGCCTTCAAACATTTTGTCATTGTTTCAGTATGTCCAGCATGCATCAGCTGAAGCACACATCTGCTTAAACTTAGGCCGGCCATTTTGCAGCAGCACAGTATATGGAAAAGCATGCCTATGTACAGTATATGCATTGTACTTGATGACATCCACCATTGCACCAAGTTTTCAACGTTTTTTGGAAATAATAACAATACAAACTTTTGCACTGCAATTTGTGCACTTAAAAAGACATGTCTAATATATTTTGGTATGCTCCTCTCTTAACCACCTGATTTTAATCTTCTAGTTTTACCAGGACTGATTGATAAATATAGAACAATGAATGGGGAAGAGTTATTATTTTTTATATTAAAATGTGAACGTTTTAGCTGGAATACAAATAAATACTGTATTTGTGGATATACAGGAAAGATCAACAAATTAGTAATACTGGAAACTTGAAAGTCACTGATTGGGAAGTTTACATTCCCTGACATATATGCTGATATAGATATATACACAGGCATGAGTGTTATTGAAACATTTCTTTTTTTAAAGAAATATATTTAACCATCATTTTCTCCTAAAGGCTGTTATCCCAAAGCAGAGTCTATTTCTGTTTGTGGCAATTTTGCTTCACTGTATTTCTGAATTTATGTTGCGGTGCCTCTCAAGTTCATAATGCAATATCTCAGGGAAAAACTTCTCTATATAGATGCTTGTTCTTCTTTCTGCTGTTTCCACATTACTGTAATAAAATTCTGGTTCTGGCTAATTTCTGTTACTCTGCCTCTTCTTCTTTCTTTTCCTCCATCTCTTTTTCTATTGCTGCATCCTTGCTCTTTCCCTTATTTAGAATGATGCTCTCTTCGCTTCCATCAGGGAGGTGGGGAGGGGATGGTGTCACGGTAGGGGCTTTCTGAAATGGGCAGGCTAAGATTGGAAATAGGCATTAATTTGGGGAAATGTGGATGAAAACAGAGAAAAGGCTAATTTTATTTTTAAAGCTGCCGAACAGTTTAGATAATGGTGATGGCAGAACAAAATAAACATGTAACCTGTGAGAAGCAATGCATTTCTCAAGGTGTCTCCTAAAACCCATCCCTGCTCCTATTTAAAAATATTTGGCTGCTACTGCTCTTTGAAGACAGGAAATCCAATATAATAGTAAAATCGGGTGAATCTTTGCTATTTTTAGAATGGTCTCTCATGAAGCCATTATGTAGTGCTGTGTTGTTGTTTTTTGCTGTATCTGTGTGTTGCCTTGAGCACCCCAAGACTCTGAATGTTGTCTTTTGATGAATCACGTTTCTAGCCTCTGTAGCTGTAAAGTTTGAACTTAGTGGGCAATTTTGGCTGAAATCTTAGTAAGCATAAAAATAAGAAGAAATGACCTAATTATTAATCAGATTCATATTCTGGCCAACTCCCAACCACTCTGGATACCTTACAAAAAATAAAATAAGGAAAATACAATAGTAACCAGTTGGAGAATTATGTGTATTTACACACAAACACACACACACACACAGGGAGAGAGAGGGAGAGAGAGAGATTAAAAGAATCAAAGTTGGGTTTTTTCTACTTGACCCAATTCACTATCCCCAAAAGCGAGTGGAGTATATCCATGACTTTGATCTGAAGTGCTATAAATGTGATATGAAGTGCTGCTGTTTCTGATTCCACAGCCTACGTTCCCCCTCCTAACATGCTGCTTTTCCTAAACTAATATTTTGTCTCACCCTATTTAAGAATGCCTTTTCTTAGTAGTATCGCAGGCTAAACTAAGTTCTCTTGTCTTACTAGAATTTATTTCATCTCAATGCTGTTGAAAGGCTGATCTTTCTCTTAGAACCCCTGTCTATGTTTCTAAAAAATTATTTCTCCAGCACAGTCACCCCTATTAAAGAAAGGGCCCCCCAAACAGTGGGTCTTTTGCATCTTGAGTTAACTGACTGCAGCAAAAATCTATTGCAGTTCAACTTACTGGTTATAGCTATTAAAGATGCAGGAGCCCGCCCTTCTTTTGTACCTGGCTATCGTAGTACAGACTAGCTATAGGAATGAGAAATAGTTTGTGTTAGGTTTTTCCCCTCCTGTGCTCATTTTGAATTGGGAGGGCATTCTTGATACCTGGTGTTCTCCCATATGCAGGCTAAAATGAGCACAGGGGCACATAGTCCCTTCTGTCCTCTGGATTTTTCCCTCACATTGCTACATGTGCAGATCAGCATCACAAATGAGATTCAGGATGTTTTAAAGGCGTTACTGGAACAGAAATGCCACAAACCTCTGACATTTATTTCTGCATAAATGAGCATCGGGCGGATATTTGAAAAAAGGGACTCCTTACATTTAGAAATGCATTTTTGTGGTGACAGAGAATAAATTTCTATTTCCTTTGGCAATCTGGTTCTGCTCCAATGTTATAGTTTGAACTTCTTTGCATGCCTTTGCTTTCCATTAAGTTTTGCTCACCCTGAGGCCACATCACCTCATTCTTTGCTTTCCTCCACAGCTTCGTTCCTCTAATGCAGGGGTGTCAAACTCAATTTCACTGAGGGCCGCATCAGCATTGCAGTTGCCCTCAGGGGGCCGGGTGGGTATGGCCAGGGTGGGCGTGGCCTACTGGGTGGGCGTGGCCAGAGTGCGTATGGCCTGCTGGGTGGGCGTGGCCAGCTCTACATTATTCGCATCAAGGATGCCTATGGAGGGCCTGGGCAGGAGTGGGACAGATCTGAGGGTCTCTGGCAGGAGGAGGGTCTCTGGGCCAGGGCCCAGGCAGTGGGGGCCGTTCCCTCACTATTTCCAGGATGGCTTTGTGGGCCGCATGAAACCACTTCGCGGGCCGGATCCGGCCCCCGGGCCTTGTGTTTGACATGTCTGCTCTAATGGTTTACTCTTGTACTTTTTTCCCCCTCTCTTTCGTCTCTTACTGTTTTCCTATAGCTTTGTCTCTTTCCTTATTTTCATGCTTTCTGTCTGTGTGCGTAGATTCCCACCACTTTTTTGCTTCTTTTCCTTGTCCAGCTGAGGTTTAAATTAGAAAAAGCACAGGATAGACATGGGTGGTTGGCTATAAGAAGAAGAGCAAGTAGCCTAACCTTTCCCTTCTTTTCTTTTTCTTTTTCTTTTTTTTTTTGCTGCAAACTGTCTGGTGCCCCCCCCCCGACTCAGGAGGGGATTTTCCTTCGCCTGCAGAACGAGAGCCCATCTTAAAATGAGAGATTTTTTCCCCCACCAAGTCAGCTTTTGAATGGGAACAACATTTTTTGCAGTTTCTTCCTCAGATCCTTTCTTTTCCCAGTCTTATTTGGCTCACAGCCTCCCCAGGTAAAGTTTTTTTTTTAAAAAAAGGGATAGAAAGATATGTGCGACTGTGACTGGCTTCTTCCATCACGTTTTGAGATCAAGAAGGAAATCATATTGGCAGCAGCAGGTTTTTTTTTTCCCCTTCTCATTTTATCGCTTATAATCCCCAGTCAAGGGTTCATAAAATTCCCATGTTAATCCATCAAATTAAACCACGGTTTGCTTAGCCACAGTTTATTTAACTAACTACAATTGGCTCAGTTCATACAACATATGGACAAACAAAGCTTCATTTACAATGTGTTTTGCACAACAACAAAGATCAGGCAAAACAAATTCTGCTGTGGTTCTGAGCTACTTCTGGTTTGATCCTCAGCTTCTTGGAGTTTAGCTGCACTCTTTCTCTTCTCTGTGTGTTCTTTGACTGTTTGCCCCAGTGCAGATTCTTTCTATTTTGGCTCTTTGCTTTCTTCTTCTTTGCTTTCCTTTGCTCTTTTCTTCTTGTGCATGTGTACTTTTTTGCTCGCTAGCTGACTTTTCCCTCTATAGCTTCATTTCTGCATGCATTTTTGGGTGAATTATTAGATTTGGTATATACAATATACCTAATTATAACTCTGTTAACTGCTGTATGAAAGAATGAGACTGTCTTCTGTTCATCTTGGGACCCTGTTGCTAAACCTGGAACTCTCAGCATTTATAAGTTGTGATGCTGTTTGAACGGGATTGGGAGTTGTAATCCAACAAAAAAGGGCTATAAATTCTCCAATCCGTTTTAGAGCTAAGCAACTTCGAATACTTCCTTTCTTGCCTAAATGCTTCCAGTCTTGGAGCAGGTTTTTCCTGTAGTTCATAAGAATAATCAGGAACTAAAAACGAAGGCAAGAAGTCATTTTTCATTGCACCAGATTTAAATTACCCTGGAAATATACTTGTAGCATGTTTCTCGTTCTCTTTCTAGATTTGCTATATGCTATCCAGCCTGCTTCTCACTGAAGTCTTCTTTCTTCTTCAGCTTCCTTTTTTTTTTGTCTTCTGCCTTCTTGCCTTTTCTTTGTTTCCTCTCTAATATTCAGGAATCTCCTCTTTTTCTTGATTCCATATTTGTTTCTTTTGTTCCTCTTATTTAGCAAAAGCCCGGTGTAGAATGCTGCACCCACTTTACATGCATTGGCCAGATCCTACCATCCTTAAGCCATGTCCTTACTTGCACCTAAACATGATACAACGTGCCCTGATGGTATCTTCTACCTGCCCCATTTTACAGCTTTTGACAAAACAAGACAGAACTAGTGTCTATTGATGCGAGTATTTATAATTTAATGTTAGGAATCTGATGTGCTTGCATAAGAAGTAGCAGCACTTATACTGTTTAAAATTGAAGACATGGAGAGATTACAAAACAAGATATTTCCTGCCTGAATGCTTACAATCTAATATTGTTTCTCACAGAAGAAGAAAAGGTAGTGGGAGGAAACATATTTAAGGATTTTTTTTTCCTGCAAAAATCTCAAACCACACAAATCTCAGTGGAATTAGGAGAAACTTAGGTGCGGCTATGTATGTTTCAGTTGAACTGAAGCTGTGGCTTTGTCTTCATCTCTTCCCCTTGTTCATCTCCATGAATGAGACAGGCATAAGTAATGCATAATTGTACTAGTGTTCACGTTCTGTTCCCACCCCCACCCCCCTTTTGGCACCCCATCAAGTGCAGCCTCAAATTGTGGGAAATCTGTCATGTTACTTTGGAAGGAAGCCAGATGTTTGGTATGAGCAGGAAGAAAGGCAACAGGCAGAATAGAGACAGAAAGAACCAGTTTTATGCCAAGATAGCTTTCTGCTGCTTCACAGCTTGAGGGATAGCATTACAACTCAACAATGGGGAAAGACCTACTCTCAGTTCAGTGGGAAACAATTTAAGCCTGTCTCACTCATACCCTGGGGACAAGATGGAGGCAGCATCATGTGGATCTGGTATACACAGAGGCAAAAAAAGATGTTACCAAAACAAGTTTGGTAACTGACTCACTGATCTTTCTTTTCTCCCTCTTGCTTAGGCTGAATCATCATCTCTTACGCTCTCTAGTTTCTTGACTGGCCTGCTCCATTGAATGTTTGCTATCTTTTTGCAATTTTCTTCTTGCTGCTTCTTTTTCTCTAAGTCAGGCTTTTTGCATTATTTAAACTACTCATCCATGTTACTGTAAAGAGAGAGAGGAAGCAATTTTGGTTATCATGAAGAAAGAGCAAAAAATAAATAATCCCCCATCTTATCTTCATGTTCTTCTGCAGAACTCTTCCATTGCCTCTGGTTCAGTTCCCGTATTAAAGTAAGCCAACTGTGAAAAGTCTTCCAAGACCAGAGAATGTGGGAAGAGACAGCAAAGCAAGATGAATATCATACTTGCTTCTTTGTGTTCTGTTTAATAGGAAGCAGACACCATCATTCCTCACAAATGAGAGGGTGGATTGAACAAAGAAATTTCTATCTTGTCTGGTTGTAGTTGCTGTGCTGGACTTGCCTGCCTCACATTTTTGCATGCTTTATTCCTTCTCTTTTTCTGAGTTGTGCTTCTTCTCATGTTTCTTTTCTTCCTCTGTGTGGTTTGTTGGATCTATCAGTGATCCAACAAATAAAATAAATAGTCAAAGGACACAGTCATGGATCCTTCCTTCCTTTTTTTATTTCTCATTTACACTTCAGCTCTGAGGAGGGAGAGCATTATTTTCTGATTGGACAGTACAAGGCAAAATATGGTCCATCTTCTGTGAAACAGCAATAACAAATTTCATGGAAGTCAACATTGACTAATCATTAGGAGAAGATCTCCAAATCCCACTCTTAGACCAAAGTAAGGTGGTCAGTATCCCCTTCCTCATCCTTGTTTTTCTACTTCCTTAATCTTGTAAGTATTATGAAAAACAGTAGCACTATGTGTACTCTTACATGTGTCCGCTGCCTCTCTTCCCCTTGAAAGATGCAGTCCAGTAGCTAAGAGCAAGGCAATGGTTGTGCTTCACAGTACTGCTCAATTTCTAAAAGCAATTCCCCCATTTGCTAACTGAGAACAACTGGAATTGTAGTCCCAACACCTTTTAAAGGTGTTACATTTGATAGCCCAATAAGTACTACGCTATTTTTACCTATTTCTTTTTCATTATTCTTTTCTATTCACACAATTTTGTCCCTTTACCTCTGCAACACTATGTATGTACTTTCTTCTTTGGCACACTTGTCTTGCTTGCTTCTTCTTTCTTATCTCTTAAAGCCTTTCCACCATTTGCTTATCATGAGTTCTCTAAGGATGTTCTAATCAATTCTGTCACTTAATTGAGAAGCAGCTGCAAGCAGATATTTCTTTTCTGCTCTGTTGCTATGCAGCTTTTGTGCTATTATCAAGCTACCAATGCTGAATCAGGACTAAAGTATTTTTGTTAATTTGCAGAAAATTACTTGCATTTAAAATGTTCCTATATATAGAATCTACATACAGCCCATGTATTTTCTTGCCTTGCCTGCCTTTTCTTCTCTTCACCCTCCCTGAACCCTGCACTTAGTTCTGCACTGATTTTTCCCCCCAAGACTTTTTCATGCATAAAGCACTTGTCTGCTTTAAATCATCTCTTTAATAAAACCAGCATTGTCTGGAATCTATATTTTCAAAAACCTTTTGATCGTTTTCTTTCAGTAACTGCATTCATACATTTATGTTGAACAGCTGTGATGTGCTTTTTAATATTGTGTAATACTGTGCTTTTCCCTTTTTTACTCTAGCTTTATTTGTCCAACCATCTGCACTCTTGTTTGTTTTTTTCATTCTCATTTATCTTGCATTTTTTTCAAGGGTTATCCTCAACTTTTTCCTGCAATGTAGGAACTATTTTTAGAATTGGTACTATCTTTTTTTTCTCTTTTGCTTCCTCTCTTTTATTTCCTTTTTCTTGTTCTCTTCTTTCCATTTTTTTCATTATCTTCCTTATTAATGCAACAATGAGGGAGGGAACCAGTGACGAGTGAATTAAATAATTAAATTAAATTAAATTAAATTAAATTAAATTAAATTAAATTAAATTAAATTTTGATTAGGAGTAGAGAATAGGATTAGCATCAACTTAATAGTGAATCTGAATTTAATCAATAAAAACAACTTATTCTCTGTTAACTCTTCTGTTTCCATTTTCTGCTTTTCTCTAATGTGTCCTAAGCCATTTCTCCTCCTCTAACCCAATGCCTTCTCTTTGCTTTTGCTCAATTTCCTTTCCTTTCCTCTCCTTTTTCCTTTATCTCCTTTTTCTTTTCTTTCTCCTCCTTTCTCCTTATCTTTTTTTCTTTCCTTTTTCTCCCAACCTTTACATACTAATGAAATAAGAGTTGAATGGCCTTGTTTAGTGGCCAAATCCTTATGAACTTTCTAATTTACCCATTTTGCTTACTCCAGTTCCTGACCTTTGCTATAAAATTTCTATCTCTTGTTTATTCACTTTCTTCTGCTCTGTTCATGCACATTTCTCGTTCTTATTACTATATTTCTTTTCCTTTGCACTGACTCTTCATGCTTACCTGTTTTTGTTTGTGCTTTCATAGAGACTGTGCTTTCCTCTCTCTACCCTTCTTCTCTTTGTCCTTTGTCTCTCTTCTCTCTGTTGATTCCATTCCATTTCTCAACCTTTCTACACCCGTGTATCTTTTTGGCTTTATTCATCCCAGAGCTATGGCAACACTCCAATTAAATCATTTTGGTTTGTGGGCTTTACAGACGTAGAGGCCATTATAATATAACATGCATTATTTCAATTTCTGCAGCATATAAAAAGGCTAACTACTCAGACTTTGAGGACATCTTACCTATAGTACTATCTTGGTGGTGATCCTGTTCCAATGGCCAAGGGCTCTAAAGACATAATTGGTGTATTCGTACTTGTGAATCTTAAGGCTAGTTGAGCTTTTGTATGACCACAGGCTATGAGCCATTGAGCACAGTCTACTTGAAGTATTTGGATGCTAATGTTAATCCTTTTATTTTCTGATACTCGCCTATTTTTTCCTATTATTCTCTTTTTTCCCTGCTTCCATGTCCTCTTTCCTTCCCATCAAGATATCTGTATTGCAGTATTGACATGTATTCTCCAATTTACACTGTTTCAATCAATCTGGTGATGTTAGACTTTTTTTAGCAATCATGAAATAATAAGCAGCAGGGGTTTTGTGCAATAAGCTACAGTCTGATACTCTTCCATACAGTAAAACTCTGATCTAGATGAGAGAAAATAGTCAGATGGGTCTGCTTTTAGTCTGCATTGATAATATTTGTCAATACAGGATGATATTTATGGAGGTGCCCATTTTGTTTCTTCTGTCCCCACCCTAAATTTAACAAGGCAGGAACATCTGAGATTTACTGTACCTACAGATTATAACATTTATTAATATTGTAGTGGTATTCTCATTATTGTCTATGTACATGGGCTGCCTTCTCTATTAGATAAATTGCTTTTCAGCAGAAATTGCTTGGAATAGGATATTTATTGGCTAACTGCTCTATCAGTCACAAAGTCTTGTCTCCCATTTTTTTGAAACAAACAAAAATAAGAAAATACTTAAAGAGTATAATTAAATAAACAATATGTGTGTATATATGTATGTAAGAGCTAACAAAAGACTTGCACATTTTAAATTAGGAAAAGCAAAGCTCACTCATACTGTCACCATATTTCCATTCACAGAGCTGTTTATATACAGGCAAAGACTATAATCACCTTGTGAAATGTATAAATAGATAAACATTTGCAAACATTTTTTTAAAAAAAGCTTATGTACATAGTAACTCAGCTGTTCTTGCCAAACAATACCTAATCACTACATCACAGGAATACACAGGTACACTGCAAATTTGCATTGTGAATCCCATGGTATGCATGAGAGAACAGGTGGATATTAATTATTTATTTCAGTAATTCTCTACATCAGATTTTGTGTTGCTACATCACTATGTTTCCAAGAGAAAAACATTTTAAGGATTGGAAATCACAAGAATAAACATCACAGTGTATTCCGCATACAAAGTAGGTCCCAGAGTGTGACTTACTGTCCTATTTTTTATTTAAAATGCTAATTATTGTTCAATATTTTCAAATAGTGTGTGTCTTGTATTTCTAATAAAATGGATTTTCATTTCATTAATGTTTGCTTTTTTCCCCATCTCAGAGTAATATCATGCTTACTTTAATTCTTCAGGAAGTATAATTTCACTTATTTCAGAGGGCTTGATTTCCTTGGAATGACATGGCACAAGAAGAGTATTTATAATAATTGCATTTGTGAACAAGTAAACTAATTGTAAGCATAAAGTTCAAAGCCATTAATATTCCAAAGGAAACCTGCAAGAAATTTAATCTCATCAAAAAACAAACAAACCAGGATTCCCAATGCACTTGGGTGACTCAGACTCAGCTTTTTGATATTGTATGCTTCTGAATTTGTTTTAGGACTGATCCTACATTATTAAATGTTTGCAGAAGTTAAGTTTATAACTCAAGTCTGATTTATTTGAAACTGCAAAACAATTGTTTTCCTTTTTATCACTGAAGTTTTGTGGTGTGGGTGGTTTGTCTTCTCCTTGATGGAAATGTATGTTTTGCCCCACTTCCTAAGCTCAAACTGACCAATATTCTCCTCTTCGCTACTAGAGATTCATTATTTTATACCTGCAGTTTATTTCTTCCTGCATTAATAGTTTATAATTTCTCTTCCTGACTCCCCTTCCTATTCTGACTTCCAAACCTAAATAAAATCATGATCACAGTTATTGAGGAAAATGCTTGTTGGCAAATTGGGCAAAATGCTATCACTTCATGTTCATACTTCACAGGGATTTTTAAACACAACACAGGACTGGCTGATGTTCTTGGTTAGCTTTTTTAAAAATTTAATCTTCCCTTGCACAGCATCTTCTTATAGCAACTTCTGGGGTTATCTTTGGTTCATTTTTTATATGTACAAACAAAAAAAAACCCTACAAGCATTCTGAAAAATATGGATCAGGATATGTGAGCAGTATCAATTTATTTCCTTGTGAGGTAGAGGAAGAGATTATTTTTGTTATTTTGTGATTGCTTAGGACAAAATGGTGATTGGATGACATTCTCTGCATTCTCCTTTAGAAGGAAAGCAGGAGAATGCAGAGTACCTCATAGGGTCCCTTGGATACGGGTATCCAGAAGGAAGAGGACCGTGGGGTGAATTCAAACTGCATTGTAAGGTTTTTGTGTTGGACTCATTAGGAGGGGAGGAAGGGCGGAAAAATTTTCTTGGCATACACTTTTTTCCTCCCAAGCTTGACAACCCTAATGTCCCAAAGGGGAGTTTAATAATCAGTTAAGATCTATCGTAACCAGTGTTTTTTTGTAAAAGAAAAAGGTGCCGGAACTCATACATGTCATACAACCCGCCTTGCCTACCCTACAAGGTTCCATCCAAAAAAGGTGCCGGAACTCCGTTCTGAGCATTCTATGACAAAAAAAGCCCTGATCGTAACTATTTTTTTGGGTGAGTGTTCATAACTACATTTCCAAATTACTATTCTTGCACAGCAAAAACATTATAGTACATTATTTGTTATAGTTATTTTGAGTACAAGTCAGATACATAATAAAATATAGAAGAATTAAGATTTGCTAAAAACATCTGTCCAATTACAGCTGTTTGATTTTAGTCATATGTTCTGTTTGCCTGTTGTACCAGTTGAAATAATCCTTTCTTCAGGCCTGCACATTTATTCTAGTTAGTAGGGAAGCTGCAGTTGCTGAATAGGTACAGAAAAGCAGCCAGGGAAAATAAGGAATTATTTAAAAATAATAATGGAGTTAGAAAGGTCTTGAGGAGTCATAAGGGGTCAAGGCTGAAATCTGAAAAATTCTTATTAATTTCATTAAGTTGTATGGCCCTTTAAAATATACTGAACCATCTCTGTTAACATTAACAGCAGCAAGGATTCAATATATTTTTATTGAAAAATATTTTGGATTCTGTTTTTTGAAAACCAACTTATTCTTTCATATTCATATTCTAAATCATAGGAATATGCCTGGTGTCTAGAATAATTTCACAAACATAGTATTTAATTCAAATTGGAAAAAATTCTTGGGCTATTCTCTTATTCATGGTATTGTGTGCCACACTGAAAAATTTTAGAGTTCAAATCTTTAATGTATAATTTAAACTATTGCTATTAATAGATTTTTTAATAGCTTGAGTTTTGAATTATTGAATTTGTGTTTTTAGCTTAAACAGGGACACAGAATTTAATTTAATAGATGTGAAATATATGAGCTTCTAATGATGCAGTAAAATATATGACAATTCATATTGGTTACTTACCAAATATATTTATTTATACCTGTTTATTATATTTGTGTCATCCTTTTGTTATATTCTTTCAAAATTGTAATGATAAAATGTGAGAGCATCAGCTTCTGCGCAATAATTCTGGTGCCTTTCATTTTTAAAAAATAAATTATATTTTATTCAAACATGCTGAAAACTCATTTTTCCATGAGATTTTTAGACAAGAACTTTCTTTTTTTTAAGACACTATTCATTAAAAAAAATACAGTATATATTTGCCACACGTCACTGCACAGTCAGCCACAAATCTCTGGTAGGAAACAAATGGTTTAGAATAACTCTTCTAAATGTGGAATTATATTTGGCCAGATATTTTAAAAAATCAGCTTGACAGCAAATATCAAGGCTAGAGGATGCTGAAAGGTCTTTAGCATATTGTTGCTATGAACTTTAGGCCATTTTCCACGAAAATCTGCAGTATTAGGCATTAACCCACTTTGCACTGTTTTTCTTGCTGAGAACTCCCTTGCTTTTGAGTCTTTGGGCATCAGCTCGGTATTATGAACAGAGAAAGGTTCAATGTCTCATCTAAAAAGCATCCTCTCCTCTTATGCATTTAAAATAAAAAGACTGGTATGACAGGTGCTAATGAGAAAGAAGGATAAAAGGAAAATGTGTTGATTCTCTCAGTTTGTGCTTCTTTGCTTTGTCTCCTTTCAATATTAGGCTTCTCTTATATCACTCAGCCAGCTGCATGAGGATCATGCATGAAACTGCACTCTCAGTTGTCCCACTGGTTGGCTATACTGGCAGATTATAGGCAAAAGTGATGCGTTGTCATGTGCTATAGGCACATAAAGTCAGAGTGTAAAAGTTTATATAGCAGTGAGGTTGGTACCCTGTATTGCCTACAAACCCATATATGCTCTTCAGTGTAGCTGGTGCTAACATTTCAACATGCTCCCTTAATAATTTATAAATTAGGACCATGTGCACTTTATTTGCTCTGCATTTGCTCTGATATGCAGTGGAAGACCACTCTTTTCAGCCTCAGACAATCCTGGGTGAAAAACAGTGGATATTTATGATGGACATTTCCATTCTGCTGGATTGCAAAACTGATTCTAGGTCTTCATTTCCTGCAATAGTCAGTAGACACTGAGACTGGGATCTACTCTTGGCAGAGATTTGGATGCACTGAAGCACCATAGGAGAAATTGGAGCCGAATAAGAGAATAAGAATGCCCAGTCATAAATAGAATGGTCTCCATAGCAGCCCTATTGCAGAAGCACCTCTGTCTCCTTATCAGTCATTCAAGTCTAAACCTGAAGAAAATCTCCATAGACAGACAGACCCAAGAGTAACTTTTAAAATTACATACTATAATTTCATGAAATATATCTTACATATGTAGACCAAAGCATGTATCTACTTCATACAGGTTGTAATAATCCTGTCTCAACCCCCAAAATTAAAAATTAAATTGGATAGAAGGGCCAAAGTGCTCAAACCCCTCCCCCCAGTTCATGTTCTGCACTTCAGTTGGAGGTCATGTTGAAAACAAGGATAAAACACTTCATCAGCCCTTCCGTTTTATTAGTTGTTCCTTATTGTTCAGATTGGGCCTCAATAATATAACGTAACATTTGGAGCCAAAGATGGAGATGAGTAGACCAGCACTGGAGGCCAGGATGGAGAAGATCTCCACAGCGACTGTGTATTTTCCTTTTGTGCTTAAATAGACTGGAACAAATGATACCCAAACACTACAGAACACCAACATACTGAAGGTGATGAATTTGGCCTCATTAAAACTGTCAGGCAGTTTCCTAGCTAAAAAGGCTACAACAAAACTGATTGTAGCTAGAAAGCCCATGTAACCTAACACACAGTAAAACATGGTGGCTGATCCTTCATGACATTCAAGTATTATTTCTCCAAAAATCGAATGCATGTCTAGATTTGGGAAGGGGGGTGAGATTCCCAACCATAAGACACAAAGGCCTATTTGGAAAAGAGAACAATAAAACACAATGGAAATGGCCAGTCTCTTCCCCATCCATTTCCTCATTCTAGATCCTGGTTTGGTGGCCATGAAGGCAAGAATCACAGTGATGGTTTTGGCCAAGATGCAAGAAACAGTTAGGGTGAAAATAGATCCAAAAGCCACTTGTCGGAGGAGACAGGTCACTTTTCTGGGCGGGCTGAGGAAAAGGAAGGAGCAGAGAAAGCAGAGTAGGAGGGAGAAGAGGAGAGCGTAGGTGAGATCCCGGTTGTTGGCACGGACAATTGGTGTGTCCTGATGCTTAATGAAAATGACCAGGACCTGGACTGTGAGCAGAGAAAATAAAACAGCAAAAAGAGCTAAGCTTATCCCCAGAGGTTCTTTCAACGAGAGATAGTTGATTGTCTTCGGAATACAATGAGATTTATTCTTGTTTGGATAGTGATCTTCTGGACACATGGTACATATATCCATGTCTAGAAAGAAGAGGTGCAAAGCAAAGTAGACTAAGGTGATTTACAATGTATCTATGGAAAATCCTGGAATCATCTACACACCCAGGTTTTCTAGCAGAAAATTGGTCTACTAGAGCACGCCATCCAGCACCTCCTTCCAGTCATTGAGAAAGGAACCCCGCTCTCCCCCCCCCCCACAAATATCCTTTCTTGCTGCATATCAAAAGCAACGTCTCCTAGTAAAAGTAAAACTGGGCTTCGTTTCAAGGGACATTTTGTTTCAAACTATCTACTCTGTACTATGATGGGAATACACTTCCTTTCTAGTCACTGGTTGCAATGATGTACAGCTATTTTGTATTTGGCTGAAGAACTACAATATATGGTCGCTTCTGAAATGATCACTGCTAGTGTAGTAGTGGTGGGTTTTCCTTTTTTGTTTTTAATTCAATTGGGGAACCAGCTGAATTCCACTTTTTTCCTGTTTCTGTACCATTTAATTATCTGCCTATGCTGTGCTTGGTTTGCGACAGTTGAGTTAAGGTAGAAAGGGAGACTGAGGCCAAATAAGGTTTTACTCAGCTCAACTTCTGAAAAGCTTTTAATTTTTTTAACTTGATGAAAGATAAAATCGTAGTTTGTTTCCTTCCTTCCTTCCTTCCTTCCTTCCTTCCTTCCTTCCTTCCTTCCTTCCTTCCTTCCTTCCTTCCTTCCTTCCTCTCTCCCTCCCTCCTTTCCACCAGAAGATGCAACAAGAAAGTGTCAAGTGCAAAAGGAATCAGTGTGTGGCATATGGGTACTATACATTTAACAAGAGTTGCCAGTCAGAAGGTGCCCTTAGTAAGTCTAAATTATTTTAAACTGAAAGTAACCATTTCTGTGGGTATTCATTATTTTAGCAGCTGTTGTATGTGCTGACCCATGGTGGTGCAGTGTTTAAAATGCAGTATTGCAGGCTAATTCTATCAACTGCCAGCAATTTGATTCTCATTGGCTCAAGGGTGACTCACAGCCTCCCATCCTTCCAGGGTCAGTAAAATGAGCTCCCGGATTGTTGGGGGCAACATACTGACTTTGTAAACTGGTTAGAGAAGGCTGTGAAGCACTGTCTAAGAGTTATTGCTATTGCTGTTGGTATTGCTTACTATTATTCTTCCCATGAACCCAAGGACCTCTTTATCAACTGAGATGAACTGATTGTGGGCACTGAATTCAAGTGAGCTGTGGAAAAATGTTCTTGCTCCAGTAAATATTACATTGTGGACGTTAGCTTATGGAAAGAGTCTAACCATGGAGACTACAATTTTTCAAAGAACAACTATAGAAAGGAAAGTGATCAATACTTTCTTTCTCGGCAGGCCAGGAGGGGTTCAGAACCAGGAAAATGCACCAATTGGAATAAGCATTTTCTGGGAGGTACACGACTTGTTACCCTGGCCAAAGAACTGGCTTGTGCATGAGAGGCTAGCAGCTTAAGGATGGATTGCAGCCAAGCCCTTCTGTGCTGTCTCTTACCCTTCTCAGTGGAAACTTTGCCCGGAGGACATGGAGAACAATCATAGCAGCAGAATTTTGCCCCTTCCTTCTTCTTTTTGCTGGAACCAGGAAGGCAGTTTGGGTTACACACAGAAACAGGCGGTACCTGTTCATTTGAAGAAAACATGGACATAAATCATAACTGAATAACACAAATAATCTCACATTTCTCATAATAAATGCATGGTTCTGCCGTCCTCACTGTCAGATTTTACAAACTATTAATATCCTTAGACCATCAATACTTCTGAGAAATATGGCTTCTGGTTCTGGATCGCGGTGCTGGCAGACATAAGAGGTGATCACTCCTCACGTCGTCTGGCTTTCTTTCACCAGGGGGCCCCTGTAAAGGGGTCGGAGGTTGCCTTGGAGGGGCGATGAGCAGGGGAGAGGACCCTCCAATCGATGGTGGAAGGGTGGCAGCCCTCCTGTTTACCTGGAGCAGCTCTTCGGACTGACGAAGAAAGGATCGGCCGCTCCCATGGCCCATCGCTTCTGCCATTTCCTGCTGAGGCCAAACTTACAATCAAGCACTTGAAAGCACAGTGGAGAAACTGGGTGAGACCTGCCTTCTCTTTATTCCAACTTTTTACTTTTTCCTGTTAAAAGCCTCTTGAATCTGCTTCCCCTTGCGAGGAGAGAGGGTAGAGAACTTTTTTCTTTCCACCCTTTTAAATGTTGGTGTTTGAATACACCGGGGAAAAAAACCTTGAAGAAACATAACTAACTAATTGGATCTACATCCCTTTTATATTTGATGACCCCAAAAACTCCTATCTTCACAGGAACTGGCTACCTTATCTATTTGTTTTAAAAAAAGGAGAAAAAATAAAAAAAGACGTAGAAGGATTTAAATTTGATAAAAATTTACTCTGAGAAGGATTTTACATGCTCTGGGGACATCATGTGGCTAAGCCTGATACAGCAAGTAAACATTACTGGCAAATAAATCTGTTTATAATTTGGATTTGTCCTGGGCACTAGCTAAAGATAAAAACTTGAAAGAGCTGGGAGGTGAATTTAGCTTTCAAGATCTGTGGAGGTGAACATTTACTGACTCTTGTTTAAAAATTAGTCTCCACTAAAGGACTATCTATAACTATTCCAGAAATGGAGGGAGACCACAAAAAAATCTTGAAGCCACTGAGATAATTAACTCTAGACTGAAAGATAAAGGTGTTAACCTCAATCCACAGACTGAAACCCAGACTTCAACTAAAGAAATTACAATCCATAAAATAACAAAATTGGAACAAACTACTATTAAGACAGAGGAATATAAGCAACAACAACAAGATATCGAAAAATCTAATATCCAAATCCATCCAAAGACCCTACAATTTTAAAAGTACAAGGAACTATCACTAAGACAGAGAACTTTAAGGAACAACAACAAAGTATGGAAAAACTTAATACTCAAATCTTGACCTCATCTAAAGAGCTTATAACTCCAGAGTTATATCAAGCAGAAGACAGTAATGCCAAAATAGAGGATGCTAAAGATCAACAAAGACAGCTTATTGAAAGCCTGGATATCCAAGCAGCAACTACAAAACTGGATAAGACCTTCTACTCAAATCAGATGAACCCAGAGGAAAGAAAAGACCAGACCGAACTGAAGACAAAGACATCAGAGCAAATACAGAGATTTGAATTAACAGGGCAACAACCTAATGATCACAAATGGTTTCGTTTTTGTGGATTGTTGATGGTTAGATGGTCTCCTTCGATTCAAATAATAGGTGCTGGAGTGAAGGGAGACCTATCTGGCAACCTAAAGGTTTTGGTTTGGAAACCTGATTGGTAGAAAAAGAAAACTAGAGTTAGATTTAAAAAATGAGTTGTTAGAGAGCTACTAAAGGCTATTCCTTTAGTAAAGTGTGATTATATTAGGATCTGAAATAGAAAATGTTTATGAGATCAAACTAGAATGTGCTTATGTAGTTATCAGGCTTAGATATTATAATTTGTGTACTGAAATAATGGAAATTTGGCTTATGGATCCTACGTTTGATGTTAAAAGATGTTTGAATATTTCAACTAAGAACTAAGAATTAGGTAAAAATTAAAGAATTTGGTTACGTATGATTGATAAATATAGGTTGTTGTATTGGTAACGTGTGATGTATCAGGATGAGAAAGAAAATGTTTATTAAGTAGAGTTTAGTTATTCAACTATTGTGTGTATGTTAGATGCTACAATTTTTGGTGTAGTGAAATAAGGGAAATTTGGGTTGTGAATATTATTTTGGATGTTAAAGGCTAAACTTGAATACTATAACCAAAATCAAAATTAGGTAAAATGTAAAAACAGGACATGGATATGTTTAATTAAAATTGGACTGACAAATTTTTTAACTGACCATGTTATTCTTAGAAATTTATTAGTTTAAGGATATTATATTAAATATTAAGGGAAATAGAGAAGGGTGTTTTGATAACGTAACTTGAAGTACGGTATGTACTAAAAACTCTGTTACTAAATTTTTCATTACCAAGTTACCATGTTGCTTTCTAAATGTATAGATGTTAAACTGGAAAACCAATAAAACTTGTTTTAAAATAAATGCTTCAGAGAAATATGAAGACATTTATGGAATAATTCTTCTGTTTCAAGAACTCAAAATTTGAATATTACATTTATTAAAATGTTTTTCCTTCAATACTGCCATTGTTTCTGAATTTTCAGATAGAGACCTTTTATTGGAGAAGAATACAGAATACAATTAGCAGCAGAATAGATAGTCCTCAACATCACCTTTGAAGTTACAATGGACCTGAAAAAAGTGACTCACAGCATATCAACATGCTTACTAATGCTGCAAAATCTCCATAATCACAGGATCAAAATTCAAGACTTAAGTAATTGCCCCATTTTGGGGACTGCTTTGCTGCATACAGGAATATTACTCTAAACTTACAAGTTGTCTTGGATATTCACTTCTGCACTCACTTATTTACCACATACTACCCTTGTTCTTTAGTGCAATTCTTTGCAAAGAGCAATAACTGACACTTTGTTTTATCTCTCAGATTTGTGTCCAGTTTCCATCCATCCTGCGTCCCACCTGGAGAAAGCTGTGGTGCCACACCATTTTGTTCCCATCAATGGTAACTCTCTTGCCTGGGGTAGCCATCACATCAACTCTTCCAATCTTCACTCTCATATAGGAATTATTTGGAAAAATGACTAAGTTGGTGATATCAAAACCAGCATTTAACTCTTTGTGCTTCCCCAAAAACACTGTTTCTCCAGCACTGTTGTTAAACGTCACCCACTGAAGAAAGGGATGCAGCTGCATTGGAAAAATCATAGAAACAAAGAAATAATTCAGTTCGTTTTTACATCCAAAGGTCAAAGGGTATTTTCCCCAAACTCACAGATCATCAGGTTTCTCCACCATAGCCCATAGTCCTTAATAGAGGATGGCACATTCAGTGTGGCAACACCAACAACAGTTGTGGTACTTGTGCTGTGACAAAGGGACATGAAACTGTAAGCAAAGAAGCTTGGTGGAAGGAAAATGGTGTACATTGCTCTCTGGAGCTTTATTTTCCAACTATGGTTCTCTCTAAGAAAAGGGCTCACCTGCCAAGCATGCAGATCCTGAAACTTCAGTTTCTCCCTTTCCATTATTGCTCTGTGTTTGGACTTGGACTGATACAAGGCATGTAAAGCGTGTGCCACAACATAGACAGCATTGAAGACACTGTAGCTGTGGCCAGTCATGCTCATTTCAAAGGCCAGGGAAGGAAGGTTCTCCAGTTTCTCTTGTCCACTACAGGCTTCACTGTTATGTTTCACCATCTTGGAATCTGGAAATAAACATCTGAATGTTTGTGTCCAGAAATGCTCCAGAAAACTGTCCTCATTTGTCTGAAAAATATCTCTCTGTTGGAGAAAGGATTTGAACCCTTGAACCTCACCCGAAGGAACTGTGAAACTTATGGAACCATGGAAAACACGAGTATCCTCCCTCATCTGATAGGACGTGGATGCAAAATCCAGCTGAGCGGTCATAATCCACACCTTGCCCATAGATGAACGAGTCATATTTTGCATTTCACCTAATCCAATTAATGTTTGTAAAGAAAACATGGAGAATATTTCCCCATAGACAACAACAGCGTTGGCTTTGCTTTTGACTATCACTTGATGGATGTGAATCCACTTTGGCATCATGTTGATATATTCCTCTATATATGTGGCTTTGGGGATTCTCTCTGAGAAAGCATAGCAGATGCCTTTTTGGGAAAACAGAAGCTGAAGTTTCTGCAGAAATATCTCTCCACTTTCATTATCCACAGCAAGGAATCCAACCCACTTCCATCCAAAATGTAGAAGTAATTCAACAATGCCAGCATGCTGGTGAGCTTCATTTGAAACCATTCGGTAGTAAAAAGGTGCCTGAATTTGATCACCTGGAGCAAAGGAACCATAACTGAGCTAAAAGGCAAAGAATATTGATTTCTAGCAAGTGCGATAGATGAAATTTGGATTTTAATTTAGCATACTGTTACATTAATGAAGAAACCTAATTCAGAGATAAGCAAAAATATAATACATCAGGACTTGTTCCATGACTGTTGCCCAAATTTTCCAAGTTCCTCTCATGCCACACAATTCTCGATTAAAAGAAGGAGAAAGATAAATGAGCTGTGAAGTTACCAAGCTAATTTCAACCAAAATGGAAGAAAATGTCTGTAACTATTGCCAAAATTTTTACAAGTTTCTCTGATGATACACGAATTTTTGATTCAAAGAAGGAAAAAGATGAAATAGCTGTGAAGTTACCAAGCTAATTTCATACTTGGGGCATGTTGTAGATCATCAAGATGGATGACATGTGCAGGGATGTATCAAAATCCAGTCCTCCAATGACTGCCATTTGATTTTTCTGCCTGTTGCATCTGTAATTGGGTACAAATCTATCCCGAATAGAAAGAAGACCAAGAGTACCCTGGAGGGTCATCCTTTCATTGAAGTAACTGTCATAGATTTGGAATCCCAAGGTGACATTCGGCAAAATACTGGGGTTCCCATTGATCTCCTTGACAGCAAATACCAAGGCCAGAATGTGTTGATAATTCTTTGGTACAACGCTGAAATGAGAATAGCACATCCAAGCCGTTATCATTTCTTTATTTAAACTGGGGATATCTGACTCTGTAACTTTCACTTGCTTGAGTTTCACTTGTTCCCTGTCATAACAATGTTATAACCTTCATGAAAATCTGTTTCCAAGGATAAGAACAAAATGAAAAGCCAATCAAATTATATTGCAAAATATCCCAAGTGAAGATATTTTAAGGTATTATAAAATCAGCAAAGTGAAGACTTTGATGACAATTAAAACTAACAAAAACAAAGTCAAGAAAGCATTCTAACAAAAGAAAAAGAATTCTCTGCCATTAAGCACCAAACAAATGATACTTAAAAAGAAGCACGAAAACAATGAGTGAACAAGACCGTAGACATGGTATCAGATTTTGTTCTGATCCCCCAAAATATAAATATTTATTTATATTGTAAGTAAATATAAGCTATAGATATAGTATCCCCTGACAACTCGTACATGTTCATTTAGTAGTGAGCCCTGTTGCACTCTATGTGTATGTTCTCATTTGATGCTCACAAACAATTGAACAATCCCCTAACATTTTTTATTTACTTCTATGACCACTTCTTTCCAGGTTGTTCAGGGCCAGTAGAAATTAATAATTATGATATAACATACAAAGAATTAAATCAATAGATTGCCTAGCAAATTGTGTCTAATATGAAAGGTTCTGAAGTAGCAATCAGCATAACTTTCCAATAATGAGAACAGTAATCAACAATCTTTCATTACAGAAATAATAGAGGTTATAAATTTTATAAATTGAATATATTTCAATTTAACACACACACGAACACTTAAACATATAAATAATGTCTTCCTATATATCAAAGTATACAAAGGTGGGATTAGTCAATTATACTGAGCAAAATTTAAAAAATATCTTACAGGAGATTAAGAATTTGAGAGATGGGTACATGGTCTGTGAAGTCTTCATAATCAAGAGAAGACAGGAGATGAGAAGTAAGCCCACCAATGATTAAGTCACCTGGCTGATCATACTGGTGAGGGATATGGAGTTCATTAATGCTGCAGAAACTGACCTGTACTTGGTGCCACATATGAGGCTGTACTAAGAACATCAACACCATAAACCTTGCCATTTAGAAGACCAGTAATTGCCTATACCAGAGAAATGAGCATGGGCCTAGGTCTAGCAGCGTCTTATGATGACACTTAATTGTTGTGGTGCCCTGGTTGAATTCTGACTTAAAACTGAAGAGAAGAGCTGGGATCAGCCTCAATAGGATTTTGCTACCTTTTCTGCTGTTTCTGTTGTTGGAAGCATAATGGAGGGTTAACAGTCAACGGAGGCCTTATTGAAAGATTACAGGGAAGATAATAATAGGGTTTTTTTGACAGCAGATGTCTTGGGAAAAAAATAAGAAAATATGTTTACCACTTTTTCCTCAAATGAGTTTCTTGCTTTTTTGAGAAAGCAAAAAGAAATTGCAATAAGACAAACAAATGTTGACTGTTGGACTAAAAGAGCAAGAATAGGGCATCTGATAGCAACACAGTAACAGCGAAATGAAGTGATTCCAGATATGTTAGTCTACAAATTCTGTCATTCCTTTCCAATAAAGATGGGGAGGATTCAGACCTAAAATGTCTTTCTGGTTCCTTTTCTTCACCCAATTTCCCAGCTGCTTTGCTGGTATACCATCCTTTATTGAAGACACCCCCCCACACACATACAGAAACCCTATTATTTTGTCCTGAATCTTGGTATGCTTGATGTACCCTTACTAGGAACCTAGAATTAGCCCATGCTATTTGGCTCTCTGTACAGCTGTAAGATGCAAAATTCTAAGAATCATGATACATGGCTCCCTTGGCTGAGAGTCCAGCCTCATCCATCATGATCCACCTCCTCTAGTTGGCAGACAAACTCTGTGGTTCCTGCAGTTTCCTTTTTCCCCACACCCATGAGAGACTGCAGGAAGGAAGTGGAGAATGAGGAGTTTTCACATAAGCAGGCTATCAATGCTGCTAACATCGGGTGTTATTGCTTTGATAACAGATGGAAATGCATTCATTTTTCTCTTTCTCTTTTGGAGCTGATTGATGCTGGGAGGGGGATGTGGATGAGAGTCCAGTTAGTGATAACAACAATTTAAAGTCATGGGAATTCAAGGTTACTGAGCCCAGAGTTGATAACGATTTGGCAGGCTGGAGAGTTGTGGAGAGGTAGCCCGCCGTTTCAAGCTAATTGGGGAATGTGATTTATGACTGTTAGTTGGAGGAGGGAATTGTGATTTGCTACTTTGTGCTAAGGGGAATGGAATTCAGTTTTGGGCTTCAGCTATGTAGTGCCAATGTTATGCTTCCCGAATAAAAGATTCTTTAAGGTAAACAATGCCTCGAAATTCTTTTGAAGAGTTTCATCTGTCGGAACCATGACACAGGCATTACAATCAGATGATGTGGGAAGAGAGATGTTCCAAAGACCCCCTTTAGCTGGGAAGTTATACTTTCCATCTTAATCTCTTCTTTCCCCAGATTACTATTAAAGATGTGTTAGTGTTTTATTTTTTTGTTTTGCTAGTTGTGTGGGGTGGGACATTCTCCAATAAGGGTTATGTCCGATTTTTAGTAATATTTTCTGTTTGTGAGCTTGAACCAATCCATCCTTTCTTCATGCCTGCACACCTGTTTTAGTTAGTAAGAAATGCAAGCTGCAATTGCTGAAAAGGTGCAGAAAAGCAGCCAGGGAAATAGGGAACAATTGAGAAATAACAATGTGAGGACACAGTTAGGAAAATCTTGAGCACTCATAAAGGGTCAAGGCAGGCTTGAAACAACCTCCATTGGCAAAAAGCCTGTTGCTAGCAAAGCTGGACAAAAAATATGTAATAACCTACCCTTATATTAAAACCCCTTATGGACAATGGAAAGCCCCATGTGTTAAAAGAAGAGGATGAAAGCTGAGTTTTCTCTCCTAATAATTGTAAACAAAAATTTTGTAATCTTTACAAATACCACCATGATATCTTTTTAGTACATTGTAGAATAGATTAAATTCTGAAGGTAATAATTTCATTCCAATCTGAGAAAAATTTATTAATTTCATATAAATAATATAGCCCTTCAAAATATACTGGACTGATACTGTTGACATTAGCAGTGGCAAGAATACTCTTTTTTCATTGGAAAAAAATGGATTTTGTTTTTTTGAAGAACCTCTTATTTTTTCATATTCTTGTTACAAATTGTGAGAATATACCTTGGTGTCTAGAAGAACCTCATACACTGAACCTCATACATTTATTTTAATTAAAATTAAAAATTATTCTTGAGCTAATCTCTTTAACATGGAATCATGCAACATCCAAAATCTGGGTTTTTGAATTCAAACCTTAAATGTAATCTATAACTATTGATTTTAGGACATTGTTTATTACCTATAATTTTTTAATGGCTTGAATTAGGTTAACTCAGTTTTTTATCTTAAAGTTTAACAGGGACACAGGTTTTAATTTGGAAACCAATGTAAAATATATCAGCTTCTATGATGTATATGGTGCTGGAGAAGACTCCTGTGAATCCCTTGGACTGCAAGGTGATCAAACCGGTCAGTCCTAGAGGAGATCAACCCTGACTGCTCTTTAGAAGGCCAGATCCTGAAGTTGAAACTCAAATACTTTGGCCACCTAATGAAAAGGAAGGACTCACTGGAGAAGAGCCTAATGCTGGGAAAGGTTGAGGGCAAGAGAAGAAGGGGACGACAGAGAATCAGGTGGCTGGAGCAGTAGGCGTGAGACTAAATGGACTCCAGAAGATGGTAGAGGACAGGAAGGCCTGGAGTAACGTTGTTGATGGGGTCACGATGGGTCGGACATGACTTCACAACTAACAACAACAAGAATGATGCATTAAAACATATTAGTTTTATGACATTTCACACCTGTTGCTTATCCACATGTATTTCACTACTTATATCTGATTCTTTTATTTGTTTCATCTATTTCTTATATTTTTTCAAAAAAAATGTAACAATACAATGGGGGAGAGGGGAGCTTCTGTGCAATACTCTGGGTGATGTTCATTTTTTAAAAAACAGTAAAATTATATTTTATTCAGGCATGCTGAAAAGTCATTTTTGTATGAGATTTCTCAAGATGTACACATTATCTTTCCCTTTTTCCCTTTTTATAACACCATTTATTAATACAAATAAAGTTTTGATTTGTTACAACCATAAATCTCTGGCAAGAAGTTGCAATGGCTGTTAAAAATGTGGAATCCTAAAATGGTGATAGGCCAGTTTGTAAGTTTTCCAAAGATCAGCTTGACAACAAATATCAAGGACAGAATATCCTGAAAGCTCTTAAGCATAATATTGCTGTGAATTCCAGGCCATTTCCCAGGAAAGTATGCAGTATTAAACATTAACCACACTTTGCACGGTACTCTTCTTGCTAAGAACTCCTTTGCTTTTGACTCCTTTGTGCATCAGCTCAATATTATGAACAGAGAAACATTTAGTGTCTCATCTAAAAAGCATCCTGTGGTGGGGACAATGGAAATCTCAGGCCAGCAGGACTATGCCGTTGTCTATAATGTCATGAATTTATGCTATGTGTGCTATAGTAGTGTTGGAAATGTTTCATTTATTGCTAAGCCACTTCCATCTCAGATTCTGCTGTACAATGGGATTCAAAAGACCTGGATAGCATTGATATGATAGTCCCTCCATGTTGCTCTTGATGGAAACTGATGTGTTGCAGAGAACATTTAGGGTGGTACTATAGTTCTCACTGCCACTGAAAGATTCCATGTTAGACTCCACACCCTGGTCAGTACCTCTTTATTCTCCTACCATCAGGTAGAAGATACAGGAGTATAGCCAGCCATACCAACAGGCTGAAGAACAGCTTCTATCTGTGGGCTGTCAGGCTCTTGAATGGGAAATAATTTTATAATTTTATGTATGATTGACTTGCGAGGCTGGTGTGTTGTGCAATTAGTTCACATGGTGTAACACGATGGTGGGTTTGTTGTCACTGTGAATTGGGGGGGCATGAAGGGAGGCTCAGCCAATCTCAGTGTATAGATGGTTGTACTTTGACAATAAAGGTTCATTCATTTTATGTCACTAGCTAAGAATGATGAGGATGAGGAATGAGGATGATGAAGCATGAGGATGATGGAGGAAACTGCACACTTAGCTGTCCCACTGGCAAACTATATTGGCAGAATATAGGCAGAAGTGATGCACTACCAGATGCCATTGGTGCATAGAGTCAAAGTGTACTAAGGGTACACAGCAGTGAGATTAGTATGCTGTATTACCTATAAATCCATACAGTTTCTCCAGCTATAAAATTCACATACAAGATAGGATTTTCATGGGGAAAAGTATTTACGGTAATGTTGGAAATTAAAACTAATGCAGTATATGCTCCCTTCTCAAGGGTAATCATACAATGACATCTGACTTTCTGAAATGAATTTAACCCAGAATCTTGGCAGAAGAAATAAGCACAATCTCCACCAGGATTCAACGAGAATACTAAAGTTCAGTAATTTATGGAGCCTATAGTATAGTACCTGTGAAAAAACCTGCTTTGGATGCTGGACAGTTTGGCCAAAATGCTCAACACACATCCCAATTCATGTTCTGCACTTCAGTTGGAGGTCATGTTGAAAACAAGGATAAAACACTTCATCAGCACTTCCACTTTATTAGTTGTTCCTTATTGTTCAGATTGGGCCTCAATAATATAACGTAACATTTGGAGCCAAAGATGGAGATGAGTAGACCAGCACTGGAGGCCAGGATGGAGAAGATCTCCACAGCAACTGTGTATTTTCCTTTTGTGCTTAAATAGACTGGAACAAATGATACCCAAACACTACAGAACACCAACATGCTGAAGGTGATGAATTTGGCCTCATTAAAACTGTCAGGCAGTTTCCTAGCTAAAAAGGCTACAACAAAGCTGATTGTAGCTAGAAAGCCCATGTAACCTAACACACAGTAAAACATGGTGGCTGATCCTTCATTACATTCAAGTATTATTTCTCCAAAAATTGAATGCATGTCTAGATTTGGGAAGGGGGGTGAGATTCCCAACCATAAGACACAAAGGACTATTTGGAAAAGAGAACAATAAAACACAATGGAAATGGCCAGTCTCTTCCCCATCCATTTTCTCATTCTAGATCCTGGTTTGGTGGCCATGAAGGCAAGAATCACAGTGATGGTTTTGGCCAAGATGCAAGAAACAGTTAGGGTGAAAATAGATCCAAAAGCCACTTGTCGGAGGAGACAGGTCACTTTTCTGGGCGGGCTGAGGAAAAGGAAGGAGCAGAGAAAGCAGAGTAGGAGGGAGAAGAGGAGAGCGTAGGTGAGATCCCGGTTGTTGGCACGGACAATTGGTGTGTCCTGATGCTTAATGAAGATGACCAGGACCTGGACTGTGAGCAGAGAAAATAAAACAGCAAAAAAAGCTAAGCTTATCCCCAGAGGTTCTTTCAACGAGAGATAGTTGATTGTCTTTGGAATACAATGAGATTTATTCTTGTTTGGATAGTGATCTTCTGGACACATGGTACATATATCCATGTCTAGAAAGAAGAGGTGCAAAGCAAAGTAGACTAAGGTGATTTACAATGTATCTATGGAAAATTCTGGAATCATCTACACACCCAGGTTTTCTAGCAGAAAATTGGTCTACTAGAGCACGCCATCCAGCACCTCCTTCCAGTCATTGAGAAAGGAACCCCGCTCTCCCCCCCCCCACAAATATCCTTTCTTGCTGCATATCAAAAGCAACGTCTCCTAGTAAAAGTAAAACTGGGCTTCGTTTCAAGGGACATTTTGTTTCAAACTATCTACTCTGTGCTATGATGGGAATACACTTCCTTTCTAGTCACTGGTTGCAATGATGTACAGCTATTTTGTATTTGGCTGAACAACTACAATATATGGTCGCTTCTGAAATGATCACTGCTAGTGTAGTAGTGGTGGGTTTTCCTTTTTTGTTTTTAATTCAGTTGGGGAACCAGCTGAATTCCACTTTTTTCCTGTTTCTGTACCATTTAATTATCTGCCTATGCTGTGCTTGGTTTGCGACAGTTGAGTTAAGGTAGAAAGGGAGACTGAGGCCAAATAAGGTTTTACTCAGCTCAACTTCTGAAAAGCTTTTAATTTTTTTAACTTGATGAAAGATAAAATCGTAGTTTCCTTCCTTCCTTCCTTCCTTCCTTCCTTCCTTCCTTCCTTCCTTCCTTCCTTCCTTCCTTCCTTCCTTCCTCTCTCCCTCCCTCCTTTCCACCAGAAGATGCAACAAGAAAGTGTCAAGTGCAAAAGGAATCAGTGTGTGGCATATGGGTACTATACATTTACCGTATTTTCCGGCGTATAAGACGACTTTTTAAGCCATGAAAATCACCTCAAAAGTTGGGGGGTCGTCTTATACGCCGGGTCATCTTATACGCCGGAAAAAACCTTCGGATCTTTTCTCTTTTCTGCTGGGCGGCGGGATCGCTGGGTGAATGGAGGTAGGCATGGCAACCCGTGGTAAAGCGGCTGACGGCAAACGGGTGATGGAGGGCAAACTCTCGTCAGCTTCTGGGGCGGCTACTGCAGGTGCTGCCATTGCTCTCTCTAGGACTGGCCGTGCTAGCGCCTCCAATGCTGGCTGACAGGTCCCTGATGAGAAGAGCGGGACTAGCCCGCGCCCGTCATCTCGGGCAGCCGCTGCCGGGGGTGACTTCATCGTCCTTCCCCAGCGACAGGAAGTTTTCTTGAGTCCCTTGCCGCTGCCACGGCCGCCGCCTCTTCACAGAAACACGACTCCCGCTTGGCTGGAGCCCTGGGCTGAATGGAGGCAGGCAATGGCGACCCGTGGTAAAGCAGCTGATGGCGAACAGCGAAGGAGGGCAAACTCTCGTCAGCTTCTGGGGCGGCTACTGCAGCTGCCGCCATTGCTCTCTCTAGGACTGGCCATGCTAGTGCCTCCAATGCTGGCCGTCAGGTCCCCGATGAGAGGAGGGGCAGGCAGTCCCCAGAGGCGCCCCGCTCGACCGTAGGAAGGGAGTACCTTTGCTCCTGCCGAGGCACCACCTGACTCGCGCCGACCAGAATTGCTTGCCCGGTCACGCCTCGGCTTCGCGCATTGCCGCTGCCCGTGAATTGTCTCCAGCGCGCGCGGTGCTCTTTTCAGCGTGGTGAATCTGCCAATCAATCTTCGGGTTTTGGGCGGTGGGAGGGTGGGGGGAAAGAGAGATGGAGCGCCTCTTGTCTGCAGCCACTTGGCGCCCCTTGCCCGGAACTGAGAGCAGCAGCACACCAGGCAAGAGAGCTCAGAGAAAAGAAGGCGAGGTGCCCATTTGGCGGGGAAGGAGCAAAGCTGGGCAAATCACAGAGCAGGCGGAGCAGAGAAATGTTACAGGGGAAAAGGGGGCGGGGTTTAAAAGGCAAGGCGGGCAGGACGTGGAGACGTTCTGCAGTTAGAAGTAACGAAGGAGCCTCCAGGCGCTTTCTGGATCGGATTGTGCAAACTGAGTGTGCCACTACAGTCCTCATGTTTCCCAGGGTTGCCTGTCGTGCCAGAGGTATTCCCTGTAGCCCCACATTCTTTAGCTCCCCACTTTCCTTAATTCGGGCAAATTTTGTGCTCCGTGGAGAAACATTAATACGCAAATCCCGTTTGTTTAACCGCGCAAAACTCGGGGGAAACCTTGGTATTTGGGAACGGAAAGGCTTAAGCCTTTCCATTTCTGTTTTATGCACGGGCTGGGAGGGTCACGAAGTTTACCTCTTTTATTTATTAACGAGTTGTTAATATGCAGATTGTGTGCCAGGAAGTGAAATATTGAGTTATTAGCCCAAACCCTATAATTTAACATTAAAAGTAGGGGGTCGTCTTATACGCCGGGTTGCCTTATACGCCGGAAAATACGGTAACAAGAGTTGCCAGTCAGAAGGTGCCCTTAGTAAGTCTAAATTATTTTAAACTGAAAGTAACCATTTCTGTGGGTATTCATTATTTTAGCAGCTGTTGTATGTGCTGACCCATGGTGGTGCAGTGTTTAAAATGCAGTATTGCAGGCTAATTCTATCAACTGCCAGCAATTTGATTCTCATTGGCTCAAGGGTGACTCACAGCCTCCCATCCTTCCAGGGTCAGTAAAATGAGCTCCCGGATTGTTGGGGGCAACATACTGACTTTGTAAACTGGTTAGAGAAGGCTGTGAAGCACTGTCTAAGAGTTATTGCTATTGCTGTTGGTATTGCTTACTATTATTCTTCCCATGAACCCAAGGACCTCTTTATCAACTGAGATGAACTGATTGTGAGCACTGAATTCAAGTGAGCTGTGGAAAAATGGTCTTGCTCCAGTAAATATTACACTGTGGACGTTAGCTTATGGAAAGAGTCTAACCATGGAGACTACAATTCTTCAAAGAACAACTATAGAAAGGAAAGTGATCAATACTTTCTTTCTCGGCAGGCCAGGAGGGGTTCAGAACCAGGAAAATGCACCAATTGGAATAAGCATTTTCTGGGAGGTACATGACTTGTTACCCTGGCCAAAGAACTGGCTTGTGCATGAGAGGCTAGCAGCTTAAGGATGGATTGCAGCCAAGCCCTTCTGTGCTGTCTCTTACCCTTCTCAGTGGAAACTTTGCCCGGAGGACATGGAGAACAATCATAGCAGCAGAATTTTGCCCCTTCCTTCTTCTTTTTGCTGGAACCAGGAAGGCAGTTTGGGTTACACACAGAAACAGGCGGTACCTGTTCATTTGAAGAAAACATGGACATAAATCATAACTGAATAACACAAATAATCTCACATTTCTCATAATAAATGCATGGTTCTGCCGTCCTCACTGTCAGATTTTACAAACTATTAATATCCTTAGACCATCAATACTTCTGAGAAATATGGCTTCTGGTTCTGGATCGCGGTGCTGGCAGACATAAGAGGTGATCACTCCTCACGTCGTCTGGCTTTCTTTCACCAGGGGGCCCCTGTAAAGGGGTCGGAGGTTGCCTTGGAGAGGCGATGAGCAGGGGAGAGGACCCTCCAATCGATGGTGGAAGGGTGGCAGCCCTCCTGTTTACCTGGAGCAGCTCTTCGGACTGACGAAGAAAGGATCGGCCGCTCCCATGGCCCATCGCTTCTGCCATTTCCTGCTGAGGCCAAACTTACAATCAAGCACTTGAAAGCACAGTGGAGAAACTGGGTGAGACCTGCCTTCTCTTTATTCCAACTTTTTACTTTTTCCTGTTAAAAGCCTCTTGAATCTGCTTCCCCTTGCGAGGAGAGAGGGTAGAGAACTTTTTTTCTTTCCACCCTTTTAAATGTTGGTGTTTGAATACACCGGGGAAAAAAAACCTTGAAAAAACATAACTAACTAATTGGATCTACATCCCTTTTATATTTGGTGACCCCAAAAACTCCTATCTTCACAGGAACTGGCTACCTTATCTATTTGTTTAAAAAAAAAGGAGAAAAAAGAAAAAAAGATGTAGAAGGATTTAAATTTGATAAAAATTTACTCTGAGAAGGATTTTACATGCTCTGGGGACATCATGTGGCTAAGCCTGATACAGCAAGTAAACATTACTGGCAAATAAATCTGTTTATAATTTGGATTTGTCCTGGGCACTAGCTAAAGATAAAAACTTGAAAGAGCTGGGAGGTGAATTTAGCTTTCAAGATCTGTGGAGGTGAACATTTACTGACTCTTGTTTAAAAATTAGTCTCCACTAAAGGACTATCTATAACTATTCCAGAAATGGAGGGAGACCAGCCACAAACTTCGATTGACTATAATCTCATACTTGAAAAAAATCTTGAAGCCACTGAGATAATTAACTCTAGACTGAAAGATAAAAGTGTTAGCCTCAATCCACAGACTGAAACCCAGACTTCAACTAAAGAAATTACAATCCAAATTACAAAAATTACAAAAAATTACAAAAATTACAAAAATTACAATCCAAATTACAAAAATTACAAAAATTACAAAAATTGGAACAAACTATTATTAAGACAGAGGAATATAAGCAACAACAACAAGATATCGAAAAATCTAATATCCAAATCCATCCAAAGACCCTACAATTTTAAAAGTACAAGGAACTATCACTAAGACAGAGAACTTTAAGGAACAACAACAAAGTATGGAAAAACTTAATACTCAAATCTTGACCTCATCTAAAGAGCTTATAACTCCAGAGTTATATCAAGCAGAAGACAGTAATGCCAAAATAGAGGATGCTAAAGATCAACAAAGACAGCTTATTGAAAGCCTGGATATCCAAGCAGCAACTACAAAACTGGATAAGACCTTCTACTCAAATCAGATGAACCCAGAGGAAAGAAAAGACCAGACCGAACTGAAGACAAAGACATCAGAGCAAATACAGAGATTTGAATTAACAGGGCAACAACCTAATGATCACAAATGGTTTCATTTTTGTGGATTGTTGATGGTTAGATGGTCTCCTTCGATTCAAATAATAGGTGCTGGAGTGAAGGGAGACCTATCTGGCAACCTAAAGGTTTTGGTTTGGAAACCTGATTGGTAGAAAAAGAAAACTAGAGTTAGATTTAAAAAATGAGTTGTTAGAGAGCTACTAAAGGCTATTCCTTTAGTAAAGTGTGATTATATTAGGATCTGAAATAGAAAATGTTTATGAGATCAAACTAGAATGTGCTTATGTAGTTATCAGGCTTAGATATTATAATTTGTGTACTGAAATAATGGAAATTTGGCTTATGGATCCTACGTTTGATGTTAAAAGATGTTTGAATATTTCAACTAAGAACTAAGAATTAGGTAAAAATTAAAGAATTTGGTTACGTATGATTGATAAATATAGGTTGTTGTATTGGTAACGTGTGATGTATCAGGATGAGAAAGAAAATGTTTATTAAGTAGAGTTTAGTTATTCAACTATTGTGTGTATGTTAGATGCTACAATTTTTGGTGTAGTGAAATAAGGGAAATTTGGGTTGTGAATATTATTTTGGATGTTAAAGGCTAAACTTGAATACTATAACCAAAATCAAAATTAGGTAAAATGTAAAAACAGGACATGGATATGTTTAATTAAAATTGGACTGACAAATTTTTTAACTGACCATGTTATTCTTAGAAATTTATTAGTTTAAGGATATTATATTAAATATTAAGGGAAATAGAGAAGGGTGTTTTGATAACGTAACTTGAAGTATGTACTAAAAACTCTGTTACTAAATTTTTCATTACCAAGTTACCATGTTGCTTTCTAAATGTATAGATGTTAAACTGGAAAACCAATAAAACTTGTTTTAAAATAAATGCTTCAGAGAAATATGAAGACATTTATGGAATAATTCTTCTGTTTCAAGAACTCAAAATTTGAATATTACATTTATTAAAATGTTTTTCCTTCAATACTGCCATTGTTTCTGAATTTTCAGATAGAGACCTTTTATTGGAGAAGAATACAGAATACAATTAGCAGCAGAATTGATAGTCCTCAACATCACCTTTGAAGTTACAATGGACCTGAAAAAAGTGACTCACAGCATATCAACATGCTTACTAATGCTGCAAAATCTCCATAATCACAGGATCAAAATTCAAGACTTAAGTAATTGCCCCATTTTGGGGACTGCTTTGCTGCATACAGGAATATTACTCTAAACTTACAAGTTGTCTTGGATATTCACTTCTGCACTCACTTATTTACCACATACTACCCTTGTTCTTTAGTGCAATTCTTTGCAAAGAGCAATAACTGACACTTTGTTTTATCTCTCAGATTTGTGTCCAGTTTCCATCCATCCTGCGTCCCACCTGGAGAAAGCTGTGGTGCCACACCATTTTGTTCCCATCAATGGTAACTCTCTTGCCTGGGGTAGCCATCACATCAACTCTTCCAATCTTCACTCTCATATAGGAATTATTTGGAAAAATGACTAAGTTGGTGATATCAAAACCAGCATTTAACTCTTTGTGCTTCCCCAAAAACACTGTTTCTCCAGCACTGTTGTTAAACGTCACCCACTGAAGAAAGGGATGCAGCTGCATTGGAAAAATCATAGAAACAAAGAAATAATTCAGTTCGTTTTTACATCCAAAGGTCAAAGGGTATTTTCCCCAAACTCACAGATCATCAGGTTTCTCCACCATAGCCCATAGTCCTTAATAGAGGATGGCACATTCAGTGCGGCAACACCAACAACAGTTGTGGTACTTGTGCTGTGACAAAGGGACATGAAACTGTAAGCAAAGAAGCTTGGTGGAAGGAAAATGGTGTACATTGCTCTCTGGAGCTTTATTTTCCAACTATGGTTCTCTCTAAGAAAAGGGCTCACCTGCCAAGCATGCAGATCCTGAAACTTCAGTTTCTCCCTTTCCATTATTGCTCTGTGTTTGGACTTGGACTGATACAAGGCATGTAAAGCGTGTGCCACAACATAGACAGCATTGAAGACACTGTAGCTGTGGCCAGTCATGCTCATTTCAAAGGCCAGGGAAGGAAGGTTCTCCAGTTTCTCTTGTCCACTACAGGCTTCACTGTTATGTTTCACCATCTTGGAATCTGGAAATAAACATCTGAATGTTTGTGTCCAGAAATGCTCCAGAAAACTGTCCTCATTTGTCTGAAAAATATCTCTCTGTTGGAGAAAGGATTTGAACCCTTGAACCTCACCCGAAGGAACTGTGAAACTTATGGAACCATGGAAAACACGAGTATCCTCCCTCATCTGATAGGACGTGGATGCAAAATCCAGCTGAGCGGTCATAATCCACACCTTGCCCATAGATGAACGAGTCATATTTTCCATTTCACCTAATCCAATTAATGTTTGTAAAGAAAACATGGAGAATATTTCCCCATAGACAACAACAGCGTTGGCTTTGCTTTTGACTATCACTTGATGGATGTGAATCCACTTTTGCTGCATATTGATATATTCCTCTATATATGTGGCTTTGGGGATTCTCTCTGAGAAAGCATAGCAGATGCCTTTTTGGGAAAACAGAAGCTGAAGTTTCTGCAGAAATATCTCTCCACTTTCATTATCCACAGCAAGGAATCCAACCCACTTCCATCCAAAATGTAGAAGTAATTCAACAATGCCAGCATGCTGGTGAGCTTCATTTGAAACCATTCGGTAGTAAAAAGGTGCCTGAATTTGATCACCTGGAGCAAAGGAACCATAACTGAGCTAAAAGGCAAAGAATATTGATTTCTAGCAAGTGCGATAGATGAAATTTGGATTTTAATTTAGCATACTGTTACATTAATGAAGAAACCTAATTCAGAGATAAGCAAAAATATAATACATCAGGACTTGTTCCATGACTGTTGCCCAAATTTTCCAAGTTCCTCTCATGCCACACAATTCTCGATTAAAAGAAGGAGAAAGATAAATGAGCTGTGAAGTTACCAAGCTAATTTCAACCAAAATGGAAGAAAATGTCTGTAACTATTGCCAAAATTTTACATGTTTCTCTGATGATACACGAATTTTTGATTCAAAGAAGGAAAAAGATGAAATAGCTGTGAAGTTACCAAGCTAATTTCATACTTGGGGCATGTTGTAGATCATCAAGATGGATGACATGTGCAGGGATGTATCAAAATCCAGTCCTCCAATGACTGCCATTTGATTTTTCTGCCTGTTGCATCTGTAATTGGGTACAAATCTATCCTGAATAGAAAGAAGACCAAGAGTACCCTGGAAGGTCATCCTTTCATTGAAGTAACTGTCATAGATTTGGAATCCCAAGGTGACATTCGGCAAAATACTGGGGTTCCCATTGATCTCCTTGACAGCAAATACCAAGGCCAGAATGTGTTGATAATTCTTTGGTACAACGCTGAAATGAGAATAGCACATCCAAGCCGTTATCATTTCTTTATTTAAACTGGGGATATCTGACTCTGTAACTTTCACTTGCTTGAGTTTCACTTGTTCCCTGTCATAACAATGTTATAACCTTCATGAAAATCTGTGTCTGTTTCCAAGGATAAGAACAAAATGAAAAGCCAATCAAATTATATTGCAAAATATCTCAAGTGAAGATATTTCAAGATATTATAAAATCAGCAAAGTGAAGACTTTGATGACAATTAAAACTAACAAAAACAAAGTCAAGAAAGCATTCTAACAAAAGAAAAAGAATTCTCTGCCATTAAGCACCAAACAAACGATACTTAAAAAGAAGCACGAAAACAATGAGTGAACAAGACCGTAGACATGGTATCAGATTTTGTTCTGATCCCCCAAAATATAAATATTTATTTATATTGTAAGTAAATATAAGCTATAGATATAGTATCCCCTGACAACTCGTACATGTTCATTTAGTAATGAGCCCTGTTGCACTCTATGTGTATGTTCTCATTTGATGCTCACAAACAATTGAACAAGCCCCTAACATTTTTTATTTACTTCTATGACCACTTCTTTCTAGGTTGTTCAGGGCCAGTAGAAATTAATAATTATGATATAACATACAAAGAATTAAATCAATAGATTGCCTAGCAAATTGTGTCTAATATGAAAGGTTCTGAAGTAGCAATCAGCATAACTTTCCAATAATGAGAACAGTAATCAACAACCTTTCATCACAGAAATAATAGAGGTTATAAATTTTATAAATTGAATATATTTCAATTTAACACACACACAAACACTTAAACATATAAATAATGTCTTCCTATATATCAAAGTATACAAAGGTGGGATTAGTCAATTATACCGAGCAAAATTTAAAAAATATCTTACAAGAGATTAAGAATTTGAGAGATGGGTACATGGTCTGTGAAGTCTTCATAATCAAGAGAAGACAGGAGATGAGAAGTAAGCCCACCAATGATTAAATCACCTGGCTGATCATACTGGTGAGGGATATGGAGTTCATTAATGCTGCAGAAATTGACCTGTACTTGGTGCCACATATGAGGCTGTACTAAGAACATCAACACAATAAACCTTGCCATTTAGAAGACAAGTAATTGCCTATACCAGAGACATGAGCATGGGCCTAGGTCTAGCAGCCTCTTATGATGACACTTAATTGTTGTGGTGCCCTGGTTGAATTCTGACTTAAAACTGAAGAGAAGAGCTGGGATCAGCCTCAATAGGATTTTGCTACCTTTTCTGCTGTTTCTGTTGTTGGAAGCATAATGGAGGGTTAACAGTCAACGGAGGCCTTATTGAAAGATTACAGGGAAGATAATAATAGGGTTTTTTTGACAGCAGATGTCTTGGGAAAAAATAAGAAAATATGTTTACCACTTTTTCCTCAAATGAGTTTCTTGCTTTTTTGAGAAAGCAAAAAGAAATTGCAATAAGAAAAACAAAGACAACAGCCTTGGTGGAGCAGTGGGCTAATGCCTCCTTAAGTAACACCAGCTGCCTGCAATTAGTGCAGGTTCGAGTCTCACCAGGCTCAAGGTTGACTCAGCCTTCCATCCTTCTGAGGTAGGTAAAATGAGGACCCAGATTGTTGGGGGCAATAAGTTGACTTTGTAATAATGTCACTTGGGGGGGGGAGTCCTAATAAGCAGGCATATACATAGAATGAAGGCTATTGCTAAGCACATTGATTTGTGCTTTAGATTGTAAGCCGCCCTGAGTCTTCGGAGAAGGGCGGGATATAAATGGGATTTTTTTAAAAAAGTTGACTGTTGGACTAAAAGAGCAAGAATAGGGCATCTGATAGCAACACAGTATCAGCAAAATGAAGTGATTCCAGATATGTTAGTCTGCAAATTCTGTCATTCCTTTCCAATAAAGATGGGGAGGGTGCAGACCCTATTATTTTGTCCTGAATCTTGGTATGCTTGTTGTACCCTTACTAGGAACCTAGAATTAGCCCATGCTATTTGGCTCTCTGTACAGCTGTAAGATGCAAAATTCTAAGAATCATGATACATGGCTTCCTTGGCTGAGAGTCCAGCCTCATCCATCATGATCCACCCAGTGGCGTAGCGTGGGTTGTCAGCACCCGGGGCGGGGCAAGGCAACCGGAAGCGGAAATAGAGGGGCGGGCGGGCGGTGACGTCACGGCACTGCTGAAAAGACGCGCCCCGCAGCGGCGTAGACTTTCCAAGAAGAGTCGCGCGCATGCGGGATGCTTCCGGGTCCCTCTCAAGGGCGGCTGGGCGGGGCTCCGACCTGCAAGAGCCGCTGCATTCAAGCTCGCACGTGAGCCCCGCTAAATAAAGCCACGCATGGGCACGAAGCTAGGCCGGCTGGCCAGCGGGTCCATCTTCGCTCGGCCAAACCTGCCAGGGCGCCTGCGGGGCACTTGCGGTTGGCCTGAGCCTGGGCAGAGAGTTGGCCGCTTCTATTTATTTTATTCAGTTTATGTGGCCGCCCATCTCACCTGCCGGACTCATTTCGCTTTGCAAGAAAGAGCAGCTCGAGAGCGGAGCCAAGCCAACTCTGTGCAGCCCTTGGGGCTCCCTGAGCACTGCGTTCAGCAACGAACCCACGTTTCGGACTCTTTCCCGCCCCCTTTGCGGAGCTTTGCATCTAGAACTCCTTCTCGGTCCCTGACGAGCCTTTTTCACTGATTTCTCGCCACAGGTAGTCCGCGCAGAGTCCCGCGGCGCTCTCCAAGCAGGAAGCGCAGGCGTGAGACCGCGTGCACTTGTTCACTTCGGGTTTTGGGTTTGGACCAGATATTTTCCATCGCCGGCTATCACGGAGCCAAACCGGGCGACTTTTAAGGAAGGCTCTTATTCTGGAGCAGTCCGGTGCGTTGAGAAAGAAGGGACCCCAGTTTCTTCCTTCGTGGAACTGGAATCCAAAGTCACCCTGCCGCCGCCCTCCCGCACGCCCGTCCGTCCGTCCACTACCCTTTCTGGCTCGCTCTCCCGGAGCGGATGAAGGAGACACGGGAGGGGGAGGGGGCCGGGAGAGGGGGAGGGCCTCTGCAGCAGGGGGCCTCTCCTGGTTGCGCCCGCGTGCGCCGCCTGTCACTGGGCGGCGTGTATGTCGGCGGCCTGGCCCCGCCCCGCCTCTTCGCAGCCCGCGGCGCGGACAGAAATGACACAGAGCCTCGGTGGCTACCGAGCAGCTCAGTGCGAGCGCGCCCCCCCAGATGTTGCGCCCGGTGCGGCCGGCCCCCCCTGCACCCCCCACGCTACGCCACTGGATCCACCTCCTCTAGTTGGCAGACAAACTCTGTGGTTCCTGCAGTTTCCTTTTTTTCCCCACCCGTGAGAGACTGCAGGAAGGAAGTGGAGAATGAGGAGTTTTCACATAAGCAGGCTATCAATTCTGCTAACATCGGGTGTTATTGCTTTGATAACAGATGGAAATGCATTCATTTTTCTCTTTCTCTTTTAGAGCTGATTGATGCTGGGAGGGGGATGTGGATGAGAGTCCACGATTTGGCAGGCTGGAGAGTTGTGGAGAGGAAGCCCGCGTTTCAAGCTAATTGGGGAATGTGATTTATGACTGTTAGTTGGAGGAGGGAATTGTGATTTGCTACTTTGTGCTAAGGGGAATGGAATTCAGTTTTTGGCTTCAACTTTGTAGTGCCAATGTTATGCTTCCCGAATAAAAGATTCTTTAAGGTAAACAATGCCTCGAAATTCTTTTGAAGAGTTTCATCTGTCGGAACCACGACATTAAGCCCCAAACTCTCAAACTTTACCTAACTATCTTGGGGTCCCAAGCCCCAGTCGCTATCCCTTGAGTTGAGGGATAGACTGACAAAGATTCAGGGAAGATTTCAGCATGGAGAAAGAAAGAGCACCTGATACCAGCACCCCAGCTGCAGCTGCTACCCCAGAAGGAGGAGTGGGAGCCAGCACACCGGTGGAGAAGGAACTTTTCCAGGCCTCTCAGTTGGGAGCAAAGCCCAAGCTGTAACAACTGCTGATCTGGTCGTCAGAGTGGACCTTTCCCAGTAGAGACTTCAGACACCTCAAGATGGCCTTGCCACATCAAAGATGGACATGTTTAAACTGCAAAGAGGGGATTCCCACATGTCACGTTCCCCATATCGGTGGAGAACCACAAAATTGACTACTGCTGAGGACTCAGGTGAGTGGAAGTACCTGTCAGCAGCTCATAATCAGTCAGTGGAGAAGTTGGTGGAAAGATTTGAGGAGATAGAGATAAGAAGTGGAGAGCAACCTTCCCATTCCCCATATGCTAGTGATCATGATGATTGACGAGGCAGCCACCAACTCCTGACAAGGAGAACCCCCAGTCTCACCTGTGCAGTCCAGGCAGCCTCCCCATCCTTGAAGCCACCTACCAGGACCTCCAGCCCCATGGGGAAAGGCAGCTCCAGTCATTGCCCTTCCAAAAGCCCAGATTGCCGATGATGAGATAAAAGCCCAAGCTGTCGCTGGGACAGCCAATCCCCAGATTGACATGCTTACCGACCACCCAGCCCAGGGCCCATACAGCAATGGGGGTTGCCACAGTTCCCACAGGTGGGGGGCCAGCAGCCTCTGCCAGTGCAGCAGCCAAGCTCGGGGTATCTGCAGCCCTGAATATGCAGCAGCAGATGGGGGCCTTGCAACAACTGGGGGTGATGCAGCCACCAGGAGATCAGCAACCACTGGGAGTACAGCAGCAGCAGTGGGGATGGCCACTGCCCCTGAATGTGCAGCAACCGCTGAGGGGCCCACAATTGATGGGGATCCAGCCACAACCCCCTCCGGGGCCACAGAGGGGCCTACAGGAACTGGGGATGCCACAACCCCCTGCAAGCCAGCAGCAGTGGGGATGGCAACAGCCCCCGGGCATGCAGCAACCATTGGGAGGCCTATAGGAATTGGTGATGCCACAGTCGCTGGCAATGCAGCAACAGCCATGGGGGTGGCAACAGCCTCCAAGTGTGCAGCAACCGCTGAGAGGCTTGCAACCACTGGGAACATAACAGCTGCCATGGGGAAGCCAGCAACAGCTAGGGGTGCAACAGCCACAGTGGAGAGGCCAGCAACCATTGAATGTACCACCTCTGAGAGCAACCTTTGATGGGGACCCAGAGAAACTGATCTTTTTCCTCAACCAAGTGCACTCTCACTTGAATCTCTGTGCTTATTTCTATCGAAATCCAGCCGCTGTGTTTGATGTGATTGCATCCAGCTTGGAAGGAGAAGCATCCAAGTAGCTGAACAATTTATATAATGAGCAAGCACCCGAGTTGAAGGACCCCCATCTCTTCCTCCTAGGAATGAGAGCAAGGTTTGAGGACCCATCCATTGCCCTCAAAGCGGAGAAACAAGTCCACAAGATAAAGCAAGCCAGCAGGCCTGCACTAGAATACATACAAGACTTTCGCAAAATAGCTGGTTGGATAGAAAGGTGGCCCAAGCATTCCCTAGTCCATCACTTCAAAGAGGAACTAGATGATCACCTTTCCCAGGCCTGTATTCATTGAGCAGTACCTGATCAGCTGCAAGAATGGTACCAGGCAGCAGTAAGACTAGATGTTCAGTTCAGCTGCTATAAGAAGCCATCCCACCTGAAGCCGAGTTGAGGCCAGAGCAACCCAAACGGCAGCCACTCCACCAAAATCCTCCAACCAATGTGGCTACTGAAAATCCCAGGGCACCTGCAGGCCCACCGATCAAGTATTTCTATGTATTCAAGTATTTCTATGCTGGACTACTGTCCATAATTTTGGTTGGAATATTTCTGCAATGTAGAATGGGTCTTTAACATCATTTTGTGCTTTCTTGCATAAATTCTTAACAGTCTTCACAGCTGATTCAGCTTTGCCATTAGCTTGTGGCTGATGTGATGAGAAAGTCACATGCTCAAAATCCCACATAGCTGCAAATCTCCTAAACTGTAGGCTTGTGAACTGAGGACCATTATCAGAGCTCACTTTATCTTGTTGGCCACGATGCACAAACTGAGCTTTGCATCTCTTAATGGTAGTTTCAGCAGAAAGTCAGGAAGAAGTTCAATTTTTCAAAAGTCTGAATAATGATCAACTAATATAAGGGACGCGGTGGCTCAGTGGGTTAGGATGCTGAGCTTGTCGATCAGATGGTCGGCAGTTTGGCGGATCGAATCCTGAGTGCCGCGTAACAGAGTGAGCGCCTGTTACTCGTCCCAGCTTCTGCCATTCTAGCAGTTCAAAAGCACATAAAAATGCAAGTAGAAAAATAGGGACCACTACGGTGGGAAGGTAACAGCGTTCCGTGCGCCTTTGGCGTCTAGTCATGCCAGCCACATGACCACAGAGACGTCCTTGGACAAGCACTGACTCTTCGGCTTTGAAACGGAGATGAGCACCGGCCCCTAGAGTTGGAAACGACTAGCATGCATGTGCAGGAGAACCTTTACCTTTACTTTAATATAAGGTACTCTTTTCTGGCAGTTGAATAAATTTATACTGACAATCTGCCAAAGACGTGAGGGTATCTCATGTGACATCATGGTTTCTTTTTGCTGCAAATGTGCATATTCATTGCAAGTGGGACAATTACTAACAAAGTCTTTGATTTCACCTTGCATATTAGGCCAGTAAAGAGTATCACGAGCTTGTCTGTAGCATGCTTCACACCCAATGTGGCTTGAGTGTATGCGTAATAACATCTCTGCTCTCAGTGACCTTGGGACTCTGACTCTTGGACCCTTGTACAACATACCATCTTGTACACTGATCTCATCTCTGAAGGACCAATATTCCCTCACAATTGCAGGAACTGCCTTCTTCTCATCTGGCCACCCATGATAGCCTTCAGTGCCTGTAAAGCTGCATCAGCATATGTGTGTTGTTGACTTGACGTAGCCGCTGATTTGTGACATTAAGATAGTCTGCTTGATTGACTTCAGCAAAAAAGGTTTGTTCCTGTTGCAACCAACAAACCATATGATGCTCGTGTTCTCCTCCACATGTCCCCTGATCTGATGTAGCCCTGCTCAGGGTATCACTGATATACATTTCACATCCTTGCTTATAGACAATGTTGAGATTGTAATGCTGCATTGTAAGCATCATGTCTGCAAACACTTGGGAGCACACCAAAGGGGCTTCTTGAATATGGCTATTAGTGGCTTGTGATCAGTTTCAGCTGTGATTGTATCCCAGCCATAAAAATAATGATGGAAACGCTAGCAGGCAAATACAATACTTAAACGTTCCTTTTTGATTTGAGCATAATTTAGCTCAGCCTATGAAAAAGCCCTGGATGCATATGCAACTGGCTAACCTTCTTGCAACAGACAACGACCTAGGCCATTTTTGCTTGAGTTACTTCGAATTGTAACAGGCTTTGTGACATCATAGTATTTCAACACTGGGGCAGCCCTGACCAAGCATTTTATTCCTTTACTGCCTGGTCATGCTAGGGAAGCCAGTGCCAAACTGCACCTTTGTCCACCAAACGTCACAATGGCTGACACACCTCAGACAGGTGTGGCAGGTATTTTGCTAAACCAATTAATCTCTGCACCAATTTGGCATGGGCAGGCGGCAGCATGTCCAATCTTATCTGGGTCAGCTTTTAAGCCTCGTGAGGACAGGATGTCCATGGAAACGGACTTCTTGCACCTTGAACTGCAAATTCTTTGCCCTAAGCCTCAGCATCTGTTAAGTTCGGAATGACGAGCGTTGACAGCGAGGTTGAACAAGAGAACGTTTATTGAATGCACATGGGTCAACTGGCTAACAGCCATTAAATCCCGTATTATATACTAAGGTGCCTTTGAACAGTAACCAATCCCCGGCCCAGAATCTCCCGCCGAGAATGCAACAACCAATAACTGCACCAGGGTTTTCCCGCTTCAGGAAAACCACTCCCATTAACTACTGACACAACACCCCTTCCCCCCCAGATAAATTTATTTATTGACATAGTCCTTCAAATAACTAGGTGGCTTATGAACCCTGGCTGGGTATCTGCTAGCCGTGCTAACAACAGGTGTGCCAACTGTTTTGCTATTTGTTTCTGGCCCGGTTGTTTGTGGCTGTGACTCAGGTGATGCAGCACTTGTGGATTGTTGGGGTTCTATTAGAGGTCCAGGGGATACGGTTGGGCTGCCCAGGGGGAATAGTTCCATTTCTGCTGGGCTACTCTGGGCAATTACTTCCGCTGCCCTGATTTGTGTTCCAACCCCCTCCCCCCCTGGTGCTGCGCTTAACTGGTCGTGTCTGAATGCATTGTCAAGTGTAGAGACGTTCCTTCCATTATTGGACTGCACAATTTCAGGGGACCTTTTCCTTAGCTGATCGATGTGTCTCCTGATCAGCTGATTCCCTTCCCCCTCTATAATGTACGATAACGGCCCAGTTTTGTCAATGACGACCCCTTGTGACCATTTGTCCCCCTGTCCATAGTTCCTTGCCCAAACTAAGTCACCAATATTGAGAGACCGGGTCGGAATGTCCAGTTCAGGTTCCACAGGTAGTCTGTCGGGGTGTAGTCTGTCCAATTTAGTGGTTAAACGTCTGCCCCACCTCATTTCAGCTGGGCTTTTCCCTGTGGCCGTGCAAGGTGTTGTATGTTGGGCCAACAGGAATTGGGCCAGTCTCTGATGCCAGTTGCCGTGGATGATTCTTTTTAAGGCGTCTTTGGTTGTCCTGACGTTTCGTTCAGCCAATCCGTTGGAGGAGGGGTGGAAGGGTGCCGACGTCGCATGCCTAATCCAGTTGGCCTTGAGGAAGTCCTGAAATTCATTGGATGTGAATTGGGGCCCATTGTCAGAAACAATCACGTCAGGTAACCCATGGGTGGCAAAGAGTCCCTGCAAGACCTGTATGGTTTTGGCTGAAGTCATGGACTTTACAGGCACGACCTCCAACCACCGGGAGTAGCTATCCACAACAACCAGGAATGTGAGACCCTGGAATGGGCCTGCAAAATCAATATGAATGCGAGACCAAGGATTCCTAGCCACCTCCCACTTATGAACAGGTGTGTGTGCTTGTTCTGGCCTAGACCGCTGACACTGATAGCACCCGGCTACTCTGTCCTTGATTGCTGTGTCTAACCCCGGCCACCATAAATGACTCCTCGCTAGGGCTTTCATACGAACAATTCCAGGGTGCCCCTCATGTAACTCCCCAATTACTGCGTTCCTATGACCCTCTGGAATGACAACCCTATTTCCCCACAGTATACATCCCAGGTGTGATGACAATTCATCCTTCCTTCTGAAGTAGGGCGTGAATTTGGGGTCAGGAGTTTTGTTAGGCCAACCCCCTTGTACCCACGCTGCTATTCTACTAAGGATGTGGTCTTTTTTAGTGGCTGCTGCAATGTCCTTGGCTGTCAGTGGGCACTCTGAGAGTTCCTGAAGAGACAGGATTTGGCCCACAGGTGCTGGGTCAATGCCAGTATCTGCTAGGGGTAATCTGCTAAGGACATCTGCATGCCCCATCTCTTTCCCAGGTCTGTGTTTGATAGAGAACGTGTATGCTGAAAGGAAAATAGACCATCTAAGCATCCTAGGGGACATGATTTGGGGTGTCTGTCTGTGGTGAATAACCCCAGCAGGGGTTTATGGTCTGTGTATATTGTGAAGTTCCTACCATACAGGTAATCGTGGAACATTTTTACTCCTGCCACTATGGCCAATGCTTCTCTGTCTATTTGTGCATAATTCCGTTCAGCTTTAGTTAGGGTCCTGGAATAGTATGCAATTGGCCTCTGTTGACCTTGGTCATCCATATGGCTTATGACTGCCCCTACTCCATATGGAGAGGCGTCACACACAAGGTAAATTGGCTTATTTTCAATGAAGTGTGTAACCGTGGAATTGCTGGACAAAATGTCTTTTAATGTTTGGAAGCTGATTCTGTGCTTTTCCTGCCACAGCCAAGGGGTCTTCCTGTCTAACAGCCTGTGTAAGGGTTCAGCAATAGCTGCTTTGTGAGGCAAGAAGGTATGGTAGAAATTTATTAATCCTAGGAAGGCTTGTAGTTCCGCCTTATTTTTGGGTTCAGGTGCTAATTTAATTGCTTTAATTTTCCCTTCAGTGGGGTGTATACCCTGAGCATCAATTCTGAATCCTAAAAATTCAGTTGATTTTACGCCTATACAACACTTGTCCCTTTTTAACTTAAGCCCTGCATTCCTGAATTTCCCCAGTACCTGTTCCAGCCTGTCAGCTAAGATCTCCTCAGTTTTTCCAGCGATTAGGACATCATCGAAGTAAGGGCATACACCTGGTATGCCCTTTAAGGTCCTCTCCATCACCTCCTGAAAGATGCCTGAAGCTGCAGCAATGCCGAATTGAAGTCTGTGAACGTGGAACGCCCCCTTGTGGGTAACTATCGTTTGAGCCTTGGTGGCTTCCTTAGACACAGTGAGTTGCAAGTACGCCTGCGCCAAGTCGAGCTTGGCGAAAATGGCGCCGTCCTGGATCATCGCGAGGACCTGTTTCACCGTCGGGACCAGGTAAGCATGTTTTTTCATTGCTAAGTTAAGGGTAGCTTTATAATCGGCACAAATCCTCACATCCCCGTTCGGTTTGAGGGGTGTGACGATTGGTGTCTCCCAAAGGCCTCCCTCTACGGGTTCCAGCACGCCCTGGCCTACTAGCTTATCTAGTTCGGCCTCGATTTTTTGTTTAAGGGCGAAAGGCACCCTCCGGGCCTTAAGCCTAATGGGCTTCACCGCTGGGTCTAAATTAAAAGTAATGGGGGGTCCTTTGTATCTCCCTAACGACCCATCGAACACGTCTGCGAATTCATCGCAGACAGACTTAAGGGTCTTACTATTGATTGTGTTAATTCCCCCTACCCAGATTCCCAGGTCCGGGAACCAATTGAGGCCTACTAGGCTGGTTCTCTGGCCTTCGGTAACTAAAAGGTCTAAAAATCCACTGAACCCCTTGTACTTTACTCTGACTGTGGCCTTGCCTTTTAATTCTATGGGGGTTTTTTGGAAGTCAGCTAATTGAAGTTTAGTGGGTTTTAGGGGAATTCTACGGCCGCTTTTGTTTTCGTTGTATCTAAGGGTGTCACTGGAAATTATAGATACTGAGGCCCCCGAATCTACTTCCATCTTGCAGGGAATGCCCTGCAGTTGGACTCCAATTTTTAATTTAGGCCTCAGGATGTGGTTAATTCTAGGGGTTCCCACGTGGTTGACCCCCACCCCCGCCCCGCGGTTGGAAGTGCGTGCCATAGGTCTTGGGGTCTCTCCGCCACTCCCTTCGGGGGTTACCTCACCTGTGGACCATGCGTCGACCTCATGGAGACGGCTGTCGCGTGGTCGGCTTCGGCAAATGGCCTGGATGTGGCCCGTTTTTCCGCACCCTCGGCATTTCGCGGTTCGGAACCTGCAAGTCGCCCGGGGGTGGTTGCCACCACAACTGCCGCATCTTGCTTCTGGGTCGCGTGGTCTCATCTGGCTGTCCCTCTGGGGTCTTTGTTGTGCTGGAGGCTGCTGTCTTCTCCCTTGGTCGGTTCCGTCGGAGCGTAAGGGTCTCGCCGCCATCTTCCCGAACCTTCGGGCGATTTCCGCAACGTCGGCTTCCCACTGGTAGTCCACCTCCCCACCATCCACATGGCTCTCGAGGTTGATTTCTGTCGAGGCGGCCATGCTGTTGTAGGGGGGGTCGCATCTGCCTGTAGACTCGTACGTGAGTAGTTCGTCTAAGACTTCTTGTAGGGTTCCAGTGGGCTTTGCGATTATGCGGTTTTGTAAATGTTCATCTCGCAGCCCCAAAACTACTCGGTCCCGGATTCGAATCTCGAGGTTGTCATATTTACAGCGCAGGACCGCTTCTCTGAACGCCGCCACAAACTGCGTAATTGACTCGCCGGGTCGTTGGTTCCGCTTTTTGAATATCCTCCTCCAAAATAATTTGGACCTCTTTGGAGTAAAGTGGACCCTTAACTTGGCCAACAGGTCGGCGTACGCCACACTGGAGACCGGCAAGGGCTGGTACAGGCCGACGGCAACCCGGTAAACCGGTGTGCCGCTAATGGTGAGAAGGGCCGCCGCTTTCTTCCGGTCTTCCGTTATGCTGTTGACTAGCATAAACCCCTCGACCTGGCCGACGTACTCTTCCCAGTCTTCGGGGTAATTCGGGTCGAACTCCTTCAGGGAACTGACTTGCGCCATTTCGCAGTTTCCGCCGCGGCAGTGGGTTCGGTTGACTGTGATTCAAAATTCCCGCTTTCCGCGCAGCTGGCTTCCGCCGCTCCTTCACTGTTCTGTCGTCTATCCCACCTTCGTCGCCACTGTTAAGTTCGGAATGATGAGCGTTGACAGCGAGGTTGAACAAGAGAACGTTTATTGAATGCACATGGGTCAACTGGCTAACAGCCGTTAAATCTCGTATTATATACTAAGGTGCCTTTGAACAGTAACCAATCCCCGGCCCAGAATCTCCCGCCGAGAATGCAACAACCAATAACTGCACCAGGGTTTTCCCGCTTCAGGAAAACCACTCCCATTAACTACTGACACAACAGCATCACCTGCTTACAATGGTCTAGTAGTGCTATCAGCTATTGGCTCAATTCCACTGAGCCCACTCAAAAGTTCGTGCTGCTTTTGTTGATACACATCTGATGCTACAGAGACTCCAAAGGGTAGTTTGAGCCGTCTCTTTCTGCCCCAAGAAGTCCAGAATGTGGTCACATAGCTACTCTTTTCATCTAGTTTGCACTGTAAAACGGCATCTCTAACGTCAACAAGTGTGAAGACTCATGCTTTGGGTAGTGTGTGCAAAACATCAAGTGTTGGCATTAGGTAGTGTGACCATTTCAGGGCCATATTCAGAGAAAAACTTAATATATTTTGGGGGAAAACTGTATGAAAAAGATCTCTGTCCTTAGTGCCAAACCTGCAAGTCTCAGATCATCCATTCATCTTACAAAATCTGTCGCAGTGGTTAGAAAGCAATATTGCAGGCTAATTGGCCAGACACCAGTAGTTCAATTCTGATTGGCTCAAGATTGATTCACCCTTCCAAGGTTAGTAAAATGAGAACCCAAATTGTTAGGAGAATATGCTAACATTCTAAATGGCTCAGACAGTGCTGTAAATCACTCTGCAGTGGTATATAAGTGCTATTGTTATTGTTATTTGATATCTATAATTCCTCAATACAGATTCTTTTGATATAAATTTCCCTGATGTAAAACATGATGTAGTCTTCTATACAGATATTAAATATTAGTTTCCTTTTGAACAAGAAAAAAATGATTAGGGTATATCTGAATCTGTTCAGATTGCAATTTCTCCCCTTTTTATTCTTAGCTAAGAAGACATTTCAGATTTATCCCATTGAGTGAGTATACATATTTGTTATCTATACAACTTTGTCTACATCTGTATCTCTCTCCTTAAACACAAAGCAGACATCTTGCTAAGCAACCAATGTTACCTGTGGATTCTTGTAAATACTTCAGATGGCTACCATCTGATGAAAAAGCTCAAAATCAAAGCCTCCAATGAGCCCACATGTTTTCTCCATATTACACTTATAAGTAATTAGAGAGCTTTGCTGTGTGAAGAGAAACTCAAGAGGAGAATAATAATCCATTCTTTCTAAAAAAAAATAACTACTACAGATATAACTTCCCAGGTTAACAAAGATCTTGGTATTCTCACAAATCTTCTTTACTTCAAATACCTAAGCTAGAATTTGCTGGCAATTTTTTGCCATTTCCCTGCAACAAAAGTTATATGAAGTATCACAGGATGATAACCTAGGCTCCATCAATCCATTCCCATTGGTAAACAGGATTGTTGTAGGAACAGGTGGCAAATGGATTATATTTTGCATACACATGTTTATTTGGAAATCAGACACATACTTTATTGACAACAAGAAATGAAGAAAGACATAGACTAGTTTGAAACAACAGCAACAGCAATTCATGCCTGTAATATAGTACACTGCAAACATCAGCAGGTGAACAGTTTAGTGCAACCTTTCTCAATCTTTAGATTGAGAGGAACCTCTTTTTATCCATTAATCCTATAATTTATATAAGATGTCAGACTGATAGATTCTTAGCTCTTACTCTTTCTTAATCATGTTTGGAACAATAAACAGTTTGTTTGCAATGTTTTTTCATAACTGCATTTCCATTTTTGAAGTTACTATTTGTTTTTCCCCAGAGGCCTTAACAGAAGACAAATAGTGTACCTTGAGTGAAATAATTACAGGGAAGATAATTATAAGCTTTGTAGCTCATCAAGTACATCAAAGAAAGAGAACACGTTTATTATAATATTTGTCATAATATATATTTCAATCTAAGTTCCCTCTGCTATTACAAGGACAGCAAACCTATATGTTTAAAATCTATGCTAAACACAAGGGAGTGTAGTGGACTTTGGGATGTAGTTGACAATCTCTAGCATATAATTATAATTACAACACTCAAATCTTTCAATCTGATCACTCCATCTTCTTTGATGTACTGGACATGTACTTACAACTTTAAAATAGCATCCCTATTTTATCCTCGGTGCATCAAGTTCCTATAGTGGCTGGGAAAAATATCAGAGTATTAATTCAGGAAATTGAAATGAAAAAATGTGTGTGCCTTTTGCTTAATCAATAACATTAATACCATTAACTTAGCACATGTATGTTAATCATATACTACAAACAGATCAATGTATTCTGCATTATTTTTTTGATCCTGATTTTTTTTAAGTGCAGCTAACTCAGTTTTGGTTGGGAGATTTGGTGAATTTATTATTTCCTGTACTTTTCTGTATATTCATTGTATTATCTATACAAACTTACTTGTATGCTTGGGGTTTTGCCCAAGGATTTACTGCTAAACCCAAACATCATTAATGTTTGACCAGATTTAGCAGAGGCTTGATAAATGAAGACTTTTAAAATTTGCATTCCAATGAGTAGAAATTCAAATCTTTGGTTTGGGTGATTGAGAAGGGGGAAAGGTGATGAGAAAACACAGCCCCCCCCCCACCCCCAGTAGAGCCTAATCTTTTTTCCTGTTGAATATCATCTTCTTCTTCTTCTTCTTCTTCTTCTTCTTCTTCTTCTTCTTCTTCTTCTTCTTCTTCTTCTTCTTCTTCTTCTTCTTCTTCTTCTTCTTCCTTCTTCTTCTTCTTCTTCTTCTTCTTCTTCTTCTTCTTCTTCTTCTTCTTCTTCTTCTTCTTCTTCTTCTTCTAAAAAAGCCTATTACCTCCAGCTTAAATACTTTATTCTAACAAGATTTATCATCCCACGCTCAATTGTCTCTCTGTGAAGAGATACAACGGCTCATATGACTTGCAGGCAGACTATGGCATCAGGAAACATGTCTTGATATTCACTCAAACATAAGGCCATTTTTCTGGATAGTTTGAAGTAGTCCAAAATGCCCTACTGTCTAGTTGTCATGGCAGACATGTACCATTGCTTCCCTTAAGGTTGGAGGATGTGTAAACTGGTCATTGCAACTCCACCTGTTCCCAGGACAAATATGTCAAAAATGTCCCAGGAAGTTTATTAATCCAAATTTTCACATCTGACCCTGAAACTGGTGGATTATCATTCTACAATTGGAGATCCAATGGGTTTTCGTCCACCTGAGTCAGTTCTTGTGACTAAAAGAGATATATCAAGACATTGGCTGAACACCCACTTCTAAACAAGATGGCAGTTACAAATAGTTGAGCAGCACAGATTTGTGCAATTCATTGAGATGGCATCAAGATAAATCAATCAAGGTCAGGATCACTTCAGGCCGCCCTCCTTGTTGGAAATTTTGCCAGTTCTATTCTACAATCTACTAACTTCAATTCATTTTTGACTTTTGGATTGGATTCCTTGAACTTTCCCAGCTTTATGTTTTGAGACTCCCTTGTATTAACTCCATCTCGCTCTCTCGGCTGCTTCAGAAAACTGTTCCATCTTATAGACAAAGATTCTTTGATCAACATCTCACCACATGTAAGTCTCCTCCTGATTTTCAATACAACTATTATGCAGCCAAGTGTCCCAGTCCTATTCATGTATTTGCAGTTCAGCTGGTTGTGGCCAATCCAGGACCCATGAGCAGAGTGGGACAGAGCATTACAGTCAGGCCTTTCCTGACCAAATCTAACCAAGTCTGCAGTCTGATCTAAATGCCTTGAGCAAGTTCATCCAATGACACTCAAAACTAATTAAAACTGCCACTGATATAAAATGAAGTTTAACAAGTTAATAATCATGCCTTATGGGACATTATGGCAGAATTAAGGCCTACAGATGAAATCCCCAGCTTGCTGGAGCCAAAGATGAGGAGAAACCCCTGTCCCAGGCCTAGCTAATCACTAAACAGTCTCAAAAGGCCAAAAACAAATCTCTGGATTTCAGGGGAGTCCAGGCAGAACCTAAATCAGATTAAATATATTTTAAAAAATCCTTCTCAAGTTGAAAGACTGCTCCAATAAGATTTGAGCCAGCTGAGGCTCAGCTACAAATAGTCCCAGCTCCTTTCTGTACAAACTTCTTAAAAGAATTAATTCCCAAGAAAGCTTGTAAAAGCAAACCAAAATTGCCACAGAAAAATGTAATAACAAAAGCAGAGAAACCAGTTACAGTAATGTTCTTTAAGAAACTGCCTCATACTGGTCCAATTCTTCCAAAATCAATAAAGTCATCCACAGTCATGTATAGCCAGTATTAGAACTGGCTAGAAACTAGAAAACACCAATATCTGTTATTCAAAATGCTGATTGAAAACTAGTCTCAGGATACTTTAGAACAGGGGTCGGCAACCCGAAAAAGGAAAAGAGCCACTGGGAACCAGTTCCATCACACATAAAAAAAAGTGGGAGCCGCGTCCGTGCGTCCATGCACGCGCATGCGCAAAAATGTTTTGCGCATGCGCAAAACGGGTTTTTCTTGCGCATGCGCAGACACGCGCGGTTGCCTTTTTTTATGTGTGATGGAACCGGTTCCCGGTTGCGCGACGGCGACGGCCCGTCTGCAAAGCTGCCGCTTTCGGCAGCCTGCAAACGTGCCGCGGCAGCTTTCGAAAGAAGCTGCGCCGCTACCCATTCCGAGAGGTGCGCGCGCACCTCTCCGAACGACCGTAGGTGCGCGCACATCTCCCTAAACCTCCCCAAACATCGGCAGGTCTCTGTACCTCTGCGCGAACGGGCAGCAGCCCCGCTTCTTGGGAAAGCTGCCGTGGCCCGTCTGCAAAGCTGCCGCGTAATGTGCTAGTAGTCTAAGTATTAGGATTGTTTATTTTGAGGCAGTTGAGAATGGAGCAAATCAATGGCTGTTAACTTTCCTATTTGAATTCTAACATGTCAATGCAATAAAGTAGTTTCCAGGTATCCTTTGTTAATCCTCCCTGATTTGATAGAATTGCTTTTAGTGCTGTCTAGTCTTTTGACAGCGATGATTAACCTTGCAACCTGGCTTTCCACAACAATGTTTCCTAATGCTACTAGCAGATCAGATTTAGTTTTCTAAAGATTTTTTTACGGGGGGCAAAAAAAGGAAAAATAAATCTGACACTTTGTTACACAAAGAAATGGAGGAAAGGCAATCTTCCTGCTTGTTTTCAGTCAGCTTCAACTTAAATATTGTTGGCTGTCAGTGAATGTGGGGTGGAAGCTAACCTGTCCATTTGTCACATTCAGCAGTTTAATAAACAAGTCTAACAAGCAATAAAAGATACAAGGGCAATTCAGAACTAAACCTCTGTTTGGTTATCAATGACAGACACCCGCAGATACAGAACTTTTATTATACACATTAGAAAACTACATTACATTACTTGTTGACACAATTGCCATTCCAATTGAGGCACTTGTCATAACGTTTTACAAGGTTTGAAATTCCTTAGTAGTAGTCACTCAGCGCCAAATCTGGGCCATAGGGGGGTTAATCAAAAACATCCCAACAGAATTGCTTCAAAAGTTCTTGGTTGTGTCTAGCGGTGTGCAAGCGAGCATTATCATGAACCAACACCACACCGGAAGTCAGCATGCCCCAATGCTTGTTATGGATGGCTAATCTGAGTTTTGTAACATTTCTCAGTAGACTTTTGAATTGATGGTTGAGCCATGCTCCATGAACTTCACTGGCAGTACTCCTTTGGCATCTTCTCATTTGGCGGGATTTTCTATGGCACCACTTCCGGTGTAATGTTGGTTCACAATAATGCTCACCTGCACACTGCTAGATGAACCCAAATTTTTTTAAAGCAGTTCTGTTGGGATGTTTTTGATCATTCCCACCCCACCCCACCCCCATAGCCCAGATTTGGTGCCAAGCGACTATTACTAAGGAATTTCAAATCTTGTAAGACATGAAAAGTGCCTCAATTTGAATGGTGATTATGTCAAAAGGCAATGTAATGTTGTAGTTTTCTAATGTGTATAATAAAAGTTCTGTATCTGCAAGTGTCTGTCATTGATAACCAAATGGAGGTTTATTACTGAATTGTCTTCGCATCTGCAGTCATAAGTTATCTGTAGCTGGATAATCAGTGCCATTGGATCAACATCTCCAACACAAAGCACTTTGGATGGTCAGGAAACTAAATGTGTGCTTTTTCTCTTCATATTTCTCCTAAAGTTGCCATAGATATCTCATGCTTATCAGTTCCAATAAAGTTATTACTTAACCCAATCCAAGCACAAAATGTATTTACTATTGTAACTTTTCAAGATACTGAGGGAAGTCAGCTCCCCAGAGAAGGAAATATTAAAAGGGCAGAAAAATATATTTCCTAAAAGGAAATTGAAGAACCAGGAAAGCATGCCCAGTTTTCTTAATAGTCTCAGGTCTCCTTCCCCACAAGCAGAAAGCCAGTTCTATAGACATGCAAATGTGAGCCATCAAGAAGGTTGGAGCCAGGAGCTTAGGAAAGACAAAGGCTTAACAAATAATAATAATAATAATAATAATAATAATAATAATAATAATAATAATAATAATAATAATAACAACAACAATAACAACAACAACAACAACAACAACAACAATAATAATAATTTGGAAGGGACCTTGGAGGTCATCTAGTCCAACCCCCTGCTAAGGCAGGAAACCCTATACCATTTCAGACAAATGACTGTCCAGTCTCTTCTTAAAAACTTCCAGTGTTGGAGCATTCACCACTTCTGGAGGCAGGTTGTTCCACTGGTTAGTTGTTCTAACCGTTAGGAAGTTTCTCCTTAGTTCTAGGTTGCTTCTCTCCTTGACTAGTTTCCATCCATTGTTTCTTGTCCTGCTTTCAGGTGCTTTGGAGAATAGCTTGGCTCCCTCTTCTTTGTGGCAGCCCCTGAGATATTGGAACACTGCTATCATGTCACCCCTCACCCTTCTCTTCATTAAACTACACATACCCAATTCCAGCAACCGTTCCCTATATGTTTTAGCCTCCAGACCCCCAATCATCTTTGTTGCTCTTCTCTGTACTCTTTCTAGCGTCTCGACATCTTTTTTACATCGTGGTGACCAAAACTGGATGCAGTATTCTAGGTGTGGCCTTACCAAGGCATTGTAAAGTGGTATTAGTACTTCATGCGATCTTGATTCTATCCTTCTGTTAATGCAGCCTAGCACTGATTCCTAGAAGGGCACATCTGGACTCAGGACACACAGGAAATAGCCCCAAACAGGAACTGGAAATAAATCCAAACAATAGAGTCCAGGGGGTATAAAAACCCACATGTGGTCAGTCCTTTTTCTCCTGGATCCATCTTGTTGTCTGGCTTTCTTCTGTAATAAACTGTAACCCTCTTCCCAAAGCAGTCTCCATGTTGTTTATCCCTGGCTTGGATGGAACTATGATGAAGACTTTTCTTCCTACAATTCTTACCAAAATGGTTAAAAAGTAATTTCTATCACAATAAATACTATCTGCCTACCTCTACCATTTTAGAGGCTAGAATTCTTTTTAAAATTATTATTCTATTATTATTCTAATAAGAAATATAGATGCTTCTCTGCGTTTCTTTAACCAAAGGTGATGTCTTGGTAAAAAAATGCACTATAAGTACATAGTGTTTTTAATAAATTTTTACTGCTTTTAAAATAAGCAAAGCAAAAAGACAAAATCTGTATGTATAGGAAATCTGCTAATAGGCGGGATGTGTAATCAGTTCTTCAAACCATAGACTGAATGGGCCATACATTTATCTTTCTAACGTTACCTAGAAATTCTAAAAACCACTTGCTTAAAAAAAAGAGAATATGATTTATATTTTTCCTGTCCTCCTTATATGATCCCCACTTCCCAACCCTTTTAAAAATTGAATCCGCCTTTGTACAGTCCGGAGGCTTTTAATTGGTCCTAGTTTGATAATAAAAGTTAGGAGGCTGGGATTGACTGGCGGAAGGCAACAGATTAAGCGGGGATTGGCTAGAAGGGAGTGTGGTTGCTAAAGAGCCGGTACCTGCCTAGAGATAGTAATATAGAGAACAGCACTTCCCAAACAAAGATACACACCAATCACACTGTTCTTCCGGATAAGCAACAAATGCAAACCAAAGAAGAAAAGGAAGTTGTAGTAAACGGGGGGGGGGGGAAGCATTTACTACCAAGACATCCTGTTTAAAAAATACGCTGCCTTTTTCTACCTTAGCTTTTGTAATTTCTTGTAAGTAGCTTCCTTATTAGGTAAAAGAAACGAATGCCTTTATGTTCCCAATGGCTAAAAATCAGAGCTACTCCACCCGAGAATTACAAAAATTCTGACGACCACTGAAAGGCAGCTAAGGGTTTTCGGTATCCGATGAAGGCCATCGAAAGGATCCCCCTTCTCTCTGCAGCCCAGATGGGACAATCCACGAAAGATCTTTCGTGTACGAAAGACCGCCTCGGGAACGGAGACTGGGGGCCTCTAAACGTTTCTATCTCTATGCCGGACTCGAGCTTCCCTTTATCGCGAGAAGAGCCGCGATTCTCCTTTCCGCTTCAGCTTTCAAGCCGCGGCGGCGGTGTCTCGAGCAATGGGAGTGGGGAGGTGAGGTGACCCACGGAGAAAGAGCGGGGGGAAGATGCCGCGGAGTCCCGTGATGCCCTTCCGCAGCTGTTTTTGCGCGGGCTTCGCAACCCCCGAGTACGGCGGCGTGTCACTTCAGCCCTGTCGCCCCAGCTGCTCTTCTCCCCTCCAGGAGGGCTGCGGGGGGGGGGGAGGGGAAGAAGAGAAAAGAGCGGGCTGCTGTAGCCACGCCCCATTTCTGCCCCATGCTTACACACACACAAAAACACACACGCACCCATGCTTTGCGGCTGGACCTGAGACGAAGGAAGATTCCCTCGGCGCTCCCCGTCCTTCTTTCTTTATAATACGGCTCTAGAGTGAGCCTGGTTACGATGTTGCATGTCTGGCACGTTTTCTTGGCAGTGGTAATGATGAGGGTGGCCACTGCTTTTCTCCGATGTGTCTTCCTCGTGGCCCCGGATTTCCTGGTGGTCCCCCATCCAAATGCAAGCTAGCCCCAAATTTATTAAGCTTTCAAGGTCAGCTAGGTGCAATTAGCGCCTTGTTTGTGTTCATACCTGTTGTACGAACTTGTTCCAAGTTGCATTTATGTTGTCACTTATTCTAGAAACCATGGCCTATTCAAAGCAAAGCTTAATAAAATGCAAACCCAGTCTTGGAATTGCAGCATCAATGGTATTTAAAATGGCAGGCAACAGAAGCATGAAGGTCTCTAAATAATCTTCAAGTATCTACCAACATGACTGGGTTGTTAGCAAGGAGAATTCTTCCTGTTAAAGGCTTCCTTAAATCTGAACTACATGGATGTTCATTTTTAAAAATTAATGCTAATGCACATTGTCAACGCCCAGGAATGATTTTCATACATTAATCTGGCATGGCATACAGTGCAGTTACCAAATCCCAGGAAAAATAGTTGTTCTCTTTATTTTTATTGAAAATATCCCAAAATTTATAAAATTATAGTATATGTCAAAATACTCAACTTTGTCAGACTCTTGGTTTCAAAGATATGTTGAAAAGATAGATGACAAAGTTTGCACAATTTGCTGATATATTTTGCAAGCCAGAGTAATGAATGAACAATATCTCTGGCAGCTAATTAATAGACTGTGGTTTCAGTACTCTTCGACTGATTACAATGTAGCTCTAAACCATTCTGCAAACTACACATAGTTCTGCTTTCAACAATTGTTATACAGAATATTAGGATTTTAGCCAAGTTCTGGAGTCTTCTAGTTACCTGACTTTTCTTAAGAAAAAATGTATCTTAATCCTCAAAATAATAAGAGTTATGTGCTTTTTTTTCTCTTGCAGATGCCCCGTCACTGCTCTGCTACTGGCTGTTGCACTCGTGATACACCTGAAACACGTAATCGAGGCATTTCTTTCCATCGGTGAGAAATGATTTTATTCTTTGCCCTCCCAGACTCCTATTCCCTTATTAAGCTGAAACCTGGTAGGATTAGTCTGGTTAAAAATTGCAGCATCCTATTATATCTCATCATCATAAAATGAAGCTTTGTAGGATCAGTGATTTTAAAGAATTGAATTTGAATTTATTGAATTTATATACCGCCCTTTCCCTTAGGACTCAGGGCGGTTTACAGGGTATATAAAACATCGATACAAAAATTAGGAACAATTAAAAAAGATTAAATTAAATCCCTGAAAAAATATAAAACCCCAATTAAAACTCAGCCTGGGCCGGAAAGCTCGAAGAGCCAGGTCTTCAGGTCTCGGCGAAATGATCGAAGGTCAGGGGCAGTCCTAAGCTCCATGGCCGCTGGTTCCAAAGGGCAGGTGCCCCCACAGAGAAGGCCCTCCCCTGGGTGTTATCCGCCAGCATTCTTTTACCGGCGGCACCCTGAGAAGGCCTTCCCTGTGGGAGCGCACAGGACGAAGGGAACTTGATGCCGACAGCAGGTGTTCCCTCAGATATCCTGGACCCAAGCCATTTAGGGCTTTATAGGTCATCACCAGCACCTTGAATCTCACCCGGAGGGCAACCGGAAGCCAATGCAGCTCGCGGAGCAGAGGTGTTACATGGGAGTAACGGGAAACCCCCATCACAACTCGCGCGGCTTCATTTTGCACCAGCTGAAGCCTCCGAGTGGTCCTCAAGGGCAGCCCCATGTAGAGAGCGTTGCAATAGTCTAAACGGGAGGTCACGAGCGCATGAGTGACTGTGCGTAGGGCATCTCGGTCCAGATAGGGTCGCAACTGGCACACCAGGCGAACCTGGGCAAAAGCCCCCCTGGTCACGGCTCCTATATGGTCTTCAAAACTGAGCCGTGAATCCAGGAGGACACCCAAGTTGCGAGCCCTATTAACGGGGGGTAACACCTCACCCCCCCATTGTTAGAGATGGAATAGTCTGGTTAACCCGAGATGCCGGTATGCACAGCCACTCAGTCTTGGCAGGATTGAGACCCAGACCGCCTCCAGGCAGCGGGACATCACAGCGAGGGCATCACTGGGTTGGTTCGGGGTGGAGAAAAAAAGTTGGGTATCATCAGCGTACTGATGATACCCCACCCCAAAACCACGAATGTAAGAACATACACTGTGCCCTGCTGGGTCAGACCCCAGGCCCACTTAATCCAGTAGTCTGTTCTCACAGTGGCCCACCAACTATACAAGAAACCCAATAGTCTCCCATTAGATGATCTTCAGAGGCAGCCACATTGCCATCAGAACTATTTTACTAGAGCTTGGGGGAAAATGTGCATAATATTGCATATGACCTCTGGTCTCCAATGAGTTAATCACTTAATATCTCTTCTCACAGATTGCCAAAGGACAATCCACGCCGAACTGCATGGTTGGAGAATTGTCAGCGAAAGGACATGAGTGGGCAGGGTCTCTGGGACCCTGCCTCTAAATATGTTTACTTTTGCTCCAAACACTTTGAGAAGAATTGCTTTGAGCTAGTGGGCACCAGGTAGGTAATTAAAATAGTGAAAAACATTAAAAAGCATGCAGAATTAAAGTAGACAGTTTGCAGTAGGATAGTAATGTACATCAATATAGACAATATCCTTCCAGGATATCGGTTCCATCTGACTTATTTTTAAAATACTATGAATGTGGGAAACAACTCACAAGCCTTTTTTAAAAAAAATTAAAGGCTGGAGCACATAGCCCAGTGCTTTCTCTAGAAATGCTTTCCTACTTTACTGCCCAGAGATAAGATAAGGGGAAATGCACTGACTATTAATCTCATCAACTCTGACAAATTTGTGAAAACAGACACAGCGTGATATGACCATTCCAAAGGGGTCCACACACCCAAAGGATTACCTTGAGATACATTTTAAAGCTGAAAAGTTAACAGTCTCATTCAAGTCAAGATCAACCGCTGGTGATTTTTGTAGGCATGTAATTTTCTTGGCGGTGGTTTGAAAGTGATTTACCATTGTCCTTTCTAGGATATGTTTTGATCTTTCCCACCTACTCTACAGTCGTGCTATTCCATAATTCCCTATCCTAAGGGAAGGCTTATGCTCTCTTGCTCACACATTCACAGCCCTGGTCAACAGCTACACTTAAGTCACTTTCAACTGAACATTGAAGCACAACTGGTTCTTTGAAATAAGAGAGACCAAGTGAATTTGGAGTAACAGCAAAGCTTATTTTTATCCTGTCTATTATTTTTACAAATAATTCAAGGTAGCAAATATACCTATATCTTCCTCCTCCTATTTTCCTCACAACAGCCCTTTGAGAAGGGTTGGGCTGAAAGAATGACTGATCTAAATCACCAAAAAACAGGACTAAAACTCACTTCTTTCTTTCTTGCACACACTCACATTTTTATTCACTTACCTGATCTGCCAGGCACTAGGTAGAGGGGCAGAAGTTGCCAAGTCTGCTTCCAAAGATGACTCAAAGAGATGGTGGGCTTCAGGCCCTAAAAGTCCTTGCTTTATTGATTAACAAAACTGGCAGCAATTCTTGCTTTGTTGGTTTTCAAATCTGACAGCTTTTGATAGGATTTGAGGAGAAGCTTCCCATGTTCTCAGGCCCAAGTTCTTTTGTTTTTGTTTAGGTGACATGTTTTTCTTTATTTCTTTAAAGATTTGGCTCTTTCTTTTCTATCTCCCAAAGGAATATTTTAAACAAGATCCCTGGCTTTTTGTCCACCTTGCTTTCATGCCAACTTTAGGTATGGCATGGTACTAGTTTCACGTTGTTGTTGTTGTTAGCTGCGAAGTCGTGTCCGATCCATCGCAACCCTATAGACAATGTTCCTCCAGGCCTTCCTGTCCTCTACCATCTTCTGGAGTCCATCTAAGCTCACGCCTACTGCTTCAGTGACTCCATCCAGCCACCTCATTCTCTGTCGTCCCCTTCTTCTCTTGCCCTCAATCTTTCCCAGCATTAGGCTCTTCTCCAGTGAGTCCTTCCTTCTCATCAGGTGGCCAAAGTATTTGAGTTTCAGCTTCAGGATCTGGCCTTCTAAAGAGCAGTCAGGGTTGATCTCCTCTAGGACTGACCGGTTTGATCGCCTTGCAGTCCAAGGGACTCGCAGGAGTCTTCTCCAGCACCATAGTTCAAAGGCCTCAATTCTTTGACGCTCAGCCTTTCTTATGGTCCAGCTTTCACTGCCATACATTGCAACTGGGAAGACCATAGCCTTGACTATACACACTTTTGTTGACAGTTTCACATTAGTACTAACCAGACTTAACCCTGCTGAGTTTCCAGACCCAGGAAAGGTGAGCCATGTGTTTCTACCTGCTAAGATAGCAGAGAGTAAGACTAAGGAAGGGAAGTCAAAGTGACCTGAAAGGTACTTAAGAAAATCACCAGTGTTGAAGGACCAGGAACCAGTTGGTTAATTAAAGATGACCAGATTTCAGTTTAATATATTTTTCCAGAGATGAAAAGATTAAAATACCAATCTGAGTTGTATTCTAAAAATTTAGAATGTGTTTTCCATATTCTAAACTTGATTCCAGTCGGAAATCAAGGGGATTTTTCTTTCCTAGAATGTCAGATCCTTAGGGTGACCAACTACAGACTTATGTATAACACTAACACTGAATTCTTCTCTTACCCTCCCCCCAAAAAAAAGTCCATTTGAAAAAAGTGTGAGTGAAATCTTGCACTAAAAAGATCTTGGATAGTTATACTAGATGGTATTGCCAAAATAGATCATAGACTTAACTTGATAGACGTTATTTCAGTACACGTTTTCTGAGATATAGACAGCAAACAGAATTATCTCTATAGGAAAGGGCTAAATATATGTTGCCAAAGTTAATTACTTTGGTTTATTTAATACATCTGTGTATAAACTGGACAAATAATACTCAAAATAGAATGTAACTAGCTAATTCCGAAGCCCTCAGAAGATCTGCCTTCTCCTCCAGCAATCCACAGTCCAGATACTGGGCTTTCTGCAACCAGTAACAACTTTGCATGTGTGGGGGTTGTTTCCTTTGTAGTGGCTATCATCGTCTCAAGGAAGGGGCTGTTCCTACGATATTTGAGCCTCATGCAAAGCCACGCCGGAAATCTAAACTAAACAGTTCCAAACCTGCAAAATATCCACTGAAGCAGAGGTGAGTAGTGGTCTTCTGGCCTCGTGTCCTGTGTAACTGTGTGCATATTTATTTAGAAGTAAGTCACGGCTATCAGTGATGCTTATTTTTTGATAAAGAGTAAAAAGCATAAAAGGCATAATATATTCAGCCATTAATACATTAACATATTTTGTGTATAACAGAATGGAATTGTGAAATCTGAGATTGGAACCAGAGAGGAAAATATTAATTAAGAATATTAAAAATGGGGAAAACATCAGTCCTGGAATATAATTTAGTGGCTTAATTGAATCATTTGGGGTTTTTTTCTCACATGTATCCATATCTTTTTATGTTGCAAGGGATACTCGGGGCTGCCTAGAAAATTCCTTGTTTTCCATGCCCAAGCCTCACTCCATATTGGCTCCTTTAGCCTATAGGGAGAATATGTCTCATATGGGCATCCGGTTACTCTGTGTCATAGCTTATGCAGCTGCTATTTCTCACCTAACCTCGATTCTATTCACAGCTGTGGACTCTGCTCTGCAGAGGAGACAACTCCATTGTGTATGGACGTCTCTTGCTTCCCCATGCAAGAGCTGTCAAGTCCTGGGGCTGCTCCCACTACTGGTGGGCCTCGAAGCCAGCCCAATCTTCCAGGGTCGGAACCAGAAAATTTGGCTACTTTGTCAGACATACCCCTGGAACAATTACCAGCTGCCACTGGCCAAGAAGAGGCTTCTCAATCTCCAGCTCTCCCAGAATCTGTAGGGGATCCATCTCAAGCCGTTTCTCTCTCCCTCTACATGCTGCGACTCCCACCCCCAGCTGGTGCCTACATCCAGAATGAGCACAGCTACCAGGTGGGTAGTGCCTTGCTCTGGAAGAGGCGGGCTGAGGCAGCACTTGATGCTCTAGGAAAAGCACAGCGGCAGCTGCAAGCTTGCCGGCGTCGTGAGCAGAGACTCCGTCTGCGCATCTGCGAGTTGCAGCGTGAACGGCGGCCACACAGTGCTGATGCCCATCGGCGGTTTAAAGAACACCTGCAAGTCTTTGAATTGCAGCTACTGAATGACGTCAAATAACTTGCATCTGCCCACATTTATCTTGCTTTGTGTGGTCCTGTTACAAACTTGGGCTGTGGTATTTCCCATCTCCAAGATACGTTGTAGCAAAACTTGGGGCTCTACAAACTTGCAACCTGCTTCATGCAACCCTGTTTCCCCTTCACCCTTTTTGTTTATATATGTAAAGAATTTTTTCTATTGTATAAGTGGATGTCCCAGCTGAGCTGAAAGATACCTGATTGCTTGAGGACAGATTTAGGAAAGAGAGTTATTTTGAGAATTTCATTGTGGTGCTGCCCTAGAGGGTAATAATATTTCTTTAAAAAAAAAGCTGCTTGACATATTGAATTCAGAGCTTGTTGTGGTTGCCCAGTTGAACAAAAACCTTTTGGATGCTTATAATTTTCTTTAAATTATGAGACTGTATGATATGGAAATCTGAAGTATACTGTCACAAAACAACTTCCCACCAAAAATCAACAAAATAAATTATTTCCATCTATCATATTGCCAGACAAATATGGCAATGATTTAAATATGAATTACATAAAGAGAAAATTTCACTCTTTATTTTTGGTCCCTGAGGAATAATTTTGTACAAGACTTTTAGCTGTTTTAGTATGTAAACTGCTAGGCCACAAATTTAGACATACAGTTGCAAGAAAAAGTATGTGAACCCTTTGGGATTATGTGGTTTTTTTGCATGAATTGGCCATAAAATGCGCTCTAAATGTCATGTAAGTCACAACAATAGAAAAACACAGTCTGCTTAAAATAATACTACACAAACATTAGCTGTTGTCATGTTTTAATTGAAGATAAGATGGAAACATTCACAGTGCAGGGTGGAAAAAGTATGTGAACCTTTGGACTTAATAACTGGTTGACCCTCCTTTGGCAGCAATAACCTCAACCAAACGTTTCCTGTGGTTGCAGATCAGACCTGCACAACGATCTGGAGTAATTTTGGACCACTCCTCTGCACAAAACTGTTTCAGTGTAGCAATATTCTTGGGATGACTGGTGTGAATCGCTCTCTTAAGGTCATGCCACAGCATTTCAATCAGGTTGAGGTCAGGACTCTGACTGGGCCACTCCAGAAGGCGTATTCTGTTCTGTTGAAGCCATTGTTTTGTTGAATTACTTGTATGCTTTGGGTCATTGTCCTGTTGCATCACCCATCCTCTGCGGAGCTTCAGTTGGTGGACAGATGGTCGTACGTTTTCCTGCAAAATGTCCTGATAAACTCTGGAATTCATTTTCCCATCAATGACAACAATCCGTCCAGGCCCTGAGGCAGCAAAGCAGCCCCAAACCATGATGCTCCCTCCGCCATGTTTCACAGTGGGGATGAGGTTTTGATGTTGGTGTGCTGTGCCTTTTTTTCTCCACACATAGTGTTGTGTGTTTTTCCCAAACAACTCAATTTTGGTTTCATCTGTCCACAGTATATTGTGCCAGTAGTGCTGTGGAACATCCAGGTGCTCTTTTGCAAACTTCAAACAGGACAATGACCCAAAGCATACAAGTAATTCAACAAAACAATGGCTTCAACAACAGAATACGCCTTCTGGAGTGGCCCAGTCAGAGTCCTGACCTCAACCCGATTGAAATGCTGTGGCATGACCTTAAGAGAGCGATTCACACCAGACATTCCAAGAATATTGCTGCACTGAAACAGTTTTGTGCAGAGGAGTGGTCCAAAATTACTCCAGATCGTTGTGCAGGTCTGATCTGCAACTACAGGAAACGTTTGGTTGAGGTTATTGCTGCCAAAGGAGGGTCAACCAGTTATTAAGTCCAAAGGTTCACATACTTTTTCCACCCTGCACTGTGAATGTTTCCATCTTATCTTCAATTAAAACATGACAACAGCTAATGTTTGTGTAGTATTATTTTAAGCAGACTGTGTTTTTCTATTGTTGTGACTTACATGACGTTTAGAGCACATTTTATGGCCAATTCATGCAAAAAACCACATAATCCCAAAGGGTTCACATACTTTTTCTTGCAACTGTAGCTTGAAGCAAAGCTAATTGTTGGAGCTGAGAGAAGCCCAGTCTAAATGTGAAATTTCAGGAGAATGCTTTAATACTGAAATAATGAAGACAAATTTTTGGTTCACAAATTATGTCAACCCTGTATGTTTTGAGTAAGAACTTTTCTAGATGTGCTCCTCACATAATACTTTTCAAAATATTTTATTTACTATGCCAGATGTTTTGGATTCTCATTCTGTTTTGTAATTAGAAAACTACTTGCATGCAAGAATCTCTTGCTGGATCAAGGGAGTGATCTTCAGTTTTAAGTAAAATCATTTTTAATATAATTTTATTAGGAATTTTGATTACAATAGTAATAAGTAAAATCATTTCTGTGGCTTAACATACTGAGATCAGCCAAAGTTCTGCAGTCTCAAGAGAGCCATCAATATTCAGTCAAACCTATAAGGCATATTTCTGAATGTGGCCTCATAAATAAATTTTCTTTTTTATTAGTTTTTATTTTTTAAAAGCAACAGCTAAACCATTTTTCTTATGAAGAGAAGGGTAAATTGAACATGTAGAATTCTACTAAGTTGTATGCTTATAATATTCTTGCAGAAGAATGCATAGAAAAAACGGGGGGGGACTTATAATTTGTAGATTTCAATGTACTAATATTTAATACAATAAAACAAACTGAACACCAGAATATCTTAATTTTAGCTAATAAGCACCAATTTTCCTTTGTGGAAATTTTATTTTGCATAAAGATCCTCAAATGAGTGGTAGCATTAGACATTATTTCCAATTACGGGAACCCAAACAGAATTTTTGGCATGATCTCTTCCCCCAATTTTGAAGCTACCTAATTTTTTTAAAGACCTGTGCAAAAAGAAGTTTGTAGCCCCCTAGATAATTGAATTACTACAAATTATTACAAATGACAAGGGACACTTACAGTATAGCTATATGTAGAAAATCATAAATTAACTTGCGTATCACTGCTATAGAAAATGACCTAATCATCCAGAGGAAATGCTGTGCTTGACGAACACCAGAACAATGAAGCAAAGACAAGATCTTATAATACATAACAGCAATAGCTAAGCACATTGATTTGTGCTTCTTAGATTGTAAGCCGTCCTGAGTCTTCGGAGAAGGGCGAGATATAAATGGGATTAAAAAAAAATAGCACTTAGACTTATATACCGCTTCACAGTGCTTTCCAGCCCTTCAAGCAGTTTAGAGAGAGCGTGTTTCCCCCAACAGTCTGGGTCCTCATTTTACCAACCTCGGAAGGATGGAAGGCTGAGCCAACCTTGAGCCAGTAAGACTCAAATTGGAGTGAGCAGTGAGTTAGCTTGTAGTACTGCTTTCTAACCACTGTGCCACCACGGCTCTATATAAGTCTCAAGATTCAAGAAAAAAGCTAAGTTAAATACATACCACATCTTAATCTAGTCAGTCCCATGAAAGAAGGCACTTGGATTTGCAGTTGCTCACACAGGATAAAGATTATTTTCGGGAGTGGATTTCTTAAAGGCCAGCTTTATATATGTGGTGGCTTCATGTATCTGTCCTAAGCAGCTAGACTACTGGCTCAGTTCATATGCTAAGTCTGCTCATGAGTTTGTTTCATTTATACATCATTTTAGAAGAGCACAAAATATAAGTACCAACACACAATAATTACAAAATCTGTAACAAACATAAAAACCAGAAAACATTTGGAAAAATAGACGTATGGTTGATATAAGTCTGCTTGGGAGCTAAAACAATTTCTGAGATCAGTAAGACATTGCTGCTAAGAATTAACAGATATGGGATAATGATAGAATTCTATTCTTAATATAGAAGAATTGCTTTTATATTTGATAAGGTTATTTAGGAAGCATGATCTTGGCCTATTGCACTGTTCTAGTGCAATATTTTGCATCCTTAGCAACTTTCAGATATGAAGACTTTAGTTTCTAGAACTCCTCAGCCACCATGCTGGGAGCTGAAATACACCCAGCTTAAATTGCCACGGTTGAGAAACAGTTTTCTAGTGCCTGATAATATACTTGAGCAAGTCTACATATGCCAGAATGTGGCTCAGTGGTTAAGATGCTGGGCTTGTGTGGCTGGAACATTGATGGTCCAGGTTTGAGACCTGAGTGCCACATGATGGGGTGAGCTCCCATGCTCACCTAGCTCCTGCCAACTTAGCAGTTTGAAAGCATGCAAATGGAGTAGATAAATGGGTATCACTTCAGGTAACAGTGCCCGTGACATGACCACAGAAATTTCAGAAAGCTCTGGCTCAATGGTCTTGAAACGGAGGTGAGGACCGCCCCCCCCATAATTGGCAATGCCTTACGGAATAAAATCCACAGGGAGTCATTTACCTTGTTTTATATATATGCCAGAATTCCATCCTGTATTTTTACATGGCTTGTTTGAATGATGCATATGTTGTCTCAATCATAAGATACTAGATAGTTCACAAAGCAAAAAGAAGAATCGTAAAGCAACCTACCTCTTAATAAAAAATAATAATATAAAATAATTGCTTACTTCACTCAGTAGGACTGATTTCTTTAAGCCAAGATTAATATACAACAAAATCACAATGATTCCCCATTGTAAAGATTGCTAGACCTTTATGCCACAAACAAAAATACAGGTAATTTTTAAAGTGGTAACAATAATTTTGTGTTTTATACTGTGGTATTAGTTTGGACTTAAGTTTTTGTAGAGCTGAATTCACGCTTTTTACTACACCCATTAAAATATTGTGATACTAAACAAATCTCTAAGGTCAGATAGCAGCAGAGAACAAATTCCTATGACTATCTGACAAAAACAGTTTTTTGGATCAATTGATCACCCTAAGGAAAGTTCAGATTAAAAACTGATGTGGATGATAATCTATCTGTAATATTCATACAGTTCTGTTGTAGGCTTTGATATTATTCTGTGAAAAAACATTTTGCCTGCACTGTTGGATGCATTATCCCTGTCTATCATATTGTTCCTTTTATGAAGTAAAATAGAGGGTAAATTACTAAGAGCCTTTCTATTTGCTCTGCTGTTAAGTACTTAAAACTGGATCAATCAAAGACCACAGCTTTTGGGACAGTCCATGCAGATTTTCCATTGTACATCAAGATAATCCTCAGTTTATAGCCACATGTGGGACTTGAACTTACATTTTTAAGCAGAGTAATCACTAAGTGGGTTACACCTGATTTTATTACCTTTTTAAAGGTAAAGGTTCCCCCGCACATGCGTGCTAGTCGTTTCCAACTCTAGGGGCCGGTGCTCATCTACGTTTCAAAGCCGAAGAGCCAGCGCTTGTCTGAGGACGTCTCCGTGGTCATGTGGCCGGCATGACTAGATGCCAAAGGCGCACGGAACACTGTTACCTTCCCACCGTAGTGGTCCCTATTATTCTACTTGCATTTTTACGTGCTTTCGAACTGCTAGGTTGGCAGAAGCTGGGACGAGTAACAGGTGCTCACTCTGCTACGCGGCACTCGGGATTCGACCCGCCAAACTGCCGACCTTCCGATCGACAAGCTCAGCATCCTAGCTACAGAGATGTGAATCCAATTTCACCCTTGATTTTGCTTGTCAGAAACTTTGGGAAAGTTACAAATGGCAGTCATGTGATCTGGGATGCTACAACAGTCATAAAAATATGCCTGTTTTCAAGTACCTAAATTTTAGTTGTGTGACTACAGAGATGCTGTGACAGTTGTGTGAAAATCATAAGTTGTTTTTTTCATCATGACATAACTTTGAGCATTAAATGAACAGTCATAAGTTGGAAACATTATTTCTAGTGGCGCTGCACAGTTCTGTCTGTTTTTATGATGTATAAATTATAGATAATGTAACATTTTGGCTGTCATTTATATTTCTGCATATTTTTGCCTGCTTTGTCCCCTTTTGCCAGTTACTGTTTCTTGATGTTTGTTGACAGTTAATAAACATCAAGCTATATTACTGCTAACTGAATTTTAGGGGTGTGTGTGTGATCTGATAAGGATATAGAGATTAATTTGTGATGGTGCAAACTGTACCAAACTGTAAGCTGTAAATTACCCATAGTAATCTTCCAATATGCATAACACACTTAAATGCATAATTTATTAAATGCATAATTACCAAATGGGCACAGTTCACACATTTGAAGACACAAAATTAAGGTTTCTGCAAGTATGGCTACTAGATATTGGCCATTATGTACAGTGATAGGTGACAAAACATATTTCATGATGTCAGAATACAAGGTAAATGCAAATTGGGTATATACATCATGAGCTAGATGGGTAATCCTGAATTTGCATCATGGCACTGCTGTTTACATGACTTCAATTTTCCACTAACTGGATGCCAATGAAGTGACTTAGTTTCATGTTTTATGGGAACACTGATAATACAGCATGTTTGATTAAAATTACTTTTAAAAATGTCAATTGAGAACATTTCAAAGGAACAATGTTGGGTGAGGAGGGGGTGGGAGGAACAAAGACTTTTTTTAAAAAAATGCCAGTATGATGAAAAAAATGATACGGAGTGAAAAACAGACCACAAGAGGGTAGCAGAGCACAAGATATGGGATCCTGGATTGCCAACGTAATAGGGAGGCCGAACAAGACCAGGTTCTGTCAGCAAAGCAAGAGGACTCAAAGATTAACTTATTTGGAAGTACATTTCTGGAACTTTTAAAGGAAAAACTTTTTTATACCTCTGGTCTGTTGTTTTTTTCTTAACTGGCCCCAGTACCATCGAGAACCAGTTTGGTAGCATTCTCCGGAATTCGCTTAACCTGAAAGCCAACTATAGATCAACTCTCCGACAAGCTAGGATCCCTTTCCCAAGAAAACGGGAAAGATGTCGACGAAATCGTGCTCGGTTTAAAGATTTATTTTACACAGGCACTTGGAAAGGCTGACTTCCAAGAAGTTTTTCAAACTCTTGCTGTATCTTGAGCCTATCTTCTGGACAATTGAAAATTCCCACAGCTTGGCGTCTTCTGCAAATTTGATGAGTTTCCCTTCTATCCCCTCGTCTAAATCATTGATGAAGGTGTTGAAAAGTACTCGGGCCTAAGATATCCTTTTCCGCAGCCTTTCCAATCGTCCGGTTGCAGAAGACGGACAGACACCCACACCGACAGCTCGCTCTCTATTTTCACTTTCCCTCTCCGCGGCGCGCTGGGCAGGCAGAAGCAACGGCGCCTGAACCGAGTAGGTCTCGCCTCTTTTTGCTGTGAATTCTCCAGGCCGGCGGCAGGCGGTGGACAGCGGTAAGCGAGGGAACGAAAGGAGGCGACAAAGCTGCCTTCCTCTCCCTTCTTGGACCCACTGCGGTTTCCCCGGCCTTATAGGTATCTTGACTGCAGCAGACCCGCTAGGCAAGAGCGATGCTGTGCTGCCATCCTCCAAGCCCGACGCCGTGGCTTACAAGAAAGCGCTGCCCCCTTATTCAATGGAACTCAACAGGCAATGCCTACCTGCCCTCCCCATCCCCCGCCTTCCCACCCTGAGCAGAGAAGACACCTCACGAAAGGCACGGGGGTGGGGGGAGGGGGGAGAAAGCGAAAGTTTCAGTCGCAGCGTTTCGGGTTTCAAAGACACTTCTGAGTTGGCGTCGTGGCCATAGTTAGCTAGTGTGCAGCAGGCGGAAAAAGAGGGAGGAGGAATGGCTAAGAGAAAAAGCAGCGTAGGGTGTCCGTTTCTTTTAACTTTTCCTCTGCTACGATGAAGGCTGATGGACGTGGTTTCTCAGGGGTTCTAGTGCCCCTGTTTCCCACAGTATAGCTATATTGACAATATCTCCTCAGAAGGATTTTCTGATGTTCTCCCCAACTAGTCTAGACGTTTTCCATTGACTTAGTTCCAATAACTTTATGGCTCCTTCAGGTTGGACCTCAGTATGAAAAATGGTCCCCAAAGAAGTTATGTAAATCTGCTCTACATTCTAAAAGGCCTCAAACAATGAAGGTTTGGCATCCTCTCACAGGAAAAGCTATTTTCCTATGGAGTACAAATAAAAGCTCACGTTTCATCTTTTTTCCATTGTGCGAATAACATATTGTGTTATTCTTCAGCTTAAAGGTTCCCGCCCCTTTCTGTTATATTGAGAAGCACTGAATTACAAGAGAAAATGGTCTTTCTAGCTAAGAAAGAGAAGGAGATTTTCTGCTGTTGCTTTTTCTTTGGTCAGAAGATGGTTTTCTTCTTGGCCACCTGTTCTTCCTGGGAAGCAACATCTTCATGACCATCTTCTACCCTGGCTAAGGAGGGTGTCTTGTCAGTTTCCTTTTGCAGCATCCATTGGAGCTGTATATTCTTTATCATTTGAAAATGACACTTGTGGTTTTCTGAACACTTGGAGTCATCTTAATAAACGAGTGAACAACTTTGACCACACAAACTTTTATCCCTTCCTTTAATCTGATTTATATAGAGTTTTTCTACTGCACGCCTTTACATTTTCTTTCTTCCAGGTACATCTGACCGAGACCCACAATGTCACACACTCCCCGCTGTAAACTAGTTGACTATTTTGAAGAGCTGAGTGAAGAGGAATTCGAGAAATTTAAGATGCACCTCGAGGACTACCCAGTGGAGAAGGGCTACAAGGCCATCCGTCGCTCCAAGACTGAGAAAGCTACCCACATTGAAATAGCCCGATACATGATTGAGGCGTATGATGATGCCAAAGCCCTGAAGGTGACTGTCAGCATTCTGGACAGAATAAACAAAAAGGATCTGGCTGCAAGAATCCGAAATGAGATGCTGGAATGTAGGTAGAAAAAGCCCAGCTGTGTACTGGTAACTCAAGGGTGATTCTAATTCCTTTGTTGACTTCTGTTCCTCTTTATACTTTAGCTTTCTAATGATATTTCAAAATGAGTGATTTGTGGGCCTCCATTAATCTTTGCTATAGAGTCAGATTTGTCCCCTACTTTAAAACTAACAAGGTCACTGGCTTTCTAATGACAATCTATTTTAGAGTCCTTTTCTAGGAGGTTGAAAGTATAGGAGAGTAGGTAAATGAATAGGGAGAAAGATGTACAATTAGGACTCATCATTTCTATATAGGAATAAAGAGCTCCATATTTTCAGACAACCCAGACATCAATGAAGGCCTGGGAGAGAAAAAAATTCTTAGGAAAAAGAAGAAATTGCAGAAATGAAAGATTAGGGAAAATGAGCACATTTGGGAGAAATGCAAATAATTGAGAAAAAACATTTTGTGACAATTATGTTCCCCCTTTTTTTCTAAGCAAATTATCATGTGTTTTTTTTAAAAAAAAACTCTTATATCCCAGTAAATTGGATATGCATTAGACCAGGGGTCTTCAAACTTGGCCCTTTTATGGCTTGTGGACTTCAACTCCCAGAATTCCTCAGCCAGGCACGCTGGCTGAAGGAATTCTGGGAGTTGAAGTCCACAAGTCATAAAAGGGCCAAGTTTGAAGACCCCTGCATTAGACTCTTGTTTATAGTTCTTCCCTCTATGCTCTTAATGGCTCCATTTCTACTGAAAACAGCTGCCTGATGTTGAACAACAGAAGTGTCCAAGTAGCAGTTTTCTTTGTAAAAATGGACAGGCTGGTGAACCTTGCCAGTTCCGACTTCCTATGCAGTGATAGTGTAGTTCTGCTGTGGGCAAATTGCTCAGCAGTGCAGCCCAACATGCTGTCCTTCTATTGTGTTGACTGGAAATGGCGCGAACTGTGATCCAAAATATCTGAAGGACAACCAGTAGGGGAAAAAATGGGTCATCCCATATTAGTTGTTGCTGCGAAACAACCTGATCTTAATTAAATCAATTTAAAGTTGTGGCTCCTGTGAAGGGTATTTTTCCCATCCCAGTGATTATGACCAAAGGAAAAAATGGGGACAGCCAATTAGCTCATTCATTTATTCATTTTGTTTTTCTATTTTAATAAGAACTGACTTATTTCCAACAGATTTTCTTCAGTCTCCAGAATCAGATGAGACGTTTTCTGGATCTCAAAATAAAGGTTAGTTGTCCACAGATGCATTAAGTCAGGGGTGTTAAACTGCCGGCCCGTGGTCCGGACGCGCCAATCAGAAGCCGCGCCCACCCCATTGCTGGCAATGGTGAAAAGTCTCTGATACATTGCGTGACGTCATGTGACATCGCGAGTTTGACATGTCTGCATTAAGTGCTTTCCAAACACAAGACTTGAATCAAGAAGAAAAAAGACTGATTACCAGCCTTTGGATGACTTGCTGCAGAATCAGATCTCAAGGTGTCAAAACAAAAAGCATTTTGTTCCAACTTTTTTCTAAATGAAGTGGCTAGGGAAAAAGGGAGAAAGTGGAAACAAGGAATGCACTCCTGTCAGAAAGAGCTCCAGACTTTGGCAGCACACAGATGAGCCTTGATGCACTAATGAATGTCATAGCTCCTATAATATACTCCTGAATGATTCCCCCTAGTGCCAAATTAAGTTTTAAAACAACAGATAAGTGAAATCTGTCAAATCCCCAAATATCACAACCATCCAGTATTTTTGCATAACATTTCATGAGATTTCCAGTATTTTTTTTATCTTGCTTTGGTTTGGTGAGTACATCACCACAAAGAATTGTTTAATGGCAGCTTTTTCCTAAAAAAGACTGCTGATCCGTGGACAAAAGTATTTATTTTAAAGATTTTTTTTTCATGCCATGTTTTTATGTCTTCAGGTTCTTGATAACCCTGTCATCTTTCTCCTTAAAAAAAAGGAATCATTTTCTGTAATCCAATATTTTAGAAAATATCCCCAAGCCTACAGAATTTGCTATAATTATATCATACAACTTTAGTGGCTGCATCTATACAGTTTTATTGGTAGCATTATGGAACAGTCCAGTTGCTTTTTTCCAACTTAGTGTACATCCCTGGCACTTCCAGTTGGGTCCCCTGTCCAAGTGATAGTAAAAAAAAATATTGCTTAGAGCTTATTAAATCCTTCAACAATTTTCACAATGTTGTCTTTAATCTGAATTAATACTGCCTTTTCACTAAATCTGTAAGTCATCAATTGAGTCACTATCACTCCAACCTTTTCTCTTTCTCTTCACTTCTCTTTAGTGGAGGTGACGCTGGATCCCATGACAGCTTTTCCTACCCTTATCCTTTCAGAGGACCTGAAAAGTGTATACTTGGGTGAACAAGCCCAGGACGTTCCTGACAATCCTGAACGCTTTAATTATTTCCCTTGTGTTCTGGGAACAGAAGGCATTAATTCTGGGACTTCAGAGTGGGTGGTTGAAGTGGGCAGGGCCAAACAATGGGCCATTGGTGCTGTGCATGAATCCATAGAAAGAAAAGGATATTTAAATATAACGGCTAATGAAGGGTTTTGGGTTTTGCAGCTGATGCATGGAGAATATGAGATCTCCACCACACCTAAAACCATTCTTCCACTGTGGAAAACAGTTCAACGGATCCTTGTTTGCTTAGAATTCAGCTTAGGCAAGTTATCTTTTTATGATGTGGACTCTATGGAGATTATCTTTACTTTCAACTATCCATTTTTTGAGAAAATGTTCCCCTTCTTCCTGACTTGGGACAAAAAAAATCCATTAAAAATCAGTACAGATTATTCCATCAGATAATCTGAGGAAGAACAAGAAGAAACAGTGTTGTGAAATGACCCAATCTGAACCATTTTCTGTTCAGACCTTGAAGTGATTGCCATTGGATTCAGGGAATCTTATTTTTGATTAAATACAATAGAATAGTATTGTTAATTTCTGATTTCTGGTCCTTTTATTCCCTTCATGGGAATCTTCAGTCTATGTGTGAAAAAAGTATGAGAAATAAAGCTTATAAAACATTTATCCATTATGTAAAAGAATTCCATAAACAATAATATATGTTCACTCTGATTTTTTTTAAAAAGACTTTAAAAAGTAAGGAATGGGATCAAACAATCCTGGCCTGCAGACAAGATATGGGTGGGTTTTTTTCTTTTTTTGTTTTTTTGCATAGGAAGGCAGCAGTTTTACACTTTACAAAGCATGGTAGCTTATTTATTTCTGCAATCAGGTTACTAGAGAGACTGGCTCATGTTGTAAAAAAATTGGCTTAGCCTGGCACAGAATCCAATCAGAGCCAGACACAAGAGACAAACTTTTGCAAAACATTTATTGAAGCACTTTAGCAAAAGAGTCCCAGTCCAATTTGGGAGCTGAGGTCCTGAAAAACAGCATAACACAATCTTTTTTACAGCTTATTTCCAGAAATAGGGGAGTAACATTTCATAAAGCTATTAACCTTTTGTGTCATTCTACCTTGCTTTTAATCTACCTGTCCATTTGTCTATGGAGTTGCACCTCGCCTGAGCTTACCTGTCATTTTACCCCTATAGAATTGCTTAAGCTTTACCTGTCCTTTGTTCCTACTTGGGTTTCTGCTACTTATCTTCTTTTTACCAAATTTTATAACTTCCTATCTATTTCTAAGTATGTTTCCTTCATCTCTAACTGACACATTGCACAATTGCAATAAATTTCCCCCCTTTGAATCTGGGAAAAATTTACTTCCTCAAGATTCTCCAACAAACAGTATTTGGTTCTTAAAGAGTCTAGGTACCTTGTTGGCAGATAGTGAAACATGAGCTTTACATGTCTTTAATACAGTGGGTGTCCTGGTCAGACCGATCTTTGTATGTCCAAAGTTTCATCCATCCCTGGACAAAGGTAACTTCCCCTTTGCATAGGCTGTAAGATACATCAAGAAAAATAGGGCCATGAAGAGTTAAGGAACCCTCAACAAAAGGGGATGCCCTCCATAGGTTGTGTATGATTCAGAAATCCACTAGCTTTAAATGCATAACAAGGTTAAAGGGCATATTAATAAGAAAATTATCTTTCAAACCCAATAGGTGACGTTGCCTATCTTGTTTATCATGTTCCATGCTATGCAGTCCCTCTGTTTTATGGACCAAGAAAGCCCTTTTGTATAAAGAAAATGTAAATACAAGGTCAATTATCCCCACAAGTTACTACCCTCACAATCTGTTACACCCAATCTTACACAAGTATTCCCTGGAGGTTCATTTGATGGTTTTTTTTTCTACGATGTAGTTTGTCAATAAACATATTTTAAATACATGGAACATCTACAATAAATACACATAATAAATGGAAGCAGACAAGTAGTTACATAATCAACCAGTTATATGACAATTCAGCGATGCCAATCCTGTTGAAGCTGAAATTTTGATCGATCTGCTCAGCATCTATAATGATCAGCATGAAAGGTGTAACCAAATGCAGTTCTGTATAGTTTTCAGTTGTGTGCAGAACTCTTCCTAAAGTAGCTGTAGTTTCTTCTAACAGGTTCCTATTAAAGTCTACTAATTCAAAAGACAATCATTAGCCATTTGTTCTGGGGAGCCAGGGTTCTATTTAACACTCACCATATATCTATTGGTAGTTAGTGCCCACTCAGATGCCATATTAATGTTATTGAGCATTGTCCTGTTGCTATAGCTCTAAGTTGTGTCCACCAGAAGGAAAACAGGTTCTCCTTTCCACACATGGGATATGCAAATCTGGGGGTTTCACTTGCATAGACTAGGTGAGATATGCAGCTTCCCTTGCTTGAGTGACCCATGGTCAGACAGGAGACATGTCATCTGTTTTAAAAAAAAGACGTACAAAAAGTAATGAATGCTGTAACTGACTTGGGCAGTTCCAGCCTCTGGATCTGGTAGGATACCTGGATATCAGCCTGTTACCATGCAGTCCAGAGAAGTCACAAGTACAGTGAGTGATTGCCACAATTCACCAGAATCTGAAGTGTCCACCTTCCTTTTGCCACAATTCCACATATTTCTTTTACCTTGATGGTAAAATACTGTAAATGGTTCATTTCCAAAGTCCAAACAGATTTTTAAAAAGGACAGGTGAATTTACAATGCCAGGCATGGGGGGGAAATTCCAAACTTGGTTGATCTTATCTAGCCATAGTTGACCCCTGAGTCTTATTAGGGTTAAGTATATAATCATGCAATGTAAGATAAAGCTGCTAGGCACATTTTTCTTTCCCTTAAGAAGACAAATCAGGAGAGAATGGCATCCCAGCATAACTGCAAAGCAGACTCCCATACTGTGATAGGAGTATTGTGTTGTTTCACTCACACACAGAGAGACACACAACTATGGTTTAGTGGGTTAATATTCCCCAGCAACTCCCTTCGCCCACAACCTAGCACTGTCTTAATTAAGTCCAGCCACAAGCAGACCAATGCAAGTCTGCAGAGCAATGGCCAATGAGTCCACAAGGCACTTGAAAGTTTCCTAATCAAAATAAACCCACAAGGCAAAATTAAATACACAATACAAGAGGTTTCACATGATGTACATTCAGATGGTTGACAACTGACTCAATGTATGACAGTTGAAGTGTCATACAATACCCCTCTGTGACAAAAACGTCAGCGGAAACCAGATTCATTTAACAACTGTATTACTAAGTTAAGAACAGCAGTGATTCACTTAATACATTTCTCAATTAGCAACTTAAATTTTAGCTCAATTGTGGTTGTCCATTGAGGACTACCTGTATTTATTATTGACTGGATTGCTTCCACAGTCAAAGATTGAGAAAAGAATTGTTTTCCTGTGGCAGATAGACTATACCTGTCTGTGGAGGTTCACAAAGCTTGTCAAACTTTACTTACTCCTCCCCCTTTTCACCCTTATCAGATGCCATGTTAAGGGACAAAAATGTAGCACAGTAAACTTGTTGTCAATGACACATTTAGAATTTTAAAAGGTAGAGTACATAAGCTCACCAATCAGCATTTAGCCAACAATTGTAGAATGCGTTTCTATCAGGAAGATGATATACAAATCCCTCTTGGGGCAGCACATTAAAGAAGCAACAGGATAGCTGAGAAGATAAATAATTGCCTACCCCTCCCCCACTCCACCAAGCCTGGCAGAGTAAAAATACTTTATACAAAACTTTTGCTTTCAGAAAACTAAAACAGTCATGAAAGCATAAAACAAGGAAAATTGCCATTACAATTTCCTAAAAAAGTAAACTGAAGTTTCTCCCCTGATGAAGTAGCTTGATAAAACCAACCTCCTAGGGCTGAGGAGAAAAAAAATGACCAGCCGAAGATCATTCAGCCAGCCCTCATGGCAAAAGAAGTATTTGAACTCACAATTCTCTAGCTTTGTAGCCTGTAACTACTGGGCAAATCTAGTTCTCTATAAAGGTTTCCCTTCCCTTACTTGGCTCCAAGGAAAAGGAAAACAAATTGAGCACACACATTAAGCAGCAACTAATCACCACTTTTGCAGTAGCAAGGAGTCCCAAAGGTACATACTTTATCAGATGTTAAATAAAACTTCATAGGATTGTTCCTTTGACTAGAGTGCCCTCAAATGCATTATTAAGGATAAATCCAGACTAAAATGCAAAGGAAAATCACTGAAGTTTGATACAGCCATACAAAACAATGTGAGGGAAAAGCAGATAACAGATTTCAAAAGCCCAAAGTTGTAAATAAAAAAATAGTTAAAAGGAACAGAAAAACTGCATCCAGGTTTCTTGCAACCTCCACTTTTCCAAGGCAGACATTCTTGGGTGAAAGAAGGAGAAGTAACAAACTAAAAAGCCCTGATGTAAGTGCAGCCTAAATTGTTTATTGCCATCCTATTTGCAAATAATATCTTACTTACCTAGTTGAGATGGTGTAGTTGGGCAGCAGGGAGAGGTGCAAAGTTTCTGCCTTCGCTGCAGACAACTTGCCTGTGCAAGTTTTTGGCGCACTCAGCAGCAATTCCTATTGGCTTTTGAAAGCCAATAGGCCCGGGGTAAGCAACCTTGGCTCTTTTATGACTCATGGACTTCAACTCCCAGAAGATGTTACATAACATAACATCAACTGGAAGATGTTAAATTGTCCTTCTGTTTCTTTCCTTCCCAAAAATTGTGTTAATGAGTCCTCTCTAAGCTCTGCTGATCAGCTTGTCCTGGGTTGTTTTGCTGTAAAACGGAACGGTTTGCAAGTTGCACTTGAGACAGCCCATCTCATTTTAGATATATCACATACTGTATAATTGAAGATTGTAATTAGTTGTGTGTGCATGTTCAGCAAGGGTGATGTATTTGTGCTGGCATTTCTAGGCCTCTTTCCAACCACATCCAGAAAAATTTGTAACAAACTTTGGAATTCTCAAGGCCACGTTTGGTATTTCCCGGCAATCTGTTACTAAAAGGAAAAAAGCAATCCCTGCTGCGTTACTGATCCCAGAGAAGCATTTGCATGTATGCAGGTATCCTTAGGGTGCCATAATTATGGATGAGAAATATTGGTTGCAAAGTTGGCATTTCTGGATGTAATATAGACATTTTGGACTTATTCGTGTTTCTTTACATGTCTGATATTTTTTAAAAAGGCATATGCTACTGACTACGCTTATGCATATCTGTAACATCTTTTGCTAGGTTACATGACCACTGCTTGTCCAGAATGTGAAAAGTGAAAGATTGTGACTAAACAAAATTTTAATGTACAGATAATACCACCAGAAATTATTTTAGCCTTTTTAATAAATGTTGTTATTGATGTTAAGCTCACCATGGAAAACATTGTATATTGTTATGTATATACTAGGTTAATTATTTAAAGACTGAAGTGCAACATAACTAGATTCTAAATAATCTATTTTTCAAAACACACAACAGTTCAAACAGTAAAATTAAAGTCCAAATTAAAAATATTTCATTCTTAAGAATTGTTTGATTTAAAGTGGTTTAGTTGTAATAGATGGTCATAGATTCAAAGTAGTTTTCAAGAGTATGTACAAAAGATATTATTTTTATAGCATCAGCTAAATTAGACATATTACATTGAGAAAAATGTTTCTCATTTCTTTCCTGTTACCTTTATTGATTTCATTGCAGAGATGTTAACATAAGAAACAGATTATTTTGTTATCTAATTTTACCTTCCAAAAGACAGAAGCAGATGAAAAATGTGAGGTTCTTTCCTGTTGGCTTTTTTGAATTAGCTGTTTTAGATTCTAAAAGTTTAGTTCCTAAAGAAATAACCTTGTAAATAATTTTAATGTCCTCCTCTAGTGCAGGGTTAAGCAACCTTGGCTCTTTTATGACTCAAGGACTTCAACTTCCAGAATTCCTGAGCCAGCATGGCTCAGCTTGGAAACCTCTCTCTTTCCCCTCGCTGGCTCAGGATTTCTGGAAGTTGAAGTCCACAAGTCATAAAAGAGCCAAGATTGCCTACTCCTGCAATAGGCTTTCAAAAGCCAATATAGGGAGCTTTTTTTTGCAAAAAAAGGTGCCAGAACACCGTTCTGAGCATTCTATGAGAAAAAAAGCACTGCTTCTAGTCTAGGTGTCCATTTGTCTATGGAGTTGCACTTCGCCTGAGCTTACCTGTCATTCACCCCTGTGGAGTTATATCTTGCTTAAGCTTGTGTGTCCTTCATTTCTACTCCACAGTTAAATTTGAAAGAAAAAATATATGCAGTTCAGATTTGAATTTTTTGAATGCTGTGAACTTTATTAATAAGTTTAGTATTTCATATTTTTTCATATTCTAAAGTTTTCAATTGCTTTGATTTTGTAACTGAGCAAAAACACAGATTATGGTATAGATTGATAAAATCATTTAATGATGTTGTTGTTAGCTGCGAAGTCGTGTCCGACCCATCGCGACCCTATGGACAACATTCCTCCAGGCCTTCCTGTCCTCTACCATCTTCTGGAGTCCATTTAAGCTCATGTCTACTGCTTCAGTGACTCCATCCAGCCACCTCATTCTCTGTCGTCCCCTTCTTCTATTGCCCTCGATCTTTCCCAGCATTAGGCTCTTCTCCAGTGAGTCCTTCCTTCTCATTAGGTGGCCAAAGTATTTGAGTTTTAGCTTCAGGATCTGGCCTTCTAAAGAGCAGTCAGGATTGATCTCCTCTAGGACTGACCGGTTTGATCGCCTTGCAGTCCAAGGGACTCGCAGGAGTCTTCTCCAGCACCATAGTTCAAAGGCCTCAATTCTTTGGCGCTCAGCCTTTCTTATGGTCCAACTTTCACTGCCATACATTGCAACTGGGAAGACCATAGCCTTGACTATACGCACTTTTGTTGACAGGGTGATGTCTCTGCTTTTTAGTGTGCTGTCTAGATTTGCCATGGCTTTCCTCCCCAGGAGCAAGCGTCTTTTAATTTCTTGGCTACAGTCCCCATCTGCAGTGATCTTGGAGCCCAGGAAAATAATTTAATGATAATGAGAGATAAATGAATGATTGATAACAATTTAGACAGTTATTCCTACAGTGTTGTTCTAGTAGTCTATATCTATTTAACCTGTCCATACTTAGCTTGTTTCTGGGTTGACCTTCATCATTGTAAATGCAAGTCAATTTCCCAGTGAATGAATTTTGATCATGCCATTGTGGGGATCCTACGATGGTCACAAGTGCAAGGACTGGATGTAAGAGGTTTTCTTCAGTGGCAGAAACTTTGAACGGGCACTGAATGAATGGTTTTAAATTGAGGACTACCAGTACCTGTAATAGGCAAAAGGCTTTAGGCAGAATTAGAAGTAAAAATATTATCTATCATTCAAATGAAGATTACAGAAAGGGAAAGCAAAGTCCATTTGCAAAAGTGGAACTTGTTTGTTCAGATTTCCATATGTGAAAAAATAGTTTTGTTCTTATAATTCTACCCATTGCTCGGTAAGGTCATCACTACGAAAGAACTCATATTCACATGTTATTAGATTTAATATAGTTCTGCATCCAGGAACATGTTCTACCAAAGGATAACTTTTTAAAAAAACACAAAATGTTATAATACAAATTGACATTTCTTTTAAACTTGGAAAACTAAGCTAGTCCAAACTTCAGAAGTAGCTACAGTTTTACCCATCAGAATTTAAGCCAGTCTTATGTTAACTTCCAAAAGTAGCAGCTGTTCTTGAATCTGGAAACTCCTTCCAGGAGACGTATGGTTGACCCTCCCTTTGCTTTTTATAGCTGATTGGTACTTAGACTTTCTACCTTGTCTGATTATTTAACACATATTCAATTTTACTGGGTGCAATTTATACATTTAGTAAATACTACATTTATAATTTGGAAGGAAGGTGTCTTGAAGAAATTCAGGTTTGGACAAGAATTATCTATCAATTACTTTGCAGGATTTTTACAAGGTTGATTTTCATAAATAAGGTTAGCCATATTTGTTGTGGCAGACAATAAAATCTTACATTCAGATTTCTATCAGTTATAATATTCTTGCTGGAATGTCTCAGAGTGAACAACTCGGGCAATGATTAAAAAATAGGAAAAAGAAAAGGCCAAACATAAGTAACTGGTGCTATATATATATTTTTAAATCAACCATTACCGTACACACTCAACAAATAAACCTATATGCAAATTTTTAACCAAAATGCTATGAAAAATATACCACACACAAATAAGCTGACCTGCATTTTGCATGGTATTTTGGTTAATTATTTCAGAGTCTGCTTATCTATGGATGGGCTTATCTGCAAGTATATACAGGAAGTACTTAAAGTATTTAAAAATATTAATATAAATACCCATGGATAAGCCCATTCATGGATAGGCCAACCCCAATTTGGGAGTGTACTTTAGCACATATATTTCCTGGTTTCTTCACAAGTATATACGGTATTTTAAAAGTGCACAAACATTAAAAGTAAGGATTCCAGTAGTAGCTTTCCTTAATCAACATCTACAAATGAAAAAGGCCATTTTCAACATTTTTCCTACCTGCTACAGCAACTCATTATGTCCAAGCCACAGGCACATTGAAGGCACTCAGATGACTCCCATTTAGTTCCTGGCAAATGCTCTGTTTTATCCAAAATGTCAATGTACACCCTCTCTAGGGAAGAAAATTCCAATCAGCCTCATCTGGCCAGAAGTCCTATCATTAAGTTATACCTTAAAGAATATTTCATGAGAAAACTTTGCAATTGGCTTGGTATTGGACATGCAATTCAGAAGTTGGAACTTTAACTGATTAAGTTTGGGGTTATCCTTCTTTTCACCCTATTTAGAAACCATAGTAAAATTATAAAACTAAACACATTACAACATTAAAATTATCAAAGACCTAGGTTCAGGTCAAACTTCTGATCTGCAATCACTATACGTTATCCAGTACTTGGGGACAGAAGGGGATAATCTGCCAAGGCCAACTCGATGCAGCCAAATTGAAATGGCCAACTTGATGCGGCCAACTCACCATGGGACAACTTATTGTGGGATAATTCAGTGCAGGATAACTCAACACAGGACAACACAATCCAAGATTACTATTATCTGCCACTGTTTCTTTGACATTATTTTCATTTTTCTCATTCACAATTCATTTTATCCCTCCCTTAGCATCCTTTCTTTAATGTTTCCATTCCACCATTTCTTCAATATCAATGTAGCTCTTGCATTTCTCAATTCACTTAATTATTTTTACCTGCACTTAAGGCATACAAGAGTGCCTTTTGGGCAATTGCAGATGTACCCACTGCCATTAGGCAAACCCATTTTTTGGCAGGATTGTTGACCCAGAATTAGGGGACAGTATAGGAAATATCAATTGTGAATGCGCAGATGGCCTTGGGCTCTTGCAAAGACCTGGATGCAGGGTCATGAAAGGCCAGCAAGGAAAATAACCAATGTCCTAACACACCCAAGAACATACAATATCTTTAGGGAAACACCCAAAAGGGAACATGTTTGTTACTTCTGCCCTCTTATCTACAATATGCCAGTCTTACTGGGTGAAATCTTTATCATATGCATGTCATCTTTGCTGGATGGCTTGCTTATGTAACCAGAAAGAATAAATACAAGGATTTCATGTCTTTCGGGGCTGCTCTCATTTAGAGGACCCCGTCTTTTTGTTCAGCTGAATAAAAATGTAAAGCTTGAAGGCAACTTCTGGTTTCCTGTATTTTTTACCAGCAAAACCTCAGAACCTGCATATCAGGATTCACTGTGAGACCAGTAGTGAATCAAGAAATACAAGAGTTATACTAATACTGAAGAAATGGTGGAATAGAATAATTAAAGAAAAGATGCTAAAGGAGGGACAAACAATATCAAAGAAATAGTGGCAGATAATAGTAATGCTACCTTGTGTTGAGTTATCCCACGTTAAATTGTTCCATGATGAGTTGTCCCACAGTGAATTGGCTGCACTGAGTTGGCTTTGGTAAATTGTTTGGGACAAATTGGCTTTGGCAACTTGGCCATGATGAGTTGGCCACAGCAATGTGGCCATGAACAGCAACTATGGTCCAAAAACCAGGTGTTCAAAGCTTTAAGGAAGGCTAGGAGGATCAAAGCCTACTGAACTTCAGGGGGTAGAGTGTTCCATAGAGGAGTTCCATGGAAAAGGCAATGTTTTGGAGAAGGGACTAGGACTATGTCCATCCTGTCTGACCTGGTAGGACAGATACAGGTCCTTGGGAAAAATGGTCCTGCAGATAACATATGCCTGTGTTATATAGAGTTTTAAAGGTGATGATTAGCACCTTGAATTGCACCCAAAAAGAAAGTGGAGGCCAGTGTAGCTCACTTCTGAATTAAAGACTCAGTGAAACTGTACTGATTACAAACATGTACAAGTTACACTATTCAAAGAAACAGAGAATATTCTGACTCCAACTGTTGTACAGTGATATATCCCCTTGCTGAGACCCCTGTGCCTGGCCTGTATAAGTAGATATAATCACCACTGATAGTCTTTATCAGATAGCTGAACTCACAAAATATCTTTTTCTCATCCACGAAGATCTTTATTGCATGCAGGAAGTTTAAGGCAGATAACAGGATGTGGCAGATGATGAAATGGACGGTATTTAAAGGTCAAAGACAGTAATGGTCCTACCATGAGGGCAGACCACATGTAATGGTGTCCAGGAAGTGATAATATTCAAGATTAAGAAGAAGGAGGAAATACATCACAAAATGGGAGGGATTGACTGAACAGATGATATTGTAGTTCCCAAAGGACCACATGATCCTAATAAGCAGGCATATACATAGAATGAAGGCTACTGCTAAGCTTGTAAGCCGCCCTGAGTCTTCGGAGAAGGGCGGGATATAAATGGAATTAAAATAAATAAAAGATGGCAGCACAATATGATAACCTCTAGAGCAGGCATGTCAAACTCGCAACGTCACGTGACGTCGCACGAAGTATCGGAACTTTTTCCTCTTTTTCTACTGTAAAGGCTGATCAAAGACCATAAAAATATATTTGATTTGATTTGTGAAGCGGTAGAGAAGAGAACATAAGGGACGCGGTGGCTCAGTGGGTTAGGACGCTGAGCTTGTCGATCAGAAGGTCGGCAGTTTGGTGGGCCAAATCCTGAATGCTGCATAGCAGAGTGAGCACCTGTTACTCGTCCCAGCTTCTGCCCACCTAGCAGTTCGAAAGCACATAAAAATGCAAGTAGAAAAATAGGGACCACTATGATGGGAAGGTAACAGCGTTCCGTGCGCCTTTGGCGTCTAGTCATGCCGGCCACATGACCACGGAGACGTCCTCGGACAAGCGCTGGCTCTTCGGCTTTGAAGCGGGAGATGAGCACCGGCCCCTAGAGTTGGAAACCTTTATCTTTTTTTTTAGAGAAGAGAAAGAGTGGATGCATTTCTCCCTTCTGCTCCTGCCAGGTGACATCCAAAAGTGTGATCAACGTCATTTGATCTCATACCCCGGTCTGAATCCAAAATGAAAGCGGTCCAGCTCCTCTCAAACTACTGCATGACCACCTCCTCAACATTTTTTTTAAAAAGGAAGAATGGAGATTGGACAAAAATTGTCCAGTACAGTTGGGTCTAATGATGGCTTTGTGAGGAAGGGCTGGACCCTTATCTCAAGAAAACAAATACTACTAGTGCCTCTCACTTTGTGTGAAGTCTTAAGACTACCAGGATGGACATGGATCTAATATAGAGATGGTGGAGCTCATAGTCATGAGTACCCTGTCAATTCCTCAGATACAATAGGATCAAAATGCTGGGCAAGACTGTACCCACCTGTAGGACCGACTTCAAGACTGGAATCCAACTGAAAGCAGCTTTCAGCAATTTTGTTTGATAGATGCCCAGCATATTCTTCTTAACATTCTTGCAGGAAAACCTCTGGCCCCAATCTATCAAAAAGGACTCAGGTCATACTAGGCTGCCAAATAGTTATCAGTCGATGCAATAAGGACAGATTTAATGCACTTAATCCATGAATGCTCCTTCTAAACCTAGCCCTGGTTCTCAAGCATTTTGAGTTCAAGACCATTTTACATTCTTGAAAATGACTGAAGACTCCAAAGAGCTTTGGTTATGTGTGCTATAAATATCAGTGTGTACTGTATTTATTTATTTATTTATTTATTTATTGATGGGATTTATATCCCGCCCTATCTCCCGAAGGACTCAGGGCGGCTAACAACAAAACATATAATAAGTACAGAAATCAAGATAAAAATGAAATTGAGAACATCAGTGCAGTAAATTAAAATTAGAGAATTTAAAAAATGAATTAAAAATACTAAATATAAATTAATTAAAATGCCTGTCAGTCTAGGTCAGCCTGGTGGAACAGGTATTAGAAATTAAAACTTAGCAAGCTAACATATTTACATCATGGACCCCCTGAAATGGTTTTGTGGGACAGATCTTGAGAATTGCTGATCTAGCTCATCATAACGGTCTAAATGCAAGCCTAGAGAAGAAATAGTTTCCTCTCATACCTGTAGAAATGTGTATTCTAAAAGCTATCCCATGTCCTTAGATAAGAATCAATTTGTGCCACTTTGAATTATTTCCAAATAATGCATCCAAACTATGATTTTCTTTCTAAAACTTTCAGGACACAATGCTGCAATCTATATATCTTCCAGGGGCTGGATGAATGGCAACCAAGAAGTCCTTTGCTCAGGCTTCATTCCTCAGTGAGAGCAGTTAGTTTGATCCCAGAGATCAAGCCACTAAGATCTTTTTTTACCTCATCCTTTTAAGAGCCAATTAAATACTAGGAATCACTGGATTGTACCTCCCTGTATTTTATTCTTGCGCTCAATGTGGACTTATTTCAAGAGCAGCAGGATACAGATTTTAAAAATTATGGAAAATATTATGGAAAATAATTTATTTAGGATAACCATAAATGGAAATGGATAGGTTGGTCAATAAAAATAACGTGTTTTACTTAAAAATCAAAAAGCAATACTGAAAAGGTATGCAGTCATATGTATAGCATCATTTCAGAAGAGAGAGATCAAAAAAATGAGATGTGTGAATTTAGAAGAAAGGACATGGCTGGTGGCTTCAGCTTCCTTCTTCTGGGAGAAGCATGGGAGAACCAATATATATATATATTGTTCTTTACATGCATGTTAATTTTCCAAACAACGTGTGAACTGAGTTTATAATTCATTAATACATATACAAATCTCACTCTTTGGTTCTTTTTCCCCAACCATTTATAAAATAAATTCCAGCTTTCATAATATTCTGTTTCTTCTTTGTCTTTTAGTCTCATAGTTAGTCTGTCCATCTCTGCGCATTCCAATATCTTCTTTATTAGCTCTTCTTCTGATGGTACTTGTTCATTTTTCCAGCATTGTGCATAGCTTATTCTTGCTGCGGTTATTTATTTTATTGAATTGGTATACCACCCTATTCCCGTAGGACTCAGGGCGGTTTACAGGGCAGTTAAAACCATGAAATACAAAAATTAAAATCAATTAAAACAATTAAATTAAATTCAAGCCCCAAGAGTAAATCTAAAACCCAGTTAAATTAACAACCCCACAGTCTGGACCAAACAGATCAAAGAGCCAAGTTTTCAGATCCTGGCAAAATGAGCGAAGGTCGGGGGCAATCCTAAGTTCCGTGGGTAGTTGGTTCCATAGGGCAGGCGCACCCACAGAGAACGCCCTTCCCCTGGGAATAACCCGCCAGCATTCATTAACCGGCGGTACCCTGAGAAGGCCCTCCCTGTGGGGGCGCACAGGACGATGGGAAGATGATGCCGGCAGCAGGTGTTCCCTTAGATAGAACCAAGTATGTATTTTGTTTATCAGTCTTTTCTGGTAATATTTGTTGTTAGTTGCGAAGTCGTGTCCGACCCATCGCGACCCTATGGACAACGTTCCTCCAGGCCTTCCTGTCCTCTACCATCTTCTGGAGTCCATTTAAGCTCACGCCTACTGCTTCAGTGACTCCATCCAGCCACCTCATTCTCTGTCGTCCCCTTCTTCTATTGCCCTCAATCTTTCCCAGCATTAGGCTCTTCTCCAGTGAGTCCTTCCTTCTCATTAGGTGGCCAAAGTATTTGAGTTTTAGCTTCAGGATCTGGCCTTCTAAAGAGCAGTTAGGGTTGATCTCCCTAACTGCTCGGTTTGACTGACCGGTTTGATCGCCTTGCAGTCCAAGGGACTCGCAGGAGTCTTCTCCAGCACCATAGTTCAAAGGCTTCAATTCTTTGGCGCTCAGCCTTTCTTATGGTCCAGCTTTCACTGCCATACATTGCAACTGGGAAGACCATAGCCTTGACTATACGCACTTTTGTTGACAGGGTGATGTCTCTGCTTTTTAGTGTGCTGTCTAGATTTGCCATGGCTTTCCTCCCAAGGAGCAAGCGTCTTTTAATTTCTTGGCTACAGTCCCCATCTGCAGTGATCTTGGAGCCCAGGAAAATAAAATCTGTCACTACCTCCATTTCTTCCCCATCTATTTGCCAGGAATTGAGAGGGCCAGATGCCATGATCTTGGTTTTCTTAATGTTTAGTTTCAACCCAACTTTTGCACTCTCCTTCTTCACTCGCAACAAGAGGCTCTTTAGTTCCTCTTCACTTTCTGCCATTAGAGTGGTATCATCTGCATATCTTAGGTTGTTGATGTTCCTTCCGGCAATCTTAATTCCAACTTTTGATTCATCTAGCCCTGCCTTTCTCATGATGTGCTCTGCATATAAGTTAAATAGGCAAGGCGACAGTATACAGCCTTGCCGGACTCCTTTCCCAATTTTGAACCAATCAGTGGTTCCGTGTCCAGTTCTCACTGTTGCTTCTTGACCCGCATATAGGTTTCTCAAGAGACAAATAAGATGGTCTGGTATGCCCATCTCTTTAAGGACTTGCCACAGTTTGTTATGATCCACACAATCAAAGGCTTTAGCATAGTCAATGAAGCAGAAGTAGATGTTTTTCTGGAACTCTCTAGCTTTCTCCATGATCCAGCGTATGTTAGCAATTTGATCTCTAGTTCCTCTGCCTCTTCGAAATCCTGCCTGTACTTCTGGTAATTCTCGATCCACATACTGCTGGAGTCTAGCTTGTAGAATTTTAAGCATAACTTTACTAGCATGTGAAATGAGTGCTATGGTGCGATAGTTTGAACATTCTTTGGCACTGCCTTTCTTTGGAATTGGAATGTAAACTGATCTTTTCCAATCCTGTGGCCACTGTTGAGTTTTTCAAATTTGCTGGCAAATTGAGTGTAGCACTTTTACTGCATCGTCTTTTAAGATTTTGAATAGCTCAGCTGGAATACTGTCACCTCCACTAGCTTTGTTGTTGCTCAGCTTTTCTAAGGCCCACTTCACTTCACATTCTAGGATGTCTGGCTCGAGGTCAGTGACCACCTCATTGTGATTATCAGGGACGTTAAGCTCATTCTTGTATAGTTCTTCTGTGTAATTTTGCCATCTCTTCTTAATCTCTTCTGCCTCTGTTAGGTCCCTGCCATTTTGGTCCTTTATCATGCCCATTTTTGCATGAAACGTTCCTTTCATCTCTCCAATTTTCTTGAAAAGATCTCTGGTCCTCCCTATTCTATTGTTTTCTTCTATTTCTTTGCACTGTTCATTTAAGAAGGCATTCTTATCTCTTCTAGCTATTCTTTGGAATTCTGCATTTAATTGGGCATATCTTTCTTTTTCTCCCTTGCCTTTCGCTTCCCTCCTTTCCTCAGCTATTTGCAAAGCTTCCTCAGACAGCCATTTTGCTTTCTTGCATTCTTTTGGCTTCCTACTTTAGCATTCCAATCCCCCATGACGATAAGGACATCATTTTTGGGTGTTAGTTCTATAAGGTGCTGTAGGGCTTCATAGAACCGGTCAATTTCATCCTCTTCAGCACCGGTGGTTGGGGCATAGACTTGGACTACTGTGATATTGAATGGTTTGCCTTGGATTCGAACTGAGATCATTCTGTCATTTTGAGGATTGTATCCCAGTATTGCTTTTCCTACTTTTTTATTGACTATGAAGGCTACTCCATTTCTTCTGAGGGATTCTTGTCCGCAGTAGTATACCTGATGGTCATCTGAATTAAATTCACCCATTCCTGTCCATTTTAGTTCGCTGATACCTAAGATGTCGATGTTTAGTCTTGTCATCTCTTGTTTGACCACGTCCAGCTTTCCTTGATTCATGGATCTTACATTCCAGGTTCCTATGGAGAAAAAATCTTTACAGCATCGGACTTTCCTTTCACCACCAGACATATCCACAGCTGAGCGTCCTTTCGGCTTTGGCCCAGTCGCTTCATTCTTTCTGGCGCTACTAGTACTAGCCCTCTGCTCTTCCCCAGTAGCATATTGGACGCCTTCCGACCTGAGGGGCTCATCTTTCAGCGTCATATCGTTTTGCCTTTTGGTACTGTCCATAGGGTTTTCATGGCAAAGATACTGGAGTGGTTTGCCATTTCCTTCTCCAGTGGATCACGTTTTGTCAGAACTCTCTGCTATGACCTTTCCGTCTTGGGTGGCCCTGCACGGCATAGCTCATAGCTTCATTGAATTACGCAAGCCCCTTCGCCACGACAAGGCAGTAATCCATGAAGGGGTCTGGTAATATACCTAATAAAAATAATTCGGGATTAAATGCTACATGTTCTCCTAGTATATTTTCTAGCCAAACATATATTTTTCACCAATAGCCTTTAGCTTCATCACATGTCCACCAAATATGGTAATATGTACCTATATTGTGTTTACATTTCCAACATGTGCCCGATACATTTTTAAACATTTTTGCTAATCTAGCTAGAGGTAAATGCCATCTATAAAACATTTTATACAAATTTTCTTTATATGCAGTTGACATTGTCAATTTATAATTTCTCTCCCATAGTTTTTGCCATTCTTCTAACTCTATAGTATAACCAAAATTCTCCACCCATCTTGTCATTGTCCCTTTAATTTGTTCACTTTCCATCTCTAAAGTTAACAAAAAGTTATACAATTTTTTAATTAATTTCTCATCAGACGTTAATAATATCTTATCACATTTTGTTCTTTATAAAATCCATACATTTTCATATCTTTTTCATATCTATTTTGTATTTGTAAACGTGCCCACCATGACATGTTGATACCCTGATATTCCAGTTCTTGCTTTGATTTCAATGTCCCATCAATATTTAAAATATCTTTATATGTCCACTTTTTTTTCAAAATCTAACAAGTTTACATGTGAAAAAGCTTCAATTGTTGATAACCACCCTGGAATTTTTACACATATTTTCATTTTCATTTTTTCCCATACAGTTATCAAAGCATTTCTAATACAGTGGTTTTGAAAATATCTATGAATTTTGTTTTTCTCATACCTACAATGGTTCATTCTTTTACCCAGACCAGGAACACAAATACTTTTGTTTATAAAGATTGCAGAGGCACAAAGATTGCGGTCACAAAAAGGACAGGTTAAAATTGCTCCCAGAGTGAAAGACACCCTCCCACCACTAAATATAAGCTACATCTACTTTACAGGAACAAACAGACTCAAACTACGAAGAAATTAATGATTATGTGTGGAGCAACTGCATACTAGAATACATATGGACTCATGGCTAGGTAACAGTGCAATTTTTTTAAAATGCACTAGGCAATTTCTTATCCCTACTATACTACGTCTGTGCTATATCAAGTATACAAACGTCTCTATTTTCCTACAAGCTTCAATGAAATAAAAGGGCAAAAAGTAGTTTTGAAGATGAAAAATATTTTTTTTTAGGTTCTAAAGCCTTTGGCAGCGTTATTTTGGCTTAGGCAGGCAGCAGTTTTACACTTAAGCATGGCAGCTTATTTATCTCTGCACATCAAGCTATTAGAGAGAATGGCTAGGGATGACGGCGATTGTTCAACCCATCGCGATTTGCAGGCACCGGCTCTGGGAAACTCTTCCATTGGCAGGTGTCAGCCTTCCCACAAAGGAAACAGCAACAGATGTTTAATTCTTCTTTATTATGAAGCGATATAACAAGTCTGGAAGTATAAACTTCCCGACGCCATTTTTAGTTGTCTGAACATTTAGAGCGGGTCTTGCTAAGTTTCTTTCTCAGACCTTTAAGCCACTGGGGGCTTCTGCCTCTCTTGTCTGTTTCCTAGGCTGCATTTCTTCACTTCCTTCCCCAAAGTCATCCACGCCATTCTGTTACAGAGGGGCGATGCTTTTCCAATTCTTGTCTGTGTGATGGAGAACTCGGGGGGACGCCCCGTCCCGCTTCGCGATCCACTTTCACTTTCGCCTTTCCTTAGCTGCGGCTGAGTGGCGAGTTCCTCCCCGGGTCCCGCTTCTTTTGCTCCGAATTCTCCAGGCCGGCGGCTGGCGGAGGACAGCGATAAGCGACGGATTGGGCGGGGAAGCGAGAGAGTTGCCTTTTCTCCCTTCCTGGACCAGCGGCGGTTCTCCCGGTCCTCGAGGTATCTTGACTGCAAGCAAACCCAATGGGCTTGGGCGGAAATAGGTGTGACATAGTGAAAGTAGTATTTAGTAGGGCCTATTGTGTTATTCCTCCTGTTTTTTGCAGCTCAAATCACACTCGTCTGCCAGCCTCCAGCTCCGACACCTCGGCGCTGCCCGCTTATTCACTGGACCACAAGAGGCAAAGCCTACTTGCTTCCCATCCGCACCCCCGCTTTCTATCTTGAGTAGAGAAGGCACGGGCGGTCGGTGGGAAAAGGAAAGTTAAGTCTCTTCAGGGTTAAGGTAAGAGTGCAGCAGGCCGGGAATGGAGAAAATGGAGGAGGAGCAATAGCCAGAGGAAGAAGTAGCTTTGCCTGATCCGCTTTTTTGCTTTTTCCACTTTTTCTGCTACCCGCTTAGAGACCGTTGAAAACGATCAGAGCCAGATGGAGCTGATTTCTCCTGAGGGCTTGGTGTATTTAACTTGCTTTCTTCTCTGTGGGCCTATCTAAACTTTGACCACACTAGATTTTATCCCTTCAATCTGATTTCTATTGCAACTTTTACATTTTCTTTCTTCTAGGTACATCTGAACGAGACCCACAATGTCACACACTCCCCGCTGTAAACTAGTTGACTATTTTGAAGAGCTGAGTGAAGAGGAATTCGAGAAATTTAAGATGCACCTCGAGGACTACCCAGTGGAGAAGGCCTACAAGGCCATCCGTCGCTCCAAGACTGAGAAAGCTACCCAAATTGAAATAGCCCGATACATGATTGAGGCGTATGATGATGCCAAAGCCCTGAAGGTGACTGTCAGCATTCTGGACAGAATAAATAAAAAGGATCTGGCTGCAAGAATCCGAAACGAGATGCTGGAATGTAGGTAGAAAAAGCCCAGCTGCGTATTGGTAACCCAAATTCCTTTGTTGGCTTCTGTTCCTCTTTCCCCTTGACTTTCTAATAATATTTCTCTCAGAATCTGTGTGAGGAAAAGGGAAATAGGTGTGACATAGTGAAAGTAGTATTTAGTAGGGCCTATTGTGTTATTCCTCCTGTTTTTTTGCAGCACAAATCACACTTCTTGTTTTCGCTGATTTTCTAATCTAGAAAACCCAAAACAACCAGAGGGTGTTTGTGATTTAATAGTTACCGTATTTTCCGTCGTATAAGATGATTGGGCATATAAGACGACCCCCCAACTTTTGAGATGATTTTCAAGATTTTTCGTCTTATACACCGGAAAATCAGCGAGCCTGGGAAGGCACGCCCTCCCCTCTCACTGTGGAAGAAGCAGGGCAGGCTGGCGTCTGGCGGGAGCCGGCAGGGCAGTCCTGCGCACGCGTGCGCTCCCCGGCTCCTAAGGAGTCCTCGGGGAGCCATGGCAGGCGCCTCACGCTCTTCCCTCTTGAGGCAGCATCAGCGGAGCTGTCCGGCGTTGGGCGGGAGCACTCCCCGGCTGTTAAGGAGCACTCCTTAGCAGCCGGGGAGTGCGCGCGTGTGCAGGACTGCCCTGCCGGCTCCCGCCCGACACTGGACGGCTCCGCCGATGCTGCTTCAAGAGGGAAGAGCGTGAGGCACCTGCCATGGCTCCCCAAGGACTCCTTAGGAGCCGGGGAGCGCGCGCGTGCGCAGGACTGCCCTGCCGGCTCCTGCCAGACGCCAGCCTGCCCTGATTCCTCCACAGTGAGAGGGGAGGGCGTGCCTTCCCGGGCTCGCTGACTTGCAGCCAAGTCGGAGCCGAAAGGGGCTTTTCCTTCCACCCACCCTTTGGAATAGACGCAAGAGCTCCCGGGGTCTAGCGTTTGCAAGGGGGAGGGGAAGGGACTGAGAGGCTCTTGGGGGTAGGAAGGGAGAGTCACGGAGGGGGGACTGGACTAAAGAGGCTTGAAGTTGGTTTGCAAGAACGGGGGCGCTCGATTGATTTATGTACTATTTTTCCGGCGTATAAGACGACGGCGTATAAGACGACCCCCCAACTTTTGAGATGATTTTCATGGGTTAAAAAGTCATCTTATACGCCGGAAAATACGGTATCTCTGTCTTAGCTGAGACATCTACCTCCTCAGACAAACAAGAAATCCTTTTACATTTTTATTTTTGAATTTGAATGAAAAATCCTGTTGGCCAAGTTTTCTCAAGGCATGATACTTAGGCACTCTATACTTTACTCAAACATAGAAGTAGTTTTAATGTCCAATGGCACATATACATGATCATAGAGAACAAATTGAACACACTAAAAATACCCTTAAATGCTTTTACTTTTAAATCACTACATTATAATTCAATAGATCTTTTTGCTTACTGGAAACTGAAACTGAAAGAAGAGCTGGATTTGATTCCTTTTTGTCTTCTATTCTTTATTGGACTGCAGAGTTGCAGGAATTTCTACTAATTCTCTGGGGAGTAATGCCCTTCAAGATGTGTTTGCCCAAAATGATGGCAATTGAGATCTAGCACACTTGGAGACATCTGGGTGGAAAAAATCTGTTCTACCCAATATTTCTTGTTGCTCATTTTATCAGTTGATGCTCATTGCATTAATACTGTGCTAATGTATTAATTTATTTAGCCTATCAGATGGTTGCAGAAGGAACAAAGGGAACCAAGGAGCTTCAGTTTCTTCATTTTTTTTTAATACAAGTATGACCATGAGTCCTTCGGGAGAAGGGCGGTATATAAATAAAATTATTATTATTATTATTATTATTATTATTATTATTATTATTATTATTATTATTATTATTATTATTATTATTATTATTATTATTATTATTATTATTTTATTTATTTCTCACAGATTTCCCTCCAAAACCATCTGCCATGACTAAAAGAGACAAAAAGGCACGAGAAAAGACAATACTGTCAAATATATATGACAAGTTTTTTGGGATTCCAAAGAAAGGTTAGTTGTTGAACGAATTCATCTTCCTAAACAAAAGTCTTGTGGTGGCTGCAGCAAGAAGGGCAGAAGGAGATAGATCTGAATGCTTGTCTCTGAGTTGCTGTCCGTCTACTTGGGCCTACATTAACACTTCCACTACCTGAGCCACCCCATACTCCATTTAACAAATGCATTGGAGAGACTAGGTGTGGGTGTTGTTAAGTGACACAATCATGTCAGTGCCTGAATGACCATCACAACCTAAGACTATTATGGACAAGTTCCATATGTCATAATTCAAGAATTATCTATAGAAAGTCAAGTTAAATTTCTTGCTAGTAAGTTCTTCCTTTCTGGGGTCTAATTCATGTCTTTCTAACTGCCACATTTTTACTCCAAGCTTAGCTCTCTGTTTCTCTAGAAATGTAAATGCTTATGGTATCCTTACTGCATTTTGTCTGAGGGCTCATACTTACATCTCCCTAACAAGTAACCTTTCCTATACAGATATCACATGTATGAAAGTGGGTGCCATTTTGGAAGCAGCCACCATATTGTGCATAAGCAAATAAAGAATAGAACTTTGGTTGAATTGTTCTATATTGTTTTTGACCTTAGCCTGACAGAAAATATTCTAATCTTTTTATCTACAACTTTAGTTGAAGTGATCTTGGATCCCAAGACAGCTTATCCCGCCCTCATCCTTTCAGAAGATCAGAAAGAGGTACATATGGGGGAGCAAACCCAGGTCCTTTTTGACAATCCTGAGCGCTTCCGTTTTTTACCAGGTGTCCTGGGAGCAGAAGGCATTGACTCTGGGACTCTAGAATGGGTGGTGGAAGTAGGCAAGGTCAAAGAGTGGGCCGTTGGGATTGCCCGGGAATCAGTAGAAAGAAAATATACAAAAGATATCACCATTACTCAAGGATTTTGGGTACTGCAGCTAGCACAAGGAGAATACCAAGCTTCTACAAGCCCTCCCATCAAACTTACACTTTGGAAATCACCACAACGTATCTTGATTATCCTGAAGCATGATTTTGATAGACTCATCTTTTACAATGCTGACTCAATGGATCATATCTTTACTTTTAATTATCCATTTTCTGAGAAAGTGTTCCCGTTTGTCCTAGTGAGGGACAAAGAGACTCCCTTGAAAATCTGTCCAACAGTGTGACAAGACATGGAGAAAGGAGTTTTAAATCATTTGTTTATTTACTCTGGAAGAGTTTCTTTTAGAATAAGTGAGTTTATTGTTTTATTAATCTTTGATTCTTGCCTGAAACGTTTTTGAACCTTCAATCTATATCTTAATGAAGAATATAAGATAGATGGTAGAAAGATAGAGATGGTTTTTTGTTTAAATGCTTGCTTATAATATTGCTCTTTTCTCATTGTGTTCTGCATATTTTTATTTAATGTTTTAGTGTAAATTATTGTATTAATTGATTATTTTGTTGTAAGCATTTTTCTGACTTTAAAGTATGAAACAGAAATATATACAGCTCAGAGTTTGATATTTTAGTTGCTGTGTGAACTTGGTTGTTGTTTATAGAAATTTGATTATCCAGTGAGATCTACCTCTCTTAAATCCTAATTATCTTTTGTACTTGCACAAGATGCTTAAGTACTTTCCCCCCTGTGGAGAGGAAAGGGGGATTTCAGCCCTCCCTCTAGAAACAGCGGCGACTGATACCCAGGGGAGTTTAAAACATTGAAAAAATAACTGGATCCTAATCGGAATTCTATTTCCTAAAATTTGTGGACTAAAAGACTCTCTATTTTTTATTTTTTTACTTTCTATTTTTATTGAAGATCTAGGTTTTCCCTTTTAAAATTGAAGCAAAACTGAAAAGATAAAAATAACTCTAGGGCACGGGTCGGCAACCCGCGGCTCCGGAGCCGCATGCTCCCAGCCGCCCGGTGCGCGCGCACCTCTTTGAACGGGCAGTGGTGCGCGCGCACCTCTCTAAATGGAGAGTGGCACCGCCCGTTTGGAGAGGTGCATGCGCACCTCCCCGAATGGGCGGAGGTGCGCGCGCACCTCCCCAAACCTTTGGAGAGGTGCGCGCGTACCTCCGCGCGAACGGGCCGCGGCGTCGTTCTTTGAGGAAGCTGCCGCGGCCCGTCTGCAAAGCTGCCGAAAGCGGCAGCTTTGCAGATGGGCCACGGCAGCTTCCTGAAAGAGCGACGCCGCGGCCCGTTCCGAGAGGTGCGCGCGCACCTCCCTGAATGGGCGGAGCTGCGCGCGCACCTCCCCAAACCTTTGGAGATGTGCGCGCGTACCTCCGCGCGAACGGGCCGCGGCGTCGCTCTTTGATGAAGCTGCCGCGGCCCGTCTGCAAAGCTGCCGAAAGCGGCAGCTTTGCAGACGGGCCGTCGCCGTCGGGCAACCGGGAACCGGTTCCATCTGACTTTTTAAAAAAAATGGCGACCGCGTGCATCTGCGCATGCGCAAAAACGTTTTGCGCATGCGCAAAACGTTTTTTGCGTGTGCATGGACACACGCACGCGGCTCCCAGTTTTTTTAATTTGTGATGGAACCGGTTCCCGGTGGCTCTTTTACTTTTTTAGGTTGCCGACCCCTGCTCTAGGGCAACATCTTGTAGCTAAACGTGATACTTCAACCTGCTATTCTTTAAAAAAGACTTTTAAAGAAAATAGACAGCCCAGAAAATAGATAAGATATATCCAACCTTGAAACTTCAGCTGTGAAAAGCTCAGCAGTGCTTCTTATTTAGTGGATTTCCTGACTGTAAAGCTCTTAGTCTAATATACCAGTATGGAAGAAAACCAGCAACATATTTTTTTTCTGTGGAAGAAGAGCAGGAACAAACTCTGGTTATGTTGAAAGCAATTCTTCAAAATCTCCTTACAGCTGGTGAAGAAATAAGCTACATAAAAAAACAAGAAGGCAGCAAACTCAAACTATGACTATAACTAAAGAATCATCTATACAGAATACAACAGAAAAAGTGGAACAATTAAAGACAATGACAGAAAATTTAACTGCTCAACAAACACAGACAATGGAAAATCCAGAAAAGAAACTGACAATATAGAAAAAGGAAGAGACTTCCTTTACAAATGTTCTGTACCAGCCTGCTACCGGCCCTGCAGAAAAGGCAGGGACAACCCCTTTTACAAGAAGGCAAGAGGCTGGAACTAAGCCTACCAGATTTATGGATACAAAAGCAAACAAGACACGAACCATGAAACAGGAGCTATTCAAGCAGTTGCCTTCAGCAAACCAGCCCTCCCACGCATTCCCCTTTTATACAGTTCAGGGCGTGGCTTTTCTCTGCCTCCTTCCGAGGTGCCCCATTGCCTTCCTCTGTTTACTCCTGATTGACTGCCTCCTGCGTCGGGCGTCCTTGAACAGGGCCAGCTGTGGGTCATCTTCATCCACGCTGTCAGGCTCACACAGCTGGGTCTCCGTCGTGACCAGGTGGGAGGGGCCTGGCTGAGGGCTCTGCGGAGCCTCAAGGCCATCATCAGCAAGCTCTTCAACACCCCCCTCCTCCTCTGAGTCGTCCAACCCAACTGCCGAACCCACAGGCTGACCCGAAATCACAACAAGAAATCAGAAGCAACCTGAAGATCAAAATGAAAAACAGATGGAAGAAAAACAGTTTTAAGACAACTACGGCGAGACAGAAAAAGAAAGAGATGACCTTCTGGATCTACCAGTCCTCTCAAAAAAATGGCGACTGGATGGTTTGCTCAGCGTCAAATAATAGATATAACAATACAAGGAGATTCACTTGATAACTCAAAAGCATGGACATGGAAGACAATTTGGCAAAGAAAGAAAACTAGAATAAGACTAAAGAATTAATTTAATAATTTAATAATTTGATTTCTATACCGCCCTTCTCCCGAAGGACTCAGGGCGGTGAACAGGGCAATACACAATAAAAATCGAATACAAAAATTAAAAAACCATTAAACATCATGCCCATAAAATCAATACATATTAAAGTTAAAACTAGTTTTAAAAACCCAACCCCATCCCGTCAGACCAGGCCAGCTTGTTCGAAAAAGAATGTTTTAAGATCGCGCCGGAAGGAGCGAAGGTCGGGGGCCGTCCGGAGCTCAACCGGTAAGCAGTTCCAGAGGTCTGGCGCGCCCACAGAGAACGCTCTCCCCCTGGGGGTCACCAATCGGCATTCTTTGATTGGCGGCACCCTGAGGAGGCCCTCTCTGTGGGAGCGCACTGGACGGAGGGAAGTTGACGCCGGTCGCAGGTGTTGCCGTAGGTAATCCGGACCCATGCCATGAAGGGCTTTGTAAGTCATAACTAACACCTTGAACCTCACCCGGAGAGCAACCGGTAGCCAATGCAGCTCGCGGAGCAAAGGTGTAACATGGGAGTATTGGGAAACTCCCAAGACGACTCGCGCGGCTGCATTCTGCACCAGCTGGAGTCTCCGGGTGGACCTCAAGGGGAGCCCCATGTAGAGAGCATTACAGTAGTCTAGACGAGAGGTCACGAGCACATGAGTGACTGCGCAAGGCATCCCGGTCTAGATAGGGCCGCAACTGGCGCACCAGGCGAACCTGGGCAAAGGCCCCCCTAGTCACAGCTCCAATATGCTCTTCCAAAGAGAGCTGTGAGTCTAGAAGGACCCCCAAGTTGCGGGCCCTATCTACGGGGGGTAATAGCTCACCCCCCATGGCCAATGATGGAATAATCGGAATTTCCTGGGATGCCGGCACGAACAGCCACTCAGTCTTGTCAGGGTTGAGTCGAAGCCTGTTCCTCCCCATCCAGACCCGGACCGCCTCCAAGCAACGGGACATCACGTCGAGGGCATCACTGGGGTGGTTTGGGGTCGAAATAAAAAGCTGGGTATCATCAGCATATTGGTGATACCCAACTCCAAAACCATGAATGATCTCACCCAGCGGCTTCATATAGATGTTGAACAGGAGAGGCGAGAGAACCGATCCCTGAGGAACTCCACAAATGAGAGGTCTCAGGGTCGATCTCTGCCCCCCTGCTAACACCGACTGCGAACGTCCCAGGAGGTAAGAGGAGAACCACTGGAGAACTGTGCCTCCCACTCCTAACCCCCTGAGACGTCGCAGCAGGATACCATGGTCGATGGTATCAAAAGCCGCTGAGAGGTCTAAAAGGACTAGGACAGAGGAACAACCCCTGTCCCGAGCCCGCCAGAGATCATTCACCAGCGCGACCAATGCTGTCTCCATGCTGTACCCGGGCCTGAAACCCGATTGGTACGGGTCTAGGTAGTCAGCTTCATCCAAGAACAAAGGGAGCTGATGCGCCACCACGCTCTCAACAACCTTCGCCAAAAAGCGAAGGTTGGAGACCGGACGATAGTTGTTTAAAATTGCTGGGTCCAAGGCAGGCTTCTTGAGGAGGGGTCTCACCACCGCCTCCTTCAAGGCGGCGGGAAAACTACCCTGACTCAAAGAAGCAGTAATCACTGCCTGGAGCCAGCCTCGTGTCCCATCCCGGGCTGCATAAGTCAGCCAGGAGGGGCACGGGTCCAACAAACACGTGGTGGAGCTCAGCTTCCCCATGATCTTGTCCACTTCTTCAGGAGTCACAGGATCAAACTCTTCCCAGATTAAATCGACAAGACCGCCCGTATCCTCTTCGTCAGACTCTGCCCAGTCGGAGTCCAAACCGGTCCGGATCCGAGCGATTTTGTCCGACAGAAATCGACTAAACTCCTCGGCTCAACCCTGCAAGGGTTCCTCCCTCACCTCCTGGTTAAGGAGAGAGCGAGTTACCCTAAACAGGGCGGCCGGGCGATTATCTGCGGATGCAATGAGGGTGGCAAAGTGGTTAGACCTAGCCACCCTCAATGCTGCGAGATAAGTTCTCGTAAACGACCTTAGTCGTAACCGGTCGGATTCGGATCGGCTGGACCTCCAACAGCTCTCTAGGCCCCGTCTCCGACGCTTCATCTCATGGAGCTCCTTGGAGAACCATGGGGCCCGTTGGGATCTGCGTCGGGTCAAGGGCCGCATGGGTACAACTTGGTCGAGTGCCTCTGTGGCTGCCCTTTCCCAGGCTTCCACTAGAGCATCGACCGAGCTGTGAGCAAAGGAGGCAGGTGGGGGCCCAAGCGCCGTTTGGAACTTCTCAGGGTCCATAAGGCGTCTAGGGCGGAACCATCTTATTGGCTCAGCTACCCCACGACAGGGAGTGGCAAAACGGAGATGATGATCAGTCCATGACAGGAGATGATGATCGGTCCATGACAGGGGTGAATTAATTGGGGAACCCCCCCAAGATCATCTAACCACCGTCCGGATAGAAAAACCAGATCGAGCGTGTGAATGGGGTTTTGATCTACCTATGGGAATTAAAATAGAATACATTTAAATAGATAAGATGTGAATTTTGAATATAACACGTTATGAATTGAGATGAAAAATTTGGTCATGTAAAATTTAGAAGTATAATTACTAACAGTTAAATTTGAATATTGATTTGTGTGTAAAGATCACGTAAAGGTGATTAAGATATATACAAGCTAAAATCTTATTAATGAATATAATAAATATGTCCATGTAGTGGTAAGAATAAAAAAATAGTTTAAATAATGAGATAGTAGATACAAAGAGGAAGAGAAAGGAAGTATTAAATGTTGAAATAAAAGAATTTTTGGTTATTAAATTTAAGATATTTGAAAATTGGTAGAGAATAAGAATATTATATTGTATGATTAATTTGTGGACATAGACGATGAGAATTTATATAGATAAGATGTGTATACTGAACGGTAGACCGAGTGAGGAATTGTGATAAAGGAATTGGGGTCATTTAAAATTTGGAAATGATAAATATTAAATGTTAAATTTAAATATTAATTATAAATTAAAATTGGGAAACATTTATTAGGTCATTGATTGTCTAAAAGACTGTAATAACAATTAAGACATATATAAATTAAAAACTATTGATAAATGTCAGAAAGTTATATTTTATTTGATTGATAGAATAAGAATTGTATTAGTTTAAATAGACTATATTAAGGGGAAATGAGAGGGAATATTTACTGTAATAGTTTGAGATCTGTATTAATGATATTGGTATATAATTGGATTATTGTAACTCAGCCGCCATGTTGCTTTTCAAATATGTAGATGTAATATTATAAAATTAATAAAAAAAAGAAATTTGATTACCCAACTTGGTAATATCACCAGTGTGAATGAGTATGAGGTTTGTTGATATGTAGTAGCTTGCTCTACCAATTTATGTGTAGCAGCTTGTTCTACCAGTTCTGGCAGTGATATGATTTCTTTCTTGGTGGTTCCCATCCATTCCAAGAACTCCACAAATATGAAACCTTGTGCAAGTTTTTATAACTGAATTAACTAGTTTAGTATTTTATTTTTCATACTATATGGTATATTGCAATTGATTGTAAATATCTGCTTCCAAGAGTGTAATGAGTGTAATTTTTTAAAAAAATATATAGCCCCTGTTACCTCTATTTAGCCTTATTTTTCATTTCCCCCCCTATTTTATAATCATTGCCTGCATGATTCACTATGATTAAGAATATTATATCTGACAGAAATCGGAATGTAAGATTTGATTTTCCATGACAAATATGATTAATCTTATGGAAATAAATAAATAAATAAAAAACTCCCAGCAAAATATTGGTTAATAACTCTTGTACAAATGGCCATCAAAAAGCAAACCAAAGAGAGGGCCAACCATACTTCTGCCTGAAGGGGTTTCCAGATTCAAGAATCTCTGCTATTTTCCCAAGTTAATATAAGACTGGCTAAAATTCTGATGAGTAAAACTACAGCTACTTTAGAAAACATGCTGCTAAAGTTTCAACTAGCTTAGTTTTCCAAGTTTAAAAAAATGTTAATTTGTATTATATTTTAAGGCTTAATCAGATCCATATATTTAAATCTGATGGATGCTGATCTGTTAAATCTAACAACATGTGAATATGAATTCATTAATCCTGATGACCCCACTGACCTATGTCGTTAATTTTGTTGGAAGTTATTTTTTCCCCCTCTGAGGTGAAATGGTGGAATTGCTCTAAATCAGGGCTTGGCAATTTTAAACACTCAAAGAGCCACTTGGACCCATTTCCCAGAGAAAAAAAACACTGGGAGCTGCAAAACTCGCGCGCACATGAGGGGGGGGGGAAACTTGATTGAAGAGTTTAATTAAAAAGAAGTAAGAGGCTGTTGTGCATGAGCTCTCTCCCTCTCTCCCTCCCTCCCTCTATCTCTCCCCCCCTCTATCTCTCCTTCTCTCTGATCTGCTCACCTGGCAAGCTGGCTTCATACTGTTCTCGGACAAGCTGACACACATTCTTATTGGGATGGCTCTCCTGCCCTGCTTTCTGCTCCTTCCTGCTTGCTGTGGAGATGCAGCAAAGGCAGAACCCCCAGCCAATAAGATTTACACACACACACACACACACACACACACACACACACAGAGAGAGAGAGAGAGAGAGAGAGAGAGAGAGAGAGAAGGGAAGTGCAAGTGCCTCTCTCTGTCTCTGTCTCTGCAAATGGCAGAGGATGACTAGGAGCTGCAGGAGAAGGCATGTGGCTCCAGAGCTGCGGGTTGCTGACCCGTACTCTAAATCAATCAAACAAGCAAAGAAGCACTGGAAGATGTAGGATGCTCAGAAAGAATTTTTAAAAATAATTTAATGATTAATAATAATAGTAGTAGTTAAAAATATTCCTGGCAGATTTTGAATTGTTAATCTTTGACTTAGTGCCTTCCAGGGCTTTTCTTTCTCATAGAACGCTCAGAACGGCGTTCCAGAACCTTTTTTTTTTCAAAAAAACAAACAACCCAGCTCCCTTATTGGTTTTCCTAAGCCTATTGCAGGGCTTGCAATCTTGGCTCTTTTTTATGACTCATGGACTTCAACTCCCAGAAATCCTGAGCCAGCCATGCTGAGGGGAAAGGGAGAGGTTTCCAAGCTGAGCCATGCTGGCTCAGGAATTCTGGGAGTTGAAGTCCTTGAGTCATAAAAGAGCCTGCACTAGAGAAGGACATTAAAATTATTTACAGGATTACTTCTTTTGGAACTAAACTTTTAGAATCTAAAACAGCTAATTCAGAAAAGCCAACAGGAAACAAACTCACATTTTTCATCTGCTTCTGTCTTTTGGAAGATAAAATTAGATAACAAAATAATCTATTTCTTATGTTAACATCTCTGAAATGAAATCAAAGGTAACAGAAAAGAAACGAGAAACATTTTTCTCAATGTAATGTCTAATTTAGCCGATTCTAGAAAAAAAATAGTATCTTTTGTACACTCTTGAAAACTATTTTGAATCTAAACAATTCTCAAGAATGAAATATTCTTAATTTGGACTTTACTTTTACTGTTTGGACTGTTGTGTGTTTTGAAAAATAGATTATTTAGAATCTAGTTATGTTGCACTTCAGTCTTTAAATAATTAACCTAGTATATACATAACAATATATGATGTTTTCCCTGGTGAGCTTAACATCAATAACAACATTTATTAAAAAAGCTAAAATAATTTCTGGGGGTATTATCTGTATAGTAAAATTTTGGACAAGCAGTGATCATGTTACATATGTGCATAAGCGTAGTCAGTGGCATATGCCTTTTTAAAAATATCAAACATGCAAAGAAACAAAAATAAGTCCAAAATATCTGTATTACATCCAGAAATGCCAACTTTGCAACCAATATTTCTCATCCATAACTATGACACCCTAAGGATACCTGCATACATGCAAATGTTTCTCTGGGATCAGTAACGCAACAGGGATTGCTTTTTCCTTCCAGTAACATATAGCTAAAACCAGTTTATTGCATTTGGCAATTGTACTAAAAAAATCTCATTCATTTAATTTGAAATCAAGTGAAACATTGATTTAAATTATTTTATTAAAACAAATTAATGGCAATTCTTTTATAAAAAGTTGCCTCAAACAAAATGAGTTTGACATGCCTGCTCTAGATAGTTGAATGCTCCAAAATAAATTCCAGACCAGGCCTGTAAATGCAGCCTACCAAGCACCCTTGGACAGAGCACAGACTTTTTTTTAAAGTAATAAAATCACTACCACTGCCCTGAAAGTCATGTTGCCTAGTGCCGCCATGGCTTACCATGACCACAAGCTCCAACACTGTAGATGCTCCTCTAGTCACCAAATCATTGATTAGCCCACCAGCATTCCTTTGCAGACCACAAAGATTTTTAATTTATCAGTGTGGGCTTTTCCTTTCTACAAGATTAATAATTAATAATAATAATAATAATAATAATAATAATAATAATAATAATAATAATAATAAGAAGAAGAAGAAGAAGAAGAAGAAAGAAGAAGAAGAAGAAGAAGAAGAAGAAGAAGAAGAAGAAGAAGAAGAAGAAGAAGAAGAAGAAGAAGAAGAAGAAGAAGAAGAAGAAGAAGAAGAAGAAGAAGAAGAAGAAGTTGGAAGGGACCTTGGAGGTCATCTAGTCCAACCCCCTGCTCAGGCAGGAAACCCTATACCATTTCAGACAAATGGCTGGCCAGTCTCTTCTTAAAAACTTCCAGTGTTGGAGCATTCACCACTTTTGGAGGCAGGTTGTTCCACTGGTTAGTTGTTCTAACTGTCAGGAAATTTCTCCTTAGTTCTAGGTTGCTTCTCTCCTTGACTAGTTTCCATCCATTGCTTCTTGTCCTGCTTTCAGGTGCTTTGGAGAATAGCTTGACTCTTCTTTGTGGCAGCCCCTGAGATATTGGAACACTGCTATCATGTCACCCCTCACCCTTCTCTTCATTAAACTACACATACCCAATTCCAGCAACCATTACCTATATGTTTTAGCCTCCAGTCCCCCAATCATCTTTGTTGCTCTTCTCTGTACTCTTTCTAGAGTCTCAATATCTTTTTTACATTGTGGTGACCAAAACTGGATGCAATATTCCAGGTGTGGCCTTACCAAGGGATTGTAAAGTGGTATTAGTACTTCACGTGATCTTGATTCTATCCCTCTGTTAATGCAACCTAGCACTGTGTTGGCTTTTTTGGCAGCTGCAGCACACTGCTGGCTCATATTGAAGTGATTGTCCACTAGGACTCCAAGATCCCTCTCACAGTTACTACTATTGAGTAAAGTACCACCTATGCTATACCTGTGCATTTGATTTTTCTTGCCTAAATGTAGAACCTTACTTTTTTCACAATTGAATTTCATTTTGTTAGATAGTGCCCAGTGTTTGAGTCTGTCCAGATCCTCCTGTATCTTAAGCCTATCTTCTGGAGTATTGGCTATTCCTGCCAGCTTGGTGTTGTCTGCAAATTTGATGAGTTCCCCATCTATCCCCTCATCCAAATCGTTGATGAAGATGTTGAAGAGCTGCACAGACCTCTTCTAGATTTTCCTCTTGCCTTTCCGAGTTAACTCCTTGGTCTGTCATTGAGCAAGAATTGACTTTTTAGGGAAGCATATTATCATTTGATGTATATTTAACATATGTTCTACATTTATTTACCAATTATATAATATTTGTATGCAATCCACATGGCGAGGTTTGGGGAAACTTACAATAGAAAAAAATATATTTTTAAAATCATAAGATTAAAACATCGCCTGGCCCGTGCCGCCTCCGCTGCCCGTATTGCGCAGCCCCGCCATATAGAGTGGGCTCTGCTGCTCCCACAGCACCAGCCACACCGGCTCCGGCCCCAGGGAGGGAAGCCCGCCGCCAACACCCTTCGCACCTGTGACTGCAGCAGCACCGCCCCCCCACCCCCCGCCACCTGCGCCCGCCAAGATGAGAGTTCCGGCACCTTTTTTTTTTTTTAGAAAAAAAGCACTGGTGCCTTCACTGTATTCCTTGCTTTATATTTCAAAGTTGTTGGGATCTAAATGGTATTGGGATCAGTATTGGCCTATTTGGAGCTGCATTCCTTCCCCTATGAAATAGCCAATATAGCGCAGAGCTGGATTTTAAGAAATTAAAGTGCTTCAGCACAAATAGATAAGAGCATCTGAAGCAACCTAAGAGGAAAAATCTACGTATTTTCACACTGCAGCAGGAAAATGCACAGGAAAATCAAATTTGCAAAAGAAGATCAGTAAAGGCAGATGCCTGTTTCTACCCTCAAAACATGGTTAACCCATTCTGGCAATGGGGTAACCAGGCAAGGCAGTTTGAGATAGTATCTGACCAAGCCAAAGTAAATGAGTGCTCTCTATGATTGAACTGAATTCTGAACTTGGTTCTGTTCACTCCCATTCATCAACTGAATCACACTCCCAACCTGAACCTCTGATTTAAATTCTTTTAGATAGACAAGTTATTATTCCATAGCCTTTATTACAAATAGCTTAATTACTGCAACAAAAGAGAAACATTGAAGAACCACTGGGACAAGGCATGATGATGGTCCAAAGGTCAACCGAGAAACAAGCTAAATATGGATATGCTAAATAGATATAGACTAGATAGAAGAACAATTTTGTAGGAATAACTGTCTAAGTTGTTATCTATCATTCATTTATTCCTCATTTTCATTAAATGATTCAATCAATCTATACTACAATCTGTATTTCTGCCCAGTTAAGAAATGAAAGCAATTCAAATTGCTCTATATTGAATTCCTCCTCTGTTCTGCCTTTCCTTCTCCTCCTTCTGACCTTCAACAAACAGGCAATGAGCAGGTTGCCAAGAGGCAGTTGAAGGAGAGGTGCTTGGGTAAAACTAAGGCAAATAGAAGAAAGTCACACAGAGTAATAATAATAAATCACACACAAAGGAGAGAAACCTCTTAATTTTCTTTTAATATGCACTCAATTAATACAATGCATAAATACATACAACACACACACACACACACACACACACAGAGAGAGAGAGAGAGAGAGAGAGAGAGAGAGAGAGAGAGAGAGAGAGAGAGAGAGAGAGAGAGAGAGAGAGAGAGCAGAATGAATCATGGTCAGAGCTTGTATAAATAGTCCTCAACTTATATCTATGGCTGAGCCCAGACCTATGATCATATGTTAGGTGGGTTACTATGTGACCACACCTCATTTCACAGCCATTTTTGTGGCAGTCATTAAGTAAAAGCCGAGTCATTAAGTATTTTTTGTCTTTGCCTGCAATGGGTGATTTTTTTTTCTAGAACCTGAAAGTAAACACTTGTTTCCAGCAAAACAAATAAGCAAATATTCTGAATGGCACTAACTTGACCATGGGATGCTGCAAACAGCCATAAATGCAGGCTGGGTGCCAAGCACTCAAAAAGTGATCAAGTGACTGCAGGAAGGACAGCCATTGAAACTTCAAATCTAGGTCATAAATAGCTTTGGGTCCATCGTAATTTTATTCGGTCACTAAGTGACTACTTCTAAATCAATTATCCATATTTGCCACAGAGTCCCATACTATTCGTGTATGCCATTCTGTTATAAACCAAGCTGAATGTTCAGCCATGAAAGAAACTGAGTTTCAAAAGAATGTCTTCTCTTTTCTTTATAAAAGCACCAATTCCAACTTCCCAGTTCTATTTCAGATGGGAAGACAGTAATTTGGCCACATTGTTGTGCCATTACACTAATTTTCAATCAGTTGGAAGAACCTATAAAATTATTGTCTGAGTAATGTGGCACTATTGTTCAATTGGATGCAAAATGGCATAAATCGCTGGTCAGATAAATGGTTCAAAGGATTCGGTTATCTAACAATTCATTAAACTCATCAGCATGCTTGCTATAATACCCAAACTGAGCTGGGCTGACTTTGAAATTTTCTGAGTCCACTCAAGGGCTATCATAACGTGTGAAAAACAGTAAAACTGAATTGGGAATTGTCTAAGATTAAAACATTCCTTTGAGTGAAACAATCCCAAAGGCCCTAGGATATCTTTATATCTTTATCTCTGAAATTTAAAAATCATCTGTGGCAGTTTGGATATACTGATTTTGGAAGATTGAAATATGCATGGATTTATTTCATGTCATGGAAATAATCCAGAAGGGAGCTCACTATTACAAAAGTGACTGGTAATATATTTTCATACTTTAGCTTTCCTTCCTTCCTTTCTACATGCTGGTCAAAGTATCTCATTCTCTTTTTTCCCCTTTATGCATGCACTTTTTTATCATGTGCTATGTTCTTATTGCCATTTGTTGTAGGATTATTATTCATGTTATAAAAAGCAAAGTTCAGTACCAGATTAACATCAATTGTATTGTTTCTCAGAACTACCAGTTGCACTCCCAATAGAACAGGACAGAAAGTTTTCTACATTTCATCACCAGAACAGGTGGTAGCAGATAAGTTTGAAGATAACAGTATGTTGATATAGAATTGCAAAGCTGATGAGAGTATTCTGTTCAGTATAGCAGGGATCTTCAAACTCTTCAGATCAATCATGAAGTTGCAGATTGTTCATCAACCCCTAAATAATTATTATATGAAAATATAATAGATATTATTTTACCTAATACCAGTAGTACTATGAACACTAATACACAACCTCTTCCTTAGTCCCACTCAAACTTGAGGGTCGATAATGATCATCTTGGGGAACCCTGAAGTATTGAATCTGAAACTCTGGCATCCTTCTGACCTCCCAAACTTCCTGAAAAATAGAACACAAAAGTGCAAAGTTTGCCATTCTACATTCAAGAGGTTTTAGTTGTTTCCTGTAGAACAACACACAATAAATTGGCTCCATCTTCCATATGATGCCCCTTCAAATATCCACCATTTGTTCTCTCCTGACTCTTCTCACTCTTATAACCAGGAATCATGAAGCTATAAGAGAGGCCACACAGCTTCAAAGCCTTGCAGTTAACTAGACACTGGCAATATCTTTTTCTATCTTGCCCATATAACATTCCCATAGGCCACTGTCCTGTTTGTGCCTGTTTGTAACATATTTTACTATCACCTGGCCATTATACAGATATTATAAAACCTGTCCACATTATATCAATCTAAAAATGAGTGGTTGGTTGTAAAAAAAACCCCTGTGAATTGCCAGTGGAGATCACACCTTCACTTCTTGACCAGTCCATGAATAAGATGAATTTAAATTGTCCTCAGCTATGCTGGGGTTAATATACTATTTTTCCCACATTCCAATCTGCCCAAGAAAAAATTTAAAATCTATTAGGTTTGTCAACCATTATTATGAAGGCAAATTAAGTGCCTATAGTGGCTTGAAAAATGAAAACAATAGTGTCTGACCAGGAATTGGAAAAAGGACAGCTTGTTTTATGCAAGTTTACTTTCCTGCAAATTCAAAGATAGGTACAGAGCACTTCAATCCATTTCATTAGATTTATTTTTCAGAATGGATTTAGAAGATAATAGAAAAATACTTGTTAAAACAATTAAAAATTTTGTAGTATATTTTCAGTACCATGAGTGCAAACTTGCAGGTTTCAGTATTCAGAAATAGGTCTCTTGGAATGTAAAGAGGTTTACTGTCAGATAAGTGTATCTTAAAGTCTCTCAAAGCCGCAAAGAGGAAATGATTTGTATACAGTTGTTATATTATTGATAGTTTCCATTGTTACAACTTTTTCTGTAGAAGATATAAAAACTATATTACATGATACAGAAATGACAAAGCAATTAAAGACATATGAAGGTGCTGAAAAAGATCTGAACATTTGTGTGGACAGAAGTAAGGAATATGTCCAGATGTATGTTTCATTTCTTGGTTTTATTACCATGCACTCTTCCTCATTAGCAACTAAATTTCATTTTTAATGTGTGCCATTGTGCCCACAGTAAAAAATGACAGTAAAGGTTATCTATCGATCTATCATTTCAGATATAAAACATGGAGCAAATTGAAAATCAAACTGATAAAAGAAGAGAATTTGCTTTCCTAGGCTACTCCAACTTCCCTGAGTCTTAAGCTTTGTTTTTTTATCCTATTTCTTGCTATATATATCATTATCTTGTTTGGCAATGGACTTATTCTGACCACCACATGGCTGGATGGTGGCCTTTGAACTCCCATGTACTTTTTCATCTGGCATCTGGGATTTCTCGATATTCGTTACACATCTGTTACACTAACCCACTTGCTTAAGAAGATACAAAAACTAATTGCCTGGCTTCCGGTGGCGGCGCGGCGCCGGAGACAGCCTTTTCGGGCTGCCCGCGGCTCAGCTCTGTTGTTTTCACCCGAAACAGCGCCGATCAGCTGTTCGGGTGAATTTGAAGCCCCCTCCTCGGGAGAAGAGGAGGGGGAGAGGCCCCAGGTAGGGGTTGAGTTCTCCGGGGCCGCCTGAGCTTAAAGCTTGGGCGGCTGAAGGATTGAACTCCCCCGTAGCCTGGGTTGCTCCCAGCTGTTCAGCGTCTCCACTCCGTGATTTCTGGAGCGGAGCCAGGCGTTTGCGACCACCCCTGCCAGAAGGAAAGACCATGGAATAAAAAGAGCAGGCAGAGCGGTACAAGAGGATAAGGTGAAGAGGACTTTTATTTTTGCTCTCTAGCTTAATGGACTTTATAAACTTAAAGTGAAAGTGCGTCACAAGTGAAAGTAAAAAGATGGCAGCTAAACCTCCCCCAAAAACTCTTCGGAGTGCTGGAACTTCTCCGGTGCAACAGACATCATTGCAAGCTTTGCTTCCTCCCGCTGCACTGACATCGAAGGACTTGCAAGATGCTCTTGAAAAACATGCCCAGGTAATTTTGGAATCAATGGGTGATAAATTGGCAAAGATGGAGGAGAAATTGGAGGAGAGGATGGAGGAGAAGTTCAGTGCGATGAGGGTAGACATTTTGTCTACAGTGCGTAGTGTGGCTGAATGTGTGCAAGATCTGGACGAAAAAGTGGAGGACTTGACTCAAAAGAATGCCATATTAGAAGCAAAGGTATTGGAGAATGAAGATTTAAGAGACAAAATGGACAGAGAACTGTGTCTAGTTCAATATTACCAGATGCAATATGCTGTTAGAATCAGAGGTTTGAAAGAAAATGTTAAGGAAGATCTAAAGCAGCTGATTTCTGAAGCTCTGGAAGCAGTATTGGGTCAGCCAGCATCTGAAATAAAGGGAGGCATGGATAAAGTGTTCCGTGTTAACTCATGGATTGCTAGACAGAGAAAGTTACCTAGAGATGTGGTGGTATATTTTGCAAAGAGGGAAATTAGAGATGAAGTTATTCAAGCTGCCTATGATACTAAAGTTGTGATTGCTGACCAAGAAGTTTTGGTTTTAAAAGAAATTCCTCCAAAGATTTTAAGGAGAAGAAAAGATTATGCATTTCTTGTGCAAGAGCTCAAACAACGTGATATAAGGTTCAGATGGGAGATTCCAGTTGGATTGGTGGCGATGCATGAAGGCAAAAGGTACCGTCTGGTCACTGTGACACAGGCGCGGGATTTTTATAACAATGTTTTAAAAGCAACCCCACTATCACTTCTGGAAGCTGCAAAGGGATCTGGAGAAGGAAAACTACAAGAGGCTGAAGCTGGACAGACAGAGGAGAATGGTGCTGGAGGAGATCAAGCTACAACTTCTTTGGCTGATCCTGGAGAGCAGAGGGTGACGCGTGCTCCTTTAAAACGAGCAAAAAAAATAAAAGAACAAGATCAGCAGAAGTCTATGGAACTTCCAAAACGTACTTACAGCCAAGCAGTGGGAGGAGCACGGCCTAAAGGAGAGCCTATTAAAGATGTGCTCCAACAGCTTTGGGATGACATGCATGGCGACTAAATTCTTAACCTGGAACGTTAATGGACTAAATTCACCACAGAAGAGGAAGAAAGTTTTTCAATATTTAAAACAATTCAAGATAGATGTTATATGTTTGCAAGAAACGCATATTAGGGCTATGGACCAAAAGTATCTATTGAACTTAAGGTTGGGCACGCAATTTGTTGCTTCTGCAATGAATAAGAAAAATGGAGTGGTTGTTTATGTTAAAAGTGCCTTAACAGCGGACTTAATTGAAGCAGATAAGCATGGAAGATACGTTATGATAGAGTTGCTGTTAGAAGGTAAAAAGATGCTTTTAGTTGGATTATATGCTCCTAATCAACAACAAGCTGATTTTTTTAGTTTACTTCACACAAAGCTTACTCAGTTGGATTATAAATCGTTTATTTTTATGGGGGACTGGAATGGTGTTTTGGATGTACAGATGGATAAGGCTGGTTCTTTTAAACACGTTCCAAGTCATGCTAGACTGCCTAAATCCTTTTTTGAAATGAAGGATGACTTGGAACTGCGAGATATTTGGCGTGAAATACATTTGCATGAAAAGGATTATACTTTTTTTTCTGACAGACATCAATCTTTCTCCAGGATTGATTTTATTTTGCTGACTAATGACTAAGGATTAAAAAGGTGAAGATATGTGCAAGAACTATTTCTGATCACAGCCCAGTCTGGCTAGAGATTAATAAGGAGAATAGAGATAGGCGCTCGTGGCGCGTAAATGAGAATTTGTTTAGAAATCAGAGAAATGTGGAAGAATGTAAACAGCGGATGAAGGATTTTTTTGAAATTAATATGAACAAAGACACTTCTATGGACATGGTTTGGGATGCTAGCAAGGCCTATATGAGAGGGGTGTTGATATATATGAACAATAAACATAGACGTATTTTGGAAGCCAGGAGGAAAGAATTGGAGAATGAAATTAAGGAAAAAGAAAAGGCTTTGATTTTGAATCCAGCGGATGTGAAGACTAAGGAGGTTATTAAGCTATTAAAAGGACAATTTGATAAATTAATGGCTGACCAAGTGGCAACCAATTTGCGGTTTGCCAGGCACAACACCTTTTGCAATGCTAATAAACCAGGTAGATGGTTAGCTTATAGACTGAGGAAAAAGCAAAGGGCTTCTAATATAGATAAAATTGAGCATAAGGGAAGGGTTGTGTTTCAACAGGATCTTATTAAGGATGCTTTTGTGGATTTTTATTCTAAATTATATGCTAAGGAGAAGATTAATGAAAAAGACATTGATATATATTTGGAGAATGCTAGCATCCCGGTTCTTACGCAAGAACAAAAAGAGGGGATTAATCAATTGATAACAGAAGAAGAAATTCTTATAGCAATTAAGGAATTGAAGGTGGACAAAGCGCCAGGCACGGATGGTTTGACTGCGGCTTATTACAAAAATTTACAATTAGAGATGATAAAACCGTTAAAGGAACTGTTCCAGACAATTCAGAGGGGGGGAAAGGTGCCTCCGTCTTGGAGAACTGCTTTTATTTCTTTGATTCCGAAGGAAGACCAAGATGCTACTCAAGTTAAAAATTATAGACTGATATCGCTTTTAAATACAGACTACAAGATATTTGCTAAGGTGTTGGCTAATAGATTGATGAGGGTTCTGCAACAGACGATTCATGGGGACCAAACGGGGTTTATTAGTGGTAGGCAATTGAAAAATAATGTGAGGCATATAGTTGATGTGTTAGAGTTTTTGGAAAGGAATAACCAGATCCCTGCGGCGCTAATTTTTTTAGATGCTGAAAAAGCTTTTGATCAATTGAATTGGCAATTTTTGATGAAAGTCTTGGATAAAATGAATTTTGGGGATAATTTTTTGCAACCAATTAGGGCATTATATCAAAAACAAACTTCCCGAATAATAGTTAATAATAGCCTGACAGAAGCTTGTAATATTGAGAAGGGCACAAGGCAAGGGTGTCCGTTATCGCCCTTGTTATTTGTACTAACATTGGAGATATTGTTGGTTAAAATACGGAATTCGGGAAAAATTAAGGGTATACAAATTAGAGATCAGGATTATAGATTGTGATCGTTCGCAGACGATCTGGTTGTTACAGTGACCCAGCTGGAGAACTCTGTTGTGGACCTGATGGAGATAATAATACAATATGGGAAGGTTTCTGGATTTAAAGTTAATACACAAAAAACTAAAATTCTGGCCAAAAATATGACAGCTTCGCAAAAGGCTCTCTTAGAAGGATTAACTGGATTTGAGATTGTTAAAAGGGTTAAATATTTGGGGGTGCTTTTGTCGCCCTCTAATACAAAGTTATATAAAAATAACTATGAAAAATTATGGGGGAAAATTCAAAAAGAAATGGAGAGTTGGGAAAAATTGCAATTGTCTTTGTTGGGGCGAATCGCAGCAGTGAAAATGAATGTCCTGCCTAAATTCTTATTTTTATTTCAAATGATACCGGTTCTTAAGAAAGATTCTAACTTGGAGGAATGGCAGCGAGGTATCAATAAATTTGTATGGGCAGGGAAAAGGCCACGAGTTAAACTAAAGATAATACAGGATACTCGTGAAAGAGGTGGTCTTAAAATGCCTAATTTTAAATTATATTATGAAGCTGCTGCTCTAGCAGGAATAAGTGATTGGATCAATTTGACACAAGAGAGATTATTACATCTTGAGGGCCATGACTTGTTGTTTGGCTGGCATGCATATTTGTTGTATGATAAGAAGGTAGATAATGTCTTTAGAGTGCATATTTTAAGACAGGCATTGTTGAGGGTTTGGAAGAAGTACAGACATAAATTAGATTGTAAGATACCATTGTGGGCAATCCCAAAACACGCAATAGAAAATATACATGCTGGTTTCAAGCACGATGTGACTACGTACAAGGAGATTCTAAGTTTGGAAAGAAATGTCTGGTGTTTGAAACCATATAGTCTCTTGCGAGATGAGAAGATTGTTCAGACTTGGTTTCAATATACTCAGCTACGGGCCAGGTGGAAAGAAGATCAGAAAAATGGTTTTACAATGACTGATGAAAATTTGATAAAGCAAATCAGAAATCAGGGTCCAGCACATATTAAACGGATATATCTTGCCTTGATAGAAATTGACTCAGAAACAGAACTCGTTAAGGATTGTATGATTAAATGGGCCCAAAACATCCAAGAAGTTATTACAATGGACACATGGGAAAGGATTTGGGTGAGGAACGTAAAATTCACACAAGCTCAAAATTTAAGAGAAAATTTTTATAAAATGTTTTACAGATGGCATTTAGATCCTAAAAAGCTGAAAAGTATGTATCCGAACTATCAGCCTAAATGCTGGAGGTGTGGTGAAGAAGATGCAACATATTTTCATATATGGTGGACTTGTAAAAAGGTTAAGGCCTTTTGGATAAAAATTTGGTGGAACATGCAGAAGATTTTCAAGCAAAGGATAAAGTTTTGTCCGCAACTTTTTTTGTTGGGTATAATTACAGATGCTACGGTTGTGGACACTAAGCTGATGTTGAATTTAATTACGGCAGCAAGACTCTTAATAGGCCAATATTGGAAGAAGGAGGAACTGCCGACTGTAGAAGAATGGACTTTAAAGGTTTCTGACCTGGCAGAGATGGCAAAGATCTCGGCTTATTTGAAAGATCACTCGCAAGAACGTTATGTTATGGAGTGGAGAAAATGGATTGAGTATATCCAGAACAAATATGGGACTAAGAAGTTTCATGTAGCATTTGAATAAGTCTTCCTTTTTTTTCTCCTCTTTTTTTCTCTTTTCCTTTTTTTTTTATATATCTTATATTAATAGTGTTTGTAATTACCCTATATGAGCTAGAGAGAGATGGATTTCAGAGTTTATGGTTGTTAGCATATGAATGTCTACGATTGGTTTTTTTTGGTTTTTTATACCTTGTACTTAGCTCTGGGAAGTCGGGGGGGGAGGGGGGGAGGGGTAGGGAGGGAGGGATAGGGGAGGGCTAGGGGGGATTGTTAAAGATAAAATGTATGATAAAACTTTTCAATAAAAAAAAAAACTAATTGCCTGACCCAATTTTACTTTTTTGTGGCTTTTGTAGGAGTTGAGTGTTTCCTCATGGCTATTATGGCCTATGATTGATATATTTCCATCTGTTATCCCTTCAACTGTGATGTTGTTATGAATAGTAGAGTCTGTAATGGGATGGCAACGGCCTCTTATGGTTGTGGTTTTGTCAATTCAATCTTACACACTGTCATGACAGCCTAGCTCCCCTTCTGTGTTTCTCACAACCTTGAACATATTTTTTGTGATGTCCCCCCAGCTCCTCAAGGTGTCTTGTGTGGACATCTTCCCTAATCAAATGACACTGCTAACAGTGACCATGATCTTTGGAATCAGTTCCTTTCTTTTCATCATGATTTTTTTATAAGTTTTTTATTGACTTTCCAATGTTACAATAATATCTTTGAAAAGCAATGTGGTGTCAGGGTTACAATAGTTCCATTTCATACAAATACATATTATTACAAATCTCCAATTTGTTGTAACCAGAATTTCCTCTCTTTTTTCCTTTAATACATATTATCTCTTATCTAAATTAACATACTTCTTATTGTTATCCATCAGTTATTTAGTAGTTTTCTTACATTTGTCAATACTTTTGTATATTTTATATTTTAACATTCCATCTTTAAGACATCAAACACCTTATATATTTTTCCAGCTTCAATTTTGCATTGATATTAAAGTTAAACGTTTCAAATTTCTCATTTTTATATTTCTAGGTGACCCTTCCCTTTACACAATTCTCTCCAATGCCTAATAATATAAATACACTTCTTATCTATCTCATTTCCATATTAACAAGTTGGTAATACAATATAATATTCTTGTTTTCATTATAATTTCCACATATTGAAAATTAGCCAAAATTCCTCCCATTTCAACATTTAATACATCCTTTCATATCACTACATCCAAGTATATTAATTACATTATATCATTCTTAACATATATACATCTTAATCAAAGTGCGTATAGTCAAGGCTATGGTCTTCCCAGTTGCAATGTATGGCAGTGAAAGCTGGACCATAAGAAAGGCTGAGCACCAAAGAATTGAGGCCTTTGAACTATGGTGCTGGAGAAGACTCCTGCGAGTCCCTTGGACTGCAAGGCGATCAAACCAGTCAGTCCTAGAGGAGATCAACCCTGACTGCTCTTTAGAAGACCAGATCCTGAAGCTAAAACTCAAATACTTTGGCCACCTACTGAGAAGGAAGGACTCACTGGAGAAGAGCCTAATGCTGGGAAAGATTGAGGGCAAGAGAAGAAGGGGACGACAGAGAATGAGGTGGCTGGATGGAGTCACTGAAGCAGTAGGCATGAGCTTAAATGGACTCCAGCAGATGGTAGAGGACAGGAAGACCTGGAGGAACGTTGTCCATTGGGTCGCGATGGGTCGGACACGACTTCGCAGCTAACAACAAATACATCTTAATCAATTTCATTTAAACAGCTCAATATTTCAATTTAACTCTTAATATTCATACATCTGAGGTTTTTTTAAAATTAGCCAATATTTTTATCTACTCATCAAAACAATCTCTCATAATCCAAGTACAATCCTGTCTATTTTAGTATTTTCCATTTCAGGCCTCTTAAATATGTCCAATCTTCAATCTTATTCTTGCTTTTTTCCTTTGCCATATCATTTTTCGCTTCTTTGCTTCAGGGTCATCAAAGAATTCTTGTGTTATTATATTGTATTGAAGTGACCCTCAAATCTTCCTTTTTAAAGAGTTGAGGGGTCTAATAAAAGCACCAAATCTTCTCATTATTTTCACCTCGATATAATTGTCCTGGACTGTGTATTTTTTCTTTCATCTGTTTCTCATTTTGATCTTCAAATGTCTATGCTTGTTGAATAGTTAATTCTTCTGTCAATGTATTTGATTGTTCAATTTCTTCTGTTATGTTCTGTCCCAATAAATTATTACTTGTAGTCACAATTTGAGGTTGTTTCTCCAAGACGCTTTCTAGTTTTTTTCCAAAAGCTCTTATTTCATCACCGGCTGTAGACAGGAACTAATAAGTTTGGTAGGTTATTTTCATCATAGCATAGATTTGTTTTTGTATTTCTTCCATGGTGGAGTCTCACATCTGGTGTTCAAGGTTAGTCTTATCTTGTTTTTCTAAGGAATCAACCAAGTCTCTTCTCTCTCTCTCTCTCTCTCTCTCTCTCTCTCTCTCTCTCTCTCTCTCTCTCTCTCTCTCTCTCAAATTGCAATTTCAGGTTTAGCCACTGGGTGTCCCCCAAGTGCTTAGAAAATTCTTTTCTTTTAGGGAACTATCTGTTAATCTCTTTTCAATTATTTCTTCTATTTTAGAAGAGCAGAGCCAAATTTTCAAATAAGAGTAGGAAGTAAGAAGTAGGTAGTCAAAAGCTTTTAGTCCACAAGTTATAAATTCTAGTTGAGGTCAATTTGTTTTTTCAACATTTTTTTAAAACACCCCTGGAAGCTTGATTGCTGCTATTTTGAAGGGAGGGTTCAACTCCCCCCTCCCTCTCCACAGCGAAGAAAGTACTTAGCAGCTTATTTAGGTGAAAGGAAGAAGATTGGAGTATAAGAGAGGAATCTTACCCAGTCTTCCACACTGCTTTAATGTTGCCTGGTGGTAAGTGTGACTTCAGCTGTCTGCAGCCTAGTAACTGGCCATGTTGCTATGGCCGGTCTTTTGTCTGCCGGTTCAAAGGGAATGCAGGCACTAACGGGAGGGGGGTTGCAGCTCCCCTGCATTTCTGCAAAAGCCCCTTCTTGCTGGTTGCCCCACCAGGGCCACTCTTCGGCCCTTTTAGGACCCCCCCCCCAATGATGTGAAACTTGACGTGGAAGACGAGAGCCGTCCTCCAGATGTCCATAACAGTGGCATTGGCAAACCGGAAGTCTGATTTCTTATGCCCACATTGTAATGGCAGTCTTAAAGATCTTCTCCACCTGTACCTCACATCTCACTGTGGTAAACTTCTTTTATTATTATTTATTATTATTTATTTTATTTATGAACATGTACCTTCAATTATAACAGCCCCAGTAGCAGCCACTCTCTCTTCATGGATATGCTGGCTTCACTGCTCTCCAATGTAATAACCCCAATGTGGAACACTATTATATACTGTCTGAGAAACAAAGAAACCAGGAAAAGCTATGAGAAGGGTATTCAGGCTCAAAAGAGCTTCTTTCATCTAGATCCTATTATTTGCTGGAGTCTAAACTGTGTTTATTTATTCTATTTATATTTTGTCATTCATTCAGAAGTACAAGGCAATGTAAGTAGTGCTTCTTTATCTTATTTTTCCTGGCAACATGAATCTTGTGAAGCCTATTGGACTAGGAAAAAAATTACTTGTTCAAAGGTACCCAGAAACCTCCCACAGTCAAGGGTGGATTAAAATCTGGATCCCCGTATTTAAAATATTCTTCTACAACCAATCGAAGAATGTCAGGTTCATATTGCTGGTAAACTGATTGACACATAATGCTTCAGAAATGAGCTGTAGGAGCTTGACAGCTTATGTCAGAAGTAGGTAATTTTCTCCAATACTTACAAAAGCTGGATGAAGCTCTTACAGAAATGCAGCATGTAGTATCAGAATGCAGTATCAGAATGTTTTCTGATACTCTTAATTACTGGAAGCCTCTTTTGGGTTTTATAGATTGAAAAGACAACCGAGAAAGGATGTGAAGTACTGTCCAAAAGACATCTTATGTTGTCCCTTGCTTTGATGAGTTGAATCCCATTATCTTCTTGGTTTGAAGTTCCTCAGTCAAATGAATAAATAGTGCCTTGAACAGGAACAGTGTTTATTCAAGAACCTGTGTCTGTGTGCATGTTTAAAATTAACTCAATGAGAACAAGGCTTATTGCAAAAGGTTATCTGTCTAATGTCTGGTAAATATCATATTAAATCAAATTTCTTCCAATCAAAAAACCCATTTAGTTATATTTGTATATTAAATAATTTATTTTTATAGTGTGGAATACAGCTTTTCCATAGGATGAGAATTTGCATTTGAAAACCCATAATCTCAGAAATAATGAACTAATGATTTCTCAAAAACTTTGTGTAGGAACTATGTTTTCATCTCCTGAATGATATCACCAAGATCTTTGAAAATATTTGAACTTAATTTGATAGCTACCAATCTCACATGCATGTCTCTAGTTTATAGATTAAAAACATACACACAAAAGATACAAAAATAACCAAAATGTTAACAACAAAATATTAAAAATGATTAAAAGCATTAAAAACACATAATCTGTACAAAAGCATAATTTCACTAATGGCACTCCATGTTGCAGGCTGCATACCAGGATTACCAGATCCTTAGATCTGTCAAAATTGATACCATTGATTAAAGAAAAGACTTTGACCAATTTTATTTCTACTTGGAAGTCACTTTTGAATTTTTTTGCAAAAAAACCTTAGAAAACAAATTTTGATTCAGGGATTTGCTGATTAGAATTAAATAATGTTATACAAGTAATGTATACTATTGTTAATTTTAAAGTAAAAGTTGAATGTATTTTTAATCTACATATGTACCAAAGCAAGTTGGAAGTCATTCATTTTCCATTTACAGTACTTTAGTTTTTCCATTTTCTTCACACTTCTATCTTGCTTTTTATCCAATTCTTTTCTTCTTCTTTTCTTTTTCTTTGCTTATTTACACTTTATTTTTGCTTTTTAAATTTAATAAAATCATATCAAAAGAATTGTGTGCATGTGCAGCAGATGTGTATAGACTAGTTAATATATGGTGCCTGAGCACCTTCTAGTGGCAAAGGACCATGGCATCTATAATGCTATGTAGCCAATTCTTTGAATGTATTACAATCACCGTCATTAACATGGTTGTATTTATATTGTTTTTAACTAGGGCAATTGTTTAATCTTTTTTAATGTTTGTATTTGCTATTTTATTCTGCCCTGTGAACCGCCCTGAGTCCTCAGGGAGAAGGGCGGTATATAAATGTTATTAAATTAAAATTAAATTAAAAGTTTCCTGGCTGCATATTGATATTTGATGTCTTCTGTGTGGGAAAATCTCAGAAGGACAAAGGATGTTTTTGGACGTTCATAGAGGAAGAAGAAAAGGAGCTATAACAGCATCTCAGAAGAACCAGCTACTTATTCCAAGATAAGATTTAGAATTCAGCATGCAAGATAAACTTAGTGTTTCAGCCTAAAACAGCAGTTCCAGTCATACACACAGACTAGCAGAGGGGGATGTATTTCCATAAAATTTTCTAACAGGGTGTTTAATTAATGTCATGAAATAGAACAGCTAGATTCACATAACATGCTAAACTAAAATGAGATTGAGGTTAAATATTTCTAACAGATTGCATGAACTCAGCCATCATATCAAATTATGATATGGTTTACTAGTAATAGCATGTTATGTAAATACAGTAATTATGCTGATTAATCTGGTTTTAGGGTTCAGGGCAGAGTTTCTTAAACTTCTCTAGAACATAGAACATGAGCCACACATGCCCTTTATCTGCAGCATCTATAGATATTTCTTTTTGGAAAAGAGATAAAAGGAATAATGACACAAAACCAGCTTTAATTGTATTTGTTCCTCTTTATATTATATGCATTGATTATATAGTGTAAATATTAACAGAATAAATGACTTTTCCTGAACATTTCCATGTCTGATTTGAGAGGTTTTTAAATAACATCTTAGAATCAACATTACATTCATCCTGTTTCAATAGCTAGTCTCAACTGTAAAGAAATAAAAATACAACATTTTCACATAAAAGTTCGTGTCCTCTGTGAATGTTTATCTAAAAGTTTTCCAGTGAGGATTTTCTTTCTCCAGTTATTTTATTGTAACATTAAAGAATCTTTTTTATTATGGATAAGCTATTTGCTTGGCTGGTGAAACCAAATGGCCCTAATCCTCATACGTTTGGAAAGTAGTAGTATCCCACAATGAATAAAGCATTTAGTATGTTTTATGAAACCAGACAACTAGTATTAGCATTTGCAGTGTCCCCTGTACAGCTTTCTCAGAACTCTATACCGTAATTATCACTATAGATTTGGACAGGGAATCATCAAAGATCCATTTTTTGTATTAACTATTTTGGTTTTTTTGTATTAACCTATTTATGTCTTATAGCTTATACAATTTTTATTTTTTATGATTGTAAGCCCCTCAAATTTACCCTGAGGTAAGGTCAGTGGCCGTAAAATTGAGACAGAGAGAGGGGGGAGGGAGTGAGGGAGGGAGGGAGGGGGGAGGGAGAGAGAGAGAGAGAAATCTAGGTAACAAATTAAGGCTGAAAAAAGACACGAAGTAAAATATATGGTGCCCTTCGTCATTTTAACCTTTGCAACAATTCTGAATGATATATTAGGCTACAGAAGAATGAGTATCCAAGGTCACCTGCTAAACATCATAACTGAGTAGATTTGTACCTAGGTCTCCATGCTCCAAGTCCATTTTGCCAATCATTATACCACAATAGCATTTAAAGATTAGTTTGCAAGGTCAAGCCGAAATATGAGGGCAAATGTTATCAGTGTTTCAGTCATAAATCCTGGGAAAGTAGGAACTGGATACATTTTCTTCCTTTTGCAGGGAATTAGGTAAATAGACATATGGTTACACATAGTCTTTGGCAAGCTGCCTTTTGGTTAATATTTATCTGTTACCAGTCCTTCACTAAGACAATCAGTAAAAGTACAGAATTCACATGTGCTCAGAAGTTGTCTTTTGGCCTATATTTCTCTGCATTTGGAGAACTCTTTATGGTTACTTTGTGATAAATGTTTTTTTTTAAAAAAAGATTTGCATACTCAGAAACAACACTATCATTTCATAAATTCCAGAATGAGTTTTGGCATTGAAAATAGGATCTATGTACAGTAAGAATCCCAAAAGGGGATGAGGATTAAGTTGAAGGAATGATTTCTTAACACATTTTTATAAATAATATATAATTTGACTTGTATTGATTTTGTAAGTGATAAGATACCTAACTCAATTTTCTCTTATTTAACACCAAAAACTAATAATTACATAAAGGTAAAGGTAAAGGTGTGTGCTAGTCGTTTCCAACTCTAGGGGCCAGTGCTCATCTCCATTTCAAAGCTGAAGAGCCAGTGCTTGTCCGAGGACGTCTCTGTGGTCATGTGGCCGGCATGACTAGATGCCAAAGGCGCATGGAACGCTGTTACCTTCCCACCGTAGTGGTCCCTATTTTTCTACTTGCACTTTTATGTGCTTTCGAACTGCTAGGTTGGCAGAATAATAATAATAATAATAATAATAATAATAATAATAATAATAATTATTATTATTATTATTATTATTATTATTATTATTATTATTATTATTATTATTATTATTATTATTATTATTATTATTATTATTATTATTATTATTATTTGTATACCTCCCTTCTCCCGAGGGACTCAGGGCGGTGAACAGGCTCAAGGTTGACTCAGCCTTCCATCCTTCCGAGGTAGGTAAAATGAGGACCCAGATTGTTGGGAGCAATTAAGCTGACTTTGTAATAATGCCGCTTGGGTGTGTGTGTGAAAGCCCTAATAAGCAGGCATATACATAGAATGAAGGCTACTGCTAAGCTTGTAAGCCGCCCTGAGTCTTCGGAGAAGGGCAGGATATAAATGGAATTAAAAAAAACATATAAAAATACAAAGATACAAAAGTTAAAAAAGAATTAAACACAATGCCCAAACTAAAACAATAAATAGATATATTAAAAACAACAATAAAATCCCAACCCCTCCCCCCATCAGGCCAGGCCGGCTTGTTCGAATAAGTGAGTCTTCAGATCGCGTCGGAAGGAGCGAAGGTCGGGCGCCATCTGGAGCTCGACCGGCAACCAATTCCATAAATCCGGGGTGCCCACAGAGAAGGACCTCCCCCTGGGGGCCACCAGACTGCTGGGACGAGTAACAGGCACTCACTCTGTTACGCGGCACTCGGGATTCGACCCGCCAAACTGCCGACCTTCTGATCGACAAGCTCAGCGTCCTAACCCACTGAGCCACCGCGTCCCTACATAGATACCTATAATCTAAGAAAATTGACTGTTGGACAATTTGAACTCAGATCATCAAACAGTTCAATAACTAATTGATCTAAATTTCAATACTTTGAACATTCAAGAGAAAGTAATCTAAAACTAAAGGGTTTGTTTTTTTTGGAAAGCATTAAAAAAGTCAGCTTAGTTCAAACTCCAAAAAGATCAAAACACTTTCTATTCCTCTAAGTGTCCTAAAAGGCAGGATTGCCACTCACTAAATCACAGACTTCCAAGTGAAAAAGATATTGTGAATTTAACGGAATCAATAAATTACAATAAATTATATCTTTAAAGCAACCTTAAAGGTTACTTCAGTGAATAGAAGACAAGAACTCTCTTGCACTCAGTTCAAGCTCAGATTTCTTCTGAAGCATTTCTGAAACATTTTGAAACCCTGCTGTCTTATTCAGTCTTTCACACAAGCATTAAAAGCCACATCAATAACACACAAAAGGGTCTACGACATTTAGGCACCAACCCTTGGCCACACACCCCTTGGCCCCCTGCCATCCACCTCAACTGATTTACAGCCAGCTTTCCTTCTCCACTGGCCTTCTTTTGACCATTCTCCATGGCCAATGGGTTCCTGGCTCTGCCCCTCACCCTTCTTCCCTGCTCATTGGCCCAGACACCATTTGACCCCCGCCTTTGACTGCACAGGATAAATAACCCCCAGCCAATCGCGTGGTAGGCTGAAACAATGGTGCTATTTGCAGGGGCACTTCCCTAGAGGTGCCTCCCTTCCTGGTGACCTCTCAACATACACTCGCCTGTCTGCTGCCCTCTGACACCTTCTTTTTATAATTCGGGCCCTGTCCCTCTCTCTGCGACCTGTCAGAACCGCTGCTATGGAACCATCCAATTGGTTTGAAAGTGCAGCCTCTTTAAAAAAAAAAACTTGCGGAGCAGCCACGGCACTTTTTTTAAAAGAATCTTACATTGCACTCTGCCCAACCCACAGCCCCTGCGATCGCCCCACCCATCGCCAATCGCCAATCGCCAATTGTACGCTGCCCTCGAAGCACCATTGCTTCTGCCTACCACGGTGTCTGGGCCAATGGGCAGGGACGAAGGGCAAGAGGCAGAGGGCCAGGGACCCAATGGGCATGGAGAATAGCTGGGGGAGGGCCAGCAGAGGAGGAAAGCTGGCTGTATATCTGCTGAGTCAGGTGGCTTGGGCAAGTGAGGCACAGCCAAAGTTCAGTGCTTAAAAATCCCATTCCGCACACAAAAACTTCTACAATCTGTAAAAAAAACCTTGGTAGAGATAAGGGGCCTGCCTCATTTTCAATAGCAGTTGGTTAGGTAATAAACATGGAAAAGGTGGAAGCTCTTCTATTGCAGAATTTGAAACTGAAGTCTTGAGAATATGGAGTTGGAAATAGAGATTATGAGAATACAGATAGGGAGCAAGCTATCCAGCAGTATAAGTATTCTTGAAGGTAATTTGGATTTAAGTCGTAAGGGTTTCTATATCAAAGCAAATCTCTTTTGGTGGAAATGCCATATTTACCTCAATAAAAGGTCCTTTGAGTTGCTTTTTGTTGACTATAGCTCGGCTTTTAACACCATTTTGCCAAGCATTCTCATCGAGAAGCTGACTGACTTGAAATTCTCCCCCGCCATCTGCGATTGGATTCAAGACTTTCTTAGGGACCGGTTACAAACAGTGAGGGTCGGGTCTGCTTTGTCCACCCCCCTGAAGCTTTGCATCAGCTCGCCACAGGGCTGTGTGCTTAGCCCCTACCTGTACTCTTTATACACATATGACTGTGTATCATCTGACCCATCCACTGTGATAATTAAGTTTGCAGATGATACAACTGTGGTGGGTCTCATTACAGGTGGGGATGAGACAGCATACAGGGCGGAGGTACAAAAACTATCCATATGGTGTAGTAACAACAACTTGCACCTGAACATCAGCAAGATGAAAGAGATGGTGCTAGACTTCCGGAGAAAAAAGGAGGAACCTGCCCCACTTTACATCGGGGAGGACTGTGTGGAGAGTTTCCTCCTTTAAATTTCTGGGTGTCTACCTCTGTGAAGATCTGACCTGGAAAGTTAACACAACCCAGGTGGCTAGAAAGGCCCAACAGAGGCTTCACTTTCTCAGAGTCTTGCGGAAGAACAGGGTAGTGTCAAGCCCCGTGGGCCAGACATCACAAGGGGCGTCCGGGGGAGAGCATACGGACCATCTGGCCACACAGCCCTGTAGCCAGACTCACCTGGGAGCGGCAAACCCAGCAGCTGGTCGAGCGCCAGTCTCCACATGCAGCCCCGCAGGACCCGCAGCCATTGCCCTGACAAACAGCTGCTCTGGGGCTTTCTGGTGCGCCTGCATTGGAAGGAACAGTGGAAGGCCCCGCAGGCACTCCAGACGGCAGACGGCAGGATACACCCATCTCCGCGACTGCCTGTACTCCAGCGGAGCATTGCGACCGGCAGCCATTGTTAGAGACGCCGGACGGGACGGGGCCAGGACCAGACGGTGGACCATGGTGGGGCTTGTGGGAGGGAGTCACCGGGCTGGGAGGGGCTGGAGGAGCTGTAGTGGGGTATCGGGAGATGATAACACGCTGGGTGGTGAAGGGGAGCACGACGAGAGGGTTGGGGGGAAAATACTTACCTGACGCCCGGCAAGGGGGAAGCAAGGAAGCACAGGTGCTGGGGCACATGGGGAGATGGGAAGAGGGTGGGATTTATCCAGAGCCAGCCAGATGCTGGTTTGATTGGGGAAGGGTGGGGCTGAGAAATGAACCATCATAAAAGCGCGTTGGGGCAGATAGCTCCCAACGCTGACTTTGTAAGCACCTGGAGTTTCGTGAATAAAGGAATCCTGGTTGTCGACCGTACCATGCTTCATCAATTGATTGTTTCATCGGGGGATGGTTTCAACAGTTAGAACAATGGCTAATGACCCTCTTTTACCAGTCTACTATAGAGAGCGTCCTCTCGTATGGTATTGTGGTTTGGTATGCTGGTCTGACAGCCATGGATAGGAAAGTATTACAGAGGGTGGTGAGTACAGCACAAGACATTGTGGGCTGTCCCCTGACACCACTGGATGACATCACCAGGGCTCGTTGCCTTGGAAGAGTGAGGAAAATTCTCAGGGATGACTCACACCCTGGACAGTATCTCTTTACTCTCCTACCATTGGGTAGGAGATATAGGAGTATAGCCAGCTGCACCAACAGGCTGAAAAATAGCTTTTATCCATGGGCTGTTAGGCTTTTGAATGAGAAATAACTTTTGTGAATTTTATGCAGAATTGACTTGTGAGGCCGGTGTGTGGTGTAGTTGGTTCACATAGTGTAGTAAGATGGAGGTTTTGTTGTCACTGTGTGTTGGGGGGTGGGAGCACAAAGGGAGGCTCAGCTAATCTCAATGTACACATAGTTGTACTTTGACAATAAAGGTTCATTTCATTTCATTTCATTTCAAATGCCATATTTACCTCATTAAAAGGACCCTTGAGTTGAATTCAACCCTGGTGACTTTGTGGCCCTATCTACAGTATATAGCTTTTGGCAATAATACAGAAGTGGTTTTCCATTGTTGCCTTAATAATAATAATAAGTTGGAAGGGACCTTGGAGATCATCTAGTCCAACCCCCTGCTCAGGCAAGAAACCCTATACCATTTCAGACAAGTGGCTGGCCAGTCTCTTCTTAAAAACTTCCAGTGTTGGAGCATTCACCACTTCTGGAGGCAGGTTGTTTCACTGGTTAATTGTTCTAACTGTCAGGAAGTTTCTCCTTAGTTCTAGGTTGCTTCTCTCCTTGACTAGTATCCATCTGTTGCTTCTTGTCCTGCTTTCAGGTGCTTTGGAGAATAGCTTGACTCCCTCTTCTTTGTGGCAGCCCCTGAGATATTGGAACACTGCTATCATGTCACCCCTCACCCTTCTCTTCATTAAACTACACATACCCATTTCCAGCAACCATTCCCTATATGTTTTAGCCTCCAGTCCCCCAATCATCTTTGTTGCTCTTCTCTGTACTCTTTCTAGAGTCTCGACATCTTTTTTACATCGTGGTGACCAAAACTGGATGCAGTATTCCAGGTGTGGCCTTACCAAGGCATTGTAAAGTGGTATTAGTACTTCACGCGATCTTGATCCTATCCCTCTGTTAATGCAGCCTAGCACTGTGTTGGCTTTTTTGGCAGCTGCAGCACACTGCTGGCTCATATTTAAGTGATTGTCCACTAGGACTCCGAGATCTCTCTCACAGTTGCTACTATTGAGCAAGGTACCACATATACTATACCTGTGTATTTGATTTTTCCTGCCTAAATGTAGAACCTTACTTTTTTCACAATTGAATTTCATTTTGTTAGATAGTGCCCAGTGTTTGAGTCTGTCCAGATCCTCCTGTATCTTAAGCCTATCTTCTGGAGTATTGGCTATTCCTGCCAGCTTGGTGTCGTCTGCAAATTTGATGAGTTCCCCATCTATCCAGTCATCCAAATTGTTGATGAAGATGTTGAAGAGCACTGGGCCCAGAACAGAGCCCTGGGGTACCCCACTACACACTTCCTTCCTTGTAGATGCAGTTCCATTGAGGACCACACGCTGAGTACTCTCAGCCCCCGTCCGTCGAATCACCAGAAAGAATGAGTCCGGAACGAGAGCTGGTTCTCCTGAGCCACGTTTATTACCTTCATAAACAGTCACTCGAAGACAGACGAAGTCAGCGTTGATTCCACAGCACAATCAACGCTGCTAAATAGCCGGCAAGGCCGACACCCACCACCACGCCCTTAATTGCTTAATCACCCCCTCACCCTACTTAACCACCGCCCCCCTTGGCCCCGCCCTTTGGCACCCGCCCCCAGGTACGTATCCTCCCCGTCCCCGTCCCACCACCATTGCAGCCGGTAAGCCACCCCCCAGCCCAGACCACCCCCCTTTTCCCCTCGGCTCCGCACACCCTCGCCACCCCCCTCAGGTCCCCAGACCGCCGCGAACTGTGCTGCTTGGGCCATTCGCCGTTGGTGCTTGCCATGCAGTCCCTTGGCAGGCAAAGAGGCCGGCAGGGCTTCGGAGCGAGCCGTCTGTGGGAACGGGTTTCCAGGGGAACGCTGTGCTGGTGCGCGTCCTTGGCCCCTCCCCGTTCTGTCGGTAGGCCCTGCCGCCTCCTGGGCCGCCCTGGCACTCTTCCCCGGCTTGTCGGAAGGCCGCAGACGCCGGCAGCTGGTCACGGAGCTCGGTGAGTCACTCCGCGGCCTCACCAGGTGTTGGGCGTGTCGAGCCCGACAAGTACGGCCTGTCAGCCAGCTACGAATCCATCTGGTGGTGATGCTATCTAACCCACATTTTTCTATCTTAGCAAGTAGTAGGTTGTGATCTACTTTATCAAATGCCTTACTGAAGTCCAAGTAAATTATATCTACAGCATTCCTCTGGTCCACTAGTTTTGTCACTTGGTCAAAGAATGCAATAAGATTTGTATGGCATGATCTGTTTTTGACAAACCCATGTTGGATTTTAGTGATAACTTTGTTCGCATCAAGGTGTTCGCTGATTTGTTGTTTGATTATCTTTTCCAGAATCTTCCCAGGTATTGAGGTCAGGCTGATAGGTCTGTAGTTTCCTGGTTCTATTTTTTTCCCTTTTTTGAAGATGGGAACTACATCAGCTCTCTTCCAGTCCTCTGGTAGTTCCCCAGTGCTCCAGGATCTTTGAAAAATATAGTTCAGTGATTCTGAGATCACGTCTGCCAGTTCCTTGAGAACCTTGGGGTGTAATCCATCTGGGCCTGGTGATTTGAACTCATCTAGGCTGGACAGGTGCTCACTTACCATTTTCTTGCCTATCTTTACTTGCGTTTCTATTCTGTTTTTTATGGCACTGGTTTTGGTAGGTTGGACTGTTTTTTCCCTTTATGTAAAGACAGATGCAAAAGACGAGTTAAATAGTTCTGCTTTCTCCCTGTTGCTTGTCACCTTCTTGCCACTTTCACCCACTAATGGACCAATCATTTCCTTAACTTTTTCTTGTTTTTTATATGTTGAAAGAAGCTTTTTTTGTTATTGTTGACTTTGGTCACAAGCCTTAGTTCATTTGGAGCCTTAGCTTCTCTCACTTCATCTTTGCAGACACGGGCTGTTTGCTGATATTCTGCCTTAGTTATGTGCTCCTCTTTCCACTTCTTATACTTGTCCTTTTTATCTTTCAGTTTATCAGAGAGTTCTTTATGCAGCCATGCTGGTTTCTTTTGAAAGCTGTTATTTTTCTTCTTTGTTGGTATTGTGCTAGACTGGGCCTTTGTTATTTCACTTTTCAAAATTTCCCAAGCTTCTTGAGTTGTTTTCCCCTTTAGGATTCTCATCCATGGAATTCTTCCCAAGGTCTCTCTAAGTTTATTGAAATTAGCTCTTTTAAAGTCCAAGACTCTAGTTTGGCTGTGTTCTATTGCTTGTGCCTCCAGAATGCTGAATTCCAATATTGCATGATCACTTCCCCCCAAGGTTCCTGTGGCTTCGACACTTTCTATCATTTCATCTCTGTTAGTGAGAATTAAATCCAGTATGGCTAATCCCCTAGTTCCCTTCTCTACTTTTTGGGAGAGAAAGTTGTCTGCTAGGTTTATCAGGAATCTGTTAGATCTTCCACTTGCTGCAGAATTTTTTCTCCCAGTTGATATCAGGGTAATTAAAGTCCCCCATTACTATTGTGATGCGCTTCCTACATACCTTAGTTAACTGACTAGCAAAAAGTTCATCTATTTCCTCTGCTTGGTTGGGTGGCCTATAGTATACACCTATGGCAATGTCATTTTTTCCCCTTTTATATTGACCCAAATACATTTAAGTTTACAGTTATCATCATTGTTGTGCTCTATTTCTGTAGAGATAAAGTTATTTCTTATATAAACAGCAACTCCACCTCCTCTTTCATTTAGTCTGTTTCTTTAAAATAATTTAAATCCCTCTAGCTGTGTGTTCCACTTGTGGGTTTCGTCCCACCATGTTTCCGTAATGGCAACAATATCATATCCGCCCTCATTTACCTGAATTTCTAGTTCACCCTGCTTACTGTTCATACTCTGTGCATTGGTGTACAGACATTTGAGTCCTTTATGACTGACCCTGTGTTTACTTGCTACATAACTTGTGTGGTGCCTAAGTTCCCCTATTTTCTTAGATTGCCGAGGACAGTGATGTTCTGTATCAATTAACTCACTGTCCCCGTTGTTTAGTTTAAATATTCCTCCAGAAAAGCTGTGAATTTATTGCCAAGTAACAGTCCCTTTCTTAGATGATGCAGACCATCTCTTTTGTACATTTTCTCCTTTACACCACTCCTTTAGCCACATATTAAATTCTGCTATACACTGGCCTTTTCCATTTTACTCCTTATACACTTTGACATCTAGATTAGCCTTTAAACCTGGCGATCCCCTTTCCAAGTATTAACCAGTTTCAACCCTGCTTAGTTGCTGACCTCAGCCAAGACTATCTAACTGCTGCTCCCTAACTGGGCTTTGCCTAAAAGCCACATTCCAAATGGCTTCTCCTCCTGGAATTGTTTTCTGGCAGCTGAATGCAATGAAGAAAGGTTGTTGACCACAAAAGCACAACTCAGTGTGACCGGTAAAGAAAGTCAGAGGTTCTTGGAGTGGCGCAATTCAGGCAACTTAATTATTTTATGAGAGCAGTGTTGCCAACAGTTCACAGAGCAATTCCACAGTTTAGTACTATTGGGAAAGAAAGGAGTTTAAATGAAGGACAGTAAATCATATAAATGGTAAAGTGGACCTGCACTAGAGTTCAAATCCCTGCTTATCCCCAAGTTTATTGTATGATATTGGGTAAGTTACTTTTATCCCAACTCATTCCTTATAACATCTGGCAAAGTATTATTATTATGGTTTTCAAGATGAAGAATTTGAACGATTCTCAGAAGACCTGCCCCTCCGACCTCATTTCCCTTTTCAAAAACTGTTAGTTTCTGATATATGCCTGGTATGGATATGGCTGTTCCATTGCAGCTATGATCACAGCTATATGTTTGCTCATCTCTGCCTATATGATTATTGTCCCTATATAATAGTTTTAGAAGTAAAAAAGCAGGAACTAAATTATTTAGTAATTTAATCAATTATTAAAGAGTATCATTGATTTGATAAATTGATTTCATGATCAAATATCCTGTTCACATAATTGCTGTTGGAATTATGAATATGATTCTCTCAGGATAATAAAATTATATTCATATGCCTATTATTTCTATTGAACTCTGAACAGACAGAATAGATTTGCATTGTTAAGTTCTTGGAGACTTAAATGCCTGATGGTCCACAAAACAGAATAAAATCTACATCTCTTAATTCATAGCAAAATCTACTTTTAGGAGGTCTGGGAGAATTTCTCCCATCGCTTCTGGAAAGCATTAGAGCTGTGGTGGCGAACCTATGGCACACGTGCCACAGGCGGCATGCAGAGCTATCTCTGTGGGCATACACACCATTACCACAGACAGAGGGATGAGGGGCTGGGCTGCTCCCCTTCCCCTCTCTTCCACACATGCAGAGTCTGGGAAAGTGGTGAGAACTGGGAGGGGAGAGGCTAGAAAAGGAGCAGGTTTTGGCAGGAGCAGCATTTGGTGCAGACAGTGAGTGAGCACGAGCAACCGGCTGGCCTGCAGAAGAGGAGGGGGGGTGAAGGACTGCCGGGTATCTGGAGCTGCCTCAGCTGCTCAATGGCCTTAGCAGGCCCCAACAATGCAGCAGAGTTCACCCAGCCTTGTGGGGCAGTGCCCCAGGTAGGCTCTGTTTAAGCCAGGCAGGACTGAGCAGCCAGTCAGCCAGCTGGTGAGAGCAGTGCCTGAGCAGGGTTGGGGGGGTGTCGGGTTCTGGCTCCTTCTACCTTGCAGGGGCTGGGGAGAAGTTGGCTGCCCAGCCTTGTGGAGCAGTGGGCTAATGCCTCCTTAAGTAACACCAGCTGCCTGCAATTATTGCAGGTTCGCATCCCACCAGGCTCAAGGTTGACTCAGCCTTCCATCCTTCCGAGGTAGGTAAAATGAGGACCCAGATTGTTGGGGGCAATAAGCTGACTTTGTAATAATGCCGCTTGGGGGGGGCATATACATAGAATGAAGGCTATTGCTAAGCAAATTTGATTTGTGCTTAGATTGTAAGCCGCCCTGAGTCTTCGGAGAAGGGCCGGATATAAATGGGATTAAAATAAAAAATAAATAAATAAAATAATGGCAGCGGTGATGGTGGCAATGGTTGCAGCGGTGGCACCAGCGGAGGGGGCAGTCTGGGCAGGGTCTGGTTAAGGCAGGAGGGGCTGAGCAGCCAGCCAGCCAGTGACAGCAGCACCTGAGCAGGGTTGGGAGGGGTGATTGGGTTCTGGCCCCTTCTACCTTGCTTGCAAAATTGTCCAGGGGCTGGGGAGAAGTTGGCTGTCCAGCCTCATGGGGCAGCGATGGCGGCAATGGCAGTGGCAATGGCGGCAATGGTGGTGCCAATGGCAGTGCCAGCAACAATCCTTCCATTGTCAGGCCAGCCAGGCAGCAGAGGAAGGGATGGCCGAGTGTCTGGAGCTGCCTCGAGTGCTCGCTAGCCTCAACTGGCCCCAAGAAGGCAGCAGAGATCACACACTGGCTGCCCAGCCTTGTGGAAGCAGTGAGGGGTAGGCATGGGCCACAGTGTGAAAAATGGTCTTAAGTCACTTTTTAAAATGCTGTTGTGTCTTCAAATAGTCACTAAGCAAACTGTTGTAAGGCAAAGACTACTGTACTTTATCACTTTTTTCCTTTTTGGGGGGTGGGGGGCGGTCATGAAGTTTGACACCTTGCTGGAAAAGCCCTGAGTTAGAGTACTCAGATTGCAGCTGCTTTCTTGCAGGTATGTGGAATGGTATGGGACCCACAGGTTTTGGTTGAAGAGAGGAAGTTGGTTACAGCTTTTTAGGAAAGATAAAATAGACAACCAAGAATGCTTTATTGACCATTCTTCATCCAGATTTTATATCAGTTGCATCTGCTAGTGCAGGTGTTCTGCTTCAGATTTCTCTGTTATTTTCAGCATCTGGTAAAATGAATGAGTACTTTTCCAACAACCTGTAAAATCCAAGACACTGCTTTCATTGTTTAATTCCCCTCTCCTAGATTGTTGATTCAGGGAATATCCATTCCTTTAGTGTTAACTAATAGTGTTAGTTATTTAGGGATAGATTTGCATTGGTTGCTTCATTTTTTTAAAAAGTGTGTTTTTGTAGACTCCAAGTCTTGTATACCAAAAAATGAGTACAGCAAAGAAAGCAAAAACAGATAGTGGAAGATCATCCCAAGAGGCCTGGACAGAGTCATTTGGAGTGATTGAATGCAGTGGGAAAGCATTATGTGTTCTATGCAATGAAAGTGTTGTGTGTTGCACATCAAGTGTCAGACAGCACTTTGACACCAACCACAAAAGTGTTGCCAAACTTGTGATACTGAAAGAAAAGAGTTTCTTGAAGGGAAATTGAGGAACTATTGTTCACAGCATCTTAATTTTTTCAACTATCTTTCCAGAACAAATCATCTGACAGCTGCCAGTTTAAAAATTTCACTGTGTATAGCAAAACATGGTAAGCCCCTCTCTGATGGGGATATTATCAAAATGGCCATGTTGTCTGGGAGTGATTCTCTTTTTCATGATTTCCCAAACAAGGATAAAATTATTCAACGTATCTTTAAATACTGTTAAAGATCGAGTCCAGCGCATGGCAAATGATGTTAGTCAGCAGCTCATCACTGACTTACAAAAGGCAACCTGTTACTCCATGAGCTTGGACGAAAGCACAGATATAAAAAATCATGCAAGGCTAAGCAGTAATTTTGCATTATGCTGTTGGTGACATCATGAGAGAAGAGCTGGTGAAACTGGTGTCTGCCTGAAAGAACACAAGGAGTAAATATCTACAATGCTGTGAAGGAGGCCTTTTTGTCACAAGACATAAGACTAGAAAAAGTGGTTTCAATTACTAGTGATGGAGCACCTTCTGTGGTGGGAGCAACATCTGGTTTCATACAGTTGTTTGTTAAAGAAACAAAACATCAAGTCATTCAGTTCCATTGTATTATATATCAAGAAGCTCTTTGTGCCAGGGAAAGCAACAAAAAATTTGACGATGTCCTCAAAGATGTCACAAAAATATGAATTACATCATGGTTCGTGCTCTGAATTGTCAACAGTTTCAAGCACTTCTTGAGAAGGTTCAGGCACAATATAATTATTTATGTACAATAATGTCCAGTGGCTGAGCAGAGGATGCGTCCTGGAGAGATTTGTAGCCTGCTTGGATAAAATTAGGCTGTTTATGAACAAAAAAGGGCAAGAATATCCACAGATCACTGATACACCCTGGCTTACCAACCTCATGTTTTTTTTACAGATTTTACAATACACTTCAATGTACTGAACAAACAATTACAAAGTGTAGGGAAAACAGCAGAAGGGATGTTTTGTGATATCAAAACATTTGAGATAAATTTGCAGGTTTTTAAAAGAGACCTTGAAAGTGGGCAGCTGAAATATTTTCCAAATCTAAAAATGCATTTTGCAAATTTTACAACATTTGCAGACAATCCTACAAGCCATCAGGAAATCTACAAGAAATTTTCTAGCATTGTAGCAGCTGCAAAGATGAATTTTAGTAATACCATTTACAATTCCATGAGATGGAGGCAACCTTGTGTTTTCTTACTTCTCCAGATAAAGCCAGATTTGAAGAAGTTGATTTTTCCTGCTTACACTGGTTAGATTTAGGAAATCTGAAATGGAGCTATTGGAATTTCAAGAAAACTCTATCTGGAAAAATAAATTCTGTGATCTGCATGAAACACTTGAGAAGATGGAAGGGATGGCAAAGGACAACACAGTTAGTTCTGAAAATGAAATCCTTAAAGTGTGGAATTTTCTGCAAAATAATTTTAAGTCAATGAAAGCACTTGGGATTGCTTTCCTTACTTCGTTTGGATCATCTTATGCTTGTGAACAGCTGTTTTCAGCTTTGAATTATATCAAATCTGACACCAGAAACTGACTAACAGATGACCTTAGTGCTGCATGTGTTGCTCTCAAACTTACAAAATATGAGCCAAGGTTAGATAAATTATGAGCATGCATACAACAGCAAAAATCACATTAATTCTTCAAAAGTATGCCAAATGCAAACTTTTACCTTTCAATAAAAAGTTGTTTGTATCATTGAAAGCTCTGTTATTGTGTTTTGGGGAGGTGGAGTGAGTGGGAGTGCCCCAACACCCCCCCCCCTGCATAGCCAGAAGCCTTGCATCATCACCGCTTGCCTGACGCACTCCCCCAGCCCCTCTCTTTCCCATTCTTTGAAACAAACATCCCCCCTTCAATCCTCCTGTTTCTGCCTTCTGAATTAAAATGAGAGAAAGCCAAGATTTTTCTTTTGTGGTCTTTACATGTTTAAACTCCAGCTAGAAGGAAGTGGGGAAGAAAACCATCGCGAGACACTCTTCCGTTTTAACTCCTTTTCCTTGTCATTTTTTGGAGTTTTCATCCTGCTTTCATGAGAGGGCAGCACTTGGGAGGCGGTGTAGCTGCCCCCTTTCCCCCCAAGCCATCAGCTGAGAAAGACACCCACCTACCCATGCTTTTCCTCCTGTCCAAGGCTTTCACTGTCATGAGCATTTCTGTTGAGGACTGGTGGGGGTGGGGCTGTTTGGTTTTTATTCCCCTCCTATCTGCTGGGTGGTTGCAGCAAGTTTTGGTCTCTTCTGTTGTGCTTTGAGGTTACCCACAAAGCACATTTGTTTTTTGGGGGGATTCCCTCTTCAGTTGCTAAGCTTGCTTAAACCATGTTCCTCTGCCTCCTCCTTCTCACCAGAACCCCCCTTTGTCTGCAACCAGCCCCTGCCCTGGGCCCTGCTTGGCCTTGCCATGCCCCATGGCAATGGCAACCCTGCCCCCTCCCTCGCCTCACCTCCTCCCTGAAAGATGAGCTTCCTGCCGACTGCCCCACCCCGCAAAGACCCACTGGATCTCCCCCAACCCTGCCCAGCTCCCACAGGCATCCCTCCCCAGGAGCAACATTGAGGTAGCCACGCCCACCCTGGCCATGACCACTCAGTCTGCCATGACCACCATAGCCATGCCCACCCAGTGGGCCACACCAACCCAGTACACAGTGATACATAAGTGGGTTTTGGGTTGCAGTTTGGGCACTCGGTCTCTAAAAGGTTTGCCATTACTGCCTCAGAGTATCTCATATAAGCTTAAGGTGCCTATCTGAGATACTTCTACCTAAGAATGCTCCAGAGTTTAATTCAGTTTAAACTTCAGATTTCACTTGAATCAGATTTCATCTGATTTATACTTCTCAGATGAATGAGCAGAAAAGCATGAAAGCACACTACAGTTGTGCTTTGAATATCATGTTTCTCTGGTTGTTGCAATATAGTTCTCAGTTTAAAAAACAGTCTAAAGTATTTGTGGAAGTGGATGTTATGATCATGTTTGATAGGGTGAAGATTATAATATCCTCCTTTTTTCCCCTCAAGGTGGGATACAAAAAGTGTGATGAAGGTCTGCCATATTTTTACCCATTCAATTGGAGGCCTATGTGGTAGAATAAGCTGAGAAAAAGTGACCAAAATCATCCAGTGAGCATCAAGATCAAATGGTAATTTGAATCCAGGCCTCTCTTGTCCAAGATTGGTTGCTAGATTACACTGATATTGAAATATATTTTAAAATAATAATATACAAAGGTGTATTTGAGAGGATCTGAGTTGAGAAATGAATGTTTTTTGGGAAAAATGTTAGACATGTATTTGTTATGTACTGGGTTTTGGTGATACACCACATGGGTTGCTGGAGCAGCTAATGGCTCTCCAGCAACCCAGACTAACTGTCTCCTGTCCTGCAATTGGCTAGCCCCAGGTAGCAAGAGTGGGTTCAAACCTATTGGCTGCCACCTAGGGGCTAGACTATATATCAGACATGTCAAACACACCGTGAAGTGGTTTCATGCGGCCCGCAAAGCCATCCTGGAAACAGTGAGGGAACGGCCCCCACTGCCTTGGCCCTGGCCCAGAGACCCTCCTCCTGCCAGAGACCCTCAAATCTGTCCCACTCCTACCCAGGCCCCCATAGGCACCCTTGATGCAAACAATGTAGAGCTGGCCACGCCCACCCAGTAGGCCACGCCCACCCAGGCCACACCCACCCGGCCCCCTGAGGCCAACCGCAATGCTGATGCGGCCCTCAATGAAATTGAGTTTGACACCCCTGCTATATATGGTGGCTGGTTGCAGCCCATGTTTCAGTACAGTTCTAGCAAGAAAGAAAGTATGAGTTATCCTGTACTCAGCCTCATGTATTCATTCCTGCACCTAAGAGCCCACTACTTATCAGTGGCGACGAAGGTGGGATCCTGCTTTGTTGATTAAGAGCTGAAGTCTTCGAGGGGTTGGCAGCACATGCCGGAGAGAAGAGGCATTTCCCCCCCCCCAGGCTTGCTAGCAAGCTACACTAGTGGCCTTGTGCTCAGTGGACGCATTCCCTGAGCCTTGAAGCAGGATCCGAAGATTGCAGGAACCAGAGTGAAGAATGTCAAAGGTTGGCAATGTCAGGGGAGAATTATTACTCCCCTATCAGAGGGCGACGAACCATGGTTCATTTGATGCATGGTGAACATCAAAGAAAGAAATCCGAGGCATATTCTACTATAAAATTTTTAATGAGAAAACAAAAGACCTAACTGACTACATCTCTCATCAGGCAGAATACAAAGTAAAAGTGAGAAATCTTTTTCTAGACATGCGCACTTAGTAGGACAAAACAGAGTAAAACCATAACATGGCTGAACATGTAACATTCACTATGGTTACATGATAAGATAGTAACACAGGTGCAGAGAGCAGGGGAAAATGTACAGACAGAAATGAACAAAGCTGGCAAAACTAAAAAAAACAACACAGTGACATCCCCTTCTTTTGTCAGCCACGCAGATCTCAGATAAGGCACATCTTGTTACTCAGATACTCGTGCTGAGTTGTAGGAAGTGGTTTGTTCAGCATATCAGCAATCTGGTCATGTGTAGGCACGTACTGCAATTTAACAAAACCTTGTTTAACTACTTGTCTTATATTTTGGTAACGGATGTCGATGTGTCTAGACCTGGAACCTGTAAAGCGATTCTCAGATATATAAACCACAGATTCGTTGTCTTCCATCACAGTGATCGGTCGAATCGGGTGTGTCCAGATATCTGTGACTAAAGCATCAAACCATGTTAGAGAATTACATGCATCTGAAACACAAGCATATTCAGCTTCAGTAGATGAACAAGAAACAAAATTCTGTTTACGCACATGTCAGTAAACAGGACATCCATTTAAAAACATCATATAACCTGAAGTACTTTTAGGTGATTGCTTATCACTCACCCAATCAGAATCTGCATAACAACATAACTCTGCATAGTCAGTATGTGTGGGTTCTAACAATAACTTCATGTTTTTAGTGTATTTTAGGTATCTCAATAGTTTCTTAACACATGTCCAGTGAAACTGTTTTGCTTTGCCTACGTGTCGTGATAGGAGATTAACACTAAGTGCAATGTCTAGTCCAACTACTAATATACAGCAGCGACCCAATGACTGAGCGATAAAGTGTTTGATCCTCGAACTCAGGACTTGGTTCATGTGTCAAATTGTGAAAATCGGTTTGCATGGGTATACTCACATGTAATGCTGCTCCACTGTCCAAAGTCCAAATAAGTCATCTGTTGTACTCTGGTTGAAGTTGTGGATCGTTAGTTAAAGCCAATGTGGCAAGTGGAGCTTGCGGATCACGTCTGGGACCACGACCACAACCTTGTTGTCCGCCTCTACCTCTGCCTCCTCTGGAATCTGTTCCTCTGGGCTGGTAAGTGGCGGGCACTGGAAAACATTGGGGACAATCCCGGGTGGCATGTCCCACACGATTACAGATGTAACATCTTGGCATCCTTGGAACATAGGCTCTTCCACAGAAGGGACGCCTCGCTGGAGCTCTTGATGCAGGTGGTCCTCTCAAATGTGGTGCGGCTTGCATAAATGCCTCTCCTTCGGTTAAAATTCTGCATACATGATCTACCGTGCGTTGAGCAACAGGCACATGATTAATCTTGGTAATAGCATCTTTCCATTCATAGTTCAATGTTAATAATAATGCTGATCATTTGACAGTCATCAATAGGGTAGCCTTTTTCACCCAGTTCTTTTCTTATACCTTTCATTTTAGTTAAGTGTTCTCCAATAAGTTCACCAGGTTTTAATCTAGAACCATAGAACTCAGACAAAAGCAAACATGTAGACTCAATTGACGTAGGCCAATAACATGTTTCTAATTGAGTCCAAATCTGTTGAGTAGTTGCATCTTGTGAAAATGTGAGCTGCAATTCAGTGTCCATTGACATCAATAATGTTGTGCATGCTCTATTATTTAAGTCCCATATGTCAGGAGTCCATGGCTGGGCAGGAGGATTAAATACTATGGAAAGAGTACCTTCTCTGCGGAGCAAGGGTCCAACCTCACTAACCCATGCCCTGTAATTTTGACCTGACCGCTTCAATTTTGAATCACCAGCCAGTGGTACAATAGAGGGTGCCTGTTGAGGAACATGCAATTGAGGTACTGGCTGTGCAGGTTGTACAGTTTGGAATTGGCCTGCAGGAGGCACCTGTGCCTGCACCTGCGGCAGTTGAATTGGAGCTGCCATGGGTACTGGTGCTGGGTGTGGCTGTACTGGAGCTGCAATTCCACCCTGGCCAGCAGAAGGCTCTTGAGCTGCTACATTAAAGTGGCCTGCAGTTAGCACTGGCCTTTGTAACTGAGAACCCAGTGGAGGCTGCACTTAGGCTGAAGGCTGCTGTGCTCTATCTGGAACAGGAACCTGGAGAGTAGCAGTATTAATAGGAACTCTAGCTGGAGCACCAGATGTTTGGAGCAATAATTCATTAATAGACATCTTTGAAAAAGAGAGCTCCAATCTTTGCATTTTCTCACGTAAGCCACATAGTAACTCATTTCTGTCTTGTGAAACAGCTTCACCAGGAGATGGTGCTATAACATTAGATTCAGGCATCATTGTAGCCTTGATATCTTTGTGTGTCATTTGAGATGGCACTTGGTCAGGAGACTGTGACGTGGGAGCCTCCTGTTCCCATTCGTCTGACACAACACTCAATTGTGGGTGTGGCAATGGCTTTGGAGAAGAAGGCAATATGGCCGACTCTGGAATGTGTATGCCAGCAGAGTCTCTCCCCTGCTGCTTGATCATGGGTGCATATGCCTTCGCCTGCTGCAGATCTCTGTCAAAAGCCTCAATTTGTTCATAATAACTTTGCAAAACCTTCTCCTGCACAGTTTGTTCAGGGCTGGGAGGATACTGACTCACTCCCTTTTCTACTGAGCCTTTTGGTCTAGCACTGATCCCCTTGAAAATAGCCTGTGCTCCATGAGTATAAATTATTTCTGGAGGGCTTGTAATATCAGAAAACGGGGAAACTGACCTTGACTCAGAGGCTGCTTCTCCAAGACATGTAGCGGATGCCAGCAGAGTCTGTAAACTTGAAGGGAGATGTCCCGGTGAAGTAACTGTCTCCTCCGCAGCAGGCTGATAACGAGTCTTCTTCTTCTTTTTCTTTGGCATATTTGCAGCAATTAATCACAGCTTCCTCAGTGCCGGGCTAACTAGCTATATGCTTATCAGTAGCAATAAATCTTGAAAATAAAAACAAACCATCCTCTGCTACCAAATGTCAGGGAAGGATTATTACTCCCCCTATCAGAGGGCAACGAACCGTGGTTCATTTGATGCATGGTGAACATCAAAGAAAGAAATCCGAGGCATATTTTACTGTAAAAATTTTAATGAGAAAACAAAAGACCTAACTGACAACATCTCTCATCAGGCACAATACAAAGTAAAAGTGAGAAAACTTTTTCTAGACATGCATACTTAGTAGGACAAAACAGAGTAAAACCATAACATGGCTGAACATGTGACATTCACTATGGTTACATGATAAGATAGTAACACAGAGAGCAGGGGAAAATGTACAGACAGAAATGAACAAAGCTGGCAAAACTAAAAAAACACGCAGTGACAGGCAAATTAAGAGAATTCGACGTGAAACATCCGAAGGAATGGCCATCTTACCTTTCACAAGTAGAAAACTATCTGAGAGCTAATCAGATTGCGGAGGAAGGTCTGAAGGCTGCACCGCTGCTTTGCATGTGTGGCCCAGCAACTTCAACCTGGCCAAGAATCTTTTCATGCTGACACCCATCGAAGTGGTCTCCTATGCAGATCTAAAAAAGAAGCTAACCAGCCACTTCCAACCCAAGATGTCTGAGATGGCTTGGAGATTCAAATTCAACCAAAGAGTGCAACTACCCGGGGAGACAGCTTTGGAGTTCATTGCGGGCCTTAGACAGGCCGCATGCCTTTGCAAGTTCTCAAACTTAGAAGAACGACTAAGAGACCGGCTCGTCTGTGGCCTTCGGGACAGAACGCTTCAGCAGAGACTATTTGCTAGACCCAATTTAACATTTTCAGAAGCACAGGATGAAGTGATGGCCGACGAAGCCACCGGGGGTGCAGTGCAGACAGTTCAGCCCACCAAACCTTCAAAAGTTGAAGAATCGGTCCATTTTGAAGTTGCCAAATGCACCGGAGAATCGTCAGAGGAAGAAGAACCCAAAATCAACAAACTCCAAAGGCAAACCAACATGCAACACCACAATAATCACCAACGAGAGGACGGTTACAAGGCAGTTCTCTTACCGAGATATAAGGGGTGCGGAGGCAACCATATTCGCGCCAGTTGCAGATTTCATTCAGCCACGTGTAGAGCTTGCAGAAGAAAAGGCCACATCATGGTGGTTTGCAGAGCCCACCAGAGAGACCGGCCACCCAAACACTAGTCAGAGGAACCGACTAGGAGAGGTACTAGGGCCCAGGGTCCAGTTAGTGTGGGATTCTTCAGAAGCCGGAGAAGCATATGCCGCACTGGGGTCAACGCCCTCTCAAACCCAAACTTAAGCTCTTGGTAGAGCTACAAGGAGTTCCACATAAGATGGAGTTGGACTCCGGCTCTTCAGTCTCAATCATTTCACAAGACACATTTAACTTTGTGTGTAGGCACAGTAATAACTGGGCCAAACTAAGACCCTCAGATATCATTTTAATGGATTTTCAAAATGCTCATGTTAAAGTTAAGGGTAAAGCCACTGTATTGGTAAAATTTAAAGGGTTTTTTGGGCACCTGGATGTAATAGTAGTAGGGGGCCAAAGAACAAGTCTCATTGGACTTGATTGGTTTGATGCCTTAGGGCTTAGGTATTCAGATTACTGGCATAAACCTTACACAAATGGCAGGCCTCATGTCAGTGTGCGAAGAATACGTGGATGTTTTTGATTCAAACCTAGGGACACACAGGCCCACCTATTTCTTTTAAGTTAGATCCCAATGTTGTCCCAATCAGGGTTAAACCTCGCAGGGTCCCCTTTGCTTTAAAACATAAAATTGATTGTGAAATTGATAAGCTTGTAGAACAGGGCGTGTTACAGCCTGTTGATAAGGGGGAGTGGGAAACTCCTATTGTCACTCCACTTAAGGCCAACGGGGAAATTCGCATTTGTGCTGATTATAAATGCACATTAAATAGAGCCCTCAAGCAGCATGCTTATCCAGTTTCAGTGGTCAACCATATTTTAGCCTCTTTGCAAGGGGGAACTATTTTTGCTAAACTTGATTTAGCACAGGCCTATCAGCAATTGCCGGTTGATGAGGCCACAGCCACAGCTCAAACGATCGTGACTCACAGAGGGGCATTCAAAGTCAAATGCTTACAGTTTGGAGTCAGTGTTGCACCGGGTATTTTCCAAGGGATTATGGAATGTACATTTAAGGGTATCCAGGGTATCTGCCTTTATTTTGATGATGTTCTTATTACTGGGGAATCCCCAGATGTTTGGGCCAGAAGGCTCAGGACTGTGAGGCTTCATGAAGCAGGCTTCAAATTAAAAAAGAACAAGTGTAGTATTGGGGTTTCATCAACAGAATTCCTGGGTTTCTGCTTTGATGCTAATGGCATTCACCCCGCTGATTCTAAAGTGAAGGCCATTAAAATGGCTCCTAGACCCAAATCAAAAAGAGAGCTGCAAGCATTTTTGGGTCTCCTAAATTTTTATCACACATTCCTACCTCATAAGGCAGCAATAGCAGAGCCCCTCCACAGGCTGCTTGACAAAAAAAGCTCCTTGGAAATGGACTAACTTACACGAAAAAGTTTCCAGGATTTGAAAGCACTTCTGTCAGAAAAGTCCACTGTAACTCATTACATAGAGTCTAAACCTGTATGTCTTGCATGTAGTGCATCTCCCTATGGAATGGGGGCAGTCTTAAGCCACTTAGAAAAAAATGGAAAACAGGTTCCTATAGCATTTTACTCCTCTGCTGAGCGCAACTATGCCCAGATTGACAAAGAGGCCCTGGCCATAGTTGCTGGAATTAAAAAAATTCATGATTACTTATGTGGCAGGGATTTCACTGTCTACACTGACCACAAACCTCTGTTGGGACTGTTCACAACAGACAAACAACCCCCCCCCCCACATACTATCTCCAAGAACGTTGAGATGGTCTATTTTTCTGTCTGCATACAATTTTAAATTAATTCATAAACCAGGAAAGGAAATGGGCCATGGTGATGGCCTCAGCAGACTACCACTGCCACTAATGGATCCAGATTCAGCTCCTGCTGCTAGAATACTGTCCATACAGGACATACCTGAGTTTCCCCTCCATGCAGGGGACATTGCTGCTGAAACTGCCACAGATAAAATACTTAGAAGAGTGTTGTCATGGGTATACACGGGCTCATTGGAAAAAAGTCCAGGCTCTGAATTTCAAAGTTATTTTGTCAGGAGGCATGTCTGCACATAAAGGGTGCATTTAATGGGGGAACAGAGTCATAATTCCGACTTCCCTAAGAGACAGGATCTTACACTCATTACATGAAGGCCATCCAGGCATTGTCAGAATGAAAGCTTTAGCTAGAAGCTACCTTTGGTGGCCTGGCCTTGATAAGGCCATCGAGGGTCAAGTCCATGGTTGTTATACATGCCAGCAATCTAGGCCTGAAATGCCACAGGCCCCAGTTCACAGGTGGGAGGAAACTCCCTGGTCTAGGATTCACATAGACTACACTGGGCCTTTTCAGGGGCAGCTCTTCCTGATAGTAGTGGATAGCCACTCAAAATGGCTGGAAGTAATTCCAGTTCCTAACATGACTACTGCTAGGAAAATCCAGGTGCTGAAAAAACTCTTTGCAACACATGGGTTTGCCTGATGTCTTAGTTTCTGACAATGGGGCCCAATTCACTGCTGCTGAATTTCAGGCTTTACTTAGAGCTAATCTCATCAGACATGCAACATCTGCACCATTTCATCCATCTTCTAATGGTCAAGCCAAATGCATGGTGTGGACAATGAAGGAAGCACTCAAGCGCATTGTCACAGGTGACTGGCATCACAGATTGGCAGATTTCTTACTGTGCCAGCATTCTATGCCCTGCACGGCCACAGGTAAAAGTCCTGCAGAACCTCATTGGGGGAGGCGTTTGATTACTAAACTGGACAGGTTGCATCCAGACAAAGAGGCAGCTGAAGCCTCTCAACCAAAACCCCCGAGGTGTCTGTACATGGGCAATTGGGTTTGGGCCAGGAACTATGGTCAGGGGAATTTGTGGGCTCCTGGTGAAATCACCAAGGCATCTGGACCCCTATCTTATGAAATGGGGTTGGAGGGAGGGCGAGTTGTCAGAAGACACATTGATCAGCTCAGGAAAAGGTTTCCAGAATGGCCACTAAGTGAGGACTGTATCATAAGTCCCTCCCAAGGTCCTCAAACTTGTGGCCAAGCCAGCCCTCACTTGGACCACCAGGGTTTTTCCTTCTCAGTGGAGATGGATTCTGAGGAAGAACCGGGTAGCACAGGAGTGCAACATGGACCCCCTGACAAAGCGAAACAATTGAATTTCAGCAACTGCTGTGCCTACTCTGCTGAACAGACTGACTCTGGGGTGGGCCAACCTGGTGAGGCCAGCCAGAGTGTTTTGAATCCCCTTGACTCAGGAGCACAAAGGGACACAAATCTACCCATCCCACTGGGTAAGTTGGTAGACCACAAAGTGATGGGAACTGCAAGATGTTCATCTAGGCCACACAAGCCTCCTGCATACCTCACAGATTACATTGTAAAATAAAGTGATATATATTGTTGTAAAACTTGCTGCCACTAAACTACAGAACCTAGAGTTTGTGTAACTGTCTATTACCGCAAATGGAAACCTGATCATTGAGACGTTGTTTAATCTCATTGTAGTTCACAGTGATTATATTATTATTTTTATTATTATTTATCACTTTATTGTGTGTGCATTGATTAATAAGTCTCTACAACTGTCAAGACTAATTGTGGTTGTCATAGTTTGATCTAAGAGGGGAGGGGTGTTATGTACTGGGTTTTGGTGATATACCATGTGGGTTGCTGGAGCAGCTAACGGCTCTCCAGCAACCCAGACTAACTGTCTCCTGTTCTGCAATTGGCTAGCCGCAGGCGGCAAGAGTGGGTTCAAACCTATTGGCTGCCGCCTAGGGGCTAGACTATATATTGCGGCTGGTTGCAGCCCATGTTTCAGTACAGTTCTAGCAAGAAATAAAGTATGAGTTATCCTGTACTCAGCCTCGTGTATTCATTCCTGCACCTAAGAGCCCACTACTTAACAATATTGATGCTTTGAGACTCCTTTGATATAGTTTCTCCTGCACTGGACACAAAGCAGGATATGGAATGGTACCAGAGGAGAAGGAGCTAATCTTCCCCAATGCTTTCTTGAGAATAAGCTTCACTCCAAAACAAATGTATACTGTGGCAAGAGAAAGTAGCAACATTTTATTATTTCCAAAACAAATATCAGTTAGTATATTAAACAGACATCTCAAGAACATACAAATTAAGAAGAAATAATATTCTGGCCATAAATCTTTCCTTCTTGAGCAAAATCAAAACATGAATGGTTGCACTTTCAAAGCTATTCATGAAACACTGCTATGCTCCTCTTTAAACCTTCTTTCAGAGTTTTATTTTCTTTTCTAAAATGGAGCAGTAGATCTCCTTAGTCATGGGTATGTAGTTCTTTTCTGAGTCATCCAGGAAGAAGAAGGCATCTTTGATGTTGGCAGGATTGAATCCATCCCTCACCAACTGACCTTTGAGCTGCTTGAAAGTTCCTGTGATCTCCAGCTTTTCCTGCAGGAAGTATAAGACAGCAGTGAGAACAGAATCAGGAGTAACTCCTTCTCTATTGCCCTGCCTGAGTAACAAAGCCAGTGAATGGTGCTTCCCTTACTGCCCTAGTGTGAGACAAATTAAAGAAACTGATACAACTTTGTTTTTCCTTATCTTCCTACTCTTCGTCCAGCTGATAGTTTTTCTGTCTGCTGTTTGCTTTTACTGTGTTTAGCAGGGCTTCCTCTTGCCTTCTTCAGTCATTATTATGGGATATTGCCTTCTTTAATTTTCTCTATCCCCTCCCTGTATCTCCTCTGGCTTCCCTTTGTGGTACCTTCAGTACCCCTTCCGTCTCCTCCACTCCCCACAACCATCACCACATTGTCTTTTTCAACCTTTACCCAAGGCTTTCCCCATCTTCAGCTTCACCTCTGCCCAATGTTTCCCTCCTGCTTTGTCCAACCTGTCTAGTTCATAACAGCCAGTCCTGTTCCTCTGTGCAGAAATATTGAATATGAGTATATAAAACTTTTCCCCTCCTTTTCAGATTTCAGATGAATTTATATACACTCTATTTTCATTATTCCCATTTTTTGTTCCTATTATATTTTTTAAAATCATCAATGTACTTCAAAATCTTAAAAGACGATGCAGTAAAAGTGCTACACTCAATTTGCCAGCAACAGTGGCCACAGGATTGGAAAAGATCAGTTTACATTCCAATTCCAAAGAAAGGCAGTGCCAAAGAATGTTCAAACTATTGCACCATTGCACTCATTTCTCATGCTAGTAAAGTTATGCTTAAAATCCTACAAGCTAGACTCCAGCAGTATGTGGAACGAGAACTACCAGAAGTACAGGCAGGATTTCAAAGAGACAGAGGAACTAGAGATCAAATTGCCAACATACGCTGGATCTTGGAAAAAGCTAGAGAGTTCCAGAAAAACATCTACTTCTGCTTCATTGACTATGCTAAAGCCTTTGATTGTGTGGATCATAACAAACTGTGGCAAGTTCTTAAAGAGATGGGTGTACCAGACCATCTTATTTGTCTCTTGAGAAACCTATATGTGGGCCAAGAAGCAACAGTGAGAAGTGGACACGGAACCACTGATTGGTTCAAAATTGGGAAAGGAGTCTGGCAAGGCTGTATATTGTCACCCTGCCTATTTAACTTATATGCAGAGCACATCTTGAGAAAGGCAGGGCTAGATGAATCAAAAGTTGGAATTAAGATTGCCGGAAGAAATATCAACAACCTAAGATATGCAGATGATACCACTCTAATGGCAGAAAGTAAAGAAGAACTAAAGAGCCTCTTGTTGCGGGTGAAGAAGGAGAGTGCAAAAGTTGGGTTGAAACTAAACATTAAGAAAACCAAGATCATGGCATCCAGCCCTCTCAATTCCTGGCAAATAGATGGGGAAGATTTTATTTTCCTGGGCTCCAAGATGACTGCAGATGGGGACTGTAGCCAAGAAATTAAAAGACGCTTGCTCCTGGGGAGGAAAGCCATGGCAAATCTAGACAGCACACTAAAAACCAGAGACATCACCCTGTCAACAAAAGTGCGTATAGTCAAGGCTATGGTCTTCCCATTTGCAATGTATGGCAGTGAAAGTTGGACCATAAAAAAGGCTGAGCGCCAAAGAATTGAGGCCTTTGAACTGTGGTGCTGGAGAAGACTCCTGCAAGTCCCTTGGACTGCAAGGCGATCAAACCGGTCAGTCCTAGAGGAGATCAACCCTGACTGCTCTTTAGAAGGCCAGATCTTGAAGATAAAACTCAAATACTTTGTCCACCTAATGAGAAGGAAGAATTCACTGGAGAACAGCCTAATGCTGGGAAAGATTGAGGGCAAGAGAACAAGGGGACGACAGAGAATGAGGTGGCTGGATGGAGTCACTGAAGCAGTAGGCGTGAGCTTAAATGGACTCCAGAAGCTGGTAGAGGACAGGAAGGCCTGGAGGAACGTTGTCCATAGGGTCACAATGGGTCAGACACAACTTCACAGCTAACAACAAAAACATTTTTAAAGCAAAGAAATGGCATGCAAATACAAACTCAGTTGAGAGCTTCCTTTACTGGCCATGTAATTTACTCTAGTTATTTTATTGATCAAATCAAGCCTACTTTTGATTTCTTTTCTGTTTATATTCTGAATGGCAGCAGCATTTCGATTTCTGTTATACTTCATGATGCTGAAGTCTGGGGTTATTTTTTCTAATGATTTCTTAGGCTGTTGAAGCAAGAGCCTAAATCAGTCGTTGCTCACCTGGATACGGATGAAGCGGGGTATGGCGTAGCTGGGCAAATAATCCTTGGTATGTATGAACAGCTTCTTTCCATCAAAGGGGCACCCCTCCTTCAGCCGTATCGCTGCCATCCCAATCTTTCCTTCATGCCCTGGAATAAACCAGAATAATTGACAGTGAAGCTACATGTTTTATGCAAAAAAGGAGCAAAACTGTTGGTTGCTAGTGCTAAGGCAAGCAGTTTTCATTCATTATTTACAATATCACCAAAATGGCCTGATGCTCCTCACTCTATCTTCTGTCCCTGTGAAGCTGACCACATATCACATCTCAGATCACGACTGATGATTTAGCCTTATCCTGCTACTTCCCATATCACAAAATATCCATTTTTTAAATGTAACTAAAGAATAGTTGTAGATAAGGAAAAATGCTGCAATTCTACTTGCAGTGCAAGGTAAATCTTCAAGATGGCACTAACTGAAAGAAAATATGGGACTCCTTACTCAATTCTATCTAACTTAGATTTTACTACCCTCGGGCTTGTATCAAGCTACAGAAGTCAGATAGCTGATAGACTGCAGGTTGTCTTGGTTTATATTTTAACAAGAAAAAAAGACAATAATAATTAATTAACAATCAATAATGATTAAGTTTAATAATTTCTATTATTATTATTATTATTATTATTATTATTATTATTATTATTATTATTATTATTATTATTATTATTATTATTATTATTATTATTATTATTATTATATTTTATTAGCATTTTTTTCTTTAACATAACATAGATCATTGTAAAACAGAATGTTGTCTGGGTGACATTTATAAAACAATCTTTAACAATTAATTTCTATAGTCTATATTCCATCTGTCAATTTCATTTGATTTCCCCTATCTCAAACGAATCATTCTTTGCAAGACATTAAATTAAAACAGTTTTGTTTAACAACAGTTAAATGTAAAGTTTCAATAATCTTATAAATCGTTTTAGTTGCCTTATCGTAGGTCCTGGCACTATATTTATTTCAGCTTATTTCCCCCCCCCCAAAAAAAGAATATTTACAAATAACAATCTTTTTTTAACACTTGACTGTATTTTCATTGGTGAATTTCATTTTTTTCCTCCCTTCATGCAAACCCTCTCAAACTTTATATTTCCCAGTCAATAAGTAAATGTAAAAAGGAGAGAAAAAAAAGGCAATAAAGAACAAGAACAACTTATTTCTCCCTTAACATTCTAAATATTCTTACAGATAACAATCAATTCAACATTCAACTATATCAACATTTATGAATTTAATTCTGTTTTTTTCATATAGACCCTCTATATTTTTATATTTCTTAATAAAAATACTAAGGATAAACAGATATAAAGTTAAAGAGCGAAAGAAAGAAAAAAAGAAAGAAAAGAATATATATATATACAGTATATATATAGAAAAAGAGGAGGAAAAGATATATATTTCTTCCAATTCAAAATATATCCATTCCTTCAATTTCCACTCTTCTCAACCTATACTGAAGATATATTTAATCTATTTAAGCTTTAAACATTCCCTTAAATATTTCTAGTCATCTAGTCCTCTAAAGCTCATTTAAAACATATCTTTTATGTTTTATTCCTATTTAAATCATTCCAACTTAAAAGAATAAAGCAAAAGAGCAAAAGAAAAAGGGAAAAAGGAAGAGATTTTTTTTCTCTGAGAATAACATATTTCAAAAATTTTCTCATTGTTTAGCCAAATTCAAATAGATGGCTCTTCTTTCCCCTATTCTTCAAATTGTTTAGAAATATTAAAATATTTCCCATTTGAATTAAATCATAGCTTTTTGTTTTATATAGTTCCATCTTCCAATCTCTTTCCTCAAAGTTGCATTTAATCATCTCCGGTATCTTTCCCTGAAAGAATTCTTGAAGTGAAGTTGAATTGAAAATAAGTTGGTTCATACTCTCAAGGTACTTCTGTATTATCTTGTAGTTTAAAATCATTATCCTTTGGGAGTTTTGCTGCTTAATGTATAATTCCTTCTGTAAAGCAAGTATTTCAATTTTTTGTTCTATATTTTCAGAGATTTCTTGAAGTGAAATTACATTGAGAATAAGTTGATTCATCCTTTCAAAATTATTCTGCATCTCTATGTGATTTAAAATCATTGTCCTTTGAAAGTATTGTTGCTCATCACATATATCTTTTTGTAGTATATTCATTGTTTCAGCCATGTATTGTTTACACAAGTGCAGTCCAAGAGCTTAGAAGTTCAAAAACAAAGGAAAAGAAGGAAAAGAAATCCTCATCCACCAGCAGGTGTCAGCATTTACTCATTTATCATGTCTTTGTACTTGTTTTCCAGACTGTGACAAGGACGCAACCCAAACAAAAGAGAAAGAACAAATCTTCCTCCCCCTCTCTCTTCAAAGATATTATCTTGGGGATTTCTTCTTCAGAAAAAGTAAATAAGATAGAGAAAATCAATATTCTTACCCAGATTCAAACATGCTGTTTATTATTCGCTTTTTTGATTGCTTTTGACTTCTCTTGGTATTCAGCTGTGACTGGACACAATGTTAGCCAGCCTTTTCTTCTGTTTGTTTTGGGGGAGGGTTCTCCTGGGCTATTCGGAGAGATTGTCGTCTCTCCTAGGTCCCTGGAATTTCCTTCCTTCAGTACACCCCTCCAGGGTGGAATCTGGCCCCGTAGGATCCCCAACAAAAAGAAATTTCAGCCGGAGGATCAAGTTCTCCGGCTTTCTCTCACTGAAAACCGGAACAGTAAGTCTAAGTTTAATAATATTCATAATTAGTATATTAATTAATGATATATTTCTTTGATCTTCCCTTCTCCCATTTATGTTCTCCTTCTTCAGACTTAAACAAAATATAATTCTTAATATTTTCAATATATAAATGATTAGATATAAGCATTTTTATATTTATACAGATAATAATAATCTCTATGTATGACATTTTTTCAGCTTATATTATTCTTATCACCATCATCTTATTAGTTCACCATGAATCCTATTTTTGTAATTTTTGTTTACGCTTAATTTCCCTTATATTCAATCCAATTCTTATCAGTCATAATTTCTTCATATGTTAGTTATCTAACTGTCCAAATTTTCCTCTTTAAGTACATCAACCCAATATTTTATGTAATGCATTATAAAAATACTTTCACTTATATTAATAAAAGTTACATCAACCCACTATTTTTACATTTCATATATTATGGGACATACTATATTACTTAAATCTCTTAACCCTCTTGTTATAGGGCCCCTTTATGTTCAAAATTCTCTATTATTATAGCCATATTCAAACAAGTGTTTGTTCATGTAATAGTCCATCTGGTAGGGCGAGTCAAATCTCTTGTATCTGTTTCTGGTCTTCTTTTGCCGAGTAGTTTTCCAAGTTGATGTGATCTGCTTACCAGACAGTTCCTGTGTTTTTGCAAATGTTGTTGGGAATACAAAAGATGAAGTAAGTAAAATAAATACTTTCTGTCCCCCAAACTTTGATGTTTTTCCTGGAAGTTCTATAGTCCATTCCATTTTTCTTGTTGTTTCAGAATCTTGTATATTTTTTCCTGTTTCTGTTAAATTGTAATTCTTTTCATTTATTTATTAGTATGATCAATTTGATCATATTCTTCTAATTTGTGGTCTGTTATCTGAGTTATTTGTTCATTTGTTGTTATTTCATGGGTGTTTTTTAATTATAGATTTAAATTAGAAATGTGCTTATTTAAATCATCAAACTTGTTTCCAATTTCCTCATGGTTTGAGTCTATTGTCATTTGTATTTGTCCTAACATTACATATATTTTCTCCTGGAAAGTATTTATCTTGCCTTGAGGTATTACTTCTGGAGGCCCTTGATTTTCCAGGCAAAATCCTTCAGGAGATAATATTGAATGTGGTGCCCTGTCATTTTTTGATAGGTATGTGATATCCATGTTGTCTCCCCTCCTTCAAATAATCTTTCATCAATGTTTTAATTCAAGAGTCAATTTATCAGTCAATCAAAATTACAGTTCAGTGTGTTAAAAAGGTAAAGGTTCCCCCGCACATGCGTGCTAGTCGTTTCCAACTCTAGGGGCCGGTGCTCATCTCCGTTTCAAAGCCGAAGAGCCAGCGCTTGTCCGAGGATGTCTCCATGGTCATGTGGCCGGCATGACTAGATGCCAAAGGTGCACAGAATGCTGTTACCTTCCCACCGTAGTGGTCCCTATTTTTCTACTTGCATTTTTACGTGCTTTCGAACTGCTAGGTTGGCAGAAGCTGGGACGAGTAGCAGGCACTCACTCTGCTACACGGCACTCGGGATTCGACCCGCCAAACTGCTGACCTTCTGATCAACAAGCTCAGCGTCCTAACCCACTGAGCCACCACGTGCCTTCAGTGTGTAAAGCCACTTTAAATCCTTCATGTAGATTCTCCTCTAAAAGATTAGCCAAAGGCCAAAGTTTTTCTTTTCCATAAACAGTTCTTAGATTTAAACCACAGTCCAAGTGGGGGGGGGGTTCCTTTCAGACACTTTTTAATCTTGTAGTTGATTCTTCCTTTTTTCCCAGCTGTCTTCAAGGTAATTTACAATTCAAAGGAACAGCTTTTTCTTTATTTCTGGGCATTCTGCCAATTTCCAAGTCCTTATTGTTAGTATTCTATGCTCTGATTCTCCACTAGATGTCAGCAGTTAGTTCTTTTTTCATTTTTTTTTCAAAATCAAAAAGTTATTTTTTGTTATATATTTTTATAATTCCATCAAAACTCTTTAGGGTATAATCTTGACAGTTTTTTAGTTCATAAACTTGTCCAGACTGTAGTATTTTAAATTGAATTTTAATATATTTCTTCCCTCCTTTAATATTAATTTGCTGCTTCCATCTATAAGGGAATGAGGATATAGTCCCCTCACTTCACTTCTGGAAGTTTTCTTACTTTGGGGATCTTTTCAAGGATTTAGATAGTAGATAGAAGAAAAAAGATCAGTACTCTCAACAATTCCAAGCATGCTGTTCACCAATGTTTGGGTTTGTCCTCTGGAATTTCGGCTGCAAGTAGCTTGGGCTAGACCAGGGGTGTCAAACTTAATTTCATTGAGGGCTGCATCAGCGTTGCAGTTGCCCTTGGGGGGCCAGGTGGGTGTGGCCAGGGTGGGCGTGGGCTACTGGATGGGTGTGGCTGGAGTGTGTGTGGCCTACTGGATGGGCATGGCCAGCTCTACATCATTCTCATCAAGGGTAACTATAGGGGCCTAGGCAGGAGTGGGACAGATCTGAGGGTCTCTGGCAGAAGGAGATCGGACCAGGGCAAGTGCCAAGTCATGGTCCATTGGAGAAGCCTTATTGTTCCTCTCAGGCCATGCGGGGGGCAGGGCTGGACAGTGGTGCAGAGGTCAAATGCCCAGCCTGGCTCTCAAGCACCCATGGCACTAAGCCCAGCTCCACTTCCCCAAGGGGGCACACAGCTGCAATTATCTCCTCCTCAAGTCTGCTGCTCCTGTGCTTGCTCTCCTTAGCCAGGTTGCTCATGATGGGTACGAGAGCAAAGTCAAAAGAGAGGCCCAGTCCCTCTCCATGTGAGGAGACCTGGCTTTTTATCCAAAGCTTCCTTAGCAATAGGATGGGAGACCCCCCCCAGGATAGGTCAGGAGGAGGGGACAAGGGGATGGTGAAAGGGCAGCAGGGAAGGACTAAGGCAGGACTTCCCTCAGACCCTCACTCTCCTTCCTTCCTTCCTTCCTTCCTTCCTTCCTTCCTTCCTTCATTCCTTCCTTCCTTCCTTCCTTCCTTCAAGTGGTGGGAAAATATTTGAGATGAGGGAGGGAGAAAAACAGGCAAGAAATGCAGCTGGGGAAGTGTCATCCTTTGTGAGGAATGAAGAAATGCACCATCACCTGGAAGTGGCCAGCACATGGCCCTCGCCTACTTCACATATCAGGCTTGGTGGGCTCTGGGGAAGGGGATGCCACGAGCAGCATGAGAGTCGATGTTACCTGCGCAATGCTGCCCAGCCCCCAGCCTGCCCAGTTTTGGCAGGCAGCGAGGTGCTCTCCTCAAAGTGCTGAGAGGCTGAGCCAGGTGGCATGAATCTGAAGAGAAGCGCAATGCTTCCCAGCCCCTAGCCTGCCTGAAGTAGGCAGGGCCATGTGCTGGCCACTTCCAGGCAATGGTGCATTTCTTCATTCCTCACAAAGGGTGATACCTCACCAGCGTGTGCCCAGTGGGTGGGGCTGACATGGCAGGGGCTGGTCCCTTGCTATTTCCAGATGGCCTTGTGGAGCTAAGACTGAATGCTTTTCAGCATAGATGGTCACCACGAAATTGTACATTGGCTCCCGGCCGGCCTGGGCCAGGGCCAAGGCAGTGGGGGCCGTTCCCTCACTGTTTCCAGGATAGGTTCACGGGCAACATGAAACACTTCACAGGCCGAATCCGGCCCCCGGGCCTTGTGTTTGACATTTCTGGGCTAGACACTGATCTCACACTAGCCTTTCTCCTGTCGGGTAGGAGGACTTCCCCCAGATCAAACAAAGTGACCGCCATCACTTCATGATCAATGGGGTGTCCCTCCTTCATGGTCACCTCTTCGGGGTGACTTTGGACCCATCTAGGGTCCCCCTGGCAGGATGAAACTAGCCGGGGGGGGAGGTCCGCTCTTGTGCAGCCATGCGCTACAGGTGCAAAACCAGAAGTCCTGCAGGTGGCTACTCTTGAAGACCACATGGAATCTATAATTGATTCAAATGACACTCCTTGGTCATATAAGTCCTGGAGTATGCCCCTCTTGCCAGATCTTGTGCACTGAGTAAAAGTAGTAAGAGAGAAAGGTTCTCTCAAATAACCTGGTCCCATTTCATGTAGTGCTTTACTTTGCACCTTGAACTGAAGACAGAAACAAATGGGCTACCAATGTAGCTTGGAGGTCAGAGGTGTAACATGCACTGATCAGGGATTGCACATAACTGCCCATGCAGCCACATTTTTCACTAGATGAAACTTTTAAGATACTTTTCATGTAAAGTATGTTACAGTAATTCAAAACAAAGATGATCCTCTGAAGCTGCTCTATGACCACCTTCTCAACAACCTTGCTTTAAAAAGGAAGATTGGAGATTGGATAAAAATTGTCCAGAACAATTCGGTCTAACAATACCTTTTTGAGGAAAGGTTGAACCAGCACCTCTTTAAGGGAAGGAGAGCCACCCCTTATCTCAAGAAAAAAAAATACATCTAACACCCCACCGTGCATCACATCATGGGAAGATTTAGCCAACCAGGAGGGACATGGATCTAATATAATGTTCAGCTCACAGTCATGAGGACCCTGTCAATTCCTCAGGTACAACAAGATCAAACTGCCCTCACACTACTAGGCACAAGCTCTACTTGTCATAGGAACTAATTACTGAGTCTCCTTGAAGGCATACTCCAGGTCCCTTCCTTTAAATATTGTCATCTTATGGGTCCTTAGAAGTGTGCCTTTTCTGTTGCAGTTCCTACCCTATGGAATACCCTCTTCCTAGATGTCCAAATGGCTCCTACCCTACGGTTGAGGAGGCATACAAATTAATAAAGTTAGGGTTAAGGTGAACTTATGATTCGGGATATTGCACAATCCCCCTAAATGGGTAAATCCAGTAACCAGATTAAGCATCTTCTGCAAATAAGATTTCTAAACGTGCATTGAAAAGGGTGTGTAGAAATGTACATAGGTGTTTCAAACTCACCTGGCACTGGTACTCCATATACATTGACTTCCTCAATGATATCCAAACTTGCCAATATCATCTCAACCTCAGTAGTGGCCACGTTCTCCCCTTTCCAGCTGCCAAAACAGGAGGGCTTTATTTCTTACACACTTTGATAATAATGTATTAGTTAGCATTTTGACATTCCTATAGATGGTTTCACTCACAAGATCTCTTTCTGTCTTTAGGATCAGGGGAAAATATTTCTTACCTTACAGTAAGTACTAAGATAAACTCAAGAGGATGAGCCTGCTAGCAAAAATACAGAGAAAACCATATAATAGAGGAAGTTATTTACTATGGTTGCTCAGCCATGAAAGACAATGCAAATGTTTATGCAAATAAATGTCCATGGCTGACAGAAGGTCAAAAGAAAATGACAGTGATAATTATTTTATTAAACATGTTCACAGAACAAACCATTGATTAATTATAATATAAGCACAGTTTAGGTCACCATCACACAAATCTAACAAAATATGTTGTCCATTAGAAAAGAATATATGGAGCTCAAGGTTGAAATGTTGGAGTTTAGTGCTCTCTGAGCTTGCTTGTTTCCTTGCAGACAATTATTGCCAGACTTGAGACCATTATCAGTGCCCTGTATTGAGTTGGTGCTATATATAGGGGGTGGTAGATTTCTTTATATGACAGTTTTTCTTTGGCTTTCACTATGTATTATAATGTATTTCTCACCCTAGCAACTTTATAATGCATGCTAGTTGGGGAATTCTTGGAGTTGGCTCACACACTGTAAATACAAATAGCATATTGTAGCATATTGGTTCTTTGGAGTTCTTGGGGATGATTTTTTGTTTCTGCTTTGAAATTATTCAAAGCAGAGATGTGCTTCATACTGGATATTTCATCAATCATGTTCACTGAGTCAAAATCCAAGATTAGTTCTCTAAAGCTTAGCAAGCATCTTTGAACAATTCCTTCTCCTCCCCCTCCCTCTCTTCCTCCTCCTCCTCCTCCATTTTCCCACAGGTGCAGGATCCACATTTTGGGGGAATCAACCAAGTATTGATCAACCAACTCTCTCAATGGGCTGAGAGAAAGTGATTGGCTCAGAATCACCCAGCTACCTTTTATGACTAAGGCGGGACTAGAAGCTCATAGATTTCCAGCTTCTAACTTGGTACCTTAACCACTAAACCACACTGGCGCTCTATCTTTGAACAATACTGTCCTCAGTTAAATGAATTTCAAATTCTTAACTGTAACAAAAAGTCATAAAGTAACAGTGAGCACAAATGAATCATGTCCCATTCAGTATCTTATTTCAGTTAGGCAAAACTGCAGATCCAATTTACTAATGGAATGAATAATGAGACTCACCGGAAAGAATCTCCCACACGATCCTGGAAATAGATAAAACCTTCATGGTCTTCCATCAAAAGATCTCCAGTATTAAAATAACTGTCTCCTTTCTTCAGCACATTATGGAGAATTTTCTTCTCCGTGTTTTGATAATCTCCTGCATAGCCTTCAAACGGGACTGTCTTACTTATCTGTATTACCATTAAACCTCCCTGTCCTAGAACATGAAAAGGGAAGCAAGTGGAATCAATAAATTGCCTCACAACAAAGAACCAATAACACCTCTAAATAGGAACTATCTGATCATCCAATGATCAGCTGCCATAGGCCTTAATAACTTCCCAGAAGACAAAGGGAGATATCATCCCCAGCTTTTTCTCACTTGCATTTTCCTCACTACAGCATAAGTATGTGTTAGCAACCTTTTTGCATTGTGTCCTCATGACATCATCATCATCCAATGTATCTAAAAGGAGTGTGACTATCAGCTGATATGAATGGTCAAGGTTCCGACTAATGGACCTAAACAAATCAGGACTCCAAGGCTTGAAATTTCTTCAAAGAACATGTTTATTGGATACATAATATCAGCATGGTAAAAAGTGAAACCAACTCTAAACTTTCCCCCCAAGAATTCAATGTTACTAAATATAATTCTTCTCTCCCCCTACTATATTATTGATCACACTACCCAATGAGGGCAATTGGTGGGCTCTGTGACACTTCTTCTCTCCACCTTCCAGCACTTGGGGGAATGACCTTGGTTCCCACAGGATTGCTCTGTGTTTAGTCTAGCAATCCTTTTGGTTTCTTCCCCCAACCCTTTCTTCCCAACCTGTGTGGCAACTGAGAATGACAATGATGGCTTCAACCAGGTTCTTTTCAGAACTTGACAGTCTGTTTAGACCACAGGTCAGCACCCCACAGCTCTGGAGCTGCATACGGCTCTTTCAGCCTCCTGTGACTCCAGTCCTCCTCTGCCATTTGCAGAGAAAGAGACAGAGACAGAGAGAGGCATGTGCACTTCCCTTCTCTCTCTCCTCTCTCTCTCCGATCTTCTGCCTCACACTGTTCTCTGACAAGCTGACAAGTTTATTGAATGGGGCTCCTGCCTTTGCTCTGTCTCTGCAGGAAGCAAGAAGGAGCAGAAAGCAGCTCTCTCTCTATTTATCTCTGTCTCTGTCTCTGTCTCTGTCTCTGTCTCTGTCTCTGTCTCTGTCTCTCTCTCTCTCTCTCTCTCTCTCTCTCTCTCTCTCTCTCTCTCTCTCTCTCTCTCTATCTATCTATCTATCTCACACACACACACAAACTCACACTGAGTGGGGGAAGAGGACTGGCAGCCCAAGGGCAGGAGAGCCAGCCCAATAAGAACGTGTGTCAGCTTGTCGGAGAACATCATGAAGCCAGCTTGCCAGGTGAGCAGAAGATCAGAGAGAGGGAGAGAGGGGGGGAGAGAGAGAGGGAGGGAGAAAGGAGGGGGAAGAGAGAACTCATGCACGGCAGCCTCTATTTCTTTTTAATTAAATCTTCAATCAAGTTCCCCCTGTCCTGCGTGTGCGCAAGAGAGAGTTTTGCAGCTCCCAGTGTTTTCTTTTCTCTGGGAAATGGGTTAAAGTGGCTCATTGAGTGTTTAAGGTTGCCAACCCCTGGTCTACACAGACTATCCTCTCCTAAGACAATCCACATCATAGGAGAGTGATTGGTGGATATCCACATGCTGGCTGGTGATGTTTGGTGGGAGGAGAGGGAAACAATATTAGGAGAATGTAACCAGTTCCTGCTTTTAACATACTTGTATAGTGCAAGTAAAGATGGCAATATTTGCTAGCATTATATCAGTAATTCAATAAAGATAGGAAACTTTACTGAATTTAGCTTTCTGTGGACTTAAAACTGAGGGATAAGATTTTAAATTGATCGTGAAAAATAGCCCTCATTCATGTTTTTCAAGACATCCATTCCTCAACCAGATAAAGCAAGAGTGTTGAGCATGCACAGATGTAGTAGAACACTTACACTGATTATATTGGTTACATGAATGAATTAAATGAATTGACATTTATTTTAGGGAGGTAAAGCAGATTATGCAACCTCCCCTTCCCTGCCCCTCCCCCTCCACACATATACATACAGACTTGCATATGCACATACACATAGTGCACATATTCATGTTCATACTTCTTTGTAATATCTGTCCCTTAGAAGCTTAGGTGGTTTTAAACCTACGGTCTTTGACCTATTGGACAAAAGGATAACATCTATCCTTAGCCATTAGTCAAGATGAAGTGAGTAACAAAATAGTGCAGCGTAAGCATATTTTGGTTAAAATCGCCTACCATGCCTTTTCCAGAAAACTCTGTTGTACTCCCCCAAGGGTGCTTTTTCAGGAGGAAACTGGACTTTCTTGTTTTTCTTTGAAGATGTTTTGCTTCTCATCCAAGATGCTTCTTCAGTTCTGACTAGATGGTGCAGAATGGAAGCTTCTTCAGTCAGAGCTGAAGAAGCTTCTTGAATGAGAAGTGAAACATCTTCAAAGAAAAACAAGAAAGTCCAGTTGCATCCTAAAAAAGCATCCTTGGGACAACCATGACCTGAATGATTGAGAATCTCCATATTGTAGTGCATTTCTTCCTCAGTTTTCTAATTCCTTCTTAGTATTGCTAAGAAGAAAAGAAAATATGGTAGTTTTGTTTTTGCTTTTGCTTCAAACATTTTGCTTCAAACATTGCTTACTTGAAATAATTTATAATATGCATATATCACAAAGATAAGCTCAAATTTGCAAGGACATGGTCTAATGCAGCCTTCCAAACAAGGTGCCTACCAAACATGTTGCACTCCGAGTCCCATAATCTCTATGAACATAATCAAAAGGGATTAAAAACAAAGGTAATTTATGAATAGGAAGAGGAACAAATATTAACAAGAAAAACACCTCAGAAGTAGCTGTTGTGTAATATATCTACATTTATTCTCTTAAGCATTTCAGATACTCCCTTTATCAAAGAGAACAGCAAATAAGCATAAGTTGCAAGGTCCCAAATATTAAAAAAACTTAGAATCTTAGTAGCCTTTTACAAGGACTAACATATGCACTATATGCAAGCACAGTATAATTAACCTTTTGCTGATGTAGCCAGTGCAGTTAAAAAATTTTATTATTAAAATATGAGCTAGTCTAATCCCCCACCCATTTATTTCCTCTCAAACAATAGTAACCACAGTTACTATTGTTGTCATTATGATGTGAATAGAAGTTTGTATCCTAATGATATATATACATTCTACCTACAAAGTTATCTTTTATAAACTGATTCTGATTTGTTCTTTCCAGCCATGCCTATGGTCTTAATACAAATACAGTATGTGCTACATTTATGAAAATACTGTAGTGATACATACTGATTTATCTTTTGCTCCACGTTGAACAAGAAGCAAGAAAATCCTGTATTTCCATTTCTACTACGCTTTGCTGAAAAGATTTTTTTTAATTTCCCAGATAGTACACTAGCACTAGTATATATAAAAAGCATGCCACATTTTTCTACAGAGAAAAATGGTTAGAACCACCAATGAAAGGTCATCTCAACATAGGAATACTTAGAACCTTCTAGCATTCTTATTCTTGAATCAAAATCCTTGCATGAAGCAATAGAAAGATGTAAGCCAAGCATATTATCTATGGTATGGCAGCATACACTCTGGGTCTTTGGTGTAAAAACAGTTCAGGAGTGTTCATTGGGCAAGGTGGTTACTAAAAGAAGCAAGAGCTTGACTGCAATAACATGATCAAAACTCCATCTATTGTTCAATGAATATTAGAAGGGTTGGGGTTTGATTGCACAATCACAGCTGCCGTCTTGATATTTTTTACACATAGTCTCCAAAACAGTGAAAGTTTTAGAATCATTTTAAAATGTGTTTTTTTAAGGAGAGTGCATGTCTGAATTGACTTTTAATAATGTACCATATTTATACATGCTATAGACCAGGGCTGCGCTTCACCAGTGGGCCATGAGCTGTTTGCAACCGGTCTGCAAAACCGAAAAGGTTGGAAAATTCTGCCGCAGACCTGATGTTCCTGTGCTTTACGGCAGTCAAAGCCCAATCGATTTGGAGGAGCAGGTTTGAAAAGATTCCACTGAAGGCAGAATATCTTTCTATGGAGTGAACTCTTGATAATGCAAAGTTTAGTCTCTCTTAAACGTGTCTAGCTTTCTGTTTCTCAGTCTGTCTTAGAAAACATACCTGTAGGCACTGGGATACAGAACCCCTTCTCATCTCTCACAGGCTGATCTGAATCCACATCATATTGCACAAGTTTATAGTTAAGTAGTTTCTGAAATTGAACAGACAAGTAGAAATATGATTCCAAAATAGGCATTGATGACAGGTTTACACTTGTCTATATGGATTTAATGAGCAAAGGGAACAAGGAAATTCATGCTGGATAAAGAAGCCCAGCTAAATCCTATAGAGCTATAGTCTCTCCCTTCATCCTCTGAACAAATCTTGTGGTGCAATGAGGCAGAGAATCAGGTATGTTGTGACTGATGTTTTATCACAGTCTTTGGACTGGACAAAACGAATTATTTATCGCAAGCAAGAGGACAATCACTTCCATCAGACATCCCACCCTTTCCTTTTGGTGTAATTGTTATGTATGCAGGCACCTGCATAGCAACAGCCACCAGGGGGCGTCGGCCTGAACAGTTTTGGCGGGAAACCCAGTTTTCAGCGGGAAACCTAGGGCCAACCCCATTGGCTGTCCGCTTACCTGGCTAGGTATTTAAGGAGGCCAGGTAACCCTCATTCCCCAGTATGCTACCCCCTTCCAATAAAGAGCTGAACACGTACTCCGACTGGCATCTCTTCCTTGCGTCGGACCCACTACATTGCAGTAATGGTGCTGGCCTAGAAACTGGGAGACTGTGAGTTCTAATCCCACCTTATGCATGAAAGCTGCCTGGGTGACGTTGGGCCAGTCACTTTCTCTCTCAGCCCAGCCCACCTTATAGGGTGGTTATTGTGGTGAAATTAGGAGGAGGAAGGAATATTTAATATAGTTGACATATTGAGTTTCTTATACAATAATAAAGGTGGGAGACAGACAGACAGACAGACAGACAGACAGACAGACAGACAGACAGACAGACAGATAGATAGATGGATAGATAGATAGAAGATTCTTCAAAAGCTGCCCTAGCATTTTCCTGCTGTTGCTGTAGAAAGAAAGCAGTTATGTAAGCCTCTCTGGAATGCCTCTGTCTGGGATTATTTGGAGTAAAACATTACAACTAGCATCATTCTCTCAATAGCTGGCCATTCCATGTGCTCTGAGAGATTTCACTCCTGGGAGGCCTAATGTACTATTATTATTTTTTTAAAAAAAAATAATAATCAGATCTTCCAAAACAAGAAAAGCTAATTCATTCCATTGATATCAGTTTATCAGTTACATTTCATGTGGCCTTTGGGGACTAATGATAGCAAAGGTTGAGGAAAGAAGGTTATTTGGCAGTTCCTCAAATTCAGAGAGAAGCTTGAAAGTGCTGGGTTTGGAGGCTGTATGTCTTTTTCTTAAAATACTCCAATTATGTTTCATATAGTTCTAAGGGTTTATGACCCTATGTATATATTGGCTAGAGGTCCAAGTGGCTAGAAGTGGCCTAGACATTTTCTTGATCCATTTACAGACCATAAGATATTCACATTACGTCTATGGAGATACTCAGTCATCCAGGTCATGGTTGTTCCAAAGGTGCTTTTTCAGGAGGCAACTGGACTTTCTTGTTTTTCCTTTAAAGACATTTCGCTTGCCATCGGACTGGATGGTGGGGAATGCAAGGATTTATATTTCTTGCACACAGCTGGTCATTTTCATCTTCAAAGAAAAACAAGGAAGTCCAGTTGCCTCCTGAAAAAGCAGCTTTGGGACCACCATGACCTGGACGACTGAGAATCTCCATATACATTTAGCCATGCAGTTTGGGATGAACACTCTTTGAATGGTGTGGGAGTATGAACAGATTTCCAGAAAACATTGCAGACTACAGGAACCATTTGCAGCTCAGTTTGAGATGCAGACAACATAAACTCATCCCCAACAGCCTTTGCTTGTCTTCAACAGTGAAGGGACACAAGGCAGAAAGTATCCTGCAGCCAAGAAGGCTCCACATACATTTGCACTACTCAGATGATCCTGATGACATAGATAAGCCTCCATGTGGCATCAACAACTTTCTAAAAGAATGCAAATGACCAGATGTCTGCAAGGAATAGGAATCCTTCCATTCTGCACCATACAGTCAGAGCTGAAGAAGCTTCTTGGATGTGAAGCAAAACATCTTCAAAGGAAAAACAAAAAAGTCCAGTTGCCTCCTGAAAAAGCACCTCTGGGACAACTTTGCATTACCTTAATGAAGAAATTGGTCTTTCCCACTGCTCCAACTTTTCCTACATAATTAACAAATCCACCATTTCCTTCAGTAGCTCCATAAACTTCGTAGATTTTGATGGGTCCAAATCGATTCAGGAACTCGTTCCAAATCTCTGTTCGCAATCCATTGCCAACAGCTGCTCGCACCCTATGGTCACGATCATTGTCTCTCTGCAAGGTGAGATATCAAAGAAATTAGAGCTCTCCAAAATAAATACTGTGTTAGCAATGCCATGCCGACTGATCAGTCAGGGAATCAGCTCTTTAAGAGGTTGCTTGAAGAACAGCCTACAAGATGATGGGAAGTCCATAAAGATTGTTTACAGTTGGTCTCTAAAGTTTATGAGGGGATGTTAATTATTTCAGACTACAGTTGAATATCTATGATGCTGTTAGTATAGACAGATGGAAATCGATGTCACCAGTAAATAAATGAAACAGATTTGTTTTCCAAATTCTGGTTAATACCTTAATACCACTGAATAGCATCTCTGAGTAAGTAGCAGGGACTCAAAGTTGACTAAGGCCTAGCAGAAATCTCAGGAATTACATTCTAGCATTTGTAACAAAATGGTTCTTGCTAGAAAATGATGTTTACTGTTCTTGTGAGTGTTGTGTTGTGGGTTCTGAAGAGCAGGAAAGACGCTAGGCAGATGAGTACAGAAGAATCATAGCTTTATTGTAACTTAGACTGTACTGTACTGAGGCTTTGGGGTAACGTTGCACAATATATATATAGTCCACATGCTCTGAACAACCCATTATTCCCACTACGTTAACTGCTGCCAGGACTGGAGACATCCTGTTTGGGTTGCTGGAGAACCATTAGTTCTCCAGCAGCAAACGTGATTAAACCCCCAAAAGCTCAGTACATAACAGTGAGAATGACCATTCTCTCCCACTCATCAACAGAAAAATGGTTCTCATCTAGTGGCTCCCAAAGTCTCAACAAATATTTCTGCTTTTGAAAACTCCCTGTAATATTTTCTTGGTTCTCCAGATCTATAAAAGATTCATTCAATCTTGGAAGTGGCCAGTTTCAAATCAAATTTGTCATACAAAAACAAAGCTAAGCAACCATAAACGTATTGGTACCATATAGCCATTTTTAAACTCCTGAGCACCTTTCTCAGAATACTTTTCTTTGTTTTACCTCCATGTGCCTGGATCAGTTCCCAAAGCTCTTTTTCAGTGTTTTGCAACCTGCTAAGATCCTGATTGCTATGAGCAATATACAAAGGAATAGTGGCATTGCACAATAGCATCAGTCTACATGTACTACAACTATATATTCCCATATAAAGATACAGCATTATTTTTCTATGAAAGATTAGTAATATGTAACTTTATACATATATGTGTTCTATGACTTTCTCCTTGGCAAATATAATTATCAATTTTTCATGAAATGGGAAACAAAGGAGGGAATTGGGTTACATGAAGGGAGAAGGAATGGATATAGGAGAAAGGAATATATAAATTGAAACCACGACATCAGGTAGCCATGTGTAGCAAAGAGTTTTCTCAACACCTGGATGGTCCTAGCAGTAGTCATATTAGGAACCGGAATTACTTCCAGCCATTTTGAGTGGTTATCCACTACTACCAAGAGGAGCTGTCCTTGAAAAGGCCCAGCATAGTCAATATGAGTCCTAGACCAGGGAGTATGAGTCTCCTCCCATCTATGGACAGGTGCTTGGGGCATTTCAGGCCTTTGGAAGATATAGCACCCGTGTACTTGCTCCTCAACACCTTATCTAAACCTGGCCACCAAAGGTAGCTTCTAGCTAATGCTTTCATGCGCACTATGCCTGGGTGTCCTTCATGCAAGGACTGTAATACTCTATCTCTTAATACTGAGGGAATAATGACTCTGTTTCCCCAAAGCAAACATCCTTAATGTGCAGACAATTCATGCCTTCTAACAAAGTAACTTTGGAATTCAGGGCCTGGACTTTTCTGTAACCATCCCGTGAATACCCATGACAATACTCTGCTTAGAATTTTATCTGTGGCCATTTCAGCAGCAATGTCCCAAGCATGGAGGGGGAATTCAGGCAATTCTTGTATGGATAATATTCTTGCAGCAGGAGCTGGGTCAGGATTTATAAGTGGCAGTGGTAGTCTACTGAGGCCATCTGCATGGCCCATTTCCTTTCCAGGTTTGTGAATTAACTTGAATTTATAAGCAAACAGAAATATAGACCACTTGAGCATCCTTGGGGATAATATATGGGGGGTTTGTTTATCTGTTGTAAATAATCCCAAAAGGGGTTTGTGATCAGTATATACAGTGAAATTTCTTCCATATAAATAATCATGAAATTTTTTGACCCCAGCCACTATGGCTAAGGTTTCTTTATCAATTTCTGCATAATTGCATTCAGCAGCGGATAAAGTTCTGGAATAGAATGCTATGGGAACTTGTTCCCCATTCTTTTCTATGTGGCTTAAAACTGCCCCCACCCCATAAGGAGATGCATCACAAGCAAGACATATAGGTTTAGACTCTATGTAATGAGTGACTGTGGATTTTTCTGATAGGAGGGCCTTACAGTCCTGAAAACTCTTTTCATGTACACTAGTCCATTGCCATAGAGCTTTCTTATCGAGTAACCTGTGGAGGGGCTCTGCTATAGCTGCCTTATGAGGTAGAAATGGGTGATAAAAGTTCAGTAACCCCAAAAATGCTTGTAATTCAGCTTTGTTTTTAGGACTAGGAGCCATTTTAATGGCCTTTACCTTTGATTCTGTGGGGTGGATTCCACTGGCATTGATACAGAACCCCAAAAATTCCGCTGATGAGACCCCAATACTACATTTCTTTTTTTTCAATTTAAGGCCCGCATCGCGAAGTCTTTGTAAGACAGCCCTGACCCTATTTGCTAATACTTCTGCAGATTCTCCGGCAATGAGAACATCATCAAAATATGGGCAAACACCTTGAATGCCCTTGAGGGTGCATTCCATGATCCCTTGGAATATCCCTGGTGCTACGCTTATGCCAAACTGCAACCGTTTGACTTTGAAAGCTCTTCTATGTGTCACTATTGTTTGGGCTGCTGCTGTGGCCTAGTCTACTGGCAGTTGTTGATACGCCTGCACTAAATCGAGCTTAGCAAAAATGGTGCCCCCTTGCAAAGAGGCTAGAATATGGCTGACTATCGGAACTGGGTAGGCATGCTGGTTTAAAGCTTTGTTTAGGGTACATTTGTAGTCCGTGCAAATGCGAACCTCTCCATTTGGTTTAAGTGGAGTGACGATAGGGGTCTCCCACTCTCCCCCTTCAACAGGCTGTAATACCCCTTGCTCTACCAATTTATCAATTTCTGAATCGATTTTATGTTTTAATGCAAAAGGAATTCTGTGCAGTTTGACTCTGATCGGTATTACATTGGGGTCTAATTTAAATGAAATAGGTGGGCCGGTATAAGTTCCTAATTTAGAATCGAACACATCTGTGTATTCTTCACAGACAGCTCTGAGGTCAGTACTCTGCGTTTGGTTGATGCCTGTTATCTGAATTCCTAAAGCCTCAAACCAGTCAAGTCCTATAAGACTTGTTCTCTGACCCTCTACTACTACGACATCCAGGTGCCCCGAAAATGCTTTAAAGTTTACTGATATGGTGGCCTCCCCCTTAATTTTAACTTGGGCGTTCTGAAAGTCAGTTAAGATAATGCTCGAGGACTTCAATTTAACCCAGTGATTGCTGCATTTACAGACATATTTGAATGTCTCATGCGAAATGATTGAGATTGCTGAACTGGAGTCCAATTCCATTTTGCATGGAATGCCTTGCAGTTCAGTGGAGAGCTTAAGTTTAGATTTAAGGGGACGATGAGCCCCTGTGCGGCAAATACTTCTCTGGCTTTTGAAAAAACCCACACTGGTTGGACCCTGGGCCCCAGTACCTCTCCTTGTCAGTTCCCCTGACTGGTGCTTGGGTTGTCTGTCTCTCTGGCGAGCCCGGCATACGACCGCGATGTGTCCAGTCCTACCACAGGCCCTGCACGTGGCCATACGGAATCTGCAGTTTGCGCGGGAATGGTTGCCACTGCACCATATACATCTAGGAAAAAGAACTGCCTTGTAAATGTTTTTTTTATTGATTTCTGCATTCTTGTGTGCCCGGCTGTTTCTGTAGCTTGTCTATCTCCGTCTCTTCTTCCACTGCTGGTTCGCTGCCAAATTTAGCGACCTCGTGGTGAATGATTTCTTCGACCCTGAGAGGCTTGGCAGTTTGCACTACTTGCATGGCTCCTCTGGCTGCTTCGTCGGCCATTATTTCATCTTGTGCCTCTGAGAATGTTAAATTGGGTCTGGCGAATAGTCTCTGTTGGAGGGCTTTGAGGCCGCAAACGAGCCGATCCCTCAGGCGTTCTTCAAGGTTTGAGAATTTGCAAAGATGCGTGGCCTGGCGCAGGCCCACAATGTATTCTGATGCTGATTCTCCTGGACGTTGTACCCTCTGGTCAAACTTGAATCTCCATGCCATTTCTGACATTTTTGGCTTAAAATGTCTGTTAAGTTTTTGTTTGAGGTTGGCAAATGATACTGCTTCGATTGGCGTGGGGGCAAAGAGGTTTTCTGCGAGGTTGAATGTTGCTGGCCCACAGACGCATAGGAGTGTTGCCCATCTTCAGCGATCTGATTTGCCCTTAAGTAATTCTCAACTTGAGAAAGATACGATGGCCATTCTTCTGGGTGGCGAATGTCAAACTCCCTTAATTTGCTGACCTTTGGCATCTTGACTAATTCCTGTGTTTCTGATCCTGCTTCTTGAGCTCAGACGGGTAATTCTGAGCAAATGGCCACTAGCGTAGTTTGCTAGCCAGCTGAGGGAGAGAGGGGGGAAGATGCCTCTTTCCACCAGCACGTAAAGCCGACCCCTCACGAGTTCAGCTCTTTAAGGTGAAGCAGGATCCCACCCTCATCGCCACTGTTGTGTTGTGGGTTCTGAAGATGCCAGGAAAGACGCCAGGCAGATGAGTACAGAAGAATCATAGCTTTATTGTAACTCAGACTGTACTGTACTGAGGCTTTGGGGTAACATTGCACAATATATATAGTCCACATGCTCTGAACAACCAATCAGAATGAACCCATTATTCCCGCTACGTTAACTGCTGCCAGGACTGGAGACATCCTGTTTGGGTTGCTGGAGAACCATTAGTTCTCCAGCAGCAAACGTGATTAAACCCCCAAAAGCTCAGTACATAACAGTGAGAATGACCATTCCCTCCCACTCATCAACAGAAAAATGGTTCTCATCTAGTGGCTCCCAAAGTCTCAACAAATATTTCTGCTTTTGAAAACTCCCTGTAATATTTTCTTGGTTCTCCAGATCTATAAACGATTCATTCAATCTTGGAAGTGGCCAGTTTCAAATCAAATTTGTCATACAAAAACAAAGCTAAGCAACCATAAACGTATTGGTACCATATAGCCATTTTTAAACTCCTGAGCACCTTTCTCAGAATACTTTTCTTTGTTTTACCTCCATGTGCCTGGATCAGTTCCCAAAGCTCTTTTTCAGTGTTTTGCAACCTGCTAAGATCCTGATTGCTATGAGCAATATACAAAGGAATAGTGGCATTGCACAATAGCATCAGTCTACATGTACTACAACTATATATTCCCATATAAAGATACAGCATTATTTTTCTATGAAAGATTAGTAATATGTAACTTTATACATATATGTGTTCTATGACTTTCTCCTTGGCAAATATAATTATCATTTTTTCATGAAATGGGAAACAAAGGAGGGAATTGGGTTACATGAAGGGAGAAGGAATGGATATAGGAGAAAGGAATATATAAACACGTCATGCATTCATGAAAAACTGGGCCTAGGTCTCTATGATATGATACAGGCCTAGTTATTTTTTAGACTGTTATCTGCATCGCCCTAGACACTGCTATGTGCAGTTGGGTAGGCAGTCCCTTATCGTTCTTTATAATATTGTTTTCTGAAGTATTGGTCCATCTTATCAATTACCTTTGGTGCATTACACAAGTAACGCATCAGTTCTCCTACATACTGGATCACAGTGACACGGTAACGCCTGCAGTCATCCCAGTAATGAGTAACAGAGAACTTAGCTCTCAGAACACATGTAGCCCCTTACAAAAACAGAGAGAGAAAGTTCAGGAGGTTAGTATGATCACTGGGTTAGAACCCTGAGCTGAAATGCTCCACCCTGCAACTTTTCAATGGCATCTTCCCCCAGTTACTTAAGAAGGCCTAAAATGATTTGGATCCAGGACAGCTGAAGAGGACAAAATAAAGATATAAATAAGGATAAATAAATATATAAATAAGAGGTTTTCTTCTCTGCAACTTTCCTGCTCCTGTGAATGCCATTCTTCTGCAATCAAATATCCAAATAAGTTGGGATGTTGGCAAGAAATAGGCCATTTAGGTTTATATATTTTTACAATTTATACAGGACCACCCATCCTTGGTCCACTGATCTATCCACCCACTGTTCAATGATTTACTAGTTGTTTTCTGCTTCTTAGTTTAGCTGGGTAGTCTTTACCACTTTAAGTGTTCCATAAAACTGATACTATGACCCTGCCCTAGAATTACCTACTTGGAATAACTGGCAAGAAAGATTTCAATAAATAAATGAGCAAACAAAAAGGGATGTAATTTTCATGTTCTTCCATTACGGAGATTGTGAGTTCAGGTCCTATCTTAGCCCTGAAAGCCAGCTGGGTGTGACTTTGGGTCAGTCACTCTCTCTTAGCCCAACCTACCTCACAGAGTTGTTGTTGTGGGAAAATATTACTATGTTGACGTTTATTATTTATTTATTTATTTATTTATTTATTTATTTATTTATTTATTATTTGGATTTATATACCGCCCCTCTCCCGAAGGACTCGGGGCGGTGTACAGGGCAATTAAAACATTATATACAACACATAATATACAAAAATTAAAATAAATTAAACCAATAGCCCTAAACAATAAAACACGTTCTAAAATGTAAAATTTAAAATTTAAAATCTAAAATCCCAGTCCCTCAGTCCAGGCCGGCAAGTTCAAATAGCCAAGTCTTCAGGTCGCAGCAGAAAGAGCGAAGGTCAGGAGCCATCCGGAGCTCAACAGGGAGCTGATTCCAGAGGGCAGGCACGCCCACAGAGAATACTCTCCCCCTGGGGGCCGCCAGTTGACATTCCCTGACCGACGGCACCCTGAGGAGGCCCTCTCTGTGGGAGCGCACAGGACGATGGGAAGTTAACGCCAGCAAAAGGTACTCCCGTAAATGCTTGTAAGCATTTGACGTTGCTTGTAAGGAGTTTGCAAAACATTATCACATGATTTCAGGACACTGCAACTGTTATAAATATGAATCAGTTGCCAAGTGTCTGAATTCTGATCACATGACTATAGGGATACTACAACAATCATGTGAAAAATGGTCATAAGTCCATTTTCTCAGTGCCATAACTTTGAATGGTCACTAAATGAACAATTGTAAGTTGAGGCCCACCTGTAAATCATTACTTTATGAAGGTTGGTAAATAATTGACACCACACTATAAGCCATCACATCTTCCTGCTTGCCTCCTCCCATTTTTCTTAACTCCTTCACGCAGAGCTATTATTAGTTTGCTGGGATAAAATCTGGGCAGGCTATGATGTTCTCCAAACTGTATGATATCTTGATTATACTCTGAGAGTGAAGATCTCTTTATGTGTATTGCAGGCTCCCTACTCTTTTGTGCTTACCCACTTTTATGGTCCCCAGAAGCCCAACGAGTCCAGCTGAGTGGTACAGTGGGATTGGAGTATAAACAACATCTTTGTCATGGACACCGGTTAAGTGAAGCAGGTACAACCCCATTAATGCTTTCTTCTGGGAAATGACAGCAGCTTTGGGGAGTCCTAGAGGAAAGTAAAAAGAGAACAAGAAATATAGGGTGCAATGAATTTAGAGAAAAAACAAGAAATAATAATTTAGAATCAGGCTTGACTCCATGCCAGACATAGGGATTATAACATGATCCCTTTTTTGGCATTCACTGGCCAAAAAATCATAAATCAATGAACAGTCACATCATGTTCAGTCAGTAAGACAGTCACATCATGTTTCCACCTTAATAATAAACTGGCAAAAAGAGAACTCAATGTATACCTAAATAACAAATTGCTCCCATATGAGGCAACTCCAAAATATCTGGGGGTCACCTTAGACAGGACCCTGTCTTTTAAAAAACATATTCAGAATATGGCTGCCAAGGTTAACAGCAGAAACAACATTCTGCAAAAACTATGCGGAACAACTTGGGGAGCTTCAGCTCCAACTCTTCGATGCGCAGCCCTTGGGCTTTGCTACTCTGTAGCGGAATACTGCGCACCTGTATGGATAAACAGCTCACATACAAGACTTGTTGATGTTCAACTCAACCATACAATGAGATTAATTACTGGGTGCATAAAATCTACACCTATTCACTGGCTACCAGTTCTTAGCCACATACTTCCCTCGCACTTACGACGACAAGAAGCTCTCATTCGGGAGTATAGTAAGATCCTGCTAAACTCCTCTCTACCCATTCATACCTATACCTCTGATCTCTTAAGATGTCGATTAAAGTCAAGAAATCCACCACTCCTCACAGCACTTAAGCTGCTGGCCGAACATCGGAGCACTAGACAAAAGTGGATGGAAGCATGGAGTAGCTATACCTCCCAAGATATTTCTGAGCATATTAATCCTAATATGTATACCTCCAGGATTTAATCTACCCCGACACATATGGGTGACATACAATAGAATTAGAATGACTCATGGGGTGTGTGCTGATTCTCTGTATAAATGGGGAAAGACACCTTCAGCACAATGTGATTGCGGGGCTCCCCGACAGACTATCCAACATATAGTGAGGGAATGCACTAATAGAAGATACCCAGGAGATTTTAAGGACTTCCTCTGTGTAACAACGGTAGCTACTGACTGGATCTCCAAACTCGACATTAAACTCTGAAATGTTATTTCTGCTTTCCTCTTAGGTTTTATAATTGCTTCTTTTTTAAAAAAAATTGTTTTAACTGTTCTAACTTGTAAATATGAAGTGCTTTTAATTCTGTGTGTGACCAGCCATACGCTAAATAAATAAATAAATAATGAACTAAAGTAAGGGTGTCAAACTGTGAGCCCACGGGCCAGACACATCACGTGGAAACCATACCCACCCCATTGCCAGCAATGGCAAAACAGCCCGATACGTCATGTCACGTCACATGACATCGCAAGTTTAACATGCCTGAACTAAAGCTTTGCCAATTTCCATTTGACAACAGCATCATCAGCTGACATGACATGATGATTATGATGTCAGGTGGACAGGTCATAATGATGGTGTCTGATGGCCAGGAAGCCTTCAGATACCAAGGAAAATGACTTGTTAACCTAACCTTGTCACTTGTTACCTAACCCTGATCTAGCCTCTAGGCCACGGGTGTCAAACTCACCATGTCACGTGACATTTTGTGACATTTCATGACTTTTTTTGTGTTGCTGAAGCTGGGATGGGTGCAGCCTCCATATGATGCAAACTGCCTGTGGTCTGGCAGTTTGACACCCCTGCTCTAGGCTATGCATGTCATAAAAATCATGCAATGATACAAGCAGAAGTCAATAGAGAATCTTTCCAGCCAACAGCATATTCTATCCTTGTAGGTCTCCCAGCAACCACTCCACCTTTCATGCTGCTCACCTGTGGTTCCAGAGGTGAAAATATATAGGCATGTAGATTTAGGGGTTACATGGGCTCTGAAGGAAAAGGGCACTGATTCAGCAGAGCTTAATTTGATCCGTTTGAGCAGTGCCTCTACACCTTCAGTTGGAGAATCATCACTCAGATAGAAAACACGTATCCCTTCATCATTTAAAGTAGGCAGGACATCTTCAATGGCATCTTTAAAATCTTTAAAAAGGAAAGAAAAAAATATTTACTGCCTTAATTTTGGAAATCTTTCTTTTTTCTGAGCTTCTTTCATAAGTACCAAAATGGAGGAAAAGCATGGCAGAGTTTTTCCAAAGACAATGTAAAGAGCAGAACTCTAACTTTGTTTTCTTAGAAACACTAAGCACTCCTAGGAAACAATGTATAATATAATCCAGTGGTGGCGAACCTATGGCATGCGTGCCACCACCACTGCCATCAGGCCACCACCACTGCCCAGAGCAAGAGCCCCATCCAGCACAAAGGAATCAAAATGGCCAACTAGCAAACTCGACAGAGGTGGTAGAGCAGAGGTCACCAACTATTGTTGATTGATGGACTGTTTTTGCATTGCGTTTTTGCGCCTTGCAGCACGGTGGCCCATTTTTGTGCCCCCAGGTTTTGCATGCCAGAGGCAGCACTCAGAGGCACCTCCCTGCCCTACCTGAGGGCATCACAGTGCTGATGCGGTCCTGGCACTTTGTGATAAATAACTGGGTTTTGGGTTGCGGTTTGGGCACTCAGTCTCTAAAAGTTTCACCATCACTGATATAGTCCATTTTTTTACGATTATTTTATTATAGGAAACAGGATCAGAAATGTATACATAAATCTGTCTGCTAGCACTAACAAGCAAACCAGAAAGCAAGGAAAAGGAGTGGGTAAAGAAGCCAGTCTGGAATATTAATTTATTTTGTGAACAAAAATAACCCCACCCTCATTAACAATGGGATTGAATATGTTTTGCAAAATATTTCATGGGTCCAAACAGTAATGGGATTATACACGATAAAATAGACTTTAGAATCAGACTAAAGATCCAAGGAATGGAACAGTAGTGATGTCTTCTAATGATATCTCCTGAATACCTGCCAAATTTTTCTATAAAACATTATCCTCAAATCCCACCTCAAGCAGTTGTTCAGAAAAATGGTGCTGAATATTATTACTAAGAAGCCCCAAAACATCACTAAATTATACTTCTTTCAAATCATAAAAGAAAAAAATGAGAACAAAGGTAGGATGAAACCCCTGTAGGAATATCAGGAATTCATGCAGGAATATCCCAAGTAAGTCTAATGTGAGAATCTCCAAGTATCCTGCAAAATTATCATAGTTTGTCATTCAGAAAATCACCAGTTCTCTTCTAGGACCAGAATGAGATCAATATTTCATTTCTCAACCCAGCTGTATCGGAAGACATTGTGGAAATGCAGTGGAGGTAGAAACTGACTCCTTTGCTGGATAGGGCCCAATTGCTAATGAACTTTCACTTATCAGATTGCTTCCAATCACAACCACAACCTTCCTTGCTTCATTATTCACAGCTCCAAAGTATACATTTATTAAGTATAAACTCATTAGGTATATGATTTTATGAATTATATCTATACATAATAAGATTAATAAATGCATTAAAACAATGTAAAAGGATTATATAAATTAATGGAAGATCTCTCTCACATGCATACACACACATACACAGATCTCTCTCTCTCTCTCTCTCTCTCTCTCTCTCTCTCTCTCTCTCTCTCTCTCTCTCTCTCTCTCTCTCTCTCTGTGTGTGTGTGTGTGTGTGTGTGTGTGTGTGTGTGTGTATGTGATCAGCAATGCTCATTTCAACATCTATAGGGAGCCTGTAAGCAATATGAATCTGAATACTGTGGTATAATTACATGGTTATGGATTATCCAGATTTATCAAAGAGGCCCAGAACTAGGATATTCATTAGATAGCAATGGAAATTATTACCTTACTTCAAAATGCAATAAAGACCCTAGACTTCTACCTCAAAATACTGCCCCGATGATGATTCTGTCTAAATACTAGTGTCCAAAAGACACAAGAATGGACTGATCCACTCACTTATTTAAATTTATATAGCTGCCTGTCTCACTTATGAGACTTACAAGTTAAAACAGCAGACATTCAGAAACTGATTAAAGATGTTAAAGTGCAAGAAAGTGCCAGCTTAGAGCTCATAAAACATGGGATCCATACAACTAATGGTATAGACATGTCTCCTGGGACTTCCTAAAGTTCAAAAAAGTTAGGACCAATCTAACCTTACTGGGGAATAATGTTCCAGAGTCTGGGTGCCATCAGATGGAAATTCTGTTTATACAGGACCCATCATAAGCTCCTTCTTCCAGATCTGATGGGACAGGTGAATAATCTTAGCTTCTGGATACTACCTATTTTATACTACGGAAACAAAATGCTACTCTACATGGCCCATTGCAGTTCTTATGGTCTTACCCTCCTGATCTCAGAAGACAATTGATGTCATAGTGCTGGACAAGACAAAAAGAATAAAGGAGAAAGAGTTTCATTCATGCAAACACATTTACAGTTAGTTGAACTATTGGGAGATTTTTAATAGAGAATTGTAAATGTGGACTTTTATTAAACCAAGAGGTGTTTCGCTACTACATAAATTCACAACTCATCCAATGCTGACCTAATACTGATATAAAAGAAATCATTTTGCATATGTCAAACTTATTTTACTAATGCAAAATCAGAAATTGTGGTAACACTTTGCCCATCCCCCTGGGTTAAAAAAATATCTTTGGATGCAATTCAAAAAGAAGAGAAATGACCAATAGTTACAACATATTACTATTTTCTATGGAAGTATTTCCTACATGATTCTCTCACCTGGAGTTGTTAGAAGAATTTTAGCCTTGCAAGATTTCAGCACATGTATCAGAGATTTGAGTCGTAAATTGTAGTTGACACATGCCATGGGACAGCCAATCTTTGATAATCCAATCAAAACTGAGAGATAGGCAGGGATGTTTTTGAAGAAAATAGCCATGGTCTCGTCTTCTTTCAGCCCCACATAGTCCTTCAGTACTCTGGCTATCTGGTTGCTCTGTCTATCAATGTCTCGGTAGGAATAAAACTTATCTTCAAAGATAATCAAGGGTTTGTCTGAATATTTCTTAACTCTGGCCAAAAATACTTCTAATATAGTGAAGGGGGCATTGCGCTGCATGTAACTGTGGCATTGATATCCCATCTGTAGGCAGGCAATAATGTATTTCAGATCTAACCAAAAATAGGGGAAGAAAAATTTGCCCAGCAGGGGCAGAAGAATCAAAAGCCCAAACACAGCTGTGTATAGATCCAGCATGGTAGGAATTTAGTCTTGGTATCTTGGAATCAGAATCAAATATGTTGCAGGCTCTATCCAAGCCCTGTTTTGTGCAAGGCAAAAAGAAGAGAAATCATGAATAATCAAAAGATGTAATTCTCACACTCCACCCTGTCCCTCCAGGCTTAAATGAAGGAACCTTTGTCTCCCAGCCAATAAACTTTGAATCACATAGTATAGCTCTATAATCCCAACATGCCGTTTGTTCCTTACCTTCCTCATCTGTTGCTCAACTTCCTCATCAATAGGTGCTTGATGTTCAGCAGAGATGTACTTATACACAGTGCTGCCTAATTCTGTCCTTGCCCACAATTTATATCTCAAAGTCCTGTGGAAAAAAAGTTGTTGGCACAGTTGATGCTAAATGAAAATCAACAATATGGAAGGTCACTGGCCTTTGCAGAACAAACATTTATGACACAATTTAATCAAGAAAGGAAAGACAGACAGAATCATCTGCAATACAAATGAAGGAAAGGCACATTGCATGAACTAGTGTGTCAAAGGATTCTGCAATCATCAGCTCCTTTTTCATGCTGCTATCTAGAGTGGGTCACTTTATAAAATGGCAGTTCTCTGCCATCTGGTGGTCACTAACATTATGGGCTTCAACATTCAGAATTCCCAACATCATTGACAGGGATTCTGAGAATTGACCCAACACATTTGGAGGCCACAATATTGTGTTTAATGATAAAGCAAGACTCCTGAAAGATAGAAGTGGGGAACCTTTACGTTTTCAAATATTGTTGGATTCTACCACCTATTAGTCCCTGCCAGCATGCCCAGTGGTTAGGGATGATTTTAGTCCTATATTACATATCATACAAGAGCCAGTTTAGTATAGTGGTTAAGGCACCAAGCTAGAAACTGAGAAATTGTTAGGTTCTGGTCCTGTCCTAAGCACAAAGCCAACTGAATAACTTTGGACCAATTATTTTCTCAGCCCAAGAACCTGGCAACAGCAAACCAACTCCAAAAAACCTTCCCAAGAAAACTGCAGAGATTTGCTTAAGCAGCCTCTGAGAATTGGACATGATTGAACAGAAGAATATATATATTATATTAATATTTATATGTATTATACGTAAAACCATAGGATTCAATCCCTATTTACTCATTCGGATTTTAACAAAATTTTAAGTTCTTTTGTTTAGAAAAGCAATAATCTTAAAAATCACAAATCAACTGTGTAAAAAGGCTATTTTTTTTAAGGGAAGAGAGGGAGGGAGAGAGGGGGGGAGAGAGAGAGAGAGAGAGACAGACTGAGTCAGAGACAGAGAGACAGAGAGAGAGATCTGCGAAGTTTGGTCCTGAAAGACAAGTGATAAAATGTTCAAGTGGAGTTGATCATATAACTTAGATGAGGTGTGAAACTAATGGTTTTCTGGATAGCTTCAGATTCCAATCTGCACAGATTCCAGCCAATGCTATGGAAGAATAATGGAAATTGTGGCTCAAAAACATCTGAAATGCCTGTAAAAATTACCCAAGTTTAATGACTTCTATGATACATCAACTGCTCTAATCAGTTGAATGATTGCTTAACGGCTGCATTGTTTGAAACCCAGCCTGCCTGTCTCCAAGGACTGTGTTTTGCACACAAACTGTTACTTTAAATCTATTGGTTGCTGCCTAGAGGTGATCCATATATATAGCTGTGAAGCAGCCTTAGGGTTGCTTCTGTTGTTACTCAATAAACATGTTAGCGGTTTCACCGCTCTGCCTCGTCAATGCCTAACCAAACCAAGAACATAACAGTGGCGATAAAGGTGGGATGTGCTGCTTAACTGAGAGAGCCTGAAGTCACTAGGGGGTGAGGCCAGCACCAGAGCCTGGCAGGAACTATGTTGTCCTCCTCGGTCTGCCAGCAAGCCATGCTGGAAACCACCACACCCTAAGGATCCATCCTAGGGCCAGCACAGAAGCCAGCAGCACAAGGCATTGCGAGCAAGAAACAACTCACCATGGCAAAGGTCAGCAAATTGGAGGAATTCGACGTGGTGCACCCTGAGAGGTGGAGTTCTTACATCTCTCACATCAAGAATTACCTCCACACTAACCAGGTTAGTAAAGATGGATTGAAGGCCATGACATTTCTGTGCGTGTGCGGCCCGGCTACCTTCAACATAGCCAAGAAACTGGTTGCCCCTGCTCTGCTCCAGTCAGTCACCTATGCAGATCACAAAAAGAAGCTCAGGGACCACTTCAAGCCGACACTATCCATCATAGCATGGAGGCATGCATTTTAGCAGCAGGAGCAGCAGCCTGGCAAGTCTGTAACAGAGTTCATAGCCACCCTTTGACAGGCATCTTGGCTGTGCAACTTTACAGACTTAGAGGAAAAACTGAGGGACCATTTAGTCTGCGGACTGAAAAACCGAGAGCTCCAGCAGAAGTTGTTCGCTAAGGAGACCCTCTCATTACAAGATGCCTTGAAGGAGGTGATGGCCACTGAAGCCGCTGGAGGGGCTGTTAAAGCGTTGCAGCCCTCCAAGAACATGCCTAGCCCAGAAACCATCCACCATGAGGACGCTGAGCGAACGGAAAACTCCGACTTGGACTTTGAGGTCAATCAGCTTCAGAAGCAACAAGAGAAGGGACAGAAGCCAGTTGACAAGGCAGTTTCCTTCCCACAATTATGGGGTGCGAAGGCTGCCATAGATGCTTGGAGTGCCGATTCCAAGCAGCAACATGCCAGGCATGTGGCAAACCAGGCCTTGAAACCCAGGGTTTTAGAATTTCTGCACGAGGGACATCCGGGAATAGTCTGGATGAAAACACTCGCAAGAGCTACCTTTGGTGGCCGGGTGTTAGGCATATGGTGATAGCCTACAACGTTGGGTTGAAAATATATTAACCATGATGTTGTGACTTTAAGATGTTAATTGGCCAATGGGTCTGTAAGTGTTCTCATGGCCATAAGAGGGAGCTAGGAATGTAGCTTCTCTCTCTCTCTGAATTCACTGCTCTCTACTATTACTGTTTTTGCTCTGTTTTGCTGTACTGTTGGTTTACTACTGTGATAAACCTGTACAACTGTGTATTGACCTCTGGACCGGTAAGAAGACTTTGTATTTTGGATTACTCCTTGGACTGTTACTATTGTGTATGACCTGGACTGTTTATTTTTGACCGTGCATTTTTTGTTCTTTACACCACCTCAAAAGTAAAGTACTTTTTGCTTTCACAACTCAGTGTACTCTTGTGGTTACTGTGTGACTCTTACTGCTCTCAGTACCCTTTCTCGTCTGTGCAACTCTTTGGTACCACAACAATCCTTAGCACCGGGGCTAGATAAAGATATTGAGGCCCAAGTACACAGCTGCTACACTTGCCAGCAATCCAGACCTGAGATGCCGCAAGCCCCTGTCCACTGATAGGAAGACACATACACACTGTGGTCAAGAATCCACATTGATTTTGCTGGGCCATTTCAGGGACAGCTGTTCCTCATTGTGGTGTATCCAAGGAATGTTAACTGTGTTTTGTGCACGAACTGTTACTTTAAATCTATTCGTTGCTCCCTACAGGAGATCCGTACATATATCTGTGAAGCAGCTGTTAGGGTTGCTTCTGTTGTTACTCAATAAACATGTTTGCTGTTTCACCACTCTGCTTCGTCAATCCCTAACTGAACCAAGAACATAACGTAGGCCACTATTGTTATTAAGTAATGGAAAAGGGAGATAAACTGAGTTGTGCAGCTTTAAAAGTTCATTAAGACCAATGGTATTATAAGATCATAAAACCATAGAATGTCAATGTCTGTAGTCATTAGTAACAACATAATTCATCATTTCCATATTATTTTGTAATAATTTAAAATAATATTTTTCTTATTTTGTCCTGTCCATATTTATCAAGTAACTGTTTTACTTTTCCATGGCTTGTGCTGCACTGTACAAAGCAGTGGGTCATCATCCAAGTTCCTCTTTGCAAACAAAAGTTGGCACGGCTCATTATAACCCCTCTTCTATCTACATTCATTCTAATGGTCTTAATCTTCTCAAATATATTGTTTTTCAATATACTGCTTATACATATACTCTAATTTCTCCAATTTTTGCCCTAATTTATATTTCTAAATCCATGCACCAAATTCCATGTCATCATGTCTTGTAACATCCTTGTACCTGCTGAAACTTCTTTTGGCTCAGCCCTTCCCTTTAAATTCCTCTACAGCTCATTAATATTGGCTTCTGCTATTCAGTTTCATGAAGCAAAACATACAATGGCTTCCACTGGTTTTGAATCAGCTCTAGTCTGTGCAATCACATTATGTCATACAGTTTTGACAACTGAGTCTTGTCATCCTCTGTTCTGTTCTGATGTGCTTTATTTAATCCCAGAAGAGGGTAGAGGATTCCTCTGCACTGCAGTAATTTTGTAGAGCTTGTGTGCAGTCTTTTCCCAACTGTGGAAACTCATGATGCAGCCTACTACATGGTCTCCCCATTTATGCTGCTGTATTGTTATCCTACCATTCTGCTTTCAGACACCCTCAACTGCAGGAAAAGAATGGCGGTCAAGTGGCTTGGATGTTTACAAATTACCTTTCCAGTCATAGCTTCACATCATAGCAATAGGAAAGGACAAGGACACTCATAGAATACTTAATTTCCCTTTTGTGCTGAGTAAAGATAAGATGATTCTTACTCTCTGGTGCTTGCACTAGTTCCAGGGCAGGTGACTGAACTAATCATATTCTTTGCATTCTCAATCTTTTTAGTAGAAAGTAAAATTATCACACCACAATTTTGAAGTGTTTTCTGGAGATTGGAAAGTGGAAATGATCAGGATGTAAAATTGCGAATGGATCTTACAACTATTTTTTTTAGATCAATATTTTCAAATTTCAAGTTCCAAATTTCTCAGCAATGGCCTTCTGGTCCTGTGATGGAATGTAGTGAGAACATAGATCCTCAGTGTTATGTACTGGGCTTGTGGTGATACACCACGTGCGTTGCTGGAGCAGCTAACGGCTCTCCAGTAACCCAGACTAGCTGTCTCCTGTCCTGCAATTGGCTAGCCCCAGGCGGAAAGAGTGGGTTCAAACCTATTGGCTGCCACCTAGGGGCTAGACTATATATTGTGGCTGGTTGCAGCCAAGTTTCAGTACAGTTCTAGCAAGAATAAAGTACAGTATGAGTTATCCTGTACTTAGCCTCATGTCATCATTACTGCAACCAAGAGCCCACGACTTAACAGTGGCAACGAGGGTGGGATCCTGCTTTGGTGATTAAGAGCGAAGTCGAGGGGTCGGCAGCACACACCGGAGGGAACAGGCATTTTTTCCCATCTCTAGGCCAGCTAGCAAGCCACACTAGCGGCCTCGTACTCAGTGGACGCATTCCCTGAGCCTAGAAGCAGGATCCAAAGATCGCAGGAATCTGAAGGAAGAATGCGGAAGGTTGGCAAATTAAGACAATTTGACGTGAAGCATCCGGAAGAATGGCCATCTTACCTTTCGCAAGTAGAAAACTATCTGAGAGCAAATCAGATCATGGAGGAAGGTCTGAAGGCCGCAACATTGCTTTGCGTGTGCGGCCCAGCAACCTTCGACTTGGCAGAGAATATTTTCGTGCCAACGCCCATCGAAGCAGTCTCATACGCAGATCTTAAGAAGAAGCTAACTGGGCACTTCCAGCCTAAGATGTCTGAGATGGCTTGGAGATTCAAATTCGACCAAAGAGTGCAGCTACCTGGGGAGACAGCTTTGGAGTTCATTGCAGGCCTAAGACAGGCTGCATGCCTTTGCAAGTTCTCAAACTTAGAAGAACGACTAAAAGACCGGCTCGTCTGTGGCCTTCGGGACACAATGCTTCAGCAGAGACTGTTTGCTAGACCCAACTTAATGTTTTCTGAGGCACAGGATGAAGTGATGGCCGACGAAGCTTCTGGGGGCGCAGTGCAGACAGTTCAGCCTACCAAACCTTCAAAAGTCAAAGAATCGGTCCATCTTGAGGTCGCCAAATGCGCCGGAGAATCGTCAGAGAAAGAAAACCCCGAAATCAACAGACTTCAAAGGTAATCCAACCACCAGCAAGAGGACGGTTATAAGGCAGTTCTCTTACCAAGATGTAAGGGGTGCGGAAGCAACCATCTTCATGCCAATTGCAGATTTCGTTCGGCCACGTGTAGAGCTTGTGGAAGAACAGGCCACATCACGGTGGTTTGCAGAGCCCGCCTGAGAGACCGCCCACCCAAACACCAGTCAGAAGGACCGACTAGGAGAGGTACTGGGACCCAGGGTCCAGTTAGTGTGGGATTCTTCAGAAGCCGTAGAAGCGTATGCTGCACCGGGGCTCAACGCCCCCTCAAACCCAAACTTAAGCTCTTGGTAGAGCTACAAGGACTTCCATGTAGGATGGAACTGGACTCTGGCTCTGCAGTCTCAATCATTTTGCAAGACACATTTGACTTCGTGTGTAGATGCAGTAACAATTGGGCTACACTAAGACCCTCAGATATCATTTTAACGGATTTTCAAAATGCTCACGTTAAAGTTTAGGGTGAAGCCACATTATTGGTAAAATGTAAAGGTTTTTTGGGGCACCTGGATGTAATAGTAGTAGAAGGCCAAAGAACGAGTCTTATTGGACTTGATTGATTTGATGCCTTAGGTATTCAGATTACTGGCATAAACTGTACACAAATTGCAGACCTCATGTCAGTGTGCGAAGAATACATGGATGTTTTTGATTCAAACCTAGGGACATACACAGGCCCACCTATTTCTTTTAAGTTAGTTCCTAACGTTGTTCCAATTAGGGTTAAACCTCGCAGTGTCCCCTTTGCCTTAAAACACAAAATTAATTCCAAAATCGATAAGCTTGTAGAACAGGGTGTGTTACAGCCTGTTGATGGGGGGCAGTGGGAAACTCCTATTGTCACCCCACTGAAGGCCAACGGGGAAGTTCACATTTGTGCTGACTATAAATGCACATTAAATAGGGCCCTCAAGCAACACACTTACCCGGTTCCAGTGGTCAACCATATTTTAGCCTCCTTGCAAGGGGGAACCATTTTTACTAAACTTGATTTAGCACAGGCCTATCAGCAATTGCCGGTTGATGAGGCCACAGCTGTGGCTCAAACAATTGTGACTCACAGAGGGGCGTTCAAAATTTGGAGTCAGTGTTGCACTGGGTATTTTCCAAGGGATTATGGAATGTATACTTAAGGGCATCCAGGGCGTCTGCCCTTATTTTGATGATGTTCTTATTGCAGGGGAATCCCCAGAAGTGTTGGCCAGAAGGCTCAGGGCTGTTTTGCAGAGGCTTCGCGAAGCAGGCCTCAAATTTAAAAAGAACGAGTGTAGTATTGGGGTTTCATCAACAGAATTCTTGGGGTTCCGAATTGATGCTAACGGCATTCACCCCACTGATTCTAAAGTGAAGGCCATTAAGATGGCTCCTAGGCCCAAATCAAAAGGAGAGCTTCAAGCATTTTTGGGTCTCCTAAATTTTTATCATACATTCCTACTGCATAAGGCAGCAATAGCAGAGCCCCTACACAGGCTATTTGACAAAAAAGCTCCTTGGAAATGGACTAATTTACATGGAAAAAGTTTCCAGGACTTGAAAGCACTACTGTCTGAAAAATCCACTGTAACTCATTACATAGAGTCTAAACCTGTATGTCTTCCATGTGATGCATCTCCCTATGGGGTGGGGGCAGTCTTAAGCCACATACAGAAAAATGGGAAACAGGTTCCTATTGCATTTTACTCAAGGACCTTGTCCTCTGCTGAGCGCAACTATGCACAGATTGACAAAGAGGCCCTGGCCATAGTTGCTGGAATTAAAAAAATTCATGATTACTTATATGGCAGGGATTTCACTCTCTACACTGACCACAAACCTCTGTTGGGACTATTCACAACAGACAAACAAACCCCCACATGCTATCTCCAAGAATGTTGAGATGGTCTATTTTTCTGTCTGTGTACAATTTTAAACTAATTCACAAACCAGGGAACGAAATGGGCCACACTGATGGCCTCAGCAGACTACCACTGCCACTAATGGATCCAGCTCCAGCTCCTGCTGCTAGAATACTGTCCATACAGGACATACCTGAGTTTCCCCTCCATGCAGGGGACATTGCTGCTGAAACTGCCACAGATAAAATACTTAGTAGAGTGTTGTCATGGGTGTACACAGGCTGGTTGGAAAAAAGTCCAGGCTCTGAATTTCAAAGTTTTTTTTGCCAGGACACATGAGTTCTCTGCACATAAAGGGTGCATTTTATGGGGGGACAGGGTCATAATTCCCACTTCCCTAAGAGACAGGGTTTTACAGTCATTACATGAAGGCCATCCAGGCATTGTCAGAATGAAAGCTTTAGCTAGAAGCTACCTTTGGTGGCCTGGCCTTGATAAGGCCATTGAGAGTCACGTCCATGGTTGTTATACATGCCAGCAATCTAGGCCTGAAATGCCACAGGCCCCAGTTCACAGGTGGAAGTAAACGCATACTCGCTGGTCAAGGATTCACATAGACTACGCTGGGCCTTTTCAAGGGCAGCTCTTCCTGATAGTAGTGGATAGCCACTCAAAATGGCTGGAAGTAATTCCAGTTCCTAACATGGCTACTGCTAGGACCATCCAGGTGCTAAGAAAACTCTTTACAACACATGGGTTGCCTGATGTCTTAGTTTCTGACAATGGGGCCCAATTCACTGCTGCTGAATTTCAGGCTTTCCTTAGAGCTAATCTCATCAGACATGCAACGTCTGCACCCTTTCATCCATCTTCTAATGGTCAAGCTGAATGCATGGTGAGGACAACGAAGGAGGCATTCAAGTGCATTGTCACAGGTGACTGGCATCACACATTGGCAGATTTTTTACTCTGCCAGTATTCTACACCCTGCACGGCCACAGGTAAAAGTCCTGCAGAACTACATTGGGGGAGGCATTTGATTACTAAATTGGACAGGTTGCATCCAGACAGAGTGGCAGCAGAAGCCTTTCGACCAAAGCCTCCGAGGGAGCTACACATGGGTGATTGGGTTTGGGCCAGGAACTATGGTCAAGGGAATTTATGGGTTCCTGTTCAAATAACCAAGGCATCCGGACCCCTATCTTATGAAATGGGGTTGGAGGGAGGGCGAATTGTCAGAAGACACATTGATCAACGCAGGATAAGGTTTCCAGAATGGCCAGTAAGTGAGGACTGCATCATAGGTCCCTCCAAAGGTCCTCAAGCTTGCGGCCAAGCCAGCCCTCACTTGGACCACCAGGGTTTTTCCTTCTCAGCAGAGATGGAATCTGAGGAAGAACCGGGTAGCATGGGAGTGCAACATGGAAACCCTGACAAAGCCAGCCAGCCGAACTTCAGCAACTGCTGTGCCTACTCTGCCAAATAGACTGACTCTGGGGTGGGCCAATCTGGTGAGGCCAGCCAAAGCATTTTGATTCCCCTTGACACAGGAGCACAAAGGGACATGGGTCTACCCACTGGGTAAGCTGGTAGACCACAAAGTGATGGGAACTTCAAGATGTTCCTCTAGACCACACAAGCCTCCTGTGTACCTCACAGATTACATTGTAAAATAAAGTGTTGTATAGTGTTGTAAAAACTTGTTACCACTAACTACAGAAACTTGTGCATTGTGAAACTGCCATTACTGCAATGTAAGCCTGTTCTTAGACATTGTTTAATCTCATTGTAGCCACAGTGAATTTATTATTATTTTTATTATTATCACTGCAGTTGTATGTGAGTTGACTGATAAGTATTGACAGCTGTCAAGATGAATTGCGGTTGTCATAGTCTGATCTAAGAGGGGAGGGGTGTTATATACTGGGCTTGTGGTGATACACCATGTGCATTGCTGGAGCAGACAATGGCTCTCCAGTAACCCAGACTAGCTGTCTTCTGTCCTGCATTTGGCTAGCCCCAGGCAGCAAGAATGGGTTCAAACCTATTGGCTGCCGCCTAAGGGCTAGACTTTATATTGTGGCTGGTTGCAGCCAAGTTTCAGTACAGTTCTAGCAAGAATAAAGTATGAGTTATCCTGTACTCAGCCTCATGTCATCATTCCTGCAACCAAGAGCCCATGACTTAACACTCAGGATGGAGACGATGCATTCCAGAGCAGTAAGAGGCAACTGAGCCTAGAGAAGACATTATGTGTGACAGAAAGAGGGTGAAAACACCTCCTCCCTAACAGTTCACAGAGTATATTGTGGATGCAAATATTAGAGAGCTCAATCTGGCAAGATTTTGCCTATGTCTAAACAATGAAGAACTTGGTTTGGAAGTATTACTATGTGTTATTCTTGGTCTTAAGCCTGACATGTCTCACATCTGGAGGCTACAGGATTGGGAATCTGTAAATGTTAATATTTTCCCCCAATGAACTGAATGGCCACAGGTACTGTTGTAGAATCAAGTATGCTTTCCAGCACTTGTCCTCTGTCTGGCCACACAGAATATGCTCTTTTGAACTGGATTTCATGAATAAAGGCACAAGCCTTACTAGATGCAGGAATTTTATTTATTCTATTGCCCTACTTAAGGCATTCTGTCATAGGTAAGCTAAAAGAATATTCTATATTTTCTCCGTATACAATGAACTAGAGAGAGAAGAGATAATAATAAAAAAAAAATTCCTGAGGTTGGAAGCTGTTTATCTGAATTTAAATGATAACAGGTTTTCTTATCTGACATAAGATGATTTTTTGTAATAATTTTAAAAATTGACTATGAGAAATAAATCATATCAATTCTGATTTTTAAAAATATATCTCAGGCTCCCCACCTTTCTTTTGGCTCTATTAGACTTTTAGTGCTTGTATAGATGGCCATAACTGGATGAATGTACAGGAGATCTGTGTATTTGTACCAACGTGTATGAACCTTCCTTTAAGATGAAGTCAGCAATTCCAGTTACCCTTCATAGGAAAAGTGCATGGGTTTTGCTATGCAAAATCAAGCACGAGTGGAACACAATGCCTGCCACACTGTTGAGATATAGGATGCCCATTTCATACATCTTATAATGCATACCCATATTTACCTCCATCTACTGCAGAGCAAACAGCTCACACAAACACAGAAAGGTTCTTTATAGGGGAAGCAAAAGAATAAAAATAAAACTAACTTTTCTAAATATCCCCAGGTTTGATATGCAAGATACCTGTCCCAGGCTGGCAAATTAAAAAAATTAATCCAGGATAATTGCTCCACCTTAGGCTACAGTCAAGAAACAACAAGCTGCATTCCTAGGTTGCTATGCCACCAAAAAATGATGATGTGATATCTCTTGAAGTCCTTTTCAGAGTTTCCGCTTCTTCTCTGTGATGGAATGGTAGATCTGCAGAGTCAGTGGCACAAAGCTCTTTTCTGAATTGTCCAAGAAAAATAGGGGCTCTGTGATGGTGACAGGGTCAAATTCTTCCTTCACCAACTGATTTTTGCGCTGCTTGAAAGTCCCTGTGGTCTCTAAGGCCTCCTGTGGTGAAAAGGAGAAAATCAACCCATCATTCCACTGCTCTTCTAAAGCACACCAAACATGGCAGAAGACTCCCTCATTCTCAAGTACATACTGCACTTTCTCCAGAGTGCAGTATGGGTATGGAGGATGGAGTGGATGAAGTGGAGAATTTCATTTGCACCAGATTGGTAAATAGCATATCAAATATATTGTATAAGATGGAACATTTTCCTAGTACAAGCAGCAAGGCACATCACCATCATTTAAAAAAATCCCTTTAAGTGCAACAAAAACACTGATATTATTCTCCATTTGGTGTCCAACACCAGCTTGGAAAGCTGATTTAGATTAAAAAATGATAGAAGAATTTAAATCCTTCCTACAAACCTGCTGCTTTGATTAAAACTGTGCCACATTATATATACTCTGCCTCAATTAGGCATGTTTTGCTGCAATAGTGGGATAGGTTCTTGAATTCCATCACTTACCTTGAAAACAAAGTTGAAGTATCAGCTTTATGATGAGGCAGAGGAACAGGTTACCTTAGGCAGCAGAAGCTGGGAAGTTAGAACAGGCTGCTGTAGGAAACAGTAATGTGCCACCTGGTCTTGACAAATTTAAGATGTGTGGACTTCGACTCCCAGAATTCCCCATCCAGCAATTTTGGGAGTTGAAGTTCACACATCCAGATACCAAGTTTGAGAAACACTGTATTAAGAAACCCACATCCAATCAAGGCGATAGCAGGATCAAAACCTCCTTTCACTCATGAATTCTATCTATCCAAACAGAGGGTGCTGTTTTTAATTGTTATCAATCCTAGCAAAGTTTATTCACATTATATCAACTTATTAGTAAAACAAGGAAAAAGAGAGGAGACTCACCCGGATGCGAATAAAATGAGGTATAGCATAGTTTGGCAGGTAATTCTTGGTATGTTCATATAACTGCTTTCCATCAAAGGATCTCCCTTCCTTTAATCGTATTGCTGCCATCCCAATCTTTCCTTCATGCCCTAGAAAATATCAGAATGTCCAAATGCCTTTTCAGGATAGAAAGACACAGGTTTGCACTGAAGGAATAGCAAGAGAAAATAGGTTGACTTAGCCCTTTGCCTTCCAATTGTTTTTCTCCTGTGAATTCCAGAACCCCCCTTTGGAGAGTCAGTAGGAGCCCATTCACTGTAAAATGAAGAAATAAATACTTACACAAACACTCTATTCTGAACCATATTGATGATATGTGTGTGTGGGGGGGGGGGAATCTGGAAAATTTCACTGCCAGAAATTGTAATTATATAATGGCATCTCCATTCTCAGTTTTCTGGAGGATTGTAATTGAGAGCCTAAAAGTGAAATACAGCCCATGGATTGTGAATTTAATATACCTATTCTAAGAATTTTATACACCTGTTGTAGTATAAATCGTAACTGTGCAGGATAACAACTATCATCCAGTAATTATGGCCCATTTGACTGGAAAATATCCAGCATACAGTTCAATGTAGAATCAATGTTTCAATAACTAAACACAAATTAATATTTAACTGATTTGTCCATGTAAAAAGATGATTCAAATGTTTTCTTTATTAACTTTGGCACAACACAAAAGACTTCTGAACTGATCATTCAGTCCAAATGTAATCTTAATCAAACAGATTGAAAAAGAACTCATACCCTGCTCTCTTAACTGTTCTCTAAAATCTGGCTACCAAAGACAACCTTGCAATTTTTATTTTCCTGCAACTACTATGAATCATAGTAAAATATAAATCAACAAAAGAAGGTTTGTTGCTTAACCTAGCAACCTCTATTTCTGTCTTCCTTTGAAAATAAAATCAAGAACCAAAACATCAAAATCTGAACAAAGACTAGGTAATCTTATAAGGCCGTGGTGGCGAACCTATGGCACGCGTGCCACAGGTGGCATGCAGAGACCTTTCTGTGGGCACGCACACTGTCACCCCAGTCCTAGGCCTTCAGCTGAGTTTTATAAACCTTTTCGCTTTAGGCCTCTGCCGCCATGTGCAAAAAAAAAAGGTTCAATCAATCAATTTCAACTTCTCATGGGAAAAAAAGATCTTGTAAAGTTGAAACTGATTGCTTGAACTTTTTAGTCCCACCCAGTCTGCCGTTACCATCACAGCCATGCCCAGCCAATGGGCCACTCCCACCCAATGGGCCACACCCACCCAATTGGCCACACCCACCCAGCACCTGACAATACATAAGTGGGTTTTGGGTCGCAGTTTGGACACTCGGTTTCTAAAAGTTTTGCCATCACTGTTATAAGGTGTTGGTATATGTAAATACATACCCAGAGAAACATAGATATTCAATAATCATGTAATCATTTCTAATCATTCTGCCAAAACTTAAAATCCTTACAGAACCCTTTTAGAATATGCTTGTCTTTAAACCTGTTTCCTCCCTGCCTAGGAAAGCTATTCTATAGCCATCCTACTGCCACCACTCTCCCAAAAATCTGCCTTATTCAGGAGGTTAAAAAAAAAGTAATTTGTCTAAACATTGTGTTAATTATTAAAACATTATTAAAACATCTTCTAATTCCTGACTTCAATTTTTAAGTAATCAGCACTATCTACATACATTAAAATGGCATTTTGCAATAAACTACACTTTTTACTAGCAAGTGTTGTGAACCATTTCAGAAATATTTGAGTTCACTATTATGGTTCAAGAATATAAGACCAGTGCTTTTTTTCTTAAAAAAAAAGGTGCCAGAACTCAGAGGTGCTGTCACTGGGAGCGATGCTGGTGTCTTGCTACGGCATTGCCGCCCATCCTTTGCACACCCGCCCCTGTGGCTCAGAGCCACATGCCGCGGGGATTCCCCTCCCCGCAGTTGCCATGCTGTGGCCCATGCTGAGCCCCCACCCAGAGCTGCTCCGAACCCCAACCCAGAACTGTGTTCCTCATGGCAGTGGTCTCCGGCACCAAACAGCCTCTTTCCAACCACATCTATGCAGGTATCCTTAGGGTGCCATAGTTATGGGTGAGAAATATTGGTTGCAAAGTTGGCATTTCTGGATGTAAAACAGATATTTTGGACTTATTTTTGTTTCTTTGCATGTTTGATATTTTTAAAAAGGCATATGCTACTGACTACACTTATGCATATATGTAACATCTTTTGCTAGGATACATGACCACTGCTTGTCCAGAATGTGAAAAGTGAAAGATTGTGACTAAACATAGTTTTAATGTACAGATAATACCACCAGAAATTATTTTAGCCTTTTTAATAAATGTTATTGATGTTAAGCTCACCATGGAAAACATTATATATTGTTATGTATATACTAGGTTAATTATTAAAGACTGAAGTGCAACATAACTAGATTCTAAATAATCTATTTTTCAAAACACACAACAGTCTAAACAGTAAAAGTAAAGTCCAAATTAAAAATATTTCATTCTTAAGAATTGTTTAATTTAAAGTAGTTTAGTTGTAATAGATGGTTATAGATTCAAAATAGTTTTCAAGTGTGTAGAAAAGATACCTTTTTTGTAGCATCAGCTAAATTAGACATATTACATTGAGAAAAATGTTTCTCATTTCTTTCCTCTTTATTGATTTCATTGCAGAGATGTTAACATAGGAAATAGATTATTTTGTTATCTAATTTTACCTTCCAAAAGACAGAAGCAGATGAAAAATGTGATTCTTTCCTGTTGGCTTTTTTGAATTAGCTGTTTTAGATTCTAAAAGTTTAGTTCCTAAAGAAGTAACCTTGTAAATAATTTTAATGTCCTCCTCTAGTGCAGGGTAGACAACCTTGGCTCTTTTATGACTCAAGGACTTCAACTCCCAGAAATCCTGAGCCAGCATGGCTCAGCTTGGAAACCTCTCTCTTTCCCCTCAGTGTGGCTGGCTCAGGATTTCTGGGAGTTGAAGTCCACGAGTCATAAAAAAGAGCCAAGATTGCCTACTCCTAAAGCCAATAGAGGGAGCTTTTTTTGCAAAAAAAGAAAAGGTGCCTGAATGCTGTTCTGAGCGTTTTATGAGAAAAAAAGCCCTGTATAAGACATCTAATATTTGCAATGGGAGCAACGTCTCAAAGGATTGTGACTGACAGTTCATGCAGTGTCTGTTATAATTCTGGGCATTATTCTTTTACAACCACTAAAGATAGATTTCTTAAAGAATACATTTTGATCTACCTGGCACAGGTACTCCGTATACATTTACTTCTTGAATAAATTCCAGCATAGCAAGGATTGTCTCAACTTCTGTAGTAGCCACATTCTCTCCTTTCCACCTACAATACAGTGAAAATGAAGTTATTACCACCATCTGTACACTTTTATAACTGAATTTGCCAAAATATAACTTCATTTATTACTAAAACATGATTGTAAATCTCAGGTGAAGCCATTCTGTGTTCCTTCCCAATATTGTCCCCAATTTACAGCAGATTCAGACTAGAGATTTCCTGCTTCACAAGTTATTTACTGAGCTACTTTCCCTCTTTGACATGTTCAAGCTATTGTATTTCTGTGTCTTTCTAAGTCCAGAGACCACATTCAGCTGAAGTTTGTATTTTGGAAAATTTTGCTTATTCATCACTAAAATTCTGCATTAGTTTAGCATCCATACATGCACACTGTCAGGACCCACCCCAAACCACATCTTAGGAAGACAAAAACTCTTGGAGTCAGGTTTTTAGTCCAAAAGAAATCTTTACTATGACATGCTCGGTTGTAGGAAATGAGACAGGGCTTAATGGTTCCACGATGTAAATCCTTATAAAGAGTTCCCGGTTTAACCCTCCTTAATCCCCATTTGGTCAGTCCCCCCCATCCTTCCTCTCGTATCATCCATCTCGTGGGAAAAAGGAAGTTAGGACCCTTTTGTTTATTGCTGTCTACCATGACAAAAGCCAGATGCTAGCCCCCCCTTTTGTTTCCCCAGTTCAAAAGGCTTCTCCTTTCCTTTGAAATGCCTATTGCCGGTTCAATACACATCTATCCTCTTCTCTTCGGGAGATGGCAGAATCCACGGGATATGTTTGAAACATTTCATTTATGAATATGATATAAATGGATTCTGACAGTCCGCTCTCCTTAGAAGAAAGATGTGTCCATCTGTAGGGGGAGAAAAGAAAAGAGAAGGAAAAAAAACATGTGTAAATGTTAACTCGGTTTGTTTGGATATTCTGTATGAAATCTCTTAAGCAGCTTTGGTGCTTTAACGTGGTGTTTGCTGACCCATTCATTTTCTGAGGAGGGGAGGTGTTTCCAAGCCACTAGATATTGAGTTGTTCCATGATGTCTCCTGGAATCCAGAATTTCCTTCACCTCGAAATGTTGTTCTCCTTCCACCATGATGGGAGGTGGTGGTGGTGGAATTTTTGTTCGTAGGGGAGATTGTTGTTCTCTCTTTATTAGACTGCAGTGAAAGATTGGGTGTATTCGTCTAAGATTTTTAGGTAGTTCTAATTCAACTGTTACTGGGTTTATGATTCTTTTAATAGGAAAAGGTCCAATGTATTTTGGTCCTAGTTTTTTACAGGGTTGGAGAGACTTAAGGTATTTTGTAGACAGATATACCATCTCTCCCACCTTGAACGGTGTGGGATCAGATCTTTTCTTGTCTGCCTGTGTCTTGTGTGCTAATCTAGCCTCTGTTAATGCTTTTCTGACAATAGGCCAGGTGTATTGTAACTGAGCAATCCATTCCTTTAGTTCTGGAATTACCGGTTCTTTTGGAGTTAGATCAGGTATGGGGTTGAAGCTCTGGCCTGTGGCTACTTGAAAAGGAGTGTAACCTGTGCTGGAGTGAATTGCGTTGTTATATGCCACTTCTGCGAAAGGCAGCAGGTCTGTCCAATTGTTCTGCTGAAAATGTACATAACATCTTAAATATTGTTCAAGTACAGAGTTAGCCTTTTCTGCTTGCCCATTACCCTGAGGGTGATGACTAGATGTCAGTCCTTGGGTGGTTCCTAACAGAGATAAAAATTCCTTCCAGAATGCTGAGGTAAATTGCACCCCCCTGTCAGATATGATGCGTTGTGGTGCCCCATGCAATCTGTAAATATGTTGTACAAAAAGTTTTGCTAATGCTTTTGCAGTAGGAATTTTTGGGCAAGGTATGAAATGGACTTGCTTAGAGAACAGATCAGTAACAGTCCAGATAACGGTGTTTCCGTTGCTTTCTGGTAGTTCCACAATAAAATCCATGGCTATTTCTTTCCATGGGGCTGAGGGATTCGCCACTGGTTGTAACAGTCCTGGCGATTTCCCTTGTAACCTCTTGGCCATTGCGCAAATTTGACAGCTACCCACATAGCTTTCTATGTCCTTTTTCATAGATGGCCACCAAAATTGCCTTTTAGTTAAGTGTAAGGTTTTTACAAAGCCAAAGTGTCCTGCTGATTTTGTATCATGGCACAGTTGCATGAAATTGATTCTCTGTGTGGCCGGTATATATAGCTTCTCCCCCACCCACGGCAGTCCATCTTTAATTGTGCACACATGTTTATTTTTCTGGAACCATTCATCACTTTCCAAAGATTTCCTGAATTCTATTCCAGTTTGGCTATCTACCTTCGGCTTCATTTTTTCTTGTGCCCTGGTGGTGACTGGTGCTGCCAGTTGTTGTTCCGGTACAAGTGGTTTAAAGTCAGTAACTCTTGTGCTGTTATATTGGGGCATGCGGGATAATGCATCTGCCAGGAAGTTCTTTCCCCCCGGTAAGTGTTTGAGAGTGAAATTGAATCGGTGAAAGTGTTGGGACCAGCGGGCTTGCTTAGGAGTGAGCTTCCTGGGCGTTTTTAGTGCTTCTAAATTTTTGTGGTCAGTCCAGACTTGGAAAGGTATTTTATTTCCTTCCAAAAATTGACGCCAAGTTAATAATGACCACCTTAATGAGAATGCTTCCTTCTCCCATATTGGCCATCGTTGTTCTGTTTCTGTAAGTTTCCTGGATGTATATGCGCAAGGTTGCAACGCCCCCTCATCATTTTCTTGTAGTAATACGGCTCCGACTGCTACGTCGCTCGCATCTGCCTGTATTACAAAAGGTTTGTTGGGATCTGGGTGTTTAAGTACAGGTTCCGCAGAAAAGAGTCTCTTTAGCCTCTCAAATGCTGCTTGACATTCCATTGACCATTTCAGAGGCTGGCTGGGTTTCACGGGTGACCCCCCCTTCGTTTTCAACAAATTTGTGAGGGGCATGGCTATTTGGCCAAATGCAGGGATGAATTGGCGGTAGAAATTTGCAAACCCCAGGAAACTTTGCAATTGCTTCCGTGTGCGGGGGGGTGCCCACTCTAGTACTGCCCTGACCTTCTCTGGGTCCATTTCGATGCCCTCTGGGGATATGCGATATCCCAGGTAGTCGATTTTTTCCTGATGAAATTCACACTTCGATAATTTAGCATATAAATGGGCAGCTCGCAATTTCTTCAGGACTGCTCTGACTAGTTTGATATGTTCCTCTTTGGTTTCTGTGAAGATAAGGATGTCATCGAGGTAAACCAGGACCCCCTTATATAGGTGCTCTCTCAGTACGTCATTAATTAATTGCATAAAGACTGCGGGGGCCCCTTGCAGTCCAAATGGCAATACTTTGAATTGATAGCACCCCATTGGGCAGTTGAATGCAGTTTTCCATTCGTCTCCTTCCTTAATCCTAATACGGTAGTATGCTTCCCTCAGGTCTAGTTTGGTAAAAATCTTTCCTTTCGATAGGTGGGATAGCATATCCTTCATTAAAGGAAGGGGGTATAGATTACATTCACTAATTGTATTTAGGTTCCGGTAATCCACAACCAAACGAAAGGAACCATCCTTCTTCTCCCTGAACAGAACCGGGGCGGCTACTTTGGGTTTGGCGGGCTCAATAAATCCTCTTTCTAAGTTTTTCTTTATGAATCTTTCCATTTCTGCCATTTCCCTTGGGCTCATGGCATACATCCTGGGTTTTGGGAGTTTTGCCCCAGGTTTGAATTCTATGGTGCAGTCTGTGGGGTGGTGGGGGGGGAGCTCATCTGCTCTTTCCTCACTGAAAACCTCAGCCAGGTCCCTGTATTCCTCCGGTATCTCTGTTAGCCCCTTCTCTTCCCCCACTGCTGCTTTTTCCTCCCTCTGGGTTGGGGGGGTGTTTGGGGGTTTTACGTTTTCCTGTTCCCCTTTTGGGAAGTTGAGTTCTGCAGTCCTCCAGTTTATCCCGGGGTTCCATTTCTTCAGCCATTTCAGTCCTAAAATCATTGGGCATGCCATGCCTGGGGCCACTATAAATGTTATGTCTTCCTCATGGGACCCCAGGGACATGTGGAGTGGTAGAGTGGCTAGGGTAGCTGGTCCCCCCCCCTGCTATAGACCCGTCTAATTGACTGAAGGAGATTGGTTGTTTTAGCCTCCTCACTGGGATGCTCAGTTCCTCCACCAGCGTTGGGCTGATGAGGCAGCGGATGCAGCCAGAGTCTATCAAAGCTTTTATTTCATTGGCTTTTGGTGCAGAGGAAGCTAATATAGTTACTGTCTTAAGTATGGGTGGAAGAGGTCCACTTACCAAAGGTTCTCCCTCTGAGCTGTCTTCCGAGGTGTCCACCGCCCCTGCAGTGTAGGCCGGAGTCCAATCCCAGGTTTTGGCAGAAATTGTGGACTCTACAGCCTCTGTCCCCTTCATGGAAGATTCTTTTGGGTTGCCTTGAGACTTCCCCAGCTTTTTGGAAGATGGTGCCTCTGTTTTGCGTGGAGGGGCTTTCGAACGACATTCTGCAGCACGGTGGCCCTCTCTCCCGCAATTGAAACATCCCTTTGATTTTTTAGCCGTGGCCGGTGGGTTTTCCCCCTCACGTGTTTGCTCGAGTGGCGGGCGGCCCCATGGTTTTCCTCTGCGTTGTCTTTTCAATAGGTCTATTTCCACTTCCTCTGCCAGGACATACCAGTCATCGAGATGGTAGGGGACTCCCCGAGGCAGGCAAGCATCATACAGGTCGTAGTTTAGACCGTCTTTGAAATGGCTGAGGAGGATGTCTTCTGGCCAGTTCAGCTTGCTGGCGATGGCTCGGAATTCTTGGGTATATTCGGCCACTGTTCTCCTGCCCTGCCTCACCGTCTTGATTCTCTCCCGGGCCTTCCGGTCAGCCAAAGGGTCCTCGAATCGTCGCCTCAAGGATGACATGAATCGGTTGAAGTCGTTGAGTTCTGGGGCGTTGGAGTCATGCAGGTTCACCACCCAGTCTGCGGCCGTCCCGTCCAGGGCAGATTGCACAATTCGGATGCGTGTTTTGTCACTGGGGATGTCCCGTCCGTACTCTTCCATGTAGCTGAGGACTTGGGTTAGGAAAAATCCCAGTCGTGATGGCTCCCCCTTGAATTTTGCTTCCAGGGGTGGGAATCTTTGGCTGGATCGTTGTCTGCGCCGCAGAGTGTATCGCTCCTCATCTCGATCCCCATCTGTGGGTCTGGGGGGGGGTACCGCTGAGTCAGCGGCTCCTGTTCCATTGGACAGCCCTGGGGTTTCAGGTGTTGGATTCCTTCCGTTACCCCTCCAGTTGCGACCCCAGGTGTTGTGGTTTCCAGCTCTCTCCTCCCTTAGTGAGCTCAGGGTTGTTTTCATCAAGGCAATAGCTTTTTCCAGAATCCGCTCTTCCTCACTGGCGTGCAGGGAGTTCTCCATCTCTTGTTTCCATTCCGGTTGGTGGTCGCTCCGTCTCAGGGTCACTTCTCTCGAAGCCTTTTCCCACTCACTTTTCCTTCCAACGCCCATCGACCACCGGGGTTTTTGTTTGTGCTGCTCCGCCGTTTCCTCCCAGGAGGAATATGATGCTTCAGCTTCCCAATGTTTCTGGGAGTTCGGCTGGGAGGAAGGCTCCTTCTCCGTGGGGCTTTCTTCCCTTCTTGCTTCATCGTCAGACATCATATTTATTTGCAAAGTCCCCCGGTAAGGTTCTTCTTCCCGGGTTGACTTTCGTTGCAAGCCCTATCTAATGTCAGGACCCAGCCCAAACCACGTCTTAGGAAGACAAAAACTCTTGGAGTCAGGTTTTTAGTCCAAAAGAAATCTTTACTATGACATGCTTGGTTGTAGGAAATGAGACAGGGCTTAATGGTTCCACGATGTAAATCCTTATAAAGAGTTCCCGGTTTAACCCCCCTTAATCCCCATTTGGTCAGTCCCCCCCATCCTTCCTCTCGTATCATCCATCTCGTGGGAAAAAGGAAGTTAGGACCCTTTTGTTTATTGCTGTCTACCGTGACAAAAGCCAGATGCTAGCCCCCCCTTTTGTTTCCCCAGTTCAAAAGGCTTCTCCTTTCCCTTGAAATGCCTATTGCCGGTTCAATACACATCTATCCTCTTCTCTTCGGGAGATGGCAGAATCCACGGGATATGTTTGAAACATTTCATTTATGAATATCATATAAATGGATTCTGACACACACATAAAAATAATAATAAAATAAATATAATAAAATAAAATAATAAAAAGAGGGAAGGAAGGAAGGAAGGAATTGTTTATAATGTGACTCTGTCCTGTTAAGGTTCTCAGGTCATATCCAGATATATGGAATGCAGATTTTGCAGACAAAAGGTTGCATATTGTTGTATTCAGTTCTTGTTCCTGGGCACGAACTGGAAATGAAGCCAGTTTTAAAAAGCCTTTTCTGGGTGTCATTCGCTTCTGCCACTATGCCCACAGTAATGGCCAGGCATGCTGCTTTTATAGTGATTAGCACTGTTGAATATTCGGTTCTTGAAGGCATTAAGCAAGACGAGGTGTTCAAACAGCAACGTTTATTCCAACTCAGAACAAAACAGAAGCAAGCTAATAGCTGCTGCACAGCTATTTATATGGTTAGCCTCTAGGTGGTGACCAATAGGTTTAAAGAAGCAGTTGCCCACCCCAAACCTGATTAACAGCCTGGAGATAGCAAGTCTAGCTCAGCCCAGCAACCATTACATAACACACACAGAAAGTAGGTCAGCCATTAAGCAAGCAGCCAGACATAAAGCAAGTGAAACAAACAGATAAGGCCAATACATTACACCCCTTCCCCCTAGATAGCACAAACTCTCATTTGTTTTACATAATCTTGCAGATACTTAGGTGGCCTTCATGACCATTCAGAATATCTAGGGATTACAGGGATCTCCCGGTCTACCTGCTTGCCTGCCAGGCTGGTACACCAGGGCTCTGATGTTCAGTGCAGTCGCAGTGACTCGAGTCCCTTTGGCTGGCCTGTCCCGGTTGGCCCAAGCCAAAGTCCAATTGTGCAGTGAAGTCTGCAGGGCTGTCTCTCAGTTCAGTTTGTGTGTCCTGATCTGTGTTTGGAAGATGCTCTTCTAAAGCCATCCCCCCGTCACCATGAACAAGAGTTCTTTCAGAGCAGGCAAGCTGCTCTGTTGAACTGCTGTCCTGTGGAGGCTGTGTTTATCCCTCTTGGAAGTCCTGAGCTAGCGACTGATCTGCTAGCCGTTGATGTGGCTGATCAATGTGCCGGCGAATGACTTGCCCATTTTCCAGGACCACCTCATGGGAGAGTGGCCCTGATACCTTAACAACCTTTTCTGCCACCCACAAGCCCCTTGCCCGTACTTCCGGGTCCACACCCGGTCACTCACTTGTAAGTTTCTTGGTGCCTTGGGCTGTGCAGTGTCTGAGGTAACTCTGTCAGGGTTCGTCCTGACCAGTTTGGTGATCAAACGCCTGCCCCAATGAAGCTCAGCTGGGCTTTTGTCCATGGTGGTGCAGGGTGTTGTGTGTTGGCAGAGTAGAAAATCAGCCAGCCTGTGGTACCAATCCCCTGTGACAATTCATTTCAGGGATTCCTTGGTTGTGTGGACCATGCATTCTGCTTGACCGTTCAATGATGGGTGAAAGGGAGCTGACGTGGCATGTCTTATAAGGTTTGCTTTGAGGAAGGCCTGGAATTCTGAAGTGGTGAACTGGGCCCCGTTGTCAGAGACTAAGACGTCTGGAGGCCCATGTGTTGCAAATAGTTTCTGCAGCACCTGAATGGTCCTAGCAGTAGTCATAGTGGATATTGGTACTACCTCTAACCATTTAGAGTGGCTGTTGATCACTATTAAAAACAGTTGTGCCTGAAAGGGCCTGGCAAAATCAATGTGGATTCTTGACCATGGTATGTGTGTGTTTTCCCGGTGGACAGGGGCCTGTGGCATCTCCTGTCTGGATTGTTGACATGTATAGCAACCATGTACTTGGGGCTCGATAGCTTTATCTAGCCCTGGCCATCAGAGGTAGCGCCTTACCAGTGCCTTCATCTGGACTATTCCCAGATGGCCTTCATGCAGAGACTGAAGAACCCTGGGTTAATAATGAGCTGGGGACTATGACTCTACTACCCCAAAGAATGCACCCTTTATGAGCTGAAAGCTCATCTTTCCTCATGAAGAAACTTTGAAATTCAGGCCCCAGACATTTGTCCCCCCATCCTGTGTGAACCCAAGTTAGCATGCAGCAAACTGTTTTGTCAGCTGCTGTCTCAGCAGCTACGTCTCCAGCATAGAGAGGAGACTCTGGCAAGTCCTGTATGGCTAAAATGTGTGCAGCCGGAGCCGGATCTGGCTCCATATATGGCAAGGGCAATCTGCTAAGGCTGTTTGCATGCCCCATTTCTTTGCCCGGTTTGTGACTCAGCCTGTAGCTATAGGCTGAAAGGAATATAGACCACCTCAGCATTTGAGGGGACAGAATCTGAGGTGTCTGCCTGTTCATAATGAACAATCCTAGCAGTGGCTTGTGGTCTGTGAAGACCATGAAATGGCGGCCATACAAATAGCCATGGAACTTTTTAACCCTGGGCACAATGGCCAAGGCCTCCTTGTCAATCTGCACGTAATTACGCTCAGCAGAAGACAGGGTCCTTGAATAATAAGCGATGGGAGAATGTTTCCCATCAGCTGACAGATGGCTCAACACAGCCCCAACCCCATATGGTGATGCATCACATGCGGTGCAAACTGGCAGCTTTTCATTAAAATGCGTGAGCATTGAGTTTGAGGATAGCAGTGATTTGACTGCCTGGAAACTTCTTTCGTGGACATTGGTCCACTGCCACTGACTGTTTTTGTCTAAGAGCCAGTGTAACGGCTCTGCCACTGCGGCCTTATTTGGGAGGAACGCATGATAAAAATTAAGAAGGCCCAAGAAGGCTTGAAGCTCCCCTTTGGACATAGGGCTTGGTGACTGCTGAATCGCTTTCAGCTTTGAATCTGCAGGATGAATACCATCAGCATCGATGCAGAATCCTAGGAACTCAGTTGACTGTACCCCAATCTTGCATTTCTCCTTTTTTAACTTAAGTCCCGCTGTGCGGAACTGATGAAGGACAGCTCTAAGCCATTCAGCCAGGACTTCTGTAGACTCTCTGGCAATGAGTACATCAGCAAAGTAGTGGCAAACCCCCAGAATATCCTTGAGCATACGTTCCATCATTCCCTGGAAAATTCCTGGGGCTACATTCACCCCAAACTATAGGTCTTGACCTTGAAGACCTCCCAATGGGTAACATTGGTTTGGGCAGCTGCTGTGGCCTCATCCACTGGCAGATGTTGATAGGCCTGTGCCAAATCTAATTTAGCGAACACCTGGCCTCCCTGCAAAGATGCCAAAATATGGCTGACAACTGGCACTGGGTATGCGTGCTGTCAAAGTGCCCAGTTAATGGTGCACTTATAGTCAGCACATATGCGTACTTCTCCATTGGCCTTAAGTGGCATTACAATGGGGGTCTCCCACACCCCACTGTCTACGGGCTGTAATACCCTCTGACTGACCAGATAATCCAGCTCTGCATCGATTTGGGCTTTAAAGCAAAAGGCACTCGATGACGCTTGACCCTGATTGGCTTTACCAGGGGATCAAGCTTGAAGGCTATCGGAGGGCCCTTGTACTCTCCAAGGCTTGGACTGAAAACATCTGCGAACTCTTGGCAGACTGAAGACAAGTTTGCCCCCTGTGTCTGGTGAATGCTGGTTACTTGGATGCCCAATGCATCAAACTAATCAAGCCCTATGTGGCTCGTGCATTGGCCTTCCACCACAAAAAAATCTAGTGGGCCAGTAAACCCCTTGAATTTCACTGAAAATGAGGCTTCACCCTTGACTGCCACTCGGGAGTTTTGGAACTCTGTTAGCAAAATGTTAGAAGGTCAAAGTTTGACCCATCTGTTGCTGCGGTTGCATATGTGCCGGAAGGTTCCAAAGGAGATGATGGACACAGTTGAGCCTGTGTCCAGTTCCATTTTGTATGGAACTCCCTGAAGCTCGACTTGCAGTCAAAGTTTCTGCTTAAGGAGTCGGTGGGCACCTCTCCTGAATGAGTCTTCCTGCTGACAGTCCTTCTGGCGACCTCAGCAGAGGGCGATGATGTGGCCTGGTTTTCCACATACCCGGCACATTGCTGTTTGGAATTGGCATTCCATGCATTGATGGCAGCTTCTGTAGCCCATGCACCTAAGGAATGGAACTGCCTGGTCAGCTGACCTAGGTCCATTCTCCTGATGCCTCTGTAGCTTGTCGAGCAGAACCCTACTCAGTGTTGCCCCAGGGCCCCGGTAGCTCTCCTGAATGAGTCTTCCTGCTGACAGTCCTTCTGGCGACCTCAGCAGAGGGCGATGATGTGGCCTGGTTTTCCACACACCCAGCACATTGCTGTTTGGAATTGGCATTCCATGCATTGATGGCAGCTTCTGTAGCCCATGCACCTAAGGAATGGAACTGCCTGGTCAGCTGACCTAGGTCCATTCTCCTGATGCCTCTGTAGCTTGTCGACTTCTTAGTCGGAGTTGGTGTCTTCCATTCGCTCAGCGTCCTCGTGGTGGATGGCTTCGGTGCTTGGCATGCTTCTAGAGGGCCGCAGTGCCTTAATGGCCCCTCTGGCAGCTTTGTCCGCCATGACCTCCTTCAAGGCCTGTTGTAACGAGAGATTCTCCTTAGCAAAAAGTTTTTGTTGGAGCTCTCAATTCCTGAGTCCGCAGACTAAGTGGTCTCTTCGTCTCTCTTCCAAATTGGTGAAATTGCATAGTCGGGACGCTTGACAAAGGGCGGCAATGAATTCTATAGCTGACTTGCTGGGCTGTTGCTCCCGCTGCTCAAAGGTGTGCCTCCATGCTATAACTGTCAATTTTCGCTCAAAATGATCTTGGAGCTTCTTCTTCAAGTCCGTGTAAGTGATGGACTCTAGCAGCACCAGGGCGACCAAGTTCTCAGTTATATTGAAGGTGGCTGGGCCGCACACACAGAGGAGGGTCGTGGCCAACTTGATTTGCATGGAGGTAGTTTTCTACACAGGACATGTAGGATGTCCAACTTTCTGGATGGGACACATCAAATCCTTCGAGCTTCCCAACCTTTGCCATGGCGAGTTGCCTTCATTTCTCGTGTTGCCTTGTGCTGCTGGCTTCTGCATAGGCCCTAGGATGGATCCTTAGGGCAGGGTGGTCTCCAGCGTGGTTTGCTAGGCAGACCGAGGTGGGGAACGTAGTTCCTGCCAGGCTCTGGAGCTGGCCTCACCCCCTAGTGACTTCAGGTTCTTACGATGAAGCAGCACATCCCACCTTTGTCGCCAGTGTTGAATATTCGGTTCTTGAAGGCATTAAGCGAGACAAGGTGTTCAAACAGCAACAAGTTTATTCTAACTCAGAACAGATCAGAAGCAACCTAATAGCTACTGTGCAGCTATTTATACGGTTGGCCTCTAAGTGATGACCAATAGGTTTAAAGAAGCAGTTTCCCACCCCAAACCTGATTAACAGCCTGGAGACAGCAAGTCTAGCTCAGCGTAGCAACTGTTACATAATAATAATAATAATAATAATAATAATAATAATAATAATAATAATAATAATAATAATAATAATAATGATAATGATAATGATAATGATAATGATAATGATAATGATGATAATAATAATAATAATAATAATAATAATAATAATAATAATAATAATAATAATAATAATAATAATAATAATAATAATAATAATAATAATAATTTTATTTGTATACCGCCCTTCTCCCAAAGGACTCAGGGAGGTGAACAGAGCAATACATGTTAAAAGACAAGAATACAAAAATTAAAAGAGATTAAACAAGATGCCCAAGAACTATAACAATAAGTTAAAATACATAAAAAGCAATAAAACCCAAACCCATCACCCATCACCCATCAGGCCAGGCCGGCTTGTTCGAACAGGTAGGTCTTTAGGCTGCGCCGGAAGGAGCGAAGGTCAGGCGCCATCCGGAGCTCAACCAGAAGATGGTTCCATAAATCCAGCGCACCCACAGAGAACGCCCTCCCCCTGGGGGCCACCAGTCGACATTCTTTGACCAGTGGCACCCTGAGGAGGCCCTCTCTGTGGGAGCGCACTGGGCGGAGGGAAGTTGATGCCGGCCGCAGGTGCTCCCTGAGGTATTCCAGACCCATGCCATGAAGGGCTTTGTAGGTCATTACCAGCACCTTGAATCTCACATGGAAGACAACTGGGAGCCAATGCAGCTCGCGGAGCAGGGGTGTAACATGGGAGTATCAGGAAACTCCCAACACAACTCTCACGGCTGCATTCTGTACCAGTTGGAGCCTCTGAGTGGTCCTCAAGGGCAGCCCCATGTAGAGAGCGTTGCAGTAGTCCAAACGAGAGGTCACGAGTGCATGGGTGACAGTACGCAAGGCATCCCGGTCTAGATAGGGCAACAACTGGCGCACCAGGCGAACCTGGGCGAAGGCCCCCCTAGTCACATTTACTATATGATCTTCTAAAGAAAGCTGTGAATCTAGGAGGACTCCCAAGTTGCGAGCCCTATCTACAAGGGGGTAATAACTCACCCCCCATAGAAAGAGATGGAATATTCTGAATATCCTGAGATGCCAGTACGCACAGCCACTCAGTCTTGTCAGGGTTGAGTCGAAGCCTGTTCCTCCCCATCCAGACCCGAACCGCCTCCAGGCAACAGGACATCACGTCGAGGGCATCACTGGGGTGGTTTGGGGACGAAATGATAAGCTGGGTATCATCAGCATACTGATGATACCCAACTCCAAAACCACGAATGATCTCACCCAGCGGCTTCATATAGATGTTGAACAGGAGAGGCGAGAGGACCGACCCCTGAGGAACTCCACAAGCAAGAGGCCTCAAGGTCGACCTCTGTCCCCCTGCCAACACCGACTGCGAACGTCCCAGGAAATAGGAGGAGAACCACTGAAGAACCGTGCCTCCCACTCCCAATCCCCTGATACGCCGCAGCAGGATACCATGGTCGATGGTATCGAAGGCTGCTGAGAGGTCTAATAGGACTAGGACAGAGGAATATCCCCTGTCCCGAGCCCTCCAGAGATCATTCACCAGAGCGACCAATGCCGTCTCCGTGCTGTACCCGGGCCTGAAGCCCAATTGGTACGGGTCTAGATAATCCGCTTCATCCAGAACCAGAGGGAGCTGATGCGCCACCACGCTCTCAACAACCTTCGCAAGAAAGCGAAGGTTGGAGACCGGACGAAAGTTATTTAACACAGTTGGGTCCAAGGCAGGCTTCTTGAGGAGAGGTCTCACCACCGCCTCCTTCAAGACAGCATAACACACAGAGAAAGTAAGTCAACCTTTAAGCAAGCAGTCAGATATAAACCAAGTGAATCAAACAGATAAGGCCAATACATTACAAGCACAGCCCTCCATTGGTGGACTCCCACCCTTCTTTTTCTCTTCCACCAACCCCTAGAAAAGAGACCGCCCAGCAGCCCAGCATACAATGGCTGCTGAAAGGAAAACACACACTGGCCAATTGGAATAGCAACTTTAATATATGACAGAATAAAAAGTAGCAGGCAGGCAGGACTGTCTTGTTTGCTCCAAAAAAGAGGAAATGTCAATTTAAAAACCAGGAGTCCATAAGCTCTAATCCTGCCTTAATTATGAAAGACATCTGGGTGACTTTAGACCAGTCATTCTCTCTCAGTCCAATCCTCCTCACAAGGTTGTTGTTGTAGGGAAAATAGGAGAAAGAAGAATTTTTAGGTATGTCTGCCACCTTGACTTATTTATTAAAATGCTAAGAAGGTGGGAGTAAACAGAGTGTACAGATCAGCTTTTAGTGGAACTCACCGGAAAGTATCTCCCACTCGGTCCTGGAAATATATAAATCCATCGTGGTCTTGCATCAAGAGGTCACCACTGTTAAAGTAGCTGTCTCCTTTCTCTAGGACATCCTGAAGAACCTTCGTTTTTGTTTTCTCAGGATCTCCTGCATAGCCATAGAAGGGAGTCCTTGTGGTGATCTTGGCTACTAGTAAACCTGTTTCACCTGCAATTCGGAATCAATTAATCAGTTAATATTCATTCTTAAGCAAGGACAATATTTCCACTTATTTCCATTTCTAGAAAAGATTCTAAAACATTTCCAGCAATAATCAAAGACTGTTTTACTCATTTAGTTTGGTAAATTAATAAAAGCAATATCTCAATATGTATATATGTATATATGTATATATGTATATATGTATATATGTATATATGTATATATGTATATATGTATATATGTATATATGTATATATATGTGTGTGTGTGTGTATATGTGTATATGTGTGTATGTGTGTGTATATGTGTATATGTGTGTGTGTGTGTATATATATATATATATATATATATATATATATATATATATATATATATATATATATATATATATATATATATATATATATATATATACGCCAGGGACGCGGTGGCTCAGTGGGTTAGGACGCTGAACATGTCGATCGGAAGGTCGGCAGTTTGGCGGGTCGAATCCTGAGTGCCGCGTAGCAGAGTGAGCGCCTGTTACTCGTCCCAGCTTCTGCCAACCTAGCAGTTCGAAAGCATGTAAAAATGCAAGTAGAAAAATAGGGACCACTACGGTGGGAAGGTAACAGCGTTCCGTGCGCCTTTGGCATCTAGTCATGCCGGCCACATGACCACGGAGACGTTCTCGGACAAGCGCTGGCTTGGACAAGCGCTGGCTATGAAACGGAGATGAGCACCGGCCCCTAGAGTCGGAAACGACTAGCACACATGTACTGTATATATATATATGTGTGTGTGTGTGTGTGTGTGTGTGTGTGTTAAATGTTTGTTAAGCATTCAGAATATACTTGCTTAGTCCCAGACACGGGACAAATCTTATTTCCTGTTTCAGCCTAGCCCAAGGCCATCTACAGGCAGTAGCCACAGCAGTGGCAGCTCATATTTGTGTAACGAGCCAAAAAATGTATATATATATATATGTGTGTGTGTGTGTGTGTGTGTGTGTGTGTGTGTGTGTGAAATGTTTCTAATTCTCAAAAGTAATAAATTACATTCAAGCAGTTGCTTTTATGTAGAGGAAAGTAGGGTTCTAGAAAAGCTAACTTAATATAGCCTTCTTACTGGTAGCCCAACAGTTATGAAGCTTTCTTCAAATTGATTGATGCAGCCTTTTCTACTGAAAGGGTTACACTTGCTTAATTCCCTTTTTTAAGCTCATGAACAGACATTTTTCTAAACCTGTACAGATAGTCTTTGACTTACGACCACAATAGAGTCCAAAATTTCTGTTGCTAAACGAAAGATTTGATAAATGACTTTTGCCCCATTTTACAACCTTTCTTGCCACGCTTGTTAAATGAATCATTGCAGATGTAAAATTAGTAACACTAACTTCAGTAGTTTCCTCCTTGACTTTTCTTGTTAGAAGGTTGCCAAAGGGAACCACATGACCCTGGGACACTACAATCTTCATAAACATGAGTCAGTTATCAAGCATCTGAATTTTGATCACGGGACCATGGGGATGCTGCAGTGGTTGTTAGTATAAGTCACTTTTTCAGTGCCATTGCAACTTCAAGTGATTACTAAATGAACTGTTGTTAAATCAAGGACTATTTGTACGATCTTATGAATCATTAAATATGAATTTGACTCTTAGAAGTGGTTCCTAAATGGTTTAAGAGAATTATTAAAATGGATCAGTGTAACAGTTCACAAAATCAACAGAGGCAGGCATGATAAAAAATGGAATATTGCTGGATTTCTTCATTTGAGAATCCAGCTCCAGTCTAGACTTTGGAGGAAAAATCCAGCAAACCCTATGCTGCCTCCTTCTTGCATTTGGTGCCAAAGAACATTGAAATCTAAAAGGAAATTTTGATTGGTGCAACTTATTCTGTCTTTGCATCTCTTGCTAGCAGGGCTTTTTTTCTCATAGAACGCTCAGAACGGAGTTCCGGCACCTTTTTTAGATGGAACCTTGTAGGATAGGCAAGGTGGGTTGTATGACGTGTGTGAGTTCCGGCACCTTTTTCATTTACAAAAAAAGCACTGCTTGCTAGTAGACTATGAATATGTAACCATTTTCCAGAGAAAATTAATAGAAAATTTAACAGTAGAATAACAAGCTCTTTCCTCCTCTCCCGAAAAGGTCAACCATGTTTGAACAGTCAACTAAAATTCATAAGTACGCATTGCCAGGACCTAGATCCCATGATGTGACTACTTATCAATTGATATAAATAGTGCTGGGTGATTCTGTTAATAGTCTACTCAGCCATCATGAATAGTCTACTCAGCCAGGAGACGAAGGGGCTGCTGCTTTATTTTCTTTGCCTTATATTTTTTGCTTCCTGCCCCAACCAAAGGGAAGGAAAAAGTCCATGTTCATGTTTCACTCCCTTCTAGTGGCTACAGGCATGAAAAATGAAAGAGCAATAAAAACATTATATTCTATTTTAAACCCATCCAGGTTAGTAGTCATCACATGTGTCACATTAACAAATGAATGGTGTACAATTCGAGGGGGAGACTTGACCTTTGATTGGGACCAAGATGAAAACAAAATTATACATTTAATAGTTCTGTATTTATCACACTGAAAGGTCTGAGGCTGCAAGATATATGGCCACAGGTGCACTTGAGTGCTGCACAGTATATAGGAGAAAAGTTAGGATACATTCTAATGTGCATAACTGATCTGGGCCTTTTGTATTGAAAAACCTAGGCTCAAGGGTAATGCTAGTTCCAAACACATCTCTAAAAAGAGGCCACAGCTTTGCTGGAGGATCAGTTTTTCTGTCACTTAAGTCATCTAGTTTGGTAGCACCTTTTCCAACCAGATTTATTAAAAGGCTATAGGCAATTGTGAGCTTAACTCACTTCATTGGATGCACAGAGCATCCTAGGAAATTAAAATGCTCTGACATCACTTACACTTGTCTATTATGTCTTATGTCTATTAATTATTTTTCACAAAGTTTGTCTGTTTATCCTATCCAGAACCCACAAAATTATTGTTAGCAAATAATGGGATATATTATATTAGAAGAAACACATGTGAAGACAGTTTTAACCTTGTGTTTATTTGTTGAGGTCTGTGATGGTCCTGTTGGCGTAGTTGTAAAAGTGGGGGACAAAATAAAATCAGACTCTGCAATAAACTCAGATATCAGTTTTCTTCTGATTTTTGCCATCACAATCTAACATAAACATTTTCTACAATATCAAGTCTTTATTTCACATGGAAAAAAGAGATATGGTACTGATCTGGGTTGTTTTGATTGTTGTAGCTATTGGAAAGCAACTGGATGTGCACAGACTTGTTTACATAATTGCAATGCTTGCAGAGAACTTATGACTGATTAGTACATACCCTGTCTAAGCCAATAATTGAGCACAGACTCAGTCAATCTTTTCCTGACTAGCAACAGCTGCCTCTCTCCACTGCTCAGATTCACATGAAACATGTAAACTTCATTTTTCCTCCATAAAACAGGAAAAAATAAACTGCTGGCTTTTGTGAATTTATCATCTGTAATCTCCAGAATAACACATTTTAATCTCTTTTCCCAGGCATGAAGTACAACCTTCATGTTGGTATCCCAAGAGATGGGAGGTAGAATGAATCAGACTTCTCCAGAGGTTTCATGTGACCACTTCCATGAAACTGAACATGCAACTCATTCACTGCTGTGACCAACAGACCTGTTCAGTGGAAAGCTCATACGGGGCATTGAGACAATTAAGGACTTAACTCCTAAGGTCTGTATATGACCATTGGCAGGGAGGGGAATACCTGTTTCAGCTTTGGAAGTAGCCCATAACTTTGCTTTCGCAAAGTCCAATTCATGTCCAAATATAAATGTTATTAACATACCTGGGGCCACCGGGACACAGAATCCTTTTTCATTCCTCACAACCTCATTCTGGTCAATATCATACTGAATTATTTCAAATTTTGTCATTTTCTGGAGCAGAACAGACAAAAATTGGTAAGAGCCATAAGGCAGAAATTCTAAGCAACTTCAGCAGCTTGTATGTTACAAAGCACCCTGCAACTCTTTGTGTGTCCCTAGGGAAAATATTCCCAATTTGGTGACTGCTAAATGATAGAATAATGACATTTTGTACTTTTATCCAAAAATTAGAATTAATACTGGTGGGTGGTGATTTTGGGGTATTTTTACTTTATGTTTTAAAATAGAAATCCCTGAAGGAAACAAAACCCATAAATTGCATCCTTGCCATTTCTCCTTCAGGATACCAATTTAGCATCGCCAAATGTACAGTTCATAAAACTGTCTTCCCTCCAATAGCATCAAGGCAATGTAGCCATCTCCCACCTTATCCAAATCATATACAGAGGGAGATTGGGCTGGATGAATTGCCTGAGCATACCCAATAGGCTTTGCAGCTGACCAGATGTCTAAATCAAGGTTTCCATTTTTAAGACACTGCTCTCTTTGCAAGACTAGCAACCTGGTGCTCTTCAAGTCATACCCACTCTTGCCATAACCATACTGATATTGATGTTGCACGATAGGTGCCACGTGTTCAACTATATATTAAGAGCCTTGGTGGAGCAGTGGGCTAATGCCTCTTTAAGTAACACCAGCTGCCTGCAATTAGTGCAGGTTCGCATCCCACCAGGCTCAAGGTTGACTCAGCCTTCCATCCTTCCGAGGTAGGTAAAATGAGGACCCAGATTGTTGGGGGCAATAAGCTGACTTTGTAATAATGCCGCTTGGGGTGTGTGTGAAAGCCCTAATAAGCAGGCATATACATAGAATGAAGGCTACTGCTAAGCTTGTAAGCCGCCCTGAGTCTTCGGAGAAGGGCGGGATATAAATGGAATTAAAATAAAAATAAAAATAAATATATATTTGAACAAGTGGCATCTATATCCAGTTTGTAAACACAATGACAATTAAATTTAAGGATCTAATAGAGGATGTGGGTTATCAAGGATCTGCAAGGCAACCATTTTACCACATCATTCCCCCACATACACAAATGTATTGGTTAGCCAGATGGTGTCACTACTCTCTAGTACAGGGGTCTTCAAACTTGGGCCTTTTATGACTTGTGGACTTCAACTCCCAGAATTCCTCAGCCAGGCACGCTGGCTGAGGAATTCTGGGAGTTGAAGTCCACAAGTCATAAAAGGCCCAGGTTTGAAGACCCCTGCTCTAGTACATACTCCAGTTTGTATACCCTCTTCCACCATAATCTTTCCCTGCTACAGAAGATTGGAGGGGGTGTGTGTGTTGTTCCTTAGAAATTTGCCCAACTCTCTGATTACTTGAAAATACAAATATTTTTCATCTCACTCATCACTATAATATTAGTGATAATCTTTTATGAAATGTTTAGAGGCATGATAACTTTCTCCCACTCTACGTTTTTCAGGATTCTGTATGTTCTCACATGATACCTTTCCTTCAAAGATATCATAGACTCAATTGCACATTTAGTTTATTTCTCTTTCTTCCATGCCAGATTTTTTTTAAAAAAATAATGTAAAGTCCTTACCAAAATTTTTAAAAAATATCTCCATAGAATTAATTGGCTGAAATATACTTTCAGTCACATCATAGGTTTGACAAACCTAATATGGGCTTCAAGAAATCTAAATAGGTTCCTTACTAATAAGAAGGAATTGGCTGATAGTGTTAAAGTGCTGGAGACTCTGAGTGCAAATGACTCATTGTTAAAGTTCCTGTTTTTAATATAATTTTAAAAAAACTAGTTAAAAACTAGTTAAATGCATGCCATGGATTTTAGAAAGGCCCATTTTAACAATGAGAGAGAAAAAAAGAGAGAGAGTTCTTTAATAATTGACCTACTCCTTAACACTGGAAATCAAATGGATAACTTTAGACAGTCACTGTCCCCCAGGCCTAAGAGAAAGGCAAAGACAAACTACTTGCAAAAAACTTGGAACTGCAAAGGTGCCAGAGGAGTGTTGTCACCCTTCAAGTAAAAGGATTCTAGTAATCAAGCAGTGACCTAACATCAATACTGAGTTATTAGAGCAGATGATAAAACAGGGCTTTTGTAAGCATCTTGAAGACAATGTCAGGATTGCTAGGAATCAACATGATATTGTCCAGAGTAGATCAGATGGAACAAATATTGTCTCTTTCTTTGACAAAGCAGCTACCTTAGCAGATAAATAACAGAACAGAACAACAATTGGAAGTGACTTTGAAGGACTTGTAGTCCAACCTTTGGCTCAAGCAGGAAACTGTACACTATTTCAGATAAAGAGTTGTCGTATCTTTTCTTCAAAAGAAATACAGAGAATGTTGGGGGGCAGGGTTACCGCAGTTTCAGCAAAGAAATTACTTAACTTCAGAGATTCAGCATTAATAGCTGTAGGTAAAGAGCAGAAAGCAGAGATGTCCTGCAGGTTCTGTTTTGGGCCAATATTATTCAATCTTTTTATTAATGATTGGAATAAAAAATTGATGAGCTGCTTATCAAATTTGCTGATGACAAAAAATTGAAAGATGTAACCAACGTCCAGAATGATAGAATGAGACCTATCCAGAGTCTAATATGGACAGCTTGAAAGACTGGGGAGAGGAACAAGTTGTCCTTCAACAGGGAAACATTATTTTTTAAAGACCAAGATGCAAAATTCATAGCTTGGAAGCATTACTCAAGAAAAAGATTTGGTTGTGATCATTAACAATAAGCTGTACAACACCTAGCGATATAAGATAGCTGCTATAATAGCTAATACTTTTGGGGGAGAAGAAGCAATGTATCAATGATGTATGAAACCTCCCCTTGCCTCAGGGAAGGCTGGCTTTATTACATAACAGAACAACAATATTTATTCAGTTCATGGATTTAAAAAACTAATTCCTTCCTCGGGATTCTTCCAAATGGGAATGTCACTCCATTAATGGAACAAGGTGCCCCTCTCCATTTTCTTCTCATTGGTGTGGGTATAATTGTGCTAGGTCCCAGTTCTCCTATCACATTTGCCCCAAATAATGTAACTAAAGCAAGTAGAAGCAAAGATCTTCCATGAAGGGAATGCAGAATAGGAAATCATCATTGATGGATCTGTAATATTATCTCAAAGACCTCAAGCTATTAATCACAAGGTGTTTGATTCAAATCTCATTTTCCTTTGTCATGTTCATTATCTATTTGTCTGAAATAATAATATTGTGTCTTTTACAGGATTGTTATAGTCTTTATGGAGGACCTATAACACATTTCAGTGTAAACAAATGGTAAATATTATTACAAGGTATAATATATTATTCCAATGATTTAGTTGTGTTCCAAATGTCCTTGGCTTCAGTCCTGGAAACTGATGTACTGCTGCAGAAACAGTCCTAGGGATCTTAGGAATTTGAACTACTGCAAAATCACTATCATTTACAGAGGCTAAACTAACATGTTAACATCTTATTAACTAAAGAGTCCCTCTTAAAGGGAGATGGGTGGTTTATTTTTAGATAGATAGATAGATAGATAGATAGATAGATAGATAGATAGATAGATAGATAGATAGATAGATAGATAGATAGGATGGATAGATAGATAGATAGATAGATAGGATGGATGGATGGATGGATGGATGGATGGATGGATGGATGGATGGATGGATGGATATTCCTGCCAAAAATCTGAGATGACTAGAAAAAGAGAAATGTTCAAACAGAAGGAAGGAGCACATATTTATTTTAGTTATATTTAGTTGCATATAAATATGACAGCCTTTAGTTTCTGGTAATGCTCAACAATACTATTTCATCATTTAGTGAGATGGTCCCATACTGGGAATCCTGCAGTATATGCCATTTCACACAACACTTTGTCTATTTAAAACTAAGAGCTTCTTTTAGCATTTATGAATATAGATCCATGTTTCTTAACCTTGGCAGCTTTAAGATAGGCAGACTTCAACTCCCAGAATTCCCCAACCAGTGCAACACCTTCATTATCATATAGATAGTGAAAAGGTGGGTTTGGCTGCTAAATAATTTTCTAATTTAAGGCCAGACCTCTAGCCTCAGAAAAGTAATATATCACTTCTCTGGACAAAACAATTTCTATAATGTCCAAACAAATTTGAATTATAAGAATCAAAGTTCAAGCAATAATACAAAATTGAAGGTGCTACAATGGTAACTGGAATTGTGTTTTCATCCATTAGTTTCCCAGATCCTCATCAAAATGTCTACAACATCCCAGTTTGATTTTATTACCTTATAGAGGAAGTTAATCCTTCCTACAGCTCCAACTTTCCCAGTGTAGTTAATAAAGCCAAGATTCCCTTCTGTAGCTCCATAGAATTCATAAACCTTAAGGCATCCAAATCGGCACAGAAATTCTTTCCAGACCTCTCTTTTCATGCCATTGCCTATGGCCAGTTTCACTCTATGATCACGATCATTGTCCTTCTGCAAAGTGAGTTAGCAAACAAATCTTTATAATGTTCAGTAACATTTATTAATATATAGTTTCTTGATCATCTATGCTAAATAAGAGTCAAAAATTATTATTTTTAATTTCTAAAATATCTTGGCTAGATTGCTACATTACAGTAGGTAAGGATGCATAGGGAAAATATGCACAATACTCAGTAACTGTGATAGTGTTCTTTTTGCATATGCATATTGCACACCCTAATTCTAAATTGGCTGGAATGGTTGCAGTGATCTTTGCTGAATATACATCAAGACTGGAAAATCTTGGACTTCCGGGTGGCAAGGCTCCGTTGATGGCAGTCATTTTGACCGTCAGCCCTGTTGATTCCGTTTAAACCGCGAAAACAGTGACAATCAGTTGTTTCATGGTTTGGGAACCCCCCCTCGGGAGAAGAGGGGAGGGTGCGCATTCAGGTAGAGGTGGAGCTCCCCTAGACCCCCAGAATGATTAATCTGAGGGCCGAAGGGTGAGAGCTCCCTTGAAGCCTGAATTTAACTCCGGACTCAGGGACCTCTGTTTTAAGGCTTTAGAACAGAGCAGGATGCTGCAACCATCCCTGCATTCAAGATTGTACTTTGGATTACTCAGATGCAGGCAGAGCTGAGCAGGAGAATTTTGAAATAGCAAGTACATGATCTTTAACTCTGGGGTGCTACTTTTTTTTCTTCTCCAAAGTTTAATTTAAAAGAAAGGGAGGAAGATGGCACCAGAATGAGAACGGGAAGGAAAAAAAAAGACCAAGGCGGAAGACAGAAAGTAGGTCTTTAAAGTTGTAAAAGACTCTTTTAAAAATTTCTGAAGCTGGTATAAAAGAGATTTAAAAGATTTGGAGAATTAAAAGGGAAGTAACAAAGTTGCAACTTGGGTTTCTAAGCTAAATCGTGACTTTCACATAAGGATTGGGTGGAAAAGTGAAAGTGAGAAACGAAAGTTAATGGGTGTTAAAATGGCTTCTAAACCGCCTAGAGCTCCCGTTTCTAGAAGCGGGAGGGCATCACCAATTCAACAACAATCTGCACTTCAGACCTTGATGCCATCCCCCGCAGCACCCCCACCTACATTAACATTAAAAGACTTACAAGAGGCTTTAAAACTTCAATCTGAGCAAATGGCGGAGCTCATTAATGAGAAAAATAAGGAAATAAGAGAGGATATCTTACTGGCTTTTCAGGGGTTGGCAGTTTGTATTGAGCGTTTGGATGAATGTGTGGAAGAAGTTAACCAAAGCAAATTGATACTGGAAGCTAAAATGTGCAAAGCTGAGAATAAAATGGATAAAATTGATGATGAGGTGGTAATGATACAATATAGGGACATGGAGTTTGCCTTGAGGATAAGAGGTCTGAAAGAAAACCCACAAGAAAACTTGGAAGAGATATTTGCTAAGGCTGTGGCACCTATATTGGGATGGCGAGTTGAAGACTTTATAATGGAAATAGATAAAATATTTCATGCCAACTCCTGGATTGCTAGGCAAAGAAAATTACCAAGAGATGTGGTTGTTTATTTTACAAAGAGAACGATCAGAAATGTGATCATTCAAGCTTTTTATCATAACAGATTTAAAGTGGCTGATCAAGAGATCCTAATTTTGAAAGAAATTCCACCAAGAATTTTAAGAAAAAGGAAAGAGTTTGTTTTCCTGGCAGATGAATTTTAAAAATGACAGCTCCAGTTTAGATGGGAGATACCAACTGGGATAGTGGTGAATTATACAGGTACAAGATATCGTCTTAATACAGTTCTGAAGGCACGCGATTTTCATTGTAATGTACTGAAAGCAGGTTCATCGCCACCCCCAGAATTCAAAAGAGGAAAGGAAGAAGGAGCACGACAGGCACAAATGGAAGGCATACAACAAGGTGAAGAAATCACCTCACTGATTGTAAAAGAAGTACAGCAAACTCTGGAAACTGTGCAGCCCCTGGCACCATTAGAAAAACCAAAGGGTCAAAGAATGACACAGGCTGCGACCAGACAAAAGGAACAACAACAATAACAACAGAAACAGTATCCTATAATCACAGTTCAAGAATCCACTAATAATGAAGCAGTGGAAGGAGCGAGACCAAAGAGGCAGGTGCTTATGGATCTGCAAGTTACGCTCCAAAAGCTTCAAGTCGCAAAAGATGGCGACAAAGTTTCTAACATGGAATGTTAATGGTCTAAACTCTCCACAAAAGAGAAAGAAAATATTTCAGTATTTAAAACAATTTAAAAATGATGTTACATGTTTGCAGGAAACGCATATTTCTGCATCAGATCAAAAATATTTGATAAATTCCAGATTGGGTATACAATTTACTGCATCTGCTCCAGACAAGAAAAACGGAGTAGTTATTTATGTGAAGAAGGACTTAACAGCTAACCTAATTGAAGCAGATAAACAAGGAAAATATATTATAATTGAACTTTTAATAAAAGGGAAGAAAATAGTTTTAATTGGAATATATGCACCCAATCAACAGCAAGGAGAATTTTACAAACTTCTACACAATAAAATAACTCAATGGGATTATAAATCGTGTATTTTAATGGGTGACTGGAATGGAGTGTTGGACACACAGAAAAATAAAAAGGACCTTTTAAAAGTACTCCAAATCATGCTAGATTGCCTAAATCTTTTTTTGATATGAAAGACGATTTGGAATTGAGAGATGTTTGGAGAGAACGAAACGTGGAAGAAAGGGATTTTACTTTTTTCTCTGATAGACATCAATCTTTTTCTAGGATTGATTTTGTACTAACTACTAATGATTTTTTTTCTAGGGTTAAGAAGATTAAGATATGTCCAAGAACTTTATCAGACCACAGTCCAGTATGGATGGAATTGGACCAGGGGAAGGGAGACAGGACATCCTGGAGGTTAAATGAAAATTTGTTTAGATATGAGGAAAATGTGGAAGAATGTAAAAAACAAATGAAAGAATTTTTTACTATAAATATGCATAAGGGTACTCCAATTGAAATGGTTTGGGACGCAAGTAAAGCTTATATGAGAGGAGTTTTAATATATTTGAATAATAAACATAGACGTAGATTGGAATATAAGCGTAAGGAGTTAGAGGAGGAAATAAAGATGAAAGAGAGGGCTTTTATCTTGAACCCATCTAACAAGAAGGTGAAAGAAGCAATTAATTTGTTAAGAGGGCAGCTTAACATGCTGATGGCAGATCAAGTGGCAACTAATTTACAATATGCTAAACATAATACCTTTTACAATGCTAATAAGCCAGGTAGGTGGCTAGCTTATTTGTTAAGGAAAAAACAAAAATCACGTAATATAGACAAAATAGAATATAAGGGTAAAGAGATGTTTCAGCAAAATATTATTAAACAGGTTTTTGTAGAATTTTATTCAAAATTATATGCTAGGGATACAATTCAAGGTTTAGATATAGATAGATATCTACAAGAAGTGAATACCCCTATACTTACACAAGAGCAAAGGGAAGGGATCAATCAATTGATAACTGCTGAAGAAATTATTTTAGCAATAAAACAACTAAAAGTGGGTAAGGCTCCCAGAACAGATGGTTTGACAGCTATTTATTATAAAAACCTACAATTAGAAATGAAAATGAATGTCCTGCCTAAATTTTTATTTTTATTTCAAATGATACCGGTCCTTAAAAAAGATTCTAATTTGGAAGAATGGCAACGGGGTATCAATAAATTTGTCTGGGCAGGGAAAAGGCCACGAGTTAAACTTAAGATTATGCAGGATACTCGTGAAAGGTGGTCTTAAAATGCCTAATCTTAAATTATATTACAAAGCTGCTGCGTTATCAGGAATAAGTGATTGGATTAATTTGACACAAGAGAGATTATTAAATCTTGAGGGCCATGACTTGTTATTTGGCTGGCATGCATATTTGTTGTATGATAAGAAGGTAGATAATGTGTTTAAAGTGCATATTTTAAGACAGGCATTGTTGAGAGTTTGGAAGAAGTATAGACATAAGCTAGATTACAAGATGCCGTTGTGGGCAATCCCAAAACACGCAATAGAAAACATAAATGTTGGCTTCAAACATGATGTGACTACGTATAAGGAGATTTTAAGTTTGGAAAGAAATGTCTGGTGTTTGAAGCCGTACAATCTCTTGCGAGATGAGAAGATTGTTCAAACTTGGTTTCAATATACTCAGTTACGGGCCAGGTGGAAAGAAGATCAGAAAATTGGTTTTGCAATGACTGATGAAAATTTGATAAAGCAAATTAGAAACCAGGGTCCAGCACATATTAAACGGATATATCTTGCATTGATAGAAATTGATTCAGAAACAGAACTTGTTAAAGACTGTATGATAAAATGGGCTCAGAATATTCAAGAAGTTATTACAATGGACACGTGGGAAAAGATATGGGTGAGGAACGTAAAATTCACGCAAGCCCAAAACTTAAGAGAGAACTTTTATAAAATGTTTTACAGATGGCATTTAGACCCTAAAAAGCTTGCAAGTATGTATCCGAATTATCAGCCTAAATGTTGGAGGTGTGGAGGCGAAGACGCAACGTATTTTCATATATGGTGGACCTGCAAAAAGGTTAAGGCTTTTTGGATAAAAATTTGGTGGAATATGCAGAAGATCTTTAAGTAAAGGATAAAGTTTTGTCCGCAACTGTTTTTGTTGGGCATAATTACAGAAGCTACTGTGGTGGACGTTAAGTTGATGCTGAACTTAATCACAGCAGCAAGACTTTTAATAGGTCAATATTGGAAAAAGGAGGAACTGCCGACTATAGAAGAATGGACTCTAAAAGTTTCTGACCTGGCGGAAATGGCAAAGATTTCGGCTTACCTGAAAGATCATTCGCAAGAATGTTATATTATGGAGTGAAAAAAGTGGATTGATTATATTCAGAACAAATATGGGACTAAGAAATTTCATTTAGCATTTGAGTGAGTTTCCTTTTCTTTTCTGTTTTCTTTTCTTTTTATATGTAATATTAATATTGCTTGTAATTATTTTATATGAGCTAGAGGGTGATAGAATTAATAGTTTATTGTTGTTAGCATATGGTTGCTTATGATTGTTCTTTGTTCTTATACCCTGTATTTAGCTCTGGGAAGTCGGGGGGGAGGGGGGAATGGGTGGGAGGGATAGGGAGGGTTAGGTAGGGGTGGGGGGAGGGGGGGATTGTTAAAGTTAAAATGTACTGTAAAACTTTTCAATAAAAAAAAAGAAATGGTGGAACCTTTAAAGGAGTTATTTAGAACAATTCAATCTGGAGGAGAAGTGCCTCCATCCTGGAAAACAGCTTTTATAACGTTGATTCCAAAGGAAGATCAAGATCTTACCCAATCTAAAAATTACAGACCAATATCGCTTTTAAATATTGATTATAAGATATTTGCAAAAATTTTAGCAAATAGATTAATGCAGGTTATGCAGCGAAAGATCCACAGTGACCAAACAGGATTTATAAGTGGTAGACAAATGAAATATAATGTGAGACATATTGTAAATTTATTAGAATATTTGGAAAGAAATAATCAAGTCCCCGCAGCACTGATTTTTCTGGACACCGAAAAAGCGTTTGATCAATTGAATTGGCAATTTTTATTAAAAGTATTAGAGAAGATGGAGTTTGGGGATAAGTTTTTACAACCTATTAGGGCAATATACCAGAAACAAACAGCTCAAATAATAATTAATGGTAGTTTAACAGAAGCTTGCAAAATTGAAAAAGGTACAAGACAGGGTACAAGACATGTCCGTTGTCACCATTGCTGTTTGTTTTAACATTGGAAATATTACTGATTAAGATACATGATTCAAATAAAATAAAGGGAATTAAAATAAAACATCAAGATTATAGATTAAGAGCGTTTGCGGACGACTTGGTTATTACATTAAGTCAACCGACTCAATCGGTTATAGATTTAATGGAGATAATTTTGCAATATGGACAAGTCTCTGGATTTAAGATAAATAGGCAAAAAACTAAAATATTGTCTAAAAATATGACTATAGAACAAAAGGAATTCCTAGAAAAACTAACAGGATTTGAAATAGTTAAAAAGATTAAATATTTGGGGGTATATATTTCAGCTTCAAATGTGAAATTATATAAAAATAATTATGAATTGTTATGGCTAAAAACACAACAAAAGCTAGACAGTTGGAGAAAATTACAATTGTCTTTATTGGGAAGAATTGCAGCAGTGAAAATGAATGTTTTACAAAAAATTTTATTTTTGTTTCAAATGATACCTATACTTAAAAAAGATTCAAATTTAGAGGAATGGCAGAAAGGTATTAATAAATTTATTTGGGCAGGGAAAAGACCGAGAGTAAAACTTAAGATAATGCAAGATATACATGAAAGAGGTGGTCTTAAAATGCCTAATTTTAAATTATATTATGATGCTGCGGCTTTATCGACAATTAGTAACTGGTTCAATTCAACAGAAGGAAGAATACTGAATATTGAGGGATGTGATTTATTATATGGCTGGCATGCATATTTATTGTATGATAAAAAGGTGGATAATGTTTTTAAGTCACATATATTAAGGTATGCTCTGTTGCGAGTCTGGAAAATATATCAATATAAGTTAAATTATAAAATACCAATTTGGGCAATACCTAAACATGCAATAGAAAATATAAGTTCGGGATTCAAACATGATGTGATTACATATAAAGAAATTCTTAGATTGGAAGGGAATGTATGGCAACTAAAGCCATTCAATATTTTAAAAGAAGAAAAGATAGTACAAACTTGGTTTCAGTATGGGCAGATACAAGCTAGCTGGAAAGAAGATCGGAAAATAGGTATTTCAACAACTAATGAAAATTTGGTAAAACAAATTAGAGATCAAAGTCAAGCGCATATAAGAAGGATATATAATGCATTGATAGAAATAGATTCAGAAACGGAACTTGTTAAAGACTGTATGATAAAATGGGCCCAGAATATTGAGGAGCCAATAACGATGGATACTTGGGGGAAAAATCTGGGTCAGAAATGTAAAATTTACACAAGCACAAAATTTAAGAGATAACTTTTATAAAATGTTTTATATATGGCATTTAGATCCCCAAAAATTAGCATGTATGTACCCAAATTATCAACCTAAATGTTGGAGGTGCGGTTGTGACGATGCAATGTACTATCATATATGGTGGACTTGCAAAAAAGTTAAAGTTTTTTGGATTAAAATTTGGTGGAATATGCAGAAAAAGATAAGGTTTTCTCCGCAGTTATTTCTGTTCGGTATTATTGATGTTGAATTTAATAACGGCAGTAAGACTTTTGGTATCGCAATATTGGAAGAAGGAGGATCTGCCTACTATAGAAGAGTGGACTCTAAAAGTTTCAAACCTAGCAGAAATGGCAAAAATTTCAGCATATTTGAAAGATCAATCGCAACAAAGATACATTTCAGAATGGAGAAGATGGATTGACTACATTCAGAATAAATATGGAACTACAAAGTTTCATTTAGCATATGAATGAGTATTAGAATTTAATAAGATGCATTATTATTTAGCAATTTAAGGGGAGTTAAAGTGCGATAGGATTTTAAGTGTATTCATAGATAGTTAGCATACTCTAGTTTAGGTTTGTTAGAGGCAATATCCTGTATTCAGCTCTGGGAAGTCGGGGGGGAGGGGGAGGGAAGGGTGGGCTTTATGGGGAGGTGGGGGGAAGTTGGGGGGGAGGTGGAGGGAAGTGTTCTGTACCAGCCTGCTACCGGCCTTGCAGAAAGGCAACCCCTGTACAAACGGCAGAGGCTGGAATACGTCTGCCAAATTTATTACACAAACAAACAAAACATGAAACAAGATACCGGAGCTTTGATCCTCTATCGGAGCGGTTGCTTTCAGCAAACCAGCCCTCCCCCAAACACTCCCTTTATAAGAGTTCAGGGCGTGGCCTCTCTTTGCCTCCTTCCGAGAAGTCCCACAGCCTTTCTCTGCTTGCTCCTACTTGACTGCCTCCTGCGTCGGGCATCCTTGAACAGGGCCAGCTGTGGGTCATCTTCATCCACACTGTCGAGCTCACGCAGCTGGGTCTCCACCAAGTAAGAGGGGCCTGGCTGAGGGCTCTGCGGAGCCTCCAAGCCATCATCAGCAAGTTCTTCTTCAACACCCCCCTCCTCCCCCTCATCTGAGTCATCCGAGTCATCCGACCCAACTGCCGAACCCACAGGCTGACCCTGAATCACAACAGGAAGGGTGGGTTTTTGGTGAGGTCAATTTATGTTTAAAATGTACTGTAAAACTTTTCAATAAAAAAAGGACTGGAAAATGTGGCCAGCATGACTAGACGCCAAAGGTGCACAGAACGCTGTTACCTTCCCACCGTAGTGGTCCCTATTTTTCTACTTGCATTTTTTACGTGCTTTCGAACTGCTAGGTTGGCAGAAGCTGGGACGAGTAACAGGCGCTCACTCTGTTACGCGGCACTCGGGATTCAACCCGCCAAACTGCTGACCATCTGATCGACAAGCTCAGCGTCCTAACCCACTGAGCCACAGACTCCCCCAAAGCTACTTATGACCTGTCCTCCTGGTCATATGACTAAATTTTGGGCACTCAGCAATCAGCTCATGTTTAAGGCTGTCTGCAGCACTCCATGGTTGCATGATCACAATTTACAATAGTTTTGCCAGAAATCAGTGTTTACTTCCAATTTCTTGCAAAAACTGCTCCAAAGCAAATAATGGGTTTGTTTAACAATTGCAATGTTCACTTAATGACCACAACATTTGCTTAACAACCAACCATAATGGAAAAGGTCATAAAATCAAGTCCAGTCATATCGTGACCCACTTTACAACCATTGTGACTTACATCACAATTTGAGCACTACCTCTAGTTCTTCTTTCATACCAGCAGCTGATAGCAAAGAAGAAATTTTCTTAGGCAAAGTTGTAAATATACTCCATTAAGCTCATAGCTGCATAGGTTCTCCTCCCCTTCTGAAGGCTAACCCCTATCCCCGAATGCTAAACCCACCATTCACAAATGCAGGTGTAAAGTACAATGTTATTTTAACATAAACTCTATTGTGATCAAGGGAGAAATGCCAAAGCCTCAAGGTAGCTGGGAGGGTATTTTTGAACAAACATGCTTTTGGAGACTGAGATATTGTTCCCTCAAAACAAACCACAGAGACAATAGGGCTTCAAAATAAATTCCTGTTGAGGTCATTGGAGGTAGTTAAAGCCTAATTTCCAAGTGTGAGATTAGAAAAGGCAGGGTTTTCAGAAATGTATGAATGCAGAAGTTAATGTGTACATGGAGTATTTATGTATGCATAATGAACTGATATACCCAAGATATAAGGAAAATAGCAGAATTATTCATATTTATTCTTTCCAACCTTCATCTCCCTACCCCAAATTCATTCACTCATTCATTCATTCATTTATTAATGTATTTATATGCCTTTTCTGATTACCTTTGGTGCATTACATAAATAGCGCATTGTTTCTCCCACATATTGGATTACAGAAACATGATATCGCCTGCAGTCATTCCAGAATTTTGAAACAGAGAACTTCGGCCCTAAAACACATGTAGCTCCTTGTGGGGGAAAAAAAAACAAATGGAAGATTGTTTTCATCAGAAAACCAGTGTTGAATGAAGAGGTCTGACAGCTGTTTTTTCCTTCCAAATAAAATGTGGCCACTAAAGAATACAGTACTTTGGAAAAATCAAAACGTGTATTTTTGTCCATTGATTGCTTTGAACAAATGACTCATTGTGTTTTCTTGAAGGCATATTTTTTGACATATTTAAATTCTCTCCCTCCCTTTCTTTCTCTATTTTCTCCAAATGCTGGGATTAGATATGTGGTTTGCAGATTCAGGGAATTTGTTGTCCCAATACTTCTGGAAGAAACCATATTGGGGTGGTCCGGATTGTCAGTGGAATCTTTCCTTTTTTGATGTTGTTTTTGACTATTTTTTTCCTATTTGGAGTATATTTGTTTATTAATTCCATATTTAGTTATGTCAAATGATGTGCACTAAGAATTTTACACTGAGAGTAGACTTTGCAATAATCCATATTTCTTTCTTTTCCATGATCCATGTTTAGACCAGGGCTTTTCAACCGGTGGTATGCAACCCTGCCTAGCCTAGACAAGTGAAGCAGGGGGAAGGAACTAGCTAAAGCGGCACAGCAAAGGCCTTGCTGTGAGAGAGTCCTCAGGAGCTGCAGAGTGCTGTGCTGAGACAAAGGCCCCAGGATCATCACTTCCAGCACAGAAAGGAGGAGGAGGAAGACAGAGACAGGAAAGGACATAAAAGGAGGCAGTTTTGAAAAAAGAGGGAGAAGGGAAAAAAGACATCAGAGAAAGAGTCAGAAGAGAAAAGGCTTTGTCAGCAAAGTGGTGAGAGAGGTAGAGAGGGAGAGGGAGAGGGAGAGAGAGGAAATGTTTTGGGGGCAAAATGTGTGTGTGAGAGAGGGGGGCTTTTGCAAGTGAAGGCTGAGAGAGAGAGCATCAGGAGCTTTTGCAAGTGAAGGCTGAGGGAGAGAAAGTACGAGGGGCTTCTGCGAGCGAAGACTGAGGGAGAGAAGCGTGAGGGGCTTTTGGAAGCAAAGGCTGAGGGAAAACGCGAGGGGCTTTTGCGAGCAAAGGCGGAGGGAGAGAAAATGTGGGGCTTTTGTGAGCGAAGGCTGAGGGAGAGAAAGTGTGTGGGGCTTTTGCAAGCGAACGCTAAGGGAGAGAAAGCATGAAGGGCTTTTGTGAGCAAGGCTGTGGGAGAGAAAGCGCTGGAAGCTTTTGCGAGTGAAGGCTGAGGGAGACAAAGTGCAAGGGGCTTAAGGCTGAGGAGAGAGGAGAGGGAGGAAGCAGGGCCAACCAGCCACCTCATCATCAAGGTAGTGGTGCATATTAATAAATATTGAGAAATTCATCATACATTTGTCAGTGTTAAGGGGAAGTGATTCAGCAAAGGAACAGCCACCAAAGGAATTAAAACTGGTATTTTTTTCTTTTTTATTTGATTATAGAATAAAATACAAAAATACAGAAGCAAATACTAGGACACAGTGGGGAGGAAAAAGGGAAAAACAGTGAGGGGGAGAGGGGAAAAAGAAAAGGCATTGACTTCTGACTTCCTCTGTTGCAGTAGAAGGAAGCATTAACATTGAATCTCAACTTTTTACTTTTCCATAATATTATAAACTAGCCATTTCTATAACAACAAATGAATCTAACCAGTAAAACCCAAAATCCACTCCCCTTTTTTTAGTCATCCAGTTTTTGACACCTTGGTAAGCACTGGTGGTACTCGAATATTGTCATGTCCTAAAAATGGTACAATCTATGAAAAGGTTGAAAAGCCCTGGTTTAGACAACCCAGTAACCAGAGATTTCTAGGTCAAATAACTTACATTAAAAAAAAGTTAAACAAACATTTGATATATTTTAACTCTCTTCTTTTCTCTCCCCCTAGCCCTGTTACTCTCACAGCTCTGATATATTTACTGACTGATAGGCGATACATACCAACGTCCAGGCACCCTCCAATTCCAATAAGAAGCCCAGCTGAATGGTACAGTGGCAGCGGAGTGTAGATGATGTCATTGGCATTGATGTCACACAAAGTGAATATGTTGGATACCATGAGCAGCTTCTTTTGGTTGATGATAGCAGCTTTTGGCAATCCTTAAGGGAAAAGAAAGGAAGCATAAGGAAAACTCTAGCTATGGGGCAGCATCTATTTAATCTTGACCTCTTCCCCAAAAGCTAAACTGCATCTGTCCTAATTACTAATTGAATGGGAGACCACCCAAGCTGTAAACTAATCTTGGAATGTGACCAAAAAATGCTGGAAGACAGTTGGCAAACTACTTCTGTAAGTTGCTAAGAAAACAACAGGTACAAGTCCATATAGTCACCAGGAGTCAAGCTTAGCTGAAAGTAGATTTGATAATGCTTTAATTAACTTCACAAAAATATTATCGTTTAACATGTTGTGGGTAACTCAAGGCCACAGCCTATTGATGATGATAATGATAGGCTTTGTAATTTTCTGGGGGAGGGTTCACCTTTTCTTGAGGGGGATTTTTTCTGCAATATTTTCTGAGTTTTTTTTGTAAGATAGATTTTTAATTAATTGTATTACACCAAGCCTATTTGAAGTCATGGACTATGGTTTTGTATGTTTCCTATCTCAGAATGGCAGAAAGCAAGTAGGTAGAAATTATTTCAAAAGTTGCAAAAAAGAGTTTCAGATACAGTCCTGGACTGTAGGTTGCAATTAAGATGAGGCTATTTTTCACTTGACATAATGCACATCTGCTTCTTTCTTCTTTAATATACATCAGCCACTCTTCAAATCGAGAGATATTCAGAGATTCCCAGACTTTCTCTTTAATCCTTCAGACATACAGTACATTCCAAAATTGTTCTTCCTTACCTGTGGTCCCAGAGGTAAAAATGTACACAGATGTAGATTTAGCTGTTACATTGGCTCTGTAGGAAGCAGGCACAGGTTCCTCTGAGGCCAATTTAACCTGTCCAAGTAGCGCTTCCACACCATCAGAGGGGGAATTGTCACTGAGATAGAAAACTCGTAACCCTTCATCTTTTAAAACAGGTAGGACATCTTCAATGACATTTTTAAAATCTGAAAACAAGAATGAAGGTAGAGAGCTTTAACTGAATCTTATTTCCTATTATTTTGTGGGTTGCATTATTCCGCACATAGGCAAGCAATAATGAATTAAAATTCCCCTTGAGTTGAGCTTGATTGCTGTTTTCTTCCTAGCTCATGAATGAATCATGGGCAGATTCTTGATTTTAGTTGTTGGTTACAGGTAAGTCAATTAAAATATTTATGAATTTCCTTTCTAGATATTAAAATGTCTAATTGCTTCTTGACAGAATCACTCTTGGAGTTTTATGAGTTAGGATATTCAGGCTTCTTTTTCACATATGTTTCATGTAGTGTTTCACTGAATTAGAATCAAGACTGAAAACCTTTTAAGGACATTATCAACTCTATTGGTTTATTTATTTCTGGTTGCCCTTCCATTCCAACACAATGAATTATAGTTAACTTTCTCAACTGCAGGAATGTTTATTCCCTATTTCCATTCTACATTTATGGAAGCACATTACCTTTTATTTTTTTTTACAACATTGGGATTATGTAGCAGTATTGTACAAATGTAATTCCACCATTTCAGTAAATCCATAATCTCTGGTCAGTCTAATTGCAAAGAGGTTCCCAGTATTTGATTCATAGATAATTCTAAGACAGGGCTTTTCAACCAGTGGTACAAGTACCACCTGTGGTACATTGGCACCTAACAGGTGGTATGCGACCATCCTAGAAAGTGGTAGCGGGAGAGGGGAATGAGCTGAACTTGGCAGCACCACACAAGCCTGAGCAAGAGATGGCTGGAACTTCAGGGCTGTCAGGGCTCAGCAAAGCGCCAGTCTCTAGCTGGAGCTCGGCACTGATCCTGGTACTATGCTGAGCCCAGAAGAAGCACTGATCAGCTGGAATGTTGCAGCATCTCCAGGGTCTTGTGATTTACATTCAGATGCTTGGCAACTGATTCATATTTATGATAGTCACAGTGTCCCAGGATCATGTGAAATGACCAAAACCTGCTGCAACCACCCAGCAGAGGGGGGAGATAAAAACCAAATACACACACACCACACCACCCCCACTGCCAATCCTCAACAGAAATGCTCACAACAATGAAAACCTCAGACAGGAGGAAGAGCTCCGCCGGGTAGGCAGGCAGATGTCTTGCTCGGCTGTGGCTTGGGGGGAACTTTTTTTCAGCACCATTGTAACTTCAAACAGTCACTAAGCGAACTGTTGTAAGTTGTGGACTACCTGTACTTCATCACTTTTTTCCTTTTTTTTTGGTCATCAAGTTTTTGACACATTGCTAGGCGACTGCTGTACTCAGATGTTGCCACCAGTTCAGCTCATTCTGCTCCCCCACTATCACTTTTCTAGGATGGTCACGTACCACCTGCTAGGTGCCATTGTACCACAGGTGGTACCCGTACCACTGGTTGAAAAGCCCTGTTTACAGTGCTTACCAAAGAAGGTGAGCACAATCTGTAGAGAAGGTACTAGCTGCTTACTGCAAACTGCTCACCCAAAGCCTTGTGAAGACACTTTTTTGAGCCAGGGGGCTCTGACATTTGCTTTGGACCATGTCAAAGCTGCCCATGTAGGAAAGCATTTCAGATAATGCTAAGGGAGAAAGTTGAGAGGAACCCACAGTATTGGTCCAAAGTCTTTGAAGAACGCTCAAATAACTTTGTCAAAAGATTTTGGTTGTTTTTTCCCCCCACTGGCAGGTCATGTGGGATGGAAGGAAATGCAGGTAAGGGGATTGACTAATTGTCCAATAATCTGGATTATTCCAGATTCAGGTGTGAAGGACAGCACCAGTTGCCTGCCTTATCACTGAGTCAGAGATAGGCCTCTGCAGAGGGTACCCACAACATTGAAATAATGGGTGTGATGGAATGATCAAACCTCTGTCCTTTTTTAAACATGCATTCATTGGGTGTAAGAAGGAATCAGCAAAGGAAAATATTTGTAGCTCAGGGTTCAGATGAGGGGTCTTGGGTGCTCTCTGAACTTGGTTGTTTTCTTGCAGACATTTTATTACCTAAACTGGATAACATCATCATTAGTAGTAATGGAAATGTGCCTGCAGGCAATTTCCCCCCATCTGTGTGCTTTCTGAAGTGTTTAATGCCCATATGTGGTACCAATAAAGGAGAATATTTGTAACTCAGGGTTGAAATGAGGTGTCCTTGGTGCTGTCTGAGCTCGGTTGTTTTCTTGCAGATACTTCATTACCCAAACTGGATAACATCATCAGTGCTACCAGTTCTGCTGGCTAGCACTGATAATGTTACCTAGTTTGGGTAATGAAACATCTGCAAGAAAACAACCGAGCTCAGAGAGCACCAAGAACCCCCTCAAGAAGGAATCAGACTTCAGTCTCTTTAGTCACATCCACCATTTGATTTTGTTGGTGCCTATGGATACCCCTAAGCTAAGCCAACAGGCCAGTGCCATTTATGTCAGTGTACTTATCTCCTGATTCAATTGAAGGAATGAAAGCTAATATGACTATGAGGAAGAGTCCTAACTCTAACAAAATTGTATATGATATGATAGTTACAGTATCTGCTGAAAAAGCATCAGGAACACGGGACACAGGGGACCTCACATCAGGGACATTCACTTGTCAAAGAAAGCAGGATATTTTGCATCTTGCAAGAATAATTTACTTTTTTATTAAAGCAAAAACAAAAAAATCAACCCCCACGCACCATAACAAGATTAATTATTTCATCTCTCTTGCATTTATATGCCTACGTCCAGAAACCTGGGAGTAGGTGAGTGGTGGTGGAAACTGGCTTGTCCACAAACTTTCCAAACATCATGGACTAAAAAGGAAAATTGCTTCATCCAGAGTTTGAGATATATCCCTGCTCTGCCAGAAATACATTGATTCATCTAACCAACAGAAGCAATAGCAAGGGTCTATACAGTTGGAGCACTGATGCAAAGATTGCATAAGCATCACCCTGAGATTCTCTGTTTCCCCCTCAGGCAGGAGATGAGAAGAATTTGACACAGCAGAAATATGCTGTCAGAACATATTTGGACTAAAGCAGGGGTGTCAAACTCAATTTCATTGTGGGCCGCATCAGCATTGCGGTTGCCCTCAGGGGGCCGGGTGGATATGGCCTGGGTGGGCATGGCCTACTGGGTGGGCGTGGCTAGAGTGTGTATGGCCTACTGGCTGGGCATGGCCAGCTCTACATCATTCACATCAAGAGTGCCTATGGGGGCCTGGGCAGGAGTGGGACAGATCTGAGGGTCTCTGGCAGAAGGAGGGTCTCTGGGCCAGGGCCAAGGCAGTGGGGGCCGTTCCCTCACTGTTTCCAGGATGGCTTCGTGGGCCGCATGAAACCACTTCGCGGGCCGGATCTGGCTCCTGGGCCTTGTGTTTGACATGTCTGGACTAAAGTTTCTTGCAAATAGCAAATGAGTCATTATTGTGGTAATGGTGCGTTCACATGAGACTGGAAAATATACTTTGGGGTTTTTTCTTTCTGTTACATTCATTCCCCCTTTCTTTTGGCATTCAGTTTAAATATCTTTGCTCTCTGTTCAGGCAAAAATGTTTTCTAAATTGCTTTCCCAATAGTTTGTTTCTTCCCTCTTTCCGGGAATCTCACTGCTTTGGGGGATTTCACCCATGAGCAAAAAAATATGAAATAAGGGGATAGAAAACAAGTTTTAAATTATTGAATCAATTTTTTTTAAAAAAAAGACCAAATATTTTGTTAGCTAACTAAGGTTTTGAATTCATAGCAGCAGCAGCACACTGTATACAAAACTTGGAAGTGAGCAGATAGCTCCTAAAATCAGTCCATACAAGGGTAAAAGAGAAAACTTCACCTGATCTGCTATATTTTCTGCCACAAAACTGAGATTTAGGATTATATTCTAGGCAAAGTGAATTAATTCGGACTGTAAGAATTCAGTTTCTAGAATCTCTGCCTCTGAGACTAGCAAAAACTAAGCTGTAGATCTTTGACTATACCTCAGCTTGGAATCAGTGTACCATATAATCTTTTTTTTTTACAAATTTACAGTACTGCGAAGATTAACATGAAACAAATGAAAGCGCTGGGTCAGAGATATGTGCACGATACAAACTGGCTCATTAAAGCAAACAAGGTCAAAGATCACTGAGATTCCCTTCTCTCCAGGGAGCTGAAATCAAACAGGCTAAGACTCATAGTGCAAATATACATTTCATGATCAGCAAACATGTTTGGTTTAGCTCACCTGGAGTTGTCAGAAGCACTTTGGCGTTGCAGGTTCTCAACACATGCAACAAAGATTTTAATCGGATGTTATAATTGATGCATGCCATGGTGCAACCAATCTTCTCCAAGCCCATCCAGATCCAGATATAGGCAGGGATATTCTTCAAGAAAACAGCCATCGTTTCCCCTTCTTTCAGCTTCACATAGTCCTTCAGCACTCTGGCCATTTGGTTGCTATGTCTGTCAATGTCCCGATAGGAATAAATTTCATCTTCAAAGAGAATGAAAGGCTTCTCTGGATGTTTCAGGACCTTGTCTAAAAAACAGTCCAAGAGGGTGAATGGTGGATTATGATTTAAATGCTTTTGGGACTTGTATCCTGTCCACAAGAGAGAGAAAAAGAAGCGCAGGTCCAGCCAAAGATAAGGGAAAAAAATATTGGCCAGGAGAGGGAGAAGGAACAAGATCCCCAGCAAAACTGTATAAAAGTCAAGCATATCTACACACTGGTCAGAGATCCAGCACTCTGAAAGCAACAGGCACACACTGGCAGTTGTGTAGAAGGAAAACAAATACCTTAGCAATGAACGGAGAACTTTGCTCCTCCCCTTCCTCCTCCCTTGCAGGAATGTCTTTGGGTGCCTGGCAGTAAATTTTAACCCACATCAAATGCTTTCTTGGATTCTTGTCTAGTTCAGTGTTTTTCAACCTTTTTTGGGCAAAGGCACACTTGTTTCATGAAAAAAATCACGAGGCACTCCACCATTAGAAAATGTTAAAAAATTTAACTCTGTGCCTATATTGACTATATATAAAGTAATTCTCTTGAATAGGAATCAAATAAACACAAAGAAAGTATTTTATAATTACTTTATTATGAAATAGTAAGTAAACAGAAATATGAAAAATTATAAAATACTTTATTCAGTGCGCAACCTGGGCCTGTTTGGCTGAACACAAAGCTGATATTCTGGCTGGAATCGAAGAAAGACACACACGTAGCTCTTCGTCAACAGCTCTCAGTCTCTCTCTGTATTTAGTTTTTATAGCAATCATGCTTGAAAAGCTCATCTCACACAGATATGTAGTGGAAAATGGGAGCAATGTCAAAATAGCTTTGTTTGCCAGAAGGGGGAACTCCTTGGCAGTATACAACCAAAAACTGTCCAAAGGTAGATCAGCAAATCTTAGCTTGAAACCACGATTTTCTCTCAGTTCAGTTAGTTCCTCCTGCTCCTGTAAAGTCATGTCCTTTCCACCAACTGATGCTGAGCTATAAGGGTCCCTAACCCAGTCAAGGCATTCAGTGGAGACCGAAGAGAAATAAAATGACAACTTCTCCTCGAGAGTTTTTAAATGTTTAACTATTATCTCACACAGTGCAGCAGTGTGAACACCTTGCCATTGCTTGGTGAGTGTGAACATTTCAAGATTGCCACTTTCCACGTGTTGATGCCAGAGTTGCACCTTTGAACGGAATCCATTTATTTTATCTGTACTTGTAAGCAGGTTTTCATTTCGGCCTTGCATTCGTGTGTTCAGTTCATTCAGATGATGAAATATATCTGCCAGGTATGCCAGCCTTGCACACCACTCATCACTTGCAAGCAGCTTTGCGTAATCTGACCTCTCATTTGTCAGAAACACTTTAAGTTCCTCCCGCAGCTCATACACATGAACCAAGACCTTGCCACGCGACAACCACCGGACCTCCATATGAAACAGCAAGGTTTTATTCTTCGCTCCCATCTCCTCACACAAAGCTGCAAATATGCAACTTTTCACGGGTCGTGACTTTACAAAGTTTACCATGCGCACAACATCATCCAACACATGAACTAGGTCTGCTGGTAAAGTCTTGGCTACGAGGGCCTCACGGTGCAAAAAACAATGCGTAACAATCACATCTGGATTTCTTTCCTTCACTCTGCTTACAAAGCCTTTGGTGCGCCCGACCATGGCTGCAGCTCCATAGGTGCAGACACTTGTGCAGTTTTCCCACTTAAGTCCTCCTTGTTCAAGGTATTCTGATGTGACCCGAAAAATTTCTTCTCCTGTTGTTTTTTCTGGCAATGCCTTGCAAAAAAAGAAGTTTTCTCTAATTGCATCACCATCAACAAAACGCACATTGGCCAAGAGTTGAGCATGTCCACTGATATCAGTAGACTCGTCAACTACATGGCCTGGGTCCGGGCTATTTGAGGGAACACCTGCTGCCGGCATCAAACGCCCTTCGCCCAGTGCGCTCCCACAGGGAGGGTCTGCTCAGGGTGCCGCCGGTGAGAGATTGCCGGCGGGTGACACCCAGGGATAGGGCCTTCTCAGTGGGAGCGCCTGCCCTCTGGAACCAGCTGCCGGTGGAGCTGAGGACTGCCCCCGACCTCCGATCATTCCGCCGGGGCCTGAAGACCTGGCTCTTTGAGCTCTCGGGCCCAGGCTGAGGAGAAATTTTAATTGGGGTTTTAAGTATACAGGGTCAATTTAATATTTTTTAATTTGGTTTTTTAACTTTTGTATGGTGGATTTTTTAATTTCCTGTAAACCGCCCTGAGTCCTCAGGGAATAGGGCGGTATATAAATGTGAATAAATAAAATAAAATAAATAAATAAATAAAGTTGCAATGCAAATTTCTCACTGATACGGATCTTTTTCAAAACCACACTTTCGATGTCTGCAGACATGTCATTAATACGTCTGGAAATTGTGTTGTCTGAGAGAGGGACTTTGGCTATTTCCTTAGCTGCTTCAGGTCCGAGCATCTCCTCTACAATAGCTTTGCAGGCGGGAAGTATTAATGTCTCTGCCACAGTGTGCAACTTTTTTGACTTGGCTATAAGTTCAGCAACTTGATAGCTAGCTTTAAGAGCTCTTTCATTTACCTTTGTGGTTTTTCTCATGAAAGTTGCCTGTTTCTCCGTGTTTTCACGCAGGCGAACAAAATAGTCCGCATTCTTGTTTTGAAGCGAAAGGTGTTTCGTTTGGAGATGGCGTTTAAGTTTGCTTGGGACTATAGCACTGTTAGCTAGCTTTTCACCACACACCACGCACAGTGGAGTTGGTGCATCTCCGGTGAAAGTAAATCCAAATGAAATATAGCTTTCGCTATATTGCCTTGAGCTAACCATCTTTGCTTTCTTTTGATCCCCACTCATACTTGGGCTCTCATCTGGCTCCAAATTTTGTTCAGAGTCCAGTTCTTTCCTTTTCAAAAACTTGTCCATCACTGCAGTATCTCACTGTCACTCAGTACTTACTGCGCTTGTCTCCTCCAGATAGCCGCTGTCCGTCACACTCAGTACTCTTCTGCGCATGTCTCCATCCAGATCCATCAGTCAGCGCTCTTCTGCTCTTCTGCTCATGTTTCCTCCAAATCCAGATCCATTGGCGCCCTTCTGCTCATCGGCGATCTACTGCGATGTCTCCTCCTGTCCTCCTCCTGTTAGTGTAACAGTGACACCGGAGCTATTTATAGTCCTTAACATCAGTGGTGGGATTCAAAAATTTTAGTAACCAGTTCCGACATTCAAGCATGGTTTAATATTTTTTTCTTTAATGGCAAACAAAAACGTTGCGGACCGTTCTCTGCTCAGCGGGGATCGATCCGCTGATCCCCGCTGAGCTGGCGGATAACAGCTCTGTTGCTCTCTATGGGGAATCGGATGAGAGCGGACCGCCTGTCCGCTCTCATCCGATCCCATCCGATCTGATCCCCACCCAGGACGGATGGAAAATAGGGTTTCCATCCGTCCGGATTTCACGGAGGAGGAGGAGGACTGACAGGAGGACTCACTTACCGGGCTGCTGCTGCACAGGGCTGGACTCACTCGTCTCTCTTCCGAGACCCGACCGTGACCGACTGGTTCCAAATGACCTCCTCACCACACGCTGCACCTGCGGCCTGGTCTGGATCCGGATGCAGTCTCTCTGCAGTGCCGACTCCCGCCGAGTCCTGGTCTCCGTCCATCTCCTCCTGCTCCGGTCTTCCTGGTGACTCGAGTCGTGACGTTTTCTTCTCTCCGCTGCTGCGCACACTGTGCTCGGGCGGGAAGGAAGTCGGAAGATGATGTCCTACTGTGATAGGTCCAGGCTGGAGTCTGGACCAATCACAGCCCGGACATCAGAAAAGTGGAGGGTGTCCCCCTGAGGAGCGCCAATCGGCGCCCCTGCTGGCTGAGGGCGGAGTCAAAACCCCACCCCCCCATACCCAGGACACAGTCCGGCGCCCGCCTAGTGGGCAAAAAAATTTTTTTAAAATCTTTCAAATTTTTCAATTTTTCCCATGGCACACCAGGCAACATCTCCCGGCACACTAGTGTGCCGCGGAACAGTGGTTGAAAAACACTGGTCTAGTTCATCTGCTCAGTGCTGAGAATGGTGTGGGTCTACTCATCTGAGGGTTAAAACAAAGCCTGAATGAAAATGCCCTAAGTAATTAATGAAGATCTTAACAACTCACATTTATAATAGTTTTCCGTGTCTTCATCTCTCCAAAAATCTTGAATGCGTTTCAAGTATAACATTACAAAAAATGTCATCCAGTTCCTCCTGCACAGTGAAAATGTTGTGGTTCCAACAGATTTTGCTATCTATTATTTATTAATGCTAATTCAAATAATTTGTTTTGCAAAATTCATGTGTTCTTTAAGGTAAAATACAGGTAGTTCTAAATTAGGAACAGAATTTCCATTGCTAAAAGCAAGGTGGTTGTTGAATACGTTGTACCCAATTTTATGACCTTTTTTTGCCACTGTGTTTATGCAGATCATTGCAATTGTTAAGTGAACCATGCAGTCATTAAGCATATCCAGTTTGCTTCATTTTGCTTGTTAAAAGCAAGCTGGGAAGGTCACAAATGGCAATCACATGAACCTGAGACATTGCAGACATCATAAATACATGCCAATTGCCAAGTATGCAAATTTTGATCATCTAATCATGGGGATGCTATGACAGTCATAAGTACAAGGATTGGGTGTAAGACATTTTACAGAATAACAGAGGGAAGAGACCTTGGAGATTTAACCTCTCTGCTCAAGCAGGAAAAACTATACCATTTCAGGCAAATCAAAACTGGATGCAATATTCTAAGTGTGGTCTTATCAAGACACTATAAAGTGGTACTAATATAGGTAATCCTCAACTTACAACCACAATTGAGCCCAAAATTTATGTTGCTAAGTGGGTTATGTTGTTATGTTGTTAGGTGGGTTTTACCGCATTTTACAACCTTTCTTGCCACGTTTGTTAAGTGAATCACTGCAGTTGATAAGTTAGTAACACGGTTTTTAAGTGAATTTGGTTTCCCCATTGACTCTGCTTGTCAGAAGATTGCAAAAGGTGATCACATGACCCCACAACACTGTGACCAGTTGTTGTGAGTCAGTTGTGAGTCAGTTGTTAAGCATCCAAATGTAAATCATGTGACCATGGGGATGTTGCAATGGTCATTGTGAAAAATGATCACTTTCTTCAGTGCCATTGTAATTTTGAACGGTCACTGTGAACTTTTGTAAGTTGAGGACTACCTATACTTCATGTGATCCTAATTCTATCCCTCTGTTAAGGCAGCCTAGGACTGCATTGGCTTTTTTGGCAGCTGCAGCACACTGCTGGCTCATATTTAAGTGATTGTCTACTGGGACCAAGAACCTTCTCACATTTACTGGATTGGTTATCGAACGCCCCACTGGTGTGAGAGACCAGTTGGGGTAGGCTTGGCCCTGGGACTCTTTGCTCTCTCCACCCCAAGTTGGACTCCTCAGCCGGAGTGAGAGGACGGCTGGGGCTTCCTTCCTGACCACCATCTCAGGTGAGAGCTGAGCTGGACTAGTGGATTGAGAGACATACCCACCGGACTCAATATTATTCCATCTGAATACCATCATTCCATCGAACCACCCATTGTAAATATTTGTAATCTTTGCCCTATGTGGACATTTTATTGTTGCATGGTTTGTTACCGTTACTCTGGAGCTGATCTGTATGCCCTCAGGGGGGTTCCTCCCTCTTGGGCACGACCAGCCGCCTGTTTCCACACTCCCCTTAATGACGAGCCCAATTGTTGGGACTCCGAGAGGTGGCTGGGCTTAGACAGGGGCCTTGTGTTGAGACACGTTAAGAGGCCCCTGATACATTTTTAGCTGGTTATTTTAAAAGGTTAGGGAGGGGGAGTGATAGTAGGGTGGGGAGGGAATTATTAACCGGCGCTCAGTCTGGGCCTGTTAGGCGTCCTGACGAGACAGGGTTGGGGGAGGTGGTTGCTGGTTCTGTGAATGTTGGGGTGGGGCTTCAAATCCCCACAACGATAGGGAATGGCAGCAGGTGGTTGCACGGAGGGCCGCATCAACATCTGGGATCGCGCCCCCACTGTCTGTGTGCGGTGGTGCGCTCCGACCCTCCGGTTAGCACCCTTTTGCCTGGGGATGAGGGTGATCAGGCCCCTGAGCTTAGGCTGGCTTATTTTAATGCCAGATCCGTCGTTAACAAGGCTCCCCTCATTCAGGACTTGATCGAGGAGGAATGTGCGGATCTGGCGTGCATCATGGAGACTTGGTTGGGCTCGGAGGGAGGGGTTCCTTTGACCGAGTTATGCCCTCCAGGTTTCCGTGTGCTACACCAGCCACAGGCTCAGGGTAGGGGTGGTGGGGTGGCAGTGGTTGTCCGGGAGACTTTATGCCTGTGGAAGACCACCATTGTCCAGATGGCCGGGAGTGAGTCCCTCCTCCTGAGATGTGGCCCTCGGGCTCAGTTGGGCTTGTTGCTCACATACCTGGCGCCCAGCTGTGTGGCAACAGCCCTGCCCGAGCTGCTCGACACCCTCTCAGGGTTGACGGTGGAGTTCCCCAGGCTTATAGTTCTGGGGGACTTCAACTTGCCTTCACTGGGAGGGTCGTCTGAGTTAGCTTGGGAGTTCATGGCTTGCATGATGGCCATAGGCCTGATCCAAGTGATTCAGGGCCCGACTCATATGGGGGGTCACACTCTCGACCTGGTGTTCCTCTCTGGACAGTGGTTGGATGATCTGGGAGGGGGTTCACCAACCATTGTTCCCCTGTCATGGTCAGATCACCATCTCCTGCGGCTGGTCTTCCGTTATGCCACCCCATGCCACTGGGCTGCAGAACCGACCAGGTGGTTCCGCCCCAGGCGCCTAATGGACCCGGAACAGTTCCAGATGGCGCTTGGGTCTATACCCATCGCCCTCACCCACAGCCCAGTCGATGCCTTGGTGGATGCCTGGGAAAGGGCAGCCACCGGGGCACTTGACTGTGTTGTACCCTTGCGACCTCTGACCCGGCGCAGATCCCGTTGGGCTCCATGGTTCTCTGTGGAGCTCCAGGGGATGAAGCATCAGAGACGGGTTCTAGAGAGCTGTTGGAGGTCCACCTGATCCAAATCTGACAGATTGCAGCTAAGAACCTTTATAAGGTCTTATCTTGCGGTGATTAGGGCCTAGAGAGTATTTGGAGAACCAGTCGGTCTGAGTCTGACCGAACACAGTTAAGATCCTTTTCTAGATCTTATCTTGTGGCAATGAGGGTGGCAAAGCGCGCCTACTTCACCACCCTCATTGCGTCCGCAGATAACCGCCCGGCCGCCCTATTTAGAGTGGTCCGCTCCCTTTTAAGTCAAGAGACGGGAGAGGACCCCCTACATGGACGGGCTGAGGAATTTAGTAAATACCGTATATACTTGAGTATAAGCCGAATTTTTCAACCCACTTTTTGGGCTGAAAAAATCCACTTCGGCTTATACTCCAGTGAACAACAAAAAAAAGAACTTACCGAGGACTTGCGCGCGGCCGAGGCTTCGGTGCTTCCCTCCAGAGGAAGAAGGCGCTGGATGCGGCCGGCTCCGCGGGGAAGGGGGAGCGGCGGCGGGGGCGACGGAAAAGCCACAAAAACGGTAGGAGAGATGCTGACTGGCGGCGGCCTCGGAGGAGGCGGAGGGGGAGGAGGGAGGGAAGGGTGACCGGGCGGGGGAGGGGGGGGTGAGCCAGAAGGAAAAGGAAAACTCATCCCGCAGAGCGGTTGCGAAAAGAGGGAGGAGATAAGCCAGCCCGGTACCTGGATCCGCTTCCTGTGTCTCCTCCGCTCTGCCATGATGTCCCCGTTTTGGTCTCCTGGTGACGTGGGGCTGAGCCGGAAAAGGGGGAGGGGGAGACCGAGGGAGGGAGGGAGGGAGGAAGGAAGAGAGAGAGAGAGACGGAGCCAGCGTCAGCCAGCGGGCTCACGAGGGGCAGCAACCTCGCGAGAGGCCGCGCGCAAGCCATTAGGACGCGCACGAGCCCTTGGGGAGGCAGGGCGGGAGCGCAGTCCGGCCGCTGGGCTTCCTTTCCCTCTTGTCCGCATCGCTGCAAGGAATTGCGTTGTTTGGGGATGGCGACTTTTTCTTTCCACCCCGAACCAACCCAGCGATGCCCTCGCTGTGATGTCCCGTTGCCTGGAGGCGGTCCAGGTCTGGATGGGGAGAAACAGGCTTCGTCTCAATCCTACCAAGACTGAGTGGCTGTGCATATCGGCATCTCGGGTTAACCAGACCATTCCACCTTTAACGATGGGGGGTGAGGTGTTACCCCCCCCTGTTGATAGGGCTCGCAACTTGGGCGTCCTCCTTGACTCCTGGCTCAACTTTGAAGATCATATAGGAGCTGTGACCAGGGGGGCTTTTGCCCAGGTTTGCCTGGTGCACCAGTTGCGACCGTATCTGGATCGAGATGCCCTACACACAGTCACTCATGCGCTCGTGACCTCCCGTTTAGACTACTGCAACGCTCTCTACATGAGGCTGCCCTTGAGGACCACTCGGAGGCTTCAGCTGGTGCAGAATGCGGCCGTGCGAGTTGTGATGGGGGTTTCCCAATACTCCCATGTAACACCTCTACTCCGCGAGCTGCATTGGCTCCTGGTTGCCCTCCGGGTGAGATTCAAGGTGCTGGTGATGACCTATAAAGCCCTAAATGGCGAGGGTCCGGGATATCTGAGGGAACACCTGCTGCCGGCATCAAGCTCCCTTCGTCCAGTGCGCTCCCACAAGGAGGGTCTTCTCAGGGTGCCGGCGGTAAAAGATTGCCGGCGGATAACACCCAGGGGGAGGGCCTTCTCAGTGGGTGCGCCTGCCCTTTGGAACCAGCTGCCAGTGGAGCTTAGGACTGCCCCCGACCTCCGTTCATTCCGCCGGGACCTGAAGACCTGGCTCTTCGAGCTCTCTGGCTCAGGCTGAGAATTTTAATTTTAATTTTAACTGGGGGTTTTATTTGTTCAGGGATTGATATAAATTTTTTAATTGTTTTTAACTTTTGTATTTTTCATTTTAATTACCCTGTAAACCGCCCTGAGTCCTTCGGGAAAGGGCGGTATATAAATATAATAAAATAAAATAAATAAATAATAATACTGTTATTGAGCAAAGTACAACCTATTCTACAGTATATCTGTGCATTGATTTTTCCTGTCTAAATGTAGAGCCTTGCTTTTTTCACCATTGAATTTCATTTTTTTATATAGGGCCCAGTGTTCAAATCTGTCGAGATCCTTCTGTATCTTTTTACCCTATCTTCTGGTGTACTGGCTATTCCTGCCAGCTTGGTATCATCTACAAATTTGATGAGTTCCCTTTCTATCCTCTTGTCTAAATCATTGATAAAGATATTGAAGAGTACTGGGCCTAAGACAGAGATTAGGGGTACCCCTCTGCATACTTCCCTCCATGTAGACATAGTTCCATTAAGGATTACATATTAGTGCAGTTGGTCAGCTAGTTATGAATCCATCTGAGTTGGAAGCTGTTTAACCCACATCTTTCTATCTTAGTAGTAGGTTGTGGTCTACTTAATCAAGTCCAAGTAATTATATCCACAGCATTTTGCTATTTCACTAATTTTGTCACATTGTCAAAGAATGCACTAAGACTTGTCTGGCATGATCTGTTTCTCACAAACCCATGTTGGCTTCTGGTTATGACCTTACTTGCCTCGTATTCACAGATTTGTTACTTAATCTTCTCCAGAATCTTCACAGGTATTGATGTCAGGCTGATAGGTATCCTGAATCCATTTCCCCCCCTTTTTTGAAGATGGAAAACACATCAGCCCTTTTCCAGTCATCTGGCATTCCCCAGTGCTTAGGATCATTGAAAGATAGGGTCTAGTGTGTTTTTCCCCCAGTGTTTTTATAACTTGTTTAATGAATGGTTATAAATTGAGGACTACATGTATTGTCTTATAGTCCTCTATGGCTGAAATCTTTATGCTGTAATTTTAAGCCCTTTTTAAAGGTAAAATAATTTTTAGTTATTTATTATGGACATTTCTATCACACCATTACAAAAAGTTCTACGTGTCATATGGAAGATTTAGAAAAACAACAAACAATGTCTAAACTATCACAGCACAGAACACGGGGACAGACCTCAAATTTAATATTTCCTGCATCCTCCCCTAAAGCAGCTTTTCATTTCTCTATGGAAGCTCGCTAGGGATACTGGTGGTCCATATGTACATACACAGATCAATACATATGTTGCATATAATATGTTTAAATGTGTGTTATGTATGTGTACTCTTTGAGACCAAGCAACTAAATTTCATTTTTAATGTGTGCCATTGTGCCCACAATAAAAAATGACAATAAAGGTTATCTCTCTCTCTACCTACCTACCTACCTATCTATCTATCTATCATATGCATGGTGGCACACTATTCCACAGAAGGAGTGACACTACTGAGAAAACCAAACTATGGGGTCCCTGAAGATGAAACTTAAGAGATCTTACAGGACAGGCAGACTCATTCCAGGGAAAGTGATCTTGGGGATAATCAGGCCCTGAGCCATGCAAAGCTATAACCAGCCCCTTTAATTTCACCCAGAAGCCAACAGGCAGGTAGTGCAAACCCCACACCCCGGAAGTATTAAAGTTACATAGACAAATCTAGATGTTGACATCGCAATTCAAATTGCTGCATATTACCCGAGTTTAAGCTTTGGATAACATTCAAAGGCAGCCCCATGTAAATTTCAACTGGTGAAATGTCAGGGGCATGCATGAACATGTGCAATACTCCAGAGCCCAGGAAAGGTTAACCAGCACCCAAGATATAATTGTGAAATTTCATTTCCCAGGAGCAGTTATAAACTATTCCAACAATTATCATGTAAAATTAAACAGCAGTGGGTGCAGACTTTATAACACTTCAACATTGTCAAACTGATGCCAAAAATACACTGTCAGTCACTAGAGGGGGCATATATTTTTATTTTCATTATATGGATTATGTAATCATAGCCAAATGTGGCTTTAAGTTCATGCCTTGGTATACTGGACCCCAATGAAATACCAGACCAAAATGATTTAATTTACAATTTATTGGAAATGTTTCAGGATAAAGGGATTTCCTTTTTACAAGAAAGAAAATGTGGAATATAGACTTACATTTCTTGTTATAGTTTGAACAACAAAGATACTTCAGAGTAAAACCTGATTGGATTAGGAAAAGTCCTCTGTGAAATCCAATAATATATAAACATAAGAACTGAAAATTGCATTGTATTCTGAATAAAAAGAGCATTGTATTCTGAATAAAAGTAAAATAAACATTTATCAGAGAAAAACATCAGAATGAGTAAGGTTAAAAATACATTCAGAGTGCTTTTCCCAACACTGGGCTCAAATACTTGCTTGGTTCAATGAAAAAAAACCTTTATTTACAATGTGTCAAACACTAAAAGACTTATTTTACCTTCTTCTTGAAGGTTAATGCTTATGGAAAATTATTTGAAAGGAATAATTTGAAATACTTTTGAAAGGAAAAGAGAAATAAGGCTAATTAAAATACAAAAAAACCCCATGTTAGTTAACCAATGAAATAGTACCTCAAAAACCATATTGCAAGTATTACAAAGTCCATACTGTGTAGCACTCATAAGCTAGTCATGTATTCTGTGACTGAAATATAAATATATAACTATGTTATCTTTCTTATGAATGTTTCTCCTAGAAAGAAGCCAGGTTCCATTAAAATAGTTCAGACTGTACAAAAACGGTACTCATTATCTGATGGATATGTGTGTGTGTTTTCCAGAACAGCTAAAGGTGAAACAAAATTTTATTACACAGTCATCACTGAGGCATTTTCCTAATAAAGGAAGTACCCTAAACAAAGGATAAATATATAGAATTTCCAAATGGATATTAATTAACTGGTTAAAAAATAGTTTAACATACATAATTTAGCAGTTTACCTTTAGGACATGCACATATTTGAGTAATTTGGGTGTCCCCCTACTTAGCTAGTTGAAGTTTGTGGTGTAGCGAGTACATTTATACCCTGGTGCTTATCTTTCTGCACAGACTGGGGTAAGATGTTATAATCAAGAATGCACTTTATTCTTTTATCCAAGTATATGTTAGATATTGGCCGACCGTGTGGAGACAGGAACGAGACAGGATAGTACGTAGAGCCGTTTTTATTGATTACAAGATGGAGCGCTGTGCATGCCCCCAGGTGCCCCTTTTATAATGTCGATGCCCCTTAAGCTAACCAATCCGGTTGCTCTATTTTTCCCGCCGGACAGGTTAACCAATCAGGGCACCTGACAGGTGCCACCTGGTGATGAAGTTGGCTGCACCCACCTGACGCACTACGTACATAACAGTATAGATACCAAAAGCACAAAGATTTAAGTCTTCCCCACACTATTTTATTTATTAAATTTCTACGCAATCCATCTCACCTAAGTAATTCTAGAGGTTTACAACAGCATATATTATATTATATTATATTATATTATATTATATTATATTATATTATATTATATTATATTATATTATATTATATTATATTATATTATATTATATTATATTATATTATATTATATTATATTATATTATATTTTATTATATTATATTAATTATATTATATTAATTATATTATATTATATTATATTATATTATATTATATTATATTATATTATATTATATTATATTGTATCATATTATTATATTATATTATATCATATCATATCATATCATATCATATTACATTATATTATATTATATTATATTATATTATTACACACAAACATATGTATATATGTGTGTATGTATGTGTATGTATATATGTGTATATATGTATATGTGTATGTGTTTATACACACACACATATATAATATATATGTATGTATGTAAAAGTTTCCTTGTCAGCCATATCCAAAACTAGGGCATGGTGCTCATCTCTGTTTTTTGGCTGAGAGAATCAGCATTGTCCAAAGACAGTTTCCATCTGGAACCCAGGCTGTCAGCTCTTCAGTTGAAAAGTTCAGTGTCTTTAATCACTGAGCCATCACGCATATATATATGAAATTGCTCTTCTAAAATTGATAGGTTGGTAAATAAAGGAAGAGATTGTAGGAAGAAAGCAATTATGTTTGAAAAGGTTACCAGTAAAAGGAAATCAAGCTGCCAAAGAACACAGTAGCTGGACACCATGAGCCTTGGTGGAGCAGTGGGCTAATGCCTCCTTAAGTAACACCAGCTGCCTGCAATTAGTGCAGGTTCACATCCCACCAGGCTCAAGGTTGACTCAGCCTTCCATCCTTTCAAGGTAAGTAAAATGAGGACCCAGATTGTTGGGGGCAATTAAGCTGACTTTGTAATAATGCCGCTTGGGGTGTGTCTGAAAGCCCTAATAAGCAGGCATATACATAGAATGAAGGCTACTGCTAAGCTTGTTAGCCGCCCTGAGTCTTCGGAGAAGGGCGGGATATAAATGGAATTAAAATAAAATAAAATAATAAATCAAATCTAACACCAACCTGAGCATATAAAAACTCAAAGAAGTAGCGCAAGATCAGAAGATGCGGAGAGACCTTGTCCATAAAATTGCCAAGACTCGGACATGACTGAATAGATGACATCATCATCATTTACATTAACTGAAGAGAAAGGCATATACGGTAATGGAGAACACATATCAAATTTATTTGTACTTCTACCCAATGTTGGACTCTTCCAATATGTTTCTGAGTCAATATTCTATAAAGAGCTGAAAGTTCACCTGAGTGGAGAAGCTGCAAAGCAGTTTGGACATCAAGCCCCCAAAATGGAGAAAGGTGGTAGAAGAAGAGAGAGGAGAAAAGTAGATTGATAGCTACAGCAAATGTTGTAGAGACATTTTGGAAGGCTAGTGGAAGAGAATTAGTTATTTCTCAGACCATTCAATAGTTTAAAATTTTGTACTACAATAGAATAGAGTTGGAAGGGACCTTGGAGGTCTTCTAGTCCAGCCTCCTGCTCAAGTAGGAGAACCTATACCATCTCAGACAGGAGATTGTCTAGTCTCTTCTTAAAAATCTCCAGTGATGGTGCACCCACGATTTCTGGAGGCAAGCTGTTCCTCTGATTGATTGTCCCTCACTGTTAGGAAGTTTCTCCTTAATTCCAGGTTGCTTCTCTCTTTGATCAGTTTCCAACCATTGTTTCTCGTCCTCCCCTCTGGTGCTTTGGTGAACAACCTGGCCCCCTCTGCCTTGTGGCAGCCCCTCAGATACTGGAACACTGCTATCATGTCTCTCCTATTTCTTCTTTTTTTAGACTAGCCAAACCCAAGTTCTGCAGCCATTCTTCATATGTTTTAGTCTCCAGGCTTTTAATCATCTTAGTTGCTCTTCTCTGAACTTTCCCCCAAACTCTCAACATCTCTCAAAACTGGCTATAGTATTCCAGGTGTGGTCTTACTAGGGTTTTATAAAGCGGTATTAATACTTCACATGATCTTGATTCTATGCCTCTGTTTATACAACCCAGGATTGTATTAGCTTTTTTGGTTGCTTCTGCATGCTGCTGGCTCATAGTCAAGTGCAGACATGTCAAACACAAGGCCCGGGGGCCAGATCCGGCCCGCGAAGTGGTTTCATGCGGCCCGCGAAGCCATCCTGGAAACAGTGAGGGAACGGCCCCCACTGCCTTGGCCCTGGCCCAGAGACCCTCCTGCCAGAGACCCTCAGATCTGTCCCACTCCTGCCCAGGCCCCCATAGGCAACCTTGATGTGAATGATGTAGAGCTGGCCATGCCCACCCAGTAGGCCACACACACTCTAGCCACGCCCACCCAGTAGGCCACACCCACCCAGGCCATACCCACCCGGCCCCCTGAGGGCAACCGCAATGCTGATGCGGCCCTCAATGAAATTGAGTTTGACACCCCTGGTCAAGTGATTGTCCACTAGGACTCAAAGCTCCCTCTCACAGTTACTGTTTTTAAGCCAGGTCTCGCCCAATCTGTACTTGCACCTTTGATTTTTCCTGCCTAAATGTAAAACTTTGCTTTTCTCCACATTGAAACTCATTTTGTTGGATAGGACCACACACCCCTCAAGCATGTATCCTGTTCATGCATTTGGATGATAGTTTCCAAATGATAATATTCACTGTTAGCAGTGATATTCTTTTTCTGAACTGATTGCTCAGGAGAAAGAAAAGTGGCCCCTTTGAGCGCTTCCTGTTGTTAGACGGGTCAGTAATGGACTTGAGGAGAAAAAAAAATGGAAGAGATTCTGCTTGACAAAGTCCAGGTGGAGTTGCCTCTAAAATCAAGGACTGAACATCAATCTCATAACTAATAGATGATGTTCCACAGGACAACTCAGAGAAATCAAAAGTGTCCTATTTACCCTCCAGAATGATCTCACCTCAGAACAATTTGAAAATTGCTTTCCAGTGCTTTCAAAGAAGATAGAATGTGGAAAGCTGGTCTTTCAACTAGAAAATAAAAGTTGGAAGAAATGCAGAGAAGACATGTTGCTTCTGGTGGTGAGAACTAAAAGAACCTGATTTTCAGGGCATCTGTTTTTGATAATTGGCAATGTGTTAACTTTGCTTTGTTTTTGCTATATGAGAGTGCTGATAGAGCCTGATTTCTAGCCTGCATGGTAGCTCTCATCAAGGCTTAACCTCTCTCTGCATTTGACTAAGTTAACAAAATAGATAGCCATCATAATATCTCAAGTTTGCAAAACACTTGGTGTGCTAAGGAGGACTTTCTTTGGCCTGTTCTATATTTTCCACTATATAGCTTCCTTGCATGACACCAGCTTCTCATGACTTACCATGCAAAGAAGAAATCCCACCTCTTCCCACGGAGGTATTTCTGATGGTGATATGCCAGAGGGAAGAAAAGATCCTGGTGGCTTTGAAAGTATCAGAAGATGTTTGACCCTACTATGACTCTATTTGGGGGAAAGTGTACATTTGTATGTAGGATTATAAAGAAATGTGGACCATGAGAAAGATTGACAGAGCCATTTAGGAGGGATTTGGAGAAGCAATTACACGCTTGAGAGACTGAAGCTGAGACAACTCAAAATAACCATGCCTTGATCTTTTTTTAGTGTAAGATGGGACAGACAAAAAAATAGGCAGACTTCAAAGTTCTCTATTGAAACCAACATGAAAGTAGCATTCTTGGAATTCTTCCAGTGTCTCTTTCTGATTTGGCCTACTTTGAAGGGCTAATATCAACTATAATAAATAGCTAACTTCAAGATGGGTGAAGGCTAACCAGTTTAGTGTAGGCATGTAAAAGCCTTACAATGGCAATACACTTCTTTGATACAAATCAGTTTTCCTCCATGCTTTTTTATGACTTGAAGATGTTTGCTCTAGCATTGAAAAAGGGTAACACGTTCTCCTTACAATAGTAAGGGACTTTGGAAAGGAGCTAACTGGATTGTAAAATTATTTGAATGTGTGCTTTGATTTATCTTCCTCTTTAATCTTATTCAGATAAGTATTTGAACAGACTTATTATACTTGGACAATTGGTGATAACCAAAACAAACTTTTCAAAAGAGAAATCACTCTTTCCTGATTTTGATCTGAATTGCTCATCTCAGAATTGGGAGGGCAAACATCAATGGCCTTTATCCCTCTTGATTGTTGTATCTTTCTTCACTCATACATGCATTTTGATATTTTCTTCAGTACTTCAAAAACCTGCACAACTTTCCATTTAGGCAGTAGGATCTGTGAATCACCTGAAGTTTTAATTAACCTATAATTAACCTCCAAGATAATATACCTCTGGAAGATGATAGAAAATTAAATGTTTTTTCTTCTCCCTTGCTTCCAAGAGGACTAGATAAATCTGTCTGAAGTAATTTAGCAATGGTGGCTCTTGATACTGGAACACCTGGTTATTCCTGGTTTTTATGATAGCATTGGACTCTTTTTAAACCATAATCTGTTTAAAGCTAGCCACTTCTAAGGAGTCACACACAGAAAAGAATCCTAAAGTTGCCTCTTGTCAACTCTTGGAGAGAGTCAAAAGTTGGGCAATACAAGGTGATTTCTCAAAATGAAGATTAAGCATTCTATGTTTGACATTACAACAGAGTTCTTCAAGCCAAAATAAATATAACAATCAACTTTGGCTTAACAGAAGCTTCTCTTTTACTACAAAGTCAAAGAAGTAGTATGCCCATATCTCCTATATTAAAATCAAGGCTGGCTGGAAGCTCTATGTCTCTGTTTATCCATATTAACTTGTTTACATTTTAATATTCTTGTTTTCTCTGAGATTTTGCTCCAGTTTGGCTTAGAAGTCAATATTCCTCATTTGGAAATGGAGGTCAAAGTTGTCACAGAAATGTATCTGGTTATTTCTCCAACAACTTCTGTGTCCAATTCTAGATGCTTTGGGGTCCAATCAAGGTGGTGGTTTTAACCTTTAAAGTCTTTCCTAGCATGGGACCAAGTTACATTAGCCTGACCCATTGGATCAGGCAGAGAAGGCTTACTGCAAGTATCATCTGCCAGGCGATAGACATTTTGGGTAGTCTCTTGAGGTAGGCCTTCTCTGTCACGGCACCTACCCTATGGATCTTTCTTCCCCCAAAGTCAGGTTAGCCCCAACCCTGTTATCATTTTGGAAGCTCCTTAAGACTTGGTTATGTCACCAGGCCTGAAAGTTCCAAGAAACCAAAGATATTCTCAAATGGCTCCTTTGTGATTGATCTTTTTATTTTCTCTATGTGATTTAAATATTTTACATTTTTATAGTGTTTTTCATTTTTAGTATGACTTTTTATTTTTATGTAATTAGGTTTTTATATTGTTTTATTGATTGTTGTATGCCAACATGGTTATTTCTTGTGAGATAAGTGGCCTATAAATGTGATTAATAAATATATTAATTAATATTAATTAATTAATCTTATATTCAGTATGGTAAATCAAAAAAGAAGCCTATCTTTACCAGGCTGAAATCTTTTGCAGTCTGCAAGAGTCTTAGGAACAGAGATATACTCTATTAGGGAATCGTTTTTAAAACTTTAAATCAGATGCACAGCACTCCAATTTTTTTCCAAAGAGTATCATTTTTGGGGGAACTATTTGCCAGGACAAAAATTTCCCATAAAATACCAGGAGCAGGAACGATGAAAAATTTGTGCCGAAAACTCAATTGCAAGGATTTTTTTTTTAAGTGTGTGCCGTTTGTTTTTTTTAAACTCAAGACAATTGCCTGACCTAGTCCATCCAGTTTTCAGAAGTGGTTTGCCCCTGCAAATCTAGGGCTAAGAGGGAGTGACTGTCCAAAGGTCATGCAGCTGGCTTCATGCCTAAAGCAGAACTAGGACTCAGGTTAATGTAACTGATACCTTAAGCACTATATCAAACTGGCTTCTACAGAACTGTCCCCTAGAGTATTGATATTTGAGCTGAGTAACATCAATAAAAATCTTTCTGAGAAATACAGACATATACGCACACACAACAAAGAATATATATGCCAATTGCCTTGTTCTTAAAAGGGTACAACATAATGTATTATTATTTAATTCAGAATATATTGTATCTAGTTTCTCTTTCTTATATTTAAAAGCAGAATTATTCTTCTTCCCTCCTAATATTTTATTTTGGTATTAAATGGACAGTTTTCCTTTTGTTATAAAATTGTAACCTGTGGTATCAAAATTCTGGATATTTGGAATGAAATTCAAAGCTGTCTGTACAAAACAAGATTGAAACCTGAAATTTTAACTGTACTTGACAGCAAATTATTCTCCCAGTCCTCTTATCCCACCCCCACTACCAAAAGAACTTCTATCTTTTATTTTGTGTGAAAAATGTAAACCAATCAGCAATTCTCTTACTTTTGTTTCCTGCAATAAATTGTATAAAAGTAATTGTGCTTAATTTCTTGGGTGCTCCTTGGGTGTGAAACTCAGAGGTAACCTATTCTGCTTCTGTAGAAAAATAAGTGTTTTTTTCTTTTCTTGATGCTGTGTGACATTGGCTTCTCCAAATCAGCTCTGGCCAACAGATAACTGGATGATTGACATGATTTTTCTCTCTGTGTGTTTAAATTATTTGATAGGGTTGCTGTTTGGAAATATAGAGTGAAATCCTTGTGCAAGCCATTGTGAAATAACAAGATTTGTATTTATAAATAAGAACAGTCTTGACCCAATTAGCAAGCTACAGTATCCGCTCAAATAACTGTGGTAGGTATCAGTGCTTGGATCTTAGTTTTCCCTAATTTAATGTGGAAACACACTGTGGGAAGAAAAATCAGGCCCAGTTCCAAGCCGGAATAAAATGTAGGCTGCTTAAGAAAGGTTTATTGATGAGTAGAAGGAACAACAACATGTAGTTTTGCAACAGCTTACAATTTAATTTGATGAGTACAAGGAGTTTTATACATACAGTTTTACACTATTTCATAATTTGGAGGCTTGCTTTGTGTGCTTTTGTTATTAAATTTGTCTAGCTTGTTTCGTAAAGGCTAGCAATGGGTCTAAAATATTGGCTTCCTTAGGTTTTAATCCTGCCAAACAAATGTAATTAATTTTACCCCTTTATCTTTAGTCTATTACCTTCACTGACCTCTCTTTGTGAATCAACAGGCTTGGGGGGGATAGTAAAAAGGATTGGGGGGGGGGTTCTTACTACAACACAATAATGTTGGGATTTTACACTTAGTTTAACTGGTAGCTTGAAATAAAAAAATACATGTTTTCTCTTATTTACAAATTTGTTTCATGGAGGGAGGGATTTTTTCTTCTGCTTTTGGGGAGGCTATTTTTAAAAAGTTATATAGCTTTTCCTTCCAGCTCAGCGGCTCCCAATCTTTTCTATTTCCCGCACCCCTAGAACGCTTCTGATATATTCTCGCACCCCTTTACATAAATTCGAAATAACGGTAACAAATTATGCAAATACACTATAATTTTAAAAACCCAAATTTTCGCAACTCCGGTTGGGAACCCGTTCTAGCTATTTGCGATTTGAAGCAAATTGCACAAACTTGGAGACAGAGAAAGAAACCCCATCAAAGATTAACAGAGATGTTAATTTATAATTCACATCACTAACATGAGCAAGTTCCTCATTGCAATACTATATTTGGAGGGCAGGCGGTTCCGAAAGACTGGTATGGGCAGGTGCCTTCAAAGCCAGTGTGGGCTAACAATGCCCTCCGACAAGTATTATTGCTGCAAAAGTTTCTGTGACGGCTAATAAATGTTTGCGAAGAAAGGAAACGTTTACTGCATTTCCTGCGCTTTATGCACTCGCCCTAAAACAGCGCCTACCTAATCTTCCCTTTCACTACTACCATAGATCCCAACCATTGTCTGCTGATGGATGCTGGGAATTGTAGTCAACAATGGAGTCTTTCAGGTTGGGGAGTCTTACTCTACACTTTTTGTCTCTATGGATACGCGGCCCGCCAACACGGCACAGTGCGGAAGTGTCGGGAGGGAGGCGACTTACAGTACGCGGAAGGAGGTCAACGTAGAGAGCCTGTTGGAGTGGATACTGTATTCCACGCTGCAAATCGGGAAGGTAGGTGTGCAGGGATCCACCCCCAACTCGGGCATAAGCCTCGCCCACTGAGTCCTCGCCACGCCTCTTTGTTCCCAAAGTTCCATGCCGGTTCCGTTCCCAGGCACAGGTACTGAGTGCCCGGACGCCTGGTTCCTCTTGGAATAGGTGTGGCAGAGCTTCAGACGCTGAGTATTGTGGTTGTACCCTGGGTGGACGCGGAGGCAGAGCTCAGCCCCGGAGCTCGTTCAGTCATGAAAAGAAAGCCCATAGCTCTGAGTCTACGAAGAGTATATTTCACTAACCAAACTTGAAACCCAATAACTCCTTCCATTATTATTAATCGAAATCTGGTCCAAGATTCAGGAGCATTTTGTGCCAGTGTGAATGATGCATTTTTGCTAGAGCAGGCCCCAAAGCAGCTTCCAGAGATAGAAATTTTCTGTGCATAAAAAAGAAAGTCAGGACTTTTTAATTAGGCCCAGCATTTCGAAGGTATTCCTGATGGCTTTCCTGATTGTCTCTTTTTTTCTATAGACAAGATTAGGTAGTAGAGTATCAGCTTCTTTTTAAGTAGGCAGCGAAGTATCCTTCATTTTGCTGTAGTTGCCCACAAAAAAACCTATGCAGTTAACTTTTAAGACTGTTTCATTCTTACAGGACTTGAAATCATCTCATAATATCCTCTCTAATTAGCTTATTTTTTCTATTAGTAAGATTTCAGTTAATTCTCTCACATTTGGCTTTGTGAAAGAATTATCTTGTTGCCTGTATTTTTAAACAAACTGTGATTGTGTATGTTGCAATTTTGCCTGGTTGTCTTCTGTATGTGTTGGAAATATAACTCCTAGATTTTCTTATAGTTGCACTGCCCTCACACATCTGGGGATAGCAAGCTTGAGAAGTCAGGTTTGTACTTATTATTTATTTACTGTAACTATTTTGCAGTGTTTGCCCTACTTTTCATCCGTACTTGCAGTATATGAATGTTTGCAAACTTCTTAGATTTTTATTGCTATGTGACTTTTGGGATGCGTATGGATTTACATATGCTAAGGTGTTTATTAGACTTGCATACTCAATGAAGTAGTATATTTTTAAAAAATAAAATGTATATAACACTGTCATGTTCAAGGTTATGGCCAGATCTAATGTCTTTCTGTCTTTCCTCTCTGCAAAGCCTCATTGGTGAGAGAGCAACTTAGTAAATCCCCATCAAAGCAAAACTAGAATTGGAAAAAGCAAAAATGGACAACTGGCCGGACAGCTGTCCCACTATCTCTTGCCTGGTCTCTTTTATTTGGAGATGCTGAAATTGGAAACTGGGACTTTGTCCTTGCATTGCAGAGCAATTACTCATTTACTGAATCATCGATCCCTCTCCCCCCACAAATGAAAATTCCCCCAAGTAGAATCTCAGTGAGGGGATGTGTGACCAAACTAGCCATTGAGCTACTTCTCTCTGTTAATAAAATCTTTGAGTCGAATAACTACTGGTGGCTTCATGTATTTGCCTTAATAGAAATACAAACACAGCTTGTTATTGCCTTCTTCTGGAATGTTATTTTGATCTCTCATTCCAATGTATAGTTCTGGAATTTTCTGCTATCCAAATATTAATCAGATCCATCCTTGGTGTCAGGACCCACCTCAATCCACATCTTAGGAACTAAGAACTCTTGGATGCAAGTTTGTCCAAAAGGAAAATGTTTACTAGGATGGAATCGATTGTGGCAATACAAGACGGAATCTAACAAAGTTACATTTCAATCCTATATAAAGCATTCCCATTTCAGCCCCTCCCCTCATCCATTTGGTCAGGCTCCCATCATTTGCTTAGGTGTCAGGCCCTTCCGTGGGAAAGGGAACTCTCCTTGGTTTTATTGTTATTGCTTTTTCCTTTTTCAGTTGTAAATGAAGATGCGATCCAGATCCCCCTCTCCACCTCCCTCCCCCAGTTCAAACGTTTTCCTGTTGTTTGAAGATCGCGTTAAGTAACCATCCTCTCCCCGCCCTTCAGAGAAATGGCAGAATCCCCAGAATAAGCACAATGGTCTACATTTATGAAATGTGATATAAATGGATTCTGACACTTGGTTAGCTTTTCCAGATCAGATAAAGTCTGTCAGGCATTAAGCTGTGCCCAATGTTACGCAACAAGATTCTGTTGTAGCATGTCAGCCTTACCAGGTAGACTAGATAAAATAAGCTAATTCTATTTTATTGTAAAGCCACATTAACAGAATTTGCAAATGTAAAAGTACAATTCTCTCTTCCCACCCTTGCCTTCTTTACAGTGTGAGAAACAGGAAGGGTCCCTTCTGAGCCTCTTGCACATCCACTATCCATCTGCAGGTTATGCTGTCTCTTTTCTGACTGTTCAAGGTTGGTAAAATGAGGACCCAGATTGTTGGGGGCAATATGCTGACTCTGTAAACTGCTTAGAGAGGGCTGTAAAGCACTATGAAGTAGTATATAAGTCTAAGTGCTATTGATATCATCCTATCGTTGATTTATGATCGCCAAGTTAATGTTACCTTCTGAGTTATCTCTGATAATTTCTTTTCCTCCAATGTTGTTGCAGGATTTCTGCTAGAGATTCTCTTGCCTGGCCTCCTTAATAGTGATTCAGAGTATATTTTGAAGGCTCTAGAGCTGTAAAGGTACCAGTGTGGGATACAAGACAGAATGGCTGAAGCTGTCCATTATATTCATTTACAGAACTTCAGCAAATCCCTTCTGGAGACACTGAATGGGCAACGTCTAGGTGGACATTTCTGTGATGTGACAGTGCACATCCAGGAGGCCACCCTGCGGGCTCACCGTTGTGTGCTGGCTGCTGGCAGCCCCTTTTTCCATGATAAACTGTTGTTGGGCTACTCAGAGATTGAGGTACCCCCTGTGGTCCCCAGCCAGGTAGTGCGTCAGCTGGTGGAATTTATGTATAGTGGTTCTCTGGTCGTAGCCCAGTCTGAAGCTCTGCAGATCCTCACTGCTGCTTCCATCTTGCAAATCAAGACTGTCATTGACGAATGCACTCAGATCATCTCTCAGAATCGCAGCCCGAAACCCCCCACTGTTGCTCCAGTGGTACCCCTCTCCCTTCCCAGAGTTCTGCCCAGCAAGCCCCAAGAACAACAATCCAAAGAGGTTATTGGCAGCCTCTCACGACCAGGCGACCTTGACACTGCCCACCTTGAACCCCCAAAGTTGCTTTGTGCCTCAGAGGTTCGTTATAAACTGCGAGATTTGCTGTCCTCCCAGCACAGAGAAGCACGGACAGCTGCCTGTGAGGGGGCCATAAGCGATGGAGATACAGGAGGTTCCTACCTGCACTCTACTGAATCTGCCCCTAGTTGCCATAGCCGCAAGCAGCGCCAGCCAGTGAGACTTCAGCTGTCTGAGACAATGCCGGTGATCATCAAAGATGAAGAGGAAGGCAGCGGGGAAGTCCCAGAAGGGTCAGAAGCAGAAAGAGAGGCCAAGCTGGCCTGCTTTGCTGAATGCAGTGGGAGTGGCCCCTTTGCTGCTGACTTCAGTGACCAGGCAAAGGACTCTGGTAGTAGCAGTGGAGCTGACCGGAAGGAGAATCTCCACTTGGATTATGCCACCCCGGAAGGTCAGGATTTCTTTGGAAATCAGGATGTCTTTTCTGAGTCCTTCATCCCATCCTGGCAGGGAGAAGAAAGTGGAGAAGAGGCTACAGTTTCCACCTCTCGAGATAGAGAGAAATTCCATCCTGATTGCAATGTGGAGGCTTCCAATCTGAGGAACTTAACAGGAGAATTCAAACAAGACTTAAGTGGCTCTTCCTCTGGGTTTCCACCCCGGAGCAGTAGTGGTGGGGCTGATGGCTTGACCTTTGTCTCCTCCCTAGGCATCCAGCGGGAACTCAAGGCAGAAGTCACCAATACCAGCACAGTCACCAGTAATACCAGCATCTTCCAGTTCCATCTGCCCCAGCCTGGTGGTGTAGCCCAGACCTTCTACAGCATTCAGCAGCAACAGCAGCAGCAGCAACAGGAGTCGGGTGCCAGCAATATGATGCAGCTCAGCCCCAACACAATGGTCACCGGTGCTCTTCATGGAGGGGAGCAGCAGAACCAACAGCCTGGCACCTCCCACTGCTTGGAGCCTTCCTATCAATGTAGCCACTGCCAGAAAACGTTCAGCTCTCGGAAGAATTACACCAAGCATATGTTTATCCATTCTGGTAATGAAATCAAGTTGAGGGTAATAAGCCTGGGAGATGGAGGGTCAGTGCTGGGGAAGAGCAAGGCTGGGCATCAGAAAATAGCACTATTCAGTGGTTGAAAAAAGCTTATTTTTTCCTACTATTTGGAGAGATTGATAAATGAAGGCAGAAGCACAGAGCTGACACTACAGCAATGGTTCTCAACCTGGCCAACTTTAAGATGTGTGGACTTCAACCCCCAGAATTCACTAGCCAGCAAACTTAAAGATACTCAGGCTGAGAAACATTACACTAGAGAATAGCTGAAAAGAAAAAAAAACATTTCTTGCCAATTTCCAAGAAAAGTTGTAAGTGAATACATGCATCTAGGAAAAATACACCCAAAAATTCCAAGTCAAGCCACAGATGTTTTTAAAAAGCAAACACTCAAACCAATTCAGGTAGGTCTTGACTTACAACCATTCTTTTAGTGACCAAAGTTACAATGGCACTAAAAAAAGTGACTTATGACTTTTTTAGAATTAACAATCATTGTAGCATCCTTGTGGTCATGTGATTCAAAATTTGTATGCTTGGCCACTGGCATGTATTTATAATGGTTGCAGTGTCCTGGGATCATGCGATCTTCTATAACCTGGCAGCCAAAGTCATTGGGGAAGTTGGATTAATTTAATGACTCTGTTACTCACTTAACAACTGCATTGATTCACTTAACAATTTTGGCAAAACTCACTTAACTGTTGCTTAGCAATACAAATTTTGTGTTCGATTATGGTTGTAAGTCAAGAACTGTCTATAATAATGTGCAGATGGATGAAAGTTAGGAAATAAAAATGAGAAACTGAAATTGGCCAGTTCACATCCGACTCAAATCTTTCATACCTTTCTTGTTGAAATACAAATAGTTTATCACAGAAGGACAGTAGGATTGACTATTTTGTTAGTACGTTTTAAGGACAAAAGGTTGAGTGAATGGAGGAAATGTAAGAAGCTTGATGCAAGAAGCTTGAGGATGAGAAAATCCAGTTTTTTGCAATTGCTGCAATATCTTTTCGTGCCAGTCCTTTTATTTTCCTACTACTACTCAAAAACTAGTACTAGGGATTTAAATACTTGGGTCTCAGGGAAGCCAAACCAACTTGATATTAGTTATTTTGTGCACAAATTCCTTAAATTGAGAGCCATCTGACATGATTTTGTGGAACATATTAGCAATAGGGATGGGGCAAAAGGGAAATGGGTGCAGTTAAAACAAAAAGTGAGTATCTCAAATAAAACCCAATGTTTGGCTAAAAACCCTTTCCTAAATTGATTTTCTCCATTACACCACTTCAGCTAAATTATTTAATTTAATTTTTAACTAACTTTAGGCAAACCTTTGGTGACTACTGTTGATAGGGTTTGTTTGATTTTAGGATAAGCCACTATGAATGGTTCAAACAATCATAGTTGTAACAAGCCAAGTTTTAGAATGCAAATGAATCTTATCACAGGGTGCTGCAAATACAGCATTACAATCACTGGGACATAGCTGCTTTGAGTTGGAGACAGGGATGACAATCACATCCCAGTATTCTCTGAAGACTCTTTTTTGCTTTTATAATTGCCTAATAATTAATAATTTGATCTAACAGGTGAGGAATGAGGAACCCTATCTTACACATGGGTGCACTTCAACCAGTCACTGTGAATGGCAACCACTTCCAAAACCCTTGCCAAGAAAACATGTCCATTTAATATCCATTTAACAGCCAAGTTACCTGAGGACAATACAAGTAGTCCTCAATGACCAGTTGTTTAATGACAACAGCCTCAGAATGGGGAAGCATTTCTAGCCATTGTAAAACATCATCCTGGCACCATCCTGTTCTAATGACCACATTTTGGGTGCTTGGATACCTGTTTGCATTTATGACTAGTTGCCATTTATGACTCACATTGGATTTGAGATCTGTTCCTGCAGTGCACCAAAAGTTTTTATGCATGGGTAGATTTTCTCCCCTATGTAGGGAGGAAAAATTCTCTGACATCAAGAAGACCACAACTATGGCAAAAACACTAGGAAATGCCATCATTCTTGTGATAGCTCTCCCTGTGGGGTGGGGAGAGGGCCCAGCCTCCTGGGTGATGTGGGAGGTCCAAACCCTCTTCCGAACACACAGTGTCTAAGTCCTCTTTTGAGCATTCCACTTAAAACACACATGGCTGCTTAATGACCACAACTGGGAGAGCTAAGATTGAGATTGTTGAGCAAAGTGGTCACTTATTAACAGCTTCACTGAACATCCAAAATTCTGGCCCTCCCAGAATTGTGATAGGTAGAGGACTACCTTTATGCACTATATGTGGTGTAATTGTCCTGGAGATATCTACAGTGCCTACCTTGTTACTATATTCAATGAAAGGATCTCTGCATTGCAAAACAGACAAGGCACCTTTATAGCTACTGTATGAGGAAAACCTTCTGGGTCCCCAAGTATTGCAATGGGTAATGCAATGTTGTCAGTGAAATTCTTGGAAAGAATGCATTTGTCTTTTTCTGTTTCTTTTGCACTAGGATTAAGTTAAAAATATAGATGTGATAAACCAAACAAAGGTTTAACAGGCCTCCCTCCATAATCTGGGAATGCTTTGGGATTGTAAAAGGAGGGGTGCTGATTGTTTTTTCTCCCCTCCCCCATTGAAGAGCAAAATTTTGTTCAGAAATGAAAATTTGGTTCTCAACTGGCCTGCTGTGCTGTTCCCTTTCTAGGTGAGAAGCCCCATCAGTGCAGCATTTGCTGGCGTTCCTTTTCATTGCGGGACTATCTGCTCAAGCACATGGTGACCCACACTGGTGTGCGAGCCTTCCAGTGCTCCATCTGCTGCAAGCGCTTCACCCAGAAGAGCTCCCTCAATGTGCACATGCGCACCCACCGCCCTGAACGCTTCCAGTGCTGCATCTGCAACAAATATTTCTCTCACCGTACTCTGTTGGAGCGCCACATGACCACCCACACTGCCTGGAAAGGGGGACCATCAGATGCCCCTAGGGCTCTTGTCACATCCTCCTCCCCAGCTGACTGGAAGGAGAAACAAAATGTTGCCACCACGGCTGCTCCTGCAGCAGAGGCAGGCATCATTCCTACTTCTGTGGCCTGGAAAGCAGGGGAGCCATCTGCTGAGAGCACCATCAGTGGTTGGAAGACAGGAGATCCGAGCCAGGTAGAAAGTCGACTGGTAACCTGGAAGGGAGAAGCTGCCGGGGAAAACTCAGTTACAGCCTGGAAAGGAGAGTCTACTTCAGAAACTTCCATGCAGCCTCATACTGTCTAAAATATCTGGGCCTTTTTTGCTGCTTGATCCAGCCCTCGTGACTTACAGGTGGCATCAAGGCTTTCCTTTAATCTGGAAAAATATCTGCTGTGGTATCTTGCAATCTGGCAAAGACTTTGGGGCTACCACTGTAGATTCTAGAAGGGACAGTGCCACTGCGGTAGACCATGCAGTCTGCTGTTGAAGGACACTGATGGAGAGTGTATCCAAGACCTGTCTCTAATCTGCCTGTAGTGCAGTAGTATAGCATATGCTTTGCATGCTGGGAGTCATAATAAGTTGAATCCCTAATTTTATCAGTTAAAAATGGTATGTCAGTAGGACTGGGAATGCCTTTTGACTGGAATCCAAAACAGGATTTTCCAGAAAGAGTGAATCACATTAATCTTGTTGGACCAATAGGCTGACCTACACTAAGGCAATGTAATAGCTTAATGCTGGAAAATGGTTGCTAAATTTTTACATATATGACAATAAACCACTAGACTAATAGGCGCTGGAGTGGGATATATTTTCCCAGGAACGTCTGGCTACATACAGAACATGAACACTTGGCTTGTTCCAACAGGTCAGCTCATTGTAACAACAAATAAGAAGCACAATATTGTGGGGACCTTGGTACTCTGAGCTTGGTTGTTTCTTGCAAATGGGCAAGAAAACAACCGAGCTAAGAAAGCACCAAGGACCCCACAGTTGAACCCTGAGCTATAGATTGTTCTGTTGAAAGCACAATATTCTCTATTTGCAGCTAATGTATTAATGGCTTATATTTTTAAGCCGGCTTGGTTTTATTTTGTTAAGAAAATGACCAACACCTTTCCATTCTGTTTTCTTTTTCTGTCTAGGAATAAAGCAGTGTGTGAATCTTGTCTAAATTTTAGAGTAGTAAGAATGTGATAAATTTGCTGTAGATGGACTCTTAAAATAGTGGCTGGTTGATCCCACATACTGGTAGTTCTTGACTTGCAATCATTCATAGAATGACTGTTAAAGTTACAACAGCACTGGAAAAAAGTGACATGGTCTTTTTTCACACGACTGTTGTAGCGTTCCCATGGTCATGCGATCAAAATTTGGACATTTGGTTCCTGGCATCTATGACATTCAGTGATTTATGTGATCGCCTTCTGCTACCTACGGACAGTCAAATGAGGAAGCCAAATTCACTTATTAACTGTATTACTAACTTAACAGCTGCGGTGATTTACTTAACAACTGTGGCAAGAGAGGTTATAAAACAGGCCAATTGTTTTAACAAATGTCTTGCTTAGCAACAGAAATTTTGGGCTCAATTATGGTGGTAAGTCGAGGATTACCTCTACAGCATAGAAAAGCATGGAAAAAAATGTTTCCACTTAATGGGATATCAAAGAGCAGAGGTTGGGAAATCTGCACCTGAGATACTGGAAGGCAGTGATAATATATGATATTTGGACTACATGAATGATAGAAGTTCTCTAACCATGTATAAGTTAAACTGCAGATCTCAATGGCTCATGTTGCTGGCAATACAGTGACACTGGGCAGATCACAAATGTCTTATATGTTAATTGGCATTAAGTAGTGTTTTATGCTTGTATGTCTGTGGAATCAAAATTCGCTTACTTGACAGGAGAGTCAGAAAACTTCTATCTAGGGAATCAGTCCTACATGCAGATGGAAAAATGTAACCTGTTTTTTCCAAATGGAACAGTGATTGAGTTCTGCCAGTCATATCACCTTGCTGTTGTTCTTTGGTTCATCACAGGGAAAGGTTGATGGGGTTTTTTAAAAAAAATTCAGATTCAGTACTAGTTATAGAAACAGTGAATTGAACAGGCAGAGAAGAGTGTGCCCTGGCCTCATACTCAACAAATGGAGGCATCTTGATTATGTTTAGGTAATTATAATAGTATAATAAAATATTTGCTCCATTACCAGAAGTTTTATGTCAGGAAGTATGTCAATAATAAAATGTTACTGGAACATAAAGTATTTTGCGGACCATCCGTCCCCTACATTGTAGTCTAGGATCCTTCAACCACCAGCCAAATCCATTAAAATATCCTGGTTCATAAATCCCACTAGCCATGATTGCTATATCCCTACTTTGTTACCAAGCAGTCTTATAGGGAAGCAACATAGGTTTTTTTTACCAGTTTCTGATGTATTTACTGATAGATGCTTGGGCTTTGCAATTCTGGTTTTTGGCTTGGGCACGGCCCATAGACTCATGGAAGTACAAAGAAGCTACATGGTTTCATTTCATATATTGTACAGAGCTGTCTCATTGCCAAGTGTCTGTTGAGATCTGGATGGAGAACAAAGGCTTCAATTCCACTCTGGTAAGATTCAGTGGCTTTCAGTATATTTAATTCTAGATGAAGGAGCACTGCCCCAGAGAGGTCTAGTGCATGATATGGGGGTCCTTCTGAACTCATGACTCCTGCTTGATGAGCAGATTTGTGACTTACGTTTGTGTGCCAGTTATGCCCATTCTGGATCAGGTAGCTCTAGCTCAGGGGTCTTCAAACTTGGCCCTTTTATGACTTGTGGACTTCAACTCCCAGAATTCCTCAGCCAGGGTCCCTGGCTGAGGAATCTGGGAGTTGAAGTCCACAAGCCATAAAAGGGCCAAGTTTGAAGATCCCTGCTCTAGCTCAATCACTCATACCTGATAAAACTCTTTCGTGGATTATTGTAATGTGCTTTACAAGGACTACCCTTGATCATTCTGAAGATTTAGCTAGTACAAAACATGACATGGGGATTTATGAACATATCTAGATCAGTGCATGTTACACTTTGGTTTTACAAGCTACATTTTAGTTATCAGTTTGCTTCCAGGTTCAATTCAAGATGCTGGTAATGTTCAGAATGGTCTTACCTGGCATGGGTATATATCTACCCATCCCATCAGGTCCTTTAGGAAGAGCGTGTGGGGCTCCTATCCACAAAGGAATGCCAGCATGCCTCAATTCATGTACTCACATCTCGGCAATGTAAAAAGTTTTTGCTTTGAAAGCTGTGCTAATTATAAAGAGGAGGAACCACAATGGCAACTGTGCAAAGTCTTGAATGCCAGCTGCGTCAAGTCTCCAGGGATGCACCTGATTTTTCTGATGCTGTCAACATAAAGTGTTAACTTTTTAACAGCATCCAAGTTTAGTTAATTAGTCAACTGCTATTTAGGTGGGAGGAGAAGCACGTACAAAAAGTTTCCTTGGAGCTTATTTACACTCCAGGCTGAGAAATGTCAGGAGACATCTTTTTAATTAATCTCCAAGAAAGTGGTGACAATTGGAGCTCACCATCCTCAATTCTCTGCATGATCATTTCCCTTTTGAGAACATCCTTAGGGAGGCTGGTTGGAAGAAAAAAAAGCCATGAATTGTTGGCAGTAAAACTGCAGCTTAGCCATCTCCAAGTGTGGTTTTGCAGGGCATAGCATTGGGACAAGCAATTTGCAAAAGGATAACAGAATTTGGAAATAAAAGAAGCCCCTTCAGGCTGTGTTCATGTGATGTAGTTATCCATACTTGACTATTTCATAGCCCAATTCTACATAACAAACTTGGTTGACCTGACACACTAACCTAGAATGTGGCTGGCTGATTTGTGGTTTAGCACATTCTCTGAACACAACCATGGGAAATAACAGTCAAAGATAATACAGTACTTAGCCAGCTGATATTATACGCTATTTCTTTCCTGTAGTGTTGCAAACTCATAGAAACTATAATAGCAGAGTTTGCATATTGTATTAAACCATACAATATTTGCTTAACCATTAAATAAGTACAATTGTCTGGATTCATATAACATGCTAAGCAAACTACAATGGGTCCCCATAATGCACTAGGTTGAAACAAACTACAATAGTATAGTATAGTGTGTAAACATGGTCAATAGGTGTCCCATTTTAATTTTATACTGATGAAAATGCAAAGTGGCTAATGAAGTCTGGGAACACAGTATTTGAAGAAGTTTACTCCTATTCCACAGCCTTTTCACAGAGGAAAAATTATTCCACATTCTCTAAGATAGGTTTGTACAATAAAGTCAAAAACACAACTGCAGGTAGAGGCTGATTTTTTAAAAAAACAACAACAAACAAACTTGGGAGATAATTGAACTTCCTTTCACATACATGCTGGTGATCCTGATCTGGACCAGACTATATATACTTATATTACAATTTTTTAAAAAAGTTTTGAAAACAAAAGTTCTAGGATCCTTTTAAAACACACAGCCTTCTCAGAAATGTTCTTAGAGGAAAGCAAGCCAGATTGTGCCCTGGTAGAACACAGAGCAAACATTGGAAATGCAAAGTCAGTTAGATCACTTAGTCCAGAAAGCCACACACAACTGAAAAGGTGCAAAGGGTACCCTGTAAGATTTTGTTAGGTGTCCATGAACTAACATAGTGACAGTTGCCCTGTTTCCAGAATTTTATGGGACCAGTTAAATGGCCCCAATTATCTGTCTATAGTTAACCAAGTGGTTCTGGCAAATAAGATTGGACATGAGCTCTACACAGAAGAAAACCTTTCCAACATTTCAAGCACTGTTTCAATTTATAAAAATCTCTTGGTTGTCACGGCATTCCTGTAACCTAAAGGATAATGGATAAAATCCTACCAGGCAGAAAAAAAATATGAAGCCTATCTGGACTATGATGCAATTTACATTGCTTTTTGATAGAAATATTTGCTGTAATGAAAGAATCTTATTCCTAGTCTTAAAGAAGTTATTTTATCTATTAATCCTGCCGGGTAATTTTGAACACTTACTTTGGCAACACCCTTCATGGATTACTGCCTTGTTGTGGTGAAGGGGCTTGCGTAATTCAATGAAGTTATGAGCTATGCCGTGCAGGGCCACCCAAGACGGACAGGTCATAGTAGAGAGTTCTGACAAAACGTGATCCACTGGAGAAGGAAATGGCAACCCACTGCAGTATCTTTGCCATGAAAACCCCATGGACAGTACCAAAATGCAAAAAGATATGATGCTGGAAGATGAGCCCCTCAGGTCAGAAGGCGTCCAATATGCTATTGGGGAAAAGTAGAGGGCTAGTACTGGTAGCACCAGAAAAAATGGAGCGACTGGGCCAAAGCTGAAAAGACGCTCAGCTGTGGATGTGTCTGGTGGTGAAAGGAAGGTCCGATGCTGTAAAGATTTTTTCTCCATAGGAACCTGGAATGTAAGATCCATGAATCAAGGAAAGCTGGACATGGTCAAACAAGAGATGACAAGACTGAACATCGACATCTTAGGTATCAGCAAGCTAAAATGGACAGGAATGGGTGAATTTAATTCAGATGACCATCAGGTATACTACTGCGGGCAAGAATCCCTCAGAAGAAATGGAGTAGCCTTCATAGTCAATAAAAGAGTAGGAAAAGCAATACTGGGATACAATCCCCAAATTGACAGAATGATCTCAGTTCGAATCCAAGGCAAACCATTCAATATCACAGTAGTCCAAGTCTATTCCCCAATCACCAGTGCTGAAGAGGATGAAATTGACTGGTTCTATGAAGCCCTACAGCACCTTATAGAACTAACAAAAAATGATGTCCTTATCATCATGGGGGATTGGAATGCTAAAGTAGGAAGCCAAAGGATAACCAGAATAACAGGCAAGTTTGGCCTTGGAGTAGAAAATGAAGCAGGGCACAGGCTGACAGAATTTTGTCAAGAGAATATGATGGTCATAGCAAACACTCTTTTCCAACAACCCAAGAGACGGCTCTACACATGGACATCACCAGAAGGTCAACACAGAAATCAGATTGACTATGTACTCTGCAGCCAAAGATGGAGAAGCTCTGTACAGTCAGTAAAAACAAGACCAGGAGCTGACTGTGGCTCAGACCATGAGCTTCTTGTTGCAAAATTTAGGCGTAAACTGAAGAAAGTAGGGAAAAGCACTAGGCCACTCAGGTATGAACTAAATCATATCCCTGACAAATATACAGTAGAGGTGACAAAAAGATTTAAGGAATTAGATCTGACATATAGAGTGCCTGAAGAACTATGGACGAAGGTTCGCAACATTGTACAAGAGGTAGCAACTAAAACCATCCCAAAGAAAACAATGCAAGAAAGCAAAATGGCTGTCTGAGGAAGCTTTTGCAAATAGCTGAGGAAAGGAGGGAAGCGAAAGGCAAGGGAGAAAAAGAAAGATACACCCAATTGAATGTAGAATTCCAGAGAATGGGTAGAAGAGATAAGAATGCCTTCTTAAATGAACAGTGCAAAGAAACAGAAGAAAACAATAGAATAGGGAGGACCAGAGATCTCTTCAAGAAAATTGGAGAGATGAAGGGAACATTTCATGCAAAAATGGGCATGATAAAGGACTAAAATGGCAGGGACCTAACAGAGGCAGAAGAGATTAAGAAGAGGTGGCAAAATTACACAGAAGAACTATACAAGAATAATCTTAACATCCCTGATAACCACGATGAGGTGGTCACTGACCTCAAGCCAGACATCCTAGAATGTGAAGTGAAGTGGGCCTTAGGAAAGCTGAGCAACAACAAAGCTAGTGGAGGTGACAGCTGAGCTATTCAAAATCTTAAAAGATGATGCAGTAAAAGTGCTACACTAATTTGGAAAACTCAACAGTGGCCATAGGATTGGAAAAGATCAGTTTACATTCCAATTCCAAAAAAAGGCAATGCTAAAGAATCTTCAAACTATCGCACCATTGCTCTCATTTCACATACTAGTAATGTTAGAATCCTACAAACTAGACTCCAGCAGTATGTGGATCAAGAACTACCAAAAGTAAAGGCAGGATTTCAGAGGTAGAGGAACTAGAGATCAAATTGCCAACATACGCTGGATCATGGAGAAAGCTAGGGAGTTCCAGAAAAAACATCTACTTCTGCTTCATTGACTATGCTAAAGCATTTGATTGTGTGGATCATAACAAATTGTGGCAAGTTCTTAAACAGATGGGAGTACGACACCACCATTGTCCAGATTGGCGGGAGTGAGTCCCTCCTCCTGAGATGTGGTTCTCGGGTTCAGATGAGCTTGTTGCTTACATACCTGTCGCCCAGCTGTGTGGCAACAGCTCTGCCCGAGCTGCTCGACACCCTCTCAGGGTTGGCGGTGGAGTTCCCCAGGCTCATAGTACTGGGTGACTTCAACCTGCCTTCCCTGGGAGGGTCATCGGAGCTAGCCCAGGAGTTCATGGCTTCCATGACGGCCATGATAGGGCTCGCAACGTAGATAGGGCTCGCAACTTGGGAGTCCTCCTAGATTCACGGCTCACCCTGGAAGACCATATAGGAGCTGTGACTAGGGGGGCTTTCGCCCAGGTTCGCCTGGTGCGCCAGTTGCGGCCCTATCTAAGCCGGGATGATCTATGCACGGTCACTCATGCGCTCGTGACCTCTCGACTTGACTACTGCAACACTCTCTACATGGGGCTGCCCTTGAGGACCACCCGGAAGCTCCAACTGGTACAGAATGCAGCCGCGAGAGTTGTGTTGGGAGTCTCCCGATACTCCCACGTTACACCTCTGCTCCGTGAGCTGCATTGGTTACCAGTTGCCTTCCGGGTGAGATTCAAGGTACTAGTAATGGTATTCAAAGCCCTACATGGCAGGGGTCCGGAGTACCTGAGGGAACACCTGCTGCCGGCATCGACTTCCCTCTGCCCTGTGCGTTCCCACAGAGAGGGCCTCCTCAGGGTGCCTCCGGTCAGAGAATGTCGACTGGTGGCCCCCAGGGGGAGATCCTTCTCTGTGGGCGCCCCGGAGCTATGGAATCAGCTCCCGGTTGAGCTCCGGATGGCGCCCAACCTTCGCTCCTTTCGCCGCGAGCTAAAAACATACTTTTTTGAACAAGCTGGCCTGGCCTGATGAGGGGATCGGGGGGTGGGTTTGCTATTGCTATTTATTAGGTTTTAAATATCTATTTTAGTATGTGGGCATTTATTTAATTTAGTTTTAACTTTTGTAATTTGTATTTTTATTCTTGCCCTGTTCACCGCCCTGAGTCCTGCGGGAGAAGGGCGGTATAGAAATATTATTAATAAATAAATAAATAAATGAACCTGACCCAGGTAATTCAAGGCCCGACCCATGTGGGGGGTCACACTCTCGACCTGGTGTTCCTATCTGGACAGTGGTTGGATGATTTGGGAGGGGGTTTACCGGTTGTTACCCCCCTGTCATGGTCCAACCATCATCTCCTGCAGCTGGTCTTCCATTATGCCACCCCCCGCTGCTGGGTGGCGGAACCAACTAGATGGTTCCGCCCCAGGTGCCTAATGGACCCTGAATGGTTCCAGATGGCACTTGGGTCTATACCCATCGCCCTCACTCACAGCCCAGTTGATGCCTTGGTGGATGCCTGGGAAAAGGCAGCCACTGAGGCACTCAACTGTGTTGCACCCTTGCGACCTCTGACCCGGCGCAGATCCCGTTGGGCTCCATGGTTTTCTGCGGAGCTCCGGGAGATGAAGCGTCGGAGACGGGGTCTAGAGAGCGGTTGGAGGTCCAGCCGTTCCGAATCTGACCGATTGCAGCTAAGAACCTTTATAAGGTCTTATCTTGCTGCGATGAGGACAGCGAGGGCTAATTACTTCGCTGCCCTCATCGCGTCCGCAGATAATCGCCCGGCCACCCTGTTTAGGGTGACTCGCTCTTCACCAGGAGGTGAGGGAGGATCCCTTACAGGAATGGGCTGAGGAGTTTAGTCATCATCTGACGGACAAAATCGCTCAGATCCGGGCCGGCTTGGACTCTGGGCAGAGATCCGTGCCCCTCCTGGCTGGTTTATGCGGCCCAGGAGAGGACACGAGGCTGGTTCCAGGCAGTAATAACTGCTTCTTTGAAGGAGGGTGTCTTCCCCACTGCCTTAAAGGAGGCGGTGGTGAGACCCCTCCTCAAAAAGCCTGTCCTGGACCCGGCTGTTTTAAATAACTATCGTCCAGTCTCCAACCTTTGCTTTTTGGCGAAGGTTGTTGAGAGTGTGGTAGCGCATCAGCTTCCTCTGTTCCTGGAGGAAACTGATTATCTGGACCCGTGCCAATCGGGTTTCAGGCCTGGATACAGCACGTAGACGGCATTGGTCGCCCTGGTGAATGATCTCTGGCGGGCTCGGGACAGGGGTTGTTCCTCTTTCCTGGTCCTATTAGATCTCTCAGCAGCTTTTGATACCATCGACCATGGTATCCTACTGCGGCGTCTCAGGGGGCTGGGAGTGGGAGGCACCGTCTTACGGTGGTTCTCCTCCTATCTCCTGGGCCGCTCGCAGTTGGTGTTGACGGGAGAGCAGAGATCCACCCCGAGGCCTCTCGTTTGTGGAGTTCCTCAGGGGTCGGTTCTCTCGCCCCTCCTGTTCAACATCTACATGAAGCCGCTGGGTGAGGTCATTCGTGGTTTCGGGGTGGGGTATCATCAGTACGCTGATGATACCCAACTTTTTCTTTCTACCCCGAACCAACCCAGCGATGCCCTCGCCATGATGTCGCATTGCCTAGAGGCGGTCCAGGTCTGGATGGGGAGAAACAGGCTTCGTCTCAATCCTGCCAAGACTGAGTGGCTGTGCATATCAGCATCTCGGACTAACCAGTCCATTCCACCTTTAACGATGGGGGGTGAGGTGTTACCCCCCGTTGATAGGGCTCGCAACTTGGGCATCCTCCTGGACTCACGCCTTAATTTTGAAGACCATATAGGTGCCGTGACCAGGGGGGCTTTTGCCCAGGTTCACCTGGTGCGCCAGTTGCGACCCTATCTGGACCGAGATGCCCTACGCACAGTCACTCATGCGCTCGTGACCTCCCGTTTAGACTACTGCAATGCCCTCTACATGGGGCTGCCCTTGAGGACCACTCGGAGGCTTCAACTGGTGCAGAATGCGGCCACGCAAGTTGTGATGGGGGCTTCCTGATACTCCCGTGTAACACCTCTGCTCCGTGAGCTGCATTGGCTTCTGGTTGCTCTCCGGGTGAGATTCAAGGTGCTGGTGATGACCTATAAAGGCCTAAATGGCTTGGGTCCGGGATATTTGAGGGAACACCTGCTGCCAGCATCAAGTTCCCTTCATCTAGTGCGCTCACACAGGGAGGGTCTCCTCAGGGTCCCACCGGTAAAAGACTGCCAGCGGATAACACCCAGGGGCAGGGCCTTCTCTGTGGGTGCGCCTGCCCTCTGGAACCAGCTGCCCATGGAGCTAAGGACTGCCCCTGACCTTCGTTCATTCCGCTGGGACCTGAAGACCTGGCTCTTTGAGCTCTCCGGCCCAGGCTGAGAATTTTTTAACCGGGGTTTTTATTTTAAGGGATAATTTAATCTTTTTTAATTGTTTTTTAACTTTTGTATTTTGTATTACTGATTTTAAATACCCTGTAAACCGCCCTGAGTCCTTCGGGAAAGGGCGGTATATAAATCTAATAAAATTAAATTAAAATTAAATCTTATTTGTCTCTTGAGAAACCTATATGTGGGCCAAGAAGCAACAGTGAGAACTGGACACGGAACCACTGATTGGTTCAAAATTGGGAAAGGAGTCCAGCAAGGCTATATACTGTCACCCTGCCTGTTTAACTTATATGCAGAGCACATCGTGAGAAAGGCAGGGCTAGATGAATCAAAAGTTGGAATTAAGATTGCCGGGAGAAATATCAACAGCCTAAGATATGCAGATGATACCACTCTAATGACAGAAAGTGAAGAACTAAAGAGCCTCTTGTTGCTGGTAAAGAAGGAGAGTGCAAAAGTTGGCTTGAAACTTAACATTAAGAAAGCCAAGATCATGGCATCCGGCCCTCTCAATTCCTGGCAAATAGAGGGGGAAGAAATGGAGGTAGTGACAGATTTTATTTTCCTGGGCTCCAAGATCACCGCTTTCCTGGGGAGGAAAGCCATGGCAAATCTAGACAGCACACTAAAAAGCAGAAACATCACCCTGCCAACAAAAGTGCGTATAGTCAAAGCTATGGTTTTCCCAGTTGCAATGTATGGCTGTGAAAGTTGGACCATAAGAAAGGCTGAGCGCCAAAGAATTGAAGCCTTTGAACTATGGTGCTGGAGAAGACTCCTGCGAGTCCCTTGGACTGCAAGGCGATCAAACCGGTCAGTCCTAGAGGAAATCAACCCTGACTGCTCTTTAGAAGGCCAGATCCTGAAGTTGAAACTCAAATACTTTGGCCACCTAATCAGAAGGAAGGACTCACTGGAGAGGACTCGCTGAGAAAGGTTGGGGGCAAGAGAAGAAGGGGATGACAGAGAATGAGGTGGCTGGATGGAGTCACTGAAGCAGTAGGTGTGAGCTTAAATGGACTCCAGAGGATGGTAGAAGATAGGAAGGCCTGGAGGAACATTGTCCATGAGGTCGCGATGGGTCGGACACGACTTCACAACTAACAACAAAAACAACTTTGGCAACATATCAAGTCAAATTAAATTAGAGGAGGAGGTACCAGCATTCAAACAGATGTAACCTTCAACACTATAACCTTCAAGAAACTAAGGTTGTTCCTATGATTTCCCAAGTATTCTCGCCTATCTATACTTCATTGTTCCACAAAAACAAAATATCTCAATATTTAATTCAAAAAGTAAACCTAACAAAGTTCCTTCAATTCCTGAATGCCAAAACAGCTTTCAAGAATTGGAAAGTTTTTTTTAAAGGAGGCAAACTTTAATCTTCTATTTGTTTTAAATATTGCTGCACTTGATATGAAATTGGGGATAGTCCTAATGAAAGTGGGGAGCATCCAATTATTTATCTTTCAATCCCTTTTTCCTAGCACCAAAGAAAGGAAACTTAAGCCAAAAATGAATAATGCAAAGTCTCAAGGTTTAGCTTTGGGACAGTGAATTTTCTGAAGTCATAGACAACTAACCATCTGTTTGACTATAAAAGATGAGAAACACTAGAATGAGATTCACTCACTGATATCTTATGCTACAGCCATTCAGATGTGTAATCCAACACTAGTTAGGGCAACAGCATCAAGTTACTGATTTTGTGTTTAGCTAAGGAATTCATCCAGACATTCCTATCTAATAAACAGATATCAGAACCCAGTGGAAGGCCTGGAGACATGCCAACCCTTCACTAAAAAGGGAGGGGGTTATGATAGAAAATGGAGAAAATAACAACCATCTGTCGACCAAACACTTAAATTCAACTTGTAGATAATCAAGTCTGGGAAAACTACCAGATAAGGCTTTTGTACACAAAGGAAGTCTCAAGAGAGAGTGGAGAACCTGTATACAGTCCATCCTCCTTTGAAGTCAGATAGGATTCTTTGAAAGGGGGAACAAAAAGGAAGATGGGGGTCACAGCCATGCAATCAAAGCTCTCCCCCCTTTTTCATATGTATTGAGACCTTGACTTTTTTGACCCTTCCCTTTTGGACACCCTGATCAAACATCAAAGGGAAGCAAAGGGTGAGAAGCGTAGCTGTCTTTGTATACGTCAGCTGAATTCTACTTGCTTAGTTACCTGACTGGGAAAGATAATGTTTCAAGAAACGGGATGCCCTTCAACTTTTATTATGCTAAGAATAAGAGGGAAAGTTGATACAGTTTGCAAGATGACCCTTGCATGCTACATATGGCCCAATCCTGAGAATTTTAGTAAACTCTACAAAATTCTTATTTCTCCCAGTTTTATCATTTACCGTACTGTGATTCTGATGTACCCTTAGGATAGGAAGGCAGTTGTGAGATTTAAAAACCCAAAATTTGATACTCACAACTCGAAGACAAGTCTGGTTAACAAAAACAAAGATTTATTGAAAAGAAAATTGAAAAAAAGAAAGAAAAGCAATTGCAAGCGCAGCCTCTAAGACCCTTCCCAAATTGGATTGAGTTCAAAGAGCGCCCTGAGCAAGTTTCAAACTAGGCATTTTATACTCTTTCATGATACACGCCACCCCTAAGAAGCTTAAGTCATTCTTTAAAGTTGTTTCCTATTTCGAAAGAGGTCATTCTGACCATTTCCATCTGACAATTTCTGTCCATCCATTATGATCTTATCTCATTTACTTGTAATTTCCACCTTCTCTCGGAAGCTTTTAGCAAGTCATTGCTGATTACCATTTGTGAGTCACTTTGCCTGGGCAGGAAACAGTTAGCCTCATACCTTGGTGTTACATTTTATACAATTATAAATAAATTTATAATTTATTTATTTCCTTTAATTCCACCCTTTTTCTCTTCTACCTGAATTATTCTTTTATACTTTTAAGAATTCATAATTTCCTAAAATTTTATTTAGGTTCCTGTGGAAGTAAGTTGTTATATTTTGAATCTTCTTTCCCCAAACTTTGTTTTCCTACCTTCATTATTAACATTGTTTCTTTCTTCCCACTTTCTATTGAAGTTGTTATAAAAGTCATGCTTTTTTCATTCATTCCCCCATTTTTAATATAAAAGCCGAATAGACTCAGGGACTCTTGAAGAGGGGAATATAGTCAGCAGGTAAAGGTTTCAAAATCATTGCTTTAGCTGGTTTATTGTTATAAATAGGAATGGCAGCAAAAGTTGGTCTGGATAGAGTGGATCTAACAATTCTCTAAATAAGTCGGATAAGGCATGAGAAACACAACAACCCTCCTAAGACCAAAACCACAATGAACAATATCCTTTTCCAATTATCAAACAAGCTTCACATTGAAAAATGAAAACAATTCTTTTGGGCAAGACCCATAAAAAAAGTGTCTTTAATACTGAGGGAATCTCATATGTGGTTTCCAGTTCGTGAAGATCAACTTGAACCCATATTTGTATCTGGTTCAACTGATAGCAGGTTTAAGTGATGATGAAAAATCCATTGGTCTGGTTATCTTAAAGCACATTGGGCTGCAGGAATCCTTTGATTATGCCAGCTTGGGTAGGATGTGCAAACATATTTGGCATTTAATGAGTAGGCCTGTCTCCACAATTAGTCCATTTAGCTTGATTATGGTCAGTAGCTTTACATGCATCAAAAAAAGTTTCTGGCATTTAAAGTTGTTGGTAAAGCTGCACTGTATTGACAGGAGCATAACAAGTGACCCTGTTGCCCCTTTGCAAGTAGAATATGTAATCTTGTTATAAACACAACTCCCTTTTGCCCATGGTCCTTCCTTCTACCAAAGAAGGTATGAGGGAAACAACAGTAGCAGAAGAAAAATATTGCAATACATAGTCCAGGTTCCAGGAAAAACAATTTCTGGGTAGTCCAATCCAGTGAGGTTTTCTCGTACTTAGATGGAAACAGTTCAACAGGTGAGGCAGGTTGAAATTTCATTTTCAGGCCGTCCAGCTGCAGAGCTTGTCACTGGAGTGGGAATGATGGGACTTTCCATGGACTCATGCCTTGATTCCTTAAATCAGGAGAACTTGGCATGGTTGAGACCACTCAGGACTGGTATTTCTAGGTGACAGTTCTTTTCACCTGAACCCATTCTCCAGAAACAACAATGGCCAGAGACAAGTGGTAGGGCAGCCTGGGCCTGTACTGAGATAGAAGACAAAACCTGCGAAAGATTAAATACTGAGTAATTTTCTACTCTTCCTCATTGACATTCTTGAACCTTCATGTAACAAAAGACTCACATACATCATTTGAAAGGGACAAAGACAGCTTTCCAACTGAAGCCTATATTGAAATGGCCTCACCGCCAAATTTTGTAAAGCTTTTTATTTACTTGTATTTTAACTTAAATATAAATACAACAGTATTTTTTTTAATCTGTAAATATTTTTTTTAGTTGCATCAGTTTCTATTGTAGGAATGAGAGAAACTGTGAACAAAGAATGGAATGACAAATATCATAGAGATATTTCCACTTTTTCAACACAATTTGAAATTCACATTCTTCATGGCAAAAATCTCAGAAGTTTCTGATAAAGCAAACCAGTCTTTCATTTATTACACATCCTATGAGGTATTGAGTGTTCATTGCGTAGTATCATCAGCATTTATCCCTTGCGACTCCCTTTTAGTGCTGCTTCTGTGTTCTAGCTATTGCTTTTCTTTCTTTCTGTCTTTTCAACATCCGTCTCCCATCATGCAACATCCACCTCTCACTTTCTTCTACTTCCCATGTTTCTCTCTTTCCATATTTCTATAGTACATTCTTGTTCCTTCAGCATTCTAAGGCTTGTGCTAAGGCATACAATTCACACAATTTTAATGCATGCGATTCACAAATCTGTGCAAACCAACTTAAAAACAACTTTCCTGTTTCTCCCTTCTATTATCCATTCATTCACTGCCCTTCTGCCAATCTGGCCTAACTTTTGTCTTTTCTGCTTCCATAAGTACAGCTTCTATCAACTTTACGTGAGCCAACTGTTTCCTTTAACTATTAATACTCTTCATTTCTCTTCTCCAAAAGTATTGAAGACTCCATAAGCATATTTGGAGTCAGTGTATATGTTTCCCTTTTCCCTTATTAACAACCTCAGAGCCTGCTGTAAGGAATAAAATCCACAGGTTAGTGCTGACTCAGGGAGGGAAATTTTCCCAGCTTCCACTCACATTTTTTTTTCCCCATCTACTATCGCACCTTCATTGTGTGTTTCTTTGTCTTTGTCTTTTTGTTTTCCCAACTACTTTGCTATGAGCAAGTGGATACCTCCTTTCGGCTTTCTGATTAAAAATTACCCACACTTAACACCAAGATTTCAAAAATGTCACTGGCTGCCTCTTTTCCTAACAGTTTTGCATACAAATCGTTAGTCAAGGGCTTCCGGTGGCGGCGCGGCGCCGAAGACAGCCTTCCCGGGCTGCCCGCGGCTCAGCTGTTTGTTTTTTCGCCCGAAACAGCGCTGATCAGCTGTTCGGGCGAAATTGAAGCCCCCTCCTCGGGAGAAGAGGAGGGGGTGAGGTCTCAGGTAGGGGTAGAGTTCTCCGGGGCCGCCTGAGCTTGGAGCTTGGGCGGCTGAAGGATTGAACTCCCCCGAAGCCTGGGTTGCTCTCAGCTGGCCGGCGTCTCTGCTCCGAACTTCTTGGAGCAGAGCCAGGCGTCTGCGAACCATCCCTGCCTGAGGAAAGAACTATGATTTAAAGGAGCAGGCAGAGCGGTGCAAGAGGGAAAGGTGAAGAGGATTATTTTACTATACTTTCTAGCTTTTTGGACTTTTTAAACTTTAAGTGAAAGTGCGTCATAATTGAGGACTAAAAGATGGCGGCGAAACCTCCCCCTAAAACTCTTCGGAGCGGTGGATCCTCGCCGGTGCAACAATCATCACTACAGGCGTTGCACCCTTCTGAAGTGCTGACACCGAAGGATTTACGAGATGCTCTGGATAAACTTTTGGAATCAATCAATCAATCAATCGGTGATAAATTTGCACAGATGGAGGAGAAATTGGAGAAATTGGAGGAGAGAATGGAAGAGAGGATGGAACAGAAGTACAGCGTGATGAAGGTAGACATTTTGTCTTCAGTGCATAAAGTGGCGGGATGTGTGGAAGAATTAGATGAAAAAATGGATGATCTGGCTCAAAGGAACGCTATATTAGAAGTAAAAGCACGGGAGAATGAAAATGCAAGAGACAAAATGGAAAGGGAGTTAAGCCTAGCCCAATATTACCAGATGCAGTTTGCTGTTAGAATCAGAGGGTTAAAAGAGAACATTAAAGAAGATTTAAAGCAGCTGATTTCTGAGGCTCTTGAAGTGGTATTAAACCAGCCAGCATCTGAAATAAGAGCAGCTATGGATAAAGTGTTTCGGGTGAATTCATGGATTGCCAGACAGAGAAAATTGCCTAGAGATGTGGTGGTTTACTTTGCAAAAAGAGAGATTAGAGATCAAGTTATACAAGCTGCCTATGATGCTAAAGTGGTGATTGCTGAACAAGAAGTCTTGGTTTTAAAAGAAATTCCTCCAAGGATTTTAAGGGGAAGGAAGGACTATACATTTCTCGTGCATGAGCTTAAGCAAAGAGATATAAGGTTCAGATGGGAGATTCCAGATGGGCTGATGGTGATGCATGAAGGTAAAAGGTATCGGCTGATTACTGTGAAGCAAGCGCGTGATTTCTACAATAATGTCTTAAAAGCAACCCCATCAACACTTCTGGAAGCTGGAAAGGGATCGGGAGAAGGAGAACATCAAGAGGATGAAACAGAGGAAAGTGGCCTTGGAGTAGATCAAGATACAACTTCTTTGGATGATCCTAGAGAGCAAAGAGTAACGCGTGCTGCTTTAAAACGAGCAAAGAAAATAAAAGAACAAGATCAGCAAAAGTCTTCAGATTCTTCACAACGTACGCAAGCTGTGGGAGGAGCACGGCCTAAAGAAATTAGCCCTATCAAAGCTGTGCTCCAAGAGCTTTGGGAGGATATGCATGGCAACTAAATTTCTAACCTGGAATGTTAATGGACTAAATTCACCGCAGAAGAGGAAGAAAGTTTTTCAATATTTAAAACAATTTAAGATAGATGTTATATGTTTGCAAGAAACGCATATTAGAGTTTTGGATCAAAAGTATTTACTGAACTCGAGACTGGGTACGCAATTTGTTGCCTCTGCAGAGAATAAGAAAAATGGAGTGGTTGTTTATGTTAAAAGTGCCTTAACAGCAGACTTAATTGAAGTAGATAAGCATGGAAGATATGTTATGATTGAGCTGTTGTTAGAAGGCAAAAAGACGCTTCTAGTTGGATTATATGCACCTAATCAACAACAAGCGGATTTTTTTAGCTTACTCCACACAAAGCTTACCCAGTTGGATTATAAATCTTTTATTCTTATGGGAGACTGGAATGGTGTCTTGGATGCACAGTTGGACAAGGCTGGAGCTTTTAAGCGCATTCCAAGTCATGCTAGATTGCCTAAATCTTTTTTTGAAATGAAGGACGACCTGGAATTGAGAGATATTTGGCGTGAGAGGCATTTGCAGGAGAAGGATTATACTTTTTATTCTGATAGACACCAATCTTTTTCGAGGATTGATTTTATTTTGTTGACTAATGATTTTTTTTGAGAACTAAAAAGGTGAAGATTTGTGCAAGAACTATTTCTGACCACAGTCCAGTTTGGTTGGAGATTGATAAGGAGAAAAGAGACAGGCGCTCATGGCGTGTAAATGAGAATTTGTTTAGAAATCAGAGAAATGTGGAAGAATGCAAACAGCGGATGAAGGATTTTTTTGAGATTAATATGAATAAGGGTACCTCTATGGATATGGTTTGGGATGCTAGCAAGGCATATATGAGAGGGGTGTTGATATATATGAATAATAGACATAGACGTGCAGTGGAAACTAGAAGGAAAGAACTGGAGAATGAAATAAAGGAAAAAGAAAAGGCTTTGATTCTGAATCCAGAGGATGTGAAGGTTAAGGAGGCTATTAGACTGCTAAGAGGACAATTTGATAAATTAATGGCAGATCAAGTGGCAACCAATCTGCGGTTTGCTAAGCATAATACTTTTTGCAACGCTAATAAGCCAGGCAGATGGTTAGCTTATAGACTGAGGAAAAAACAAAGGGCCTCTAATATAGATAAGATTGAGTATAAAGGAAGGGTTGTGTTTCAACAGAATCTTATTAAGGATGCTTTTGTGGATTTTTATTCGAAATTATATACTAAAGAGGAAATTAATGTAAAAGATATTGATATATATTTGGAGAATGCTAGCATCCCAGTTCTTACGCAAGTACAAAAAGAGGGGATTAATCAACTGATTACAGAAGAAGAAATTCTTACAGCAATTAAGGAATTGAAGTTGGATAAAGCGCCAGGTACGGATGGCTTGACTGCAGCCTATTATAAAAATTTACAATTTGAGATGATAAAGCCGTTAAAGGAACTGTTTCAGACAATTCAGAGGGAGGGAAAGGTGCCACCGTCTTGGAGAACAGCTTTTATCTCTTTGATTCCGAAGGAAGACCAGGATGCTACTCAAGTTAAAAATTACAGACCGATATCGCTTTTGAACACAGATTATAAGATATTTGCTAAGGTTTTGGCTAATAGACTGATGAGGGTTCTGCAACAGGTGATTCATGGGGATCAAACGGGGTTTATTAGTGGTAGGCAAATGAAAAATAATGTGAGACATATAGTTGATGTTTTAGAGTTTTTGGAAAGGCACAACCAGATCTCTGCAGCGCTAATTTTTTTAGATGCTGAAAAGGCCTTTGATCAATTGAATTGGCAATTTTTGTTGAAAGTTTTAGATAAAATGGATTTTGGGGAAAATTTCTTACAGCCGATTAGGGCATTATATCAAAAACAAACTGCCCGAATCATAGTTAACAATAGCCTGACAGCACCATGTAACATTGAGAAGGGCACAAGACAGGGGTGTCCGTTATCGCCCTTGTTATTTGTGTTAACATTAGAGATATTATTGGTTAAGATTCGGAGTTCGGGAAAAATTAAGGGGATACAAGTTGGGGATCAGGACTATAGATTGAGAGCATTTGCAGATGATCTCGTTGTTACAGTGACCCAGCCAGAGCACTCTGTTGTGGACCTGATGGAGATAATAACACAATATGGGAAGGTTTCTGGATTTAAGGTAAATACACAGAAAACTAAAATTTTGGCTAAAAATATGACAGTTTCACAGAAGGCTCTCTTAGAAGGATTAACTGGATTTGAGATTGTTAAGAGGGTTAAATATTTGGGGGTGATTTTGTCGCCCTCTAATACAAAGCTATATAAAAATAATTATGAAAAACTATGGGGGAAAATTCAAAAAGAATTGGAGAGTTGGCAAAAATTGCAATTGTCTTTGTTGGGACGGATTGCAGCAGTGAAAATGAATGTCCTGCCCAAATTTTTATTTTTGTTTCAAATGATACCGATCCTTAAGAAAGATTCTAATTTGGAGGAATGGCAGCGTGGTATCAATAAATTTGTGTGGGCAGGGAAAAAACCACGAGTTAAACTTAAGATTATGCAGGATACTCGTGAGAGAGGTGGTCTTAAACTGCCTAATTTTAAATTATACTATGAAGCTGCTGCATTAGTAGGAATAAGTGATTGGATTAACTTGACGCAAGGGAGGTTATTAAATCTTGAGGGCCATGATTTGTGGTTTGGCTGGCATGCATATTTGTTGTATGATAAGAAGGTAGACAATGTGTTTAGGGTGCATATTTTAAGACAGGCATTGCTGAGAGTTTGGAAGAAGTATAGACATAAGTTGAGTTGCAAGATACCATTGTGGGCAATTCCAAAACACGCAATAGAAAATATTCATGCTGGCTTCAAACATGATGTGACTACGTACAAGGAGATTTTAACTTTGGAAAGAAATGTTTGGTGTTTGAAATCATATAGCCTCTTGCGAGAAGAGAAGGTTGTTCAAAACTGGTTTCAATATATTCAGCTACGGGCCAGGTGGAAAGAAGACCAGAAAAATGGTTTTACAATGACTGATGAAAATTTGATAAAGCAAGTTAGAAATCAGGGATCAGCACATATCAAACGGATATATCTTGCATTGATAGAGATTGATTCAGAGACAGAGCTTGTTAAGGATTGTATGATAAAATGGGCCCAAAACATCCAAGAAGTTATCACAATGGACATGTGGGAAAAGATTTGGGTGAGGAACGTAAAATTTACTCAAGCTCAAAATTTAAGAGAGAACTTTTATAAAATGTTTTATAGATGGCATTTAGATCCTAAAAAGCTTGCAAGTATGTATCCGAATTACCAGCCTAAATGTTGGAGGTGTGGTGATGAAGATGCAACATATTTTCACATATGGTGGACATGTAAGAAGGTCAAGGCTTTTTGGATAAAAGTCTGGTGGAATATGCAGAAGATTTTTAAACAGAGGATAAAGTTTTGTCCGCAACTTTTTTTGTTGGGAATAATTGCAGACGCTACAGTTGTGGACACTAAGTTGATGTTGAACCTAATTACGGCAGCAAGACTTTTGATAGGCCAATATTGGAAGAAAGAGGAATTGCCGACCATAGAAGAGTGGACTTTAAAGGTTTCCGACCTGGCAGAGATGGCGAAGATTTCGGCCTATTTGAAAGATCATTCGCAAGAACGCTATATTATGGAATGGAGAAAATGGATTGAGTTTATCCAGAACAAGTATAGGGTTAAGAAGTTTTATGTAGCATTCGAATAAGTCTTCTTTCGTTGTTTTTTTCTTCTTTATTTTAGTTTTTTTATATATAGTTAATATTGTTAAGGTGTGTCTTATCCTATATAAGCTAGAGAGTAATGGATTTTAGATTTTATAGTGGGTAGTATATGGTTGCTTATGATTGCCTTTTTATAGATATATACCTTGTATTTAGCTCTGGGAAGTCGGGGGGGGAGGGGGGGATGGAGGGAGGGGAGGAGGGAGGGAGGTTGGGGGGAGGTAGGGGGGGAGTAGGGAGGGGGAAGGTGGGTTTTTTAAAGGAAAATTGTATTTTAAAACTTTTCAATAAAAAAAAAATCGTTAGTCAAAACAACATAGCCATTCACAATCCTAAAAATCTTCTCAACTCTTTCCCTGTTCCAAACAAGAACAACAATTCCCCCAATTCTCCCAGATATCACCCTCCATCAATGTGTCCTGCACACAGACACAAAAGCATAATAAAAAAATAAAACAAAAAACAACTCCACAGAAAGGTAAACAAACCCAATGAGACATTCTGAGCCACTGAAACAGTTTTATATCAAACTCTGGTATTGCTTTTAATATAAAGTTAGTCAAATTCCAATTTTACCAGATTCCATTCAGATGGAAACAAACTTCCATCAAGTAGGCCAAAACATCTACAAATCTAAGCAAAACAATTCAGAGTAATTTCTTTTGGGTGATGATATATATACATAGGTCTAACTAAAACAAAGATTTCCAAAAAAAATTGTCCAACAATTACTGTATCCTCTTTCCAAAAAAAATTGCAAGCTGAAAGTGCAAGAATAGACATTAAATTTCATATCCACCCCCCTTCCTCAGACCAGAATTCTAAGCAGAGAAAAAAACAACAGTTAAAACAACCAGCCCCCACCCCCATTCTTCTGTTTCTCTCTCACACCTTTAAAGTAACACCGGGGGGGGGGGGAGAGAGAGACAGGAGGAAAAAAAATAAAAGAAATTTTACAAAAAAATCTCACCACAAAAAAATGCTCTCCTTCACATGCATTTTCCATTTACTTTTACAACAATAAAATCTGCAATTTACTATTCCTTTCATAGCCTGGGATGGGGTGGGGGTGGGTGGTGTTTGAGGGCTAACACACACATTTACATGTCAGCAAATTAACTCATTCACTTCCATTCTAACTGCTTGCATAAACAATTTCACATACAAAAATTTCATTTCATACTTTCTCCAGACAAACCATACATTTCTAAATAAGGCCTTTTTATTTGGTGCTATCAGAGAGGATTTTGACCCTCTTTCAAATCTTGGAAATAACACAGAACACAGACAGACATATATACACAGATACTATTAAAACAACATTTATTTAGACATATGGCTTGTCCTGCAAGAAGCGAGAAAAATCATGAGGTGATTCCAAGCAAACATGGTTTTTATAGGGCCCTTTAACCATTTCCTATTTTTCTCACCATTCCAAGTCCAAGCTTAATGTTCCAAATGTCCAAATATATATATATAACAAAACAAAACACATATCAATTTGGGGTTTGAGGCCAAAACAGGCCTCCCTTTTTAATTAAAAGGAGGGAACAGATTTATGGTTACTTCAAATTTATCCCACCAACTTCAAAAGACAGTGGGGAAAGACTAAAAGGAATATTGAACCTGGGGTCTTTTGCAGGTGTGAAGGAGAAGGGGAAAAATAGCAGCCTCCTCTCCTCACCTGACAAAGGGGAATTGAATAGTCCAAAGAGCCAGATTAAAAGAAAAAGAGACAGAAAAAAACTTGCTTTCAGTTCTTTGATTTTTTTTTCTTTAGGTCTGCAACAACTACAACAATTGCCCATCTTCTTGAGAGTTTCCCTGATTATGGTTCCCCGAGGTTCTCAATTTAATGGCCACTCAAAATTTTCAACACCAGTTCGCTTCCCTTCAGGCTGTTCTTCCCCCTCACGGGTTAAGGAAATGCAACCTTTCAGGTCCGCACTTGCTTTGGACTTACCAGTGTTCCCAGAACACAGCCCATCACAGTCACACAGCCATTATCGCAGAAACCTCCCACAATCGCTCTCCTGACCACCCAGGTACAATTGCGTGTTTCCCTCCTTCGGAGCAAAAGTTTCTTATCTGGGCCAGTGCAATGGGTTACCTGGTCCTGGGCCTCAGTTGTTGATTCTCTTCTTCTTTCCTATTCTTTGATTTTGTAGACCAGAGTTGTTAATTTAGTTTGGCTTGGAGCCTGCAATGGGAAGCTAGATCTCAGATAACTCCAGGCAGTTGAAATCAACAGCCCCTGGACTTTATTGAGAACAGTGCCCCCTAGAGGCCCTTTCAAGCCGCATATTGGAGGTGCCAAGATTGTGAGTTTTAAAAACCCAAAATTTGATACTCACAACTCGAAGACAAGTCTGGTTAACAAAAACAAAAATCTATTGAAAAGAAAATTGAAAACAAAAAAAGAAAAGCGATTGCAAGCACGGCCTCTTAGACCCTTCCCAAATTGGATTGAGTTCAAAGAGCGCCCTGAGCAAGTTTTAAGCTAGGCATTTTATACTCTTTCACGATACATGCCACCCCTAAGAAGCTTAAATCATTCTTTGAAGTTGTTTTCTATTTCTAAAGGGGTCATTCTGACCATTTCCATTTGACAATTTCCGTCCATCTGTTACGATTTTATCTCGTTAACTTGTAATTTCCACCTTGGGCCGATGTTCCTGTCTCTTGGAAGCTTTTAGCAAGTCATTGCTGATTACCATTTGTGAGTCAATTTGCCTGGGCAGGAAACAGTTAGCCTCATACCTTGGTGTTACATTTTATACAATTTATAAATGAATAACCCTTATTTATTTCCTTTACAGTGCTGTTACAAACAATCTACAGCTTACAGTTTGGATACATGCTTTGATTTGGTACAAATGGTTACCTTCATTTGCTATTCAATTTGCTTAGTTTTCATTATTTTACATTCTGGTATAAAAGTATCTATGAAACCAGTGCTATTGTAGTCAGAAAGTAACTAACAGAGGATTGAAAAGATAGACAGCTGATCTTCTAGGTATCTGTCCTGAGGTAGAAATTTCAGGATCAGATCAAATGTCTTTGTCCTCTTGTGGAAGATGAAAGTAAAGGTGGTCACAAATGTGATTAGATAGCAATTATCTAGGATGAAACTCAAAGTATATAGTGTTTTCCCAGTCCAGCTTGAGCCCTGATGATTCCGTGGACATATCTATGGCCAGTTTCCCCAAATATAGTATGGGATCTCAGAGAAAGAAATGGTTGACTGAACATAGCTCTACAAAAAGGAGAACTGATGACCAGAGCAAAACTGAAGATCTGATAGGTAGACCAACTCTCTAAATCTCTCTCGATAAAGGTAAGGACTTAAGATCCCCACAAATCCTCCAGTAGCTGCTTTTTGCAAGACTACAAAACAACCGTAGATTTTGAGCACTGGGAGACAATAGGCATCTTCCCTCAAACCCTTTAAAAGGTTACTAAGGTTGCATATTTCCTTTTCTAATCGCATTTGAAAATTGCTAGTAAATTGCCCTTCAGCTTTTAAGAACCGGTAGGTCAATAAATCTCAAAAAACTGAATGAGGGCAATGGAATTCATGGATAATCTTGAAGAAAGAGACAAAGAGATGCCCGAATGGGACAACTGGTCACTGCTACATTGCTGTAGCTACATCATCTCAGCTCCCTCCACCCCAGTTGACCCACTGTGAGCCCCACATACCCCGGTCCACCACCATGGGCTTCACACCCAAGATATCCCTCCTCCCCTGGCCATTTTCAACTTCTCTTTCTCTCTCTCTGTGGCAGGGTCTCAATTTTTTCTCTTCTGTCTCTTTCTCCCCCCTCCTCAAACCAGGACTGAGGCTCCTGCGCTGACTCTCCACCATTAACTGCAGAAGGCCCTAATGTGGCCCCACCATGACCACCACTTGCACATCAATCACACCTTTGGTGACCATGTGCTGCACCTCACAATCACTGCCCAAAGATTCCCCTCCAACAGAGGAGCCACTACCTGAAAGAGAAGCTGGGGTGGGGTGAGGGAAGTGACACCTTCCCACCTGGCCAACAGCATAGCTGGAAAACTGTAGCAGGCACATTCTTCCCCATCTCTTCCTCCTTGGCTCCAGCCTCTGTCCCTCCTGCCTTGCAGTGTCCAGCAATAGCAGAGAGTGCCAGACGCAAGGAAGTGAGGCGCTGGCAAGGATCTGCATGCTGGTGTATCTTCTTCTGCTCATCTTGAGACCACCTCTGCCTGCTGCAGACAGTATTCTTGGAGCCGCAGAGTGGGCAGTTCCTCGGTTCAAATATCTCTGTTAAAGTATAACAAATAAGCAACATATTTGATTAGTCTACTAGGTCAAAACAATGAAAGGTATGATGGTTCTTTATGGATTTGTTTATTGAAAAAAATAAGGGATTTGGGAAGAAAATATAGTTTGTTATATTTTAAGAAAAGGTGATAAGTTACTAAAATTGTTTATGATTGTTGTGACGAAGGTTGAAATCACTTATTTATATATTTCTCTTTTTTTCTTTATTATGTTCTTATTTTTCTAATTTTTATGCCTATCCTATTTTTTTCCTTTTGCACCTTTTATCCTTTCTATTTTGCTATCTTTCTTTTAGTTTGCAACAGTTTTTACTGTTGTAATTATCTTTATTAAAATTATTTTGGGGGGAAAAGGAAATTGTATGAAAGTGTTTGTCACTGCCTCCTTAAACAATAGTTTTCAATTTTCCAGATTAGGCTACAATTCTTGGATGTCTTGATAATGTCCCACCCAAATATTAATCAGGTTTGACCCTGTTTAGGAGATCAGGTAAGCATTGCCAAAAGATACTAGAGACAGTTTTAAGCTGACATCTGATACCTGAAACCTCCACTGAATTGAGTGGGAGTTTTGAGTAGAAATATATATAGGATCATGCCAACAAACCCAGAAAATAAACCATGGAACCATACTTTACTTCTTATGTCCATCTGAAATGTCCCAATTAATTGGATAGCAAATCATTTGCAATCAAAAGAAGTGTGTGGTGGTGATGGTGAGGCTACATATGGCAGATACTGACTTTACAATCTTCATTTGCTCTTCCTAAAATGGCTCGTTTAAAACTTTTATGTGTAACCCTAAAGCTAAGGAGATACACAATATTTCTATGCACATAGAAGCAGTACTACATCATTAACTGTAAAGACACTAAAGATGAAAATAAGGTAGGGAAAAATAAGGAGAGTCTTTCAAAAGCTCTTTGAGCACAGAATCATATTTCAGTCTTTGATTAGTATGTTAAAGCAGGGGTCCCCAATCCCTGGTCCATGGACTGGCACCGGGCTGTGGCATGCCAGAATCAGGCCACACAAACAAGCAAAGCCCCATTCATGGAATGCAGGCAGCACATGAAACCACGCTCCCTGCGGTCTGTGGAAAACTCTCTTTCCACAGAACCGGTCCCTGGTGCCCAAAAGATTGGGGTCCTCATGTTAAAGGATACCAATGGACAGATTCAATTTAAAGGCGATCAAATTAAGATGGGAAAACTGTACCAAAATACTGTACAGGCAAGATGGCAATATTCAAGATACCTTAGAAAACATTTCCTACCTGCAAGTGCCTCCAATATTACCAAAGATCAAGGTTCAAAATATCCTAATTTAGACACATTACAATATCTTTCTGGAGAAGCTTTAATGCTGAGAAAGTTAGAAGGAAAGGGCAACCAGCAGCAAGATTGCTAGATTTATTTACAGTAGCAATGAGAGCATCTTTGGAAGAACTGAAGGATCAGATTAGAGACAGTCATCATAGAGAAAATATACAATTGCTAAGAGTTAACAATGGCTTGATGCTACATAATTAATCAATCAAATATGTTATTGATGCAGGATTAATTAATAAATTCAACTTTGCTCATTCATGAAGGCTGGAATTCTATGCCTAATTATTTTAGAGTAACTCTCTCAAACTCAAATGCCCTACTTTTAAGTAGACTTTCATAAGCTCATTAGCCAGTTTAGTTTTTTAAATACAAAATATTGCACTTTCAGTGTCCTTTTCCCACAGCAGAAGGGCTACAATAAGATATTTCATTTTAGGATGAAATGGCAGAATAACAACTATGAATTTATTACACAACCTCTAGAAAGACAACCATATTCTGTAGAAGTGAAACACTGTTATATAACTTGTCATTCTCACAAAGAAACAACCATTTTCAGTTCACTTCTGAGAATCCTTTCTTTAGAAATTAACTTCTAAACAAAAAGAGAATGATAATGAATGCATCTTATCTCTAGTTACACGTGATCTTTGAAACACTGCATTCTGCACTGAACACATCCTGGTATTTCATTTACTGCAGTTGCTGAGATTATATTAACTGAAAAGTCATTTCTAGGACTGCTACAGCTTCTAGAACTGGGATGCAATCATTAAGACAACCAGTACAGGTAATTCCTGATATAAAACCATAACTGAACCCAGAATTACAGTTGTAAGTCGTGCTGGTCATTAAGTGGATAACCATATAACCACACCCAATTTTATGATTATTTTTGCGGCAGTCATTAAGTAAATACAGCAGTCATATGGTTACCATTATGGTTATCAAACAAATACTGTGGTCATTAAGCAAATTCCCTGTGCATTGTCCGCAATGGACATTTTTTGCTGAAAACCGGGAATAAATGCCAATTTCCAGAAAAAAATGTCATAACTAGTGGTGATAAGAATGAGGAACACTGCAAAGTCCTGTAAAGGTGGGAAGGTTGCTAAGCAGTCAAAATGCAAACATGTGACCATAGAGGGCCAGCTGTTAGAATCTTGAATGGTTGCTAGGTGATTAGTCATAAATTAAGGATTACTGAACTAACAGCAAGGATATGAACAATATTCTGTTATTTTGTTGCCCTCTGCTGGTCATTTGCATTTTGCAGAACAGATGTAGAAGTCCTAATTTTTGCTGTAGTTTAACAAATTCATGGAGGATTTGTCAATGAATATTACATAGGTAAATGTATCTTCGATGTTCACAGGAGGTAAGGCAGTGCATATACCTGTTGCTGTGATTGTAGAGCAGATAAAAGGTTTCTATCTTCTTAAGGAGTTTTCAGGAAGCATCTGCTCGTTTCATTTTTGTGTTCCCGATTTGATAAACGTTTAACTTTTCCATTACTCTTGCATGCTCAGGCACATTATTCTACTGAATCCAACTGATTAGTTCAATCTTGCTATTATTTTCTGAAATTGAGAGAGGCAATCTTTAAAATGGCAGGAACTGCAGTAAACATTTTGGGTAGATTATTGAGGGCAAGATGAAGATGTAAACAGAAAAGGGTTGCTAGGCATATGGGAAGGGTGGTTGTTTTCTCATTATTTTCCTCTTTTTAGTGATCTTTCTTAAAGCATTGTTTAGCCTTTTAGGAATTATAATTTTTACCAGACTAACTAGAGAAATGTCAGAATTCCCAGAACAATAGAAATACTGGGATGACAAATAATTCTGGGGTCATAGTGTAGGACGACAGCATCCCCTCACCAGAGAAGGAAATATTGAAAAGTGGAATATTATATTTCCCCAAAGGATCTTAAAAGGCAGAAAAGCAGGCTCAGTTTTTTATTAATAGCCCCTGTTCTGAACCAGCCCTCTTCTCGCAACCCCTATTCGAAAAGAAGAGACTGGAAAGCGTCCAAGGCTAAAAGGCTTCTGCCAAGATTTAATTACGCAGTTAACAAAAACACTAGAGCTTGTCTTCTCAAGCGGAAAAGTTGCTTTCAGCAACCAGCCCCTCCCCAAACACTCCTTTTATAGAGAGCTCAGGGCGTGGTCTCCCTGTGCCTCCTCCCGAGGAGTCCTGCAGCCTTTCTTTGTTTGTTCCTGCTTGACTGCCTCCTGCGTCGGGCGTCCTTGAACAGGGCCAGCTGTGGGTCATCTTCCTCCGCACTCTCGGGCTCACGCAGCTGAGAAGAGGTCCCCGGCTGAGGACTCTGCAAAGCCTCCAAACCATCATCAGCCGGTTCGTTTCCCTCCTCCAAACCATCATCAGCCGGTTCGTTTCCCTCCTCCCCCTCAGAGTCATCCGATACATCAGAGCCGGCTGTCGGACCCACAGGCTGGCCCTGAGTCACAACACTATCCCGCACCGCAGGGCCCTTCCCCCGGGTCTGCCGATCCGGATGCGGTCGGGATGGAAACTGTTCGTGAAAAGCAGTCACCAATGCAGGGGCATGAACGGCGGTCGCGTCTTCCCATGTGAAGTCCTCCGGCCCGTACCCTTTCCACTCGATCAGGTACTGGAAGCGACCTTTCAGCCAGCGGGAATCCCTGATGCTGGCGACCTCGTACTCGGGGGTGCTGCCTCCATCACGAGTTCCTGATGGTGGAGGTTCCGCCTGGCGAAGTGGACAGGCCGGTCGTTCGGGGACCAGCAAGGACCGATGGAAGACGGGGTGCACGCGCAGGGAACGTGGCAGAGTTAAACGATAGGCGACCGGGTTGATGACGGCCTCGACTGGGAACGGTCCAAGGTAACGGTGGTCCAGCTTCCTCGCCGGCCGAGTGGATGGCAGGTTCCTGGTGGACAGCCAGACCCGATCCCCCACCGATAGTGGAGGCGTATCCCTTCTCGACCGATCGGCGAACCTCTTGTAGTCGGCCTTGGCCTTCTCCAGCTGCCGTCGCACCAACCGATGGATTGCCTGTAACTCCGCCATGAATTCGTTCGCTGCCGGCTCCGGTGAGTCCACGGGAGAAAGGGGGAAAAACCGGGGGTGATAACCCACGTTGGCCAAGAACGGTGTCATCTGCGTGGAGGTGTGCTGCGAGTTGTTAAAGGCAAACTCGGCTATGGCCAAGTAGTCCACCCAATTGTCCTGCTGCAGGTTAACGTAGCAGCGCAGATACTGCTCTAAGATGCCGATGACCTTCTCGGTACCCCCGTCGGTCTGAGGATGATGCGCGGACGAGAGGCAAACCTTAATGTCCAACGCCCGCATCAACTCCTGCCAGAAGCGGGCTGTAAACTGGGCCCCCCTATCAGAGACGACTCTATCGGGAAGGCCGTGCAGCCGGAACACCTGTTGGATGAACATGCGACTAGTGGCGCGAGCTGACGGTAAGCCGCGACAGGGGATGAAGTGCGCCATCTTGGTCAACATGTCCACCACCACAAACACTGTCGTGAAGCCGGAGGATGGGGGTAGATCCGTCAGAAAGTCCATGGACACAGCCCCCCAGGGTCTCTTGGGCGTTGGCAAAGGCTGCAGTAAACCAGGCGGGGCCCCTGTCGCTGACTTGGCCTGCCTGCATGGGACGCAGGAGGTGACATAAGACTGGACATCGTGTCGAACTCGGGGCCACCAGAAGGTACGGGAGACCAGGTTCAGAGTCTTGAACAGGCCAAAATGCCCCGCAGCCGGGTTATCATGACATTGGCTGAGGACGAGTCCCCTGAGTGGCCCTCCTGGAACATAGAGCCGGTCACGATAATACAGGAGTCCATCCGTGACCGACCAAGGCGAATCTGGCCCCACCTCTTCCTTCCGCTGAGCCACCCACGCCTCCTGCTGCTGCGCCTCCCGGATCCGAGCCTGTATATCCACCGGCTCCCGCACCGCAGCAAAAGACTCGACGGGGATCACTGTCCTGGGCGGAAGCTTGTCTTCCACTCGGGTGTACTCGGGCTTCCTGGACAGAGCATCCGCTCTCTGGTTGTGCCCGCTTGGTATGTACCGCACCCGGAAGTCAAACCTCGCAAAGAAGAGGGACCACCGGATCTGGCGTTGGTTCAAATTCCGAGCGGTCTGCAGGCTTTCCAGATTCTTGTGGTCCGTCCGGACCTCGATCTGATGCCGCGCCCCCTCCAGATGATGCCTCCAAGCCTCGAACGCTGCCTTGATGGCCAGCAGCTCCTTCTCCCAGATGGTATAGTTGCGCTCCGAGGGGTTCAATTTCCGAGAGTGATACGCGCAAGGGAAATGGGTACCGTTGGGCGTCGCTGCCTGGAGTAACACGGCCCCAATGGCAATGTCGGAGGCGTCCGCCTCCACGACAAACGGCCGTTGCGGGTCAGGATGCTTCAAGATGGGCTCCTTCATGAAGGCGTCCTTCAAAGCTTGGAACGCCTGTTGTTCGGGGGCGTTCCACTGGAACCGAGTCTTCTTCTGCAGGAGCCGGGTGAGGGGGGCTGTCAAGGCAGCAAAGCCAGGGATGAATGTCCGATAGTAGTTGGCAAATCCAAGAAGTCGCTGAACATCCTTCACGCGACGCGGGGGTTGCCAACTCTGCAACGACTCAACTTTACTCGGTTCCATGGCGATGCCCTCAGGAGAAATGCGGTGGCCCAAGAAATCAATGGTCACCTGGTAGAACTGGCACTTCTCCAACTTGGCAAACAGCCGATGTTTCCGGAGGCGCTGCAGGACCTGACGGAGATGCTGATGATGCACTTCACGCGACGGGGAGTAAATCAGGATGTCGTCCAGGTAAATCACAACAAACTGGTCCAACAGATCCCGAAAGATGTCGTTCATAAAATGCTGAAACACAGCGGGGGCGTTGGTCAGGCCAAACGGCATCACCGTGTACTCGAAATGTCCATAGCGAGTACCAAACGCCGTCTTCCACTCATCACCCGGCCGAACCCTGACGAGGTTGTAAGCTCCACGCAGGTCCAGTTTCGTGAAGATCTTAGCCTCCCGAAGTCGGTCCAAGAGCTCGGGGATGAGGGGCAGCGGGTAGCGGTTACGCACCGTGATGGCATTGAGTTTCCGGTAGTCACAGCAAAGTCGTAACTCGCCCGACTTCTTTTTGACGAAGAGCACGGGCGCAGACACTGGCGAGGACGAGGGCCGGATGAAACCACGAGCCAAGTTCTTTGTCAGGAAGTCCCGCAATGCAGCCAACTCGGGCTCCGACATGGAGTACAAACGCCCCACTGGGAGAGGCGCATCAGGGACTAGGTCAATGGAGCAGTCGTAGGGCCTGTGCGGGGGTAATTGGTCCGCCTCTGACTCACTGAACACGTCAGCAAAGTCGGACAGTTCGGGAGGCAAGGAAACCCCTGGGGAACCCTCCACCTGGCCGGCACAGATATGGCAGGTGTGGTCCACGCACTGCAAACTTGGGAAGGTGACCAAGTTCTGAGACCAATAGATCTGTGGATCATGCGCCCGGAGCCACGCCAGTCCCAAGACCACGGGGAAGTGCAGTTCCGAAGTGACGTAGAACTGAATGGCCTCCACATGGGTACTGATGGCCATACACACGGGTTGCGTGGCGGCCGTAATAGGCCCGGACAGGAGCACTCGACCATCGATGGTCTCCACAAGCATGGGCGGATCCACTGGACACTGGGGAACAGCCCATTTGGCCACAAAGGCCGAATCCATAAAGTTAGTGGTAGCCCCAGAGTCAATTAAGGCATGGACCGGAATCCCCTCTGGCTTGCCAGGAAGGATCAGTCGTGCCTCCAAAATCAAATGCCGTGGAGGTTCACAGGCACCGTCGGAACGGCGTCGCTCGGCGTGGCCGTTGTGGTTCGCCCGATCGTTCACACCGTCTAGATCGGGCTCGGGCCGTTTCCCGACAGCAAAGCAGGGGACTTTCTCAGGGCCGGCTTGGTCACTGACGCCCGCTGACGCTTCTTCGGGCAAGAAGCAGCCAAATGTCCAGGGTCCCCACAGTAAAAACACAACCCCTCCGATCGTCGTCTGTCCATTTCCGTCACCGATAGACGGGACCTGGCGGCACCCAGCTCCATTGGCTCCTCCCTCTGGACTGGGGGCTCACGCACAACAGGGGCGGCAGGGGTCTGTGGGGTGGCACGGCGACTCTTACGCTGCTGCAGCTGGGCATCGATCCGCAGACAAAGATGGATCAGCCCATTCAGGTCTGAGGGAATGTCCACGCGAGCCAGCTCATCCAACATCTCCTCTGACAAGCCATCCTGAAAGGCATCCACGAGCGCAGCCTCATTCCAGGCGGAATCCTGGCTAAGCAGCCGGAAATCGCTGATATAGGCCTGTAGAGGGCGCTGACCCTGCCTCAAAGCTTTCAGGCGTCGGGTGGCAGTCTGCGCCTTAATCGGGTCCTCGTACATGAGGCGCATATGGTCACAAAACCCCCCAAAGTTATCCAACAAAGGGCTAGGCTGTGCCAACAGAGGCGTGCCCCAACGAGCTGCATCTCCCGACAGAAGGCTCAACACGAATCCCACCTTATCTCGGTCAGTGGGGAAATCAGCTGCTCTCACGCTGATATAAAGCTGGCATTGTCCCAGGAAGGCAGGAAACAGTTCTGGTTTACCAGCAAATTTATCCGGCATAGCTATCTGACATTTCCTCCTGGGTGGGGGGGCAGCATGTACCTGAGCCTGCAGTTGTGCCACCTGAGTGGCCTGCAAGGTGAGTTGCTGGTTGAGCTGGGCATTCTCGGCAAGAAGCTGCTCCATCGAAGTAATAAGGGGTGGGTGGCTGAAAGCAAACTGTTCTGAACCAGCCCTCTTCTCGCAACCCCTATTCGAAAAGAAGAGACTGGAAAGCGTCCAAGGCTAAAAGGCTTCTGCCAAGATTTAATTACGCAGTTAACAAAAACACTAGAGCTTGTCTTCTCAAGCGGAAAAGTTGCTTTCAGCAACCAGCCCCTCCCCAAACACTCCTTTTATAGAGAGCTCAGGGCGTGGTCTCCCTGTGCCTCCTCCCGAGGAGTCCTGCAGCCTTTCTTTGTTTGTTCCTGCTTGACTGCCTCCTGCGTCGGGCGTCCTTGAACAGGGCCAGCTGTGGGTCATCTTCCTCCGCACTCTCGGGCTCACGCAGCTGAGAAGAGGTCCCCGGCTGAGGACTCTGCAAAGCCTCCAAACCATCATCAGCCGGTTCGTTTCCCTCCTCCAAACCATCATCAGCCGGTTCGTTTCCCTCCTCCCCCTCAGAGTCATCCGATACATCAGAGCCGGCTGTCGGACCCACAGGCTGGCCCTGAGTCACAACAGCCCCAGGCAGAGACCCACTCTGTAGAAATGCAGATTTGATAATTCCATTCAGAAAGATTCAGCCCCCATTCATGAGCAAATACTTGCAGGCAGAAGCCCATTCAATACAAAATATTTTGAAATATGTTGTAGCGTGGGCGACCACGTGGAGACAATGAGGAGACAGCATAATACATAATGTCTTTATTGATTACAAGCTGGAACTGAACTGCCCCCACCCCTGGTGCCCCTTATAGGTTAGTGTTACTGTTGGCTTCCGTTGGCACTGTTGGCATTGTTTTGGATGGTGTTGGCCCTGCTGCCTGATGAGCTGCTGCCGGTAGTGGTGGTTCAGAATGATCTTGAAGCAGTTCTACATGCAGTCCCTTGGGCTTCTGCTGTGTATAGCCCTTTTGTTGTTGTTGTTGTGGGAGGTTCTCCGGTGCCCGCTTTCTTAGCTGGTCGATATGTCTTCTTACCTGCCGGTCCCCTTCCCCCTCAACAACATATGACAAAGGCCCTATCTTGTCCACCACCACCCCTTGCATCCACTTCTCTCCCACTCCATAGTTCCTGGCCCACACTAATTCCCCTACAGATAATGTCCTGGCTGTGTTGAGCTGTTCTGCCTCAGCGACCACTCTGTCTGGGTGAAGTCTGTCCAATCTAGTTATCAATCTCCTTCCCCAGCGCAGCTCAGCTGGGTTCTTACCCGTCACTGTACAGGGTGTAGTGTGTTGAGCCAACAAGAATTGCGCCAGTCTCTGATGCCAATCGCCCACAATAATTCTTCGCAGTGCATCTTTTATAGATCTTACATTTCTCTCCATCACTTCTTGGAAGATACCTGGGGCTGCTGCGATGCCAAATTGCAATCTGTTGACTCTGAACGCCCCCTTGTGGGTGACTATTGTTTGAGCCTCTGCAGCTTCCTTATTTACAGTTAATTGCTGATATGCCTGCGCCAAGTCCAACTTAGCAAAGATGGCGCCCTTCTGGATCGCGGAGAGGACGTGCTTCACCGTCAGGACAGGGGAAGCATGAGGATTCAAAGCCCTATTTAATGTGGCCTTGTAATCAGTGCAGATCCTAATTTCTTTACTGGGTTTGAGGGGGGTGACGATGGGTGTTTCCCAGGGCCCCTCTTCCACCAGTTCTAACACTCCCTGGCCTACTAACTTTTCCACTTCGCTCTCAATTTTGTTTGAGAGTGAAGGGGACTCTCCTAGCCTTAATTCTAATGGGGAGTACCTCTGGGGTTAAGTTAAATTTGATTGGGGGCCCCTTGTACTTGCCCAATGTCCCATCGAATACGTCTGCAAATTTTTTGCAAACGTATTTGAGATTTTTGGTTTGAATCGAGTTGATCCCCCCAACCAGATTCCTAATGCCCCGAACCAGCTGAGCCCTACTAGACTAGCTCTCCTCCCTTCAGTTACCAGCAGTTCCAATGGGCCTCTGAAATTCTTAAAACAAACTTCTTCGGTTGCCTTACCTTTTATTTTGATCAGGGCCCGTTGGAAATCTGTTAACTGAATCAGGGTGGGTTTTAGGTGGATCCGGCGGCCATTCTTTTCCTCAATTGCGGACAACATTTCCCCCGAAATTATTGAAACCAAAGCCTCCAAATCGATCTCCATCTTGTAAGGAATTCCTTGCAACCGGACATAGATTCTAACTTTACGGCCTAACATTTGGTTAATTGTGGAATGGCCTACGGATCTCACACACCCCCGCCCCAGTTAGAAGTATGTGCCTGAGGCCGAAGGAGCTCGGTGCCGCGCCGCAAAGGGTTTTCGGTACCCGGTGCCCACGCTTCTAAGTCATGGAGGCTGTCACGGACCCGGCTCCTGCAAATGGCCTGGATGTGGCCCATCTTGCTGCAGTTTCAACACTTTGCAGTGCGGAGTCTGCATGATGCTCTGGAGTGGTTTCTCCCACAGCTGCCGCATCTCTGCTCCATGTCTCTGCGCCTGATGTTCGCGTCTCTCTTGAGATCTGGTAGTTGCAGTTGTTGTTGGTCTCCTTTGTCTGTCTGCGGTGTCTCGGCGGTTATTTCTAATGGGTGTCCTCTCAAATCTCTGCGTGACTTCATCTATCTCCATCTCGATAATTGAAGTCTCCCACCCCAACGTCCACAAGGCTTTCTTGGTGGATAGAACCGCTCGCGGCATTGCTATTGTGGGGGGAGTCGTGTTGGTTGGTTGACTCATGTGTCATTAGGTCATCCAGGACTTCTTGTAGACTCCCGGTGGGCTTCGTGATGATCTTGTTCTGTAACTGTTCATCTCGGAGCCCTAGGACCACTCTATCCTGGATCTGGACGTCTAAGTCATTATACTTGCAACGGCATGCAGCTTCTCGCACTGCTGCCACAAAATCGGTGAGGGATTTGCCCGGTTGCTGGTTCCGTCGCTCGAATATTCGCCTCCAAAAGAGCTCGGAACATTTGGGCATGAAATGTTGGCTCAGTCTTTTTTTGAGCTCAGGGTATGATATTGAGGTGACCCCATCCGGTTGGCACAGTCCCACAGCTACTCAGTAGACCACCGGTCCACTGAGGGACAATAGAGCCGCCGCTTTCTTACGATCCTTCGTGACGCCGTTGACCAGCAAGTATCCTTCAACTTGCCCTACATGATTCTCCCAATCTTCAGGGTGGCGGGTATCGAATTCCCTCACAATGCCTAACTTTGGCATTTTTGTTCCGGCTTTTCAAATTTTCCAGCGGTGCGCAGCTGTCTTTCTGCCTTCAGTGGCAGACGCTATCCGGCTTTTCTGGGGTCCTGTTTAATGCGCTTCATGGGATCCCACCCTCGTCGCCACTGTTGTAGCGTGGGCGACCGCGTGGAGACAATGAGGAGACAGCATAATACGTAATGCCTTTATTGATTACAAGCTGGAACTGAACTGCCCCCACCCCTGGTGCCCCTTATAGGTTATTGCTGCCCCTGAAGTCAGCCAACCTGGTTGCTCCATGTTCCTGCCAGCCAGGTGACACCCAACCTGGTGTCCTATATTTCCCGCCGGACAGGTTGACCAATCAGGTCACCTGACCAATACCACCTGGTGTTATGGTGGCATACACAACAAAATCGCTTGCAGCAAAACTGATAGCTAACAATAGCAGAGTGATAGGATTAGAACCAGCAACCACTCACCCAAAAATCCAAAACAGGACATAGTCATCAGCCCCAGCCCCAGGGAACGGGACAAGACCTTTAGGACATAATAGGTTTAAGCCACCAATAGAATATCAAAAGGGCACACTAAATCTCAGGTAAAAGTTCATGCCACAGGAACAGGCTCAAACAGAACAACTCCAAACACAAAAGCTCAAGAAGGTATAAAAACCCACAACTCCAGCTCCATGTGATTAGCCACCCCAGAAACATGCTGCTGTCACTGAAGTAAATAAACAAGAACCTTCTTTTTAAAGCAGTCTCCATTTTGTTTATTCCCAGCTTGGACTGGATCTGATGAAGATTTTTCTTTCAAAAAGTTTACTTATTGTTGCTAAATGACAGCCCAAAACAAGCACCTCTAGATCATTCTTTCTGGTATCAGAGCAGGCTTGGTGTGTTTTCTGATATTTGTTAACATATGAGGCAAGAAAGATCTCATATAGTAGGATGGAGAAAGAATAGACACCTACAATGTGTAGAGCAGCTGTACAGGGTCTATTCCTCCATGGGCTCATCAGCACTTGAGTATTCTTGATTAAATTGATTTCTCAATCAATGAGCTTTCGTTTTGGCCATTGTTTTTCATACTTGGCAACTTTAAGATGACTGGACTTCAACACCCAGAATTCCTCTGCTAGTATGCTGGCTGAGGGATTCTGGGAGTTGAAATCCACACATTTTAAAGTTACTAAATTTGAAAAGCACTGGTCTTGACTGTTTTCTCCTTCCAAATGCAGTTTGTGCTTACACTCTAATTTACAGTGTCCTCCAGTGGTTAAATTACATATTTTGCAATTTCAATCTCACGCTTTCCCAATCCTATCATGTTAACTATATTTACAAATGTAGTAAGCTAGCGTAAGATTCTGCAGGTAGAGGTTCTTCTTTTAGTTCTACTGAGGGGCAGAGCTGGTGGCTAGAATCACAGATGGTCTTTGCCACCCATTTAGCACCACGTAATGTGACTATTGTGCTGCGATGGTTCTGACTGCAGTTCTTTGACCCACCAGTCAAAGCTAATCTCTAAAAGCTTTCCTCCTGATGTTTAAATAGAATAGACTGGATTGGATTGGATTGGATTGGATTGGATTGGAATGGAATGGAATAGAATAGAATAGAATAGAATAGAATAGAATAGAATAGAATAGAATAGAATAGAATAGAATAGAATAGAATAGAACAGGAGATGGAAGGGACCTTGGAGGTCTTCTAATTCAGTTCCCTACTCAAGCAGAAGAACCTATACCATTTCAGGCAAGTGACTGTCTAGTCCCGTGGTGGCGAACCTATGGCACGGGTGCCACAGGTGGCACACAGAGCCCTCTCTGTGGGCACCCACGCCATCAGCCCAGTCCTAGGCCTTCAGCTGGGTTTTATAAAACCTTTTTGCTTTAGGCCTCCAACGCCATGTGCAAAAAGAAAAGCTTCAACCAATCAATCAATTTCAACTTCAAGATCTCAACTTCAAGATCTCGCAAAGTTGGAATTGATTGAACTTTTTAGTCCTACCCAGTCTGCCGTTACCACTGCAGCCACGCCCACCCAATGGGCCACGCCCACCCAGCACCCAACGATACATAAGTGGGTTTTGGGTTGCAGTTTGGGCACTCGGTCTCTAAAAGGTTCGCCATCATTGGTCTAGCCCATGGGTCGGAAACCTGTGGTTCTGGAGCCACATGGGGCTCTTTCAACCTTCTGCTGTGGCTCCCAGTCCTCTTCCACCATTTTGCAGTCCCACAAAAAAAAGTGGGAGTTCAATCAATCAATTCCAACTTCTCATGGAAAAAAAAGATTTTGTGAAGTTGGAATTGATTGATTGAACTTCATTTGAGGGACTGCCCACAAACCTCTTTTCTTATTGGGACTGCACGTGGCAGCGGTGGAAGAGACGGACGACTGTTGGAAAGGTGCGTGGGTCAGAGGGGCGTGGGGGGGGGTTTTCTGCCAAGCATTGTATGGAGATGGCTGGGGAAACAGGCTAGGTGGGGAGTGCTGCAAATGCCACTGCCATGATCCCCCCCACCCCAGCTACCCAGTCACCATCGCTGATATTCTCACCTGGCCTCACGCTCTTTTTCTCCTCGTCTTCCACACTCCCCTGCATAGAGTTGGATGCAGTGCACTGCAGAAGTTGGCCTCCGCTTTCTTCTGCAGTGCAGCATTCAGATGCTTTTCCTCAGTGAGGAGCAGCTACAGGAAAGGCTGACAATCTCCCAGCCCACCCAGAAAGTCCTCCTCCACCTGGAGCTTTGCATGCAGGATGGAGGCGCAGAGGGGGCCGTGACAGACAGTTAAGTAAAGCCACCGGCACGGGCAGGTTGGGGCTGGCCATGTGGAGTGGAACATTCCGGAAAGACACAGGAGGCTTCTTGGCCCAGGAAGAGCTCTGCAGAAAGTTCCAGTGGAGCCTTTCGTGCTCTCCAGGACCCTCATGGGAGGTGCTTCTTGCCTTCTTCTCTCAACTATCCCAAGGAGCCTCTGTGCCTGGGCTTGAATCCTAAAATTGCAGAGGGGGAGCTCGGGAGAATGCGAGGTGGCGGTAGCAGCAGCTGCGCCTCTCTATCTCCTTGCCAAGTCCTGGTGAGGGATTGCAGGGGTGGTGGTGGCGGCTTTCGCTAGGTGCAAAGGGAATGGGGTCTGCTGGTTGTGAGAATGCGGGTGTTCTGTACCAGCCTGCTACCGGCCCTGCAGAAAAGGCAACCCCTTTACAAACGGCAAGAGGCTGGAATTACGTCTGCCAAATTTATTACTACAAAAACAAACAAGACACGAACCAAGATACAGGAGCTTTGAAACACTATCCGAGCGGTTGCTTTCAGCAAACCAGCCCTCCCCACACATTCCCCTTATAAAGAGTTCAGGGCGTGGCTTCTCTCTGCCTCCTTCCGAGAAGCCCCATTGCCTTCCTCTGTTTACTCCTACTTGACTGCCTCCTGCGTCGGGCGTCCTTGAACAGGGCCAGCTGTGGGTCATCTTCATCCACACTGTCAGGCTCACACAGCTGGGTCTCCATGGTGACCAAGTGGGAGGGGCCTGCCTGAGGGCTATCATCAGCAAGATCTTCAACCCCCTCAGCAAGGTCTTCAACACCCCCCTCCTCCTCTGAGTTGTCCAACCCAACTGCCGACCCAACAGGCTGACCCTGAATCACAACACTATCCCGCACCGCAGGGCCCTTCCCCCGGGTCTGCCGATCCGGATGCGGTCGGGATGGAAATTGTTCATGAAAAGCGGTCACCAACGCAGGGGCATGAACGGCGGTCGCGTCTTCCCAGGTGAAGTCCTCTGGTCCGTAACCTTTCCATTCAATCAGCTCCTGGAAACGCCCTTTCAGCCAACGGGAATCCCTGATGCTGGCGACCTCGTACTCGGGGGTGCTGCCTCCATTACGAGGTCCTCATGGGGGAGGTTCCGCTCGGCGGAGTGGACAGGCCGGTTGCTCGGGGACCAACAGAGACCGATGAAAGACTGGGTGCACGCGCAGGGAACGTGGCAGAGTTAAGCGATAGGCGACCGGATTGATGACAGCCTCGACTGGAAACGATCCTAAATATCGGTGATCTAACTTTCTCACCGGCCGTGTAGACGGTAGGTTCCTGGTGGACAACCAGACCCAATCTCCCACCGATAGTGGAGGCGTATCCCGTCTTGACCGATCAGCAAACCTTTTGTAATCGGCCTTGGCCTTCTCTAACTGACGTCGGACCAATTGATGGATTGCCTGTAACTCTGCCATGAAGTCGTTCGCTGCCGGCTCCGGTGAGTCCACGGGAGAAAGGGGGAAAAACCGGGGGTGATATCCCACATTGGCCAAGAACGGTGTCATCTGTGTGGAGGTGTGCTGCAAATTGTTAAATGCAAACTCAGCTATGGCCAGATAGTCCACCCAATTGTTTTGCTGCAGATTGACGTAGCAGCGCAGATATTGTTCCAGGATACCGATGACCTTCTCGGTTCCCCCGTCAGTTTGAGGATGATGCGCAGACGAGAGGCAAATCTTGATATCCAACGCATGCATCAACTCCTGCCAGAAGCGGGCTGTAAACTGGGCCCCCCTATCAGAGACGACTCTATCGGGGAGGCCGTGCAGCCGAAACACCTGCTGAATGAACATACGACTAGTGGTGCGGGCTGACGGTAAGCCGCGACAGGGGATGAAGTGCGCCATCTTGGTCAGCATGTCCACCACCACATACACTGTCGTAAAACCAGAGGATGGGGGTAAATCCGTCAGAAAGTCCATGGACACAGCCCCCCAGGGTCTTTTGGGTGTTGGCAAAGGCTGCAGTAATCCAGGCGGGGCCCCTGTCACTGACTTGGCCTGCCTGCATGGGATGCAGGAGGTAACATAGGACTGGACGTCGTGTCGGACTCGGGGCCACCAGAAGGTACGGGAGACCAGGTTCAGGGTCTTGAACAGGCCAAAATGCCCCGCCGCCGGGTTATCGTGACACTGGCTGAGGATGAGTCCCCTGAGTGGCCCTCCCGGAACGTAGAGCCAGTCACGATAATACAAGAGTCCATCTGTGACCGTCCAAGGAGAATCTGGCCCCACCTCCTCCTTCCGCTGAGCCACCCACACCTCCTGCTGCTGTGCCTCCCGGATCCGAGCCCGTATATCAACCGGCTCCCGCACCGCAGCAAAAGACTCGACGGGGATCACTGTCCTGGGCAGAAGCTTGTCTTCAACTCGGGAATATTCGGGCTTCCTGGACAGAGCATCCGCTCTTTGATTGTGCCCGCTAGGTATGTACCGAACCCGGATGTCAAACCTCGCAAAGAAAAGAGACCACCGGATCTGGCGTTGGTTCAAATTCCGAGCGGTCTGCAGGCTTTCCAAATTCTTATGGTCCGTCTGGACCTCAATTTGATGCCGCGCTCCCTCCATATGATGCCTCCAGGCCTCGAACGCCGCTTTGATGGCCAGCAGCTCCTTCTCCCAGATTGTATAATTGCGCTCCGAAGGGTTCAGTTTTCGTGAATGGTACGCGCAAGGGAAGAGGGTACCGCTGGGTGTCGTTGCCTGGAGTAACACTGCCCCAATGGCAATGTCGGAGGCATCCGCCTCCACAACAAACGGCCGTTGCGGGTCAGGATGCTTCAAGATGGGCTCCTTCATGAAGGCTTCCTTCAAAGTCTGGAAAGCCCGTTGTTCTGGAGCGTTCCACTGGAACCGAGTCTTCTTCTGCAGGAGCCGGGTGAGGGGGGCTGTCAAGGCAGCAAACCCAGGGATGAAAGTTCGGTAATAGTTGGCAAACCCAAGAAGTCACTGAACATCCTTCACGCGACGCGGGGGTTGCCAACTCTGCAAAGACTCAACTTTACTCGGCTCCATGGCGATGCCCTCAGGAGAAATGCGGTGACCCAGGAAATCGATGGTCACCCGGTAGAACTGGCACTTCTCCAACTTGGCAAACAGCCGATGTTCTCGGAGTCGCTGCAGGACCTGATGGAGATGCTGATGGTGCACCTCACGCGGCGGGGAGTAGATCAGGATGTCGTCCAAGTAGATCACGACAAACTGATCCAACAAATCCCGGAAAATGTCATTCATGAAATGCTGAAACACAGCAGGGGCGTTGGTCAGGCCAAACGGCATCACCGTGTACTCAAAATGTCCATAGCGAGTACCAAACGCCATCTTCCACTCATCACCCGGCCGAACCCTGACGAGGTTGTAAGCTCCACGCAGGTCCAGTTTCGTGAAGATCTTAGCCTCCCGGAGTCGGTCCAAGAGTTCGGGGATGAGGAGCAGCGGGTAACGATTGCGCACCGTGATGGCGTTGAGTTTCCTATAATCGCAGCAAAGCCGCAATTCGCCCGACTTCTTTTTGACGAAGAGCACGGGTGCAGACACTGGCGAGGACGAGGGCCGGATGAAACCACGAGCCAAATTCTTCTCCAGAAAGTCCCGCAATGCAGCCAACTCGGGGTCCGACATGGAGTACAAACGCCCCACTGGGAGAGTCGCATCAGGGACTAAATCAATGGGGCAGTCATAGGGCCTGTGTGGGGGTAATTGATCCGCCTCTGTCTCGCTGAACACATCAGCAAAGTCGGACAGTTCGGGAGGCAAGGAAACCCCTGGGGAACCGTCCACCTGGCCGGCACAGATATGGCGGGAGTGGTCCACGCACTGCAAGCTTGGGAAGGTGACCAAGTTCTGTGACCAATAGATCTGTGGGTCATGCGCCCGGAGCCACGCCAGACCCAAAACCACGGGGAAATGCAGATCTGAGGTGATATAGAACTGGATGGCCTCCACATGGGAACTGATGGCCATAGATAATGTTTGCGTGGCGGCCGTAATTGGCCCAGACAGGAGCACTCGACCATCGATAGTCTCCACTAACATGGGCGGATCCACCGGGCACTGGGGAACAGCCCATTTGGCCACAAATGCTGAGTCCATAAAATTTGTGGTGGCCCCAGAGTCAATTAAGGCATGGACTGGAATCCCCTCTGGCTTGCCAGGAAGGATCAGACATGCCTCCAAAATCAGATGCCGTGGAGGTCCACAGGCAGCATCGGAAAGACGTCGCTCAGTGTTGTTATGGGACGCCCGATCTATCAAACCATCTAGATCGGGCTCGGGGCGTTTCCCGACAGAAAAGTAGGGGACTTTCTCGGGGCAGGCTCGGTCACTGATGCCCGCTGTTGCTTCTTTGGGCAAAAAGCAGCCAAATGCCCAGGGTCCCCACAGTAAAAACACAACCCCCCCCCCGGATCGTCATCTGTTCATTTCAGTCACCGATAGACGAGACCTGGCGGCACCCAGCTCCATTGGCTCCTCCCTTTGAACTGGGGGCTCACACACAACAGGGGCAGCAGGGGTCTGTGGGGTGGCACGGCGACTCCTTCACTGCTGCAACCGAGCATCGATCCGCAGGCAGAGATGGATCAGCCCATTCAGGTCTGAGGGAATATCCACACGGGCCAGCTCATCCAACATCTCCTCCGACAATCCATCCTGGAAGGCATCCACAAGCGCAGCCTCATTCCAGGCGGAATCCTGGCTAAGCAGCCGAAAATCGCTGATATATCCCTGTAGGGGGCGTTGACCCTGCCTCAGAGCTTTCAGGCGTCGAGTAGCAGTCTGCGTCTTAATAGGGTCCTCATACATCAGACGCATATGATCACAAAACCCCACAAAGTTGTCCAACAATGGGCTAGGTTGAGCCAGTAGAGGCGTGCCCCAACGAGCTGCATCACCCGAAAGAAGGCTTAACACAAACCCTACCTTATCCCGGTCAGTGGGGAAATCAGCTGCTCTCACGCTGATAAAGAGCTGGCATTGTCCCAGGAAAGCAGGAAACAGTTCTGGAGTGCCTGTAAATTTATCCGGCATTGCAACTTGGCATTTTCTCCTGGGTGGGGGTGATGGTGGGGGTGCAGCATGAACCTGAGCTTGCAGTTGAGCCACCTGAGCTGCCAGCAAAGTGAGTTGCTGGGTGAGCTGGGCATTCTCAGCACATAGCTGCTCCATAATATTAGTAAGGGGTGGGAGGCTGAAAGCAAACTGTTCTGTACCAACCTGCTACCGGCCCTGCAGAAAAGGCAACCCCTTTACAAACGGCAAGAGGCTGGAATTACGTCTGCCAAATTTATTACTACAAAAACAAACAAGACACGAACCAAGATACAGGAGCTTTGAAACACTATCCGAGCGGTTGCTTTCAGCAAACCAGCCCTCCCCACACATTCCCCTTATAAAGAGTTCAGGGCGTGGCTTCTCTCTGCCTCCTTCCGAGAAGCCCCATTGCCTTCCTCTGTTTACTCCTACTTGACTGCCTCCTGCGTCGGGCGTCCTTGAACAGGGCCAGCTGTGGGTCATCTTCATCCACACTGTCAGGCTCACACAGCTGGGTCTCCATGGTGACCAAGTGGGAGGGGCCTGCCTGAGGGCTATCATCAGCAAGATCTTCAACCCCCTCAGCAAGGTCTTCAACACCCCCCACCTCCTCTTAGTCGTCCGACCCAACTGCCGAACCCACAGGCTGACCCTGAATCACAACAGCGGGCGAGAGTGATGGCAATTTGGAGGAGTGGTGGTGGGGTTTTGCGTGTGCGGGGTTTTCGCTCTGTGGGCTGATAGTGGAAAGCGGTCAAGGGTCCCCCACAGGAGCAGAAGCCTTTCATGGGGAAACCCATAACTAATCCGCATCTGTATTGCTTTTTTGTTTCACATGAGAATGCGTAGAATGAGATGCTAGAACACAGATTCATTCGTGTGTGAAGAATTGGGTAGATTATCTTAAAAGTTATTATTATTAATAATAATATTATTATAAAACTTTTATTCATAAAACATGAAACTCAGTCAACTGAACACTCAGATTGACTGGCACTAATGGTTGACATGGGTTGCTGCCAGCATCTTAGGTATCAACCAGGTATCTCCTTAAAATGTAAGATGTTCCGAGTAGCGCAGTTATTTGTAGCTTTGCTGGAGTTATTGCATGAAGCTGCAATTTCTTGATGTATTTTGCAAAGATTTTGGACATAGTTCCCAGTGCCCCGATGACAATGGGTATCACTGTTGCTCTCTTCCTGTTCAGCAGCTGTCGGGACAAGTTGGAAAAGCCGGTGCTCAGCTTTCCAGCTTGGTTTTTCTTCATCTAGCGACCCTTAAAGACCCTTAAAGGCATTAGCCCACTGCTCCCCCAAAGAGCCTTGGTGGAGCAGTGGGCTAATGCCTCCTTAAGTAACACCAGCTGCCTGCAATTAGTGCAGGTTCGCCTCCCACCAGGCTCAAGGTTGACTCAGCCTTCCATCCTTCCGAGGTAGGTAAAATGAGGACCCAGATTGTTGGGGGCAATAAGCTGACTTTGTAATAATGCCGCTTGGGGTGTGTGTGAAAGCCCTAATAAGCAGGCATATACATAGAATGAAGGCTACTGCTAAGCTTGTAAGCCGCCCTGAGTCTTCGGAGAAGGGCGGGATATAAATGGAATTAAAATAAAATAAATAAATAAATAAAATAAAAGGGTCGGACGGTTGCCCTGGAGGGGCAATGAAAGAGGAGGAATACTTCAGGAGCTCAGATCAGGGGGCACCCAATCGGAGCGAACTGTAGGACCCTCTGGAAAAGCGAAGAAAAAGGCTGTTAAAATCTTTCAGCCATAGCCATCTCTGGCAGGAAGCAGAAGGACCATAAATCAGCTGAATTTCTTTTTTTTTAATTGAAAAGTTTTAGAATACATTTTTAAATACAAAAAACTCCCTCCTCCCCCTCCCCTCTCCCTAACCTTCCCCTCCCCTCCCCCCTCCCTGACTTCCCAGAGCTGAATACAGGGTATAATAATACAAACATAAACTAAAATATGCTAATAACAAAAATAACATATTAAGTTCTATCGGACTTTAACTCTCCATAGTCATAATATTAATAAAGTAACAAATGGCTAATCATACATCATAAAAATCCACTACTTATTCAAATGCTAAATGAAACTTTTTAGTCCCATATTTATTCTGAATATATTCAATCCGTCTTCTCCATTCCACAATATATCTCTGTTGCGATTGATCTTTCAAATATGCCGAAATCTTTGCCATTTCCGCCAAATTGGAAACTTTCAAAGTCCACTCTTCTATAGTCAGCAATTCCTCCTTCTTCCAGTATTGCGCAACTAAAAGTCTTGCCGCCATGATTAGATTCAACATCAACTTAGTGTCTATTACAGTAGTATCTGTAATAATACCCAATAAAAACAATTGCGGAGAAAACTTTATCCTTTTCTTAAATATCTTTTGCATATTCCACCAAATTTTAATCCAAAAAGCTTTAACCTTTTTAGATAAATCAGCTGAATTTCAACTGCGTGCTGAAGCTGGGTGAGATTTTCTCTTTTCTTCTCTTTGAGGATTATAAATGTTGAGCCCTGTTGGGAAAGGGCTGGAAAGTAAAGACCCCCAGAAGATTTAAGAGCAGCGAGGAAATATAAAAGGGGGAAAAGACTCTTTCTTAAAAATATTGGACATTGATAAATAAGCCAAGGAGGACATCTAGTGGTGAAAGAAGAACGAAATTTCTGATACACTGTTGTTGACTGAAGTTAACCTTGAAGGAAAACACCTGCAGACGATAAGACTGCTTTGTTGTGAGATTGAAATTCAAAGCTACTTCTATTGAATTTGGCTAAATTTAAACAGACGTTGTTTTGGCTATAGACTGTAAGCTGTAAAATGACTTCATCGAATATTACTAGACTTATGAAGAAAACGTCTTCTGCAACCTCAGTAGGACAATCTAGTCCTACAACACAGGGATCTATTGAAGCAATGTTGCAATGGGAAAAGATAAATACTTCTCAAAGTGAAACACAGACTTCATTAAAATTTCTTCAAGATCTTATGTTAAAGGGAAGCGGTGGCTCAGTGGGTTAGGATGCTGAGCTTGTCAATCAGAAGGTCAGCAGTTTGGCGGGTTGAATCACAAGTGCCGCGTAACAGAGTGAGCACCTGTTACTCGTGCCAGCTTCTGCCAACCTAGCAGTTCGAAAGCACGTAAAAATGCAAGTAGAAAAATAGGGACCACTACGGTGGGAAGGTAACAGTGTTCCGTGCGCCTTTGGCGTCTAGTCATGCCGGCCACATGACCACAGAGACGTCCTCGGACAAGCGCTGGCTCTTCGGCTTTGAAACAGAGATGAGCACCGGCCCCTAGAGTCAGAAACGACTAGCACGCATGTGTGGGGGAACCTTTACCTTTACCTTTTTTTATGTTAAAGAATCAAGAGACTTTGGAGAGGAATCATTTAGAGATGCAAGAGAATCATAAAAGCACACAAACTAAACTGGAGAAGTTAAATGAAGAAATTTTGGATATAAAGGGAAAATTTGAAACTCAAAATCAAATGATAATAAAAAATCAACAGAAGATACACAAAATTGAAGAAAAAACAGATGAGAATGATAAAAAGATAGAAATGTTACTACAAGAAAATGAGAAATTAGAGAACGCAATTAAGACTTTAGAGATGGAAAAAGTGTAACATTATTTAAGATTTCAAAATATTCCTGAAGATAGAGAGGAAAATATAGAGGAGGTGATTATTGACATCTTGGAGGAGACTCTGAAGGCAGATAGAGGAGAAATTCAACTCAAATTAGATGATCTATTTCGTTTCAATTCAAGCTATGCAAGAAGAAATAAGCTGCCAAGAGAAGTACATGTACGGTTTACAAAGAAGACAACAAGAGATGAAATACTACGGAAAGTTAGAGATGAACCAATACAATATAAAAATAAAGAAATTGTGGTCTTAAAACAAGATATCTAAGAGAGTTAGAGTTTCATGAAGACAGTACCATTTTTTGAGTACGAAATTGATTGCCAATGGCATAAACTTTAGATGGTTGATGCCAGAAGGTATCTTAATAAACTGGAACAATACAAGGTATAGACTGGACTCAATTTGGAAAGCAGAACATTTTGAAGTGAAGAATAGGTCAATTTTAGATGAAGGAGTAAAAAGAGGTCAAGGGGAGAGTAAGGAGCAGAAACAAACAGAAGAGAGGACTCAAGGAGCAACTGCACAAACAAAAGAACAGAAAGAGGAAGATGACCAAAAGGGCGAGGATGAAGGACTTGCCAGAGAACAAAGGACTACTAGATCTACTAGAGTGAAATATAAATAAATGGAAATGGATAAAGAAAATGGAATCTTTTCAGTAAACATAAATGGACTAAATTCTCCAATTAAAAGAAATAAGATTTTTAGGAAATTACGGAAATTGAATTTGGATATAAGTTGTTTGCAAGAAACACATATAAAAGTAAGGCATCATAAATTATTGGAATATCCAAAAATTGGAAAACTCTATTATGCATCAGCACAACAGAAAAAAAGAGGAGTAGCTTTATATATTAAAGAGACAATAGATTCAAAAATGGTATATTCAGATGAAGAAGGAAGAATTTTAATGGTAGAAATTTATCTGCATGAAAAGCAAATATTATTAGTGGCAATTTATGCACCGAATAATAATCAAGAAAATTTTTACAAAAACTTACATAGAAAAATAATAGAAATGGAGTATCAAAATGTTTGCTTACTAGGAGATTTAAATGCAATAATAGATGGAAAAATTGATTATAAAAGTACCGTAACAAAACAGGGAAAAATGGTAGAGAAAGATTACCTAAGACATTCTTTGATATGGCGGAGGAAATTGGAATTCAAGATGTTTGGAGGGAAGTAAATCCACAAAAATTGCAATATACTTTTTACTCAAATAGCCAGAAATCTTGGTCAAGAATTGATATGATCTGGATGACTGCCGATATGAGAATGAATGTTCAGGACATTGAAATAGAAATAGGCATATGGGCAGATCATAATCCCTCGAAAATGATGTGGAAAGGACTACAAAAAAGGCTAAGATGGACTTTAAATCATTCCATATTAAAGGAAAAAGAATTTATAGAGTTAACAAAAAAAGAAATGGAATTCTTCTTCAAAGAAAATAAAGAAGATACTATGATACAAAATCTATGGGATACAGCTAAAGCGTATTTCAGAGGTATAGCTATATCGTATATGACAAGGAAAAATAAACAGAGAAAACAGCAATATGTATTATTAAAAGAAGAATTTGGAAAGTTAGAATCAAAACTGCATAGAAATCCACAAAAAAAGACTTTAAAAAGAGATATGGATGTAACAAAACATAAATTAAATCTGTTAGATTCAGAAAAAGTGGCAGAACAGATAAAAACAGCAAAGCAATTTTTTTTTAAATGCCAATAAGCCGGGAAGATAGTTAGCTTATAAACTCAAAAAACAGAAAGAAAAAATAATAATATATAATTTACTTGATCGGAAAGATTATTTACAATATAAAAATGAAGAAATAAAAAAGATAGTTAAAGATTTTTATAAGGAACTGTATGATAAAGAGGAGACTTCAAGAGAGAAAACTGTAAAACACTTGGAAGAAAGTAATCTTCCAAAGATTTCAGAGACATTTAAAAATATGTTAGATGAAGGGGTTACAATGATGGAAATAACAGAGGCCATAAAGAGACAAAAAAATGGGAAAACTCCTGGTCCAGATGGACTTCTGGCAGAGTTATATAAGAACTTACAAGAGATATTAAGTGAACCATTGAAAGATGTTTGTAACGGACTTTTATTAGAAGCTAAAATGCCAATGACGTGGATTGAAGCAAATATTACCTTAATACCAAAAGATTATTCGGATTTGACCCGGATTAAGAATTATAGACCGATTTCATTGCTCAATGTGGATTACAAAATTTTTACTTCAATAAGAGATTGAAAAAATATTTGGTTGAATTTATACACCCAGATCAAAATGGCTTTTTACCAAAGAGACAAATTAAAAATAATTTAAGAGTAATAATAGATGTATTGGAATACTATGAGCTACATCCAGGGAAACAAATGGCATTAATATTTTTAGATGCTCAAAAGGCATTTGATAATCTTTCATGGCAATTTATGATTCATCAATTACAAACAATGGACTTTGGACAGAACTTTATAAATATGGTAAAATCAATATACAATAAACAAACAGCCAAAGTGATTGTGCATGGAGATTGTACTGAGAGCTTTGAAATAAGGAAAGGCACAAGGCAAGGATGCCCTCTATCCCCTCTGTTATTCATTTTCACTTTGGAAGTTTTAAATCGAAATATAAGACAAGATACAGAAATTAGAGGGTTGGAGATAAAGGGTGAAACATATAAATTACAAGCATTTGCTGATGATTTAGTATTTATTTTGGAAGACCCCTTGGAGATGATTCCAAAATTGTGGGGGAAATTAGAACAATATGGTGAAATAGCGGGACTAAAAATTAATAAAGAAAAAACTAAGATAATAGTTAAGAATCTTACGGATAAGCAAAAATGCTGAATGTCAGAAGTGACAGAGGTACAGATAGTGAAAAAGGTAAAATATTTGGGTATATATCAGCTAAGTGCTCAACATTAAAAGATAACTACACAAGGTTATTGAAACAAATAAAGCTAGACCTGGAAAAGTAGAAGAACTTAAAACTGTCATTATTAGAAAGAATAGCTACAGTTAAAATGAATATATTGCCTAAGATTTTATTTCTGTTTCAGACAATTCCAATAAAACTTGGGGAATTTTTTTTTCAAGAAATGAATTCATTAGTTTTGAAGTTTGCATGGCAAGGAAAGAAAGCTAGAATAAAGATGAAAATCTTGCAAGATACTAAGCAAAATGGAGGGTTTGGCCTACCTGAGTGGGCTTTGTATTATCAAGCATCTGTATTAACATGTGTGAAAGAATGGATAATGCTTTGGAATAAAAGGTTGTTATATTTGGAGGGACATGACTTACAGCTGGGGTGGAACACTTTTTTGTGGTATGGGAAAAACAAAATCCATGGATATTTTCAAAATCACTGTATTAGAAATGCTTTGATAACAGTATGGGAAAAAATTAAAATGAAAATATATGTAAAAATTCCAGGGTGATTGAAGCTTTTTCACACACAAATTTGTTAATTTTGAAAAAACTTGGACATATAGAGATATTTTAAATATTGACGGGACATTAAAATTGAAACGAGAGCTGGAACATCAGGGCATCAATATGTCATGGTGAGTACGCTTACAAATACAAAATAGATATGAAAAAGATATGAAATTGTATGGAATTTATAAAGAACAAAATGTATTTGATATTATTAACTTCTGATGAGAAATTAATTAAGAAAATGTATAATTTTTTGTTAACTTTAGAGATGGAAAGTGAACAAATTAAAGGGACAATGATAAGGTGGGCGGAAAACTTTGGTTATAATATAGAATTAGAAAAATGGCAAAAATTATGAGAGAGAAATCATAAATTGACAATGTCAACTGCGTATAAATAGAATTTGTATAAAATGTTTTATAGATGGCACTTACCTCCAGCTAGACTAGCAAAAATGTTTAAAAATGTATCAGGTAAATGTTGGCAATGTAAACATAACTTAGGTACATATTATCATATCTGGTGGACATGTGACAAGGTAAAGGCCTATTGGGGAAAAATACATGCTTGGCTAGAAAAAATATTAGAACATGTGGCATTTAATCCTGATTTATTTTAATTAGGTATAGTACCAGAAAAGATTAATAAGCAAAATTTATACTTGGTTTTACATATTGTAACTGCAGCAAGAATAAGCTATGCGCAATGTTGGAAAAATGAACAAATACCTTCAGAAGAAGAGGTAATAAAAAAGATACTGGAATGCGCAGAGATGGACAGACTAACTATGAGGCTGAAAGATAAAGAAGAAACAGAATATTACCAAAGCTGGAATGTATTCTACAAATGATAGAACCAAAGAATAGGACTTGATTATGTATTAGCGTTTTATGAATCCAGATCGCACACTGTTTGAAAAACTAACATATGTATGTAGAGGTTAAAAAAACAATAAAAAACTTTACAACGACAATGGGTATCACTGTTACACATTTTATCCATAATTGCGCAGTTTTGATGGCCAGGTTGCGGTATTTCGTAATTTTTTCCAGTTTTTTTTCTTTGACTCTGGCATCTCCTGGTACAGTGATATCAATCAACTGTATGCTTCGGTTCTCTATGACTGCGATATCTGGCATGTTGTGTTCGGAAGTCCCACAAGATCTTCACCCTCTCATTCTCAACAACTTTTTCCACCCTATGTTCCCACAACTTTTTGGACAGAGGCAAGTCATATTTTTTACACAATGCCCAATGGATTAGTTTAGCAAATCGGTCATGTCTAGTTTTGTAATCAGTTTGCGCGATTTTGCTACACTCACATATTAAATGTGAAACAGTTTCAACTTTTTCGTTGCAAAGTCAGCAATTTGGATTGTCAGTAGATTTTTGTATCTTCGCTTTCATTGTATGTTTGTAGTGCTTGTTCTTGAGCAGCCAGTATTAAGCCTTCTGTTTCTTTCTTGATGGTTCCCATCTTAAGCCATGCCCATGTCAAGTTGTTATCACATTTTCCTTCAATGTTTTTCAAATGCTGTCCATGCAAAGCTTTGGTTTTCCATCTATTTAATCTGTCATCCAGCCGTTTTTCCTTATTCTGCCTTTGTTTCTGATATTTTTATAATGCTCTCTGTTTTTACAGCCTGCAGCAATTTTTCTGTACTTTGATTTACATAGTCATTCAAACTTCATTTTTCCTCTTCTAGTTTGGTGGATTTGCAGTAGCCCTCTGCCCCCTATTCTTCTTCACAGGTATAACCTATCGATGTCATTTCATGGATGTAGAGCATGGTGCATATTCAAAAGTTTACTATATTATTATTATCATTATTATTATTATTATTATTATTATTATTATTATTATTATTATTATTATTATTATTATTATTATTATTATTATTATTATTATTATTCCTGTCCTTGATTTGTAAAGGTTGCCGAGATTTTCCTGAGAATGCCAATGCTGCAAACATTGACATATTTTTGCACTGACAATATAAGAGACAGCCTGTTACTTTAATTACTTTGCTTTGGGGGAAGTCAGCCGGATGTTTTGAGAATTTATTTATTTATTTATTATTTATTAATTTTATTTGTATACCGCCCTTCTCCCGAAGGACTCAGGGCGGTGAACAGGGCAGTACATGTTAAAAGACAAAATACAAAAATTAAAAAAGATTAAACAAAATGCCCACAACTCTTACAATAAGTTAAAACACATTAAAAAGGTTAAAACACATTAATAAAACCCAACCCCATCCCATCAGGCCAGGCCAGCTTGTTCGAAGAGGTAAGTTTTTAGATCGCGCCGGAAGGAGCGGAGGTCAGGCGCTAAAAAAAGATAAAAAAGATAAAAAAAGCCCGTGTACAGAATGGGAAGTGAAACTTCATATGTAAAACTAATTGGATAATGTGATTTATGATGTGTAGATAAGGGCGGGGATTGTGTGTGTTACAATGGGTTTGGGGGGAGGAGATTTCAGATTCTGGCATCCCTCCATGAGTGCCGATGTTTCGTTTCATTATTAAGACTTTTTAGATAAACAATGCCTGCATTTTGTTTGAACTGTCTCATTTATCGGAACCATGACAGAGAACTTTATTGTGTTGTGCAGTACTCACTTCCCAACTTTTTTTTTTACTTTGAGTAATAAACAAAATGGTACAGCACAGAACAAGGGAAGATGGGATCCTTTGATTTGTTTCCCTCCAATCTGTGGTCCTTGTCATCGTTTGTTGTTTCCCATTCTGTTAATTGGTTTTGTTGTAATTGCCATGCTTTGATTGTTGTGAGGTGTACCCAGAATCATTGGAAGTCAGGCAGCATGCCAGTTTGATTAATAAATGAACAGATAAAATATGGAAGATTACTTAATATCCATATTTGCTGCCATAGAATTGTTGCAATTTCTTAACTCTTACATGTATCATTTAAATGAACTGAAAAAACTATGTATGCGGGTCTTATTTTTTCCCCATTACATATATTTGAGGGTAGAGCCCTAACGTGTAAAGTTCTAGGAAGCAAATTGAGCTGCTGACTTTAAATGCCAGGGAGCATGAACTTTCAGAGTTGTGTTCAAATTAGACACCAACTCTTAATTAAGCTTTGAAATGTAAAAATTGTTTATGAAAGTCATGGCAGTTGTATAGGTCAGACGTGCATTTAATCCGTCCAAGTTGGCCTCTGCTTTCTTCAACTTGGACGGAGCAGAGCCATCCAAGCCGCTAGCAGCTGATTTGAGTGAGAAGAGCGTTTCCTCAGGAACCGCCCAAAGCTCTGCAACTGGAAGAGCTTCAGACGAGGCTGCTTTACATCTTCCTCTCCAGCCTTGAAGCTGCATAGCACTGTCGGCTGCAGAAAGCCATTCTGGCTCACAGCTAGTTTCGGCATGGGTCACTTCAGCTGGCGCAAACCGACCAATCCAAATCAGAAAAGGTGCGCAGACCAAACTGTGGACCTGGAAAGAGGTGCCGGCTGGACTGTGCTCTAGACGTTTTAATGCCTCCAGCGAGACTCTATTGGGGCCTGAAGGAAAGCTCAGCTTTTATAGCCGCCATGTGCTCTCGCCCCACGGAGCGCTTTTTATGCATGAGGCACCGACCTCATTCATGCCCTGGAGCACGAGAAAGGTGGCCAGAAGCGGAAGCGGAGGCATCTTCCCACTCGATGAGGCTGAAGGTAAAGGCACTCTGGGCTCAATTCTGGCCACCCCCTTCCCACCCAGACCGCTCCTTCAATCAGTTACTCAGGCGCGATAGCCCCCTTCTCTTCAAGAAGCCTCATCCAACTCTACGCAGGGGATTCTGGCGAAAGGGGGTGCAATGTGGAGTGTGAAGGAGAAGCGAACAGGCTATAGCAGGAGTGGCATGGCCTATTCATTTGGCAGTGTCATTTGGCAGAGAGAGAGCATGTGAACTGCAGCAGAGGCTGGTCTTTTCCCAACCCAAATGGTGAAGCATCAATTTGGTTTCCAAATGTCTTTTCAGAGCCCTGGGAAAAACATGGAAAGCAAGCTGTTGTGGTCCTTTTACTTTTCTTGTTTGTGTCAGCTATTGAGACAGGCGAGTGGCAGACACCCCCTTTTAAAAGACAAAAAGGATTGGAATTTGTTAGATTTTCCCAGTAAGTGGTTTGCTGGGAGGGAGAGGGAGGGAGAAAGAGGGAGAGTTCATTGATTTCATAAATGCAACACACTATAGTTTTTTTATGCATAGCATAAAGGTAAAAAATGATATATGCAGTGTTACCTTCATTTTAGATGTCAAAAGGGTTTTGCGGCTCCCAGTGTTATCTTTTCTGTGGGAAATGGGTCCAAGTGGCTCTTTGAGGGTTTAAGATTGCCGACCGCTGGTCTAGTCTATTAAAAACCTCCAGTGATGGAGCACCCATGATTTCTGAAGGCAAGCTGTTCCACTGGTTAATTGTCCTCACTATTAGGAAGTTTCTCCTTAATTCCAGGTTGCCTCTCTCTTTGGTCAGTTTCCAACCATTGTTTCTTGTCCTGCAATCTGGTGCTTTGGAGAATAGTTTGATGCCCTCTACTTTGTGGCAGCTCCTCAAATACTGGAACACTGCTATCATGTCACCCGTTTCTTCTTTTCTTTAGACTAGTCAAACCCAAGTCCTGCAGCTGTTCTTCATGTTTTAGTTTCCAGGCCTTTGATCATTTTAGTTGCTCCTTTTGAACTTTTTCCAAAGTCTCAACATCTTTTCTGCAGTATGGTGACCAGAATTGGTTGCAGTATTCCAGGTGTGGTCTTACTAGGGTTTTACGAAGCAGTACTAATACTTTGCGTGATCTTGATTCTGTGCCTCTTGTTTATACAGCCCAGGACTATATTAGTTTTTTTTGGTTGCTGCTGCACACTGCTGGCTCATAGTCAAGCGATTGTCCACTAGGACTCCAAGATCCTTCTCACAGTTACTGTTTTTGAGCCAGATCTCACCTAATCTGTACTTATAGCTTTGATTTTTCCTGCCTAAAGGTAAAACTTTGCTTTTCTCATTGAAATTCATTTTGTTAGATAGGGCCCATTGTTTAAGTTTGTCAAGATATTTTTGGATCCTGAGCTTGTCTTCTGGGGTGTTGGCTATTCCTGCCAGTTTAGTGTCATCTGCAAATTTGATGAGTTTCCCATCTATTCCCTCATCTATTGAATTTCAGTATGACATCGTCACTTTCATCCAAGGTTCCAGTAACTTCAACTCCCTCTATCATTTCTTCTCTATTAGTAAAAATTAAGTCCAGTATAGCTTTACTTCTAATTTCCTCCTCTATCTTTTGGATGACAAAGTTGTCAGCTAGGTTGGTTAAGAAACTGTTTGATCTACTCCCTGCAGAGTTTGTCTCCCAGTTGACATCTGAATAGTTGAAGTCTCCCATTTTACTGTGGTATGTTTTCTACTTACGTTTGTTAACTGGTTGGCAAAGAGTTTATCTATTTCTTCTGATTGGTTGGGTGTCCTGTAATATACACCTATGGCAATGTCATTTTTCCCTTTATATTGACCCATATACATTCTGTAGGGATTCTATCTTTGATCATGTGCACTTCTGTAGATATGTAGTATTCTCTTACATATAGTACAACTCCCTCTTCTCTTTTTGTAGATCTGTTTCTTTTGAACAATTTGTAATCATCCATCCATACATTCCAGTCATGGGTTTCATCACCAGGTTTCTGTAATGCCAACTATGTCATACTTGCTCTCATGTACTGTTTGTTCCTCAAGCTTTTGAGCATTTGTATATAAGCATTTAAGACTTTTATGCTAGTCCGTGGGTATGTTTCCTGCATCTCCTGAGTTTTTCTTTTTTCTCATCACTCCCTACCTCATTGTTTTGTTTTCTTGGGATTTGTGATTGGTTTTGTGTTCAACAGATTCTAAAGATTAGTCACCCTTCCACCTCAATTTTAGGTTAAAGCCCTTCTAATTGTTGAGTTTTTCTTTCTTTTCTTTTCCTATGGCCAGGAAAACTTGATTTCCTGGTCACAGCTTGAAGGTCCTGAAAAGAGATCTTAAGTTTTTAAGTGAAATACTGTAGCTGCCAAATGTCAGGAGCTCCTGGGATGTGATGGAGAGATGAAGAGTTTCTTGCATTAAAGCAGGGTTTCTCAACGTTAGCAACTTTATGATGTGTGGACCTCCTAAAGGGAATTCCCCAAATTCCCCAAACAGTGTGCATCCTGGGGAATTCTAACAAGTGAAGTCCACACATCTTAAAATTTTTAAGGTTGAGAAATCCCGCATTAAAGCGTTCTCAATGCAGGGTGATTTTCTATTATAGATCTGACAGCTTTGCATCCTCTGTTCCTAATACTTCAATCCATCCTTGCGTGCACAGAGCGTATGGTCCAACGCTACCCGTGCACGCAATATTTCCCTGCACAAGATGGAAAAACTTTCGTATCCCTCTGCCATTTTTACACCTGGCCACTCCTCCGAAAGCTTGGCTTCTGACCTCATTTCTCCGCTCAATTACGGCTCAAGTTTGAGACCCCCTCACTCCAACCGCAAGGAAATGTCGCATCTCGCGATGCTCGGAATTGAGGCTGCGTTGAAAATGATTTAGGGCGGGACTGAAAGAAGAAAAGACAGGAATTGAACCATTTCGAGCCCAGAATCGGAAGAACTAACCGCTCTAGCCACAGGGAAGAACGGAACCTGAATTGCTCCATGGTTTTAACCCCCGCTGCTCTCCAAAAATATATTTCAAAGAGAACTAGAGATGCGACTAAAATAAGTTGCCTTTCCCAGTCTCGCGTTCTGCAGATTTGGAACTGTACTTCGAGTGAGCGGATTCTATTTATTTGCTGTGGTTGAAGGAGTCGTATTTCCCTTGTAAGGCATTTCACCAACCCGGTGCCCATTCCTGAAGCATTATAGCAAAACAGTACAAGATGAAAACGTTTAAGAAAACGGCTAAGCAAATAAAACATTTATCTGCTTTTTACTAATAATAATTTACTAATATTAATCATTCTGAAATACTAGCATGGTTACATAAACACATGGCTGTAACATTAAAATTTCAAAACCTGTTAAAACTATTATTGTAATCAATTTGCAGAAAATTTATCATTCCAAAAATTTATCCCAAATCATTCCAGAAGAGAACCATGATTCATCCTGGATCAAATACCAATATTTGTTTCTTAATACTAGCTCTTATCAATTGTTGTCTGGTTAAATATAATAGGCCCAATTTCCAAAGTTAGTTTATCTATCCCAAAAAGTCCAGGTGAAATTGTTTTGCAGTTAAATATGATAAATCTATTCCCTAATCCCCTTCAATTTTCTTAGGGAAAGCCAATTTATCACCTGTCTACTCAGTCAAGTTTCTGTTATAGGGGTGCCAGACTGCTGGCCCACAGGCCGGATGCGTTATGTTGAAACTCCACCCGCCCCATTGCCTCCAATGAAAAAAAAGTCGCGATAGGTCCCAACTCATTGCCTGCAATGAAAAAAAAGTCGCGATAGGTCTCAACTTGTCACGTGACGTTGCGAGTTTGACACCCCAGAATGCAGACTTGAACTTCAAAGAGGCATGCAGAATCAAGTCCAGTTAATTCTTAATTCTGTAAGCATTTAAGTCTGTAGAGCCCTTATTTCTTTCCAGCAAATCTACTGCTTTCAGATTACAATCCTTTTGCGAGTCTAATTTATATACAGCTAGATGTATCTGAATATTTTCCACAATCGTTATCGTTTTATCAAACTTTTTTCAAAAAGCTTTCAAATAGAATTACATATTACCAGTGTTTTTTCAAAAGTCAGCCACATTTGTTTAGATTTAATCTGATACATTGTGGCTGTGTAACTTGGCAACATAGATAAAATGCGATTTACATTAATTTCTATAGAATTTCATTGGGACCATGGCACCTCCCAAGAAACAATAATGAACATTTCTTAGAAAATGAGATGGTTTTATGAGATGGTTTTAGTAGTTTTATACCTACTAAAATAGCTTTTTATTTTTTTTCCAATACTATTCAAGACTACATAGAAATTCACATGTTTGTTCAATAGAACCTATTTTTAGGTAATTCTTTCTCATCCTCTTTTTCTTTAAAATATTCCTCTGGTTTGGCTGATAAAAAATGTTGAAACTGATCTTGAATTTTGATTCAAGATTTTTAACATTGTATTTAATCTATACTGTAGAAGATAGAATTCATGTTTGGAGCACCCCAGCCATGAGATCTCCCAGAAAAACCCATAGTACCAGCCATTTTTCTGCTATTCTTTCCCAGCTTTGCTTTCCTGAACATTGTGATTTTTTTTTTGATTTTTTTTGCCATTGCTTAAAAATTTCATTTTTTTACATGTCCCATGAGTTACATCAGCAAACTTGTGAGAGTGGACAGTATTAAATGAAAAAAGAATTTTGCTATTTTTAAAAGGGCAGAAAATAGTATTTGTAATAATGCCATATCCATGGGGAAAGAAAATTACATAGGTCTGTGCCGTAAGAAACTATCTGATATCAGTTTTGTATTCATTTGAATCAACATTTTTATTTTTCTGCAATAATTTACCTTTAAAATGAAATGTCAATATAAATGCACTGAAACTACAGTAAAAGGGACAAGCTAATTTTCTTTTTCTGGCCAATTTACATTTTAGGGAGATGGGTCATCTTAAATTCAGAGTAGACTTCCTTTTAGGTTAATTTGATAATGTGAAGCTGGGATCAACAAGTAATAAATATTATTTTACCATTTCCTAAATTGAGATCTGAAGACAGGCTGCACAATACTATGGAAATTGACATGGTCAGTTAGTAACATGGAAACAGTCTGATCATTCTTTAAAAGACAAGTTATTACAAAGGGGGGGAATCTAATATAGAATTTTTTTTCCTGGTGCACCTATAACTAAGTATTTTGACAACGGTTAGCTTTTACTCCTACAGCAGGAGTATCCAACCTCGGCCAATTTAAGACTTGTGGACTTCAATTCCCAGAATTCCTCAGTCATCCAGGTTAGATACCCCTGCTCTACAGTATTATTATGCACAATTGCCATATTGACTAGTGTAGTGATGGCGAACCTTTTAGAGACTGAGTGCCCAAACTGCAATCCAAAACCCACTTACAGTATGTATTGTCAGGTGGGCCTGGCTGTGGTGGTAACGGCAGACTGGATGGGACTAAAAAGTTCAATCAATTCCAACTTTGAGAGATTTTTTTTTCCCACGAGAAGTTGAAATTGATTGAACCTTTTTTTTTTTTTTGCACACGGTGGCACAGGCCTAAGCGAAATTTTTTTTATAAAACTCAGCTGAAGGCCTAGGACTGGGGCAACGGCGCGCGTGCCCACAGAGTCCTCTGCGTGCCACCTGTGGCACCCGTGTCATAGGTTCGCCACCACAGTAGAGGTAGTAACAATCCTACTTTTATCGGGAGAGGCTATTTTGTATATTCCTAACGCTTTGGATCTGCTAGGTTGGCAGAAGCTGGGACAAGTAACAGGCGCTCACTCTGTTACGCGGCACTCGGGATTCGACCTGCCAAACTGCCAATGGGAAGGTAACAGCATTCCGTGCGCCTTTGGCATCTAGTCATGCCAGCCACATGACCACAGAGACGTCCTTGGACAAGCGCTGGCTCTTCGGCTTTGAAACGGAGATGAGCACCGGCCCCTAGAGTTGGAAACGACTAGCACGCATGTGCAGGGGAACCTTTACCTTTACCGCTTTGGACTAAAATTCTGACCAACTTACCATTAAATTAATTATTGAAGTTGATGGTGTTATATTTAAAATATGTGGAAGGTGTGTATTTTTATCTTTTTGGTAGTTTAAAGAGACATAATCACATGTTCTTATCTCTCCACCCACAATATACTTATTAGAAAAAAGAGCTGTTCCAATACACAAATTATTAAAACTACATCACACACTATTTAGTTGGTTTTATTATAGAAAGTGAAAGAAAATTTATATTTAATGTATATTAAGATGAGATTTGTCACTTCGACTACAACAAAGGAAACACTATTACTTTTAATGAAAACATCAATTATAGCTCTCATCTCAATTGTGTCTGAGCTGCAAAAATCTAGACTTACTAGGTGGCTACAAAGAGCAGGAATAGCTCTAAGTTATGAGCTGATTTATGAAATATCACTCACAGAATAAATGATCAGTGCAAAATCCTTTTCTTTTTGTCAAGATAACTTTGTGACATTTTTTCTAAATATTTTGTTTCAGATGAGGAAGCAAATTAAATGCAGTACGGTAATTATGTGAGTAATTTAAATTGATGTTTACAATCATATTCTATTTTTACTGGGGGGTTTTCAGTTGTGTCTACTTGTTTTATTCGATTGCTAGCTGCTTCAGGTAAAAAAATCCAGATACAAATCTTGTATAAAAACAATACGTCTGCTGGCAGTCACTTAAAAATAAGCACACAAAATGTTTTCATGCAATTATTTGAAATTTAATTCTTTTTAGTGAAGTCAGATTACAGGATCAGACTGTAGCAAGAGATTTATTGATGAAGAAATATAAATGGCTGATAATTGGAAAAAGCTTCTAAAGCTACAAAAATGTAACAATAGGTTATCATAGAAAACAAAGCAGGAATTCTTTAAGTTTTGCTAGTTCTGATAGTAGAACTTATGTTAGTTGTTTTCAAACAGGTGATCTCCACTTATGTTGAATTTTGATTGCTGTAATTTTCAGCTAGCATTATGTTGGAAACACATGGAAAAAGTAATTTGATCTGCATCATGCTGACAAAAGATAACTTATATGTTTCTAATGCAGGCTTTCCACATTCAGAGATCCCATTTACGTTTAAATAAGTGTAGGTGTATTCAACATTCTATTCAGAATACCACTAAGCTAAAGCAAGAAACTGAAAATAAATCAGGTGAACCAGAATTAGCACAGGAGACACACTGCTTGGATACTCTGTAGTTCTGGGTTTTTCAAAAGCACAAACCCGATCTCAAGAAATGTCTTGCTCTGTGTTACGTTTTAGCCTACTCTCTTTTTTCTTTTAAATTAAAACACAGAGGAAATGTATCCTTTTTGGGTAGTGAATTAGGGAGGGGGTATGTCCTTCAAACATTTAGAATAGCAGAGTTGGAAGGGACCTTGGAGGTCTTCTAGTCCAACCCCCTATACCATTTCAGACAAATGGTTGTCCAATCTCTTCTTAAAAACTTCCAGTGTTGGAGCATTCACAACTTCTGAAGGCAAGTTGTTCCAATGATTGTTTTGTCAGGAAATTTCTTCTTACTTCTAGGCTGCTTCTCTCCTTGATTGGTTTCCATCCATTGGTTCTGCTCCTGCCTTCAGGTGCTTTGGAGAATAGCTTGACTTCCTCTTCTTTGTGGCAACCCCTGAGATATTGGAACAATGCTATCATGTCACCCCTAGTCCTTCTCTTCATTACACCAGACATACCCAGTTCTAGCAACCATTCTTTTTATGTTTTAGTTTCCAGTCCCCTGATCATCTTTGTTTCAGAAAGCAGTTATTAATTATGACTAATTAAATTGCTATCCCACTTAATTAACACATGCCCAGGTGAGGCTCACAGTCATACAACAGAGAAAATAGCTAACACTTTCACTAACAACCATTTAAAAGATAGAAATGGGAAACAGCTAGATTAAAGGAACTGTTTACAACATGGCAGAGCACTGATATGAAGATATGAATTGCTGGTATTCACATTTCCCCCTTGTGTTCTTTCACTTTTAAAATGCTTTGTGAATCTTTAAGAATTACTTAGCCATTGCCCAAGAAAGAAGAATAAATGATAAGAGGATGATTCCATCATGCCACCAGCACTGTGTGATTGGTGTATTAGGATGTGTAATCATGTTTCAGATATTCTCCAAATAACATTGGAAAGAGGTGTATGAACCCAGAAATGATAAATTGTGATAGGTCTACTTAGTAAATTCAGTATTCAATATTGTTGGAACTGAATTGCTTTTTTAAAGATACATAATTCTGTATCTTTATCGTGGGCTGGGGGCAAGATCCTTGCAACTCAGTTTATCCTAAGTTTCCCATAATTTTCAGTAAGATTCTTTCTCCAATCAGTCTCTTCATGGAGCAGAATGTGTCAGGGACTAGACCAGACCAGCCCCCTGCAGAGGGAAGCTGGACTTGTAGAGGCTTATCAGAAAACAGGGATTTAATCCAGGAATTTAACTTCCAAGTAGACCTGATTCATCCCTGTTCTAGCATATAGATATAAGTTCTGGATCTTTACTCAGTTGAGAGCTTTACTTCTCACTTGTTCAAATGTCATATCAAAATTCCACACTATCCAGCAATGTGTCTATCACAGAGAAAGCAAGTTAAGGCAAAATATGTATAAGACTTCTTCTAATTATAATTATAAAAATCTAAATTGAGTTCCTGAAGTCTGCCTTTCCCAGTACAAAATTGTTGTCAATTTGCTTCTCTGTTTTTTTTTTTTACTTTGTGTGTGTGTGCATGTGTGTGTGGGCGATGGAGAATTTTGGTGATATTTGCAGATAGGCTTGTGAGTTCAACTTTCTAAGATGGGCATTTATAAGGTCTCACAAGCATCATGTGAGTTTTCTGATGTGTGCTAAGACCAGACCTTTGTCGGAAACTCTTCCCGCATTCCATGCAACGGAATGGTTTCTCTCCTGTGTGGATTCTCTGGTGGATGGTGAGGTGTGAATTGACACTGAAGGTCTTACCACATTCATCACATTTATAAGGCCTTTCCCCTGTATGGATCCTCTGGTGAAGAATGAGGGTGGAGCTCTGGCTGAATCTTTTCCCACATAACTGGCATTCGTATGGTTTCTCTCCTGTGTGGATTCGTTGGTGTTTGGTCAGGTGGGAACTAACGGAAAAGCTCTTCCCACAATCTGTGCACTTGTATGGCTTCTCTCCTGTATGGATGCGCCGGTGGAGGACAAGTGTGGAGCTCTGGCTAAAACTTTTTCCACAGTCATTGCACTCATAGGGCTTTTCACCAGTGTGAGTTCTCCGGTGAATTGTGAGGTGGGAGCTGACACAAAAGCTTTTCCCACAATCAGAGCAGGGGTATTGCTTATCAGCAGAGAGGGCACATCTCTTAGGCTGGGCAAGGGTTTGCTGAGTCTGGGCAAGGGTTTGCTGAGTTTGGGCAAGGGTTTGCTGAGTTTGGGCAAGGGTTTGCTGAGTTTGGGCAAGGGTTTGCCGAGTTTGGGCAAGGCTTTCTCCACACTGGATGCAAAGGCTGGGGCCAGGCCCCATATGAATTCCACAGGGTGGGATAGTGGTGTTGTCATTTGTCAATGGAGGAAAAAGAGGTGGCTTGACCCATCCTTTTCCTGCCTCTTCACTCTGCTGCCCAGCTGGAGGTTGTCCCCCATAAGCAGAGCCCTCAGATCGCCCTTGGACTTGCTTTTGCACATCCTCAGGCCCACCTGGCTGTGAATTTGAATTCATGGTTCCTCCGTCTGCCAAAAGAAAAAGAGTGAAGCCAGCAGTGGTGATGGGGAAGTTACAGCCATTCATGCTATGTTACTCTAAGGAAAGTAGTGGATACTTTACCAGGTGCAGGCTTATTTTTAGTTGTATTGCCCATCCCAGGCTCTATGGAAAAACTGGATCAGAGATCATTTAAAAATACCTTTCCACTCTGCTAGTGTCATCACTTAGACACTTTCTAGACTATCATATCCAAATCTGAGCTGTGGCACAGAAGAAGACACAGACAGGAAGTGCTAACTCTTTTTGCCAGTTCCTGACATTTGGTAGCTAGCTAGCAGTTGTTGTTGTTGTTAAATTCCATCAGAATGTTTGAAATGATTCAGAAGCTATGAAATTATATAAATATACAGGGGCAAGAAATATGCTCACGTTTATCTTTTCACCTATCACCACTTGGGATAATCCCGAGCTTAGTTTCTTTTAATTACTTATAATAAACAGGCATATGAAGATGATTTTACTTGGGAGACATTTTTGGACAGAGTGTAATGCAATTTTCCAGGTTACAGAGTCTGTCCTGCCTGATGAAGAATTCTGTTTTTCAGAGGCTTAACATTTTCTGAAAGCAACAAAAACTAATGCAATTATGCCCATTCATTTTGGGATTCTCAGTTTACAATAGTCTCAATATTCTTTTTAATTTAAAAAGAAAAGAAAGAAAAGAAAGAAAAATAAAAGTCCTTACCTAGCGACAGTAGAGTCCCAAAACTGTCCTGCACAATGTCCCTGTAGACAGGTCTTTGGCATGGGTCCATAAGGGCCCATTGTATCTCAGCAAAATACATCAGTCACTTCTGCAGAAGGCTCTGGCCTCTGAAAGAATAATTTTCCCTGCTCAGAAGCCAAAACCAACTCTGTTGGCCTATAATGAGATGGGCCTTTCAGTCATGGTTTTAGCAACTCTGATTTCACACCAGTTGGCCTTTGGTTCTGCCACCCTATAAAGTTTAGAATCTACAGCCCTCCACTAGTTGTTGAATTTCAACTCCAATCAACACTAATCAGCATTACTGATTGCCAGGGACATAAGGAATTGTAGTCTGTGCCAATCCTACAACAGTCCTACTTACCTGTCTTGCTGCACATCCTACACCCTGTTAAGGTCATCCGGAAATTCAACAGGTGAAGCTTTCCCTAGCCCTGGAAGAGCTGTTAGGAGAAAGCTCCACCAACGGAATTTCTGCAGAGCATGTGGGCTGTAGTAACTCAAGCCTTACCAGGGAGAAGTGTGTAGAGATTTCCCTACTCATCCATCCATCCTTACAATCTGCCATTCGCTCGCCCTGGAAGCCCTGTTGCTGCTGCTGCTGCTTCACTCTCCTAACCTAGGTCTCTTGTTATGAGTCTAGGAAGCCCTCGGATTTTCATACCGGCAAGAAAGGAGGGACAACTGTTGTTTGAAAGAGGCGCTGAAGAAAGTGCCATGCGTTGCCTCCTCTAGTTTGTGATAGGTTTTTTTCTCCTCCCTCCCTCCTCCCTCCCTCACTGAGGAAGTTGCCTGGCTGGACTTTGGCCAGTGCCTATTCGCAATCACCTCGAGTTACCTAGACGACTCTAACTCCTCGAGCTGCCAACTTGGGAATCTCGCCTATCAAAAGAAGAATAAATAAAGCCGATACTCCACGCTTCCCGATTTGGTACGATCCAGAGGCTCGCTGGCGCTCGGACTCGGTCGATTCCGGGCGGCTGCTACGAAAGCAGAAGAAGAAACAGCAACAACAGGACTCGCTCTCTCTGGTTCTGACCTGGGAAGTTCAGCCCCCAAAATCGTCAGCGGCAACGCGAGCTGTAGAAGCAGCGGTGGCAACAGTCAAAGAAAAGAACAGCCGCTTCACTCGCTCGCTCCCTCTCTTTTTTTGACAATGGCCAGAGCCCTCTAGCGGCATCACCTCTGCCTTGCACACGGAACAAGCCCGGGAGGCGGGGGCGAAAGCCGGCCGGAAGCCTTCCGCCCAAGAAGGATACCACCCCCCGAAAAAGGGGGGAGGGGTTGCGCGGTGCCTATTTAGACTTTGAATAAAGCGAGATGTAAAGAGGTTGCATTTTGTTGGGCCCTCATGAGGGAATCCAGTCATTGGTTGTATCGATTGAACACGATCGACCAATCATCACAGTATGTGAACCAACGGGGCTGGGTTGTTTATTCACTCCCTACACTTTAACTAAGTTTTAAGGGCTATGGCGTCAGTCCAGCCGAAATCATTCATTTCTTGGGGCTCCAGAAAGCATTTTGTACTTGAATTGCATTCCAGCTTCAAAGCCTGATTAAAAAACAAGTATGAAAGCAGGAAGATAATGATAAGTTTGCATATATTAGCTAAGTTATTTGATAAGTTGTCCAGTCAGTGGTCCAGTTGCTGAGACACTTCCAGAAAAGGCCATATAATAACTGTAAAAAGATAAAGGTTCCCCCGCACTCTAGGGGCCAGTGTTCATCTCCATTTCAAAGCCGAAGAGCCAGCGCTTGTCCGAGGACGTCTCCATGGTCATGTGGCCAGCATGACTAGACGCCAAAGGCGCACGGAACACTGTTACCTTCCCACCGTAGTGGTCCCTATTTTTCTACTTGCATTTTTACGTGCTTTCGAACTGCTAGGTTGGCAGAAGCTGGGACGAGTAACAGGCGCTCACTCTGTTGTGCGGCACTCGGGATTCGACCCGCCAAACTGCCGACCTTCTGATCAACAGCCTCAGCGTTCTAACCCACTGAGCCATCGCGTCCCTTTTATAATAACTGTACCATCACCCTTTTTATTTATTACATTTAGGCAACATCACTTTCCATTTCCACCTATTTGTTTCATCAGTTTGTTCCTTTGAGAAATATAATTCAGGAAATTAACATGAAATGAAGAAGGGCAGGTGGATGTGAAGAGATTTTCCTCTAGCATCCATGGTGACATGAATTCTCCATTGTGAATTTTAAAGGAATATTTTGCTGGCAAGGAGGAAAAAAAATACAGTCATAGCATTCCAGTTTCCTTTCTATGTCTGGGAAGTTCCAGAATTCCACAATGTATGGGTGGGTAATTCTGGAAGTTCAAATCCATACAAATTAAAATTGCTGAGATGGAGAAACACTGTCATACATGGAGATAAGGGAATTGACAGGGACAAGAGATGGCTGGTTTTATTGTTTAAATGCAGTTTTGAACAGAAAAAAATCTTATTTTTCTCTTCCTAACTGTGACCTTAGACTTTATTTCTCAACCTTGGTAGCTTGAAGATGTATAGACATGCTGGCTTTGCACTATCTTTCATCTGCCAACACTATTCCTGGCAGTCCTAACACAAGGCATGAAAGCAAGAGTCAATCTGTTTGTTTTTTTTATCCGAGTTGCTGATACAGAGGACTGCTGAGATGTACACGGTGAAGCACCGGACAGGAATCCAAGGAACTTATATTCAAATTTTACTCATCCTTATTATTCAGCAAATGGCCTTGTGTCTTAAACTGTACATCTTACCCTGCGCATGGTCACTATGTGCACAAAAAAATAGAAATTGAGGGCCAGGGGGAACCATGTGCTTAGGCTGCACTTCTGAAAGAAACCAATACTGTTGAATGTAACTATTTTCTATGCTTTCTTGGAAAATCCATTGGGGCAACATAATCGGAATGCCCCAAGATGGCACGAGAAGTTACAAAGCCAAAGGATAAGGACACCCATACATCCTGCCTTTACTGACATATTCCATTACAAAATAACCTTGATGGAATATTAGCAGGAAAGTCTTGCTGTGGCAACATCTCTTGAACATCTTATCCATTACACTTGTGATACTTTGATATACTATGAGACAAATCTATGAATCTATTGATTTTAATTATAACTCCTTGGATCTTTTTTTAGTTGTAGTGATCTCAGATATTTTATTAGATTTGCAATTTAAAATTGTTTAAACTGCTTATTATTTTGAAAGCTTTGGCTGTGGGAAATTTTTTATAAATGTTATAAAGTTAAAAATAAAAATTGAGGTTTTTTTAGGATACAAATTCATCTGTCAGGATCTATTGAATGCCAGATCCATGTATCAGACTCAAAATATGAAGAAATTGTATATCATCTCTAGAATATAACTGTTTTACTTTCTTATTTACCCACCTATGGAGAAGGATAGAATCAAGATCACGTGAAGTGTTAATATCACTTTACAATGCCTTGGTTAGGCCACACTTCGAATACTGTATCCAGTTTTGGTCACCATGATGTAAAAAAGATGTTGAGACTGGAAAAAGTACAGAGAAGAGCAACAAAGTTGATTAGGGGACTGGAGGCTAAAACATATAGGGAACGGTTGCTGGAATTGGGTATGTGTAGTTTAATGAAGAGGACGAGGGGTGACATGATAGCAATGTTCCAATATCTCAGGGGTTGCCACAAAGAAGAGGGAGTGAAGCTATTCTCCAAAGCACTAGAAGGCAAGACAAGAAGCAATGGATGGAAACTTACCAAAGAGAGAAGCAATCTAGAACTAGGGAGAATTTTCCTGATAGTTAGAACAATTAATCAGTGGAACAATCTGCCTCCAGAAGCTGTGAATGCTTCAACACTGGAAGTTTTTAAGAGGCTGGACAGCCATTTGTCTGAAATGGTATAGGGTTTCCTGCCTGAGCAGGGGGCTGGACTAGATGACCTCCAAGATCCCTTCCAATGTTGTTGTTATTATTATTATTCGCAGTCAGCCAGACGTTCAGACTCGATTTGGCATTTTTGTCTACCTATCGAGTCCTTACCAAGGACCTGGGATAGGCAGATGTTGATGTTTGAATTGATTGGTATTACAGGTATCATCGCAGGATGGAAGCAGTCCCTAGTAAGGCCACCTTTTGCAATTGACTAATGGCGAATTTGTCAATGCCAAAGGTGTTCAAGCAGTGCGCCAGTTGTTTTGGGATTGCACCTAAGGCACCTATTATTATTGGTACTATCTTTGTTTGCCTTTGCCACAGTCGTTTTATTTCTATTTGTAGGTCTTTGTATTTTGTTATCTTCTCCAGTTATTTCTCGTCTATTCTGCTGTCTCCAGGCACTGTCACATCCACTATCCAGACTTTTTTTTCTTTCTTATAGACAAGTCTGGGGTGTTATGTGGCAGGTGATTGTCTGTTTGAATTCTAAAGTCCCAGAGCAATTTAACATTTTCATTTTCTATGACTTTCTCTTATTTTATGATCTCACCAGTTCTTGCTTGCAGGCAAATGATATTTCTTGCAGATCTTCCAATGCACCATGGTTGCTACTTTGTCATGCCGCTGCTTGTAGTCAGTCTGTGGTCCACTGGTAAGCTGCTGCAAGAAGATCATACAGACTGACTACAAGCAGCGGCATCATCATCATCATCATTAATTGCTGTTTTATATTTAAGTCATTCTAGAAGTGTCTCCAATTCCTGTAAAAATAATCACAGGCATCACAGTTGGACTAGATTTAAAAAAAAGACATTTCAGAACCTCTTCAAAAGAATTTATTTCATACAGAGAAAAGACAGATACTATTCATATAATAGGAAAACAGAGAAAGATACCAAGGGCAATATCAGGAAAACTAAGGGGTTGGGAAACCCAGACATCCGGTTTTGCTATATTGCAATACTATTTATAATTGTTAAATTGTATCCCTTGGCATTATTACAAATCAAGAGAAAATACGAACAATCTAAACAGTCTGCCAAATAAATCCCAGTCTAATCCTGCCTTAAAGCATATACAAGCAAAACAAATTTACTCTTGCCCTCTAGACAGCACCCAAGCCACAGCAAGCCAAAGTGAATTTATAATGTGAAAGAAAGCCAGAGAGAATCAGGCTTGATGCTCTCATTTTAACTGAACTGGTACTAGCTACAACCTTATGTCAAATGAAACACATTTTCCATTAATATTCCTTAATCAGAAAAACAATACCACAACTTCATTTGCAGATAGTACCAAAAGTTATAACGAAATCATAAACTTGCATCTGAAAGACAGCCACTTAAATCAGGCTTGCTTGAAAACCAATGCTACCAAAACTTAATCATATTTGGGGGGAAATGTGTTTAGGATGGGAGCAATCAGGAGAAAAATGAAGTGGTTTATTAACAATGGATTACTGAAAATGTACCATAGCTGGGTGCATTCAGACCATACATTATGAACAAAACTTTTCTTCTTAGCCCAAAAAGCTGCCCCAAGCCTACAATGTACCAGAATGATCTTTGCCCTGACTTCAGTTTTTCCTGTCATATGTTCCTTACTATCATGATTTATCATGATTCCTTACCATGGGAAAGGAATCAGTAAGGTGAAATAATAGATAAATAAGAACTAAAGACAACAGGTCCAAAACCAATGCTTGTAGAATGAAATCTGTTTTACACTAAAGCAGAATATAGCAATAATGGGGTCAGGAAGAAGACAGAATGGACAGAAAATGCAGATGGTGTTAGCTGTTTCAAAAGCACATACACACAAACAGAAAAACAAAACATCTAGCAGATGGATAAGCATTCTTTCCTACTGGGCTTTTAAAATGCATAAAGGTTTGTATATGTGCATGATTATTTTTAATACCGAATGTTCACAACTGGACTGTGCTACCCACAGCTTGAATTGAGGTAATCCATTCTATGACCCTTCTCCATTTCATCTATAGAGTGGGCCTTAAATACTTCTCTGTAGATTTTCATAAGCCAGAGAGGAAGAAGAGATCAACTGTGTCTCTAGTGTTTGCCTTATGACTGCTCCTCCTGCAGTGCAGGTACCTATATTTTCCCATAAGATAAAACTCTCTTCACTACAGCAAAGATGCCCAGTAACTAGCAAGTAAGCAGTTACATGGTCTGTGCTAGACACAGGGCTTTTTTTCTCATAGAACGCTCAGAATGGAGTTCCGGCACCTTTTTTGGATGGAACCTTGTAGGGTAGGCAAGACAGGTTGTGTGACATGTGTGAGTTCCAGCACCTTTTGCTTTTACAAAAAAAGCCCTGGCTAACATATCATGCTTTTAGCAACTATTTCATCTTACTGGAGGAGACCACAGCCTAATTTCGTTGGCTTTCTAAATGTTGTAGACCAGTCTTTCTCAGCCTTGGCAACTCTAAAATTTGTATCTTGTACTTCAGCTGGCAGGGGAATTCTGGGAGTTGAAGGCCACGTATCTTAGAGTTGCAAAGTTCAGAAACATTTAGACTGTTAACTGTTTTAACCCCGTTCAGACAAAACTGCGTAACTATTTTGGTTGGGAAATAGTGAGAATTATCCTCCAATATACCAAGAAGTCACTAGGTTCAAAAATGGTAAAGTATATTATATACAATGCTTTAAAGCTGCACAACAACAAAGTGTACTAATATATATTGGAGTGGAAAGTAGAGCCATGCAAGCCTATGGTTTATTTTAATCATGGTAAGCTGAATAAGCCAAAATGGCTAGATACACATACAACACTCAGCAATAAACTACAAGTTGCAAAGCACAGTTTATTAGATTAAAAAAGCGAGAGATAAAATCAAATTCTGGCTTACTGCTATATAAATCCAGCCAGGTACATTGGAAAATATTAATGAAATGCAATTTGTTCATCAGCGTAATCATTCATTGGGTCTTCAATAACTTGAAGTTCACTATTACATTGGGTTTTCACTAATTTAAGCAAAGATTCCTGCCTATCACCTGTTACCAGAGACCATTTTTATATGTCTGCATTTTGAACTACTTGGACCCTAAATATCTGAGTTATGGTATAACTAAAGTTCTCAAGAACCTACAGAATGTAGGAAGTGACAATATTTCAGTGGAAAAATCTAAGAAAAAGCAGACAGGTATGGCCAATTAGTTGAGGTCCCACAAATAAAGAAGTCTATAGATGTTTTCCAGAGGATCTTTTGTATCCTATCCTTTTGTATCCTGTCCTGTTCTTTCCTAAAAAGAGCACAGGAAGCGTGGATTACTATAACCTTAACATATACATATTTATTTTAAAGAGACTAGTACACTAATATTAAAATGTAATAAAACTTCATAGTTTAAAAAAATCCTATCCCAAATTTGAAGTGTAGAAGAGTTATTTTAGAATTTACAATCTTCTAATTAAAATGGAGCTACAGGGGAAGCTTGAGTTACAGAATACAACTATGCTAAAAAAAAATCATCCCGATGGCACCTTAAACCATACTGAGTTGAATAATGTTGGAAATTTAAGTTCAGAAACACTGGGAAACAAAGATTCTCTCCTCACCTCTATTCAGAAGTCCAGGTTAATCACAACCATCCAGAAAGGAACAACAATCTAAACATGAAGGTTGATAAACTTTCCCAAGGCAACATCCTGAGTAGGCATAAAAGTTACTTAGTCATTGACTGCATTCACACACTGTGCTCAACCATGGTATGTTTAGCCACATTTTATTGAATAAATCACAATTAGAACTTTGTATATCAAGTTACAAACCAGGATCTGCGAACTAAATTTGGCTGAATATACTAAACTCAAACTAAGCAAATTATGAGGGCCAGAATAATCAAGATCAGAGGTCAAGATCCCAAGATCAGACAGGACCATAACATCAGTGGAAGAACATCAATGAACAAATGCATTCTACCCGTTCCACTGAAACAAAACCTGCTCTCAGGGATGTAGGGTTTGAACTTTGGGAATGCTACATGTGCACTTGGCTTGTAGCATGCAACTGGCAGTTACTGGTTATCTGCTCTATTATTGCCTTTTTAGTATCTGTAATAAAAAATGTTTTATCAAACATCTATCTCCTTGAATCCCTACTGCTAACTTTCAAGAACTGAGGAACTGTTGGGTGAAAAGCTTCGTACATTTTTTTTTAATTTAGCAAGTTTACACACTTTCCATCTCACTCTGAAAAGCGATTATATATGATTTAGTGCAATGGGTGAACCGTATCAGCTTTTTCTATCACCTCTCATTTCACTGAAAATCCACTGCATTCCTACAGTATTGAATTTTAACCATCCATGTCCATGTATTTTCTTTTGATGATGCATTTTTTTCATGGCAAAGTATAGTTGGCTATTCTAGTTGGGAATCATTATCACTAACTATCACTACTTGGAGCTGCTGCACAGAATTAAAATAATGAGGAGAGAGGGAAGGATCCATCTCCATTATTAATTTGAGAGCAGATATTTGCAAGGGAAAACCTGCTGTGTTCTCTTTGCAAATCCAAATAAAATTTGAACTGAAGAACAGCCCTGACTGCTGTGCATACATCAACTGCAATACTGATGGCCAGCTGTTGAGAATTAACCTTTGCTTTTTTTTAGATCTTGTTGGAAGGCAGTATAAACTCAGCTCATTTGTTTAAAATTATAGAAGAAAAATAGCATGTAACCCTAAAATTAGTCTTATAACACTCACACAATATAAAAAAAATCTATGTAGAGCCTTTTTAGAATGTCACTTTTGGTTTGCAATTTTTCTTACGTTTTATATGATCAAAGTCACTGATTAGATAAACCTGAGACCTAATGTAATCTGCTGTACCAGATCATTGATTTGATTATGTTTTTTTAATTAATGTATTGTATGAATCCAGTCTCATGGATATAATCAAATACCTAATCTTGATATGCTATGTAAATATAAATATTGGTTAGAATGACATACGTACCAATGTTTTGTAATATTACCAAAGGTTTGGAAGAATTGAAGGAAAACACAGTAGTTTTCTTTCCAGATAAAAACTGGAAATGTTGGGAAAGCCTGAAATCCATGCAATATAAGATTTTTTTCATGTATTTTCTTTTTTAAAAAAAACCAGATAAAGAACATCATTTATAATTGAACACATGGAATTGTAGTGTTTGGCTTAAGAAAGTCACTAAGAAATTTTAACCTAATGCATTCAAAGTCAAGACTCCTAATTCCATGAAGTTACTGGATCCCAAGTAAGAGATCATATGAAAACAGTCTTGAAACCTTTTCTTATTTTTGTACAAAATATCTAACTCACATGCAAAAGAATCAATGCAAAAGATCAACAGTTGCAGAATATTTGTTTCCAAACCAAAATCACTGCATATCAGCAAACATTCACAATTTCTAACTAAAAAGGCATGAATTCTATCAAAAAGATGGCAGCACTCAAAGTATAGAAATGCATTTAGATAACAGCTCTTCAGAAGTTTTAGCTATCAATTCCTGTCAACTTCTGCTAACCTGGCCATAATATTTGAAAGCTGCTTATCCTGCTTATACATAGGAATAATCACCTTCCAATTTTGTGCATTCTTTTACATAAAAATATTCATACTACACTCTGAATAAATCCTCTATTTCACTCATTTCAAAAGAGAAAACATTTTATAAACTTCTTTTGCCACTCACATTCCTCAATTATCTTCTGTTTTTATCTTGGGGGAGGGATCACCAAGTGACCATACTATTTTCTGTTTCTCTAAAATATGGCATTTGTATTATGAACAAGAAAAACACAGTATACACATGAAAAATGTATACAGGTTAATAAAACACCAGATCAATAGTCTTCCTTCTTTCTTTCAAACATTTCCACAATACCAGCCAAGTCCAAACATCCCTATTTCTTTCTCCTTTTAGTATTATACAACTTGATTGTACAAGAAAGGTTCATTAGATTTTTCTTCGAGACAGGTAATATATCTTTTAGGACAGACTAGGGCAGGGGTAGGCAACCTCGGCTCTTTTATGACTCATGGACTTCAACTCCCAGAATTCCTGAGTCAGCTATGCCGAGGTTGCGTACCCCTGGACTAGGGAATGAACGGGTTCCTTCTTTTTAGAAAGTCATTTATCGCATGGTGCTCTTTCATTCTCAAATTTGTTTTTTTTTCTGCCTTCAAAGAGATGAGCATGGCTCTGGTTCTTTTTTATAGGTGCATTTTGATTTAGGCTCAGGAACAGCATAACAGTACAGACAGACCTCATTTAAGGATTGTTCTATTTAGTATATGATAGTGTGAAAAACTAACTTTATGAGCAGTCCTTGCAGTTATGGCTATTGGAGTGTCCCAATGGTCATGTGATTGAGTTCCAGGTGCTTCACAACTGGTTGGCATTTACAACCGTTGCAACCTGCTGTCATGTGATCACCACTTGCACACTTCACAGGGAGCTTCTGATAAACAGTTAATGGAGAAGCTGGCAGTAAAATCACAAGTTGTAGTGCTATAATATCTCACTTGACTGCATCATTTAGCAATGAAATTGCTAGTCCCGATTGTTTGTTAAGTGAAGACTACTTGTATTTCTCTTCTGTGCCATCGATAGCCTGACTAAAGTATTAACTGTTTTTTTAGCATAAATCTGCATTCACAATATGGGGGATGGCTAAACTATATCAGGAAAAGGATTTAGTGGAAGAATGATAGTAATCTATCTGTTAAAAGGTGTTCCAGTTCAGCTATTCTCAGTGGATATTCCTCCAGGCCTGCTGAGTCTCCTGGCCTGTATAATTTTTGCAAGCAGGAGCATTACATGTGTATAAACCAACATGTCTGAAGAATATCTGATTGGGAAGGGGATTTTAGTACCATCAAAAGCCATGGGATTTGAGACAGTTGTGACAAACTTGCCCTATTGATGTTAAGGTTCTAAAACATAAACTGGAAACAATTAAATCTTGACCAATAGGGATTTGGATTTTTTCTAATCCAAATAATCTAGAATAAACAAAATGGAGGATAAAAAGTTCTCCATGATCAGATTGAATTATATGTAAGCAACTGCATACTCCATTCATAAGCTCAATATTCAGTAGGAGGCAATGGCTGGCCCCACAGATTCCATTAAGCCATGGTTTGTTCAATGACGCTTTACTGAACTATACCTCTGACAAGATTTGCACGTATTACACTATAAATCATAATTTACAAATCAAAATGGTTGGCTTCATCCAACATGTTTATCCCCCAAATAAACAAAAGAGCTATAATGACTTACTGCAATATGTGAATCCAGGCATATTACAATAGCTTAATAGGTGCTATCAAAATTAAAAATAATTTGAATCCCAATTGGAAAAAGATGTGGTCATTTACTAAAGCAAGACTGGATATTCTTGACTTATATTCTTCAAATTGACCAGCCTCAACTTTAGCAGAAAAAACTATTCCCCTCAAAGCTGAAGAAGCTTCTTGGATGAGAAGCGGGGAAAAAACCCAGAAAGTCCAGTTGCCTCTTCTTGAAAATGCACCTTTGGGGTATTCCCCCCAAATGCAAGAGAAAGTCCTTCCATGTTTTAGGTTAGGGTAAGGGAGAATATCTGAAGAACAGTTCAGCAACTGCTGCCTCCTGGAATGCTAAAAGCAGCCAAGGATCACACATTTTTACAACACAGAATAATATGCAAATAAAGTAGTTTGTGGATTCAGCATTTCTACAGTGTCCTATCAACTTGAGAGAAAGAAAAACAAATGTCCAGCTTAATGCAGCTTTCAAATCATAGAAAGCCAAAGAAAGCGTACTGCTCTTCATATTCTGGTATAAAGAGCTGGTGTATCACAGGCAGTGTACATAGATGAAAATAAGAGATTTGCAAGAGTATAGAGGAATAGGAGAGTTAATTCTTGATATTCTTTCCAAATGCTGGATCAAGATAATCATCAAAGAAATGGTGGAATATACAGGAAATGGTTCCTCCATCTGTTAAAACAGAATGAATTCAGAGTAGTTGACCATAACTTGTATAAGGCTCATTCAGATACAATTCACTTAGGCTAAAAGCACTGCTTACTTGGCAATCAAGTGAAATTATTTATATTTTGCAAGTTGTGATTAGTTCTTATTTCCAATTATTCCCAACTATTATTTGTCCACTTCTTTTTGAAAATCCTTTTGACAGTTTTGCTGCACAACTGCAGTCTTACTGGTGAGTTCCACATAGCCCAAGTTATTACCAGACTATACAACAGAGCCAAGTTGCCTGTAGCTGTTTTCATGTCCAAATGTCATATATAACTCAATCATTGGGATGGTGAGCATTCTGTAGCCATCCTTGATGTAAGAAAATCATCAGGTTCTTGCATAATTAGAGCTTTTAAACATTCTGGGAATCCCACATCCTCAAAGAATCACAGATCAGGAGGCAGATAAGAATCACAACAGCAACAATAAATTGCTGTGATAACTTAGCAAGTTTCCCCAGAAGAATCAAAGCAGAAAAAGTTTGGGTAGCCAGTTTATCTGGAATTCCAGCTAAAAAACTACCTGCTGCCTCTTCTAGTCTTCTGTTGCACTTCAGAACAGCAGGACATTCATTTAAATTTCTGCTAAAGGTTCTAGCTGTCTCCATATTTCTTTTACAGTTCTCTTTCTGTTGAGACAGCAACTATTTAAAATCTTCCTTCTCCATTAAAAAATGTGAAAGTTTAAATAAACAAAAAATTAAAGCAGGTTTTTCAACAATGTGATTTGTTGAATTTGAGTCTAATTTATTTACCTACACTAGAATAATGTTGTTATACAAGAAAATTTATCAGTATAACTGTGCTAGCTATTATTTATAAAAAAGAAAAAATAGTTCAGATTCACTAAAGCTGGAGGATTGGAAGATGTAAGAACTCATATATTCCAATGGAAAAGACTTGAAATATTTGCAGTTTCACATTCCAAGTCACTTAATAACAGTCTTGGTCTATTCTTTACTTCTCCCATAAAAATTATCTAGTACTGGACATGGAATAGCTATCAATATTGCTGGTAAGTACATGCACATTTATGATGGCTATGCAACCCAAATGGGGCTAAGAGAAATAAGTGGAAAATTATCAGCATGTGACAATACCAAAATTTGCAAAAACAGAGAAAAATAATTAGGAATAAAATCCAAAGGCAGTAACTTCCTCCCTTCAAAAAAAGAAAATTAAAAAGAAAATCAATGTCAGAGCATGCATAGGTGCTCCAACATGCTATTAAAGGAAACAGTTCAAAGGAAGGGAAAAATAACTTGAGTTATCTCTGAAAGATGATATGGCTAAATGGTCTAGGAATAAACCATGCTGCAATATGGTGTTGCAGGCACCACTTGTAGTTAGATGATAAGCCTCAAAGTTTTGAGAGGCATGGAAGAGATAGACAAAACTTAAAAATTGGCCTCAGATGCAATAAGAATTTCTTCTGCTGCTACAGGCTACTGAGGAGCTTAAGATGCAGGCACAATAACTCCTTATTCCAATGCTTGTCTCTTAGGTGAGCATGGCACGTAGTTCTAACAATATGATCAGGCCACAGGTTCAAAATCCAAAGCTGATGAAAGACTTTTTCCAAGTACATTCCAAGGGAATTGTCAAAAAGATGCTTCTGTTGATTCAGATTGTCACATTTACATCATAACTGCACAACGTAGATGATGCTGTAGGACAAGGAAGGGGATTTTGAAATACTTTCCAGGGAGTCATAAATGCATAAGACTGGAATCTTTCTTACCAGAAAAGTTTTGAGATTTCGTTTTCCTAAAGGAAATAAAATTAGAATAGTTTGCTGTTTTACTATCTAAAATTGTTTTTGCTATGGGTGCTGCTGAACTGAAGTGGCAAAGTGCCTCAATTTGTCCGCAGATCAAGTGTAAATATTGTTGAATGGGTTGAACTCAGTTCCCTCTAAAAATAGATTTTAGAATGGAGAAAACAGATACAAAGTTAAAGGATAAGTCCAAGTACTTCATACTGGCCAATTTTCATACTTGATTGGATGGTGGCAGACGCAAAACCAGCCATTAAACTTTATGAGTTTTCTGATGTCTTACAAGGTGAGAGGCAGCCCCAAACCCTTTGCCACAGCTGGCGCATTTGAAGGGTTTCTCTCCTGAATGTGTAGCACGGTGACGCTCAAGGTGTGCATAACGGGTGAACCCCTTTCCACAGTCTCTGCAAGAAAAGGGCTTGTCCCCACTATGGATGCCCTGATGGCGCTGGAGATGGGCACTGCGGGTGAAGCACTTGCCACAACGTGTGCAGCGGAAAGGACGTTCTCCGGTGTGAGTTCCTTGGTGGCGAGTAACATGAGCACTGCGGGTGAAAGCTTTGCCGCAAACACCACATTCATAGGGACGCTCTCCAGTGTGAGTGCTGTGGTGGCGGGTCAGGTGGGAATTGCGCCCAAAGGCTTTGCCACAGTAGGTGCACTTGTAGGGTCGCTCCCCGGAATGGGTCTCCTGATGGCGGGCTAGATGGGCACTGCGGGCAAAAGTCTTCCCACAGTAGCTGCAGCTGAAGGGACGGTCTTCCTCTGGCACCTGCTGTCCCAGGCGCTTCCCACCTAAAGGGCGCTGCAGACCAGAGTGGGTAGCTAAATGCCTAGTAAGGTGTGAGTTTCGCCGGAAACCTTTCCCACAGTAAGGGCAAGTGTGGGACTTTTCCCCCATGGTTGCCAGTCTTGCGAGAGTGGTGGTGGTAGGAAAAAGAAGACCCTGTCTTGACACTCTTCAGGCTAGCTCCTCTGACACGAGGCTAAAGTGCTCTACCTCAAAAGACTCCTTCAACCCCTGAACTGAGATATTGGTTATGATTTTCTGGCTTTTGGCTTTCTTCTAAAGCTTGGTAAACACCTCTGAGATCCTGGGATATAACTTTGCCTTCAGAACCTGCTGGGGAGAAAAACAGAATTTCAAAAAGAAAAAAGAAAAAAGTCACATGCTCCTGCCAAAAGCTGAGTAATTTGGTGGAAAAGAAACAATGTAATACAAATGGAGCTTAAAAAAAAATTCTATTCTTATCTGCTCTGTAATTCACATATGCATAATCCAGATTATTTTTCTTTTTTTAAAATAAGTTATAATGGTGCTATATGTTCAGAATATTCTCTCTTTGAGGATGAAAATTCTGTAAATTAAAAATGATTAGTATCAGTATAGGTAAAGGTAAAGATAAAGGTTCCCCTGCACATGCGTGCTAGTCGTTTCCGACTCTAGGGGCCGGTGCTCATCTCCATTTCAAAGCCGAAGAGCCAGCGCTTGTCCGAGGACGTCTCTGTGGTCATGTGGCCGGCATGACTAGACGCCAAAGGCGCACGGAACGCTGTTACCTTCCCACCGTAGTGGTCCCTATTTTTCTACTTGCATTTTTATGTGCTTTCGAACTGCTAGGTTGGCAGAAGCTGGGACGAGTAACAGGCGCTCACTCTGTTAGGCGGCACTCGGGTTTTGACCCGCCAAACTGCCGACCTTCTGATCGACAAGCTCAGCGTCCTAACCCACTGAGCCACCGCATCCCTTCAGTATCAGTATAAATGGTCCCAATTATTTGTTTTTACTGGTTGGATCCAGATTTAGCTATGCCTAGCATAGGCTCATTGAAATCAGTGCGATCCTTGTCTGAGGCGTCATCTTGAGTCTAATAAATTTATTATAAGCATGACTAAGTCTGGAGTCAAGCCAGTGAAATTTAGATGTATTAATCTGTAGTGGTTCGTCTTTCATTCAACTCACTTTTCTTCTTTCAAAATGACAGGTTTCCAAATCAGTTTATAATTTAAATACACGCAAAGTAAACAAGACCATGACTGCATAAAAATCATATGCCAACCTCTTCTGATCCTGATCATTTTTATAGGCTATACTGTCCTTAACACACTTCCCTGACAGCAAGGGTATGGTATTTGTGGTCCAATTTTGCCTAAAAGCTGCTCCCAGCACATAACCAATGATGATGGAGGTTTGGAATTGTAATTCAGATAGTTTGATATGCTAAGTAGTTTTCTACTCCATCTGAAAATAAAATCCTCTGAATGATTGGATGGGCTTTCTTTTTAAGTAAACCAATAGGGTTCTATGCAGTTTTCCCTAAGAGGGAAAAAGGAAAAAAGTATCAACTTCGTTGGATGAGGGTATAAAAATGTAATTAATAGGAGTAGCTGATTGTATTAGTATGTCTTCTGAGAGCAAATTAGTTCTAAATGTATTTGCTATAATTAATTTCTGCATCTTAAATGGAGGAAATCAGGAAATCATTTCCAAAGAAGTTTTGATATTGCCTATATGTTGTTGCCAGCATTTCAATCAAAATTTTAGAAGAGCAATATTGTTTTTTTATTATGTGTTGGAGCAAATGTACCTTTTTAAAAGAAATATATTTTGGATTTTTTTAAAAAATATATTGAAATTATGTTCCCTTAAGGCAGGGGTCTTCAAACTTGGCCCTTTTGTGACTCATGGACTTCAAGTCCCAGGCACGCTGGCTGAGGAATTCTGGGACTTGAAGTCCATGAGTCACAAAAAGGCCGAGTTTGAAGACCCCTGCCTTAAGGTATCTGCAATACTAGCCTCTAGAATATTGCTCCTCATTCAATTAATATTTAACACTGTTATTATTTCTATAATTTATATACCATCATTCTGCTCCTAGAGCATTCAATAAGATTGCTTAGACAAACAGGCTTAACCTAACTTCAGTACTTTCCTTCTGTAGTTATATAAGAAAAAGGCTTTCTTAATAAATTTGATCTAGTGGTTAAGACACCAGGCCAGAAACTGGGAAACTCTTAATTTTAATCTTGTCTTAGGCATGAAAACTGGCAGAGTGACAGCTGGCAGAGTGACTTTGAGCTGGTCACTCTGTTTTAGCCCAATCCATCTCACATGGTTGTTATTGTGGGGAAAATAGGATGAGGGGGTATCCTCCTCCTTGAATTATTTATAAAAATAATAAAGGTTTGATATACAAATAAACATAATATAAATTAAATTTTACATGGCTAATAGGAAAAGAATGTGGAAGAATTAAATAAAACATTTCTATAAACAATGTTGATACCCTTAGAAAGAAATCAGTGTTTGTATTTTCTAGGTATGCGTTACAGCTACAACCTAGACCAGGGGTAGGCAACCTCGGCTCTTTTATGACTCATGGACTTCAACTCCCAGAATTCCTGAGCCAGCCAAGCTGGCTCAGGAATTCTGGGAGTTGAAGTCCATGAGTCATAAAAGAGCCGAGGTTGCCTACCCCTGACCTAGACGAAACAGGTTACAGCCAATACTGTTCATTATGCTACACAAGTATAGTAATGAATCGTGCTCAATATCACTCATGCTCCCGTCGCAGAAATAGATAAAATAAAGAGAGAAAAAGCCGTAAGAGAAATATAGACAGGACTTTCCACGGCAGATCATCCCCGCTGCGAACTACTCTGGGAAACGAAGAGTGAATGGAGGCGGTGGATGGAGCTGCTCTTCTTACAGGCGTTCGCCCATAAATGGATGTTTTTATGCGTTACGTGCTGCCCGTCCTTGTCCCCACAAATCGGTCTCCACCTTGGGTCTCTCTGCAGAATCTCACCGATTCATTCTTACTGAAGGAATCCAAGCGGGATTTGCACGCCTTTGCCAACCGCAGGCCTGGGAAAGAGCCACTCCCGTGCCCGTGTGTAGGCAGTGGCGGGTTCAATCACAGGAAAGCACCCCTCGAGTCTATCCTGTCTCCCGCCTCCGCTTTACTTGACAGCTCCAGCTCTATGGTTTTAACCCTCTTCCTGCCAACCAGTAAGCCACGCCAACTTCCCATAGAAGTCGCTGAGCTGGAAATGAAAAAAGCGAAGAAGTCATACACGGAGATTTGGAAAATGCAGCCGTATTTTGATTGTATTATTGAATAGAGAGAATAGAGAGAAATGAAAGCCCCTCTTCTCGGTGGCATCCCCTCAAATACTGGAATACTGTTATCATGTCTCCCCTATTTCTTCTTTTCTTTAGACTAGCCAAACCCAAGTTCTGCAGCCATTCTTCATATGTTTTAGTCTCCAGGCCTTTAATCATCTTAGTTGCACTTCTCTGAATTTTTTCCAAACTCTCAACATCTTTTTTGTAATATGGTGACCAAAACTGGCTGCAGTATTCCAGGTGTGGTCTTACTAGGGCAGGGGTAGGCAACCTTGGCTCTTTTATGACTCGTGGACTTCAACTCCCAGAATTCCTGAGCCAGCTGTGGTGCTCAGGAATTCTGGGAGTTGAAGTCCACAAGTCATAAAAGAGCCAAGGTTGCCTACCCCTGTACTAGGGTTTTATAAAGTGGTACTAATACTTCACGTGGTCTTGATTCTACGCCTGTTTATACAACTCAGGATTGATTTAGCTTTTTTGGCTGCTGCTGCACACTGTTGGCTCATAGTCAAGTGATCGTTCACTAGGACTCCAAGGTCCCTCTTACAGTTACTGTTTTAAGTCAGGTATCGCCCAATCTGTACTTGTACCTTTGGTTTTTCCTGCCTAAATCTAAAACTTTGCTTTTTTTCCATATTGAAACTCATTTTGTTGGATAGGGCCCATTGTTCAAGTTTGTCAATATCTTTTTGGATCCTGAGTTTGTCTTCTGGGGTGTTGGCTACTCCTGTCAGTTGGTGTCATCTGCAAATTTGATGAGTTCCGCTTCAATTCCCTCATCTAAGTCATTGATGACAATATTGAAGAGTACTGAGCCTAAGACAGAACCTTGTGGTACCCCACTGCTTCCTTCTCTCCATGTGGATGTAGTGCCATTGAACTCATTGAGTACGATTTGCCAGCCAATTACAGATCCATCTGGGAGTGATGTTGTCTATTCCATCTTTTTCTAGCTTACTAAAGAGTAGGTTGTGGTCTACTCTATCAAATATCTTGCTGAAATCTAAGTATACTACGTTCACAGCATCTCGCTGGTCTACTAGTTTAGTCACTTTATCAAAGAATGAAATAAGATTCGTTTGGCATGATCTGTTTTTAACAAACCCATGCTGGCTACTAGTTATAACTTTGTTTGCTTCTAGTTGTTTGCAGATCTGCTATTTGATTATCTTTTCTAGGATCTTCCCAGGTATTGATGTTAAACTGATTGGTCTGTAGTTTCCTAGGTCTGTTTTTTTCCCTTTCTTGAAGATGGGAACATCAGTCCTTTTCCAATCTTCAGGTACTTCCACGGTGTTCCAGGATTTATGAAAGGTGTATTGCAATGGCTCTGAGATAATATCTGCTAGCTTCTTCAGAATTCTGGGATGTAATCCATTGGGTCCCGGTGATTTATATTCATCAAGGTCAGATAGGTGTGCTCTTACTATTTTATTTAATTTTTTGTTTCTAGTTTGTCTTTTGGTTTTTTTTGGTATTTTTTTTTATTAAAAAGTTTTAGAGTACATTTTATCTTTAACAATCCCCCCCTCCCCTCTATTTTGAGCTAGAGGTTTTTTTGTGTGAAGACTGATGCAAAGTATGAGTTAAGCTGCTCTGCTTTCTCCTTGTTATTTCCTTGCCTTTTTCTCTCTTTAGTGGACCTACAGTTTCCTTGACTTTTTTCTTGTTGTTAATATGTTAGAAGAAACTTTTTTTATTATCCTTGATTTTTGTTGCACGTTTTTGTTCGTTCTGAGAATTTGCTTTCCTGACTTCATCTTTGCATGTTCTGGCTGTCTGCTGATAATCGGCCTAAATTATGTGCCCCTCTTTCCATTTTTTTGTACGTGTCCTTTTTGTCTTTCAGTTTGTCAGAGAGATCTTTGTGCAGCCATGTTGGTTTCTTCTTGAATGTCTTTTTTTTCTTTTTTCACTGGATTGTGCTGGTCTGGGCTTTTATGATCATATTTTCCCATGCTTCTTGGGTTGTTTTCCCCTTTAGGATTTCCATCCATGGGATCTTTCCTAGGTTCTCTCTGGATTTTTTAAAGTCAGCTCTTTTGAAGTTTAAGACACTGGCTGGGTTGTTTTCTATTGCTAGTGTTTGCATTATATTAAATTCCAGTACGACGTGGCCACTTTCACCCAAGGTTCCGGCAACTTCAACTCCCTCTATCACTTCTTCTCTATTAGTAAGAATTAAGTCCAGTAAAGCTTTACATCTAGTTTCCTCCTACACCTTTTGGGTGACAAAGTTGTCGGCTAGATTGGTTAGGAATCCGTTTGATCTCCCGCTTGCTACAGTTTGTCTCCCAGTTGATATCTAGATCAGGGCTTTTCAACCAGTGGTACGGGTACTACCTGTGGTACATTGGCACCTGGCAGGTGGTACGCGACTATCCCAGAAAAGTGGTAGCGGGGAAGGGGAATGAGCTGAACCAGTGGCAGCATCGCACAAGCCTGAGGAGAGATGGCTGGAGCTGCAAGGCTGTCAGGGCTCAGTGGAAGCGCCAGGATTAGTGCTTCTTTGGGGCTGTCAGGGCTCAGTGGAAGCGCTAGGATCAGCGCCAGGCTCCAGTTGGAGCTTGGCGCTTATCCTGGCGCTTCTGAGCCCAGAGGAAGCACCAATCAGCTGGAATGTTGCAGCATCTCCAGAGTCTTGTGATTTATATTCAGATGCTTGGCAATTGATTCATATTTATGATGGTTACAGTGTCCCAGGGTCATGTGAAGTGACCAAAACCTTCTGCAACCACCCAGGAGACAGGTGGAATAAAAACCAAGCACCCCCCCACCCCACCCCACCCCCGCTGCCAATCCTCAACACAAATGCTCACAACAATAAAAACCTCGGACAGGAGGAAGAGCGCCGCCGGGCGGGCAGGCGTCTTGGGGGGCACTTTTTTCAGTGCCATTGTAACTGAACAGTCACTAAGCAAACTGTTGTAAGTCGAGGACTACCTGTACTTCATCACTTTTTGTCCTTTTGGGGGGGGTGTCATCAAATTGATACCTTTGCTAGGTGACTGGTGGCACTCAAATGTTGCCATATCCTAAAAGTGGTACAATGGGTGAAAAGGTTGAAAACCCCTGATCTAGATAGTTGAAGTCTCCTGGTATGCTTCCTACATACATTTGTTAACTGGTTGGCAAACAGTTCATCTATTTCTTCTGATTGGTTGGGTGGCCTGCAATATACACCTATGGCAATATCACTTTTTTCTCTTTGATAATACATTTTATCTTTGATAATTTTAGGTTAGTTATTCTCTTCCTAAAGCCCCATTGAGTTGCCTTATTGTAGCAGGAAGCCAGATGTGTGTTGACTGAGTGATGAGTGAAAATTCCAGGAGTATATGCCAAGAATATTTCCAGCAGGTGTGGAGGTCATTCCAATTGGCTAGCTAAAGGAAGATACCGGAGATAGATAATCACAACATTAGTTCTTGCTGCACAGAAGGCATTGTATTTCAGCAATAAATTCCATGGATAGATAATGTAAAATGACAACAATGAAAACTGCTTTAAATCCTGCTGATGCCATGTGTTATCTAAGGAGAGATTACAAGATCCTCAAAGGAACAAACAGCTCTTTCCCTTTTGCTGCCTAGAAATATTTTGTAGAATGGATTCATAGCATTAGGAAGAATTAGTTCTTCTCTCTCCAACTGCTTTTCAAAATAGCCTATCCACACACGGTACTAAATAAGGCAAACTTTCAAACCTTTGTGAGAAGACTACTAGAAACTGTCTTTTATCTTACCATTGTTTTAGGGGTTAACTTTATTTACACTATTCTGTTTGCATATATCTCTGCAGATCATCAAAATGTTTGATTCATTCAGAATGATTTTATTTTGAATTCAATTTACAAGGCAGTTTTAACCAAAAAAAGGGAAATAACTAAAAAAAGTGATTTTTCTGATGGATTTGAAATTTAGAGAGATATTGAATAAGGTTCAGGAATAAGATATGATGAAGACTTTTCCTTCTTGAAGGAAAACTCTTCATCAGATATATGGTAAGAGTAATCTATGATCTTGGGAAATCTCTGCAATTCTTAGCATCCATCTCTCATCATTGGCAATTCTGGCTTTCATTTCTGGGAATTGTGATTCAGTAACATGTCAAAGTTAAAGGAATGAACCCACAGTTTGACAAAGAAATTAAGATCTACTGTGGAAGATGGCCTGGTAAATAACAAACCAACAATGAGTACAAAGAACTTAAAGGCTTTACTGACCTTGCTTTTGAATTGTGTACATTTAGAGCTGTATCATAAAATTGTAGTCTACAATTGCAAAACTGCAAGCCTGTCCTAACTACTGTTACGTTGTCATACTTTTTAAAAAGATCACTTAAAGTCAGAAGCAGCCAATTAGTTGTTTACTAATGCAATTTTATAGTATGAAGTAAACATTTTTTAAAATTCAGGCTTCCGGTTTGCCATGCAGCCACTATGGATGGCTGGGAAACTTGCTCTCTCTCCCATGTCCAGTTTCACATTGCTGGGGGGCTCTGAAAAAGGCCGAAAGTCGCCCCAAAGAGGCGACCAGCAAGGAGGGGTGCTCACTAGATCGTGGGAGAGCCGGAACTCTCCTGTTAGACCTGGCAATCCCTCCAAACCGGCAGATGAAAGGACTGGCCATTATGGCTTGTCCCTAGGCTGTGAACAGCCAAGGTCACATTTTCCACCAGGCAACTCTTAAAGCAGTGCAGAAGAATCTGGGTGAGATCTATCTCTTTTATACCCTAACTACTTTCTGTACCTCCTTAAGCTGCTAAGCATTCTCCCCACCTGCGGTGAGGGAAGGGGGATTTCAGCCCTCCCTCCAGAAAGAGCAGCGACTAAATAAAAGTTGAAAAAGTGACTGAATCCCAATTGGAATCTTACTTCTCCAAGCATGTGGACGGAAAGATTTTTTATGTTTCATTATTTACTTTTGTTGGAAATCTGGTTTTTTCTTATAAAAACAAAAAAAGAAAAAGAAAAACTGAAAAGATTTAAATAACTTTGGGACTCAAAGGGAAACTTTTAAAGGGGCCTGGCTGACTGCCCAGGGAAATAGATAAGATACATAACCTTGAGAACTTTGAAACAACAGCTGTGAAAGACTTTGGGTTCCCTACCTAGAAAAAAATTCTCTCTCTTGGATTTTCTAAGTGTAAAGCCTTTAGTTAAAAATACTAATATGGAAGAAGACCAGGAATAAAATTTCCTTATAGATGAAGATCAACAAACTCTCTATATGTTGAAAACACTAATTCAAACTCTTACCACAACCAATGAAATACTATGGGAAGGAACAAGAAGACAGCCCAGATATGAAAGCCCAAACTTTGACCACAACTAAAGAATCATCTATACAAAATACAACATAAAAAATGAAACATTCAAATACTATGACAGAAGAATCTACTATTCAACAAATATTGATATTTGGAAATCCAGAAAAGACATCAACAACTTGGAAAAAGGAAAAGGTTTCTTACACAACTCAGAAGGAACTAGAGGATCTAGAAAAAGAACAGTTGTATGAGAAGATAAACAATTCAGAACAACCACATCGATATGGAAGAATAAAGAGACGACCCACTATACCTACAAGTCCTCTCAAAAATGGTGACTGGATGGTTTTGCCAATATCAATTAATATACATGATATTACAAGGAGATTGGTTCTATGACCCAAAAACAAGGACATGGAAAATGATTTGGCAAAGGAAAAAAGCCAGAATAAGACTCAAAAAGAATGGAGTTTTGACCATCTTATTGAAATCTAAAACAGAATGTACTTAAATACGGTAGATAAGATGTGTATGCTGAATACAAGACATTGTTATGAACTGAGATAAAGAAAAGTTTTTGGTCATTAAAATTTAGCAGTATAAATACTAATAACTAATTTGAATATTGATTTGTGCATAAAGGTCATGTAAAGGTGAATAATATTAATAATAATAATATAATAATAATAATAATAATAATAATAATAATAATAATAATAATAATAATAATAATAATAAACCTTTATTGTCAAAGTACATGTGTACATTGAGATTAGCTGAGCCTCCCCCCGTGCTCTCTCCCCCCAACACACAGTGACAACAAACCCTCCATCCCACCACACTATGTGAACCAACTACACCACACACCAGCCTCCCAAGTCAATTCTGCATAAGATTATGTCCCATTTAAAAGCCTAACAGCCCACGGATAAAAGCTATTTTTCAGCCTGTTGGTACGGCTGGCTATATTCCTATATCTCCTACTGGATGTTAGGAGAGTAAAGAGATACCGTCCAGGGTGTGAGTCATCCCTGAGAATCTTCCTCACTCTTCCAAGGCAACGAGCCCTGGCGATGTCATCCAGTGGTGTCAGGGAACAGCCCACAATGTCTTGTGCTGTGCTCACTACCCTCTGTAATACTTTCCTATCCGCGGCTGTCAGACCAGCATACCAAACCACAATACTATACGAGAGGACGCTCTCTATAGTAGACCGGTAAAAGAGGGTCATTAGCTGTTGTTCTACCCTGTTCTTCCGCAAGACCCTAAGAAAGTGAAGCCTCTGTTGGGCCTTTCTAGCCACCTGAGTTGTGTTAACTTTCCAGGTCAGATCTTCACAGAGGTAGACTCCCAGAAATTTAAAGGAGGAAACTCTCTCTACACAGTTCTCTCCGATGTAAAGTGGGGCAGGTTCCTCCTTTTTTCTCCGGAAGTCTAACACCATCTCTTTCGTCTTGCCGATGTTTAGGTGCAAGTTGTTACTACACCATATGGATAGTTTTTGTACCTCCACCCTATATGCTATCTCATCCCCACCTGTAATAAGACCCACCACAGTTGTATCATCTGCGAACTTGATTATCGCAGTGGATGGGTCAGAGGATACACAATCATAAGTGTATAAAGAGTACAGGTAGGGGCTAAGCACACAGCCCTGTGGCGTGCGGTGCAAAGCTTCAGGGGGATGGACAAAGCAGAGCCGACCCTCACTGTTTGTAACCGATCCCTAAGAAAGTCTTGAATCCAATCGCAGATGGCGGGGGAGAATTTCAATAATGTAGACAAGCTAAAAACTTATTGTTGAAAGTAATAAATAGGTCTATATGGAACGTTAAAAATGAAAATTATTAGTTTAAGCAAGAGATAGCAGATACAAAGAGGAAGAGAGGAAATATTAAATACTGAAATAAAAAGAAATTTTGATTACTAAAAAAAACAAAAAACTGAAAACTAGCAAAAAGGAAGGATATCATATTGTATCCTTAATTTGTTGACATAGAGGGTGAGAAGTTAAGTAGATGGGATGTGTATTTTGAATATTAGATTTTGTGAGGAATGGTGATAGATGAGTATATTAAAAATCTTGGGAATGATAAATATCAAACGTTAAATCTAAATGTTAGTAGAAATTGAAACTATTAGGTCATTGATTGTTTAAAAGATTGTATGTTAAAATAACTAGAATATGTGTAACTAAAAACTATGGATATATGTAAGGAAGTTATTTTCTATGTGATTGATAAGATAAAACTTGTCTTTTAATTTACAAATATATGAAGGGAAAAAGAGAGGAAATGTTTATGGTAGCAATCTGAAATCTGTACTAATGATATTATGTAATCGAATTGCTACTACTCAGCCACCACGTTGCTTTTCAAATATGTGAATGTAATATCAGAAAATCAATAAAATTTGTAAAAAAAACATTTTAAAAAATTCAACTGCAAATAAACTCCCTCAATACACTATAGGCTCCTGTGCATCCATAAAATCATATCCTATATTTTCGGTAAAATACCATATATTAAATCTCACTATTTTATACATACAGATGCCTAAGTCTTTTTGCTATTTTATGAGATTCAACAGACATTCTACTTTAACAGACTTCATTAGCCTGTTAAATTGAGGATTCATTTAATTCATTTTGAAGATATGATTGTCTAAAAGCACTGTCTCTTTACATCATGAAATGTAGAGTCTATGCTGCACCACTTTTTGGGAAAAGAGGTAAGTTCAGGTTAATATACCTGAAATGATGAACAATTTCTGTCCACCATTTATAGAACCTAACTGGAATCCATACTCCCTGTTAATACATCAGTGTCCTTCAGTATATAATGCTGGTTATACTGAATACAATTTTCGGACATTTCATTGTCTTTTTTCACACTCCCAGGATCTGTAGCTAATATAGAGATAAACATGTTAGGGCTTCCTGTTTATAGTTTTATCAACCTCTGACACTTAACAAAAGGTGAGATGTTGAACATAGAGCTGAATGATGGAAGAATACCAGGAAGTCATCCAAGGATTAATAAATTCAAAAAGAATGAACAGCACATGGACAGAGAAGCTATGTAACTAAATGCCCATCTTCCTTTTTATTTTCTATTCCCATCCCCATTCAAGATATTCTGTTATGTAGCAATTGAGTAAAGAAAGAAGAGAAATGGTTGTATTTCTGCTGACAGTGTAAAAGAACAACTAATCCTGATTGTTCTACTTTACTGTATTAACATCTAAATGGCCTTATCTTTTACCCTCCAGGTGGTTCATACTAAGGAAATAGAGGAAGTTATTGTGATTTGCCCAATATATTCAATATAGGCTTTTTAAAATTGCCATCCATACAACTGTACTATGAGGTGTTTTTTACAATCTTGTAATTTTTCAATATATTGGCAAGGCAGAGACTTCAGTGTAATAAATAATTCAAAACAATGTGTTTGTGTATCACATGAGTTGTTTATAAGGTAAAATGTAGACCCAAAGAAATCTCATTGTCTTAAGTTACATTCACACATGCTAAACTTTGCTAATTTTAAATTTGGTGCGTTTTAGTACATTATACTACATATCACTACAGAACTTAGACTATGTCATAATATATGTTGCCATTGTAGGAAGAAAAATCTTCATCATGGTTCCTCCAAGCAGGGAATAAACATGGCAACTGCTTTGGGAAGAAGGTTGTAGTTTATTGCAGAGGAAAGCCAGACAGAAAGATGGATCCAACAGAAAAAGGACTGAGCACATGTGGGTAGTGGGTTTTTATACCCCCTGGACTCTATTGTCTGGAGTTATTTCCTGTTTCAAGCTTTGTATTTACTTTGTCACGTATTCTCTCCTGAGCCTAGGTGTGCCCCCCTAGGATTCTTGCTGGTTGTCTGTCCCAGCCCACCTCCCTGGGGCCGGTATATAGATTTTAGATGTCTGAAGTCTTCTTAGCTTCAACCTTCCTGAATGGTTTACATCTGCATTTCTATAGAGTTGGTTTCTGCTTGGGGGAGGGAGACTTGGGACTATTAAGAAAAACTGGGCATGCTTTTCTGCCTCTTTTAACTTCTTTTTAGGAAATGTATTTTCCTGCCCTTTTATTATTTCCTTCTCTGGGGAGCTGACTTCCCATACCATACATTGGTTGAAAATAAGTCAAGATACTTCATACTCTCAGAATGCTTTATCTGGGTTGTATTTCCCTTCATCACTTCCTATTTTTTCTGTTATGTACTACTCTTAGATAGCAAATAAAAAAGTTATATTAAAGACAAAAAGCAACTTCAGCTTTTGCAGGCTAGATTTTTCTTTAATGAAATACATGAACATCAGAAGTTGGCTTTATGTCATATTCTAAAATAAGTCTGAATTGTTGACTGCCTGAGATATGTCCTGACACCACATAAGGCCAATGTTTATTTATTCACTGTTAACTGGGGGAAAAAAACAGAATTACTGGGGTTCAACATCAAGGAAAGCCATAATGTAGGGTTCAGTTTTACATGTGTGAATCCAGCCACTTTGATTTCTGAAACATGACTTGTTAGCATTAGACATGATATTAGGCATTATTTAATTAACAGTTACTGCAATGTTTAAATCCAGAAAGAATCTTAAGTCTTTCTTATCCATGAAGGCATAAGGATGTCTTTGGGCCAATCATTTTGTCAACCAGAATTATCAGAAAGCTGTTGTTGGGATAAAGTAGTAATTCCCATGTAGACCACCTTGACTGTATTAAAAGTCACAATATAAAATATATAGTGTAGCATGTGTTCATTAAGATTTTCAGTACTTGTGAAAAGTACCGTATTTTCAGTTCATGAAAACATGGATCTTCATCCAAATATATTTATTAAATATTGCAGAATTTTAAGCATATACCGGTACTACTATCCTTATTTCTCTAAGCGCTCAATAATCAGCAAAATAACAAAATGTAGTGGATCAATCTTCACTGGTATATGAATCCCCAACAAAACTTAGCATCACCTATACTGCATTCACACTTTGTATATATTTATTGTGTGAGCTCGGCTATACTGGTTTATAAACTTCTTCCACTCAATTATGTCCAATTCTCAGACTACTTGGACAAGTCTGCAGTTTTTTTGGCAAAGTTTTTCAAGTGGTTTGCTATTGCCTCCTTGCTAGGGCTTAGTGACTGGACCAAGGTCACGCTAGACAGCTGTACACCTAAGATGGGACTGGAACTATATTTATATTTATATTTATTAAATTTTTATACCACCCTTCTCCCAAAGGACTCAGGGCGGTGTACAGGGCAATAAATACCAAAATACAAAGTACAAAAGTTAAAAAAACATTAAATAATTATGCCTGATATAATACAATAGTTAAAAGCCATGTTAAAACCCAAACCCAAACTAGTCTTCTCATTGCCAGTTTGATGCTTTAACCGCAACTGGCTTTGTTTGTAAACTAGTCTATATGTAAGCCCAGCTACTGTGGATTCAAAATAGTCATTTAAGTTTAATATGTGAACTCTGGCTTGTTTTGGCTAATGGCATTCGTAACTTAAAAATTCAGCTACCATTTTAAAAAATTAGCTCCAAAAGCTGGTCTCTGCTTATAGTTCTCTCTCTCCATATACTGTCACTTGAGAATCTATTTGCAGTCATCTAGGAAACAGTAAGTAACCTAAAAGCTTCACCCATTTCAGTCATTTACTCGAAAAGGGCAGTTTGGTTTCCAACATGGAGGCTAAGAGGAATTCTCTTAGGAAGCCGCACAGATGGATCAAATGATTGGCCCGACCCTCAGGTAGCTTCTCAGTTTGAGGCAGTTACTGGCTGTTTTCCCGCCAATCCCAAACCCCACTCCCTTTCAGCCCGGATGAATGCCACGTTGCCATGGTTTCAAATCTCTTAAATCTTCTTTCGTTTGATCCACCCCTTGTTTAAGAGGCGGATCTTGAACTTTTGTCCTGGAATAAAAATTTAAACAAAACTAGCCGAATTCCATTGGGTAGATATATCTTTCTCTTTTACGTGAACTTTCCTTTAAAAAAAAACAACCTTTGACTATTGGCTGGATTGAATGTCTATTTATAATGAAACACCCTTTCTGAAGATACGGTCCAACTGGGCGGAGAACAGTAAAAGACTAAGCAGCTTGCTCTCTTCCCCCTCCGTCCCCTCCTCAAATTACCCGTGGTTCAGTCGGCGAGGTGGGAGGGGCATAAGGAGGAGGGGCACCGAAGCGAGCAAGCGGGGACAGAATCAGGCCTTCCTCTGTGACTGTGAGCTGCGCGCGCTGCTTTCGTTGTCTAGCGACCTCGCGTGCTGTGCCGTCGAGGCCTCAGCGGTTCCAAGACTCGCGAGGTCCACACCTGCTCGCGCCTACGTTTTCGCGGCTTTTCGGCTTGGTGCCGGTGGCGGCGACAGTAAGTAGCAGCAGCAGTACTAGCTCCGGGACGGCGATGTCGGCCTCTGGGACTGCAACGGCCTCTGCTCCGGCGGAAGCTGGCGGAGGCGGCACCGCCGGGGACAAGCAACGCTCCTCCTCCTCTGCTCCTCTCAACGTGGAAGGTATCGACTTGCTAGAGAAATGCGGGGTGTGCCGAGAGCGGCTCCGCTCCGAGCGTGATCCGCGGCTCCTTCCTTGCCTCCACACCGTCTGCAAGGAGTGTATCAAAGTCGAGCCTGTCTCGGCCGGCAACAACAAGGATGGGCAAGGTAAGAGACCTGGAAGTGGCGAGCTTGGGCAGGGAGAGCCCGGGAACTCTTTCTGGGGTAAATGATGGAGAGGATGCTGGCCCTTCTCTGCAAGGGACAAGAAAAAAAGGTTTGCAATGGGCGGAGAATGCAAACGTGCTTTTTGCTGAGAGCTTTTATTATTCTCCTGTCCCCGTTATTTCTTTGCCGTACCAGAGAGTTGTCTCCCGATGGACTAATCCGCTTCTTAACTGCGGTTGGTCCCGCGCATAAGGGGAGGCTTGCATGAGGTGTGTTTACGCGAGGGAGGTGGGGTGGGAGGCCCGCGCGATTGTGCTGAGGACGTCTGTAGATTGGTGTGAAAAAAAATGGAGGAAAGGAAAAGGGGCGGTGAATGAAGGCGGGAGAGGGTAGTGGAGGAAACACGAGGCGGCGGTGGGGGCGGTGGGTGAATGGGTTCAGTCCTTGGATCTTTCTTCCAGCTGTGCATTTTGGGTTCCTTAATGACAGAACTTGTTGCAAGGGGAAGTTTGCATTAGCTTGCTTCTTTTTGATAAGGGGCTTGGGGAGGGGGAATGGTCTGGCTTGCTCGGGGAGGACTGATGTATGGCGGCGGAGGTGCAGTCGGAGGGGCGTAGCCATGCGCATTCCGACGAGTCGAGCGTGCACAGTCCTGGAGCGCGTATCGCGAGAAGTGAAGCCTACGAGGGATGGGCGAGGGGGACGCCACAGCCCCCACCCCCTCTTTAAGTCGTAAGGCTGCTTTTATCAACAGGCTGAAAACCTCTCGAAGTGTCCGCCTCTTCATTTTTGAAAGGAAGTAGCTTATTTAATCCCGTGTGTTTGTTCGTATTCTCACGACATGCGGGCTGAAAAATCGCAAACCCGTGTTTTAGCTAGTTCATAGTATTGGGGGGGCAGCCCCCCTCAAATTTATATTGCTTGCGTAATCGCAGCTAAATTTTTTTTTAAAATCCCATTTATATCCCGCGCTTCTCCGAAGACTCAGGGTGGCTTACAAACTAAAGCACAAATCAATGTGCCTAGCAATAGCCTTCATTCTATGTATATGCCTGCTTATTAGGGCTTTCGCCCCCCCCCCCCCAAGCGGCATTATTACAAAGTCAGCTTATTGCCCCCAACAATCTGGGTCCTCATTTTACCTACCTCGGAAGGATGGAAGTCAACCTTGAGCCTGGTGGGATGCGAACCTGCACTAATTGCAGGCAGCTGGTGTTACTTAAGGAGGCATTAGCCCAGATCATGGGCTTTCTCTGCATTTAGGACGTACAGTTAGGAATCATCTGTTTTTATGTGGATTATACATTATTGTTAAAGAAAAACAGTATAAGGAAAATGCACCACTTTTAATTCTCTAAAGTGATTGAAATGGATAGTTTATAAAAGGGGTGATGCAATTTAAATCCTGATGACAGTTTATAGCAAGGAAGACTACCTTTACAAATGAACTAACTACAAAATGCTAATTATAATTTCATAGGAAATGTGCATTCATGTTATTTTTAAGATTCTAAATGTATATTGGATGTAGGTATTTTTTTTCTAAAAAGATGGAGTACATTTGGGTATTTCCTATCTAACCAGAAATATTGGAATTTTAAAGAATGAATAAAAATATTTTTTTAGTTCTTTTCTGATCTTCATCTCTTGTATTTTTGAACAAAAGTCATATGCCCCCTCTTCCCCCCCAAAAAAAGTTTAGATGACAAAAAATGGGTTGTTTCATACTGCTGTGTTCAAGTGCTATCTAGCACAATGGCACAAGATTTTTTGTCCTGTTATCAGTCCTGTCTTCCTTTCTTCTCCCTCTCTTCTGAAAAGTTGCTTAAGTGTGTCCTGGTTTTTATTGTATCATTCCTTCTATGCAAGATAATTTGTTTTGGTTTTCTTCCTAGTTTAACTACTATACCTTTTCAGCATATCACCAGGTAGTGGGAAAACCATCTATCATTCAGAACATAGGGGCAGTAATCTTTGCCTAATTCAGAACTCTGCAGACTTCCCTGATGTGGTTTGTTTGTTCATCCTCCCAGCTCTCATTTGAGCATCTCCCAAGTTAAAATGATGCATAATAAAAAAAATGAGAGTGGTTTCAGGAGCAGAAAGAAGGGAGACAGATCCTGCCATATCTGATCTAGTTCTTGTAGAACTGAAAATTAAAGCAACCTTTTGGGCAAAACTACTTTCTGGAGAGGTGATTGAATCTCACATAAATAACAGGAACTCATGTTTTGCATATTGCAGTCAAGCAAAACAATGCTATTGCATCTAAAGGTAAAGATAAACTTCAGAATACAGTTAAAAGTGGAATAATATCAACTTGTCTCCTCTTCCAGAAATAAAACAAATCTGTTCTCTTTTAGAAGCCTAGAGAGAAGTTGACATGTAAAGTAAGGAGTGAGAAAGTGAGGGATATGTAAGAAATTCTAAAAATGAGAGGGAGGGCAAATTGCTGTGGAAGGGAAGTCTTAGCGCTCAGTGATCAGAGGAATTTGAACATACCTGTGTTTCCCAACATTCCCAAATGTATCTGTTCAGATGTTTAATTCCTTTTAACTTTTGTGTTTTTTGTATTTTATACATCTGCCCTGTTCACTGCCCTGAGTCCTTCGGGAGAAGGGCGGTATATAAATAAAATTAATAATAATTAATAATAATAGTCAGGTCATCTCACCTTTTTAAAAAGATAATGGATGACAATCATGTAGCCTGTATAGATTCTACATACTAAAAGAATTGGTGGAAAGAGGAAAATACTATGTATTTTGGATACATCATGGGGAGTAGCATCATCAAGCCCTAATAACATCAGTCTCAGACACTTATTTGTAGTTACATTTCTGAGTTAACGTTAATTCAATAAAAAAGTAATTTTTGAAAATCCACCTCATTTTACAGTAATGTAATAGCAAATTCCTGAATGGAGATTTTCTTCAAACACAGAGGATTGCATTGTAACAAGAGTCAAAGAAGTACCTTTTAGGGATTTATTGGTGTCTGGAAGGGTGTTCAATTTTTCATGATCTTAAGATTTGTTTATTGTTTTGTTAACTGTACAGATTGTAATGATTGTAATGAGGTTAAAAATGAGTCTTTAGTGCAACCTGAGTGAAACACAAAGTTACTTGCCAGAAATAAGGACCACAGTATGTGCATGTATTCCCACATTTGCACTATAAGATTAATTTTTATTTTTCTAATGTAATCTGGTTCCTGATTATCTTTCATCTTGGCACTTAAAAAATCCCAAGACTGCCCAAATTTCAGAATGGGTTATGTAACCCTCTGAAAATTTAAAGGCTTGCATACAGAGCTAAATCAGATCTTCAGGGCACAAATACCCTCTTTATGTGCAGTAAAAGTATACAATATTTAAGCCCTTAATTGGATAGAAGGAGAAAACTGGTTGGTGGGCTATTCGAATCAGGCAAGCATGCTGTAGTGTTCTCCCCTTTTCTGGGAAACTGAGCACACTGTAGATATTATGATAATTTTGGATGCTTTAACTGCTGAAGACAAACTTCTTCCAGAGTCAGGCTAATTGCTGAAGGATTTCCAGAAGACCACTGAAAAAAGGGAGTGACCATACAACGTGTAGGAAGATAATCCGTTGTGAGATCATTTTCCAGAGGAAGATCAAAGAATACAAATGTCCTGCTAACCAAAAGTGCCTCTCAAGTATAATTATGTCCTGCTTAATTCTTAATTGGTGTGTGTGTGTGTGTGTGTGTGTGTGTGTGTGTTTACAAATAGCTACTACAGAGAGTGCAGAATTATTAGGCAAATGAGTATTTTGACCACATCATCCTCTTTATGCATGTTGTCTTACTCCAAGCTGTATAGGCTCGAAAGCCTACTACCAATTAAGCATATTAGGTGATGTGCATCTCTGTAATGAGAAGGGGTGTGGTCTAATGACATCAACACCCTGTATCAGGTGTGCATAATTATTAGGCAACTTCCTTTCCTTTGGCAAAATGGGTCAAAAGAAGGACTTGACAGGCTCAGAAAAGTCAAAAATAGTGAGATATCTTGCAGAGGGATGCAGCACTCTTAAAATTGCAAAGCTTCTGAAGCGTGATCATCGAACAATCAAGCGTTTCATTCAAAATAGTCAACAGGGTCGCAAGAAGCGTGTGGAGAAAGCAAGGCGCAAAATAACTGCCCATGAACTGAGAAAAGTCAAGCGTGCAGCTGCCAAGATGCCACTTGCCACCAGTTTGGCCATATTTCAGAGCTGCAACATCACTGGAGTGCCCAAAAGCACAAGGTGTGCAATACTCAGAGACATGGCCAAGGTAAGAAAGGCTGAAAGACGACCACCACTGAACAAGACACACAAGCTGAAACGTCAAGACTGGGCCAAGAAATATCTCAAGACTGATTTTTCTAAGGTTTTATGGACTGATGAAATGAGAGTGAGTCTTGATGGGCCAGATGGATGGGCCCGTGGCTGGATTGGTAAAGGGCAGAGAGCTCCAGTCCGACTCAGACGCCAGCAAGGTGGAGGTGGAGTACTGGTTTGGGCTGGTATCATCAAAGATGAGCTTGTGGGGCCTTTTCGGGTTGAGGATGGAGTCAAGCTCAACTCCCAGTCCTACTGCCAGTTTCTGGAAGACACCTTCTTCAAGCAGTGGTACAGGAAGAAGTCTGCATCCTTCAAGAAAAACATGATTTTCATGCAGGACAATGCTCCATCACACGCGTCCAAGTACTCCACAGCGTGGCTGGCAAGAAAGGGTATAAAAGAAGAAAATCTAATGACATGGCCTCCTTGTTCACCTGATCTGAACCCCATTGAGAACCTGTGGTCCATCATCAAATGTGAGATTTACAAGGAGGGAAAACAGTACACCTCTCTGAACAGTGTCTGGGAGGCTGTGGTTGCTGCTGCACGCAATGTTGATGGTGAACAGATCACAACACTGACAGAATCCATGGATGGCAGGCTTTTGAGTGTCCTTGCAAAGAAAGGTGGCTATATTGGTCACTGATTTGTTTTTGTTATGTTTTTGAATGTCAGAAATGTATATTTGTGAATGTTGAGATGTTATATTGGTTTCACTGGTAAAAATAAATAATTGAAATGGGTATATATTTGTTTTTTGTTAAGTTGCCTAATAATTATGCACAGTAATAGTCACCTGCACACACAGATATCCCCCTAAAATAGCTATAACTAAAAACAAACTAAAAACTACTTCCAAAAATATTCAGCTTTGATATTAATGAGTTTTTTGGGTTCATTGAGAACATGGTTGTTGTTCAATAATAAAATTAATCCTCAAAAATACAACTTGCCTAATAATTCTGCACTCCCTGTAATTGTACAGCTTGAACCTAATTACATTATAGGCAAAAATAGTTAACTTAGTAATGCTTGAACAACTATTCATAAATCAAGTCACTGATTTGCTGCCTCCTTAGCACAAAAGAAGTGGAAAGGCAGCAGGAGAGTGGAGGAGAAAAGGGATGAAATAATTGTTTAAGTCTTAGCTTAAGTGCTGCTTGACTGAAAAGAAATCTGTACTACTGAATTAAACATTGCTTGTCTTATAAATAAAAGGGGAAGAGAAATCCCAGGTCTTCAGAATAGTTTGGTCTAGTGCAGGGGTATGCAACCTTGGTTCTTTTATGACTTGTAGACTTCAACTCCCAGAATTCCTGAGCCGGCATGGCTCAGCATGGAAACCTCTCCTCAGCATGGCTGACCCAGGAATTCTGGGAGTTGAAGTCCATGAGTCATAAAAGAGCCAAGGTTGCCTACCCCTGGTCTCGTGGTTCAGGCACCAGGTTAGAAACCAGGAAACAGTTCTAGTTCCACTTTAGACACGAAAGCTGACTGGTGACTTTGAACCAATATCTCTCAGCATAGTTCACCTCACAGGGTAGTTGTGTGAAAAAGGACTGTTAGTATGTTCACCGACTTAAGTTATTTATAAAAACAATAAAAGTGTGATTAAAAATAGTTTTATTTATACCATGCCTTTATTTTTATAAGTAGCTTGATATGGGGAACATATCAACACATCTTCCTATTTTTCCCTACAACAAGGGGAGGGTGGGTTGAACTGAGAGTGACAGGCCCAATGTCACTCAGCTGGCTTTCATGCCTAACACAGGACTATCTCCCACTTTTTAGCCTGGTGGCTTAAGCAGTAGACTAAACTGGTTGCCAGTCCTGCCCTAACTTGGTCCCTTAAGTAAGAATGATCCTTGACTCCATTTGATGTAAAAGGTTTACTTTACTAAAGACCAAGTGGATTACAATATAGCAAAGTCAAAACTGACTTTTCCCAGTTAACTTTATCTGTTCAGTTCTTCCCCAGGTCCACCCCCTTTCAAGTCCCTTTTTGTCCAATAGTATTTGAATAAATTGTTTTGGGAACTGTCTCTTCAACAGCCAGTTGCATTTCATTCTCAGCGCTTTGACCTTGAGATGTTGAGATGGTGTCTCTGGAGATAAGCATTTTCCCTCCTTCTGCAGGCCTCCCCCCCCCCCCCACACACAGACTAGCAGCTAGCAAATAATGGCAATTCTGACATTGGTTCTCAAAATTTCCAAAAAACCCAATGAATGAATGTCTGGCACACTTAAGAGAGCTAAGATTTTAAAGTCCACATGTTCATTTGACCAGAGCCCTACTCTAGCACAGGGGTCCCCAATACCCGGTCGGTGGACTAATACCAGGCCGCAACATGCCAGCAACCGGGTCCCACAAACAAGCGGAGCCCCATCCACCAGGCAACACACTAAACCATGGCCCCTCCGGTCTGCGGAAAAAGCTCTCTACATAACTGATACCTGGTGCCCAAAAGGTTGGGGACTTCTGCTCCAGCAGACCTCTGGTTGATCAGGCAGTTACTATATAGGCTTTCTGATAGGTGGAAAGCAACGAGAAATGGGGAAAGAAGCACCAATTCAGCAATGCAGGTTTTTTTCCAGTTCTTAAAATGTCAGATCTGATTCTGGTGTTGACCCTTTAATTACATCTCCATAGATGTAACTTATGCAAGAAAAGAAAGAATAGACAAAGTCTCTTCAATAGTTTTATGGGAGTTTCAATTATCTAAGAGCAGCCATAGCAAAACAAGAACTATACAATACGTCCTTAGTACCATTTTGAGATCAATAGCTATCTTCTGCCAGGGACTGCATCTTCCCTTGATAAATTTCTCTCTGAGAGCTGCAGGCTAGGTTATAGATTTGAATAGATTTTTTTAAGGGTATCCATTTCCTATTGCAAACAGGTTACTGTGCATGGCTTGAGAAAAACATATCTTTTTCTAATTTTTCTTTTTGCTAAAAGCAGTGCACAGGTTCCTATTTTGTGGAGGTAATAGGGAAGTGAAGGCTTAACTATTTTCCTATTGGGATTTTACAGGATTGAGTTTATCAATTTTGTCTACTTGTGTGGACTTCAACTCTTGCACAGCATGCTGGCTGGAAAATTCTGGGACTTGAAGTCCATGTGTACAAGCTGCCAAAAATGAAAAACTGGAGTAGGCCTTTTAGTGGGAGTAAATGGTACCCAAAGTAGCACACAAAAAAACCCTAAACCGATTTTTCCTGTCTCCAGGAATAATAAAGGGTAAGCACTTACATCAGGAGATTTTTATCCTCTCATATTATGCTACCTGTGAATGTCTTTTGATTGGGAAACAGAATTCAAATTGATGGAAACTTGGTTAACAACCATTTATATTCAATATTCAAGAAAGTATAGTGTACATCATCGGAACTGAAGCTTGAGAAGACATTGTGAAATAATGTTATTCACTCCTTAGGTTCTATTTAGAGCTAATCACATAATATTAAAGTATGTACAAATGAAAATGAGAGCAAAATAAGCTGTAGTTAAAATAATTTGCATATTTAGATATACTACCTGCAGCTGTTTTCTATTCTTCCCTGAAAGATTCACTTTTGTTCAAGATTAGAGGGTCTAGTCAAATACATTTTGATGAAGGTAGATTTGCCCCAGAACTGTGACTTTGTGCTCATATGCTTCAAAGAAGGGCAATGTGTAACTGAATAAGGTAGGTGAGAGAAAGTATTAAAGCAAAGTTGTTCCCAGGCAAAACAATTTCTACATTGACATCTTAACAAACCTAAGAAATGATTTTAATTTGATACATGTTCAGCCATATTCTAATCTAAGGTGTACTTATTCCTGCATGGTTATGCTACTGGTAAATAGCAGATTGTAGTTACGTTGACTATATGAAGCTGCTTCTGATTAAACTATTAACTAGTCTAGTCTGGCACATTATTTGGGTATGTATGACATCTGTAGGGCCTCTTCTACCTCTGGATAGTTTTTCTGTTATGGAAGTCATGTTTCACATACTTTTTTGTTGTTGTTTCAGTCTTTAAAACATTACTACTGTATGATAGGAGATAATATTGCGCTGATTATTGCAGATGAATGTTGTGAGATAGTGGTATTTAAAAGTTTAATTCTGGGACTATTTTATGTAAATAGAACTTGATTCCCTGAACAACATCTGGTGGTAGGTATGTTCATACACACCCTATCAGACTTAATTTTCTTGGTTCATCTATTGAAAACATTGCTTTTTGCCTTGCCGAATTCTGCCCCATAATCTCTTAAGGGGACAGAATGTCATCATTTAGGATGGGGCCACTGTGAATTATAGGAAGGATGCGAGGCAGGATGTCTGAGCAAGAAACCAGGATTTACAGTGAGATGAAACTGAGATGCACGCATGTATATGCATGTGTATGTAAATATTATTTGTGTGTTAAAAAAATGAGGCAAATTTTTCTTGTGCAGTTCCAACAAGATAGTTTAAATTATGGTAGCAAATAATTGCTATTATGTTCAATAAATTCCAAATGATTTTAATTGGATCTAGATCAAATAACACCAGAAGATTTGAGTAAGGTTTTATTGAACTGAACAAGTTTTTTTTCTAAGCAAAATTTAAAACATAAAATTGCTCTGGCATGGAAATTGCAACTGTATCCCAGATTCTCCTGGTGATGCACCATAATTTGAAAATGAGTTATTTCCTGATACTGCCTTTGAAAAACCTTTAGATCAGGCATGTCAAATGTGGAAACCGTGCCCACCCCATTGCTGGCTAAGGGGAAAAAGTCCCAGTATGTCCTGTGATGTCATGAGTGCTTTAGAGGATTCTTTTTTAATTTAAATGACAAAGCACTGTTGTAAGCATTTCTTTTGTAAAATGGCTAAGAATAAGATTACTTGATGCAAGCTGCTGGATCTGACATAATGAAGATACTTTGATTACTAAGTAACTGCAATCAATGAGGACATGGCTAGGGAGAGGGGGAGAAAAGAGAAAGAAGAATATCTGTTTTTGAGAGCCTGCATGTCAGATAAGTGTACAAATGAGAGGCCAATGGAGTCAATCATTGGTGCTTGCAAGCTAATAAACAGATAAGAAAGCCAGCTAATGGAAAGAAAAAAATATTGGGCTCTGAATGTGCTTTTAAGAACATTTTTTATATAATTTTATCAAATAAACAAAATATTGCCATATTTCCCATTCTTTTGTCCTTGAACTAGTAGAAATTGAAACAGGTGTCTGGAAAGTCCTAAAGACAAGTGTTTTAGAAAAAGTTAGACAAAAGGCAAGTTATATAAATAAAAGCAATAAATAATATTGAGGTTGAGGGAGCTAAAAACAGTCCAGATGTCTATAGGAAAATGAAGCTGTTACTGCATCCACGGAATGCTACCCGGTGGTCCTGTTTAGGTTCACCCAGACTCCTTGAAAAGGAAGGCCCAAAGATCCATCTTCAGAGTTGTGTGAAGGAATTCTCTGAACATATAAAATTGCTCAGATTCATTCCCATTTGGATACCAAGCTTGTTAGCAAATCCTGTGAAGATGGCCCGGGAAGCAGTTTTACCCAAATATCTGGGATCAGTTTGATTCTGTTGGACCTGAGGAAGTGGAGAGAGTCCTACAGAATGCAAACACCATCATGTGTGCATTTAATCTATGCCCCTCCTGTCTGGTTAAGGCTGCCTCTTAGGTATCATATGGGTGACTCCATCTGGTGGTGAATTCATCTTTGTTGGAGGGATTGTCCCCTGATTTTTAAAGATTGCTTCCTACTCAAGAAACCATTGCTGGACCCTACCATTCTGGATGGTTTTCTTCCAGTTTCCCATCTCCCCATTCTAGGAAAGGTGGTTGAGAAGGTGGTGGCGTTGCAACTCCAGAGAATCTTGGTGGAAAAAGATTATCTGGACTCTTTTTAGTCAGGTTTTGGACTCAGATATGGAACCGAAATGGCATTGGTCATACTCATAGATAATCTCTGACAGGAGTGTGACATAAATATAAGTAATCAGTAATGTTAGTAGCAATATTACTCTGAATTTTTATAAACAAAATTTATAGAAAACAGGAAATTTGAACAAAGAAAAATTCAGCAGTATTTTGACAGAATAAAGTTTTTCAACCCTTTATATTTTAAAAACTTTTGATCAACCATAGATGTAGTTTATTAGACTTAAGAATACATCTAGAGCGAGCAAGCAAGCTCTCACATGCTTTTTATTTGCCTGCTCCTATTGGAAACTGACAATAGATGTGAGTGTAACTGCAAAGATCTTCACATGTTAGATTATATAATTTTCTGAACCTTGAAATGATTACCAATAAGCTTCCAAATACAATTCAAAGTGCTGGTTTTAACTGTAAAGTGATCAGTTGCCATCAGGAAAAGTTGCTGAAAATATAGCTAGAATGATATTTGAAAAGAAGTATTTGCTTTTGTTCTATACACCTGTAGACTTTAAATTTCCTTTTTTATCCCCCAGTGGTTGATTGTCCAGTTTGCAAGCATCAATGTTATCTTAAAGACATTGTGGAGAATTACTTTTTGAGGGATGGTGACACGGAAGCTCTTGGCGATGCTAGGGATGCTAATCAGGTAATAGTTGTGGCTTGTCTATTTTACATCTCCAGACTTGGAGATGAGACCTTTTTAAAAAAAATATTGTTATTATTACCATTATTATCATTATCATTATTATTTGATTGATTAATCAGTAGCCTTTTCCTATTAGTGTTGCACTAGTTGTGAGGATAATGCTCCTGCCACCAGCTTTTGTGTGGAGTGCCAAGAGCCTCTGTGTGAGACATGTGTGGAGGCCCATCAGAGAGTGAAGTACACTAAGGACCATACAGTCCGATCCACAGGTATGAAGTAACACAAAGAGAAGGCCTCATGATACTAATCATAGAGACAGGTATGAAAAAAAATGTAAACTTGACTTGGTGAATATGCTAAACAGATAAGGCATACAAATAATTGTGGCTGAGAAAAGTAATGAACATCCTTCTAACCTTACTACACTTGGTACACTGAAATAAGCTGTTTTCATATACACATTGGCATCTCCTATACCAGGGCTTTTCAACCTTATCAGAGATTGTACCACTTTTAGGGCATGACAATATTTGAGTACCACCAGTGCTTAGCAAGGTGTCAAAAACGTGATGACTTAAAAAAGGGGGAGGATTTTGGGTTTTACTGATTAGATTCATTGGTTGTTATAGAAATGGCTAGTTTATAATATGGAAAAGTAAAAAGTTGAGGTTCCACGTTAATGTTTCCTTCTACTGCAACAGAGGAGGTCTGTTCTTTTTCCCTTCTCCCCTTCACTTTCCCCCCTTTTTCCTCCCCACTGTGTCCTATTTGCTTTTGTATTTTATTCTATAATCTAATAAAATATTACAAACAGTAGGAAAAAAGGAAAAAAAGTACCAGTTTTAATTTCTTTGGTGGCTGTTCCTTTGCTGAATCACTTTCCCTTTGCACTGACAAATGTATGATGAATGTATCCATGTTTATTAATATGCAGCACTACCAGCTAGCTCAGGAGTCTTCAAACTTGGCATTTTTAAGACTTGTGGACTTTAGCTTTCAGAATTCCTCAGCCATCATGGCTAGTTGAGGAATTCTGGAAGTTGAAGTCCACAGGTCTTAAAGTTTCTAACTTTGTACATCCCTGAGCTAGCTGGTCAGCCCTTCTTAGTTCTGCTTCCACAGTGTAGTAACAATGCACCCCTCTCCCCCCCCCCCAAATCCCTTCCCTGTACCCTTAAAGACACAGGAATCAAGTGCAAAGCAAGAAAGGCTCACCAAAAAAACCCCCCAAATTCCGGTGTTTTGTTTTTTCTTTAAGCTGCCTCAGCTGTGTCACAATGTTGCAATCCCTCACTGAAAGGCTCAGCAATTGCAAAAAGCTTTAGCTTTAAAATTAAACCTGTTTACCTTCAAAGAAAACTTTCTAAAGGCCATAGACAGACTCAAGATAACAGGATAAAACTAATTACATATGTTTAAAGGGATTAAACCAATGGAAGTCAACACTTTGGACTCATCGCTAGCCTAAAACAGGGCTTTTCAACTGATGGTACGTGTACCACTGGTGGTTATGCGAGCACCTGGCTGATGGTACGCGGTGTCGCCTTCCTCCCCCCCCACCTCCCCCCATTTCCTCTTCCCCCCGCCTGCGCTCCGCTCCTTCCCAGCTCAGTTGCTGCCGGAAAGCATGCTGCTTGGCAGCAGCCTGCAAAAATCCTACAGAGGGCGCCGGCAGGTGCAGAGCGAGGCCCCACCCTCCCCAGGGACTCGTTGTGCAGCTACCGGATTGACTTCTGATCAGCGCTTCTTTGGGGCACACATGGCTGGGAAGGTGCGTCAGAGTCCCAGGTACCAGTAAGACGATCGGCCTGTTCCTCCCCCATGGCCCGCCAGCCCTGGGACAGCCCCGCGCAAGCACCTTGCCAACCGCCAAACCCTGCCTTTCGAGCAGGAGCATCCTTCCCTTGCTTGCCCTTGGCCACCTCTGCTGGTGTCGCTCTAGCACGGAGAGGGGGAGGCTGGTCTCCATTCGGCCTGCCAGCCCTGGGAGAGCCCCACACGAGCGCCTCACTGGTTGTCGAACCCTGCCTTTCGAGCAGGAGCAGCCTTCCCCTGCTTGCCCTTGGCTGCCTCTGCGGATACCGCTCTAGCGCGGAGAGGGGGAGGCCAGTCCCCATTTGGCTTGCCAGCCCTGGGAGAGCCCCGCGCGAGCGCCTCGCTGGCTGCTGAATCCTGCCTTTTGAGCAGGAGTGGCCTTCCCCTGCTTGCCCTTGGCCACCTCCGTGGGTGCCGCTCTAGCGTGGAGAGGGGGAGGCCAGTCCCCGTTCAGCCTGCCAGCCCCGGGAGAGCCCCGAGTGAGTGCCTCACAGGCTGCCAAGCCCTGCCTTTCGAGCAGGAGCGGCTGTCAAGCCCCGGGCTCGACAATCAACCGAGGGGGGGGATCCGCGCAGCAACCCGGCTACCTGGCCTGCCAGCCGCTCGTTGCTCCGCCGATCAGCTGGGAGGCTGGGACTCTGGATCCGACGCCACTGGCCAGTTGGAAGTCCCAGTGAGCAGCCCCGATGCTGCTGAACAGCCGGGAGCGTCGGCAACCTCTCAGGGCTGTCAGTCAGCTGGGAGCCCGGGGTTTGACAGCTGTTCAACATCTACATGAAACCGCTGGGTGAGATCATTTGTGGTTTTGGAGTTGGGTATCATCAGTACGCTGATGATACCCAGCTTTTTATTTCGACCCCAAACCACCCCAGTGATGCCCTCGACGTGATGTCCCGTTGCCTGGAAGCGGTTCGGGTCTGGATGGGGAGGAACAGACTTCAACTCAACCCCGACAAGACTGAGTGGCTGTGCATACCGGCATCCTGGGATATTCAGAATATCCCATCTCTTTCTATGGGGGGTGAGCTATTACCCCCCATAGATGGGGCTCGCAACTTGGGAGTCCTCCTAGATTCACGGCTTACTTTGGAAGATCACATAGTGGCCATGACTAGGGGGGCCTTTGCCCAGGTTCGCCTGGTGCGCCAGTTGCGGCCCTATCTACACCGGGATGCCCTGCGTACGGTCACTCATGCGCTCGTGACCTCTCGTTTAGACTACTGCAACGCTCTCTACATGGGGCTGCCCTTGAAGACCACTCGGAGGCTCCAACTGGTACAGAATGCAGCCGCGAGAGTTGTGTTGGGAGTCTCCCGATACTCCCATGTTACACCCCTGCTCCGTGATCTGCATTGGCTCCCAGTTGTCTTCCGGGTGAGGTTCAAGGTGCTGGTATTGACCTACAAAGCCCTACATGGCATGGGTCTGGAATACCTTGGGGAGCACCTGTGGCCGGCATCAACTTCCCTCCGCCCAATACGCTACCACAGAGAGGGTCTCCTCAGGGTGCCACCGGTCAAAGAATGCCGACTGGTGGCCCCCAGGGGGAGGGCGTTCTCTGTGGGCGCGTCGGATTTATGGAACCGTCTTCCGGTTGAGCTCCGGATGGCGCCCGACCTTCGCTCCTTCCGGCGCGATCTAAAGACGTATCTCTTTGAACAAGCTGGCCTGGCCTGATGGGAGGGGGTTGGGTTTTTATTACTTTTAAATGCGTTTTAATCTATTTAAGAGTTCTGGGCACTTGTTTAATCTTTTTTAATTTTTGTATCCTGTCTTTTAACATGTATTGCCCTGTTCACCGCCCTGAGTCCTTCGGGAGAAGGGCGGTATACAAATAAAATTAATAATAATAATAAGCTGCTCCTGCTCAAAAGCACCGGTTTTCCCAGCTGACTGTGCTAGCGGCCCCGAGAGAAGGTTGCAGAATGTTGCTGATCAGCAGTGCTCTCCTCTGGTCGGCGGCTCAAATCCGGGTAGCCGCGTTGCTGTGTGGATCCCCCCCCCGCCTCGTTGATTGTCAAGCCCGGAGCTTGATAGTGGCCTTGGCCGGCGCCGTGAGCAGCCACCGCCGCCCGCCCCACTTTTTGCAAGCCCCGTTATGCCACCACCGCAGGCTTCCAGCAGCAGGAGGATCCGGGACGAGCTTTGCTGCATCTTCCCTGTGCTGCACTCTGTCTGTGGGGGCCGCCCTGGGAAAGGTGGAAGCGTAGCTGTGGTCCGGGATGGTCAACCACTCTGAGCCCTGTCTGGCTGGCTTTGTGCCTCCGTCCCCCAAGAGCAGCTGGTGTGAGTTGCTGCCGTGCGCTTCCCCGAGTGCGCCTCAGCCCTGGATCTCCCCCCACCCGGGACTCCAGCCGCATCTGCAGAAGGCAGCGGGGCGAAGGGCGCTTTGGCGTGACGTCCATCCCTCCCGTGTGAAGGGCGCCTTCCTGCCCCGCGGTCCACAGCAGCATTGTTGGCGCACATGGATCGACTGAGCGAATATGAGGTGTTTCTGTTGCTGGAATAAAGCTTATTAAATGAGCTGGCAACCTCCGAGTATCGTTGATAGATCTTCCCCAACTTTCCTCCGGTGCTTCATAAAGACTTAAGTGGGCATCAGGTTTCTTGGTAAAAATGGATTTGGAAGGAAGGAAGGAAGGAAATGACAATGGGAGGGAGCGAGGGATGGAGGAAAAAACAGGGAGGGAAGGAAGGAAAGAAGGAAGGGACAATGGGAGAGAGGGAGAGAGAAATGGAAAAAGAAGGAGGGAGGGAGAGAAAGAAATAGAGGGAGAGAAAGGGAGAGGGTGGGAGGGAGAAGAGAGAGGGAGTGAGAAATAGGGAGAGGGAGAGAAGGAGAGAGAAAGAGGGAGGGAGAGAAAAATAGGGAGAGAGAGATTAAATTAGTAACGTGGTTAAGTGAATCTGGTTTCCCCACTAACTTTGCTTGTCAGAAGGTCGCAAAAGGTGATCACATGACCCTGGAACAATGTGACTCATAAATATGAATTGGTTGCCCAGCATCCAAATGTAAATCACATGACCCTGGTGATGCTGCAACGGTCATAAGTGTGAAAAAAGGTCATAAGTCACTTTTCGGTGCTGTCGTAACTTCGAACAGTCACTAAGCAAATTGTTGTAAGTCGAGGACTACCTGTACTTTATCAATTTTTTTTCCTTTTTTGGGGGGGGGTGTCAAGTTTTTGACACCATGGTGGGCCACTGGTGGTACTCTGACATTGCCTTATCCTGAAAGAGGTATAATGGGTGAAAAGGTTGAAAAGCGCTGGCCTAAAATACAGACTAAAATATTCCAATACCCAAAGCACACAAAGGAGCCTCTGAATTACAAAACGCTATAAAAACTGTACAGAAATTGTACGGTAACCCAATCAAGTTGCCAGCTGACCCAGAACTAAATAAACCCACCTCCTTTCCGACATGCCGGCTTTTTATTTCATCAGCGCTGATTGCATTCTCCTGGCTGGAGAAAACGAACCAGGGGACCTTTTCTTTCAACAACAGCTGCTGCTTCTCTGTCCGTTTCCTCCCTGCCGGCTGACCTCTCCTCTCCCCTTTTCCCCCCCTTTCCTGCCTAAACCACCTCCTTTTATAGCCTCTCCTCTCTCCCCCCCTTTTTTCTTCGGTTCACCTCCAGCTCCGGAAGCACCATTTAGCTGGAGCTCTGCCGGCTCCTGGAGTTTCTACCAAGCCCAGACAGTCCTGTAGCTACCTCTCCCTCAGGCTTGGCTTGCTTCGGCTTATTCCTCTCCCCTGCTACACTTGGCTAGCAATCGCGTACCACCTGCCATGTGGCAAAGTACCACAGGTGGTACATGTATCACCCGTTGAAAGTCCTGTCCTATACTTTTGGTCTCTGCAAGCCAAACTATAAGTAACCATTCTATTACTGCTTCTGTTTCTGTTGAGGCTCCTCCAAATCACAGGCAAGGGAGAAGACTATCTACTGCTCCGTCCATAAACACGAGCCTCTAGTTCTGTTCTGTGACACCTGTGACACCCTGACGTGCCGGGACTGTCAGCTGAATGCTCACAAAGATCACCAGTAAGCTTTTCTGTAGATTGTACCCATTAATTTTGGATGATTCTGCAGTTTTTATGTGTAGGGTTCATAATCCTGGGCCATGGCTTAGTAGTCCTTTCAGGTCTCGGATACTCCTGTCTGTCTTTGTGCAGTGTTGTGAACTTTCCTCTTAACACATTTTTTAAAATGATATCTACATAAGAATATGGTGATTTTAAGATATTTAGTTTTATTTCCTGAGATTCTGAGCATTTAACATTTTGAGTATTTTAAGTACTGATAGGTACTGTTTGAGGATGCTGCAAATGCTGCAGTTTCTGGGGGACAGAGTTTCAAGTGATCATTCTAATCTTGCTTCTCTTTTTATTTTTTGTTGTACGTATGTGCATGTTCCATTAAATGTGCTTAAAATACACATAAAAAATAGACTATTTCTGTATTCAGCAGCTTTCATAAGTTTAATTCTCCTTTTCCCACTTTGTAAAAAAGGTAAACTCAATATAATGTATTAGAAGATAATTGAACTTGTGTGCTGTCTAGCAAATTGTCTTCTTTATGTCTAGCAGTAGTCTTCTTTCTCTGGCCTTGGTTGAAATGGAGTATCGATACAGGTAGTGCTTTGTTCAGTGACTGCACTTGCGCCAATACTGAACAAATTGTACTTATGACTGGCCCTTGGAGTTCCAGCTGTGGCAATGATACTGTAATCAAATGATCATAATTTCTGATGCTCCCTGCTGACTTCAGTGAGGAAGCCATAAGAAAGTCAAAGCTTGAATTCATGTGGATCCTCCTTTAGCTACCAATGTGATACTCACTAAAGGCAATTGTGACTGCCAGAATTGCTATCACTCTGTGGCATGATCATGTGATGTCATACTTTATGACTGTGTCACTAAACAATGGCAGTTCTGGTCCCAATTGCTGTCAATTAACATTAAGTCCCTGTAATGTCAAATACTTTAGGAAAACTCTCTCCTGTGGTTGCTAAACTAACTGTGTACTCATGAAAAGCTTTTGATAACAAATGTTTAAAATAATATCTCTGTAGGTACCAGTTCTTGGAGGATGCAGTCAAGAATCAACGCAAGATGCTGGCTTCATTGGTCAAGCGCCTTGGGGATAAAAATGCCAATCTCCAGAAATCAACCAAGGAAGTGCGCACCTCGTAAGTGTCCTTTATTAAGAAACTGTGATCCTTATGAGTTAACATTGAATGTCTAAATCTTGAGGAGACAGAAAGACAGCTCCTTCTGATACATTTTAGTGGAGTTTGGGCTATAAATTGACAAACATAGTTATGAGTTAAGAGTCTTTACATCTAACCTTGCTAATCTTGAAATTTGAGGATAAAATCGTGAAATTAATTGATGGATCTGAATTCTTTGTAAGAAGAATAAGCTGAATGGATATATATATACATATATACATATATACATATATACATATATATAAATTGCTAATAAAGAATTTGGGAGGCTATTAGCAATTATTAGCAATTTGAATAATTTGCACAAATAATGAGCTGTCATAAGTTGACTAGTTCCTGTGGATAAGCCCTGAGCCGGGCCAAAACAGGAATGAAAGAGTTAATTAGCAAGGTCCATTCAAAAAGCCTTGACAAATACTTAAACATATATATATATATATATATATATATATATATATATATATATATATATATATATATATATATATATATATATATATATATATATATATATATATATATATATATATATATATATATATATATATATATATATATATATATATATATATATATATATATATATATATATATATATATATATATATATATATATATATACATATACACACACACACACATACACACATATATATATATATATACACACACACACATATACACGCACACACACATACATACATACATACATACAGTCATGCTCAAAATTGTTGGCAGCCCAGAAATGTTTCCAGAAAATCAAGTATTTCTCACAGAAAAGTATTGCAGGAACACATGTTTTGCTATACACAGGTTTATTCCCTTTGTGTGTATTGGAACACAACAAAAAAAGGGAGGAAAAAAAGCAAATTGGACATAATGTCAAACAAAACTCCAAAAATGGGCCGGACAAAATTATTGGCACCCTTAACTTAATATTTGGTTGCACACCCTTTGGAAAAAATAACTGAAATCAGTCGCTTCCTATAACCATCAATAAGCTTCTTACACCTCTCACCCGGAATTTTGGACCACTCTTCCTTTGCAAACTGCTCCAGGTCTCTCTTATTGGAAGGGCGCCTTTTCCCAACAGCAATTTTAAGATCTCTCCACAGGTGTTCAATGGGATTCAGATCTGGACTCATTGCTGGCCACTTCAGAACTCTCCAGCGCTTTCTTGCCATCCATTTCTGGGTGCTTTTTGATGTATATTTGGGGTCATTGTCCTGCTGGAAGACCCAAGATCTCGGACGCAAACCCAGCTTTCTGACACTGGGCTCTACAGTGCGACCCAAAATCCTTTGGTAATCCTCAGATTTCATGATCCCTTGCACACATTCAAGGCACCCAGTGCCAGAGGCAGCAAAACAACCCCAAAACATCATTGAACCTCCACCACGTTTCAGTGTAGGTACTGTGTTCTTTTCTTTGTAGGCCTCATTTCATTTTCGGTAAACAGTAAAATGATGTGCTTTACCAAAAAGCTCTATCTTGGTCTCATCTGTCCACAAGACATTTTCCCAGAAGGATTTTGGCTTACTCAAGTACATTTTAGCAAACTCTAATCTTGCTTTTTTATGTCTCTGTGTCAGCAGTGGGGTCCTCCTGGGTCTCCTGCCATAGCGTTTCATTTCGGATAGTTTGCGCTGACACTGATGCTCCCTGAGCCTGCAGGACAGCTTGCATTCCTTTGGAACTTGTTTGGGCCTGCTTATCCACCATCCGGACTATCCTGCGTTGCAACCTTTCATCAATTTTTCTCTTCTGTCCACAACCAGGGAGATTCGCTACAGTGCCATGGGTTGCAAACTTCTTAATAATGTTGCGCACTGTGGACAAAGGCAAATCTAGATCTCTGGAGATGGACTTGTAACCTTGAGGTTGTTGATATTTGTCCACAATTTTGGTTCTCAAGTCCTCACACAGTTCTCTTCTCCTCTTTCTGTTGTCCATGCTTAGTGTGGCACACACAAACACACAATGCAAAGACTAAGTGAACTTATCTCCTTTTTATCTGCTTTCAGGTGTGATTTTTATATTGCCCACACCTGTTACTTGCCCCAGGTGAGTTTAAAGGAGTATCACATGCTTGAAACAATTTTATTTACCCACAGTTTTGAAAGGGTGTCAATAATTTTGTCCGTCCCATTTTTGGAATTTTGTTTGACATTATGTCCAATTTGCTTTTTTCCTCCCTTTTTTGTTGTGTTCCAATACATACTTTTCTGTGAGAAATACTTGATTTTCTGGAAAAATTTCTCGGGTGCCAACAATTTCGAGCATGACTGTATATATGTTAAATGCTTGTTAACTATTTAGATTACCTTGCTAGGCCCCAAACATGGGACAAATCTTTATTTCCTGTTTCAGCCTAACCGAAGGCCATCGACAGGCAGTAGTCACAACAGTGACAGCTCATATTTGTGTAATTTTTTTTAGATATATATAATAGGAAATAACCAAACTCAATGTGGACTTTATTTTTTTCTTCCTTTAACTCCTTTTGAAGCTGGCCTGTTTTGTGGCTCATATGAAAGACCCAATTTTCTCATTACACATTCTCCACAGCAATAAAATGGTTTGTTAACTTTGGGTTAGTGTTGTGTCTAAACATAATCATTGTGGTTTGTAAATAACAATTAAGTGGTGTTTATTCTGTGGGTAAACCATAATTGGCCATGTTTAGATTTGTCTTGTGATACATTATCCAGCCATGAACAGGTTTTAGGAGGTGCATATCTCTTCCTTAAAACTAATATAATGGAACTTATCCATGTATATAATTATTTAATAAATAAATTATAATAAAAATACAAATATTTGTCAATCTAAGAAGGCACCTATTTGGAAAAAGAACTTTCCCTGGATTGTTGTATATCTGCTACTAGCTTAGTATTCTCTAACTTGACATCTTCCACTATTTTGGATTGCTGCTCTATATTCCCAGAGATGATTTTTTTGTAAATTTTATATTTATTTTCAAAGTTAAAATACAGATTCAAAAAAGAAAGAATACCAAACAAAGACAAAGAAAAAAAAATGTATAGGACAAAGTATTCAAATATACATAAAATGTCCCCTGGTTGAATGCTGATAAATATATTTCAGCTGTAGCTGTTCCCCCACTTGCAAAACAGGTCCATAATTTATGAACCTCTACATCTATATTTGCAAAATTGCTACATATTATAATAAATATAGAAATATATTATCCATCAACAGATTGGACCTACTATCTACTATAAAAATGCAGGTAACGGATAGTTCCAACAACAAAGCTAAACTTCAAAGCCCTTTGTTAGCAATCTATTATTATATTTAACCTGCAGAAATTCCACAAGTAGCCTTGAATCTCTCATAAATCCACTGCAATCATTGTTTTTGATTCGTCCAGGATCAAATATTGATTGATTCTAATAAAAAACATCTAGTCTATCATCTTTACATGACGGTTTTTCCCCACAGTATTCATCAACTTTCCTAAGAAAGTCCTGTTCATTAATACCCCTTTTAGCCTTCCCGAGCAAATCTCCAATTTTCAAGCAAACCCTTTGTCTTTCAAATCTTAACAGCAAATTTATTTTCACTTTATCCAATTGCATGGCTGATTGCCTGTATCTGGATGTCTTTTTTAGGATGATTTGAAATAGTGACAAATTCATCAAATCTTTTGCTAATTTTTCATTTAAACTTGTAAGTTAGCAAAGAAATTTTTTACAAAGGTTTCCAAGAAGGCTTTAATGTTAAAATCATCTGAGTCCCATCTCTTTTATATCTCTTTTGCGGGGGGGGGCATTATAGAACATATAGAATGTATAATATTCAGAGTCCTTAATTTATTATTGCCTTGGTTTTAATACAATCCCACTTTTCCTTATAACCAAGCTGTCAGGGTTCTGATAGACAAGACCAGATAAATCAGAACTCCAAGGCTTGAGATTTCCTCAAAGAACATGTTTATTGGTTACATAGTATCTGCATGGTCAAAAGTGAAACCAAGTCTGAAGTTCCCTTCAGAGAGAAACAATATTACAAAGTTAAACTTCCCACCCCAGTGCTATGCAATTAGCTATAGAAGAGTTTGGCGGGCTTTCTAACTAAATGCTCATGCCCCCATCTAACTGAAAGAAATGACCTTGGTTCCCACAGGACAGTAAAATGTTTAGACTAGTAGAAATCCTCCACCCATCCACCCTTCCAATCTTGTGGAAACTTAGAACGAATAAAATGGCTGCAGCCAGGTTCGTTGTAGGGTTGACACAAGCTTTGACAACAAAGCGTAAGCAGTTTTTTTTTATCAAGGACAAAAGAGTAGATTTCTATAACAAATTAACCACAGAAGAAACTAAGGTAATATTTTTACAGCAAGAGAATAAACAACAAGAGAACAAGAGTGTATATAAAGAAAAAAAGTATATATAAATATAAATGAAGCAACAGAGTTCTTTTACAAACAGTAGTAAAATACAAAAACCTTAGAGTAGCATCCTAAAATAAAGGTTATAAATCAGATCACTCACACTAAAAAAAGAAAACCCTTGGATTGCTGATTTCCTTGCAGTGAAAGAGAAAATACTTTAAAGCTCCAAAATAAGACAAACTTTACTTTTGCAATCAAGAAAAAAGGTATAGGAAAATCAGCATTCAACCAAGTTGTTAACAAGCTTCAAAAAGTGATATTAAAAACAGAAGTGTGCCTAAAAATACAAACAGCTGCAAGAAAAGATGGAGACCCAACTGCTCTTACTTACAGTTGCAGTTGTGTAGATTTCTCAGGCAATTACACGGCCATCCAAGGGTTGTCATTGGTCATCTCTAGTTTCTTCCATTCAAATCTGAGGAGCATGCGTCCAGAGAGCCAACTCTGACAGGAAAGTTAACTGTTTGTGTCAGCAAAGGGGGGGGGGAAAGGCCCACCATTTAGTGCGCCATTTTCAAGGGCTCTCACAGCAATGATCTTTTAAAGTATAGAGAATCTTCTGTGAAGTATTTTATTTATTTATAAAATTTATTGGCCGTCAACCTTACCATATCAACTCTGGGTGGCTTATAATAAATATATATATATACATTAAAACATGATAAAGTAAAAGCAAGAATTAAAAACCAAGGACACGTGGGGAGGGCAGGGGCAGAATGGAGGAGGTGGGATCTGTTGCTGATTGATCAACTACCTCTGTTGCGCTGTTTCCCCCACTGGGGTCCAGGTTAACTGGCAGAGCCATATCTTTAGGCCCTTATGAAAAGATAGGAGGCTGGGGACAATGTCACTTGTGGAGGGCGGGCAAGATGTTCCAGAGGGTAGGAGCAACAGCAGAGAAGGCCCTCCTGGACCCCGCCAGGCGGAATAATCTGGCAACATGCCTCCTCTGCCAGCATGAGTGGTACGGGGCCATGCCATGTTACAGGTGATTACCAACATCTTGAATTGCACCCGAAAGCAGACCAGCAATCAGTGCAGCTTGTGAAGCTGTGATATTACAGCGGCCAATCTTGATACCCCCAAAACTGCCCGCCCCTCTGCACTCACCACCATCTGTAACCTCCAGGTGCTCTTTAAGGGTAGCCCCATGTAGAGCACATTACAATAATCCAGCCATGAGATCACCAGGGACTGAATGACTGAGCGGAATGAATCCTGGTTCACGAAAGGTGGCAATTGCAATCTTTCTACAAAAGATTGGCACCAAAGATAAATAGGGATGCACAACACATTTGGCACGCAGAAATATGTTCCAGACTTGTACAGGTAGTACTTGACTTGCAGCCATTCTTTTAGTGACCATTCAAAGTTACGATGGCAATGAAAAAAGTGAATTATGAATAGGCCCCACACTCAGAACCATTGCAGCATTTCCACACTCATTAAAATTCAGGCACTTGGCAACTGGCATTTATTTACAATGATTGCAGTGGGGGTCATGTGATCACCATTTGCAATCTTCCCACTTGGCTTCCAACAAGCAAAGTCAATAGGGTAAGCTGGATTCATTTAACCATGTGATTCACTTAACTTTGTGATTTGCTTAACCATGGCAAAAAGGTCATAAATTGGGCATCTCACACATCTGCCTTGATTAGCAATGGAAATTGTGGTCCCAATTGTGATTGTAAGTTGAGGACTACCTGTAGTGTTGGCAGATTAAGGAAGATAGGAAGGTTGCCACACATGTAGGTTATGTAGAACAGAAAAGGGCATAAATTATTCCATGAGAAGCTCTGGTTTTTATTTCAGCTGAAACCTGAAATAACATCTTCCAAACAGTAGCCTACTTGAAACAAGAATAATATCTTTATTTTGGGTTGGAAACAATGTATTTTTCATTTTTTGCATGATAAATAATTTGCTATTGCTTCAACAGGATCCGGCAGGTGGCGGATGTGCAGAAACGTGTGCAGGTAGATGTGAAGATGTCTATCCTGCAAATTATGAAGGAGCTCAATAAACGTGCTAAAGTGCTGGTTAGTGATGCACAGGTAAGACAGGAAAGAGAATATTGGCTAGTGCTGTGTATGTAATGTTGAGCTACAAACTTCTATAATTGTAGGATTCAATACCATCTTATACAGTGTCTTCATTTTCTCTTTTTTAAGTATTTGATTAGTTTTATTAGTCTAAGGATTGTAGAAAAAATAGATCAAAAATAGAAATGCAAGAAGTAGGGTAACAGTATAATTAAAATGTAAAAAGTTCAATTGCTTCATTTTTTTCAACAAGCACTCTTACTTAGATATTTATATGTTAAACTTTAATAGCTGTTGATATCAATTTAAGTCATTTTTTTCAAATTGCTTTTAGTATTTTTTTTTTAAAGCTACATTCCAAATACCGTTGTTTGCCTTGCTGTATAATCTGTTGTAAGGCACATTTCTTCTTGAGTTTGGGGTTGACTTCTGTTGTGAATATATATAATTTACGGTTGCATGTTCTCCCAATTTTGATCTTTGATTCTTGTATTGTTGACAAGGTTTTTCTTTCCCAAATTGAAATAACTGCTTCTTGTTGCTGTTGTGATACTTTACATTTATACTCTGAATAATTTCTAAGAAAAATATATATGTGATTTCAATTCAGATTTTATTTTTAAATTCCCTGAATGTTTTGATTTATTTCCATTATTTTTTTTAAAAAAATTGACCTAATGTTCACTTAGGATAAATTGTTCCTTTTTATGATATTTCCATTATTTATTGTTATGTAATTTGTCCATCTTGAGAATTAACAATGGAATTCATTTTTTTTCTTAAATTAGAACTTGGATGGGGTTTATGGAACCCCCATAACTTCATTGATCCACTGTACTTAACTTCTTTGCAATGTTGTATTGAGTTTGTCACAATTTTTGATTGCTGTCTGAGTGTAGTGTTTCAGTTCCAGTGTATAGATACAATCTAATAAATGATCTTGTTTTCTATGTTTTAAATTATTTTATCTTTCTCAAGATACTTTCTTTTTTAAAGGTTTCCCCCCCATTATTTGAAAATACATTAACCATTGTAAATCCTTTCTTTATTTTTGTTGTGTCTTTAATCTGTTTCTTGCATCTATTTGGTGTTTAATTTGTTACCTGGATCTGGAGATTTCATACTGGCACAAGTGATTAAATCGTCCTTATTGAAGTAAAACAGTATTTGACTGATGATGCACGATGAAATGATTTGGTTTTATCTTTCTTTTAAAATATTCCAGATTTTTAACAATTACCTTTACAGTGCATTGTTTCACTGTTTTTCCTTTTGTTTTTCATTTTCTTTAGTCAAACAAATGGCTAGTGATCTGTCATCCAATGAATGCAAAATCCCACAGCTAGATTTTCACTTCCCATTTCGTGGGAAAAGCCTCTTTTCTATGTATTACATAATTGCTCCTTATGCAAGAAGCTTTTTGGATATTCCCCTTCCTCAAGCTTCCTCAAACTCTTGGACTTGCAGAACCCCTGAATCCACATTAGATAACTGTGACATGCAAAACAAATGGAAGATTAAAATCTGTAACCTTAATACAAGATGTCCACAGAAAGCAGTCTCTTTATTTCTTGAAATATTCAGGAATTAATCAAACTTTATTAGTCTTTCACCTTGTAATTAAGTCCTTGAAGCTTTTGATTGGTGGTAAAATGAGGTATAAACCATCCCTAGTACCACAGTCTCCAGAAATTAAATTTGTTTTTTAGTTTGAGGCAGCATCTTTTGAATAGCTTGCACTATATTCTACTGTGGCTTAACCTTTTGCTAACCAATGATCTACACTAGATACCTATGCTGTCTTCCTATTCTCAGGATCTGCTTTCAGTTAGAAAAAAAATGGATCTATAAGGGACAGGATAGCACAGAATCATGGGAGGTTGCATGCTATCACTGTAAAATTTCTAGGAAAGGCTGCCTCATCTGCATTGATTATGTGAACGTATCTCCCACTTTTGTTTCTTCATCTAATTTTGGCTGTTTTACAGAAAGTCACTGAGGGCCAACAAGAGAAACTGGAGAGGCAGCATTGGGCTATGACTAAGCTGCAGCGTCACCAAGAACATATCCTGCGCTTTGCTAATTGGGCCTTGGAGAGTGACAATAACACTGCATTGCTGCTTTCAAAGAAATTGGTAAATGTCTCTTGGTTAATAAATGATTTGGGGGGAAAAATGAAGTTTAAGGGTTAAGTGACCAGGTGGTCTGCCTCAGTTTTTCTATTTTCATGTATCTAATGGCAGTGCAGAACATAGGATATTATTGTTTCACATATAATTGGTATTTTGTCCCTCTCTTATCCTCTCCCATTTTTTTTCTTGCTTTAGATTTATTTTCAGCTGCACAGGGCTCTAAAGATGATTGTAGATCCTGTGGAACCTCATGGAGACATGAAATTCCAGTGGGACTTAAATGCCTGGATCAAGAGTGCAGAGACATTTGGTAAGTGATGGTGAAATGAAATGCTTCCTGTTCAGGAAGATGTTGGAGTCTTTGATTTGAGTTGTACTTCAAGGGGATGCATCAGGATAGAAATGGTAAGGATTGGCAAAGTTAGAGAATGTGGAAAATCCTGAGTTTTCCAAAGCATTAATTGAAAGTTGATATTGTGGGACTGGAAATACCAGCCAGATTCAGATTTTTATTCTTTTCCTCAGGTCAGATAGTCTCAGAACGGAGTGGTTTGCCGGTCACTGCTAATGCCCAAACGCCCCAACAACGGACTAATGCTGCTTCTGCTGCATCAGGAGTGGCGGTCAGACAAGGTTCTGTCCCCCCTTCTCAGGTACTGGTTTTTGATTGTGCAGTTTTCTCTCCAGTGATAGCCTGGTGCATCTGAACCAGCAGTTTCAGCTGGTCAAACCCGTCTCTACAATCTGGGAGATGCTAACAGGGCAGTTACAGGCTTCGTGGTGCACTTTTCTATGTAGGGTGTCCAACAGATGTCTCTGCAGACAAGCATAATGAATAAGGGAGCTTTGCTTCAGCCTGTGCTGCCTTCCAACAGCCAGCGGCAGGCCATCCCCGACTGCTATATCAATGATGCCAGTGCCTCTTCTGCTGGACAGGTGAGCAGAACACAGGACATGGAAGATTCCTTAATGCACGAGCATGCTTGATAGTGCACTCTTGAAATGAGACGGAAGCTGGTGCTGATTCTTCCTAGGAGAGAAAATTCTAAGTTGAAAGCCTGCAGTCGGGGGGCCTGTTTTATACAAGGCCAAGAACAACTAAATATACATTGCTAAAAGATGGTGAGGAAGCAGTTTTGGACTTATCCGTGTATTGCATTTAATATGACTTTTTTCTTAAATTTCTTTCAGCCAATGGACATGGGTGATGGCTTTGGTGTAGGTAAGGAATAAGCGGAAAGTCCTGTGTACAACAAAAGTCTAGAGCAAACCCAGGGAAAATTTGTTCTTGGGTTGTCATTTCACTTTGCTTGTGGCTTAATAGAAGTAAAATGTTATTCCTGGGCAAAAAATCTCAGTGAATTTTTGTTGGAAGGATAGAATGTGGGATGACTCATGAGCTTCTTGACACTTGTTTCTTTTCTTTCTTTCTTTTTGTATGACAGAAGGATCATATTCTGGTGAAGTATCTGGAATGAAAAGGTAAATCATGTTTGTTTTTGTTGTCTTTTTAGAGTGCTGGAGTCCATCCTGTAATAGCTCCAGATGTCTTGAGTACTGGGACTTTCAAACATCCATTTCATTTTTTTTTACTCCTAAGCATGCCTCCCATTATGTGACAGAAAACAAGCTCTTGTCCTACAGACAAAAGTTTGCTTGATTATGGATAGCAGTATTGGCATTCAGGGCTTTATATTGAGAATGAAATCTTAATTGGAGCTTAAAATGGGTTATTTGAACTGTTGAAATTATTTTATTTTACTCCAGAGAAACATGTCTTATTACATATCCTTTGTCTGTATATACTAGAATACAGGAAATGCCACTGAAGAAGCATTTGAACTATCTACAGCAGTGGTTCCCAACTTTTTCTATACCCCGCAGCCCTAGAATGTTTCTGATATATTCTCACACCCCTTACAAAAGTTCAAAATGAATAATGCATATACGCTATAATTTTGGAACTTCTAAACCCAAGTTTTCACAGCCCCTGGAATATCGTCTCGCACCCCTGGGGGGGGGGCAAGCACCCCTGGTTGGGAACCCCTGATTTACAGAGAAGACTTTAATTGTAGAAGTTATTATGGATGAATTGAAAGGATTTGGTCCCATCAATATGAACTCCACATATGGAGAGTAGCGAAACCCCCCCCCTTATGTCTGTGATCATGAGTGATGGCAAATCTTCATAATTTTTTTTCCTGATGACAACATTCCTTTTAGATTTATAAGCTGCTTATAATACTTTATACAAAAAAGAGAAGATTAATTTATAAATAATACATTTGTGTTTTTTTTCTGAAAGTAGATGGGGGACAGCCATTGAGAATACTAAATTGCATTGCCATGGAGCTAAGTTGTATAAACTTTTTTTCCTTGCTTGGCACAAACTACAGGAAAGAGTAATGTATAAGATCTGACTATTCTAAAGTTGACTCAACAAGATACCCTCCTTCTCCAAAAGGTAACAGTACTAAAAAAATGTACTGCTGAACTCCATGCAACTGTACAATCAGGATCTACAATCATAAGCAGGGTTCTCCATGGAGAAAGGCCTATAAGATAATTGTCTTAAGGATCCGAACTTGGAGATACACTTTGGATTAGCTACTGTGAAATAAGTCTTAGTTCTTGTCAAAAAAATGATAATGTTTCAGTATGAAGTTTAATTTAGCCCAGTGAATTAGGATTTTATCGTGCTAGAATTAGTTCTGGCCTGTAACCTAATATGATCCCTGCGTGTTCCTAGAGCCCGTGTCCAGGATGGAGAAACTGGTCTTGTGCGGAAAGTGCCCCGGGTTAGTCTGGAGAGGTTAGATGTGGACTTGACATCAGATAACCAGCCACCTGTCTTCAAAGTCTTTCCGGGCAATTCCCGTGAAGATTACAATCTGATTGTGATTGAACAAGGAGGTCAGCAAGCTGCTACCCAACAAGCAGGGCTACCAACTGCAGGTGCTGCAGTGAAGGTCAGCATTGAGTGTTTTTGTTTTGTTTTTTAGAATAGTCTGCTTCTGGATAAGTTGGCAGAAACAGCAGGCAGTTGTTTGGTTGCTTGATAGAAGTCCTAAAGCTAATCCAGCTGTTATCTGTTGCATATATTATGAAATGCCAGCACCAGCTCTTGCAGTATGGAAGCAGGAGTAGGCCACAAGATGCCTATTCAGGGGGTCATAATTGCCTAGAAGGAATTATCTCCTTTGAGCTACAGCTGATCAAATGGCTTTTGGGGAGTTTCTGAGAAGTTTAGAAAATTGTGATAGAATGTGTACAAACCTAATCCTCCCTTGATTTTGGACAGCAGCTTTGCCAAAGAGAGGCCCAGATTAAGAAACTGCACAGTCTTAAGCTGGATGGTAGGAGATGAGGGAGAGAGTTGAGGGTAGCCACACCCTAGAATATCAGGATATATCTAGATTCAATTCTGTCCATTAGGCAGAAGTAAAAGATTGAACTTGATTGGATTTTGCTGTGTTCTCTCTGGGTTTGGACTTGACAGCTATTTCACGCAATACGAGTACGACTTGCAGTGATTCTCTAGGGCAGGGGTAGGCAACCTTGGCTCTTTTATGATTCATGGGCTTCAACTCCCAGAATTCCTGAGCCAGCATAGCTCAAAGGTACAAGTACAGATTGGGCGATACCTGACTTAAAACAGTAACTAAGAGGGACCTAGTGAACGATCACTTGACTATGAGCCAACAGTGTGCAGCAGCAGCCAAAAAAGCTAAATCAATCCTGGGTTGTATAAACAGGCATAGAATCAAGACCATGTGAAGTATTAGTACCGCTTTATAAAACCATACTACAGGGGTAGGCAACCTTGGCTCTTTTATGATTCGTGGACTTCAACTCCCAGAATTCCTGAGCCACCAGAGCTGGCTCAGGAATTCTGGGAAGTCCATGAGTCATAAAAGAGCCAAGGTTGCCTACCCCTGGTCTAGGGTCTCCTCTACCTTGAATACAATTACCCATAAAGATGGCAACAATGAATCATGAAGTATAGAGATCTTCTCAAGAGTAATAAAACTACCAAGTTCATGCCAGGATACAGTTTAAATTATCTGTCCTAACGAGTTTCCTTTTGTTGCTTTTTTCCTCTTTGCTCTGCTTTTTTTTCTATTTTTCTTACGCATTGTCACTCTTTTCTTATCCTCCAGGAGGAGCAGATGGAGGCAGCTATCGAGCATCCTACTTCTGCTCCAGATACTAAAGACACGAAGCCAGTTGTCTTGCACCAGGATGCCCTCCTTCCAGAAGGCTCTGCAGCCCCCCGACTGATTTCCCCCAGTGGCAGCACCAGCTCTGCAATGGAAATGCAGTCCGTTCACAGCCATGATGGCACAGCTAATGGGGAGGAAAATGCTTGCTGTAGGATCTGCCTGAAAGCTGGTGCTGTGGTCATGTGTGATACCTGCAAAAAGTGCTACCACCTGGATTGTCACCTGCCTGCCCTTCAGGAAATCCCCGGGTAAAGGCTTTTGTGTGTGCAGTTTTTCTTGTCATAGAAGGTATAGAAGGTAGAAAATGTAGTTGCAACAAATCCAGTGTTTTCGTCCTTGCATCTATTGCAAAACCAAAAACCCAGAAAAGGAGCTGCTGTGTCTGTGTCATTATAACTATTGCCTTTTCTCTCCTTTTGGCTGAGCTCATATGGTACAACAATAGCTGTCCGTTTCATTTTTTTCTAAGCCAGATAAGATTTGGAAATGAAACAAAAGCACCCTTTTCAGACAATGTAAGAATTGTTCTAATGTGATCTCAGGCACTTGGTGGTGGGGAAGAAAAGTGCAGCCAGGGTTTGTTACGAAGTTTGGTGACTCCGTTGAAATAAGTTAGTCACTGCTTTAAGTCCCTCATCTTGTACTATTTATGGTGCATGCAGTAACAAAGATGTAAAATACTAGATTTTTTTAAACAACAAATATTTTTAGATCTTAAGTTCAGCAAAGTTGTGATTGAGTAGTATAATAGAATCTTTCAATATTCAAACAAAATCTTTGGGTAACATTAATAAAAAGCATAAGCGCTCATCCACTAAAAGCAAATAAATACCTTCCTGAATGATAAAGTTCCACAACTATGACTTTGAACATTGTGGTATATAGTGACTAGTGGTCTGAATAGAACAGGCTATCAGTGTAATTTTTTTGGGAAGAAATATGACGAACAGTGATGACATGTATAGCGCTGATCTAATTTTTAAGTTTAGAAAATAATTTTTTATAAGAGTTTTATTGAATTTTATAGGGTTAGGAAGAGGATATAAGCAGGGTAAGGATCAGGATTTGGGATGGGGTTAGGATCGGGATTGGGGTAGGAACAGGGTTGGGAACAACATTGGGGTTGCACCCCAATAACATTTTCAAACTTTAGCGAACAGACTATTGTCTGGGTACATATGTTCAATTAACACTAATTAATATAACAGTAAATAGCTATAATATATATGCTAAAAGAGAATCATATACGGTATCAATTAGTCAATACATATCATTCTTACTAATAAATATTCAAAATAACATCACATTCATTCGTTTTCTTAACCATTGGTAAAGTTTATCCCATGTTTTAAAATAAATTGAATCCTCTTAGTCTTTAATCTCTAAAGTTAATCTGTCCATTTCTGCACATTCTAAAATGTTCTTGATTAAAATCTCGGTAGGTTTTCATTTTTCCAGTATTGGGCAAATGCTATTCTGGCTGCTGACAATACATGGCAATATTAGATACACATTCTCTTTCTCATACTTAGCTCTTAATATTCCTAACAAAAACAGTTCTGGTTTAAATTCAACCTGTATTTTAGTCATCTTTACCAACCATGTATGTTAAGCCAGAACCTTTTCGCTTTAGGGTATACCCACCAGACATGGTGGTAGGTACCTGGCCTTTGTTTACTTCTAGCAATTATTTGAAGTATTTTTAAATATTTTAGCTAATGTTACTGGTGTCATATGCCGTCTATAAAATATTTTATATAAATTTTCTTTATATGAAACTGCTTTAGTCAATTTAATATTTCTATCCCATAATTTTTGCCAGTCTTCCAAATCAAGTTCAGAAAATAATTGATGTTGGTACAAATGATTGAGCTCATTTATTTCATAGAAAGTCAAATTGGCCAGGCAAAAAAACATGTTACCTGTTCAAGAACCTGAACATAAGGCAGGCAGCCCTATAGCTTAAGACTCTTTCTACGATTGTTTTCAATAGGAGTATTTTCTAGTTGTATCTGGGTTTACATAGAAGGGCCTAAAAGCATTCTTGGGAGAATAAACATGGTAACTTTAATTAGAAGCAATCTGAACAGTTATTGGATACAGTTGCTATACCTATCTGCATCTAGATGCCCCATTGCCTGCCTTGTAGCTGTAACTGATCTGTATAGTCAACATACATGCTTTTCATTTTGCAGCCAGGATTGGAAATGTCTACTATGTGCTGATCCAGTAATAGCCATTGGAGAAGATGGGACTGACTTGGCTGCAATCTTCAAAGATGGAGAACCAAAAATGTTGTCAAATGTTGATCAAAAGGTTGGTCTGAGAGATGGGATGACACTGATTGCAGGGAAAATAGTATGTTCTGATGCTAAACGCACACTTCAGAATTGGTTTGAGACAATAAAAGACATCAAATATTGAAATCCTGATCTTGTTAGTATCCAGGAGCCTATTGGAGTATGATGGATAGATCAGCTGAAGATTTAGAATAGGCCATGATAAGCTTCTAGCTAGTCTCTTTACCCACACACGTTCCAAAGAACGAGGCAAGGCTTAGTGGAATTTGCCCATAATAGAGTATATTTTAGTTTTAGAACAGGAGTGGGACTGTTGTGGAGGGCTGAACCAATAGGTTGAACTTAATACTGCTTAATATTACTTTTATTACTTTATAAAAAGCAGTAAATTATACGATTTTGATTAGCTGCTACTGGTAAGAATACATGTTACAGTAAGGCTATGAAAATGTGGCATAGAATTCAATTTGTTTCATTCTGTACTTCATTAAAACGTTCAATTGCTTCCTGTTGCTTCTTGTGTTGGAGATCTCAGCCCAGTCACGGTTGCGAGTTAAGCTCCTCCTTGATAATTTTAGCCACTGGCGCTGACATGATGAGGAAAGAGGCAATCTCGCCTCAGATCAGCCAGGCCTTGTTACTTCTGCTCCTGCAGAAAAGTGCTTTCTTGCCTTCCTATGGCCTCTCCTTCTCCCAGCACTTGTTTACATTTGATTTCTAATTCCTAATTGACCTCATGCAGACTGGATGAGGATAGGCAAAGGCCTGGACTGTAAAATGCCCAGGTCTGTACTAGAGAGACCAGGCCAAATTTTTGCTTTGAATCCCATAACCAAATGGGACAGCGCAACATTGACAAGAAAAAAAAAAGTTAAAGAGGGTAGAAACTTGGAGGTCATGAATTCTAGTCTAGCCAGTTGTCATTCTCAATCCTGAAAAGCAGGGAGTACAAACTCTTTCTGAAAATTTTGCCAAAAGAACTACAAGGGCAGTCCAGAAAATTGTCAGAAGTCAAGAATGAGTTACAGATGCTACCACCAGCACCTCCTTGTAAATTATTGTAAATACCAGGCAGCAAATGTGAGTGTAGGATTTCTACATTACATAGAAGGAAAGTTTTTTAAAATACTGTGATTAAGTACTGTACGATATACTGCTTATAATTTTTTTTAATTGTAACCTATATCTAAAACATAAAAGCCATGAAGATTAGGGAAGAAAATGAGAAATTTCTGATAAATCTGTTAGGGTGGAGGCTTGTTTTGATTAAAAAAAACCCTTTTGCTTTATTTAAATCTGGCAATTATGTCTGATTATAAGGAAGTGAAGTGTAATACAACAAATGATCTCCATTTGTTGGTAAGACTAGATATTAATCTAGCTTTGCACCTTGTTTTCTATAGAGATGTGAACGAGTTCTTCTTGAGCTACTTTGTTCTGAACCATGCAGACCTCTTCACCGGCTTTCCAACACTCCAGTGAGTTTTTCCCATCAAGTTATATATTTTGTGAACCAGAGTTGTAAATTTAAATATCTTGGATTCTAGCGCAACTTATGTAGTTTAAAAAAATTAACAGATGCTTGGCAAGTATTAATTATTTTCCTTAGTGTCAAAGAAGAAATCTAATTCTGTGCTTCAAGCTTTGACTCCTTAGTTCTGTCATTTTGGTCTGCTCTTATTAATTAACACTGGTATATTTGTATGAATGTTTACGTTTAGAGTAATATAAGCATTATGGGGTATTTTATAAACACATACCGTATTTTTCGGACCATAAGACGCACCCAGTTTTTAGAGCAGGAAAACAAGGAAAAAAATTCTTTTTCCTTCTCTCCCTCTTTCTCTCTCTCTTTCTCTCCCTCCCTCTCCCATTGTCCCTTCCTTCCTTCCTTCCTTCCTTCCTTCCTTCCTTCCTTCCTTCCTTCCTTCCTTCCTTCCTTCCTTCCTTCCTTCCTTCCTTCCTTCCTTCCTTCCCTCTTTGCATTAGAGCAGTACCCGCGGAGGCAGCCCTGCAGCCCGGCTTTCTCTTGCAGAAAGCAAGCTGAAACGGAGTGAGGGAGATTGCCAGAAATGCGAATCGGCTGATCTCGCGCTCCTGCAAACTCCCTCGCTCAGTTTCAGATTCCCTTGCTACAAGAGAAAGCAGGCTGAAACGAGGCAGATTGCAGCAGCGCGAGATCAGCCGATTCGCATTCCTGGCAATCTCCCTCACTCCGTTTCAGCCTGCTTTCTCTTGTAGCAAGGGAAGCTGAAACCGAGCGAGGGAGAGTGCAGGAGCGTGAGATCGGCGTTTCTCAGCACGTGCCGATTCGTGCTCCTGGCAATCTCCCTTGCTTTCCACTTGCGGAGGTTGGGGCTGGCCATACGGATCACCTTCGGACCATAAGATGCACCCTCATTTCCCCCCCCACTTTTGGAGAAAAAAAGTGCGTCTTATGGTCCGAAAAATACGGTATATTAAAAATAATTTCTTAAGGATATTTTTTATAAATAAAATGCTTTTGTTTTTAATAGAGCTGCTTACAATCATATTCACAAATTACCATTACAAGTTATTGAGAAAAGTTAGCTGTGGTCTTCTAAAATGCATATGATTGGCATACCTTTTGATAGAATATTGAAGATAAAACCATAAAGTTTTCCTTTCTACTTTATTTTCCAGGAGGGGCAGAACACAATTGACTTGACTTTGATTAGAGCAAAGCTACAGCGGAAGCTGTCACCACCCTACACATCTCCTGATGAATTTGCAGATGATGTTTGGAAGATGTTTAGGCAGTTTAACAAATTGACTGAGGTGAGGTTTTATCACAAGGACAATCATGAACCTTCTTTGACACGTGGACACTTCACATGGTGCAAGATAGAACAGCTAGGCAATCACTTGGTGTATCATAATGGGATTGCATGATTCCTGTGTTGAAAACTTCCCACCCCAGTAATATGTCATTAATCACATTCCCCAATAAACTACTTGGCAGGCTTTCTAACGGAAAGCTCAGCCTGCCAAAACCCAAGCAGCAATGACCTTGGTTCCCACAGGAAAATTTATTGTTTTGTCTAACCGTGAAAGCAGACATTTCCCCCCCCCCCTAAACTGGCAACTGAAAATAAAGTTGCAGCATTGACATTATCTTTTTATCTGTTGGCCTCTTAGAATATTCAGTTGAATATAATTTGAATGAATTAAAATATCAAATACATCGCTGTATCTGTTTGCAAAGGGGGTGGTGCATCAATTTCTGGCAGTAGCTACAGCTGCTGATTTTGATATAATGTCACATACTTGAGGATATATGACATCTGGGAACGTGGCACATTCCGCTTTTACTGATCTTGGCTGGTGGTATCGGGCAGGATTAAAATGTTTTACTGCCCCCCATTTTTACCCTCCCCCCCTTTTTTTAGGATAAGGAGGATGTCCAGTCCATCATTGTTCTGCAACGCTTCTTTGAAGCCAAACTGAGTGCTTCCTTCGGTGACCGGAAATTTTCAGCACTACGTGAGCCAATCAACATTGATGAGCCACAAAAAGAAAACACCCTTGCTTCCCATGTTTCCCCGGTCACTGATCCGGGTGAGGCCATGTCTTCTAAGGCTGATAGTAGCAGTGGGGATGAGGGAATGGCAATCTAAAAGTGTACTACTTGTTTCAATGGACCACATTCCATGGAGACAAAATGAGGGAGCTGCCAACTTTAATCTACTCTCACCTATCCCCTTCCACTCTTCTGGTTCCCCTTTGTCCTCTTCTTCTGCACCTCTCTGCTTTTTTTGGAGAGTTATTGTAGATTTTGACTGCTTAGATCAGTGTTTTTCAACCTTGGCAACTTCCCAGCTAGCATGGTACTGGGGAATTCTAGATGTTGAAGTTTACACATCTGAAAGTTGCTGAGGTTGAGAAATACTGGCTTAGATAATGTTAAAATGGTCTGAACAGTTTTTTTCTTGATAAATTTTATCTCTTGTTCTCGCAGAGATACTTCATGGTTTTCTTTTTTTTATTGAAAGGATAATTAATTTGAGATAATCTAGAAACCTATATATATCATGTTCTCCAGTTGAATTTTTTTACACGTTTTAATGGGAACAGTATACAGGTTCCCTTTATTATAAACACTTCTTTCCCAAATTTTCATCAAGGAAAAAAACCTGGTTGCTTCTCCCTAAAATGATTACTTAGATAATGGTTATACAGATTTGAACATCTCCATTTTTTGTTTGACAGACTGATTTTTTGCTTTAATATGGTAACAACAGTTAATAAAATTGAGCTAATTATGCTCTCCAATTTGACTCCTTTTTTACTCCTAGTGGGAACAATATAGAGATTCATTTTTTAAAACCACTGAGGAAGAAGCTGTTATTGAATCCCCAGTAAAGAATTACTGCCCCTTCAAATAAACTGGACTACTCTTGGTGAGTTTTTTTAGACATAAATTGTTTTGAGAATCAAGATCAGTTTTAACATCTGTTTCATCTGTTTCATAAGAAGATAAAGAACATCATGATTTGGCATAACTTGTGAACTTCTTCTTAATCCTGATACCAGCCTAGATGGACAGCTGACAAAAGCAACAGTCGGCCTCCATGACGGCTTTCTTCTCAAGTGGTGATTGCTTTCTCTGAAAATGTTCCTGTGTCCAAATGGGGCATTTGGTTTTCGTTTTGTTTGCTCAAGAGGAGAGGAGTCGCATCTGTTTCCATAGGTCAGGGTAGTTGTAGATTTTTAGCCCACATGTTCCTTCTATGTAGCTGTCCTTTCTGGTTTTACGTTTCTTCAGAAGCTTCTGGCCCAGTAGTTTTATTATCCCAAGATACATTTTCATGGAGATGTGCTTTTTTGCTTATGTATAGACTTGGCCTCTTTCATGTTAAAAAAATAAATGATGTTTGCCACTTCTGTGTCTTGTCAGTTTGGAAACATTTCATAACAATTAATGTAAGCGGGCTGCTATTATCCGAGAGATAATAATTTGACTTGTAAGTGTAATCAAGTCTGTCTTCATATAATGTCATGCTTAAATCACATTTGATTAGATCCATTCTTTGTACTGTTGTGTTTAACATAATTATCATTTTCCCAATTTAGCCCTGTCTGAGATGTGTACTCCAGAGTTTCTGACTTCTTATTTTTTCTTGTATAATTACAAAATTAAACTGAGGATCTTTTCTGTGCATATTTGGATTAAAGACATAAGCTAGACTTAACTTTTCTTTCTTTGGTTAAGTTCATCCGGTTTCTTAAAAAAATTAAAGCAACATACTAACGTTACTACACAGAAAACCAACAAGATTTCTTTTTAAATCATAAAATAAATACAGGATCCATTTTCTTGAAATTCCTGGCTCAAGATCTCCAACCTCAATTCATACTGGTGAAAAAAAAATCTGCAACAATAATAACATAACTGCAATTGTGTAAAAACAGCACAAAAAGAATAGCTGTTTTTCCATCTTGTCTTCAAAATAAGAGGAAGCTCAGTGAACGAAAGATGTCTTTCTCAAAACTCCCAACAAATGTTCTTACACTTAGTGTAACTGCAGAGTCAAAACTGGATGATCTTTCCCAACCTGATGCCTTTCAAATACAATTTACCCCATAATGTGTAGATATAAGCAGGATTGATGGAATCTGTACATGTAATATTATACAGATAAACTATAAGAAGGATTGTGCATAACATATAAGAAAGGGGAAATGAGAGGCTAAGGGTAACGCGGGATTTAGGATACAAACATTTCATGTGGGCAAATATGCAACTTGGTGGCAGAGGCACTGCCAGGAAGTTTTTTAAAAAACAACAACAGGGTTTATAATTTAAATCACACGGGAGTGTTAGGAAATGGAAAGAGCAGTTTTTGAGAAGACCTCAAGGATCACAATCAGACAGGGGTCTTCAAACTTGGCCCTTTTAAGACTTGTGGCTAAGGAATTCTGGGAGTTGGTCCACAAGTCATAAAACGGCCAAGTTTGAAGACCCCTGCAACGACATTAAATTGATTAAATTCTGAATTCTTAAAAATATACCTTATAAGAATTGCTGTGGGAACTAGTAGTCCCACAGTTATGAACAGGTTAGCGTGAAGGACTGCTAAAACAAACATGGAGAGCATTTCCAAAATGGAAAATACCAATTCCAGCTATCCTAGAAACTATGAATATCTGGTGCATTTAGATTGTAAGTTTAGAGGGATTTTTGCCATATAGGTAAAGGTTCCCCTGCACATGCATGCTAGTCGTTTCCAACTCTAGGGATCGGTGCTCATCTCTGTTTCAAAGCCGAAAAGCCAGCGTTTGTCTGAGGACGTCTGCATGGTCATGTGGCCAGCATGACTAGACACCAAAGGCTCATGGAACGCTGTTACCTTCCCACTGTAGTGGTCCCTATTTTTCTAGCATTTTTACGTGCTTTTGAACTGCTAGGTTGGCAGAAGCTGGGATGAGTAACACGGCACTCTGCTACACGGCACTCTGGATTTGACCCACCAAACTGCTGATCTTCTGATCAACAAGCTCAGCATCCTAACCCACTGAACCACACCGTGTCCCTTTTTGCCATATAGTTTGCAGTAATTCAAACAAGCTGAAAGAAGTTTGGTGTGCAGGAAAAACATGGAGAGATCTCTTCATAAAAACAACGGGTGGGGTTGGGAGATTGATAAATATTGGCAGAATAATACTGTGCGAGATGGAGATTGGCGTATCCATGGGAAGACTTCCCTACAGGTTGTCCTCCAGCAGCACTGAAAAAAAGTGAATTATGACCAGTCTTAACTACTGTCACCACCAGCCCAGTTGGGGGGAGCCAGATTCACTTAACCATACAATTCACCTAAATACAGTGATTTTCTTTATGAACCTGGTGAAAAGTCATAAAATCAGGTCCCATTCGCTTTACAACTGCTAGAGCAGGGCTTTTCAACCAGTGGTACAGGTACCACCTGTGGTACTTTGGTACCTGGCAGGTGGTATGCGACCATCCTAGAAAAGTAGCAGGCAAGGGGAATGAACTGAACTGGTGGCAGCACCGCACAAGCCTAAGCGAGAGATGGCTGGAGCTAGGCAACTGGTGGTACTCGGATGTTGCCATATCCTAAAAGTGGTACAATGGGTGAAAAGGTTGAAAAGCCCTGAGGACTGCCTCCAGTGGATCAAAAGAATAAGCACTAACAAGGAACTTGGTCAAGTCTACTGTGACTTCAAGGATGTTTATATTGTAGTTTCCTTGACAGGTACAAAATTCAGAAGTACTAATCAGTTGTACTTCATTAGCACCAAGACCCATTAAGATCGACTATATATTGCCATCTAGCTGGGGCCCCAAATGAACTTAGACAAAAGAGAAACCTAAAAACTAATTTTCTGCAGAAGAAAATTGTCTTCAAAAGTTTATTCTCCATTCAAGCTGAGCAATATGTAATCGCAGAAAATAGTCCTTGACTTACAACAGTTCATTTGGTGACTGTTCAAAGACAATGGCACTGGAAAAAGTGACATGACTGTTGCAGCATCCCCATGGTCACATGATGCTTGGCAACTAGTTCATATTTATGACAGTTGCAGTGTCCTGGGATCAGCTTTTACAATTTTCTGATAAACAAAGTCAATGGGAAAACCAGATTCACTTAACAACCGTGTTACTGTGTTTCTAATTTAACAATTGCTTGATTCACTTAACTGGTAAGAAAGGTCATTAAATGGGGCAAAATTCTCTTAACAAATGTGTCACTTAGCAACATAAATTTGGGATCCTAAATTGAAAATTAGCTGTATATAAAGTGACTCTGGATGATGTGGACAGGATTATGCGTAAACTGAGTGCTACAACCTGTTTACTGGACCCATGTCCCTCCTGGCTGGTTTCGGCCGCCGGGAAGGTGACAGGCTGGCTCCAGGCAGTTGTCAATGCTTCATTGATAGAGGGTGTCTTCCCTTCCACCTTAAAAGGCGGTGGTGAGGCCCCTCCTCAAGAAGCCTGCTCTGAACCCAGCCTCGTTGAATAACTATTGTCCTGTCTCCAACCTCCGCTTTGTAGAGAAGGTTTTTGAGAGTGTTGTAGCGCGTCAGTTCCCGCAATTCCTGGATGAAGCAGACTATCTGGACCCGTACCAGTCCAGTTTCAGGCCTGGCTACAGCACAGAAACGGCATTGGTCGCACTGGTTGATGATCTCTGGCAGGCCCGGGACAGGGGCTGTTCCTCTGTCCTGGTCCTACTTGACCTTTCAGCGGCTTTTGATACCATCGACCATGGTATCTTGCTGCAACGGCTTGAGGGGTTGGGAGTGGGAGGCACTGTTTTACGGTGGTTCTACCTCTCGGGCCATTCGCAGTTTGTATCGGCAGGGGGACAGAGATCTACCCCGAGGCCCCTATTGTGGGGTGCCTCAGGGGTCAGTTCTTTCCCCCCTCCTGTTTAACGTCTATATGAAGCTGCTGGGTGAGATCATCCATGGCTTTGGGGTGAGGCATCACCAATATGTGGATGATACCCAGCTGTTCATCTCCACTCCTAGCCAACCCAGTGATGTCCTTGACGTGATGTCCCGGTGCCTGGAGGCGGTGCGGGTCTGGATGGGAAGGAACAGGCTCAGGCTTAACCCCTCCAAGACCGAGTGGCTGTGGATACTGGCCAATGGTTCAACATGTTCTATCTCTTTTGATGGGGGGGAGGCACTGCCCCTTCAGAAAGGGCCCGCAACTTGGGTGTCCTCCTGGATTCACCGTTTAATTTGGAAGATCATCTAATGGCCGTGACCAAGGGGGGCCTTTGCACAGGTTCACCTAGTGAGCCAGTTGTGCCCCTTTCTGGACTGAGATGCCCTATGCACGGTTACCCATGCCCTCGTCACTTCTCGCCTGGATTACTGCAATGCTCTCTACATGGGGCTGCCCTTGAAGTGTACCCGGAGGCTTCAGCTGGTGCAAAATGCGGCCGCGCGGGTGCTTATGGGAGTATCTCGATGCTCCCATGTTACACCACTCCTCTGTGAGGTGCATTGGTTTCTGGTTACCCTCTGGGTGCGATTCAAGGTGCTGGTAATAACCTTTAAAGCCCTACATGGCTTAGGTCCGGGGTACTTGCGAAACCACCTGCTGCCATTATCAATCTCCCATCGCCCAGTTCGCTCCCACAGTCGGCCTCCTCAGGGTTCCGTCGGCCAGGCAATGCCGTCTGGCGACCCCCAGGGGGAGAGCCTTCTCTGTGAACTACCTCTGGAGCTGCGGACGGCCCCTGACCTTCGGTCTTTCCACCGTGACCTGAAGACTTGGTTATTCCAACAAGTGGGTCTGGACTGACTATGTTTTTTAAATTTGGTTTTTTATTGAGTTAAATTGTCATGTATATATTATATTTATTGTTTAATTCTTTTCCATGTTTCTTAAACTTTTTTGTTGTGAGCCTCCCTGAGTCCTTAGGGAGAAGGATGGCATATATCAACAATAATAATAATAATAATGGAAGGGACCTTGGAGGTCATCTAGTCCAAACCCCTGCTCAGGCAGGAAACCCTATACCATTTCAGACAAATGGCTGTCCAATCTCTTCTTAAAAACTTGGTGTTGGAGCATTCACAGCTTCTGGAGGCAGGTTGTTCGACTGGTTAATTGTCCTAACTGTCAGGAAGTTTCTCCTTAGTTCTAGGTTGCTTCTCTCCTTGACTAGTTTCCATCCATTCTCGTCCTGCCTTCAGGCGCTTTGGAGAATGGTTTGACTCCCTCCTCTTTGTGGCAGCCCTTGAGATATTGGAACACTGCTATCATGTCACCCCTCATCCTTTTCTTCAGACATACCCAATTCCAGCAACCGTTCGCCATATGTTTAGCCTCCAGACCATCTTTGAACTCTTCTCTGTACTCTAGAGTCTCAACATCTTTTTTACATCGTGGTGACCAAAACTGGATGTTAGTATTCCAAGTGTGTCCTTACCAAGGCATTGTAAAGTGGTATTTAATACTTCACATGGTCTTCACAGTGGGAGGATTATTAAAACTACAGAATGTGTAAGAAAGCATAAGAAATCTTGAAAATATCTAAATATATTTGATAAAATGCAAAGACTAGGGTAGGCTCACGGGTGTCCGTATAAGAACGAATCCCCCATTGCTTTGTTAAACATGAAACAACTGGGAAGCTAATTTGCAGGAAAGCGGAATCTATATACGGATTTCTATGGAAACTTTTTGCTGTGCCAGCTAGAAAGAAATGCTTGGCTAATTGAAGCAGAAACATTTCCCGAGCACAGTGAAACGTAAAGAGAAAAAACAAAGAGATTTCCTCGAAACTCTCATTTCCGTTATGCACGTGGATGACTTTGTTATGCAGGTTCAATCGCCCTGCGCAGAAGAGGGCTGAGAGAAACATATTTGCTTTTCTTTCAGCATTCATAGGACATTTACTGAGACGAGATTTTAAACAACTATACTAACATAAAACTTTGATACTTCCTGATTTTTTCTTTCTCTCCGGAACGCTTGCCCCGCATATTGCCATAATCAATTGGGAACCGGACATCTTAGAAAAGCGCTATGACGCTGTGACTCTTGGAGTCCCAGAATTCTAAGTCGAGAGCCGAATGCCGGGCGGAAAACTCTGCCTCAGATTCCTCAGCCGGAAGCCCGAGGAAATAGAAAACAGAAAGCCGAATCGGAAAATCACGAGAGCTCCTTTAAAAATAAATAAATAAATAAAATCGAAAAAGGCTGAGCCCTCAGCTGGAAAGCCCGACAGCTTTGAAAAGCGACACTCGTCTCCAGCGAAAGCAGCCGAGTCCTACCGGAGAGTCGGCAAGTGGGCGGAGCTTGTGAGTATAAGACGGAAGTTGCCGACGTTCTTCCGGGAAGGGTCGAAGAGTGCTGTCCGTTGCCGTCCGACTTACACACGGATCCCGCAATAGGAAAAACAGCACCGGCGGTCGCAGCGGCGGCGTTCTGAGGCGGGCCTGCCCCGGTTGCCTGGCCCTTTCCCTGGCTCGCTCGCCTCCCCGTCTCCCTTCCTTTCCCCCCTCGCCCGGCTTCCCCGCCCTTCCCCGTCCCGTCTCTCTCGGCCGGCCAGGCCAGGCCAGGCCAGGCCGCGGGAGTCGCCGTCCCCCTACCTTTCCCTCCTTCTCTTTTCTTAAGAGCCGCGCAGTATTGGGCCGGGCCTGGCTGCGGTAGCCAGTGGGACAGGTCGAGGCCAGGGTCAGAAGGGCGAAAGAACAGTTCGCCGAGCCACCAGAAGCCAGCCAAGATGATCAAGCTATTCTCGTTGAAACAGCAGAAGAAGGAGGAGGAATCGGCTGGCGGCACCAAAGGCTCCAGCAAGAAAGCGTCTGCCGCGCAGCTCCGCATCCAGAAAGGTTAGTGTGTGTGTGTGGGTGTGGATAGGATTAAAACTGCCCACCGAGGGCTTGCTTGTCACCGTGGATGATCATCACCGTTTTTTCATTTTCGTGCCTTAGTGTTTCGGCTCTTGTTAATACATTTATCTAATGATCTCAGCAGCCCTTTAAGGTAGGCCAAGCTTTGGTAAGCGTGGCTGGAAAGCCCTTCTTGCTAATGACTGCTTGATGAGTTCATGGGAAATCATTGAACAGGTCCTGATTCCTTTTGCTGCCAGAACTCTCTTGGAATTTAGGAGTCTGGCTTTTCAGACTCACAAACCCAGGGTGGTCTGATTTTCTTCATAGAATAAGTTATAAACACACTATAATGACCTAAAGTAATTTGTAGATACCTGAATACTTTCTCAAACTGCATATTGCTGATTATTTTGTTTCCTTGTCCTTCCTCTACAACATTTTGGCTATTGAACAACTCAATTTTTTATTAATCTATCTGGGGCACATGCTGTGTTTTATAATTTCAAATATTTTGTTTAAAATCATTTTTTTTCAAATCCATGCCTATAACTTCTCCCCTTTTCTAAAAGTTTTCAGAGAAGTATCAGTTTTTAACTAATGACCAACCTAAAGAGCAATTATATATTTTGGTTTGGGAATAGAGGCTTTTCTACTGATTTAGTCAAGTCTCTCTAATCAGCTGTATTTTCTAAACTGGCAATTTCTTCTGCTTTTTCTGACAGATATAAATGAACTGAATTTGCCGAAAACATGCGAAATAGACTTTTCAGACCAGGATGATCTTCTCAATTTCAAGCTAGTTATCTGCCCTGATGAGGTGAGTGATGTGGGTATAGGAAGAAACTTTAAAATGTTCCTGCATATTGTCCTATTTAAACAATGGAGCCCCCTTATTAGTGAGCTAATAGGCAGTACCCTCTGCTGTGTGACTTTCTCCCACCCCCACCCTTGTATGTTTTTTTCTGTATAAGGGATGATTGATAGAATTGGTTTGGAGAAAAACTACTTATTGAAAATTTTAATCATGAGGGCTCTTGTATTTGAAATCATGAAGATGATACTTTCTGGGATATTCCCTTTTAATGTTCATTTCATCTTGCCATATTTTTTTACTTTTTATACATAACCTTCTTATTGTCACTGCACCATAAATATTAAACCTGTTTGCTTTTTTGTTTTTAGGGTAGTTATAGTAAAAGATTTCCCAAAATTGCCTATTTTTAAATTTATCTGTGCAGAAGGCAATATATATTTATTTATTTATTTAGATTTATATACTGCCCTTTCCCGAAGGACTCAGGGTGGTTTACAGGGCATTTAAAAAACAGTCAATACAAACGTTAAAACAAATTAAAAGAGATTAAATAGAACCCTGAGAAAATTAAAACCCAGTTAAAATTAAAATTAAAAATATTCTCAGCCTGGGCCAGAGAGCTCGAAGAGCCAGGTCTTCAGGTCCCGGCAGAATGAACGGAGGTTGGGGGCAGTCCTAAGCTCCGCAGGCAGTTGGTTCCACAGGGCAGGCGCACCCACTGAGAAGGCCCTACCCCTGGGTGTTACCCGCCGGCAGTCTTTAACCGGCGGCACCCTGAGGAGACCCTCCCTGTGGGAGCGCACTGGACGAAGGGAACTTGCTGCTCGCCATCACCAGCACCTTGAATCTCACCCGAAGGGCAACTGGAAGCCAATGCATATATAGCTTGAATGTTATTGGTTAATTTTGAACATAGCCACCTCCCTACTTATAAGAGAACGTGCATGCTTAATGTAGCTATGTTATAATACATTTATTATTGTTATTCCCCCAAAAAAGATTGCAGTGTGTTTTTCAGTTGAATTGTATGGCATATATGTTACATTAAAGATGGAAAAAATTCTGAAAGTGATTTATCTTGGTCTGGTTTTTTTACATCTCAAAAGACCTAGCATTTTAACAGGTATGTAGACTTTTTATATCTACTGTAAATGGCTTTAGCCATACCTCATGAATGTTTTACCTGTTCAGAAGCTGGTCTTAAGTAATGATTGGTTACTGGTTACTTTGGTTGGGAAACTTCATGAGTGGGATGAATCAGCACTCCAATGTATCCTGTGATATTGACATTCATACCAGTACATGTCTGTTATATTTTTACTTTTGTCCTTGTAAGTCCATTATTGCTTAAAATTCTTCACATTTTGAATGCAATGTGTTTCATTTTGTACATAGGCTAATTTTGTAGATAGGCAAAATGTCTTCACAAATAAGTTTTCTAAAGCAGGGAGAATTGTGGATGATGAGAAAATAAGGAGACAACATTCTATTTTTAGTCAATCTAATGTGATAACCTTAAAGCACATGTATAAAAATACACAAGATGAATCTGTGTGACAGCTTTCCTTGCTGTTTGATCCAGAATATTGAAGCATAATCCCATTCAGAAGTCAGAATGTTAGCAAATAAAGACTGTCCTCTTTCCAGTACAACGTTCTGTCTGCTACCTTTTTTACTTCTTTACTTGCAGAAATACATGTAAAGCTAAATAACTAAGAATTCCCCATTGTCCATGTATTTTTGGCCTATTCTAGTTTGGGTGGCTGATTGTATTTCCAGGATTTGGGAGTGTGAAGTAAAGAGATATGCCCTAAAATGGCAAACATCTAGGGAAGTTGATGGTTTGTGTTGGATTGGAAAGTGAACTGCTTTGTTGTAACTTTAGTGTTGTCCACTTCCCATTTTTCCATATCTGAAATTTATGAGAGTTGTTTCCTTCTATTTGGAGTCATACTTGCTTAAATTGTCCAATGTTTGTCTTACAGGGATTCTATAAAGGTGGGAAATTTGTATTCAGCTTTAAGGTAAGCAATCTGTCTGCTTGCTATTTAAGACATCTAATAGGTCAAATACTATATATCTAACTTTTCTGATGCACAAAATAACAAGGATAATACCGTTCATTAGATTTCAGCCATCATTGTGTGATTTGGGTAGCAACATATGGATGAATGGTGTCAGCATAAAAACAATTTAATTCAGGGCAGAGGTTGGGAATTATAGGTTGCCATAAATCAAATGTGTTTGGGTGCTTCATTGTTTTCTACTTAGAGCTGAGCTGGGTTTAGCTTCTGAAGTGGGGAAAATCTCTTACATTTTTGAGACTCATATCAGTAGATTGATTACTTAATGAGCAATTATGTAGAATCCCAAGTATGCTTGGAACTATGATAAAGATGATGAAGGGGAGTTGACAAAGTTTGCCCTAGATATTTTGCCTGTTAAAGGGTGGTAATAAATAAATCAGTTGCTGAGAATGAAACATTTTGAAAAGAGTACTAATAAATAGTCTTGAATTATTGCTGAAGAAAGCAACTGTTAATGGTTACTGTCTAAGGCACATTGGATCAGCTTCTGTGTCTGGATTTTCAGAAAGTTGAAATGATCTGTGTTTCACAATTAATTGTAAGTTAATTGCATTTGAAAAAGTGGACATTGTGTTTGAATATATTATATTTATGACTCATGGATTATTTGATAGTCATTTGCTATACTTAAAATATTGTGTCCCCAAAATTGTCTGTTGGGCACATGTGGCAGTCAGTGACAACCTTCTATGTGATTTCTGCATAAATCATGAGATTAGAAATCAGATTCATTATTATAATTTTTGTTTCTTAAAATAATACCTGAAGAAATTGCTTCCATGATGTATTAAATGTCTGAAATATAGGCTGGCTTACTAGCCAGCTATCCCATAGTCTTCCAATAATTTGGTTGTGTATATGTTCAGCATATACTTCATAGGTGTATATTGACATCCCATTAGCTTCAATTTTCATTTAAAGAAAATACAGTAATGAATATTAATAGATATCTGAATACGTAGATTGCTTAAAGTACAGGACAGCCAAAAATTGCTTGGATTTGAATTGCTTTTATATATTAGAGGAACTTTTGCCAGTCCTTCTCATAAAAATGCTTAGTGTAAACTATGTATACTTCCCTTTGTGTCAAAAGTAAGTCTATGAAAATCTTACAACAATTGGGTTAAAATAATGCTAATACAGAAAACTTCAAGTGTGTAGGTTTTTAGAAAGCCTGTGTCTTTAGTTGGAAATTAAGGAAGCAGGAAACTTCATGCTGTAGCAATGTCTGCCATTTCTGTCTTTGGCAATTCTTACCTTTACTAAAAAAATTATTCAGTGAGTCAGAACTATCACTAGAAATTAGGAAATTTTATGGCTGTTTGTCAGAAGAGAAAAGAAAGGGTCTAATGTCCACATTTCTGGTGAGAATTCCAGGGAGAATTAGTCTTTCCTTCCTGGGGTGACAAAAATGAAATTGTAAGGATCTGTTTCCCCAGGAAAGCAAAACTCTTGTCTCCATTAACATTAATCAAAATAACTTTTACTGAGAGAGAGATTGGATGCAGAAAAGTCAGGCGAAATGTGAAGGTCCTGCACAAAGTGCAAAGCAATTCTTTTGTTTTTCCCCCAACCCCAATCCCTGCTATAGTAGTCCACCAGCAGCCAATATGATGCCGCAGAGATGTTATGAGAACACTGAAGTGCTGGGTAGATAACAGATCACTCTTATGGCATGGCGACCTTGGAACCAGGCTTGAACCAGCTGAGAAAGGAGTCTGCTTCTTCTCTGAAGACAGTCCCCGTCCCTAATTCCCTAACAGTGCCAGAAGCCTTTCTCCACCGTAACAGAATGGCAGGACACCTGCATAGTGGACCTGACAGAAATTTTAAAACAGTTCTAAATAAAGTGATTAGAGGGAAGGTACTCTTCTGGGAAGTAACTTGGAAAGTTTTCAGAAATACCCACTACTTTCAATTCAGTGAAAGTATTTAAGATTCCTGTCTTTGTCTCTTAAGTGTTCATGAAAAAATGCTACTGTCTTTGAAACAATTGCATTTTTATTGCATCCTTGCAAATTTTCAGAGTAGTAGGTATGGTTCATTATTTTACTCTGGTTATCATTTGGATCTTTGTCAGTGTTCATACTCATAAAGATTTGGAGCTCATAATTCCAGCAGCTTAATTATAGCAACTGTTTTCATATTGCTTTACAATCAAGTTCTTAAAACAAAACTGCGTAATTAAAACAGTCATATACAGTCATGGCTGAAATTGTTGGCACCCCAGAAACTTTTCCAGAAAATCAAGTATTTCTCACAGAAAAGTATTGCAGGAACACATGTTTTGCTATACACAGGTTTATTCTCTTTGTGTGTATTGGAACACAACAAAAAAGGGAGGGAAAAAAGCAAATTGGACATAATGTCAAACAAAACTCCAAAAATGGGCTGGACAAAATTATTGGCACCCTTTCAAAATTGTGGATAAACAAGATTGTTTCAAGCATGTGATGCTCCTTTAAACTCACCTGGGGCAAGTAACAGGTGTGGGCAATATAAAAATCACACCTGAAAGCAGATAAAAAGGAGAGAAGTTCACTTAGTCTTTGCATTGTGTGTCTGTGTGTGCCACACTAAGCATGGACAACAGAAAGAGGAGAAGAGAACTGTGTGAGGACTTGAGAACCAAAATTGTGCACAAATATCAACAATCTCAAGGTTACAAGTCCATCTCCAGAGATCTAGATTTGCCTTTGTCCACAGTGCACAACATTATCAAGAAGTTTGCAACCCATGGCACTGTTGCTAATCTCCCTGGTCGTGGATGGAAGAGAAAAATTGATGAAAGGTTGCAACGCAGGACAGTCCAGATGGTGGATAAGCAGCCCCAAACAAGTTCCAAAGGAATGCAAGCTGTCCTGCAGGCTTAGGGAGCATCAGTGTCGGCGCGAACTATCCATCGACATTTAAATCAAATGAAACGCTATGGCAGGAGACCCAGGAGGACCCCACTGCTGACACAGAGACATAAAAAAGCAAGATTACAGTTTGCCAAAATGTACTTGAGTAAGCCAAAATCCTTCTGGGAAAACGTCTTGTGGACAGATGAGACCAAGATAGAGCTTTTTGGTAAAGCACATCATTCTACTGTTTACCGAAAACGAAATGAGGCCTACAAAGAAAAGAACACAGTACCTACAGTGAAATATGGTGGAGGTTCAATGATGTTTTGGGGTTGTTTTGCTGCCTCTGGCACTGGGTGCCTTGAATGTGTGCAAGGCATCATGAAATCTGAGGATTACCAAAGGATTTTGGGTCGCACTGTAGAGCTCAGTGTCAGAAAGCTGGGTTTGCGTCCAAGATCTTGGGTCTTCCAGCAGGACAATGACCCCAAACATATGTCAAAAAGCACCCAGAAATGGATGGCAAGAAAGCGCTGGAGAGTTCTGAAGTGGCCAGCAAGGAGTCCAGATCTGAATCCCATTGAATACCTGTGGAGAGATCTTAAAATTGCTGTTGGGAAAAGGCGCCCTTCCAATAAGAGAGACCTGGAGCAGTTTGCAAAGGAAGAGTGGTCCAAAATTCCGGGTGAGAGGTGTAAGAAGCTTATTGATGGTTATAGGAAGCGTCTGATTTCAATTATTTTTTCCAAAGGGTGTGCAACCAAATATTAAGTTAAGGGTGCCAATAATTTTGTCCAGCCCATTTTTGGAGTTTTGTTTGACATTATGTCCAATTTGCTTTTTTTCCTCCCTTTTTTGTTGTGTTCCAATACACACAAAGGGAATAAACCTGTGTATAGCAAAACATGTGTTCCTGCAATACTTTTCTGTGAGAAATACTTGATTTTCTGGAAAAATTTCTGGGGTGCCAACAATTTCGGCCATGACTGTAAACAAATGCTTCACACTGAAATCTTGATTGAATAGTGGATATCAATTATCTGGACACATTGCATTGTATACGTTGTCAGAGAAGCCAGGATTCCTCTCTGGTTTCTCCATTCTAGTTTGGGGCACTGGATAACTCAAAGTATAATTTACCTTCTGTACCATTCAAATATGGCAAAACCCAAACCTACTGGCAGAAAATTAGTGAAGAATGGGAAAGTCATAGATCGTTGTGTACATGGCCCAAATTTTTGGCAGCAATCTTGAATGGACGGTATCTAACATGAAAAAAACCTGACAGAATGTTTTTCTCTTTTGTGTTTTGCTTCCAGGTCGGGCAAGGTTACCCGCATGATCCCCCCAAAGTCAAGTGTGAGACTATGGTGTATCACCCAAATATAGATTTAGAAGGCAATGTTTGCCTAAATATTCTCAGGTACAAAACATGTTCTGCTGTTCTTATATATTCTCTTTTCATTCCTATGTATTTTCTTGTTTGGAGGATTAGAGGAAGTTTTAAGAACAAATGTTGGGGAAATATCAAACAAGTTACAAAATGTTTTTCATTTTGAACTGAGCATAATGCTTTTTGAGGCAACAAGTATTCACTGAGTGCTCAACTACATACTGAATAAAGGATGATTCACAGATCATAGGAAAAAGGGGCAGGCAAACCTTTGTCTGGGAACTCTGTCGCCCCCAGAGTTGCCTTTGACCATTATTGCTGAACATTGGTGGCACATTTTTTTCACTATCTTAAGGCAAACACACAAAATTTACTGCAAGCTTTACAATTTATCACAATTTAATCAACTAACAGTCCCTCCAAACTAAAAACAAAATTAGCACCTCTCACTTTGAAGCACTGCCAATTCATTGTGGCCCTTGGTTTTCACATAAAATGTTAGGTGTGATCTCCAGATTTCAACAGTTATTGACTGCTGATTACATGAAGTGTTAATACCACTTTATGATACTTTGGTAAGACCACACTTGGAATACTGCATCCGGTTTTGGTCACCATGATGTAAAAAAGATGTTGAGACTCTAGAACAGGGCTGTCCAACTCGCAATGTCATGTGACATGTTGCGACGTATCTTGATTTTTCCCCCAATCCCGGCAGTGGGGTTGGCATGACACATCCGGCCTATGGGCTGGCAGTTTGACACGCCTGCTCTAGAAAGAGTGCACAGAAGAGCAACGAAGATGATTAGGGGACTGGAGGCTAAAACATAAAGAACGGTTGCTGGAATTGGGTATGTCTAGTTTAATGAAAAGAAGGACTAAAGGTGACATGATAGTAATCTTCCAGTATCTCAGGGGTTGCCACAAAGGAGGGAGCCAAGCTGACTCCAAAGCACCTGAAGGCAGGACAAGAAACAATGGATGGAAACTAACCAAAGAGAGAAGCAACCCAGACCTAGGGAGAAATTTCCTGACAGAACAATTAATCAATGGAACAACTTGCCTCCAGAAGTTGTGAATGCTCCAACACTGCAAATTTTAAGGAAGAGATTGGACAACCATTTGTTTGAAATGGTATAAGGTTTCCTGCCTGAGCAGGGGGTTGGACTAGAAGACTTCCAACTCTGTTATTCTGACTTCTGTGCTAAGCTATGTTGGTTGTGTTCAGGCAAAACTACACATTCAATTACAACTTTTGTGTTTATGAATCTAGCTACACTAAGGAGTGTGGAAGAGAGCTTGCAACAATCATGCCAAACCCAATGCCCTCAGGATGTGCTCAGCTGCAGCCAGCATGGATTAGGGAAGGCAATCTTCCTAGTGGGTGTATTTCTGAGCACTGCTGTTACTGTTTTTTTTTAAGTATTTGTAATGTTGAACATATTTCTGTTTTTAAAAATCCTCTTATGCCATCATAATTAAAAGTGTGAGTAGAAATAAAAACCTGAAAGAGGACTGTCAAAAATTTTACTCTTGGGATATTGTCAGTATTTAATTATATGAAAATGTAATTAAAAGTGTCTTATGTTTTAAAGGATTTGGAATATTAAACATATTTCAATTTGGATCCTCATAAAATTTTATTTTAACAATGTGAATTTAAATAAATATTTTGTTATTTTTGGGTAAACTTTCCTGAGTCTGTGTTAATTTTTTTCATTATTTTTCTGGCCCACAGAGAGGACTGGAAGCCTGTACTAACAATAAACTCTATAATTTATGGCCTGCAGTATCTCTTCTTGGTAAGTATATGTGGAAAGGAGGTCTGAAACAGTGGCATTAAGGCTAGAGCACTATTCTCCTGCTCAGTCTGGGCAGGAAGATTGAAAGATTGGGGGACAAATGATACAGTAAGATTTTTGCAGCAAAGACACAATTGAGATGAGAGCTATAATTGATGTTTTCATTAAAAGTAATAGTGTTTCCTTTGTTGTAGTCGAAGTGACAAGTGTCATCTTAATATACATTATATATAAATTTTCTTTCACTTTCCATAATAAAACCAACTAAATAATGTGAGGTGTAGTTTTAATAATTTGTGTATTGGAACAGCTCTTTTTTCTAATAAGTATATTGTGGGTGGAGAGATAAGAACATGTGATTATGTCTCTTTAAACTACCAAAAAGATAAAAATACACACCTTCCACATATTTTAAATATAACACCGTCAACTTCAATAATTAATTTAATGGTAAGAGTTGGTCAGAATTTTAGTCCAAAGCATTAGAAATATACAAAATAGCCTTTCCTGATAAAAGTAGGATTGTTACTACCTCTACTGTGGTGGCGAACCTATGACACGGGTGCCACAGGTGGCATGCAGAGCCCTCTCTGTGGGCACGTGTGCCGTCGCCCCAGTCCTAGGCCTTCAGCTGGGTTTTATAAAACCTTTTCGCTTTAGGTCTCCGCAGAGTGCAAAAAAAGAAAAAAGGTTCAATCAATCAATTTCAACTTCTCACCGGAAAAAAAAGTTCTCGCAAATTTGGAATTGATTGATTGAACTTTTTAGTCCCACCCAGTCTGCCATTACCACTGCAGCCACACCCACCCAATGGGCCACGCCCCCCTGGTACCCAACGATACGTAAGTGGGTTTTGGGTTGCAGTTTGGCCACTCGGTCTCTAAAAGGTTCGCCATCACTGCTATAGGGTGTGGCTAATATGAGAACATTTGCATTTAAGTAGAGTGCTTTAAATCAAATTTTTAGCTTTCTAATATTGTTTTTCCTGAAGAAATCTGACTACTCACAATTAAAAGCATTTGTTTCCAACCAGATGGAACTTTTCTATAATATCCAAAAGTGTGATCTCAAAACTCTTTTTGTCTTGTCCCTCCTGTTTTGCAGTATAGTGTCTTAGCATGATCCTGTTAACTCTGTTCGGTGAATATTACATCAGTGCATTTATTTTTATGGAGTAAATTGGAAATTAAAAAATATTCAGCATGCTGTATTTCTAAGATGGCATCATAAATTTGACAATTCAGAATGTTCCACTTATTGAAATTTTTATTTATTAAACACAACATTAATTCTATATGAAATGAAGTAAATATCCATGTGATCGTGTGATATCCTTGAAGTTGTGTGGTGAATGTTACATCGGTGGTATGGTGGGGCCACACTCCAAAAATTTAGTAGGGTAGAGGCAAAATATGAATATTTCTCTTAGGTTCGATTTAAATTGCTAGATCAAATATAATTTATGTTTTTCTAGTTTTGTCATTTCAATTTGAGAAATAAAAATTGGAACATTTAGAACAGATTTAGATTTAAATCCCTTTGGCCTAAATATTTATGACTTAGATAAAAAGGGCACCCTGTAACATTGTATAAAGAATGTATTAATAACATTGTCCTTTTTCATCTACAAAAATAAGTTTTAATCATTTTAAAGAAGATGGATGAATTGGGTATTGATATTTTTGATATTTATAGAGCATTGAAGTACAATAAATCAGGTTATAAAATGGCGTGTAGATTTTTTTTAAAAAAAATACACATGTATTTTTATATGTATTAAATAGAATTTTTGACAACCTGACTTGCGCAAATTATATGAAGCAGTACAAATTATATAAAGCAGTACATTAACAGAGGGATAGAATCAAGATCAAGTGAAGTACTAATACCACTTTACAATGCTTTGGTAAGGCCACACCTGGAATACTGCATCCAGTTTTGGTCACCACGATGTAAAAAAGATGTCGAGATTCTAGAAAGGGTACAGAGAAGAGCAACAAAGGTGATTGGGGGACTGGAGGCTAAAACATATAGGGAACGGTTGCTGGAATTGGGTATGTCTAGTTCAACGAAGAGAAGGGTGAGGGGTGACATGATAGCAGTGTTCCAATATCTCAGGGGCTGCTACAAAGAAGAGGGAGTCAAGCTATTCTCCAAAGCACCTGAAGGCAGGACAAGAAGCAAAGGATGGAAACTAACCAGAGAAGCAACCTAGAACTAAGGAGAAACTTCCTGACAGTTAGAACAATTAACCAGTGGAACCACCTGCCTCCAGAAGTGGTGAATGCTCCAACACTGGAGGTTTTTAAGAAGAGACTGGACAGCCATTTGTCTGAAATGGTATAGGGTTTCCTGCCTGAGGAGGGGGTTGGACTAGATGACCTCCAAGGTCCCTTCCAACTACTACTACTACTTATTATTATTATTATTATTATTATTATTATTATTATTATTATTATTATTATTATTATTATTAAAATTCCTCTGGGCTTTTTACTTTCTAGCCTATTGGTAAAAAAAGATCATTTCCCAAAAAGCAGTTCCATTTCATAACAATAGTAACTTCCATATATTTACAGTTTGGAGTTGATTGGTGTAATGATATAGAAGGATGACCTTGGGAGATCGGGTGAAGTGAAGCTACCTAGGGAATGACCCGAAATGAGAAAGCATAAGACACAGCTGCCTATGGAAGGTGGAGTAAGAGGCTTGGGAGGGATCCTCCCTAAATTATCAGGCTGTAAAAGTAACTTTGAGAAAATTATACTTTTGAAACTTGTATTATTTTACTGTAGTTTTATAATAAAGTAGAATTAGCTTATCTGATACTTCCTGTCTGGTTTATCCAGTAAGGCTGCAATTCTCAATATACAATTCAGTTTTATAGCCCAATAATTTAGGAAGGGTCTGTTCTTTTGGAGTGGTTTATGCTAGTTGGCAAACACAGGGCAAAATTATACTGAGTGAAGAGTGACTTTTTAAGAGATAGTAAGATGCTGTTGCTTACTCTTGCAGCCTGATTAAAATGGATTCCTTGTACGTGAAAATCTTTAAACTGCTACAAAACTCTGGCATTTAATGGTGTTCTCTTCCCTCTCTAGGAGCCAAACCCCGAAGACCCCTTGAACAAAGAGGCTGCTGAAGTACTCCAGAACAACAGACGCCTGTTTGAGCAGAACGTCCAGCGCTCGATGCGGGGTGGCTACATTGGTTCCACCTACTTTGAGCGCTGCCTCAAATAGAACTGACTGGCTCCGGGCACAAACTTGCTCCCCCTTCCCCCCATCTCCTTCTAGCTCTTCTAAGGGACTCAGCCAACACCGCTGCCTTCAAGGGGGCACAGGAGTCAGAAATGGCAGGCGACCCCCTCCATCTTCTTTTTCTCCCTTCCTTTTCCCCTCCATCTGCTCACCTACTGCCCCTGCCAGCCTGGAGCTTCAGCAACCACTGTCTCACCAGATCCTTGTACCTCCCTCACTGCTCGCTCTCTCTGCTGCTGTGGGGTGAGGGCTGAGGTTACTGCTGCTTCTTTGTCTCACTCCTTGTGTTGGGGTAGCCACCTATTCCTGACTGTGTGGGACCCCATCCGTCTTTCTGGGAACTGTGGTTTTGCTGCTAAGAACAGAAGGCTCCCTATGTGCTCTGGCATTCCTGCAGTGCAGTGTTATTCAGCTGCGAGATCAGCAGGCCACTTGCCTCTCTTTTCCTCTCCTGCTGGGCACCACAGCTTCTGACCATAACTATTTATTAAAGGGGGAGGCTCTTGAGGACTGGTGGAAGGCTAGAGCAGGGTGCTCAGCTGCCTTCACTCTGCCCCAGGCATTGTGGCTCAAGGGTAGGGGCTGAGCCAGGCCTGGGATATTTCTTCTAGGATCAACTCACTTGGGTATCTGGTTTTTAAGGAAAAGCTAATAAAGCCACCACCATCACCATCAAACCCACCAATGCTAATAGTAGTAATAAAAGTAACAGGGACACTGCTGATCCTATTGTTGTCTACCAGGGCCTGCCCAACAATGAACTCTACTCTGCCTCTCCAGTGACTCCTGCAAGTCCCTGGCCAACATTAAGCCACTGTCATTCTAGTGTGTCGGGTTATTAAAGGGGAATGTTAGCACATTCAATTTGCCCCTTTGCCTTTCATTTTCTGCTTCCTTCTTCCCTGGTTGGTGCAGGGGTGGAGAGGGCAGGGGAAAGTGATGTGTAATGGCTTGTACATTGGTGACGGTGAAGTTTTGTGCCATCCTGAGAAACAGATAGTCTGTGTATATAGCAGGGGTGTCAAATGCTGGCCCACGGGCCGGATGCATCATCCAGAAGCCGCACCCACCCCATTGCCAGCAATGGCAAAACTCTCCCAATATGTTGCGTGACGTTGCAAGTTTGACATGTCTGTATATAGGAAGGAACTGAAGGTGAGTCCTAAAGAGGTGATGTGGACAACATTTTGACAATGTTGATTTTGGCATACTAGTTGGACACATTTCTCCCATTAATAGAAGTACAGTTGCCACAACTGATACAGAATACTCTGCATACCTGGATATCTGAGTGTAGTTGTTAGAACAGAATTAATTTTATGACTGTTCTATGATATAGGATCTAACAAAGATACCAACTTTCCACCATAATAAATTCTGCTTTGCTATAAAATCCCTTTCACAAACTGCCTCTAGAAAATTGCATTTCTCTACCAATTAGTGATACTTCCTATTTATTGTAACCATATGCATCCAGTGTAGCTGTGCTGTAAACTTAACCTGGTCTGGCTCTATGCTACAATTGATAAGTCATACAAATATATATTCAGTGCCTGTATATACAAAGAAGAAGAAAGGTTATAAGAAAATCTACAGAGTTCTATCTGTCCATCCTTACATTTCCCGGTCTCCTGCTGCTTACATTTTGAGAATTGTTCTTTAAAATTGTTAATATGGTAATTAAATTTTCTAGTGAAGAGGTAGTCCTTGACTAACTGTTAAACAGCACTGAAAAAAGTGCCTGACTGCTTTTCACACAACAGTTGCAGCATCCCGTGGTCATATGATCAAAATTCAGACATTTGGCAACTGGTTCATATTTATGATAGTTGCAGTGTCCTGGGATCATATCCCGTTTTGTGGCTTCCTGAGAAGCAAAATCAATAGATTCACTAAACAACCTTGTTACTAGCTTAACAAGTGCAGGGATTTACTTAACCATGGCAAGAAAGGTTCATAAAATGCGGCAACACTCACTTAACGTTTTATTTAACAACAAAGTTTGGGCTCAATTGTAAGTCAAGGACTATGTGCTTTGCTTTAGTAAATGAGCCTTTTCTCAACTTTCCATCCTTTTAATATAGGCACTTATGCTAGTTGTTTCTAAAACAACTGTTCAAATGAGCTCATGTTACCATTTTTTTATGGTGGTACTAGTAGCTGAATGACGTCTACAGACAATCCTGACTGTGTCTATGAGGTTTCTAGGCTTCTGTTCTGAAGATGCAGGCAGTGGATCTGAAAATTTAAAACTATAACCTGTCCTGCATGAACCACTACAACTAATGTAGAGGTGTGGTAATCTGTGAATAGTTAATGATTCAGGATTGCGGAAAGGCACAGACTTTTCTAACCTAAAGCCTATAAAAATAATTTACAGACCGAAACAAGCTTGTCTGTTTAGCCTTGGAGTGTCTCAGTAGCTAATAGGCCATGACCATAATAAAGTGTGCTCAGGATGGTGCTTAATTGCTGGTGGTAAAACAAAAATTGCTACTTTTCTGTCTCTTCCCCACCTTTTCCCTCTCATTTGTTGTTTTTATCACCTTCGTTTGTGATAGTATAAGGCATGTGTCTTAATGGCACACGCTAGGAGCCAAGAGGGCAATAGGAAAGGTCAGCTGTCGTGGCCACCTTGCTTCAAGATTCTCAAGAGGTTCTGTTTAACTCTTACATCATTCTTGGGGCACTTTGTGCTAACAGTCATACAAAACACTGCATTGTCCTCTGTTCATGCTGTCTAATGAGATCACTGCTTATGTGCATCATGAATCTTTGGCTTGAACCAACTGTTATTTAAACATACTGGGTCTCTACATTTATGAATGTGTATGCTTAAGCATAATCCTGGCCTGACTTGAGTGATGCAGTTGAGATTTACCGTAATTTCCCACCATCTCCAGCACACCTGCCAATATAGCTGACGAGTTGTAGTCTAGCATCTTTTTTAAAAAAATGACAGTGACAAGGATGGAACTAGAAATGTTATCTATCCAAACCATATTGCACTGTCACACAGTATATTTTTAGTGCAGTGTTTTTAAGACATGTAATCTTAAAACACAGGTGGTTAAATTACATTCCTTGTCCCAAAATAAAGAACTGTGTGATGCGCTTTTTGGCTATGAACAGACCTGCAATGTAAATGATAAATGTTTCAGTGATCACTTTGTTCTCTGGCCAAGTGAAGGAATGACTGAAAAACAATATTCTTATCTTTTTGCATAGTTAACATAAATTCCGGCCCAAAAGATGAGATGTCATGGACAAATCCATGTAATATTATTGACAGCACCATGAAAGGGGTTTATCACTTTTGAAAAAATTTCAGAGATCTTTTTCAAGTACTAACTATTTTATTTTATTTTATTTTATTTTAATCCCATTTATATCCCGCCCTTCTCCGAAGACTCAGGGCGGCTTACAATCTAAAGCACAGTGTGCTTAGCAATAGCCTTCATTCTATGTATATGCCTGGTTATTAGGGCTTTCGCCCCCCCCAAGCGGCATTATTACAAAGTCAGCTTATTGCCCCCAACAATCTGGGTCCTCATTTTACCTACCTTGGAAGGATGGAACTACATCTAAGCCTGCTTACCTTTTTTTGAACTCAATGTAGGTTAGCTATGGGTTAGGATGCTGAGCTTGTCGATCAGATGGTCGGCAATTTGGCGGGTAGAATCCCGAGTGCCGCGTAACAGAGTGAGCACCTGTTACTCGTCCCAGCTTCTGCCAACCTAGCAGTTCGAAAGCATGTAAAAATGCAAGTAGAAAAATAGGGACACTACGGTGGAAAGGTAACAGTGTTCCATGCCCCTTTGGCATCTAGTCATGCCGGCCACATGACCACAAAGACGTCCTCGGACAAGCGCTGGCTCTTCGGCTTTGAAACAGAGATGAGCACCATTTGGAAATGACTAGCACGCATGTGCGGGGGAACCTTTACCTTTACCTTTATATGGGCAATGGCACATATAAAACAGAACAATTATGGATTTTGATTTTCCTTCAACCATAGAAACTCCAGAAACTTAATTTTAAGCCAATCATTGAACCAATCTATTTCTCAAGGTGGCAATTGTGAAAAAAATTAATTTTTAAAGAAAGGTTATAATACTGAAATTACTATTTTATGGCCCAGTCATATTAAGTCATACCAATTAGTCATACTAAGATATCAATGCAATTGCATATTAGCCTGTCAAAAAAGGATGTAGATGATTCAGTTTAAAAAAAAATCAAATTAAGCTTGCTAATTTGGGATTTTATTGTCATTGCTGCTATTAAAACTGAGTGGCAGCTTCATTTAAATTCCTATATACACATTCACTGCTATGCTTGCATTTTCAAATCCCATTCCTCTCAAAAGTCGGGATCCACATACTATGATCTGTCAGTTTACACAAGCTCTTACTGAACTTATATATGCTCATCGTAAATAGCAATGGAACAAATACCAAGAATTCTACATTCTCTTTCAGAAAGCGGTTCACTGATAGTAGTATCGATTTATTATTTTTGTGGAAATGCCTTCAAGTCAGTCTTGACTCTTCGCAGCAGCCTGGAGAAGTCCTTGCAGATCTCATGGCAGGATTAGAGAGGCTGGCCAAATGCCATCTAGATGAGTTTGCGATTAATCAGGACTAGAACTCATAGTCTCCCTGTTTCTAGCCTTATGTCTTAACCACTACACCAAAAACTGGCTAATATACAACTTTTCTAGCATGAATGCTGTCCTTGATAACTCATCATCCATTGGGGAGGAGAGACTACTAAGAATGATGATGATTAAAAGAAGCATTTCCTCTCCACCCTATTGTTTTTTATTTTGTTTTGGTTTTGAACACGGCTCACTTTCGCCTCTGATGGACAGTTTGGAATGTCCACCAATGGAAACTAGGGGGAGTGGGTGGGAAGGGAAGAGTCTCTCTGCACTTTTGTTAGATCTCTAACACAGTTGTCACCTAAAATTTCCCGGAAGTACCAAGAGGGGCAGACAAGACTTTCATCTCCTACCGTTTCTTTCCCCTCTCTGTATCTAATTTCCGGTTACGGCCCGCCTCCTATTCTCTGAGCAAATCAGGGAGGCCTTCGGGTTTCTCCACCCGCGTGACCATGACGCCAAAATGCCACTCCCGTGACGTCAGTGGGCTGAGGCGGAAGAAGAGCGTAGAGGAAATATCGAGGTGAAGCGACGCAGTTAGGTGGCTGCTCGGTAAATTGTTGGCGGTCGGGGGGTCGGAACGTTTTATATTGCTTGTCCCTTTTTGCCCTGCTATAAAGTAGGCTCATCTAGTCTGTCCTTCGGATTATCACTCCTATCATCTCCACTGATGGATGGGGGGGGGGAGCACATCTGGAGTGGTGGCAAGTTCTGGAAGAGTACTGTAAAGGTTTCCATTTGTCTGTATTTGATTGGAATGATGTATTGAATGTGTATGCTAACATTTGGGTAAGGAAGGATGTTTTTTTCAATACTCTAATTTGCTATAATTATTATATTTATATTTCATTCAGACCCTACCATCTCTGAAAAATAAATCCACAGTCTGTTAAGGTAAAGTAACATAGCTGAATTTTTGTACTCAAAAGCTTCTTAACCAAAGCGGCTTCATTGTGACTTGTTTAAACTTGTTTGGTCCAAGGAGAAATTGATTTTATTTTATTTGGTTTGATTCTCTTTTTAATTCTTTGCTTTATCTATGGTGGATTAGCTGATGCTTATCCTACTGATGTGTAAATGATGGTACCATCAGTTAAACCAAACTTTAAATATCAGGCAGACCATTGTTTCAAATCATTTCATTTTAAGTTATTTAACATAGTGCAAATTTAATTTCTTTAATCTGTCCTTATAAATAAAAAGGGTTAAATGGGAAACAGTTTTTTGTTAGACAGTTTCTGAGGATGATTGAAAGATTTGAGGATTTCCAGACTGTATGGTTGGCAAGTCACAATCTTTAGTAACTATCAATACTATGACAAGACTGCTTGTCATTGTATCCACATTATTCCGGTGGATATTCTGTATGACAAAGATGTAACCAGCTGAAAGTTGCTTAACAACTCTCTCATTAATAGGTGAACTCTAGCTCGCCTATTGACCACCGATGCTGGGAGATACTTCAGCAATATTAGAACACCTGAGGTTTCCTGTCATGAGGGTTCTATCTCTCTTAACCCCAAACCTTTACATAGATAACTGTAGATTACATAAATATATTTCTATAAGAAGGAAATGTAACATATTTTTGATAAGTGCATATATTTACATTATTTAGCTCAGCCATTGAGCCCCTTAATCACTATCTAATGCTATCCAATTTATGACAGGCAGGTTCTAAGTATTTCCAAGATTGTGACTCCTGATTTTTAGAACTCAATGAGAGTAATTAAAAATACAAGTCCATTTGTATTGTTCCATCCTTTCATTAGAATGCCTCTGTTCTAGGCTTAAGTCTAATACATACAGAGGCCATTAATTTTGGAAAAGTAGAAAAGTGTGACAAAGGGTAGAATAAAGAGATCTGGTTATATGAGAACCATCAGTGATAATAAAGTTTAGTTTTAGTACTAAAGTTTCATCTTAATATTAATCGTGTCCCTTATATAAAGACTAACCAAAAATTACTTATATAGAGATATGATCAGATCCTGAAGTTGAAACTCAAATACTTTGGCCACCTAATGAGAAGGAAGGACTCACTGGAGAAGAGCCTAATGCTGGGAAATATTGAGGGCAAGAGAAAAAGGGGACGACAGAGAATGAGGTGGCTGGATGGAGTCACTGAAGCAGTAGACATGAGCTTAAATGGACTCCAGAAGATGATAGAGGACAGAAAGAAAGGCCTGGAGGAATGTTGTCCATGGGGTCGCGATGGGTCAGACATGACTTCGCACTAACAACAAGAGATAGGATAGATTATAGGTAGTTTGGTCCTTGCCCAATCTTAATATAGATGAATGGATTTTACCACCAAGAATACCCATCTAACATGTTCATATCTCTGGAGGATGTCTGGATTGAGAAAAGATGTCTGAAACACCAAGTGTTGTTTTGTTTCTTAAAGAAGGATTGCATTTTTATTTTTTGCTTGTAAATTAGATTTTTCTCTGCCCTATTTTTTATTTCTCTGACATAACTATCAGTAATTATACCACATATCCAAATTGTGTGTTGGAGATGGTATTGATGTGGCTTAATGACCCATTGTCACAGAGGGATCTACCTTCAGAAGTGTAGGTTCTCTGAATAAGAGTGCATTTCAAAATATTTGATAACTGGATAAGGCTGGTTAAGTTAGCCAGAAACTCAAACTGGAACTGTCTTGTTATTCTTCTGTCTATTTTCACACAATATAAATGATTTCTCTTAATTTGGATCATTTTTATTTGCTCAGCTTATACAGTTCTACTGTATTCACCAAGCAGCAAACTACAGAGAAGAAGATAATGGCTTATGAATAGTAAATCACATACTGAAGAGTGTATAATATTGAGCAGTGGTTCTCATCCTGTGGACTGTGGACCCCTGGGAGAGCACAGAGGGTCCGTGAAGGCTTGAAGAAATGTTATGATTTAAATCTTGAGTTAAGTCTTAGGGACTGATGGCAGGCATGTCAAACTGCCAGCTCATGGGCCGGATGCATCACACCAAAACTGTACCCACCCCATTGCCGGCAATGGGGAAAAAGTCATGATACGTCTTGCGATATCATGTGACGTCGCGAGTTTGACATACCTTACTATGGCCATGGTCCATGGCCACAAAAGGTATTTAAAGGGGATCTGTGGTGAAAAGATTGAGAGCCACTGAGGTAGAGCAATATAATAAAATACAATTTAACATAATTCATACAATATAAAATACAATGCAATACAGTACAACACAAGGTTTTGAAGGGTGAACAGAGGCTTTTTTTTGTAGTTCTGTTGAGTTTTTGATACATAGGGCAATAAGAAAAGTTTATATAAAAACTGCAACAAAAACCTCTGTTTGGCCTAAGCTTGTTGCGAAATGATAGAACTAACACACACACACACACACAGAATTGTTTGTGTCCCAGAACAGTGAATGTTGGCCAACGGGCTGCAAAATAGGCTGGCCTGTGCACGCACGTGTGTGCATGTGCTCCTACTCGCGCCAGCACCGATGCCGCTGTGCAAATGGGGCGCTGTGTGATGAAAACAGGGTGCTGCGTGGTGAAAATGGGACAGTGCTAGTCTCACGTGAGTGCCCCGTTTGCGTCGCACATGCTCACGGCCCTGTTTGTGTGTGTGCATGTGTATGCGTAAAATGTTTCCCTCTCCCTTTCCCTCTGGTCCGCCAACAGAGAAAGGTTGGAGATCTCTGTTCTAGTTTGTTCTCATTCTGAAATGCAGTGTATTTATCATGAAACTCTAATTGTAATTTTAGTAATCTGATTGGGGGGGGGGTTTCTTTGGTTGATGACTATATATTTTAATAAATTAGAGTTTCTTGATGTATTGATACGAAGATACTTTGTTCCTATGTGTTTTATATTTCCGCATATTCCTTTTTCTCAAGACTTGTAGGCTGACTCGTTTTCTGTCAGGATGGATCTACTGTTTGGGCGCCGGAAGACCCCAGAGGAGATGCTACGGCAAAATCAGCGGGCTCTGAACCGTGCCATGCGAGAATTAGACCGTGAGCGGCAGAAGCTGGAGACCCAGGAGAAAAAGATAATTGCTGATATCAAGAAAATGGCTAAGCAAGGACAGATGGTGAGTTGGGAAAGAAAGGACAAATATGGTTTTTGAAAGTCACCAGAAGAAAATCTATGTCTGCTTTCTAACCTGGTTCTTCCATCTCAGGATGCTGTGAAAATAATGGCTAAAGATCTGGTGCGAACAAGGCGCTATGTCAAGAAATTCATCATGATGCGGGCTAACATCCAGGCAGTGTCCCTTAAGATACAGACACTCAAATCGAACAACTCCATGGCTCAGGCAATGAAAGGTGTCACCAAAGCCATGGCTACCATGAACAGACAGGTGGGTAAGCTGCATACTAGTTCAGCTGCAGAAACTCTCTTAAACTGCTCCTTTTGAACCTATACCATACTCACTGACCAAGCATCTGATTGCATTCAGAAGGTTCCACTTTAAATCAATCTGCCTAAAATTCTAGAGAACCAATGAGATTAGGCATCTGGAACTAGAAATCCAAATAATTTGACTTAACAAAAGGCAGCTTTCTAAAAGCTATTTTGTGTTAGAATAGAGTAACAGAGTTGAAAGGGATCTTGGAGGTCATCTAGTCCAACCCCCTGTTCAGGCAGGAAACCCTATACCATTTCAAAAGGCTGTCCAGTCTCTTCTTAAAAACTTCCAGTGTTGGAGCATTCACAATTTCTGGAGGCAGGTTATTCCACTGATTAATTGTTCTGTCAGGGAATTTCTCCTTAGTTCTTGGTTGCTTTTCTCCTTGATTAGCTTCCATCCGTTGCTTCTTGTCCTGCCTTCAGGTGCTTTGGAGAATAGCTTGACTCCCTTTTCTTTGTGGCAACCCCTGAGATATTGGAACATTGCTATTTCTTTTAATAATACGTGTGGGTTGTTAGATATTACATGTAGTCTTTGTTTAGCAACCGCTTCATTTTAGTGACCATTTGCAGACTGATGAAGAAATAATTTTGAGTCCTCTCATTTACTATCTTTGCAGGTCTATAAAGCAAAGGAATGTGAAAATGAGGTCATAAGTACAGTGGTGGTTTTATTAGTGTTCACTTCATGTAACCACTGAGTTGTTGATTCCAGTTGTGGTTGCTAAATGAGGATTACCTGTAGAATCTGTTTTGTTTGTTTTTCAGAAAGGGAATGAAATTGGAATTGCTTAATGCAGGGGTGTCAAACTGCCGGCCCGTGGGCCAGACGTGTCACACGGAAGTCGCACCCACCCCATTGCCAGCAATGGCAAAACAGTCCCAATACGTCATGTAACATCACATGATGTCACGTGACGTTGCAAGTTTGACATGTCTGGCTTAATGGGAAGAACTAGACAATGGAGACTAGGCAGAAAATGTAGCACAGAAGCATTTTAAATTGACAAATTCAGAAAATGTGCCACTTAAGGTATCATAACAAGTTTACAGATACTTTTTTCACCTTATTGTTGAATTGTTTTTCCAGCAGGATTCTCCGGACTGGATACAATCTGTCCTGAATTATTTTCACTGTCACTTGATCAATTAATACTTTTGTTAAAAAATAAACATTCAACCTCTTAGTAACAGTAATCTGCTGCTCTAGTGATGTTACTCCATTCACTGTTTGCTCATTCCTAATCAACTCCAGGATAGTTTTGTGTAATTCAGTCTACAGGCAGCTGACCTTGAAGAGCATCTGGAAGCTTTATTTGGTGCAGAATGCAGCTGTGTGGACTGTGATGTCGATATCTCGGATGGGTCATGGAACAGAGTGTAATCTGCTGCTGGGTGCAATTCAGGGTGCCGTTTTTGACCTTTAAATGCCTACATGGCACAGGATCAGGTTATTTAAGGGATTGTCTCAATCTCATCTGTCCATCCCATCAGGTCCAACAGAAATGGTATGCTCTGGGTCTCATCTGCTATTGAGTTCAATCTGACAGGACCCAGGACAAATGCCTTTTTTGCTTCAGCTTTTGCTCTTTGTAACATCACTTCCCATGAGGTGAGATAAGCCCCATCTCTGTTAATCTTCCAGGAAGCTTTGAAAAGGTGGTTCTTTCATCAATCCTGAGGTTCTATGGTGAGCCTGTACAATGGTGAATGAGGCCAAATGATGGTTGTCCTCCTGCTGTCTTGGAGGTCTTTTATAGTTTTGTTTTATCTTTGTTATTTATGTCTGTTTTTTAAATTTCAGGTGTGGTTTTAACTTTTTTGCTTGTAAGCCTCCTACATTCACTTTTTGTGAGATTGGCAATGATATAAATTTGCTAAATAAATAAAATATTCCCTTCCATTCCTTTCCAAAAGGTGAAAAGCAAGTGATGGTTTATTTCCTTTTCTGAGATTTTGTAACAGTGTCACTTCTTGCCTTCTTTTAGCTCAAGTTGCCTCAGATTCAGAAGATCATGATGGAGTTTGAAAAACAGTCAGAGATCATGGAAATGAAGGAAGAGATGATGAATGATGCTATTGATGATGCAATGGGAGATGAAGAGGATGAGGAGGAAAGGTAATTAGCCTTGGAAAGCTCATAAAGTTGCATATTGAAGAGAAAGTTTGGCAGCTAAGAGGTGGCAAGTGATAGCTTTTTGACCTTCAAATCCCTCCCTGAAATCCAGATCTGTGGACAGTAAAGCCAAGCCTGTTAATTCAACCTGAAGTTGAGAAAAGAATTGAGATTGAGTTAAGGGAAGTGATGGATTAGCCATGCAAAGAAGTGCACTTCATGTTCTTGCTTTCCATTCACAGTGATGCTGTTGTCTCCCAGGTGTTGGATGAGCTAGGTCTGACACTGACCGATGAACTGTCAAGTAAGTATTTGCATGAAATGAAAATTAGGAAAGAAGTACAGCAAGGGAAGAGACACTTGATCCACTTTGTGATTCACAGATACCAACCTATTTGAATTGAATGACTGAATAAATAAGAAAGAGACCAAAGCTTACATAATTCTTGTAAATCCCAGATGGATAAAAATCATTATTTATGTCCAACTGACTGTGGCTGGCTCACAATATATTATCATAAAATCCAATAGACCTAAAACAAGATGGGATGTGGTCACTCTATACAGACAAACAAAAATAACAGAAAAACATTCAACAGTTAATAGTGTTCCAATACATCTTTAAAAACAGGTATTTCAACAAAGATTAAAAATACATTGTGAGTGGTAATGAGGCCAGTAAGACTGGGGCTCTTAAACTTTGTGCACTGTAACTGCCTAATCACCATAATAGTACAACTTCAGAAATTTACCCTAAGTAATGCAATTTTAACTGAAGTTAAATAGAAACCCTTGAGGAATGCAGTGGTCCCCTTTGAAATGAATGTCATTTCTTAATTGTGAAATTAATTGTAGAAAATGTGGTCCTGATTGCTTTACTAAAAAAACCCTGAACAAAATAGGTTGGTATCTGTATAGAAAGAATACACTGAAAGTATGTAGAGAGAGATTTATTTTAAAAATTGACTGTCTTCCCTCGCCTCTTCCAATTCAAATGGTGGTGCTATGGGGTTCTGCCTTGGTCCATGCATGCAAAGTCCAGTCCTGTCTTATAGGTTCTGGACTTTCCACCATACTACCTTGGATTAATCAGCTTGTCCAGGCAGAGCAGGAAAATGAGATTTTTGGGTAGTTCTAATATGTGCAAAAAGTAATAAGTAAAACGCATTGTCCCCTGATCTGTTCCGAACAACAAGAAGCAATTCTGCTTGAAGGTGTTCAAGGTTTATTTTGGTCTGTTTGGGAGGTGAGACAAGGCATGACTGAGAGAGAACCTCCTGGTTCAGGAAAGGGTACACTTGGTGTGTTAAATAAATTTTTACAAAGGCTGCCAGCTGCTCCTTGAATTGGAGATATGAATCTAAGAGAATGTCCTGATTTCTGACGTGTTCTGTTTGAGGTACTGCAACCCCATCCAGAACCAAAGCTGGAAAAACATTGGATCCAGGAAGCCCTAAAGTCCAAAGCTCCTAGTCTTGCTAGGAGCTGAAGCCTGTTCTTCCCCATTCAGATCCCTGCACCCTCTTGACACTGATACAGGACCTCCCCCAGGATCACTTGGTTGTCCAGGAATGGAGTTGTAAAGCTGGGTATCATTAGAATAATGATGACACCTTACCCCATGCTGCTGAATTATCTCTTCCAGCACTTTGTTTAGTTGTTAAAACAGGAGTAGGGAGAGTGTTAAGCTAGACTTTTCCCCAGTCATGAATTCTTTTTGGAACTGGTCTCTGGAAGGAAAATTAGCACAACACCATGCCCCTGCTTCCAGTCCTTAGCACCAAAATCAATAATCAGCATCAAAGGCTGCTGAGAGATAAGGGGGAAGCAAAGATGCACCATCTTCATCTTGCTCTTGCCAGAGGTCATCCAGAAGTGTGATTAATGCTGTGGTTAAGGACATAATGTGATATGTGAGACTTTGTCTATTTTGCCATAGTTAGCCTAACCACGATAAGTATGATGCATGAACTCCATATATACAGTAATCCTGATGCCACCCTCTTGGGCAGAGGGAACTGGGAGTGGATGGGAAAATTGCGTTATTGGGTTGTTGCAGATTTCACTCTCTCTTCCTTGCAGATTTGCCTTCCACTGGTGGTTCTCTGAGTGTGGCAGGAGGAAAGAAAGCTGAAGCCTCAGCAGCCCTCGCCGACGCAGATGCTGATTTGGAGGAGCGGTTAAAAAATCTACGGCGAGACTAGAAGAGCAGTGCCCAGCTCCCTTGCCCTCCCTTAGCTTGGGTGGTTCTTCAGCCACTCCTGGTGTTAGGACTGCAACTCTGCTGTGGCAGGGAGTCCTAGCGTTGCAAGCTTGTGTGAGGCCTAAGTGGGGGAAAGAAGGGTTCGATCAAGCCATGTGGTGCTTTTACGTTTCCCCTTTGATTTGAAAGGACTTTCAGCATCACTTGGTAAAATTATATGGCTTTTTTTTTCTTTTTTCCTTATCATGAAAATGCCTCCATTTCCTTGAGGCTGGATAGCTTGGGATCTAAAGGAAGTTTCCTTCGGGGATGGGGTGGGGAGGGCAGGAGTGGGTGACATTCCCTACTCAATACCCTGCGTTCTTTTAGCGATGATGGTAAGGTGAGGAGGGGAACAACAGGGTGTACCTTGGCTGATATCCCAGCCATTGAGAAGTGGCCAAGGACTTTTATGACTTTCCCCATGAAAGCTTTATATGAAACACTGTCCCTGGAGGCAAGCGGGTAGGCAGGCTGGCCGGCCTCCATATTGCAATTCTTTTGTCTCTTGTAATAAAGGTAGTTTGTACTGAGAGTTCCTCTGGCACCTGCTATTGCACCTGAAATGGAACAAAATGGAACTGGCCCGTGACCACTGTAGTCTAAATGTCCTACACTGCATATTTGTCTCTCTTTGTGCAGTTGGTGACTTTTGGAGCAGGGCATATTTTATGTGAGAAATTTAGGCAGATTGCCTTTGTTCTAGATGTTTTCCTTTGAATCTGGGAGTATATAAAGACCATTGTAAGTGTCTTCTTGCACTACATATGTTTGAAATTATGGGCTCAGTGAATTGTAGGCAGGATAGGTGGGTTAAAGTAAAGGGAAGACTCCTACAAATTTGGTTTGGAGCAGAGAGCACTAAGGAAATACCTACTTGAATAGTGAAAAATTAAGCTGTGGAATTCATTTTGGCAGAATAAAGTGATAGCTTTGACCTTCATTTGCAAAGGAATTCACTTGTCCTCTCTATAAATTTGGATGTTAAATCCAGCAATCCTGATTGCCGTATGGAAACATCAAGGGCGGAAAAAGGCTGAAAGAGAGGAAGTTTTCCCTTCAGTCCAGCCTGTGGGCGTGCCACAGGAAACTTGAGTGCCTCTTGTGGAACCAGGATGCTGGATGAGAGGCTATTTGGCTGATCTAGCAGGAGTGCTTTGCATTACTAGAATCCAAAAGAGGGTGTATACAGTTGTGCCAGGGAATTGTTCAGATGGAGTTGGGGCTGAGCTGAAGAGCTCCAGAAAATGAGGGGAATTTGTGAGGCCTGCCAAACTTATTATATGTGCCCTGGGTTGTATAGATGATTCCCAAGCTAGCTTCATTCTAGACAGAAAACGGGAAGGAGGAATTTCTGGGACCTCTTCCATTTCTGTTCACCTGATATATATTGACTTTCTTCAAATGATCCAAGGAGGCTGATTTTCTTTTCCCTTGTCTTTATTGTTAATTATTGTTTTTGGAGGAGGGGTGCTTCTGATTCCCAGGATCCAAGGTGGAATATCATCTGAGATCTGAATTGATTGGAAGCACAGTATCCAGGGTGTCCCAGGGATGGTGGAAGTGGTGGTACTGAAGGATGCCCGATCATGGGATTGGTCCGGTAGGCTGTTGGATGTAAAGCTCTTCCGCAGGTTTATTTTTCCTTACGTGCTACTACACAAAGCAAATATGGCAAAGGTGAGGGTCCCAGAAATCTGGGGACATTATGCCATTAATGAAAAATCAGAAGACTTCCAACTGAATAAAGAACAATGACTCAGTAATTGAACATGTCCAGTCAGAATAAAATGCAGGGGCTTTATTGAAGTTGGGAACTCCTGTTGCAGCACCTGCTGAGAATAGTGCATCAATGCTGAGCTTTCTGTTGGTTGAGCACTCTGGAGTCCCTATGGGAAAGGAAACATGGCTGGCTGGGGTTTTCCCAGTGATTTGGAGGCTGTAAAAATAATACAGGAGAAAATAAATAGAGAAATGTAGGTGTGTCTTCCCACTCCTGTGGGATGTAATGCTTTTCTTCCCTTGGGCTAAGCCATAACTTTCCTGGCAAAGGGGTTAGGGGGACAGCTGCTAGCAAACGGATTCATACCACAAACTAGGATAAAATGGAGTTTGCTGGCTTGTAATCAGTATATCAGTGTAATCAGTATATGGTGGGAACCCAACCATTGATTTCAGTGTTGTCCAAAATGATACAGTAGATACAGTACAGCAACTGTTTTTGACAACCAAATTATTTAGGAAAACCATTACCTCCTATAGCTTTTGGGGCTTCGGTGTCAGTATCTGAGCTTGGATTAAGGGGTTGCTAATGTTTTCTCTTGCAGGAGACCTATGTCTTTAATATACACTGTCTTGCAAAAATCTACTTGATGAAGCGTTTGCCTGTCTTTTTATTTTCCTGTGTAGAAAGTATGTGTGGCGTCAAGCAAGGCTCCTGTGTTCAGACCTCCCCACTAGTGACAATATTGTTTATCTTCAGAAACTCCTTTCTAACAGAAAAGGGATAAGGTGGGATTGTCATTCATCCCACATTCCTGATATACCTCCCCATTCTATAAATTGTTTTCCCTGTTAAGCACCCTGATATCATTGAAGCTTGCATTTAAAAAATGAAGTCAAGGGATAAAGGTTTTGTTGTAGTAACTGCTACACCTCTACATGCCTTTTGCCCTTTAAATAAAATGAAGAGTGAAATCCTTTCCTCCAAGATAACATAATTGCTGCACACTCCCTTCTTCTGAGTGAGGTCCCCATAAACTAGTCAGTCTGTGTTGCAACTTACTGAATGCTGCCATCAATCCTTTTACCCCTGCAGTCTAAGCAATATAGGACACTCACCTAGGGACCGTTTTTTAGATCCGGGTGAGCTATGCCCAGTGCCCGCAAGCAGGAATGATATGTCTCCAGCAGCTCCTTGCATGCCTCTTTTCCCTTTTCTTTAACACTGCAAAGGTAAAGAATTGGTGAAGAAATGATAACAATATTGCTAGTTTCTCTTACAACTGAACAACAGCTCAGAAACCTGGAGATCTTGAAGCTATCCCTGCAACTCTCGGGTGTGACGTTCCTGCCACACGCACAGTGGGGGTAGTGACTTGGTAGCTTCCATTACCCCAAGGCAAGCACAAGTGCCCACTTTTAAAACAATGAAATTTTTATTGCATTTTCCCAAGATTTGTTCTGCTCCTGTTGCAGGTCTTGCTCAGTGACATAAGTATTGTAGTCCTTGATTTATATGTAGAATGTCTTCAGTTTGAAATTTAAACATTTTTTAAAAAATATTTTTTCCCTTTCCTGAGGTACTTATTTTTTCTGCTAAACCTTCTTTTAAAAATAATAATAATAATAATAAATGCACCAGTCCACTGTTTCATCATTTTTCACATTTGTCAATAACCCATATGGGTGAGTAGTTGTGTCCTGTAGTGGGAAGAATCACATTTGAACTGAAACAACGGGAGAGGATGGGTTATATTTTGGTTTTTAGGTTGGTAATTATGTGCATCGCAGGAGAGAGGAATGTATATAATTTTATTTACAACTTGAAGCTTTTGGACTGGTTCAGAGATCCAGTCCGTTTAGGAGAAGTGAAAAGCCTTCAGAACCCTTGGGATTTCTTCTGTGAAATGGGACTGCAACTGATTGCGCAATACCAGAACTCAGATCATATATGGCTCTACATTAGGGAACATAATTTTCATATTTGTTGCAGGTTGTACTTTGGCAGCAAGCTGGAGATACAAAGAGACACAAAAAAAAGATGGGGCCAAATCAAATGCTAATTTTCATTATTTAAATAACATCCTGGGAATTGATGTCCATCTTAAAAGTTGCCAAGTTTAAAAACACTGATCTAGAAGATGTCTAGGATAGGAAGGCTGTACTGGATGGTCTTATGTTTTCTTATCCATTGCTGTAAAGAGCACAGGTTAAGGGACGCAGTGGCTCAGTGGGTTAGGACGCTGAGCTTGTTGATCAGATGATCGGCAGTTTGGCGGGTCGAATCCCGAGTGCCGCGTAGCAGAGTGAGCGCCTGTTACTCGTCCCAGCTTCTGCCAACCTAGCAGTTCGAAAGCACGTAAAAATGCAAGTAGAAAAATAGGGACCACTACGGTGGGAAGGTAACAGTGTTCTGTGCGCCTTTGGCGTCTAGTCATGCCGGCCACATGACCACGGAGATGTCCTCGGACAAGCGCTGGGTCTTTGGCTTTGAAACGGAGATGAGCACTGGCCCCTAGAGTCGGAAACGACTAGCACGCATGTGTGGAGGAACCTTTACCTTTTTTAAAGAGCACAGGTGCCTATTGTTTGGATGATCTTACGGATACTTCTCAACATAACAATTGTAATTGAGCCTGAAATTATGATTCAAAGTTTCTGTGGTCATTATGTGGGTCATCATCTACCCGGACCCTATTATATGATATTGTTCACTTAAATGAATACTGCAGTCATTAAGCAAATTTTATGGTCGTTAAGTGAATCAGTTTTACCCAATGGGTATTTTTTACTGGAAACTGGAAGTGAATGCCAAAAACCAGCAAAAAACTCCCCCAATTCAGTTGTGCGATCATGGGACATTGCAAACAGCCATGAAGGTGACTAAATTATCAAGTGCCCTTGTGTGCACTTGTGGCTATCAGGCCATAAATAGCTTTTGGTGGGTCCATTATAACTTCAAATGGTCATCAAGCAATCAGTCACAAGTCAAGGACTATTTAGTTAATACACATCATGTTAGTCTATCAGCTGTGAGAACTCTGACCAAGTGTGTTTGCTGGTTGCTTCATGGATTAGAAATTTCAGTAAATGGAGTAAGCTATGGTTAAATATGAACGTAGACAATGTCTCCTTGCCAGGAAAAACTTCAACTACTGGTTTTTGTGTGTAAAAGAGCAGAAGCAAGAGACTGCAGAATTCATTCCCTGCCCTTATACGACTTGAATATTTTAGAGGTAGATGATTAACAGGATTAGTTGGAGTGATTTCACTTTCTTTCATCTACTTCAAATAACCCTGTTTTCTTAAGTTTTACACAGTCTCAATTCATCAGGGCACAATTTTATTTACCTACTTTTGAACTTAATCCCTCCTCTGACCTGGGTTTTTTCCCCCCTAAGCACCGTTTGAGCTTACTTTTTACCTGAACTATTTTAATTTTTGAGGATGTGGGAAGGATACAAATGGGAGTTGCAACAAGAAATTGTGGAGGTTGAACGTTCCAGTTCAGGGTTCCATCCAGCTGTGTCCTTATGTAATGTTCTCTTCCACTTTGATTTTCACCCTTTGCTTTCCAATAGTAAGCCAGTGTTATTCAGTGGACACAGAAAATTCAGGCCCACATTTAGGGGCAGGCAGCCTAATTTTTTTTTAAATGAATTTTTAAAACAAATTTTGAAAACAGTATGACTGAAGCTAAAAGTTTTTAAATTATCCATACGTGATGTTATGTATAAACTATATATTATATAAAAAGTATAATTTTGAGGGAAAGACCTATTATAGATGAAATGTTGAAAGATAAATCCTATATTTTCTAGATAGGAGGAAAAATCGGGAAAAGAAAAGGAAAGAAAAATAATAACTTGAAAGAGGATTAGGCATTTTTTTTTGCTTTTTAAATGTTTTGGACTTTTGAGTCTCATGGTATTGCAAACTTCTGTTTTCAAAATGTTTGCCCAGTATCAGCTTCTTAGCCTGGTTTAAATTACTGGAGTAGAGGAGTTTTATATTCTGGGGGAAAAAAAGGAAGGTGGGTAGGCCATAACAAATAGCCATCTTCTGTCTGCACGCGAGATTATTTGTGTGATGGAAGCACTGAGCCACGTACTGTGTTGTGCAGCAAAACTCTTGTGTTGCTTTTGGGACTGACTACATTCTTTCGTTCTGGCACTGCAAAAGTGCCTCAGGCTTGATTCCAGTCCATCTGAGCCCTGCTATTTCTCTGCCTTTCTCTGGACTTCCTCATGCCTGCCATTTTCCTAACTTAGCAATGGTTGGATGCATCTCAAATAAAAAGCCTCAGAGTTGCAGTTGGAATCTAGAATGTTATTCCATCCACCGCCATTTTTAAACAACGTGGAGATAATTCAGATGTCTTGCTCCCAATGTCCTGCAGGTGTTGGGCTGCCTTTTCCCACATGACCATCATAACAAAGTAGGTAATTTATGGTGCGAATGGGCAAATGGCTGAAGAGAAGCAGACAGAAACTAATGAAGTTCACGTGGGCTGGGCTGGGCTTGTGTGTTGTCAATCTTATTTTTTTGAATAAATCACTTTTGGCTGGATTCAGGCATAAACAACACTTAATAAAACAACAGTGGTTGGGCTTGCATGGCATACTGTAATACCAAAGCCAAGATCTCATTCTGATTGAGCACCTTACACAAGATGATCTATTCAGCTTGAATATTGTTTTATACTCCAAAACTATTACTCAGAACCTCTAAATTAGTTGGGATAATAAGTACCAGGAAGACATCCAGGTTCTGAGAATGGGATTACTCATCCAACACATGTTTCCAATTTACAACCTGTTTCCCACCATTAGCATTATACATAGTCTAATTCAGGAGTCCCCGAACCCTGGTCCTTGGACCAGTACTGGGCCACAGCATGCCAGCAACTGGTCCGCACAAACAAGCAAAGCCCCATCTGTGGGATGCAGGCAGCACACAAAACCATGTACCCACCAGAAAATCCTCTCCACAGAACCAGTCCCTGGTTGGGGACCTCTGGTCTAATTCACACAACATGGTAAGACTAAAAAATTAGTTTGTGAATCTCTGGAACCCAGGCAGTAGGGTTAATAAAGATGTCTATTTGCCTAGGATTAAATTTATTTTTTATTTATGTAGTGTATAAAGCTGCTTCAATCTTTAAAAAGACTACATGTCATAGGAAAGGCTATTTCAAGATTTTAATGATGCCATCCTGGGTTACCTTGTGTGAATAGGGCAGGTGTATAAGTCTATGCAGAAATAATAAATATGCAAACAACAGAATGCATAAAAATGAAATTATCTGGAATGACATTGCAATATATTGTGCTACCATTCATTCTACATATCTGAAAGCCAGTTTGGTCTAGTGGTTAACGCTTCAGACTAGAAAGTAGGAGATTGAGTTCTAGTTCCGCTTTAGGCATGAAAGTTGGTTGAGTGACTTTGGGCCAATTACTCTCAGCCCATATATCAGGTTCAGGTGGTAATCTGATCAGTCAACTGTTGATTCCAATAGCTTCTGGAATAGCAGGTCTTCACAAACTACTGACAGGCTGTGAAGAAAACATCATCCTTTACTTACAGAGGCTATTCAGAGGAGAAGGAGAACTACAGATAATGCCTGTTTCTGAGCCTTCTCTGGCCATTCTTTCTGGAAACTTTCAACAGGCATTCCCTGTTTTCTCAAGTTGGATAGGCAGAATTTGTCTGAAATAAAAGTTCTCACAGGTCCTGAGCAATATAGAACTTTCTACATAGTGCTTTGACTTGCATTTGAAAACAAAATAGTAGCTAATGCAGTTCTTGTAATGAAGCTGCTACAAGGTCACTCCTGTTACAAGGTCATCCAATAATCACGCGGATGCTGTATTTTATGGCTGTTGAATGTTTCTGCGTAGTCTTCAAAGATACTTCAGGAAAAGCAGATTAGAGTAATCCATACTAGAGATGAAAAAGGTACGGGCGAACATCTTTTCACTTTTTAAGTTAAGGCCACCAGTCAAAGTTGAGAAAGTTCTTCCTGGCTATGTCTTCACCTGCTTTTCCTGCAAGAGCCATGAGACCCTCAAACTGCAAGTCTGGTTTCCATGGGGAAACATCACCCTGTGGAGAGTCAAGCATACAGCCCCAGAATTAGAAGAGTTCTGAGTAAGTAGCCATTCTGTCTTGCATGGGTTGACTCTGAGCTGGTTTCTCCTTATCCAGGCCCTAACAACTCCTTCTTAGTAATATGTATGTTTTTGCCATCTTTTTGCTACTTTGTCTTTCTTATTTTATTGTCATATATTTTTACTTCCTGAACACCCCTCCACCCCAGAGTCACTGGAGTTGGGCACTGTAGAAAGATAATAAACATATGAATAAATAACAGAAAGCAGAATAACAGTTGGAAGGGACCTTGGATTTCTTCTAGTCCAACCCGCTGCTCAAGCAGGAAACTGTGTACCATTTCAGATAAGTAAACAAGCAAACATTATTTCCAAATTCCAGATATGTCCACTGAAAAAGCTGAGTGTGTAGCTCATTTCTGATTGGCAGCCTGAAATGTTTTCTGTTAATAAGATGACATGTTATAGATCACCATATGGTAACAAGGAAATATTTAGGATAGTCCTCTTTCATATTTCCCATTTGTTTAAAGTCACACCTATTTTAAAGAACACCTTGCAAACAATGCTCAAGAACTTTGATGTATGGCTAGCCAGACTGAAGTATGTATGGCTCAACTTGACATGTGTTTTATACAGAAGGCTCTGGCAGAGAAACAGTTATTGCTGAGGACTATAATAATAATAATGACAAAGAATTGGAGAAGATAAAGTATTAAGATCTGAAAATCAAATTGAAAGATTATGTTATACACTGGCTGTGATGGTCTCAGTGGTTATTGGTGCCATATCAAAAAAACTTGCCACTTCATTTAGAAAATCTAGGCATTGACAACATTTCTATCTTCAATTACAGAAGGCTACTCTCTTGATCCACCTTTACATCGCCGATATCTTACAACATCCTAGGTTCTTGGGAAGAACACAGTATGTATGAAATATGACATCAGTTAAAGAAATGGCAGCTGTGATTTCACATGGTTGTGTATATGATAATAGATTTTTATCTCTTCTTTTTTGATATACAGTTTAAGGTGGTGAACATGTACCCATACCCCTTATTTTCCCTATAACAACAATGCTGTGAGATAGGTTGAGCTGAGACTGACTCACATTACCCAGCCAATTTTCATGCTTAAGAGAGGCCTAGAACTGACAGTCTTGCACTTCTCAGCCAGTGTTAGCCCAGAGGTCCCCAACCTTTTGGATGCCAGGGACCGGTTCTGTGGAGAGAGGTTTTTCTGTGGACCGGAGGGGGTGTGGTTTTGTGTGCTGCCTGCATCTCGCGGATGGGGCTTTGCTTGTTTGTGCAGACCAGTTGCTGGGATATCATGGCCCGGTACTGGTCCATGGACTGGGAGTTGGTGACCCCGGTGTTAACCACTATTCCAAACTGATTCTCTCAATTATTGCAGGATGGCTGTGCAATCTGTTTCCATCTGAATAAAACTGGTACTAAATCAACACCTCCCTTGCTCGTTTTCTGCAAAGTTATCAGTCCAGGAAGTGATTTTCTGCCTCCCACTTTCCCTTTTGCAAGTCTCAGTAAATGAAGAAGATTGCCATGACACATGCCAGCTGGATCCAAAGTCTGGTTTCTCCTATAGGAAACCTTTGTCAACTTGGTTCTTTGTTACATGGTGGCCTTCTCCAGATTTCTCTCACTAGCATGGCTAATGCTGAGCTCCCAAATTTGTAGTTCAAGATTGGGAAAATTGCCTTATGCTCTTTATATACCTAGGGAGAACAGATGGTTTGAAGTCTTTATGGTAGTCCTTCAGAGTCAGTCTTTGCAGCAGAATCACAGGGTCCTGTCTTAAAAGCATTACAGGAAAAGCCTGAACTGGCAAACGCCAAAATGCAAGAAGAAGAAAAAAAGAAGGAAAAGAAAAGATTTGGACTGAAAGATTCAAAGGGATATTCACCTCATACTTCTCCCCTTCATTCTGAAAAACCTAATGAATGGGAATTCCCATTTCTAAAAGCAGATGCTCTGTGCAATGTACAGCAACCATGCTAACATATCAAATTAGTTGGACTGGAAGCTTCATCAATTCAACCGTAAAACAGTCCACAGTGGGTTCTCACAAGCTTTCGGTGCATGCTTGTTGCTTTAAATTGGGCCAGTTACCAGTGCAACACAGCAGGAGAGCCCAAATGTGGGTCAGGAATACGCTGCTGGCAATGGATTAGACTGGCTGGGCAGGGGCCATGTAGAAGGAGGAGCTGCTGGCTTCCTGTCACTTCCTATCACTTCCTTGGAAGCCTTGTGACAAGCTGACCTATCAGAAATGTGCTGCAAACAAGCTGAACTGAAGTCATATTCAAACATCTATGTTAACCGCTGTATTTCCTACAGGAAGATGTTGCAAATTGCACCCTGTTCCTCTTTCCTTTATGCTGCTGCCCAGATTACTTTGCACCCTTGGCTAATCTTTGCAAAACAAGGATCTTGTCCAAAGATGCACTGTGGGGTTTCCTACAATTTGAGAGGGAAAACACTTAAACCCTGTTGAGAAGCCATTCAAAAAACATGACGGTTTATTGTATTCCTCGGAATTTAACATGTCCAGTTTTTTCAAACTAAGAGGTAAACCATGATTGTATATTAGGCCTCTTTCATTTAATGTCCATATCAACCTATGAAACAAGAAGTTTCTGATCCTAGCTTCTACTGCCCAGTGATGCTTTTTCTTGCTATATACAGATGGTGCAAATATTCTTTCATTCTCAGCTATAGAGCTGAAAGAACCCTTTAGGTATTATTTCCTTTTTTTTTCTAAAGAAAAAAGCCAGTTAATACATAATTTGAAGACCAAATATACAGGCTTCTTCAAGCATGTAATGAAATGTGGCCGGCAGATCAATAAGCATATATTAGAATAAGTAAAATGGTTTAGAAACCTGAGCATTGTTTGCCAAGTCTCATTTCTTGTTGGACACAGACTATGCATTTTATGTGTCCAGAGATTTCTAGATTCCATGATTTCCAGATTTTTTTCAAAAATTAATGTTTTTCAGAGTACGGTACTGTATTACCAAGATGATATGTAGTGCAAAAGCCTATGGTCCTGCAGAAATTGCTAAACTGAAACTCCACAGTTTCAAATGATTGATTGACCTGTCATCAGCGGTGAAGGCTGGCAGTCATAGTTCAACATCTGCAGGGCCAGAAATTACCTATCCTATATCTAAATCATCCTAAGAGATTGTCTTTTGGAAAATCCACAACTTCTGGGGAAGGAGAAGGAGTGATCGATCACTCCAGACCTGACCTGACATAACTTCACTCATAGTATGATTCACCATTTTTTTTTAAAAAAAATCTAATAGATTCTTACCTTTTATTCACAATAGTATAGCAAACCATTTAAAATATACCGTACATATCAGTGTGGAATCCTTGGTGCTATTTGAGCTTTGTTGTTTCATTACCCAAATAGGTAACATCATCAGTGTGAATAAGAGTGGGGTTTGCTCCTTGTTTACAAATTGGGAGGGCAATTTACTATATATGTTATAAACAGGGAGCAAACCCTACATTCGTTCCTTTGATGATGTTACCTAGTTGGGTAATGACACATCTGCAAGCATACCAAGCTCAGAGAGCACCAAGGATTCCACAGTTCAGTCCTGAGCCCTGAGCTACATGTATTCTTTTCTATTGGAGATATATCAATATTTTGGATTTTCCTATATGTTCTGGTTATCTTGTATTATCACTACTACTACCACCACCACCACCACCATAATCATCCAGAAAAAAAATATCCAGACATAGGAAGCAATGAGAAGAAAGTGTCTGTTGAATTTTTGTGAATCAAATGAATGTTGAGTCTACTCTCCTTCTGAGGATCTTAAAAAGGTCCTAGGAGCAGGTTCAGATATAGCAGAGTCCACCACTTCTTTAAGCAACATATTCCACTACTAGGCTAATTTTGTGCCCTGCAACTCATATTTCTTGTTGTGACCTTTCATTAGCCTAGTGTCCTTAGCTCTCTCAGTTATGTAATTGATTGTCCGCTGCTGATTTAAATTGCCTGTAGCTTCATTAGCAAAAAATAATGTTCCCTTCTCTGCTTCTTTCAGACCTAGCAGATGGTAGGTCTCAGAGTGTTCCTGTTGATCTGCATTATTCCTGTGATGCAAATGAGAACAATCAAGTAACTTGTTGAGAAATATTGCACAAGCAAGACAATACTTAATTCATTGATTTGATTCATTTACAGGGATTTACATTTCAGTCTTTCTTGTCCAAGAATTGATCTGTTGGAACAGCTATAAATGTAATGTAAATTGTAAATATTAATGAACAAAAATACACAACCATTATAGAACTGAGCCATCATAGACCACAAATATCATCTAATTAAGTTTTTCTTGACTTTGGCAACTTTTAAAATGTGTATATTTCAACTCCCAGAATTCTCCAGGCAGTATGGTTTTATGTACTTGCCTGCTAATATCAGGTCTCCCCTCGATTTTCTTTTTTCACAATTGAACATCTTAAATTCTTTAAGCTTGTCCATAAACTTGATGTTCTCCAGATGAGTTGAGATGCTGGCTAGAATGTTTCTCTCCGAGCATCTCTGAAGGGTGTGAATTTAGAGAGTTGGAGTTAAGGAAGATGGTAGAGAATTGGTAGGACGAGTTGGAAGGATGAATTTACAGAAACCATTGCCTAAGTAAAAAAAGGCTGAAACATTTTTAATACCCGGAATTGATGAGAGCTGGACAGCATACAAGTTTATATAATGATGATGATGAAGTCTAGAGATAATATTTGGAAATGGCTCATGCAGACACCTCCCTGATTTTAGTGGACTATAATAAGGAACAATTACTACAGCACAATCAAATTTGCAAGGTTCTTGTATATATAGCCAATCTCAGTAGGTTTCATGTGGAGTTCATTTCCTGATCTGTCCAACCTAGTGGGGCTGATATGTAGAATAAGCTTGCACTACATGCTCACCAACATGCACGATGTGAACCATGAATAAGTGACTTATCCAATCATCCAATCTCATAGGGAGTGGATGTTTGGATAGCAGCTCAGCCTTTTTAATATTTTTCATATTTATACCTTAAAAATCGAAATCCATGCTCCATAAAAAGAGCAGGGGGAAAAGAACAAAGAAAAAGAGGATGGCTGCCAAAGATCTATTTTGCAGCTGCTATGATCATTAAACTCTGGCTGGAGACAAGAAAAGTGAGTTGACTTCAAAGTAAACCTTGGGTGAAGTTCAGATAAAATAGTGAATCCAGGATAAAGTTCTTTATGACTCATCTCAAGACGAAACGGAGTTGAAGATGATTGTTGTTAGCTCAATTTTTTCCCAAGGTCTCAATCAGAGTAACACAGGAGGTACTGATTAGTGTGTGTCAGGTGTTGGCTGTGGTAACATGATGCCTTAAACAAGAAGGTGGATCAGGAAATGCTGCAACAGCCAGGGAAGTCCTTCTCCATTTCTTCCATTCTCTGGAGCTTCAATAGCAGTGGGGGAGGCCTCCCAAGGAGGTCCTGTGATTGGTGTTATCTTAGGTCTGATATTGTAAGATGAGGAGTGATTGTTAGAGTGAAGGAGACAGAGCAGTGATTCCATTAAAGGTGTTTCAAAATGTGATGGCCCAATTCTTGATGGGATGGTTGCATTGAAGCATAATTGTACTGTACCTATCTTGAAATTGCTGAACTGGCTTCTGGCTGGTTTTCGGGTCCAGCTCAGAGTGCTAGTCATCACTTTTTTTTACATAGCGTTATTAACAGTTTTTTTTTAAAAAAGCAATAAAAAGTAGATGCTAAAAGAAATGAAAAAGGGTACAAGAAAGCAACCCCCTCCCCAAAGCAGCTTCCTACCCTGATTATGACAAGTGTAAACAATTCCATATCTCTTCATGTCATCTTACTTGACATTTCATCCCAAAACCCATCTTTTAACAATAGGTAAATAAATTAAGTAACCTCATTTCCAATCTGCTTAGCAGCAAGACAGAAGTCCTTTGGGAGAAGGGCGGTATAGAAATTTAATAAAATAAACTCTAAAATATTAAGCTTAATTAATATAAAGACAGCATTCCACATCTCAATCCCATTTAAGAAGGATAAAATAGTCCCAATATCTTAATGTAAGCAAAATAAAAAACCCAGTTTAATGTAACATAAAGAGACCATTCCTCTTTACATGTGAAAAAACCCCAGTACTCAAATGCTAGCAGTTCCCTTAAAATAGCCACTCTAAATGCAATATATTCTGTTCTACATCTTAACTGTAAACTATAAACAAATCCACAATTCACAAATATAAATGAATCCCATTACCTTAATAGAAAAAATAGGCTAAAATATAACAAGGAGAAATAAATTCTCCTTTATAGAAAATGTTCATTTAAACTTCTTTACTTTGAATAAAAAAGACAAATATTATCAAGTTTAGATCATAAAATAACTAAGGGGAAAAACTAATTTAGTATGCCATATTTTCTAATTACAATATCAACAAATCCCAAAAAAGCCACCCATAATAATAACATCTCTCATTTTATCCCTGGTCAAATAATCCAACAATGTGCAAATCATCACTTCTAAAGCCCTTCATGGCACTGCACAGAATTATATGAGGCAACAGTTTTTGCTGCTTTGCTGATCCAAATACATAGAGAGCAGTCCAAAGCACTCTTGTCTACCAGCTCCATGGGGTAACAATCAGATGATAGGCTTTTTCAGGGGTGGCCCCCATTTTTTGCACTACTTTACCCCCAGAAGTGAGAATATTTCCCCCTTTCCCTGTATTTAGGAGACAAATTAAAACTATTATAATACAACAGTCATTTGAACTGGTATCTCTTAAATATTTTTTTTTATTTTTATCAGTTTGAACTTTATATTATGGTTTTAGCTATGTGTACTAGCTATGTTGTATATTCACCAGAGTTGATTAGGGTGGCTTGGAAATACACTAAATAAATAATAGTTGCTGAATAACAATGTTTATTTGTATCATCATCAGAACAATGGCTTGCATTTTTTCTTTGGGGGAGAAAGAAACTCGGATGACACATTGCAGGCTTCAGTTATAAGAGTGGTTTGAGTATATAAGGATGTACAAGTTGAAATCCAAAATATGATTTTATTTTTCTAAGTCTGCTTATTTATAATTTTTGTTTCAATTGTGCTTCTATGAGCCTTTGCATTGTCCCTATTATTTTTCACTGCATTTCTGGCTTTCCCAGATTAGGATCTTTCTATTTTTATGCCTATCACAGGGAAAAATAAAAAGGAAATGATAAAGACCTTATGTCTGGCAGATCCAGCACAAAATCCTCTTCCTAGGAGTGCTAGGATTAGTTTGGTAGATGGAAATAAACAGGAGATTATGAAATCATTGTGATGTCACCAAAAGGAAAAGTGGGGCTCAGTGAAAGTGGGAATTTATGAAGAGGAGAGATTGTTCCTGAAGTTATAAAATAGAGCAGGATGTTGTGCTAAGAATGAAATGTGCCATACAAATTTATCCAGGTCACTTAGCAAACAAGAAGGAAAGAGTCCTTAATGCACCCTGGCTTATCTTGAGCATAAGGGCAAACCTTGCATATTGCATGTGATCAGTGCTTTTTTTGTAAAAGAAAAAGGTGCCGGAACTCACACATGTCATACAACCCACCTTGCCTATCCTACAAGGTTCCATCCAAAAAAGGTGCTGGAACTCCGTTCTGAGCATTCTATGACAAAAAAAGCCCTGCATGTGATGGCATTTGCTTATTTTTTTCATCTGTGGTTTTGTTTTGTTTTTTGCCTGAAATGCAGCTAGTTGAATGGAGTCTGAATCAGTCTGTGCAGGTCAGATTTCCTCCTTTTATTTTTATGGCTTCTCTTGTCTTGACTATAAGCTTCCTGGTGTGAGATCTTATTGGATCCAGGGGTGTCAAACTGCCAGCCCGCAGGCCAGATGGGTCACGCCAAAACTGCACCCACCCCATTGCTGGCAATGGGGAAAAAGTCGCAATGCATTGCGACACGTCACATGACATCGTGGGTTTGACACCCATGCAATCCTGTTAATAAATTGTTATATATAATGATAGTGTTGTAAATAATTGTATATTTGTAAAAGAGGACTTGTCACACGTTTATTTATTTATTTTTCAAACTTAACACCGCCACCATCCATCTAATAAAAAAGTGACCATATATAGTAGATGTGAACATTAAACTGATTCAGAAGAGAATATACTGAGATCAGTTTGGTAATTTATTATTTATATCCTGTGCTCTCCATTACATAACACAAAGCAGTATATTTATTTAACACTTCCATTAACTCAGTGAATTCAGAATAAAGATAGGTTGCTGGCAAAAATTGTTATTTTACCAGTTCTACTCTTTAAAGAAAGTTCCCATGAAAATGAAAGGTTCAACTACTATTGATAATTATGATTATTTTTTTAAAAAATTATTGTATTCTGTTCTTAGGTGGAGCCTCCAGTTATCTGCCATTCAGAATGTTTATCAGTCTAACATCTGCTCACTTCAGTTGCTGGCATTTCCAGACTGTTTAGTAGCTGTTCTTGCTGTTGTGATTCAGGGTCAGCTTGTGGGTTCGGCAGTTGGGTCGCATGATTCAGAGGAGGAGGAGGAGGGGGGTGTTGGAGAGGTTGCTGAGGGGCTTGGAGAGCTTGCTGATGAGAGCCCTCAGCCAGGCCCCTCCCACCTGGTCACGACGCAGACCCAGCTGTGTGAGCCTGACAGCGTGGATGAAGATGACCCACAGCTGGCCCTGTTCAAGGACGCCCAACGCAGGAGGCAGTCAATCAGGAGTAAACAGAGGAAGGCAATGGGGCACCTCGGAAGGAGGCAGAGAGAAGCCACGCCCTGAACTGTATAAAAGGGGAATGCATGGGAGGGCTGGTTTGCTGAAGGCAACCGCTTGAATAGCTCCTGTTTCATGGTTCGTGTCTTGTTCTGTTTGCTTTTGTATCAATAAATTTGGCAGGCTTAATTCCAGCCTCTTGCCTTCTTGTAAAAGGGGTTGTCCCTGCCTTTTCTGCAGGGCCGGTAGCAGGCTGGTACAGAACACTTGCATCAACTTTTCCTTTGAAAGCTAAACAGTGGGTTTATCAGTGGATGTATCTTGCTAGCAAAGGTAAGTGAAGGCCTTGCATTTTCTTCTCCAATAATTCCCAAATTAATTCCCAAGTTAATGGCTTGATTCTAGTACTTTCTCTGAAGAGATGCAGTTTTGCAATGTGATTGTGTCTGAGCAAAGAAGCTGAATTCCTGAAAGTGCTTTTTCAGGTTAATTCTTAAAGGAAGACCAGGAGAATGGATATTAAAAGAGGCACGTATTAAGAGAGAGCAATGTTAAAACTGCTTGAAAAAGGGGGGGAGCCTTTTGACAAAGTTTAGTGTCACTAATTACAGGGTTCCAGAAGGGGAAAAAAAAACCAGGAAAAGAGTTGGTGTATATCAGTTCTGACTTTGGGTCAAAGTCCACAGGCTGTCTGGGAGGCAAAGCCTGTTTGTCATGATCAATGAGTGCCAATAGTCAGTGGCCTAGTTTACTTATTTAGTAGTTTGGCTTAAAATAATGAGGACTTTCATAGGACATTTTCTGAAGGTACCAGATATCAATTATCACAAACCAGCCCTGGAACTCCTGTTAGTTTTGTCCGATGTTGCTGTTGGGCACCCTGACTAATCTCTGACTTATATTCAAGAAATTGCTTGGATTCGTTCATGTTCTCTCCCCCCTCCTCACCTCACCTCTGGGCATCCAAGCCGTCTCCCAAGTGCTGCTACATGACTGCCTGTCATGTTTACCCTTGAATAACACTGCGGAACACCTCAGAAATGTGGTCAAAAGTGGCCAAAACAAGGGGTGGGGAGCAGAAATCAGGGCATCCCATAATTGGCTTCAGTTTCCCACCAACCACTTTTCTTGTAGCTCCTGTCTCTTTTTTCAAATCACCTCGTTTTCCTTCACCAGCACCTCCCCAGGTCCAAGAATAATTTTTTTTCTAAAAGAAAAAAATCTACACATATCTCACTGTTGATATCTTCCATGCCCCACTCACCATTTTTCAAAATTGGCTTTCAGTTCAGCACAGGGGGGTTCTTCTGGGGAAGCATCCGGAGTACCTTGTCCTTTTGCAGGGACTTCTGGCTGGCTGGGACTCTGTGACATGCTGCAGCTCCTGATCTGTGTGCTTGAATCTGCCCTGATCAAGGGGAGTGAGGAGCATTCTGGCTGGAGGCAGCCCTGCCCACCAGTCATGCGGGAGGGGTAGACAGATAGGCTGGGTGGGTGGATCTTGGGTATGGGAGATATGCCTCAACAGCCTGCACTGCCTGGTTTAATTTGCAGAGCTTAGTTGGGAGAGGCACCATCTCTCCCACGTGAGGATGAATCTGCTAAGTGGAAAGAGGGGGGGCATGGATGGTATTCTCTGGTTTGGAAATGGCCTCAGGTGAGATCCAAGGAGACCAGTCTCTGCAAGCAGGAAAAAGAGCTTGCATGGTAAGAAGGTGATCAGCAGATGTCTGCTTGGAGTTTTTGTTTTTTTCTACAAGTTCAGAATAATCACTAGGGCTGAAGCAGTATGAAGGAATGTCAGGCTCTCCAGCCAACATTCCAAAGAAAACTTATGTTAGCCGATGGGTTGGGTTCAGTTAGTGACTAAGCTTCAGTTATGATATGTGGACCAGGGAATATGTGTGGGGTAGTGTGCAAAACAACACAATGCCCATGGCCCATATTGTTTCTTAATTCATCTGGTGAAGTAGAGATAGAGAATCTGAGAAAGGCTGGAATAATACATTTACCTAAAAAGAAAGAGATGTGCCATCCTACTCTGCTGTGATGCCATCTGTACACAATGATTGGCAGGCTGGAATTACTCCAGAGTGAATAGTGCCACTCTGCACAAAGGTTTGAGAATCTGCCTTTTTAATACATAGTACTGAAAGCAAGGAACTGCCTTGGTGAGTGGGAATTTCCATAAACTTTTAACCTGCTTCAGATTGAATCTTGAAAGTTTGGTTGCTTCTGTGTGAATGTTGCTAAGATGATGAAAAAGAAAGAAAGAAGAGAATGTGAAAGAGAATCCCATGTTGAAATAAAGTCAGGAATTTTGGTACATGGCTTTGATGCACTGTTATGTCTGTACCAGACTTTCCTACTGTAGATAAGAAATAGTACTAGTGTCAGGATCCACCTCAATCCACATCTTAGGAAATAAGAACTCTTGGATGCAAGTTTAGTCCAAAAGGAAAATGTTTACTAGGATGGAATCGATTGTGGCAATACAAGACGGAATCTAACAAAGTTACATTTCAATCCTATATAAAGCGTTCCCATTTCAGCCCCCTCCCCTCATCCATTTGGTCAGGCTCCCATCATTTGCTTAGGTGTCAGGCCCTTCTGTGGGAAAGGGAACTCTCCTTGGTTTTATTGTTATTGCTTCTTCCTTTTCAGTTGTAAACTATCCTCTCCCCCCCCCCCTCGGAGAGATGGCAGAATCCCCAGAATAAGCACAATGTTTTTTTTATTTTTTTATTTTTTAATTTTAATTCCTTTTATATCCCGCCCTTCTCCGAAGACTCAGGGCGGCTTACAAGCTTAGCAGTAGCCTTCATTCTATGTATATGCCTGCTTATTAGGGCTTTCACACACAACCCAAGCGGCATTATTACAAAGTCAGCTTATTGCCCCCAACAATCTGGGTCCTCATTTTACCTACCTCGGAAGGATGGAAGGCTGAGTCAACCTTGAGCCTGGTGGGATGCGAACCTGCACTAATTGCAGGCAGCTGGTGTTACTTAAGGAGGCATTAGCCCACTGCTCCACCAAGGCTCTACCTATACATTTATGAAATGTGATATAAATGGATTCTGACAACTAGGTAGTCCTCGATTTATGACCACAGCTGAACCCAAAATTTATTTTGTTAAATGAGACATTTGTTGAATGAGTTTTGCCCCATTTTACAACCTTTCTTGCCACAGATGTGAAGTGAATCACTGCAGTTGATAAGTTAGTAACCAGGTTGTTAAGTGAATTTGGCTTTTCCATTGACTTTGCTTGTCAGAAGGTTGCAAAGGGATCACATGACTTTGGGACACGAAGTCAGTTGCCAAGCATCTGAATTTTGATCACATGATCATAGGGATGCTGCAAAGGTCATAACTATGAACAAGTCACATTTTTCAGTGCCGTTGTAACTTGTGAACAGTCACTAAACAAACTGTTGCAAGTCGAGGAGTACCTGTACTTGGTATAGTGCAGGGATAGGCAACCTCGGCTCTTTTATGACTCATGGACTTCAACTCCCAGAATTCCTGAGTCGCCTGCTGACTCAGGAATTCTGGGAGTTGAAGTCCATGAGTCATAAAAGAGCCGAGGTTGCCTACCCCTGGTATAGTGGGTGTGACTAGCACAGTCCAGAAGGACTGTTATTATAGTTATTTTGAATTTTATCTGTTCAATGAGGAAAAAAAGTGCTTAGGTTTGTTCTGTGTTTTATTAGTTGTATAGCCTGTTTTTCTTCAGGAGCTCAAGTTGGCAGGCCGAGCACTCTCTTCTCCTCTCCTCTCCTCTCCCTTCTGCAGCAACCTTTGTGAGAGGTGGGACTGGGAGACCGTGATGAACCCAAGGCCACCCAGTGACCTTCAGCCCTGCCTTCTTTCCCTGGCCTTGAAGCACAGGTGGCCTGTGGCCAGAGCCTTCACTGGGTCTATAGCAGGGAAGGGTGCCTCCCAGCAGAGATAAGCAGCTTTGTGTTCATAGCTTAGCCATGATGTCTTTGGGTAGGTAAGGATTTTTAAAATTGGTTAATGAACCTCTTGACGAACAAATTACATGGGCGATCTGGCAGCTGTGCACAATCTTCTGTGTGCCTACTGAGTATTAAGACTGACTGAATTCAGTAACTCCCAGGTACATGTGCACAAAGCTATGATTTCAGAGGCCCATGTAGAGTTAAAGGGGTGGGTGCCTCAAAGATTGCTAATGTAAATATTCAATATAATGCAAAGTTGTGCACAACTTTGTCTTAAGGCTGAAGAGAAAATATAAATATTAAACAGCGTCCAAATAGCATCAACAACAACAACAAAGAGGAAAAAATAACTTCAGGAAACATATCTTTGGAATGTGTTCAATCTGACATTATCCATTGTTTGGAAGAACGTTAGCTTACTTTTGGACAGTGTTCTATTTCAAGAAATAGAAAAAAGACAAGTAGTGCAGGGCAGTGTGAATCTATGTGATCAACATCAGTGCACAGCTGTCATTGTCCAGGAATGCATGTGTTACATAAAAGCGCCATGTTTTCATTTCCCCTTTGCTTCCTGGCCAGAGACTGAAATTCAGCTTTCAAAGATTGTGAATTTTTAAATAAGGGTATGTGCTGACCTCTGGTGGTCAGGGAACAAAAATGTAATATTGTAAGTGATCCTAAAAAATATTTAGTCAAGTATTCAGAAAAGCTTTAAGTTTAACTTTTAGTGACATGGAGGTCAGTGGCGTAGTGTGGGTTGTCAGCACCCGGGGCAAGGCAAGTAATTTGTGCCCCCTAACCCGTGGATTTTAGCTGCCTGGGCTGGTCTGGTGTGGTTCTCTCCCGTGCTCAGCGCTGCGCTGGGCGGCCGCTGCACTGTCCCTCCCCCAGATAGTCCCTCGCGCTCTCTCTCCGCACCGCACGCCTGGCACCCCCCCTCCACAGTGGGCGGCGATCCGGCGGCTCGGATCGGATTCGCACAGCCAGCACTGCAGTGAGAGAGAGTGAGTGAGCCAGGCAGGGGCAGAGAGCTGCGAGTGCGAGCGCGCCCCCCCAGATGTTGCGCCCGGTGCGGCCCCCCCTGCACCCCCACGCTACGCCAGTGATGGAGGTGTGTGGGAATTATAGCCTTCTTAAAAAAAATATTAGGAATGGAGTTGTGGGGATACAAATATGTTCAAAGAACAAAGAATACAAATATGTTAAGTATTAATACTAAGGGGAATTAATTACAGTTGCAGTAGCAATTATATAATTTGTGATGAGAATTCCACAAAGTGTTTCAAACTCAAGTTAACCAAATGCTGTAATGAAGCCTTTCTCAAGTCTGTGTTGAAGGTGAATGTGATTTGAAATTTCCCAGCTGAAGTTTCATTTTTTTAGTATTATTAGTCCTTTCGCCGCGGCCTCAAAACACTCCTTTTTCACCTGGCTGACCTGGACTGACAGGGATTTTAATTATGTTTACAATTTTTAATTTATTTTTAATTTTTAATTTATTGCACAGAGGCCTTTAATTTTAATTTTATCTTAATTTCTGTATTTATTGTATATTATTGTTGTTAGCCGCCCTGAGTCCTTCGGGAGATAGGGCGGGATATAAGTCCCATTAATAAATAAATAAATAAATAAATAAATACTTAGAGTTATATTTATTTATTTGTTAAATTTATTTGCTGTCTATCTCGCTATGGGGCTATTGCTTTCTTATACTTGAAATGTGTAGCCATATAAATCTACCAAATAAATGTATTTATGTATTAGACCAGACATGTCAAACACAAGGCCCGGGGGCCAGATCCGGCCCATGAAGTGGTTTCATGCGGCCCGCAAAGCCATCCTGGAAACAGTGAGGGAACGGCCCCCACTGCCTTGGCCCTGGCCCAGAGACCCTCCTTCTGCCAGAGACCCTCAGATCTGTACCACTCCTGCCCAGGCCCCCATAGGCACCCTTGATGCGAACCCAGTAGGCCATACGCATTCTAACCATGCCCACCCAGTAGGCCACGCCCACCCAGGCCATACCCACCCTGCCCCCTGAGGGCAACCACAATGCTGATGCGGCCCTCAATGAAATTGAGTTTGACACCCCTGTATTAGACTTAAACTTTGCTCATTTATGGCATAGAGAGCATTCCCTTTCTACCCAACCACCACCACCTCAACAAAGACTTCAGGCCAGTTATACTCAAACACTATAAACCCTAATTGCGGCTTAAGTTGATGTCCTGATTTATACAACATGCTGAGGCATTGAATAGGATCCCCTAAAACCGAGTCACAAACTAAACAACTGCTGTATAGCTCAGTCTACCATTTTTGTGTAATTCACCTGTAGAGTTGAAAGAAGCCATTAAGAAGCCATACTTCACATCTTTAATCCATTTTTGTATATTTTCAATGTTACTTTTGTACAACAGCAATATTTCACTAGAAATGAAAGAGAGTTCAACCATTGAAAGAGGAGGAGAAGATAAAGACTAAAAAACGCAAAATGAACACAAAAAGAGGACAGATACATTTTATAGTGGAACTTTGATGGTCATAAGAACTAGGTATTATTAATTCCAGTATTATCTTTCTCCCATATAGCTTATTTAGGTCAGCCATAGTCATAAAGTCTTAGTGGCTACATTCATATAAAATGCTACTCCTAATTTTAGTTAGGTTTTTTTAATGGCTAATACGTTGAACAAGCCCAGTCTTTTGATAAATTCAATGTAGTGAGAAAATCCATGAATTAGATTATTTCAGGAACTAGGCTGAGCATTTGTGAGAACACAGTCATTAACCTGGCTAGAAGATCACTTCTGGGATACGTGTACTACATGGAAGTGCATCTGGGATAGGTTCACACCTCTTGATTACTGTTCGTACTTGAGCCACAACTGCATTGTGACTGGTACCTTGGATGGGAGCAATTCGGGTTGCTCCACTATGATAGTAACGAGTGGCAGTGGCATTGAAGGGAATACTTGCCCTCATTTTCATGCCACCCATTTCCAGTTCACAGTTATGGTTGGGTGGGACTTCAACTTCAACTGTATCAGAGTAAGTGATTGATTCACTCTGCGTGTAACCTTTCGTCCAGTTGAACGTTTTCTCTGATGAAATGCCCCATGATATTCCAAAGACTTCAGGTATGCCTGCTGTCATTGTAAAGCCTATGCCCTGAGAGAAGGAAAGGCCCACATCCCAGGTATGTTCAGAGGACACGGTTCCTGATAAGGTGGTTGACTTCTTCACTGTCCTACAATCATAGTTGCTAACTTTGCTAGAGACTATAGATATGCCTGCTTCAGTGTATGATCCCTGGTCCAGAAAGTACCTGACACTGGAGATGCTCTGCGAGCGATAGTCTTTATTAATGGTCAGGACATCATAGTGTTTATACCAGTACTCTTTACCATTCCAACCAAGGAAGAAAGCTTGATTTTTACTATCTACCTTTCCTAATCCATACTTATTTTTACCAACATATAAATTTATACCTGCACAGGTGTTGATGGAATTGGGTGGGACTTTACCCCATGAACCTCCCTTCCAGCTTAGGGATTCAAAGTCATGTCCATTCACCAAAATCCAGAACTCAGAAGTGGAATATTCCTTGTTTCCATATGGGTAATAGCAATAAGGACCCTGGCTGGGACTGTAGTAGCCAGCAGCACAGCACAGTTCAATGCAAGGATATTCCCATCTGCCAGCATAGCTATTCCAGTGAGACACAGCTCCGGTGGGGACAGATCCTGGGAACAAAGTCCAACTCATAGTAGTTTCGTAGAAAACACTAACGTTTCTACTAGAATGTTGGATGTCATCATTCTGGTCTTGAGCACTGTTGGTTTCATCTGAAAAGAGAAAATATGTCAAAGTTATGAAGAAATATAAGCGTATTTTCTGTAGATCTTTCTCAGCCATGTGAGTATCGTCTATTACTGTATGTATATGGAGATTCTCAGTTGCCAAGGCCATGGTTGTCCCAAAGATTGTCTTTCTTTCACAAGACAAGAAAGTCCAGTTGCTTTTTGAAAGATAGTACCTTTGGGTCTATTACTGTAGGATTCTAACATAGTTCCAATCCATCTACTAAATCACGTATTTATATATAGGTATAAATCCATTCGTAAATTACTATGTCCAAGATTTTCTCAAGGGTTCAAGAATTATTTGCAAAAATATTAAACAATGCTACTCTCCTCATCATTTTTATTTGTTAAAACATGTAGGTTTTTTCATGAAAAACATTTTAAATTGATATTTAAAGTCTTTCTGGGTCCTCCATAATTTTTGTAAGAGGAAAAGATTCTTCAAATCAAAGATTTTGAAAACACTGATCTACTGCAATTTTGAAGATTTTTTTAAAAGGTTTCTGTTAATTTTAATGGAAAAAAGTTATACTCTGGACTAGAATTTATGTATAATCCTTATATATACATACATTTGGGACCTATTGCTTGTATTCTATTTTGGGTTGTATTTGTTGTCTGGCTGCCCCATATTTGGACTCCAGTTCATAAAATATATAATCCACACACTGACAGTCAGTGTCTTCACTTAATCTTCACGTAACCTTGTACTTTCTCTTTCTCTCTTAATACAGACTTCCATGATACAATGGTTTACCAGTCAGTCTTGAAGATTTCAGCATTTGAGATTCTTTATAGGAAATGCTATGAGACCTGCCTTATTCAAACATTCTATTTATTCCTTGTATTGATGTATGGAAATCCAACATGTTTGGATTTCAACTACCAGAATTTCTCAGCAAGCATGATGCTAACCCAGAATCTGATGATTTGCTGATCTCATATGATATTTTGGACAAGTTAATTTTAAAAAATTAGTTGCAATATTTAGAATACATTGGAGTGTTGTAAGCTCTGAGCACCATAGTGTGCCTTGCTTCTGTCCACAGTGCAATTTCATTTGGTTGACTGTGTAGAATGGATTTCAGTGAAGTCAAGTCAATACACTTCTTCAAACAAGGAGCCCATTTCTACAACCACTGGCTCAAGATAAAGGAGATTGTAGACAAAAGGAATTTCTCCATGGATGAAGCTTGCTTTATATACCTGGGATCAACTGAGGGGGACTTATCTTCACTGATCTCTTCTGGAGTTTAAGATTACTGTTGATTTCATTGGCCAGGGGCCCATCTATGATCAGGGAAAGGAAGAGAGTGCAGAACAGTAGGTGCATCTGAAACATAAATCAGAAGAGCATATCACATTTTGGAAACATTGCCAATAAATGGGCATTTTGCCAATTCCCTTCCCCTCTGTCCTTGCTAGTTGCTGTTGTATTTCAAACGCTTGTCTTATATATTAAAGAACAAAGAATAAACTTTTATACAGGCATTCTTTAAATATTTAGCTATAGGTAAGTATGGATGGAGCTAGAAAAAATGGGTCAATTTGAGTAATAGGAAATAAGAAAAAAGTGCCAGGCTTTCAAATATCAAATGCACATTGCATAAGCTATTCTTGAAGACAACAATTCCCCATTAAATAAGTCACCAATGCAACTTACTCGTAAGTAACTGTATATAAAATCATAGTCTGAATGATTAGATCAAATAACTGATTGAATTGAATTGTACAGTGTGGAGGAGACACATTTATATTTGTTCATATTTTTTTTTTGCTTCTGCAGTGCTTGGAGGGAAGGGAGTATTTCCATTACAAGCCGTGCAGCCAATTAGAGTGGAGGAGTTGCCTTCAATGAGATGAAGCCCAGAAGGTGAAGTAGATGTGGCTGCTAGGACCAACATAACTTTAAAAAAATATCATTTTGATCTGTAGCAGTTTGCCTTCTTGGACATGGGAAGATTGAGCATTTCAGACTGCTCAGATTATCATATACAAAATGTAGTTCAATTTTTACTCCTAAAAGATGGCTTTTAGAGAAATCACTGTGTCGGTCTACTATAAATAATAAAGTATAAATTACATGGCTACTGACCAAAAATAGAGGTACTGATTTTAAGCTGAAAAGTATGAGTAAAATGTCACAAGGACATCTGCCCTTCTAAAAGACAACATCTATCCACAGGTCATGTTAGTTAAGCTGCATGAAATATTGAACTCTTACTGATTATGTTTATAATGCAAGCAACTTACCTCGGGATCTCTTTCAGAAGTCCAAGGCTTTTGATGTGCAATTGCTGCCCTATTTATATCATTAACAGAGAAAAAACAACAGGGTTACAGGGTGGGACTTCTTTTGCAAAGAGAAAAATCCTAATTGGGTAGTGATGGAAGTTTTGTAAGTCATTGAGTATATCCATTTTTGATTATCACAAAGTGGCACCTTGAGAATGATTTATGGAAAGTATATCTTATGACCCTCCAGTTTCTAAAGTAAATATTTGAGCAGAATTTTCAGGTGTTCTTTTGACACTCTTTCTCATACAGATGAACATACAGATGTGTTTTTCAGGAGCTTATAACTGGAGCTGAAAGAGTTCATGCCTCCATCCTACTCCTGTCTGCCCAATGATATTCAGTGCCACACAGGTTCTGAAACTGCTGGTTTTGTAGAACCACCTTAATTAAAGTACCTGTAGAAAAATGAGCATCCATTTAGTTTATTCCCTTGGAAAGACATCTTGTTAATGACCATTATCACACCTTCTGGCAATGAATTCAATAAATACGTGTTGCATGAAGGAATGCTTACTTTTTTCTGGACGAAATCAATTTTATTGCATGCTTCTGCTGTTGCTGGAAAGAATTAGGAAAATTCTGGTTAACATTTTTTTTCATCTTGTACATAATAGATGATTTTATTGTTGTATAACTGATGGTTTTATTATTGCTCTAAAAATGGCAAATGTTTCAGCCCTTTATAATAGGGAAACTGCCCCAACACTATGATTTTTTTGCTCTATTCTGTTTCTTTTTGCCACTATGTAGTAATGAGAGTTTTTATCTTATAAGAAAGAAAATAACACAGAAATAACCCATTCTGATTGGATATTGTAAAAGCAGGGACAAAGTCTAACTATTATGGAAATCCTTACAGAAAGAACAATATAGTAGAACTGTGTTGTTTTAGTTTCCCCAAATTCACATTTTTCCCTTTCCTATAAAATTATTTTCTTAGTCTGGGAAAAGTGCTTAACTGCAGGTAAATTTGGCAGCCCATGATTTTCTAAATGATGTAGAATGATCAGAATGAGATTAACAGAATCTTGTCTTCTTCTTCTAATATTTCATATTACTTAGTCTTCAGAGAAAAATTTTTTTTAGCTGGTTCATACCCAGTAGTTATAAGAAATACTATGGATAGCTCATGTAGCATTAATTTATATTCAATCATTGATTTCCAACACAGTGAGTAATCATCTGGCTGGTAAATAATTACATACCTCCATGTTAATTTTAGGCACTCTGATCTTTAGTCTGTGTGATACAATATATGCACATCAAAGGATAGCAAGGCTACACTTCAGGAACTGGATTTGTATAATCACCATCATATTCATCTTTGCATAAGTTCCTATTTAGATACTAAGTATAATTCAGAATGAAAGGTTTGACCTCAAGAAGTTTTAAAGCTGATGTTTACGTTATCAATGGCACTTAGACTTACTGTATATACCAATCCTTAGCACTATCTATTTACAATGTAAGCATATTGCCCTCAACAATCTGGGTCCTCTTTTTACCAGTTTCATAATGATGAAAGGTTGAGTCAACATTGAGCCCCATCAGGGTCGAACTCCAGGCTGTAAGCAGAGTTTGCCTGCAATTCTGCATTCTAACCACTGCACCACGAAGACTTCGTGATTAACCTCCTGAGAGCCTCAAGAAGTTTAATGCTATCTGAAGGGCACATTTGGGGCCTTCCGGATCCCCCTAGAATGGAATACTACTCCCAGATATTTAAAGCTGTGGATTGTGGACCTGATACGTTCTCTTCCTTTTAATGATCCATCCTTGGAGTTCCCAATTTTGATTCTTAGGGATTGCTGGCCAGTATGTTCTGCCTGTAGTACTGAATTGTAAACCTTACTGCTCTTTGACTCCATACAGTAGATGCATATAAAATGATATTATCCATAAACAAGATTGTGGGATGATTGCACTCTGCATGCAAATGTGAGTTTCTTAGAATTTGTTTTTAGTAGCAATTTCATTTAAATTTCAATAATTAAAAATAATAAACTTAAAAGAATAAAAAGAAAGACAGAAGATGCAGAAAAGAAAAAAGAGAAAGAAAAATAGAAAAGAAAGGAAAGGAAAAAGGATATAATACAGGAAAAGAAATGACTTTGTCCCTCATCACAATAAGTATAAACAATTTTATACACAGATTGGAGTTGTCAAGTCTGAAAAACATTATTTATACCATTTAAAATGTTAAGATGCAAATAGGAAAGAGCAAAGATAAACAACAATTCAGATAAATATATATGTATACTTAATGTGAAATATAAAATTCCTTATATAAAACCTCAGAATTTCCATCTAGAAAAGCTCCAGTACAGTAGTCTTTTAACTAGAGATACAAACTGGATGATTTTGACATTCTTTTAACCCAAACTGTATCAAGGTTTCACTCTCTAATGATTTTATCCATATATTGCTCATTATGACTGTATTCTATTCTGTCCCTCTTGCCAATTCTTTTTCTAGACTAAAAAGGCAGATATTATTACATAAGATTTACATAAGATATAATAAAGGTAAAGGTAAAGGTTCCCCCGCACGTGTGTGCTAGTCGTTTCCGACTCTAGGGGCCGGTGCTCATCTCCGTTTCAAAGCCGAAGAGCCAGAAAATGAATTGGCAAGAGGGACACAATAGAATGCAGTCATAATGAGCAATATATGGATAAAATCTGGATTTTAGATCTGGATGACTAGTGTTAAAAGCAAGAAACAAAATTGTTCTGAATTTATCTAAGAAGGTAAAATTGTGTTGTCAGCTCACGATAGGAAGTTAAGAGATTCTACCTGGCAATTTGGATATGGGTGGGATTCAGCTTTTCAGCTCGAACTGTCTCCAGGATTATAACTGAGCTTACATATAACTGTGAGAGCCAATACAGTATTGACAATAAGGAGAGAGATCCTGACCCTGAAGTTAATAAAGATCTGGAAGTCCATATGCTATACATTCATATTAAGGTCCAAGGTCTTGTTCAGGTTGTCAAAAACTCAAAATTAACCCATGCTGTGCATCAAAAACCAGCAATTTTTTATGTACTTCATAACCAAATGGATGATACTTGTACACTTTTCCTCCTTCTCTCCTCATTTCTCAGCATTGAGGGTGGTGGTGGGGGGGGGGAAGATTGCACTTTTGCCTAGCTGGATCAAAAGGTTGGCTGAATTATCTTACTTCAGCTTTCCAGAATTTGAAACTAGAGGGTTTTTTTGTTCCTTCTAGGAATGGAATGTTGACAAATCTTGCAGCTGTTCCCTTCCACGTGGATCGCTTCCATGCCCATAGGCCTTTGTTCCTAACATTTATTTTACAACCTCCACAGACAACAACCAAAGAAATATTGGTAGCATATTTTTTGTAAAGTCGTGTGCTTCACATAGAGATGGACACAGAGCTGGGGTAAAGATGAGTTTATTCTGAACAGAACGAACTGGGGAAACAGGGAAGCCTGGCGTCTATTTGTACCTGCCCAGGTGGATGGCATCCAATCAGTTCAAACCTGGGCTTCCTGCCAGTGCAGGTGACAATGGGTGTAGATCCTGGCTTCCCACCAGGCTGACCATGCCTGGGGCTGTCAACAGCTTAAGTCATTAGGCTTATCCTGAGTGAGCAGTCATCGCCCGGAGCTGTCCAGCCCCTCTGCTGATCTGCACCATCAGCCTCCTGCTGTGCTGTCCTTTGTGTATGCTGGGAGGCATACACTGCACCCCTTCCCCCATAGTGAGGATGATCCTCTGTCGTTCCTTCTTAACTATATACAGCTTATTTACAATTTTTACATTTAACCCTCCAGATTCCTCCTCCCCCCAGGCTTAAGAGCGAACATAATCACTGAGGTAGCTGGGGGCTCTGTGTGTCCTGTTTGATCTTCTCAGGCTTGGCTCTGTAGTGGTTTCGGTTCTGCTTCCTGTTCCTTGGTCTGGTTGTGTTGGTCTGATTTGTGTGTGTGCATGTGTTTCTGTGTTGGCTCTTTGTGACCTGCTGCCCTCAGGCTCTTGCCTACTTTCCTTGTCAGCTCCCTGCCAGGCAGATGGATGCCCCAAAACCCTTCCTGCTGTTCTTCTGGGTGACTGTGACTGTGGCTCTGTGTGTGTTTGTGTTTGCTCTGCCTCCTCCCTTGCTGTTTCCATTGATTCTCCACCTGTCCTCTCAGGGGCTCTCTTCCTTAGTTGATCTAAGTGTCTCCTCCGCAGGAGTCCCCCCTCCACCCTTACTCTGTAGGAGAGGGGGCCTGTCCGTTCCACCACTTCACCTGGCACCCATGGATGGCCTGTGCTGTAATTTCTGGCCCAGATCTGCTCCCCTATGTTGAAATTAGTTTTGAGGGTTGGGGGTTCTGTGTCTGCTGATACCCTGTCTGGGTGGAGTCTGTCTAACGTAGTTATGAGGCGTCTGCCCCACCTGAGCTCCGCTGGGCTCTTTCCTGTGGCTGTGCAGGGTGTTGCGTGTTGATGGAGGAGGAATGTGGCCAGTCTCTGTTTCCAGTCCCCTTGTACTATTCGTTTGAGTGCATCCTTGGTAGTCCGCACGAACCTCTCTGCCAACCCGTTACTGGCAGGGTGAAAGGGCGCTGAAGTAGCATGCCTAATCCCCAAGGTCCTCAGGAACACTTGGAAATCCGAGGAGGTAAATTGCGCTCCATTATCAGATACTACTACATCTGGTAGCCCATGTGTGGCAAACACTCCCCTTAGTGCCTGTATTGTGCCCGCTGATGTCATGTTGGACACAGGTACCACCTCTAACCACTTGGAGTGACTATCCACGATGACTAAGAAGGTGTGTCCCTGAAATGGCCCCGCATAATCTATATGGACCCTGGACCAGGGGGTGTGAGTTTGTTCCCACTTGTGGACTGGAGCGTGTGCCTGCTCTGGGCGAGACCTTTGGCATGTGTAACATCCTGCTACCAACCCCTCTATCTCTTTATCCAACCCAGGCCACCACAGGTAACTCCTGGCCAGAGCCTTCATCCTTACCACTCCCGGGTGACCCTCGTGAAGGGACTGAAGGACTTTCTCCCTATGTTTTGTGGGGATGATGACCCTGCTCCCCCACAGCAGGCAGCCTTTATGGGTTGAGAGCTCGTGCCGCTGTGTAAAAAATGCTGTGAACTCAGGTCCTGGTGACTTGTCCTGCCACCCGCTGCTAACCCAGGACTGAATTCTGCTAAGAATCTTATCCCTGGGAGTTTTGGCTGCTATGTCGCTAGCGTCTAATGGGCACTCAGCCAGCTCCTGTATTGCTAATATCTGATTAGCAGGAGCGGGATCCGGTCCAGTCTCCCTTAGGGGAAGTCTGCTGAGTCCGTCGGCGTGTCCCATTTCCTTTCCTGGTCTATGGATTAGCTTACAGGAGTATGCTGAAAGAAAAATGGACCAACGGAGCATCCTTGGTGAAAGGATCTGTGGCGTTTGCTTCTCCGTGGTGAATAATCCCAGCAGGGGCTTGTGATCCATGTAAATGAGTAATTCCCTCCCGTACAGGTAGTCGTGGAACTTTTTTACCCCCGCGACCACTGCCAGTGCCTCCTTATCTATCTGCGCGTAGTTTCTCTCTGCCGCTGACAGGGTCCGGGAATAGTATGCTATGGGAGCCTGCGAGCCGTCCTCCCTTAAGTGGCTGAGGACTGCCCCTATCCCATAAGGGGATGCATCGCACGCTAGGCAGATGGGCTGGTCCTCCCTGAAGTGAGTGACCTTTGCGTCCCCGGCTAGCATGTTCTTAAGGGTCCTGAACACGCTTGTGTGTGTGGCAGTCCAGTCCCAGGGTGTTTGTTTGTCCAGGAGCCTGTGCAAGGGCTTCGCGATGGTCGCCTTGTGCGGCAGGAATGTATGATAAAAATTTAAGAGACCAAGGAACGCTTGCAGCTCTGCTTTGTTTTTGGGAATTGGGGCTTCCTTGATAGCCCTCACCTTGGAGGCTGACGGGTGGATGCCCTGTGCGTCTATCCTGAATCCCAGAAACTCCGTCTCCGTAACCCCAATTTTACACTTGTCCCATTTCAGTCTTAGACCCACATCCCTAAAACGACTGAGTACCGCTCTTAGCCGTGATGCCAGGACGTCCTCCGAGCTGGCCGCTATAAGGACATCGTCAAAATACGGGCAAACCCCAGGGATCCCCTTTAGCGTTTTTTCCATGACTTCCTGGAAAATCCCCGGAGCTACGCTCACCCCGAACTGCAGTCGGTTTACCTGGAACGCCCCTTTGTGGGTGATGATGGTCTGGGCCCTTGCTGCCTCGGGGTCTACCGGCAGCTGCTGATAAGCCTGGGCAAGATCTAATTTCACGAATACCGCCCCACCTTGCAGGGATGCCAGGATGCTGCTTACGGCGGGAACCGGGTACGAATGCGCACTTAACGCCCGGTTAATTGTCCCCTTATAATCTGCGCAGATTCTAATCCCCCCATTTGCCTTTAATGGGGTAACTATGGGGGTCTCCCAGTCCGCCCCATCTACCGGCGTCAGCACCCCCTGTTCCACTAACTTATCCAATTCCTGCTCAATCTTATGCTTGAGCGCAAAGGGAACTCTCCTCGCCTTCATCCTGACCGGTGGGACTAGGGGGTTTAATTTAAAAGAAATCGGGGACCCGGTGTACTTCCCCAACCGTTCGTCGAAGACATCCGCAAACTCCCTGCAGATGCCCTCCAGGGAGGTGTGGCTCTGCGTTCGGTGGATCCCGGTGATCCCAATGCCCAACGCCCTGAACCATCCTAGCCCCACAAGGCTGGTCCGTTGCCCTTCGACGACCAACATGCTCAACTTCCCCTTAAACCCTTTGTAGTGGACCGTCACCGATGCCTCCCCCCTGACTTTAATCGGAAAGTTCTGGAAGTCTGAGAGGGTCAGTTTGGATGGCCTCAGGGGAACCCGCTGGCCGCTCCACTTGCAGATCTCGCTGAAAGTCCGCGCGGAGATAATGGATACGGCTGACCCAGAGTCAAGTTCCATTACGCAGGGAACCCCTTGAATTTTGACCCTCAGTTTGATTTTTGGGATAAGGGGTGGGTGTTCCCTGGTTTCGCAAACAGCCGACCGTCCCACCATGTGGCTAACCGTAAGCCTCGGCGACCTCTCCCCTGTACCTGTGGCCAGCTGGAAATCCGCCTCCACCTTGTGCAGACTGTCCCTTGGCCGGCTCCGACAGACCGCCGCGATGTGGCCGGTCTTCCCGCATGCTCTGCACTTTGCCGATTTGAAACGGCAGGTAGACCGGGGGTGCTGTCCTCCGCAGCTGGCGCAACGGGTAGACCGGTTGGAGTTTCCTGCTCTGCAGCCGATGCACGGGGTAGACCGGTGTTGTACAAGTGAGCCGGGCTGGGTAGACCTGGGGCCGCTGCTGCACTGCTGGGTAGATCGGGAGCGATGGGTGCTGCAGCCGGAGAACTGGGTAGACCAGGGGCCGCTTGTTCCGCATCCGCACTCCTGGTACCGCTGCTCGGCCGTCGCTGGGCGCTGCTCCTTCCCGTGGTCCCGGGAATAGGTGGTTGATCGTTGCTGGCGGTGGATGGCGTCCACCTCGAAGTCTCCCCCTTCTTCGTCATCGTGACCAGACAGCTGATGGATGGTCCCATTCTCCCTTGCGTCGGACTCCTCCACTACGTCCCAGGCTAGGAACTCCTCCTGGACGTCCCGAAGGGTCAGCTTCTGCTTGGCAAACATCTTCTGCCGCAGCTTCCGGTCCCTTAGCCCGCAGACGATCCAATCCCGTAGACGGACTTCGAGCTTGTCGAAGTTGCAGAGTCTCGCCGCTTGTTGCAGGGCAGCCATGTACTGCTTCGCGGTCTTGCCTGGACGCTGGTCCCGTTTCTCGAAATGGTACCGCCAAGCTATCTCTGATGTTTTGGGCTTAAAGTGTTCCGTTAGCTTAGCTATCAGTTCGCTGTACCCGACGGCGTGAATGTCGTCGGGCGCGCACAGACCGACCGCCAGCTGGTACCTCTCTGTGCCACAGCTGCAGAGTAGCGCCGCCGCTCTCTGTCGGTCGTCCTTGACCCCATTCGCCCGTAGGTAGCACTCGAGCTGACCTACGAACACCTCCCACTCCTCAGGGCGGTTGCTGTTGAAGATGGGGTATTGTCCCAGTTGTGCCATTACCTCGGTCGGGGTCGTCCTGCGTCGGGTCCTGAGCTGCCGATGGGGTTTCGTCCACGGCTAGCGTTTTCCGGAGCAGGATCCCACCTTCGTCGCCAGTGTAAAGTCGCGTGCTTCACATAGAGACGGACACAGAGCTGGGGTAAAGATGAGTTTATTCTGAACAGAACGAACTGGGGAAACAGGGAAGCCTGGCGTCTATTTGTACCTGCCCAGGTGGATGGCATCCAATCAGTTCAAACCTGGGCTTCCTGCCAGTTCAGGTGACAATGGGTGTAGATCCTGGCTTCCCACCAGGCTGACCATGCCTGGGGCTGTCAACAGCTTAAGTCATTAGGCTTATCCTGAGTGAGCAGTCATCGCCCGGAGCTGTCCAGCCCCTCTGCTGATCTGCACCATCAGCCTCCTGCTGTGCTGTCCTTTGTGTATGCTGGGAGGCATACACTGCATTTTTCATTAGCATAGTACTTCAGTTGGCACTGAAAGAGTTGCTACAACCTCATTGCTACAGCTTCAAATTTTAACGAACCTGGCAGCTCTGTTTCAGCACAATATTTTTAATGTTTTCATTTATATCTCTGTTTGTTTTTATTGAACAATTTAGTAATCCAAAAGGGGAATGAAGTGAGCATCAAGGATTTATGTTTCTCAATATTGCTTCAGAAAACTGAATAGAAGAAGAGACTGCTGCAGTGGGTAGAATAGCTTCTGTTTGCAGGCCACAGAAAGAGACTGGCTTTCTTTTGTACATGGAGTTTGTGGTAAGTATTTTATTTATTCAGTAGATCTTTCTCTTGTCTTTCCTTTATGAGCTCATGGAGATAGTCACAATCTCCCTCTTCAACTTCTTTCTAAGACTCCTAGGATTTCCATGGCAAAAAAATATTTTTGTTCAGCATCTCTCTCTCTCTGCTAAAAAGGGTCTGAGAAAAAGCTTAAAGTAGGTGAATTTCTTTTTTCCTGCCTTTCAAGAGAAATAGGAAGTATTTTGGGAAATAGATGATCCAGTTAAAATTCTTATGATTTCTGGAATCTAAAAACAATGCAACTTTCGAACCCTAGTTTTGACATTATAACTTTCTATTTATCCTACAGTTACATTCTATTTTTTTCTTCAAAATTAAAAACTCCTAGATCCCATTATTGGTTTTAAAATGATTCCATCTTACTTTGAAAACATTGGAATATAATACTTGACATTAGTATTTTTGAACATCTATTATCTCTTGGACATTTGAGAAGATGCTCTGTGACAAGCTCACATAACACTTCTGAAGGCAGTTTAATTTTCCTTCTTTTGTATGCTTCTCTTGCCTCTCTCAAAATGGTTCTGCATCTTCTAATCACATGTGAGCAGGCAGCTGGTGTATAGCCAGGTGGCCAGGTTAATGTGCCCTCCATAAGTGCTTAAATCAGCAGGCACACATATTTTTAATTCAGAATAGAACTGGAAGGACCTTGTAGGTCTTCTAGTCCAACCCCCTGCTCCAACAGGAGACTTAATACCATTTCAGATGAGTGACTGTCCAGTCTCTTCATAAAGCCTCCAGTGATGGAGGAGCACTCACAACTTCTGAAGGCAAGCGGGTCCACTGGTTACTTGTCCTCACTGTTAGGAAGTTTCTCCTTAATTCCAGGTTGCTTCTCTCCTTGATTAGTTTCCATTCATTGTTTCCTGTCCTGCCCTCTGATGCGTTGGAAAATAAGTTGACCCCCTCTTCTTTACCGCTAGACCTTATTTTCTCTAGATTAGGCATACAAATTCTGCAAATGTTCTTCATATGTTTTAGCCTTATCTTAGTTGCTTTTCTTTGCACTTTTTCCAAACTCTTAATATTTTTTGTAATGTAATGACCAAATGTGGATACCGTATTTTGAGATTTTAAGATTGAGATTTATTGAGATTTTTATACCGCCCTTCTCCCAAAGGGACTCAGGGCGGTTCACAGGGCATAAATATAAACAACAGTACAAACATTAAAAGATAATTAAATTAATGCCCAAGTTAAAACCAGAATAATAAAACAAACCTATAAAAAACCCAAGTACCCCCATCAGGCCAGACCCGCTAGTTCAAATAAATGGGTCTTCAACCCGCGACGGAAGGATCGGAGGTCTGATGCCATCCGGAGCTCAACCGGCAGTTGATTCCATAACGCCGGGGCACCCACAGAGAAGGCCCTCCCCCTGGGGGCCACCAGTCGACATTCCCTGACAGGAGGCACCCTGAGGAGGCCCTCTCTGTGGGCGCGCACAGGGCGGAGGGGAGTCGACGCCAGCAGCAGGTGGTCCTCGAGGTATCGCGGACCCATGCCATGTAGGGACTTAAAGATCATAACCAAAACCTTGAACCTTACCCGGAAGACAACTGGTAACCAATGCAGCTCACGGAGCAAAGGTGTAACATGGGAGTACCGGGAAACTCCCAAGACAACTCTCGCGGCCGCATTCTGTACCAGTTGGAGCCTCCGAGTAGTCTTCAAGGGAAGTCCCATGTAGAGAGCGTTACAGTAGTCTAGGCGAGAGGTCACGAGCGCATGAGTGACCGTACACAAGGCCTCCCGGTCCAGATAGGGCCGCAACTGGCGCACCAGGCGAACCTGGGCAAAAGCCCCCCTAGTCACGGCCACTATGTGATCTTCCAAAGTGAGTCGTGAATCTAGGAGGACTCCCAAGTTGCGAGCCCTATCCACAGGGGGTAAAAGCTCACCCCCCATAGAAAGAGGTGGAACATCCCAGGTGTCTCGGGAAGCCGGAATGTACAGCCACTCAGTCTTGTCAGGGTTGAGTTGAAGTCTGTTCCTCCCCATCCAGACCCGAACCGCCTCCAGGCAACGGGACATCACAGCGAGGGCATCACTGGGGTGGTTTGGGGTCGAAATAAAAAGTTGGGTATCATCAGCATATTGATGATACCCAACTCCAAAACCACGAATGATCTCACCCAGCGGTTTCATATAGATGTTGAACAGGAGAGGCGAGAGGACCGACCCCTGAGGAACTCCACAAGTGAGAGTCCTAGGGGTCGACCTCTGCCCCCCTGCCAACACCGACTGCGAGCGTCCCAGGAGATAGGAGGAGAACCACTGAAAAACCGTGCCTCCCACTCCCAATCCCCTGAGACGCTGCAGCAGGATACCATGGTCGATGGTATCGAAAGCCGCCGAGAGGTCTAATAGGACTAGGACAGAGGAATACCCCCTATCCCGAGCCCTCCAGAGATCATTCACCAGAGCGACCAATGCCGTCTCCGTGCTGTGCCCGGGCCTGAAACCCGATTGGTAAGGGTCCAGATAATTCCAGGTGTGGTCTTACTAAGATTGTATAAACTAATACTTCACATGATTTTGATTCTATGTTTATGCAACCAAGGATTGTATTAGCTTTTTTGGCTGCTGCCGCATACTGCTGGCTCATATTTAAGTGATCATTTATTAGGACTCCAAGGTCCTCTCACAGTTACTGTTTCTGAACCAGATTTTGCCTAATCTGCACTTGTATCTTTAGTTTTTTCTGCCCAGGTGTAAAACCTTGCTTTTCTCCACATTAAATGTCAATTTGTTGGATAGGCCCCTTGTTCAAGTCTGTCAAGATCTTTTTGGATCCTGAGTTTGTCTTCTGGGGTTTGGGGTATTCTTATCAGCTAGTGTCATCTGCAAATTTGATGAGTTCCCCTTCTGTTCCCTCATCTAAGTTATTTATGAAGATACTAAAGTGTACTGGGCCTAAGATGGAATCTTGTGGTACCCCACTGTTTCCTTTCTTCCATGTAGATGTAGCAACTTTCTCTATTTCATAAGCATTTTCTCTCAACATATTTATAGACTTTTGTTTAAAATGTTACCTCTTTTTCCTCAGAAACAGGAAGATTGTTTTGTTAGTCCTTCATTGCATGAATATAGAATCTGATATCTTCTAGTTGTTAGATTAAAATTCTCAGAATGTCTTCTCAGTGGATACCCAGCCTGGAAATTTAATGACATAGTAACCTTTTTGTGCTTTATTATAAAAGCAGATTGCAAGCAAAATTATACAGTAGTTCAATTATAGCACAGCAAAACAGTAACTGAATGTCAGAGAAAAAGCTACTTTGTTGGATCAATGAGGGAAGGTGACACCACAAGATCTAGGCAGCCAATAATTCCTTAGTAATTCATTCAGCTATTTTTTAATCTTAGAATATCTTGGCATCTGTTTGGTAAGATTTCCGTACAATGGCAAGGTTTTAGCCATTTCTGCCTGGCCTTTCTGCTTGTATCAAGAGTGGGGATTTCTTCATAGACAAAATACATGGTGGGACTTCTAAGATGTGTTGGAAATGCAACAAAAATCCAGGTTTATTTTATCATATGTGGTGGTCTTGCAAATATGTGAAAACATATTAGATAAACCTAAACATAACAACAACAAAAACAAAAACAACAACGTTCGAATACAGACAGATTGCCATTTGGAACACAATACGCCAGATATCGCAGTTGTAGAGAACTGAAGTGTACAGCTGATTGATATCGCTGTACCAGAAGATGCCAGAGTCGAAGAAAAAGAACTTGAAAAAATTACGAAATATCACGACCTGGCCATTGAAACTGCGTGATTATCGATGAAACATGCAACAGTGATACCCATTGTAATCGGGGCACTACATCAAGAAACTGTAGCTTCCTGCAATAACTCCAGTAATGCTACAAAAAACTGTTACTCAGAATATCTTACATTTTAGGGAGGCACTGGTTGATACCTAGGATGCTGGCAGCAGCTGATGTCAACCATCAGCGCCAGTCAATTTGAATGTTCAGTTGACTGAGTTTCATGTTTAATGAATAAAAGATAATAATAATAATAATAATAATAATAATAATAATAATAATAATAATAATAATAATAATAATAATAATAATAATAATAATAATAATAATAATAATAATAATGCAGAAAATACTTCAGGTACAAATATTAATGAAACCTGAAGCTTTTCTTTTAGGTATTATGCATAAGCCAATTGAAAAACAATTTGGGGTGCTATTCCTTCAGATGGTGAGAGCTGAGAAGATTGTACTTGCCAAGCACTGGAAAGGAAAAGAGATGCTGAATGTTGCAGAATGGTTTTTAAAATTGACTAAATTAGCAGAGATGGCAAAATTAACTGCTTTGATCAGAGACAATTGTCTAGACAGTTTTATAGAAGACTGGAAGCTGTTTGTGGACTTGGTATGTTTTAAATTCAATGTGTTGTTGTTAGTTACGAAGTCGTGTCCGACCCATCACGACCCTATGGACAATGTTCCTCCAGGCCTTCCTGTCCTCTACCATCTTCTGGAGTCCATTTAAGCTCACGCCTACTGCTTCAGTGACTCCATTCAGCCATCTCATTCTCTGTCGTCCCCTTCTTCTATTGTCCTCAATCTTTCCCAGCATTAGGGTCTTCTCCAGTGAGTCCTTCCTTCTCACTAGGTGGCCAAAGTATTTGAGTTTTAGCTTCAGGATCTGGCCTTCTAAAGAGCAGTCAGGGTTGATCTCCTCTAGGACTGACCGGTTTGATCGCCTTGCAGTCCAAGGAACTCGCAGGAGTCTTCTCCAGTACCATAGTTCAAAGGCTTCAATTCTTTGGCGCTCAGCCTTTCTTATGGTCCAGCTTTCACTGCCATACATTGCAACTGGGAAGACCATAGCCGTGACTATACGCACTTTTGTGGACAGGGTGATGTCTCTGATTTTTAGTGTGCTGTCTAGATTTGCCATGGCTTTCCTCCCAAGGAGCAAGCGTCTTTTAATTTCTTGGCTACAGTCCCCATCTGCAGTCATCTTAGAGCCCAGGAAAATAAAATCTGTCACTACCTCCATTTCTTCCCCATCTATTTGCCAGGAATTGAGAGGGCCGGATGCCATGATCTTGGTTTTCTTAATGTTTAGTTTCAACCCAACTTTTGCACTCTCCTTCTTCACTCGCAACAAGAGGCTCTTTAGTTCTTCTTCACTTTCTGCCATTAGAGTGGTATCATCTGCATATCTTAGGTTGTTGATGTTTCTTCCGGCAATCTTAATTCCAACTTTTGATTCATCTAGCCCTGCCTTTCTCATGATGTGCTCTGCATATAAGTTAAATAGGCAAGGCGACAGTATACAGCCTTGCCGGACTCCTTTCCCAATTTTGAACCAATCAGTGGTTCCGTGTCCAGTTCTCACTGTTGCTTCTTGGCCCGCATATAGGTTTCTCAAGAGACAAATAAGATGGTCTGGTATGCCCATCTCTTTAAGGACTTGCCACAGTTTGTTATGATCCACACAATCAAAGGCTTTAGCATAGTCAATGAAGCAAAAGTAGATGTTTTTCTGGAACTCTCTAGCTTTCTCCATGATCCAGCGTATGTTAGCAATTTGATCTCTAGTTCCTCTGCCTCTTCGAAATCCTGCCTGTACTTCTGGTAGTTCTCGATCCACATACTTCTGGAGTCTAGCTTGTAGAATTTTAAGCATAACTTTCCTAGCATGAGAAATGAGTGCAATGGTGCGATAGTTTGAACATTCTTTGGCACTGCCTTTCTTTGGAATTGGAATGTAAACTGATCTTTTCCAATCCTGTGGCCACTGTTGAGTTTTCCAAATTTGCTGGCAAATTGAGTGTAGCACTTTTACTGCATCGTCTTTTAAGATTTTGAATAGCTCAGCTGGAATACTGTCACCTCCACTAGCTTTGTTGTTGCTCAGCTTTTCTAAGGCCCACTTCACTTCACATTCTAGGATGTCTGGCTCGAGGTCAGTGACCACCTCACTGTGATTATCAGGGATGTTAAGCTCATTCTTGTATAGTTCTTCTGTGTAATTTTGCCACCTCTTCTTAATCTCTTCTGCCTCTGTTAGGTCCCTGCCATTTTGGTCCTTTATCATGCCCATTTTTGCATGAAACGTTCCTTTCATCTCTCCAATTTTTTTGAAAAGATCTCTGGTCCTCCCTATTCTATTGTTTTCTTCTATTTCTTTGCATTGTTCATTTAAGAAGGCATTCTTATCTCTTCTAGCTATTCTTTGGAATTCTGCATTTAATTGGGCATATCTTTCTTTTTCTCTGTTGCCTTTCGCTTCCCTCCTTTCCTCAGCTGTTTACAAAGCTTCCTCAGACAGCCATTTTGCTTTCTTGCATTTCTTTTTCTTTGGGATGGTTTTGGTTGCTACCTGTTGTACAATGTTGTGAACCTCTGTCCATACTTCTTCAGCCACTCTGTCTATCAGATCTAATTCCTTAAATCTATTTGTCACCTCTACTGTATATTGAACAGGGATATGATTTAATTCATACCTGACTGGCCTAGCGCTTTTCCCTACTTTCTTTAATTTAAGCCTAAACTTTGCAACAAGAAGCTCATGGTCTGAGCCACAGTCAGCTCCTGGTCTTGTTTTTACTGACTGTATAGAGCTTCTCCATCTTTGGCTGCAGAGCATATAGTCAATCTGATTTCTGTGTTGACCGTCTGGTGATGTCCATGTGTAAAGCCGTCTCTTGGGTTGTTGGAAAAGAGTGTTTGCTATGACCATCGTATTCTCTTGACAAAATTCTATCAGCCTGTGCCCTGCTTCATTTTGTACTCCAAGGCCAAACTTGTTATTCCAGTTATCTTTTGGCTTCCTACTTTAGCATTCCAATCCCCCATGATGATAAGGACATCATTTTTGGGTGTTAGTTCTATAAGGTGCTGTAGGGCTTCATAGAACCGGTCAATTTCATCCTCTTCAGCACCGGTGGTTGGGGCATAGACTTGGGCTACTGTGATATTGAATGGTTTGCCTTGGATTCGAACTGAGATCATTCTGTCATTTTGAGGATTGTATCCCAGTATTGCTTTTCCTACTCTTTTATTGACTATGAAGGCTACTCCATTTCTTCTGAGGGATTCTTGCCCGCAGTAGTATACCTGATGGTTATCTGAATTAAATTCACCCATTCCTGTCCATTTTTAGTTCGCTGATACCTAAGATGTCGATGTTCAGTCTTGTCATCACGTTTGACCACGTCCAGCTTTCCTTGATTCATGGATCTTACATTCCAGGTTCCTATGGAGAAAAAATCTTTACAGCATCGCACTTTCCTTTCACCACCAGACATATCCACAGCTGAGCGTCCTTTCGGCTTTGGCCCAGTCGCTTCATTCTTTCTGGCGCTACTAGTACTAGCCCTCTGCTCTTCCTCAGTAGCATATTGGACACCTTCCGACCTGAGGGGCTCATCTTCCAGCGTCATATTGTTTTGCCTTTTGGTACTGTCCATAGGGTTTTCATGGCAAAGATACTGGAGTGGTTTGCCATTTCCTTCTCCAGTGGATCACGTTTTGTCAGAACTCTCTGCTATGGCCTTTCCGTCTTGGGTGGCCCTGCACGGCATAGCTCATAGCTTCATTGAATTACGCAAGCCCCTTCGCCACGACAAGGCAGTAATCCATGAAGGGGTTAAATTCAATAACAGATGGTTAATAGAGGGATTTGTATTGTTTAGCGTAACCTGTCGATTGTGTGTGTGTGTGTGTGTGTGTGTGTGTGTGTGTGTGTGTGTGTAAAAGGGGAGGTGAATTTGTTTTTTCTTTTTTTTCGGTGTCCAGAAATCTATATGTTTAATGATAAATGTATTTATGCTGGTGATGACCTATAAAGCCCTAAATGGCATGGGTCCGGGTTATTTACGGGGGTACCTTTTGCCGGCATTAACTTCCCATCGTCCTGTGTGCTCCCACAGGGAGGGCCTCCTCAGGGTGCCGTCGGTCAGGGAATGTTGACTGGCGGCTCCCAGGGGGAGAGCATTCTCTGTGGGCGCACCTGCCCTCTGGAATCAGCTCCCTGTTGAGCTCCGGATGGCTCCCGACCTTCGCTTTTTCCGCCGCGACCTGAAGACTTGGCTATTTTAACTTGCCGGCCTGGACTGAGGGACTGGGATTTTAGATATTAAATTTTAAAAATTTTAAATTTTAGAATGTGTTTTATTGTTTAGGGCTATTGGTTTAATTTCATTTTAATTTTTGTATATTATGTGTTGTTCATAGTGTTTAATTGCCCTGTACACTACCCCGAGTCCCTTGGGAGAGGGGCGGTATATAAATCCAAATAAATAAATAAATAAATAAATAAATAAATAAATAAATAAATAAATTTGATAAATAAAACTTTTTTTTCCCTTTTTTGTATACCAATCTTCTTCTTTTTTAATGATTCCTAGTGCTGAACATAGGGGTTTTGTGTGTGTATGTTGATTGTTTTTCTGGTTTGTATTTTATCTTTCATGATAAAACAAAATAAATATACTTAACAACAAAAGACATGTGGCAGTAATTGTAATTCAGATGGTAATCTGAAGTTATACATGTATTTTTCTATGTATCTGACATGTTTCATTAAAGTACAGTTCCGCCTAAGGGCATAGAAACTCTTCAGGATTTGCTTGGATATACTGATCGCTGTCAATCCTTTTTCCTCTCCAAAGTTGTTCTCTAAAGGTTTTCCAAGGGTTTGGTAAAATTGTCCATCCCCTCTCTTTCCTTGAAAACTTCCCTCAGTTCCAGACTCAGAAAAACACCATTCCCTCTGAGCCACTGCCCACACTTATTAATTCCCCTGCTACAGGATAAGGAAAAAGGATGTGGAGGATAAAAAATCTGCAAACCATCGCTACTCATATTATACATGTATGTGTATGTGTATGTATGTGTGTAAAGTCATCCTCTCTGTCTGTCTCTGTTGGTCTCTCTCTGTCTCTCTCTTTCACACACATGAGCCCCTGGTCCAGGATGTCAGCCTACCCAGTTCTGTAGCCACCCTTCATTCAGAATAATGCCTTTGAATGATCTTTTGAATTCTATATAAATGATGAAATTAAATTTTGCTTATCTTCTTTTGCATACATGGAGCTTTTATGATTATTCACAATATATACCGAGCCTCTTCCTACATTTGATGTTTTGAATAGCATCAGATTCAATAGGCAGATTTACATTCCAACCCAACAAATAAAAAACAGAAATTCTTCCAAGAATCGTATCCTCCACCTGGTAGTATTTGACACCTGCCTTTCTGACATCAACAAAACTATTCTGAGAATAAACTAGCAGAAGAGGAATAAAATCAGGATATTATTTTCATCCTTTTGTCTGTTCAAAAGGAGTGGACTAACTAGGAGTCACTTAGGTAAATTGGTCAGGATAGAAATGTGATGAATGAATAAATGAACAAATAAACAAGTGAATGAATAAATGAATGAATGATCCCTCTATTTGGAAAAAGGACCACTTCCATGGGAACTTTTAAGACATTGTTTAAAATCAGATTTCACAATAGTATAGTTCAAAACCTCACACCAATGTCTTTTGGGATCTGTATCAAAGGAGTAAGTGTCTAATGTGCTTTTGGGGGAGAAGAGGTTGGAAATTGCATGGCTGTTTAAAATATATTTAACTCTAGGTGACACCACTAGATCGATCACTTATGAGATTATCATGTAAATGTGACAGTTTCTAAAGCAGATGTTTGAGAGATATTGTGTGAATCCAAGTGCCTAACCAGGACTTCTATAGATTCTGCAGTGCATATATATCAACTGAATTGAAATCAACAAATTGTCTGAAGCAAAAAAATTGTTCATCCCTTAGTTTCATTGCTAGCTTTAATTAGAGAGCCTTTTTATCTCCTCATTGTTTAAAAAATATGACCTTTGCTGCCCTGCACTTATCACTGTTGTATAACTTTTATATAAGAGTGATCTTTAGTTAATTTTGTACTATTAAAAAAGTGACTCAGTGGAAAAGTTTTAGTTATAAATACACTTGGAAATAAATTATCTTGGGAGCAGGAAAGATCAAAATATTTAAATGGAAATAACAGTATGAATTTTATACCTTTATCCTCTGAAGGCCACACTTGACATGGTGTAGTGCTGATTATATGATCAATGTGTAGAATTTGTTTAAGCAAATAAGAAGTCACATGGAGAGGAGAACTGGAGTAAACTAATGGCTCTTTGGGAGCTAGGTGTAAAACCTTTCTACCTCAAAGTAATTGGAATAAGGATGAAACTTTTTTCAAAAGCCTAATCTCCAGCTCTAGGTTTTAAAGGGTACTAGATACGTTTAATAATAATAATAAGTTGGAAGGGACCTTGGAGGTCATCTAGTCCAACCACCTGCTCAGGCAGGAAACCCTATACCATTTCAGACAAATGGCTGTCCAGTCTCTTCTTAAAAACTTCCAGTGTTGGAGCATTCACCACTTCTGGAGGCAGGTTATTCCACTGATTAACTGTTCTGTCAGGAAGTTTCTCCTTAGTTCTAGGTTGCTTCTCTCCTTGACTAGTTTCCATCCGTTGCTTCTTGTCCTGCTCTCAGGTGCTCTGGAGAACAGCCTGGCTCCCTCTTCTTTGTGGCAGCCCCTGAGATATTGGAACACTGCTATCATGTCACTCCTCACCCTTCTCTTCGTTAAACTACACATAGTTTTTAAGACATTAGAACTCAGCTAGCTCAGAGAGAAAAATCCAAAGTCTAAAAGACATTGTGGAAGGGGAACAAGTCCTATCTAATAAGATTAAGAGTGAGTTGAAACTGAATTTACAAATGATATGCTATAAAAATGATATGGAAAAAGAAGATATACTGGCATACAAAAGAAACTGGTCAATGTCTTAACAATTAAAAGTGGCATACAAAAAATAATCTAAAAATAACCTGGATAGGTTTTATATATTAGATTTACAAACAAAATGTTAAAATTTTGAAGAATATCATAAGAAAGATTTAAAAAGTAAAAAGAAATTAAATTCTATGGCATTATTTGAATAAACCGAGGATTAAGATTGTTAGAAGTAAAAGGAAAGAATATAAAGTTGGTATATTTGAAGAAGATTAAAATAGTTTGTTATTTTTGGTAAGAGCTAATGGACCTTTGCTAACACTATGACAATACTTCATGGATTTGTTTGTAAATAAAAAATGGGACAGGAAGAGAAGAGATTATTTATTGTGTTTTAAGAAAAGGTGATAAGTTACTAAATTGTTTATATTTCTTGGAATGGAGAAGCTACTTGTTTATATTTTTCTTTTGTTTTACTCTATTCATAATTTCTTTTCTATCTCTTTTTTCTCCTTTTTATTTTCTGTATTTCCCCTCTTTTTATTCCTCTATCTTTTTTTAGCTTGCATTAGCTTTTACTTTTGTACTTGCTTTTATACTCTTTAATAAAATTATTATATTTTAAAAAAATGAAAATTCAGTTTAGTTAGAGACTTGATGGAATCAAATTTTAAAGCACAATATTTGCACACCACACATTAATACAGTCACCCACGCACATTCTTGTATATTAACACAAATACATACATGATGTGTGAGTGTAAATATGTATAGAAAAATGCAAACAACTAATATGTTAGATTTTATTTTTGTGTGCCTTTGAGTCAATTTTTGACTCCTGGAGACTGCCTGGACTAGAACTTGCAGGGTTGGTTGTTTTTTTTTCCAAGATTTCAGAAATAGTTTGCCAATGCTTCCTTCCTAGGGCTGAAAGTGGAAGACTGGACTAAAGTACTCAGCTAGCTTTGTGTCTAAGGCAGGACTAGAACTCATGGTTGTCTTATTTCTTGCCTGATGCTTTAACCAATACACTAAAATGGCTCATTGTAGAACATGGGTTAATATAATATCACAAGATCCCTTTTCTTACAATATCTCTAAGCTATGAGCTATGAGTGTGGGTGTGCCCAGCACTTACGGGCAGCAAAGGGCAATCAATTATAATAACTATATTCTGACAGCCATCCCTGACCAAGGTGAAAATTCCCTGAAAACTAAATGGGGAACAAGGATCCATTTGGATCTTCATTCTGTGAACACTCATCTTATGACTAAACAAAGATTAGAGATATACCAAGATATCTAGGTGCCTTTTTACAAGAAAATGGGCCCTATGAAATCTTGCCTTGAAATATATCATTCGTGAGATAGACGGTGTGTATGTAACAATATTAAAGACTTAGAAATGTTATGGAAAGAGCAATTACAATTATGAGATTTAGATCAGCATCTTGTTTAGAATCTTTAGCTACAGCACATCCCATCTTAAGACAGAATTAAGAAGCTGGAGAACCAGAATTTTTCTAACTGTAATGTATTAGCCTTGTATGTTGTATTCACTTGCTTTATGTCTGACTGTTTGCTTAATGGCTGACCTACTTTTGTATCTTATGTAATGGTTGCTGGGCTGAGCTAGGCTTGCTGTCTCCAGTCGGTTAAGTAGATTTGGGGTGGGAAACTGCTGCTTTAAATCTATTGGTCGCTGTCTACAGGCCAACCATATAAATAGCTGTACAGCAGCTATTATCTTGCTTCTGTTATATTCTCACTTTGAATAAAATTGTTGCTGTTTGAACATCTCATCTTGCTCAATGCCTGCAAGAACCAAGTACTTAACACTGGTGACAAAGGTGGGATGTGCTGTTTCATCGTAAGAGCCTGAAGTCACTAGGGGGTGAGGCCAGTACAGAGTTTCCTCCCTTGGTCTGCCTAGCAAGCCATGCTGGAGACCACCCCACCCTAAGGATCCATCCTAGGGCCTATGCAGAAGCCAGCAGCACAAAGCAATGTGAGACACAAACCACGATGACTATTCACCATGGCCAAGGTCGGAAAGCTCAAAGAATTTGATATGACACACCTGGAGAGATGGGTGTCCTACAATTCCCGCGTAGAAGACTACCTTCATGCCAATCAAGTCAGCAAAGATGGGCTGAAGGCTGCGAGCCTCCTCTGCGTGTACAGCCCAGCCACCTTCGATATCACAGAGAACTTGGATCCCCAGCGTTGCTGGAGTCCATTACTTACATGGACTTGAAGAAAAGACTCCACCACCAGTTTGAACCGAAGCTATCCATGATAGTGTGGAGGCATGCCTTTGAGCAATGTGAACAACACCCAGCGAGTTGGCAACAGAATTCATCGCAGCACTTCAGCAGGCATCATGACTATGCAATTTCACTGACTTAGAAGAGAGACTAAGAGACTGGATTTAGGAACAGAGAGCTCCAACAAAAACTTTTTGCTAAAGAAACTTTCTCGCTACAAGAGGCCTTGAAGGAGGTCATGGCAGATGAAGCTGCTGGAGGGGCCATTAAGACATTAAGGTAAAGGTAAAGGTTCCCCCGCACGTGCGTGCTAGTCGTTTCCGACTCTAGGGGCCGGTGCTCATCTCCGTTTCAAAGCCGAAGAGCCAGCGCTTGTCCGAGGACGTCTCCGTGGTCATGTGGCCGGCATGACTAGACGCCAAAGGAACACGGAACGCTGTTACCTTCCCACCGGAGTGGTCCCTCTTTTTCTACTTGCATTTTTACGTGCTTTCAAACTGCTAGGTTGGCAGAAGCTGGGGCGAGTAACAGGCGCTCACTCTGCTACGCGGCTCTCGGGATTCAAACCGCCAAACTGCCGACCTTCTGATCAACAGGCTCAGCGTCCTAACCCACTGAGCCACCGCGTCCCATTAAGACATTACACCCCCCCAAAAGCACACCAAGCACAGAAGCCATCCACCACAAGGACACCGAGTGGTTGGAAGACACAGACTCAGACCACGAAGTCGACAAGATACAGAGGCACCAAGAGAAGGGACCAAGGCCCTCTGACAATGCAGTCCCATTCCCTAGATGCATGAGCTGCAGAGGCAGCCATCAACGAATGAAATGTCATTTCTGGACAGCCATGTGCCGGGCATGTGGAAAACCAGGCCACATTGCTGCCATCTGTTGAGGTCGCCAGAGAGACCACCAGCCGGATGACTCATTCAGGAGAGGTACTGGGGCCCCGGGAAACACCAAGTAGGCTTCTGCTCTAGTCATAGGAGTGTGTTCTGCACTGGTGCCCACCGACCTCTTAAGCAGAAGCTTTGACTGCAAGTCGAGCTTCAGGGAGTTCCATGTAAAATGGAACTGGACACTGGCTTAGCTGTGTCCATCATTTCCATTGGAACTTTCCAACACATTTGCAGCCACAGCAACAGATGGGTCAAGCTTCGACCATCCAACATATTACAGACTTCCAGAAGCCGTCCAAACCATAGTTACACTGATTATCTGGACCCGTACCAATTGGGTTTCAGGCCCGGGCACAGCACAGAGATGGCATTGGTCGTGCTGGTGAATGATCTCTGGTGGGCTCGGGACAGGGGTTGTTCCTCTGTCCTAGTCCTATTAGATCTCTCAGCGGCTTTTGATACCATCGACCATGGTATCCTACTGCGGTGTCTTAGTGGGTTGGAAGTGGGAGGCACCGTTTTACGGTGGTTCTCCTATCTCCTGGGCCGCTCACAGTTGGTGTTGACAGGAGGGCAGAGAGCTGCCCCAAGGCCTCTCATTTGTGGAGTTCCTCAGGGGTCGGTTCTCTCTCCCCTCCTGTTCAACATCTATATGAAGCCGCTGGGTGAGATCATTCGTGGTTTCGGGGTGGGGTATCATCAGTATGCTGATGATACCCAACTTTTTTTCTCCACCCCGAACCAACCCAGTGATGCCCTCGCCGTGATGTCCCATTGCCTGGAGGCGGTCCAGGTCTGGATGGGGAGAAACAGGCTTCGTCTCAATCCTGCCAAGACTGAGTGGCTGTGCATACCAGCATCTCGGGTTAACCAGACTATTCCATCTTTAACGATGGGGGGGTGAGGTGTTACCCCCCCTGTTGATAGGGCTCGCAACTTGGGCATCCTCCTGGATTCACGGCTCAGTTTTGAAGATCACATAGGAGCCGTGACCAGGGGGGCTTTTGCCCAGGTTCGCCTGGTGCACCAGTTGCGACCCTACCTGGACTGAGATGCCCTACGCACAGTCACTCATGCGCTCATGACCTCCCGTTTAGACTACTGCAACGCTCTCTACATGGGGCTGCCCTTGAGGACCACTCGGAGGCTTCAGCTGGTGCAGAATGCGGCTGCGCGAGTTGTGATGGGGGTTCCCCGATACTCCCATGTAACACCTCTACTCCGCGAGCTGCATTGGCCTCTGGTTGTCCTCCGGGTGAGATTCAAGGTGCTGGTGATGACCTATAAAGCCCTAAATGGCTTGGGTCCAGGATATCTGAGGGAACACCTGCTGCCAGCATCAAGTTCCCTTCGTACTGTGTGCTCCCACAGGGAGTGCCTTCTCAGGGTGCCACCGGTAAAAGATTGCCGGCAGATAACACCCAGGGGGAGGGCCTTCTCTGTGGGTGTGCCTGCCCTCTGGAACCAGCTGCCCGTGGAGCTTAGGACTGCTCCCGACCTTCGTTCATTTTGCCGGGACCTGAAGACCTGGCTCTTCGAGCTTTCCGGCCCAGGCTGAGAGTTTTAACTGGGGTTTTTATATTTCTTCAGGGATTTAATTTAATCTTTTTAAATTGTTTTTAATTTTTGTATGGTTGTCTTAAGTACCCTGTAAACCGCCCTGAGTCCTACGGGAAAGGGCGGTATATAAATTCAATAAAATTCAAATTCAAATTCAATTCATGGTCAAGCATTGGGGTGAGTGTAGCCCCAGGGATTTTTCAGGGAGTAATGGAGCATATGCTCAAGGGTATTTCCGGGGGTCTGCCCCTACTTTGATGATGTGCTCATCACCAGGGAGTCCACAGAGGTCCTGGCTGAATGGCTTAGAGCCATCCTTCAGTGGTTCCATGCAGCGGGATTCAAATTAAAGAAGGAGAAATGTAAGATTGGGGTCCAGTCTACCGAGTTCCTGGGATTCCGCATCAATGCCAATGACATCCATCCTGCGGAATCAAAGCTGAAAGCGATTCAGTTGGCACCAAGTCCTAGGTCCAAAGGGGAGCTTCAAGCCTTCTTGGGCCTTCTAAATTTTTAACAGGCATTCCTGCTTATTAAAAATTTAGAAGGCAGTGTAATGGCAGTGGCACAGCCATTACACCAGCTCTTAGACAAAAACACTCAGTGGCAGTGGACCAACGTCCATGAAAGAAGTTTCCAGGCAGTCAAATCACTGCTGTCCTCAAACTCGGTGCTCATGCATTTTAATGAAAAGTTGCCAGCTTGCATCATGTGTGATGCATCCCCTTATGGGGTTGGGGCTGTGTTGAGCCATTTGTCAGCTGATCAGAAACAGTCTCCCATCACTTATTATTCGAGGACCCTGTCTTCTGCTGAGTGCAATTACGCGCAAATAGACAAAGAGGCCATTGTGGACAGGGTTAAAAAGTTCCATGACTATTTGTATGGACACTATTTCACGGTCTTCACTGACCACAAGCCTTTGCTAGGATTGTTCACAATGAACAAACAGACACCTCAAATTCTGTCCCTGCGAATGTTGAAGTGGTCTATATTCCTTTTGGCCTACAGCTACAGGCTGATTCACAAACTGGGCAAAGAAATGGGCCAAGCATATGGCTTTAGCAGATTGCCCTTGTCACACGAGAAGCCAGATCCGGCTCTGGCTGCACGCATTTTAGCCATACAGGATTTGGCAGCTCATAAAGGGTGCATCCTTTGGGACAGTATAGTCCCCAGCTCACTCAGGCCCAGGGTTCTTCAGCCTCTGCATGAAGGCCATCCAGGAATAGTCAGTGGTCCAACAGAGTAGATTGTATGCTCTGAGGAAACTCTTGCACATGGTCACCGGGAAATGGCCGTAGATGAGTTCCCTTCTGACACACAGATTGTATCCAGGGAGCTGGACATATAACTGGCACTGAGAAGCAGTCCTGCAGATTTTGCTGCACAACTGGACTTTGGTTTGGGCTGACCAGGACAGGCCAGCCAAAGGGACTCAAGTCACTCTGACTCCATGGAACCTCTGAGCCCTTGCCTACCCAGCCTGGCAGGCAAGCAGGTAGACCAGGAGATCCCTGTAACCCCTAGATGTTCTGAGCGAGCACAAAGGCTGCCTAAGTATTTGCAAGATTATGTAAACAAATGTGAGTTTGTGCTATCTAGGGGGAAGGGGTGTAATGTATTGGCCTTGTATGTTGTATTCACTTACTTTATGTCTGACTGCTTAATGGCTGATCTACTTTTGTATCTTATGTAACGGTTGCTGGGCTGAGCGAGATTTGCTGTCTCCAGGCTGTTAATCAGGTTTGGGGTGGGAAACTGCTGCTTTAAATCTATTGGTCGCCGCCTAGAAGCCAACCATATAAATAGCTGCACAGCAGCTATTAGCTTGCTTCTATTATTTTTTCACTTTGAATAAACTTGTTGCTGTTTAAACACCTCATCACTCAATGCCTGCAAGAACCAAATAGTTAACACTAACCTTCAGGAATAAAATGACCAGCTACTAGTGCACAAGTTTTAGAAGCTTTAAGGCAAGTTATTTAGCAGGTTTCTGTCTAACATTAAATCATGTGAGTTCTCTAAAAACAACAGATTCATATTTCTTAGAGTGTCAGAGGGCGGCCAAAGTCACCAAGGCCCAGCTTCAGCCTTTCATAAAGCTTTCCACAAAATCTTTAGATATTGGGGGAAGCCAAATTATAATAACAGCTGCAAAGTCTGGTTAAATATTTGCTTTAGAAACTGGAAGTAGCTACATGATAGCATCAGCATAAATTATCAGAGTCTTCATATTTTAAGATGAATATTTTAAACATTTGTACAAATTTTCACCCCAACTCTAAAAGACAAACAAGATATTTATTCCTTTAATATACAAATTGAACCTCCTTCTTTCTATTGGGATAGATATAAATAGAGAGAAGGGTTGAAATAGCAACTAATTAAAGAATTGCTCTGTGTTTGTAATGTGGCTCAAGATCCCAAAACAAACAAACTCACTTGGAATTCTAGCAAAAAAGTTTTATTCAAAATAAAGTGTTTGCAAAATGTTTACGTTTGGTGGACTGAAACACACATAGGAGTTCAGCCACACCTTAAAAAGCTGTTTGACACATTTTTTAAAAAAAATTAATTGAATTTTATAGGGTTGGGGATAAAATAGGGTCGGGATAGGGAATAGGGATTAGGGTTGGGTAGGATCAGGATTTCCCTTCATGGATTACTGCGTTTTCATGGCAAACGGGCTTGTGTAATTCAATGAAGCTATGAGCTATGCCCTGCAGGGCCACCCAAGACAGAAAGGTCATAGCAGAGAGTTCTGACAAAATGTGATCCACTGGAGAAGGAATTGGCAATCTACTCCAGTATCTTTTCCATGAAAACCCCATGGACAGTACCTGTAGTGTATGCTGGCATAGCATACACGTGTTACAGCTGAATAAGGAGGCACAGAGCTGGACAGCTCCATGCAGGAAGAGCATTCAGCGGGAAAGCTGGATTTAAAGGTATTGGCTGCCCAGCCGACAGGAAACCTGACTTTAAACCTATTGGCCAGGCATTCAACTGGTCAGTTATAAAAATAGGCAGGTAACCTTTGTTCCCCAGTTCAGACCATGCTTCCCCCCTAATAAAGGCTCTTGTACACCTGATGTCTATGTCTCATCGATCCATGAACCCGACACAACAATTGGCGACGAAGGTGGGATCCTGCTTCGAGGGGCTGTAGGACACCCCACAGGGGGTAGCATCCGCCGGGGACCTGTCTGAAGTCGGAGCAGGAACGGTTGGATCAGATGCAATGGCTCAGGTCGGTCAGACTCCCGTTTTCAATAGCGCCCAACCAGAGGAATGGGAAGCCTTCGTGGGGTAGCTGGAATTTTATTTAAAGGTGAACTGCATTACGGAGGATGGCATGAAAGTTGCTGCCCTGCTCAGTACATGCGGAAAGGACATTTACAAACTGGCGGTGGGTCTGTGTTCACCCAGGGCCATTGGCAAGGTGAAGTATGATGATCTCATCGACAAGCTGAATCAGCACTTCAACCCGCACATGTCTGAACTGGCATGGCGGTACCAGTTTGTAAAGAGAGACCAGCTGCCAGGTAAATCAGTATCAGCATTCATGGCCGCAGTCTGGCAGGTGGCTCGCTTTTGTAATTTTGAGCTTAGAAAAAAGGCTGCGAGACCGAATCGTCTTTGGTCTCAGGGACTGAAAATTGAGGCAGAAATTGTTTGCCAAACCAGGATTGACCCTCAAGCAAGTACAGGAGGAAGTATTGGCCTGGGAGTTAGCGGAGAAACCAGAGCCGAGCGAATCCAGCCGTAGCAGCCAGGGATGCACTGTTCATCAGACACATGGGGCTGGGGGAAGCAGTGAGGATGGACTAGCGGCAGAAGTGGACACGGCACATCGCAGAGCAACCCATCCGTCGGGGCAGTGTGATAGCCTGAGGGGTCAACGTCCAACAACCGCAGCCAACAGCCAGGACAAGAAATGCTCTGGATGCAAGTGCTGCACGGCTAAAGAGAAATGCGCCAGATGTGGGAGTCACCACCGATCCACCTGCAAATTCAGAACAGCCAAATGCCGAGCGTGTGGCAAGACGGGACACATCGCGTCCATTTTCCGGAGCTGGAGCTGAGACACTCTGCACGAGGTGGATGCTGAAGTTCACCTGCCATCAGATTCTGGGGCTCCGAAACGCATCGCATCTATCAGCTACACCAAGAGCAGATGGGCAGTTTATAACACGGGGGCTTGTCAATTGTTCACCCCCCCAAATCAGGCTAGATGTGCAGCTCGAAGGGGTTCCCTGTAAAATGGAGCTGGACTCCGGCTCCGCTGTCTCTGTCATTTCACACGAGACCTATAAGTTAATCTGCAACAGGAGCGGCCAGCAGGTCCCCTTGAGGCCATCTAGCATCACCCTTACCAATTTTCAGAATACCCCAATACAAGTCCGGGGGGAGGCTACTTTCTCTGTGTGGTACAGAGAGTTCCAGGGGTCCTTGGATGTCCTAGTGGTCAAGGGACAGAGGACTAGCCTGTTAGGGTTAAACTGGTTCCAAGCGCTGGGAATTCGTATTATCGGAATTCACCAGACCCAGACGCTCAGCATCGAATCTGTGTGCAAGGCGTTTGTAGACATGTTCGATGAAATGCTGGGAAAATACACAGGACCACCAATTACGTTCAAATTGAACCCCAACATACAACCCATCAGAATCAAGCCCCGGAGGGTACCATTTGCATTAAAACACAAAATTGAGCAGGAACTCGACAAGTTAGTCGCGCAGGGGGTGTTACACCCGGTCGAGGGAGCTGAGTGGGAAACCCCCATCATGGTGACGTAAGAATCTGTGCTGATTATAAATGCACAGTCAATAAAGCGTTAAACCCACATGCGTACCCAGTGCCCACAGTCAGCAGCATCCTTGCATCACTCCAGGGAGGCGCGATCTTCGCCAAACTAGATCTCGCTCAGGCTTATTTGCAACTCCCAGTCAACCCAGAGACTGCCGCTGCACAAACAATAGTCAGCCACAAGGGGGCATTCCGGGTAGACCGGTTGCAGTTCGGAGTTAGCGTAGCTCCAGGCATCTTCCAGGAGATAATGGAGCGAACTCTAAAGGGGATACCGGGAGTCTGCCCGTACTTTGACGATGTTCTCATCGCAGGGGACACAGAGGAGATTTTGGCAGAACGACTGCAGGCTGTTTTGGGAAGATTTCATGCTGCTGGACTTAAGCTTAAAAGAGATAAGTGCAGCATTGGGGTGCCAGAAACAGAATTTTTGGGGTTTAGAATTGATGCTCAGGGGGTTCATCCTGCAGCATCCAAGGTGCAAGCAATCAAAGAGGCCCCCACACCCAAAAATAAGATGGAGCTGCAAGCTTTCCAGGAGTTACTTAATTTTTATCACACTTTTTTACCCCACAAGGCATCTATTGCTGAACCCTTGCACAGATTATTGGACAAGCGCTCCACATGGAACTGGATCAAGACACATGACACCAGTTTCCAGTCTCTAAAAAATCTTTTGGCAAGCAATGCCACAATTACTCACTTTATAGAAAACAAACCAATTTGCATTCCTTGTGATGCATCCCCTTATGGAGTGGGGGCTGTGTTGAGCCACTTAGAGGATGATGGCAGACAAGTCCCTATTGCATATTACTCCAGGACATTGTCAGCGGCTGAGCGGAACTATACGCAAATAGATAAGGAAGCCCTGGCAATAGTTGCTGGAGTAAAGAAATTCCATGACTTTGTATGGTAGGGATTTCACTATTTTTAAAGATCATAAACCCTTACTTGGTCTGTTTACCACAGACAAGCAGACCCCACAGATCATGTCACCCAGAATGCTCCGGTGGTCCATTTTCCTTTCGGCTTACTCATGTAAATTAGTACACAAGCCGGGCAAGGAAATGGGCCATGCTGACGGCCTAAGCAGACTTCCTTTAAACAATGCTGAACCAGATCCAGCACCTGCAGCCCAAATCTTGGCCATTCAAGATCTGCCAGAATGTCCTCTCAGTGCCAGGGACATTGCAGCTGAAACACCAAAAGACAAGATTTTGAGTAGGGTCCAGACATGGGTGCACACGGGGTGGCAAGACAAATCCCCTGGGCCAGAATTCACAGCATTCTTCACCAGGAGGCACGAGTTGTCCTCACACAAGGGCTGCCTATTGTGGGGATGCCGGGTCATCATACCACAAACATTGAGAGATAGGGTCATTCACTCACTACAAGAGGGTCACCCAGGGGTGATACAGATGAAGGTGTTGGCAAGAAATTATCTGTGGTGGCTGGGCCTTGACAAGGACATTGAGGAACAGGTAGCTGGTTGCTACACCTGCCAAAGATCTCGGCCATCACAGCCACATGCCCCAGCCCACAAGTGGGAGGACACACCCTGGTCCCGAATACACATTGACTATGCAGGCCCCTTGTACAACCAGTCATTCTTGGTAGTGGTGGACAGCCACTCCAAATGGTTGGAGGTGGTACCTGTGAGTAGCATGACCACAACAGGGACTGTCCAAGTGCTCATGGGACTCTTTGCCACTCATGGCCTTCCTGATGTATTGGTCTCTGATAACGGTCCACAATTTACCTCCTTGGAATTCCAGCCGTTTCGGAAGACCAATGGGATTAGACACATCACCTCTGCTCCCTTCCATCCTTCAACTAATGGCTTGGCTGAACGCATGGTGCGCACCACAAAGGACGCATTGAAGCGCATCATCCAAGGGGACTGGAAACAACACTTGGCCAAGTTTTTACTGCACCAACACACCACACCCTGCACCGCTACCGGAAACAGCCCAGCTGAACTTCGTTGGGAAAGGCGTCTCATAACTACTCTTGACAGACTACACCCAGGCAGAGTGGCAGCAGACCCAAAAGCCACCAGGGAATTTTCAAAAGGGGACTCCATTTGGGCAAGGAACTACAGTTCTGGGGAAGCATGGGTGCAGGGGGAAGTGGTTGAGAGAACAGGCCCGCTGTCATACATCGTAAGGGTGGAGGGGGGCCTCCAATGGAGGAGACATGTTGACCAGTTCAGGCATTGAGCACCTGAAATAGTGCCAGCCAGCAACAATCAGGAGGTCCTACCCAGACCTGAACCTACTTAGATGGACCAAAGAGACACAGTAAACAGAGAAGCATTTCCCAATCCTTGGGTTTTGGAACAAGTTAGACCCCACCAATGTCCAGACCAGAGTAACGGGGCTACAACATCTTGTACAAGCCCAGGGAGTCCCCATAACTCCAGGTCCAAGGAGGACAGGTGCATCCCCACACCTGAAACATCACCACTTCCACTTGGGGCACACCACAACTCCAGGTCAAACAACTCAAAAGGCAACACCAGGCCTGAAGGGGGGGAACCCCTGAGACATTCTGGCCGATCCCACAGGCCTCCTGCTTACCCCTTGGAGTATGTGCGAACCTGAGGGCAGCAGGGAAAGCCTGTGTGGGAATTAAGTGTTTATAGTTATGTTGGGGGGCGGGGAAAGGTTGGAAATTGGAAAAAGATATTGTCTTGCTTATGGGGGAAGGGGTATAGTGTATGCTGGCATAGCATATATGTGTGACAGCTGAATAAGGAGGCGCAGAGCCGTGCAGGAACAGCGTTCGGCAGAAAAGCCGGATTTAAAGAGATTGGCTGCCCAGCCGGTGTGAAACTTGAGTTTAAACCTATTGGCCAGGCATTCACCTGGTCAGGTATAAAAATAGGCAGGTAACCTTTGTTCCCCAGTTCGGACCACACTTCCCTCCTAATAAAGGCTCTTTTTTTTATTGAAAAGTTTTAACATACAGTTTATCTTTAACAGTCCCCCCTCCCCCTCCCCCCTCCCTCCCTCCCTACCCCTCCCCCCCTTCCCCCCCCCGACTTCCCAGAGCTAAATACAAGGTATAGAAAAAAAAACAATCATAGACAACCATATGCTAACAACCATAAACTCTAAAATCCATCACTCTCTAGCTTATACAGGATAATACAAACCTTAATGATATTAAATATATATAGAAAAAAAAAGAAAAAAAAGGAAATAAAGAAAGAAAAAGCGAAGGAAGACTTATTCAAATGCTACATGAAACTTCTTAACCCTATATTTATTCTGGATGTACTCAACCCATTTTCTCCATTCCATAATATAACGTTCTTGGGAGTGATCTTTCAAGTAAGCCGAAATCTTTGCCATCTCTGCCAGGTCGGAAACCTTTAAAGTCCATTCCTCTATAGTCGGCAATTCCTCTTTCTTCCAATATTGACCTATTAAAAGTCTTGCTGCCGTGATTAAATTCAACATCAGCTTAGTGTCCACAACCGTAGCCTCTGTAATTATTCCCAACAAGAAGAGTTGCGGACAAAACTTTATCCTTTGCTTGAAAATCTTCTGCATATGCCACCAAATTTTTATCCAGAAGGCCTTAACCTTTTTACAAGTCCACCATACATGAAAATATGTTGCATCTTCATCACCACACCTCCAACATTTTGGTTGATAATTCGGATACATGCTTGCAAGCTTTTTAGGATCTAAATGCCATCTATAGAACATTTTATAAAAGTTCTTAGATTTTGAGCTTGTGTAAATTTTACATTCCTCACCCAGATCTTTTCCCACGTGTCCATTGTAATAACCTCTTGGATATTTTGGGCCCATTTTATCATGCAGTCTTTAACAAGTTCTGTTTCTGAGTCAATTTCTATCAATGCAAGATATATCCGTTTAATATGTGCTGGACCCTGATTTCTGATTTGCTTTATCAGATTTTCATCAGTCATTGTAAAACCATTTTTCTGATCTTCTTTCCACCTGGCCCGTAGCTGAGTATATTGAAACCAATTCTGAACAATCTTCTCATCTCGCAAGAGACTATATGGTTTCAAACACCAGACATTTCTTTCCAAGTTTAGAATCTCCTTGTACGTAGTCACATCATGTTTGAAACCAGCATGTATATTTTCTATTGCGTGTTTTGGAATTGCCCACAATGGTATCTTGCAGTCTAGCTTATGTCTGTACTTCTTCCAAACTCTCAGCAATGCCTGTCTTAAAATATGCACTCTAAACACATTATCTACCTTCTTATCATACAACAAATATGCATGCCAACCAAACAACAAGTCGTGGCCCTCAAGATTTAATAATCTGTCTTGTGTCAAATTAATCCAATCACTTATACCTACTAACGCAGCAGCTTCATAATATAATTTAAGATTAGGCATTTTAAGACCACCTCTTTCACGAGTATCCTGCATAATCTTAAGTTTGACTCGTGGTCTTTTCCCTGCCCAAACAAATTTATTGATACCTCTCTGCCATTTCTCCAAGTTAGAATCTTTCTTAAGAATCGGTATCATTTGAAATAAAAACAAAAATTTAGGCAGGACATTCATTTTTACTGCTGCAATTCTTCCCAGTAAAGACAATTGCAATTTTTCCCAACTCTCCATTTCTTTTTGAATTTTTCCCCATAATTTTTCATAATTATTTTTATATAATTTTGTATTCGAGGGTGACAAAAGCACCCCCAAATATTTGACCCTTTTGAAAATCTCAAATCCAGTTAACCCTTCTAGAAGGGCCTTTTGCGATGCTGTCATGTTTTTGGCCAAGATTTTAGTTTTTTGTACATTAACTTTAAATCCAGAAACCTTCCCATATTGCATTATTATCTCCATCAGGTCCACAACAGAGCTCTCCGGCTGGGTCACTGTAACAACCAGATCATCTGCAAACGCTCTCAATCTATAATCCTGATCTCTAATCCGTATACCCTTAATTCTTTCCGAATTTCGTATTTTTACCAATAATGTCTCCAATGTTAACACAAATAATAAAGGCGATAGCGGGCACCCTTGCCTTGTACCCTTCTCAATACTACCTACTTCTGACAAACTATTGTTAACTATTATTCGAGCTGTTTGTTTTTGATATAATGCCCTAATTGGTTGCAAAAAATTATCCCCAAAGTTCATTTTATCTAAAACTTTCATCAAAAATTGCCAATTCAATTGATCAAAAGCTTTTTCAGCATCTAAGAAAATTAGCGCCGCAGGGATCTGGTTGTTCCTTTCCAAAAATTCCAACACATCAACTATATGCCTCACGTTATTTTTCATTTGCCTAATAAAGGCTCTTGTACACCTGACGTCTGTGTCTCATTGATCCGCGAACCCGACACAACTGTACCAAAAGGAAAAAAGATATGACGCTGGAAGATCAGCCCCTCAGGTCGGAAGGTGTCCAATATGCTACTGAGGAAGAGCAGAGGGCTAGTACTAGTAGTGCCAGAAAGAATGAAGCAACTGGGTCAAAGCCGAAAGGACGCTTAGCTGTGGATGCATCTGGTGGTGAAAGGAAAGTCTGATGCTGTAAAGATTTTTTCTCCATAGGAACCTGGAATGTAAGATCCGTGAATCAAGGCAAGCTGGATGTGGTCAAACAAGAGATGACACGACTGAATATCGACATCTTAGGAATCAGCAAACTAAAATGGACAGGAATGGGTGAATTTAATTCAGATGACCACCAGGTATTCTACTGCGGTCAAGAATCCCTCAGAAGAAATGGAGTAGCCTTCATAATCAATAAAAGAGTAGGAAAAGCAATACTGGGATACAATCCCCAAAATGATAGAATGATCTCAGTTCGAATCCAAGGCAAACCATTCAATATCACAGTAGTCCAAGTCTATGCCCCAACCACCAGTGCTGAAGAGGATGAAATTGACCGGTTCAATGAAGCCCTACAGCATCTTATAGAACTAACACCAAAAAATGATGTCCTTATCATCATGGGGGATTGGAATGCTAAAGTAGGAAGCCAAAAGATAACCGGAATAACAGGCAAGTTTGGCCTTGGAGTACAAAATGAAGCAGGGCACAGGCTGACAGAATTTTGTTAAGAGAATACGATGGTCATAGCAAAGACATCACCAGATGGTCAACACAGAAATAAGATTGACTATGTGCTCTGCAGCCAAAAATGGAGAAGCTCTATACAATCAGTAAAAACAAGATCAGAAGCTGACTGTGGCTCAGACCATAAGCTTCTTGTTGCAAAATTTGGGCTTAAACTGAGGAAAGTAGGGAAAAGCACTAGGCCACTCAGGTATGAACTAAATCATATCCCTGATGAATATATAGTAGAGGTGACAAATAGATTTAAGGAATTAGATCTGACAGACAGAGTGCCTGAAGAACTATGGACAGAGGTTCACAACATTGTGCAAGAGGTAGCAACTAAAACCATCCCAAAGAAAAAGAAATGCAAGATAGCAAAATGGCTGTCTGAGGAAGCTTTGCAAATAGCTGAGGACAGGAGGGAAGCGAAAGGCAAGGGAGAAAAAGTAAGATACAACCAATTGAATGCAACATTCCAGAGAATAGCTAGAAGAGATAGGAATGCCTTCTTAAATGAACAGTGCCAAGAAATAGAAGAAAACAATAGAATAGGGTGGACTAGAGATCTCTTCAAGAAAATTGGAGAGATGAAGGGAACATTTCATGCAAAAATGGGGATGATAAAGGACCAAAATGGCAGGGACCTAACAGAGGCGGAAGAGATTAAGAAGAGGTGGCAAAATTACACAGAAGAACTATACAAGAACGAGCTTAACATCCCAGATAACCACGATGGAGTGGTCACTGACCCCGAGCCAAATATCCTAGAATGTGAAGTGAAATGGGCCTTAGGAAAGCTGAGCAACAACAAAGCTAGTGGAGGTGACAGTATTCCAGCTGAGCTATTCAAAATCTTAAAAGATGATGCAGTAAAAGTTCTACATTCAATATGCCAGCAATTTTAGAAAATTCAGCAGTGGCCACAGGATTGGAAAAGATCAGTTTACATTCCAATTCCAAAGAAAGGCAGTGCCAAAGAATGTTCAAACTGTTGCACCATTGCACTCATTTCACATGCTAGTAAAGGTAAAGGTAAAGGTTCCCCCGCACATGCGTGCTAGTCGTTTCTGACTCTAGGGGCCGGTGCTCATCTCCGTTTCAAAGCCGAAGAGCCAGCGCTTGTCCGAGGACATCTCCGTGGTCATGTGGCTGGCATGACTAGACGCCAAAGGCGCACGGAACGCTGTTACCTTCCCACCGGAGTGGTCCCTATTTTTCTACTTGCATTTTTACGTGCTTTCGAACTGCTAGGTTGGCAGAAGCTGGGACGAGTAACAGGCGCTCACTCTGTTACGCGGCACTCGGGATTTGACCCGCCAAACTGCCGACCTTCCGATCGACAAGCTCAGCGTCCTAACCCACTGAGCCACCGCGTCCTAATCACATGCTAGTAGAGTTATGTTTAAAATTCTACAGGTTAGACTCCAGCAGTATGTGGATTGAGAACTACCAGAAGTACAGGCAGGATTTCCAAGAGGCAGAGGAACTAGAGATCAAATTGCCAACATACGCTGGATCATGGAGAAAGCTAGGGAGTTCCAGAAAAACATCTACTTCTGCTTCATTGACTATGCTAAAGCCTTTGATTGTGTGGATCACAACAAACTGTGAGAAGTTCTTAAACAGATGGGAGTACCAGACCATCTTATTTGTCACTTGAGAAACCTATATACGGGTCAAGAAGCAACAGTGAGAACTTGACACGGAACCACTGATTGGTTCAAAATTGGGAAAGGAGTCCAGCAAGGCTGTATACTGACACCCTGCCTGTTTAACTTATATGCAGAGCACATCATGAGAAAGGCAGGGCTAGATGAATCAAAAGTTGGAATTAAGATTGCTGGGAGAAATATCAACAACCTAAGATATGCAGATGATACCACTCTAATGGTAGAAAGTGAAGAAGAACTAAAGAGCCTCTTGTTGCGAGTGAAGAAGGAGAGTGCAAAAGTTGGGTTGAAACTAAACATTAAGAAAACCAAGATCATGGCATCCGGCCCTCTCAATTCCTGGCAAATAGATGGGGAAGAAATGGAGGTAGTGACAGATTTTATTTTCCTGGGCTCCAAGATCACCGCAGAAGGGGACTGCAGCCAAGAAATTAAAAGACGCTTACTCCTTGGGAGGAAAGCCATGGCAAATCTAGACAGCACACTAAAAAGCAGAGACATCATCCTGCCAACAAAAGTGCGTATAGTCAAGGCTATGGTCTTCCCAGTTGCAATGTATTGCTGCGAAAAGTGGACCATACGAAAGGCTTAGCACCAAAGAATTGAAGCGTTTGAACTATGGTGCTGGAGGAGACTTCTGCGAGTCCCTTTGACTGCAAGATGATCAAACCGGTCAGTCTTAGAGGAGATAAACCGTGACTGCTCTTTAGAAGGTCAGATCCTGAAGTTGAAACTCAAATACTTTGGCCACCTAATGAGAAGGAAGGACTCACTGGAGAAGAGTCTAATGCTGGGAAAGGTTGAGGGCAAGAGAAGAATGGGACGACAGAGAATGAGGTGGCTGGATGGAGTCACTGAATCAGTAGGCATGAGCCTAAATGGACTCCAGAAGATGGTAGCGGACAGGAAGGCCTGGAGGAACGTTGTCCATGGGGTCGTGATGGGTTGGACACAACTTCGCAACTAACAACAACAGCAACAACAAGGATCAGGATTGGGATTAGGACAGAGCTGGGATCAACATTGGGATTGTCCCACAAAAACATTTTCAATCTTTAGCTAACAGGCTATTGTCCGGGTACATATGTTCAATTAACAATAGTTAATATAGGAATAGATCACTGTAGTAAATGTAATAAATGATAATCAAAAATGTTTGACACATTTTTATATCCTATCCCTGACGCAGATTCCCCCCTCCCCTGTCGCACTCAATGTCCCTTATCTAATCATCCGATACCTACTTTGGACCACCTATAACCACTATCCCTTGGTATGTTCCAGGAAGCCCTTTTGTTCATATGCTATCTTTCACCATCTAATTTTCTGTTAGCATAGCTTGGCTCCTATAGTTATTTTGATATTTCCTATGCTTGCAATTTCAGTTAGCTAGCAACTTCAATTCAAGGTGCTAATGATGACATACAAAGCCCTACATGGCATGGGTCCGGAATACCTACGGGAGCACCTACTGCCAACGTCAACACCGCTCCGTCCTGTGCGCTCCCACAGAGAGGGCCTCCTCAGAGTGCCACCGGTCAAAGAATGCCGGCTGGTGGCCCCCAGGGGGAGGGCATTCTCAGTGGGTGCGCCAACCCTCTGGAACAGCTTGCCTACCGATATCCGGATGGCCCCCGACCTCCGCACCTTCCGGCGCGACTTAAAAACTTACCTGTTCCAACAGGCCGGCCTGGCCTGACAGCTCTTGGGGTTCATTTGTTTTTACTATTGTTTAACTGTATACATACGTTGCTCTGTACACCGCCCCGAGTCCCTCGGGAGAAGGGCGGTATATAAAACAAACAAATAAATAATAAATAAATAAATAAATAAATAAATAAATAAATAAATAAATAAACTTCTGCTTTTCACATTTGTACCTGTCAACACTTAGATAAGATATATATTGTTATTTCTGATCTTCAGTTGGCTTCTGCTTCTTCTGACAACTTTTAGACTCATTAGAAATTTCTGAATAATACGTTATTCCTTTCACTCTGTAACAAGCTGCAATGGATTCTAAGGTAAGTTGGTAATCAGAGCAAGGGGGTCGTACAAAATGCATTAACATCTGGTTTTAAAATAGTCTTAACCATGTTTTTTCCTTTATGTTTTCTCAGTCTGGAAACACTTCATGGTTTATGAGTGAATGAAACACAGACAATTTCATAGACATTGATGTGGGATTTTGAAGTATTATTTTTAAATCTTATTTTAAAATATTAAAAGATGCAATGAGAAGTGATCCTTTCAGGAGAAAACTCTTGCAAATTTCATGTGGGAAGATAAACTCAAATTCAAATGATTTATAACAGAATTGGGATTCTTCCAGCACAGAGGGATTATAAGAATCTGTTCACTTCCTGGGGAAAATCAATGCATATTTTATATTATGATCTCACATGCTGGAATTAAATACAAAAATATCTTCCTCTTTTTTATGGAATTATTCAAAGACTAAATGTCTGGATAATACTATAAGGTGGCATTTCATTTCAATTTCATCTTTTGAAAGTATGAAATACAGTATTTTTCTGATCTTTGTTTCAGATGTGCCTTTTACTCTCTGTTCTCCTCCTTTCCCTGATCATCAATGAGTCACTGGCCAATGATGTGAATATTAACTTTAAAGTCCTAAGGAGAACGATGGAGAAAAGCCTTCCACAACCCAAACTAGGTATGAAGATAAGCACAACTATGGAAAGATCTCCTACTCTCTATTTTAACATCTGAGCTAGTGATGGGTTAAAAACTCGAGCAAGAGAGTCTATCAACTCAAAAGCCAACTGTTCCATCATTGAAAAAGTATTAGGACTTTTTTGTCATATCAAATGAAATCTACTTTCAAATAATATAAAACTTGTTGTATCTCCAACTTTTCTTATCTTCTCCAGTTTAAACATCTGCAGTGCTTTCTCTCTTTACCTACAGATTTTTCCTTCCCAGGCTACTTAGCATATTGGTTATTGTCCTCTAGGCAGAATCTAACTTTTCAAATATTTTCCTAAACTGTGGTATCCAGACATGGGCAAAATAATTCTACCTACCTATGTTTCAATCTTTAAAATGGAAGCAAAACCAATGTTTTTTTGTGGCAACAAAAATGGAATTGGAGCTGTTCACTTGATTTTGTTTGGGAAGAGAAATACGTGTTACAGTTACTGGAGAGGATTAATTTAATTTAATTTTTAGATTTGTAAGACTACTCAATTCAAAATGAATCTAGACAGCATACAGTATTGTTACTCTTCATTTTAAGAATGAAGGATTTGACACTGGCAAATATTATTTATGTATTTATTAGATTTTTATTCCACCTTTATTACTTTATAAGTAATAAGCCAATGAATATAACATAATACTTCTCTTTTCCCCCACAACAATCCTTTGAGGTGGGTTGGGCTGAGACAGTGACCAGTCCAAAGTTAGCCAATTGATTTCCATGCCTACAGCAGAACTAGAACTCACAGCCTCCTAATTTCTAGGTCAGCACCTTTAACCACTACACTAGTCTACAGTAGGTATTCACAAGTATGAATAGCCTGAGGAGTCTACTGTTCTCAGAAAACATTAATCTCATTGTAATTTTTTTATTTTTTGCTACAGTTCAGCAGCACAGACCAGGGGAAAAATATTCCATGGGACCAGATTCTTTACAGTTTATGTAGGTTATTCATCAGGGTTACAAAGCATTGAAAGCATTATACAATGCAAAAAACAATTGTTTTGCACAGCTCACATGCTTTAATCTACCATCATTCAGATGAATTTCAAGTTGCTCTGTTCAACTGGGATAGTTTTAGAGTGTGCAGAATGTATGGAAATATGTGCTTGCCTGGAATTTTTTAAAGGATTTATATTGAAAAGATAAATTATATCCCCCCCCCCAACATTTCTTGATGAAATATCAGCTAATTTTCTTTGTTTCTATTTCATTTTCTTTTCCCAGGTAATGCAAATAGTAGCAGTGCAGCAATAAAAGAGAGAGAAGATGAACAGCCTTCCAATGTTTTCTATGGAACAACCATGAGCTGGGCTTCGTTTTCAGGCTATGTCCCCAGCGGAGCTGTGTCTTACTGGAACAGCTACGCTAATAGGGATGAATATCCTTGCATGGTTTCAGACTGTTCTGCTGGCTACTACAGTAGCAGTCGTGATCCTTACTGCTATTACCCGTATGGAAACAAGGAATATTCTACTTCTGAGTTCTGGATTTTGGTGAATGGACATGACTTTGAATCCCTAAGCTGGAAGGGAGGTTCATGGGGTCAAGTCCCACCCAATTCCATCAACACCTGTGTAGGTATAAATTTATATGTTGGTAAAAATAAGTATGGATTAGGAAAGGTAGATAGTAAAAATCAAGCTTTCTTCATTGGTATGAATGGCAAGGAATACTGGTATAAATATTATGATGTCCTGACCATTAATAAAGGCTATCGCTCTCAGAGCATCTCCAATGTCAATTATAAGCTAAACCAGGGATCCTTCAGTGAGAAAGGCATGGCATTAGCCTCCAGCAAAGTCACGAACAAAGACTAGCCTCCAGCAAAGTCACGAACAAAGACTGTAGATCAGTGAAGAAGATTACCACCTTATCAGGAACGGTGACTTCTGAACATTTCTGGGATGTTGGCACGTCTATCTCTCAGAGCATCAACTTTATTATGACAGCAGGGATACCTGAGACCTTTGGAGGATCATGGGGCATTTCATCAGAGAAAACCTTTAACTGGGAAAAGGGTGATACATACAGCGAATCAGTCACATATTCTGAAACAATTGAGATTGAAGTCCCACCCAATCACAGCTGTGAGTTGGTAATGAATGGCATGAAATTGAAGGGACAGATTCCCTTCACTGCTACAGCTACCCGTTATTACTATGATGGGATCCACCGGAGTGTCACTATCCAAGGTGTCAGCTACAATGAAGTTGGGATAAAAGGAGATTCACATGTTGAGCGCTGTGTCCCGATCCCAAATGCTCCCCCCTGCACTGGATAGATCCTAAAACACCTTTGTAATTGTATTAGTTTGCAGCAAGAATCCAAGTAAATTTAACTGTTGTTGAGCCTTTAGTAGGATTCATTGTAAATGAAGGGGTTTTTTTTTCCTTTGAAATTTGTCTTCCTCCGCTCTTTTTCTGTTCTTTGATTATAATATTCCTATTCTTAAAATATAATAAAGACTCTTATAAAGTATTTTACTGTAGTTTGGAAATTAATATTAAAGATCAACCATGCTTTTAAAAAGTAAATGGATACACTTCTTTCATTATTTTTATCTGATACATTCCCTATCAATACAAAGAGTCCTGGAGTTATGGTCATTTGATTAACGACTGTTCAAAGTTCCAGCAGGGCTGAGCAAAAGGACTTATGACTGCCCCCCCCCCCGAGTTATGGCTATTGGAGTGCTTCCATGGTTACATGGTCAAAATGTGGGTGCTTGGTAGCCTACCCACACTAACAGCCACAGGGAGATTTTAATTCTCTCCCACCTGCCTATCATCCTTCCTGTCTATGCCCTTTTGGACCCTAGCACTCCATGGCCTCTGCCACTCTAGCTGACCTTACCTACCGACCAAGCATGTCTGACCTAGCCCTTGGCGAGGCAACTGCTGGCTACATGAGGCTTTCTTCCAAGGTTGTGCATGGCAGTTTCCTTATAAGACCTGAGGTCTATGTGGTCAGCAGCTGTGTTGCACAAGGCCAAGGTGAACATGCCTCATCAGTAGCAGGAGCAAGGAGACAGCGAAGGTTAATTGGCATGGCATGTAAGGTGGCAGAGGCCCTGGAGAGTAGGGTGGCAAGGACTATTGCACTTGGGACCAGCCCCTGGAGAAGTTGGGGCTTCCTGGGGCAGGATGGCTGTGGCATCACACCATGCTACGCTGTTGAGCCAAGCTGGAGGTACTGAAGTTTCCAAGGGTATTTGTGGTTCATGCTGCACTGCAGCTCCAGGTTTGTTTTTGTTTTTTTTTTGCAATCCCAGGGCTGCAGTGTGCCAAGAATCCTCTGAGCCACAGCTAGGCAAGCAGCCTCAGAGTTGTGCAGTTTTGTGACTGCTTCCTTCTCTGAAAAGAAGCATGCAGCATGGCAAAAGAGCAAAGATGCTGTGCGGGGAGGGAAACAGGCATTGGGAGGGAATTAAATGGATGCAGTCCCTTAACATGGAGGAACCATTGCTTGAAATAATAGGAAGGATCAAGGTTACCATAGCTTCATTTGGGGCAGGTTGTCAACTAAAGACAGGTACAATTCAGTTAACAATGGCGAGCAGGAGTGCTGGGATGCTATTGCTATTGCTAATTGACATCATGACTGCATTGCTTAGTGATGAAAATTCCAATCCCAATTTTCACTGTAACTTGTTTACTATGTGTACATGGACTTCTTGTTGAATGTCCATGATTGAAATTGATCCTGGCCCGCAAAAGATATGAAATTGACTCCTGCAATACAACAAATGACACCAAGGATTTATTCTTGTTCAGAGATGTTGTCTCTGGGAAAACTCATGCATTAGAATGAATGCCATTAATGATGGCAGCTGCCAAAGTACTGTTTTCCAATTTTCTATCTGGATGGCTCTAGTAGGATTGCACTTTTCTAATTTAGTTTGAGATTTCTGCAAACAGGACCAATGAAATTATACTGTAATGTAGGGACCAATGAGCCAGTAGAGGAATTGTTTCTCAACAATTTCTTCTTTAGCAAAATACGTAACAGTTGAGCATCTGGTTTTTAGACAATGGTCACATACAAAATTTTATTAGTCTGATTAAACTATATTTAATCCTTATGTATCAGTTCAAAAAAGCAATGAGGAATATAGTTTAAAGAAGCAGAAGAGATATTTTGAAGATAATCTTGTTGCTAGAAGTTCCATTACTTTATCTGGTAACAGAGAGAGGGTCTCTGCATGGACTGCTGTCTTCAGGGAAATACTTGCATCCTTCTCTTTCAGGATTTAGTAAGGTGGAAAATTATCCACAGTTGTTACTTGTTAATTGATTTAAAAGATCCTAAATTTAATTTCCTGTTATATAATATATGCTTTATATTTATCTGTTTTTAAATAACTATTTTGTGGGAGGCCAATTATTTATTAGATAGATCGATAACCTGATATACTTCAAAAAACCTTACTCTTGATTAAACTAAGATTTAATCAATAACTCACATAGTAGAAGTGTGTGTTTGTATGCATGCACACAGATGTACATGTATATATGTAGATTATTCAACCTACCTTGGAACAAAGTCACTGTTAGTGCTCTGGCCACTGGAGAACCATTTTCATTTCACTGTTCCCTAAACATACAGTTATCAAGCATGTCAGCTGTCTGCAATACAAAAACAAGGTAATCAGTGTTATATTGTTTACTTCATTCAATGCAAAAGTAAAGAAAAGGAAGACCTATATTAAGGCAAAGATGAGTCCTTGACCAATATTTGCTTCAGAAGCATTGTGTTAGTTGTCTAATCTGTTGTTTAGGTTTAAATCTTATCTATCTTTCTCTAAAAGTCTATCATGGAGAAATAAAGTGGTCTGGGAAGATATTTGACACCACTATCTAATGTGCTGTTGGCCGCCATTAAGTAGAGGGAGGATAGTTCTGAGGATTCCAACTATTCCATGGAGCATTAAGCCCCAGAGCCAGCTGTGAGTCCCAGAAACAATAGCTAGCCCTCAGGAGTGGAAGGAAGAAAGTAGAATTCCAGAAGATCATTTATCACTTTGGCCTGTTGAATGGAGATGTGGTTGACTTGGTACTTGAAGTTGAGGTGACCTTTTGTTATTTTGTTCTCTGAACAGCTCCCTTTTTCAATGGATGATCTATTGATTAGTTTCTGGCAATATAGTTATCTTGAGCCTCTCAGCAGCCTGAGATATCTTCACGTGGCTTTTCCAACACTCCATTAATGGATCTTAATATGAACTTGAAATCAGAATCTGTCTACAGCAATTTGGGGATATTTGATATTGCTGGATTAAATATTCCATCATCACCTATATCCCCATCTTTTGAAGCCTCAGTTTGGGAATAGCTGGCTAGAGTAAATGACATATTATTACTACTGGGTAATTCTGGAATCACAATCCATGTCATTATTTCATGTGATCATCAGTGCATGGTGATCTGAAAGGTCCAGGAGATAATGGCAAATAGCCACAGCTGCTTTGCAGGGGATGAAGCAAGAGAAAAATGTTCTGCCTCCAGAAGGGAGAAATGTTTTACTTTGTTTAGGATAGCATGGGGCAGAAGTTATATAATGAAGGAAGCATTTTTATCTTTCACTTCAGCTTATTGGGTAGACAAGAAGCAATGGTTGCCGACCTGCTTTGCCTTCTATTTGCCTGCAATCTTCTGCCAGTCCTCTTGGCTGGCAAAGGTAACACTGACACTGTGGTTTTAGAAGATGAAAGAGCCTGGGCAATCTGCTGTTAGATCCCATATATGCTGTTGAAAACTTTCCTCCTTTCTTATGGGTGCTCTTTCTTTCTTCTCCTCCACATTTCCTCTCTCACTCCTGGTTATCTCTTACTGTTTTCTTCTCCCCAGCTTTACCAGCTAATAGTAGTGGCATGTCACTGAACTCCAGGCAGGACCTCTCTAGTCTTGTCCATTTCATTAAGGACAGGAGATATTTTTCAAATTACCTTTTCAGAGAACTGCAGCTAAGGATTGTATGATTAAGGCATGTTACATTTCTGAGATGATTTTAGTTGGCTCTTAATTGATGTGCTGTAAGAAGAGGCAATGCTGACATCAAATTAAGAATGGAAGAATGTATTTTCCAAATTGTTAATACTAATTGTTCTGCATTTTCTTTTTTCCATAAGATTTTTCTCCTATACTTTCATCTTACTTTCCTTTTCTTTAAATCAAGATTCAGCTTCTGTCTATATTATGAAAGGCTTTTAACTTTTATATGCAGCAAAACAAATTAAGGGCATTATTTTTTTGGAAATTTGCTTGGTAAATTGGATTTAAAAGATGTTTGAAGTATTTGTTCTGAGCCTTTTTTATGTCTATGAGATGTTGCCTTCTATCATGCTGACTAAAAGATGGGGAAGATTTAAGAAGTAATCTATTTCCATGCAGCTTAGCATATTTAACGCAGCTGGGATTTCTAATGCACATTTCTAACATAATTTTATCTCCATCAAATTTTATTTTTTTTATTTATTTTAATTCCATTTATATCCCGCCCTTCTCCGAAGACTCAGGGCGGCTTACAAGCTTAGCAGTAGCCTTCATTCTATGTATATGCCTGCTTATTAGGGCTTTCACACACACCCCAAGCGGCATTATTACAAAGTCAGCTTATTGCCCCCAACAATCTGGGTCCTCATTTTACCTACCTCGGAAGGATGGAAGGCTGAGTCAACCTTGAGCCTGGTGGGATGCGAACCTGCACTAATTGCAGGCAGCTGGTGTTACTTAAGGAGGCATTAGCCCACTGCTCCACCAAGGCTCAAAATATCTTTTGCTTGTTTAATGAATCTGTTTAGTGGGTCAATGCCATTAATTTTTACAGTTATTAACTACATATATTAGCTCCAGGCAAACAGAGTCCTGTTTATCTTAAGGCAGAGAAAGCTCCACATGTGCAGCATGGGTGATGACATTTAGTTCTGCCTCCAGATGTCAAGGGAGCATTTCATTACAGCATTAGGATACAGTGTAAAGGTAAAGTTAAAGGTTCCCCTGCACATGTGTGCTAGTCATTTCCAACTCAAGGGGCCAGTGCTCATCTCCGTTTCAAAGCCAATGAGCCAGCGCTTGTTCGAGGACGTTTCCGTGGTCATGTGGCCGGCATGACTAGACGACAAAGGCTCACGGAACGCTGTTACCTTCCCACCGGAGTGGTCCCTATTTTTCTACTAGCATTTTTACATGCTTTCGAACTGCTAGGTTGGCAGCAGCTGGGATGAGTAACAGGTGCTCACTCTGCTACGCGACACTCGGGATTCGACCCGCCAAACTGCCGATCTTCTGATCGACAAACTCAGCGTCCTAATGATGAGAACAACTTAATTAGGTTGCAAGCTTTGAAATAACAGATTTCCAGGGGTAATTTGGTTTTTATATGCACGTAAGCAGGTAACTTCTATAATGGAATGAGGCAATTGAACATGGCTGCCTTAACACACCCACTTCTTCTTGGGTACTCCACCATGGCTGACCCATCATGGACAATTTTATTGGACTGGCTCTCCTTCGGCGCTCCTCTCCCACCCCTGGTGCCACCAGCAGTCTTCCTCCACCACTTCATCCTGGGCATTTTCTGGAGAGATATTTTTCCATGGCCATTTGGCTATGTTGGACATTTAAACATACATCAAGGCAGCCAATCCACAGGCTCACAGAGGTGTGGGACGTTGCTTTGATGTATATGCAAGGAGAGAAGAAGAAAAAAGGGGACTGGGGTGGTGGTGGTGGTGGTCAGGGGCAGGGCCTTTCCCTTCCCAGCATGTTGCCCCCCTCCGCCCCCAGGATAACAACAAGGTTAATGACAAGCTGATCTGGCTTTGCTGCAAAATATTGCACATTCAATATTTACTTCCAAATATTAATGAGAAATAGCAATGCTGAAACAATTGATGTAGATCTTTAAAGGTAGAATCTTGCAATCATGGGTAGACAAGAGAGGGGGCAAAAAAGAGAATGGTTAGACCCTAATCCTAAATACCCCCCTAAAATTGGCTCTCTCAACAGCCCTCCAGGTGATTTACACACAGAGAAACACGCGCAAAGACTCTAGGTCTTCACACACCAAAAACTTCAGCAAGGGGGGAGATGCAGTAGGTGAGGAAAAGTGAGTATTTTTGCCACAGGGTCCAGAAGTGAAAAATTTGAATGTGGTCCTGCTACAGGTTGGGTAAAAGGAGGGCGGGTGGGATTGTCCCAAAACTGAAAGAACTTTCTTTTTAAAAGTCCTGTTCCCACTCCATCCAGGTGCTGCTAGAAGGGGGAGAAAGTGGGAAAGGTTACTCTCTCTCTCTCTCTTTCTGTGTGTGTGTGTGTGTGTGTGTGTGTGTGTGTGTGTGTGAGAGAGAGAGAGAGAGAGAGAGAGAGAGAGAGAGAGAGAGAGAGAGAGAGAGAGAGAGAGAGAGAGGAGCAAAACTGGGGAATGGAGCGCATTGCAGATGCAGTAAGGAGAGTAAGGGGATCTCTCTCTCTCTCTCTCTCTCTCTCTCTCTCTCACACACACACACACACACACACACACACACACAGAGAGAGAGAGAGAGAGAGAGAGAGAGAGAGAGAGAGAATACAAAGGAGCTTCCCCCTTTCTCCCTCCTCTTTTTAAAAACTTTTCCCACTTGTCCAGGTGCTGGAGGGAAAGAGAAGAGAGAGAAAGCAGGAAGTGGTGTGTGTTTGTGTGTGTGAAAGACAGAGAGCGAGAATGCTCCCCTTATTCTATCTGCAATGCTGTCTGTTCCCCACACTTTTGCTTCCGTCCTCTCTTCTTGAGTATGATGCAAAAATGCTCACTTTTCCTCACCTACTGTATCTCCCCCCTTGCTGACGTTTTTGGTGTGTGAAGACCTAGTGTTTCTCTGTGTGTAAATCACCTGGAGGGCCGTTGAGAGAGCCAGTTTGGAGGGGGGGGGCATGTTTAGGGTTATGGTCTGTAAGAGGTAAAAATATATACAAATATATAGATTAGAAATTGCTTAATGACATTTAATCTTAAAAATATTAACTAAAATTTAAGGAGTGAGTTTATCAATTATAAAATGGAGTAACTTAGGCTTTTAACTTTAAGGGCTTTGGCACATGCAAGATAAGCTGTTGTGGTTTAGGTTAACAGAAGCTAGACATAACTGCAAGCAGAGGAAACACAAAAATAAAGATAGAGTTTATGCTAAGCTAAAGGTCATGGTTAAATGATGCAGGTACAACAGGTGCAAGGGGCCTTAATTATTTATTGTGATTAAGTGCTTCAGATTAGTTTATTGGGGGGGAAGCAGGTGGGCTTGAGAGCGTTAGGGGTGGGGGGAAACCAGTGTCATGAAAAGGGTATAAATATGTGATTTTAACAATTACTCTCCCGTGAGAGACTAAGACCACCAACTTTTACAAAAGTTTTAAATCTCAATAAAACTCTCTTCCTGGAATCCCAAGTGAATATTTGAATTTATTTATTTTTAAAATTCTGAGCCAAAAATGCTCAAAACAGGTCTAACCCTTGTCTCAAAATTAGCCAGCCTATTTAGCATCCTCTCTTTTCAACCAGTGATTTCAGATTGTCCCTTTAAAGAACTGCCTTTTGAAGAAACCAGGAATCCGCAGCAATTGTTTCAGAATTGTTATTTCTCATTAATATTTGGAAGTAAATATTGGCTGTGCTTTATTTACAGCCAGGTGGCAAAGCCAAATCGGCTTGTTATTAACCTTGTCATTATGCAGGGTGGAGGAGAGGCAGCCTGCTGAAAGGCTGGGAAGGGAAATGCCCTATCCCTAACCATCACCACCCCAAGGCGGTTTTTTCTTCTTCTGTTCTTGCATAGACATCAAAGCAATGCCCCCTGTCTCCCAGTGCCTGAGGCTGTCCACCCCTCGGCATGTGGATTGGCTACCCTGATGCACATTTAAATGTCCCACACAGCCAAATGGCCCTGGAAAAGTATCTCTTTGTGAAATGCTCTGGGAAGAAAGGGTGGGGGGCGGGGAGTGCCGGTGGAGAGCCAGCTGAATAAGAATTCCCATGTTGGGTCAGCTGTGATGGAATATCCAAGCAGAAGTGGACAAGTTAAAGCAGCCATGTTCAATTGTCCTAGACCCCTTCTAAAATTTAATTCATGTACTCAGTTCTGAAAACCCCTTCTCTGATAACTACACATCTTGTATCAGCTGAATGATCACTTTTCTTGTATTAATTTTTCAACCAGTGAAATTCCAGACATTTTTAATATCACTGATGCAGTGAAAGATGTACTTTAGTTTTCTAGGATTTGCAGTTCCAAACTGAGGGCTCAAAACAGGAACTGAATCAATCCCTTAGGATGAGTAAGAAATAAAGATAAAAAACAAATGGTAGGATCTGCTGGGAAATATCTGCTTGGAATATCACCTCAGAATACACATATAAGGATCATGTTTAGCTGATCACTTAATCAGAAAAACAGATAGGATTGGCCTTTTCTTCTCTCAGTTCTTGGCAGAATTTAGAAACTTACTAGTTGGATTCCAGCCATTTACTTATTATTTAGTGATTCTGAGGTTTTAATACATGATTCCCACATTTCAATTATAGTTTTTCCCCTCCAGGTTTTTCTTCCTGTGTCTTCCCTTTTGTCTTCAATGGAAAGTCATATTCATCTTGTACTAGAGATGGAGCCATTGATGAGCAGCTCTGGTGCAGCACAACAGCTAATTATGACATAGGTGGCCAGTGGAAGCATTGCATTCTTCAAGGTAAATAATCCAGAGCCCTATCAGAAATGAATAATCCAGAACTCTGGTAGAGTTATCTTCTTCTCTGGGCAATGGTTTGATAGGTTACATTTGAACAACTGGCTCATGGCTTCTAAGCAAGATATGAAATATAGAATTAACATCACAAATAAGATAGGGCTATTCTTAGTCACTGTTATAAGTCTCTCATCCCCTGGCCTAATCACTGCTATGCTGAAGCATCATCATGATTGGTGGCTGGAGAGAACAGCAGTAACATTGTCATTAGATAGAAATAGTTGCCTCTACAACAGATGCTGGAATCTGGGAGCATCGGCACCCTAAATAACTGGAAAATGCAGTGGTATCTGCCAGGGAGTCTGTCCTATGTTCCCTAAACTAGTCTGTTGTTCTTAGATATGATGGGTGGGGCGAAAGCCCAATTGGCAGCAGTCAAATAAAAAATTATCTGCTTGAGTGTAATACTTCTACTGTATAAATAAATGGAGAGGCAGCAACATTCTTTCACCTCAGGTAATAAAAGGTGCCAGACCAACCCTCAAAAAGTAGTCAGTTTATGTAATTTCTAAACTCAATAGAGATCAGGAGAGACATAGAATAATTTAGTCTTTAAAATAATGTGCTCCTGTCCTAATTCACAGTTTGAGCAGCTGGAATATTCTGACTGAAACAGGGGTGGGCAATTTGCAAGGTAAGCCATTTTTAGTAGCCTCTTGAACCCCAGAGATTTCAGTGACAATATTCAGCAAATTGCCAAATCAAAGAAGCCTAATTTCACATTGTTTTTTTTCTACAGGAGAGAAGTAATGTACAAAAATTCCAAAGTGTAGAAACTTCCAGGCTGATTTAACACATTATTATTATGTAAGGGTAATTGACAGATTCACAGACTAAAACTGATGGGAACTTAATAATTCAAATTCTAACCCAGGACCTAAGAATTATTAAAATAGTACCTACTGTAGAAATATAAGTAGTTCAAGCAGTATGGAGGATTTTTTTTATATAAAATTAAGGGTTTGGGTATAATAATTTTAATAATTCCAGATACTGAGTCTTTTAGGTATTGTTCCATGTGCTCCAATCATGATTGGTATAACAACATTTCTTTTTCTGTAGTTCAGTTTCAAACTGCAAGTCCTGATATTTTTTCCATTGTTTTTCCTCAATCCTAGTATCACCAAAATAGCAGATTCGATGAACCAGATTTTTTTCTTTTAAATAACTGTGCTATCAAACAAATGTCTATTTGTTTGGATTTTAAAGTCTTATAAGATCTTAACTCATTCATTTTTCTAAAACCTTCTCAACCTGTCAGTCACCATACTTTTCACTACAATTGAATCCAAACCTCTGGCAAAGTTTTCAGTGAATAATTTTGGCAACTTGGTCATGATGTTATAGTCAGATTGTGAAATTTTGCTTCAGCAGCTGATTAAATGATCAATTGCTTCATTCTTTTCACTACAAAGGCAACATTTGCTATTGTATGTTACATGTTGAATTTTTGCCTTCATGCAATATGTGGGCAAAGCTTGTTCTTGAGCTACTAGAATAAATTCTTCAGTTTCTTTCTTTAACCCTCCTGATCTGACCTTAACTAACTCAATGTGGGTTTTTAAAAGCAGCTTTTTCTCTATATACTGACCAGGCATGAACCTGTACTACAAACACAGCCATTCATATATATTGCATCATTATCCTGACCATTACAGGAAAGATTTAAAGATTAAAAATTCAAAGGCAAAAAAAGAGCATTCTTCACATAAATTTAAAATCATTTGATTGCCTTTAGGTCACTCAGTTGACAATGATGAATGGAAAAGACAAGATATAGAACTGAACGTTACAGGAAGTATAAACAGAAGCAGAGTTCTTAGCAATCTCTTGTTCACCTTTCTAGCTTTCCATCTACATCCATACTTTTCATGTTTTCAGAGCATGGAGGCAATTCTGGAGGCAAATCCTGTGTGTTTCCCTTTGTCTACAAAAACCAGACATTCTACACTTGTACTAAAGAGGAGAAGGGAAGATTCTGGTGTGCCACCACAAGAAACTATGACAAGGATCTTGAGTGGAGCTACTGTGCTGACACCAGTAAGAACAAGATATTGAGTGCTGTAGTTATTTGTCTTACAGAAGGATGTAAGAGATCAAGATCTCCAAGTTGTCAGTTTCAAAAGCTTCTTTTCATTATTCAAGCTTGGGAGACAAAGTTTTTCGTCAAGAGTAAGAGAGTACTAAGAGACACAACTGCATGCTAGAAAACATTTAGCAATGTGTGAAAATTCATCTGTGGTAGAGCTAAAGGAATATGACTAAAATGAGTACAGTATAACCTGGAGAGAGAGAGATTTAGAGAATATTTCAGTTGCAAGTCTTAATTTAGTTGGAGAAGGGATTTGAAGGAAAAAGGTCTTAGATTTAGATTTGAAGAACACGAAGAATAATATATTATTAAGGAAATAGAAGCTCTTCTGGTATTTGAGAGCAGAATGGCTGGATATGTGAAAGTTGCAGAAAAGGGTATACGATATAAGACATAAAGTTACAGAGGGAAGGGGATCTTACTTAGCCATGGAATTTTGAAAGTGAAAATAGATGAAAAATTATGGCCCAATTTTCACGCTCATGATTCTAATCCATATAAGATTTTTCTGATAGCATAGTAAATATCAGTTTGTGAAATGGTACCCTATGACGTCTCTTTTGCATAATCTGCACTGGTTACCAGATTTAACTATAGTGTTAATTCAGATGCTGAGGTAAACTTGCCAAGTGAAGGAGGGCAATACTCTCCATAGGCAGCACTGAGCTTCTTTTCTCCCCTTCTTTATAGACCCTGGAGAAATGGGGGTGGGTGGGAGTATTTTATTTTTTATGATAATAGCTACTGTGTGGAATACCTTGTCCAATGAAATGTATCAAGCCAGATCATTCTGGGAAAGAGTGACTGTTCACAAAAGATTTTGACTGAATGCTCATTTTGGGTTTTAGTTTCTAGTTCTTTTCCCAGCAATGATATGTTGCTGATGTTTTTAATATTAATATTGGGGGTGTTATTTGATCTGTTTTAGAAAAGGTAGATGCAATACTTATTCCTTTTTATAAATAATGTTTTAGCCACCTTGAATTTCTTTTTTATGGTGTGTATTCTTTAAAATATTTTAAAGTATTTTTGTTTTAAAATACATATACTGCTCAAAAACATAAAGGGAACAGAAAATAAGACATCCTACTATTAAATACAGTACATTGTGTTGTTTAAGTGTTCCCTTTATTTTTTGAGCAGTATATTTTGAAAGTAAAGAACACTGGTTAGATGAAGTTTTTACTCCTCCCCCACCTTAAAAAGGGGACATTTTCTTGTCTTTGTCTAAATACTCCTGTAAGAGGAAACTAATATTCATTTCTGCACAGGATTAGATGCCAATCCTAAGGGACCCTGCGTCTTTCCTTTCATCTTCAACCACACGTCTTATTCATCATGCACAACAGACGGCATTTCTAATAAGAAGCCATGGTGTTCCCTTACCAAGAACTATGATATTGACTTTCAATGGACCTATTGTGAACCTTCTGGTAGGATGGTGGCATGCTGAGTGAGGGGAAAAGGTTATGTGTACATGGGTTGGATATTGGGTTTGGAGAAAGAGTAGGAGATTAAGACAAACTCATTTGGGAGGGAACTGCAGAAGAAGATCCTGACTGTTTTCTAATATACTCAGTATCATTGTGGAGATATAAGCAGATAAATATTTTTCCATTCTGTGTTAGTTTATTATTTATTTATTTATTTATTAAATTTTTATACCACCCTTCTCCCGAAGGACTCAGGGTGGCGTACAGGGCAATAAATATCAAAATGTAAATACAAAAGTTAAAAAAGAGTTTAAAAGAATTAAATAATTATGCCCAATATAATACACTAATAAAAGTGTGTTAAAACTAAATCCAACCCCAAACCCATCAGACCAGGTCAGATTGTTCAAATAAATAAGTTTTTAAATCGTGCCGGAAGGAGCGAAGGTCGGGGGCCATCCGGAGCTCAACCGGCAAGCGGTTTCACATGTATTCACCACTGAACATAAATTATATGTGAAAGGTATCCATAGCCTTACTTTCACCTTTGTCTTTTAAGAACCGGAACCTGATCTAATAATAGTGAATCCACTTTGTGTATTCCCATTCATCTACAAAAGCATCTCCTATAATACATGTACAACAGAGGGCATGAGTGATGGGAAGCTGTGGTGTGCCACCACGATCAACTTTGATTTGGATAATACATGGGTGTACTGCAATGTCACAGGTAAGATTAAAATAGACAAACTTTTTGCAACAGAAGTGCACAACTTCAACTGCAGATAAAGGACTACATGTGTTGCCCCTGGTCCTGTACTCAGAATTTTTTATTTTTTTTTATTTTAATTCCATTTATATCCCGCCCTTCTCCGAAGACTCAGGGTGGCTTACAAGCTTAGCAGTAGCCTTCATTCTATGTATATGCCTGCTTATTAGGGCTTTCACACACACCCCAAGCGGCATTATTACAAAGTCAGCTTAATTGCCCCCAACAATCTGGGTTGATACTGAGTTTTTGTTTGCTTGTGTGAATATTTAATGTAGCAGATATGAGTGTATTAAATACACTGACAATAAACATATTAATCAATAGTAGTTTGTGTATTGTTAGGTATTGGATTATTTAGCTCATTGGGTGACTCTCTGGCCAGGAGTTCTACTCACTCCCCCCACGCACCCCATCTTTCCATGAGCTTCAAGAGAAAAGTCAAAACACATATGCAACATTTAACCATTTCCTGGGTTAAATAATGCTTTCCCAACTAGGGTAATAAGGGTAGGACAGAGAAACCAGGGAAGAGTATATAAATTATGAAGGTATATATGTATTATGGCCCCCAAGAGGTACGGTATATTCTTGCAGGTCCTTCAAGTCCTGTCAGCAGCAACTCCACTTTATGTTTTACCAGTGGTGAAGGGAAATTATCCTGCTTCTTAGCTGAGGACAGTGAAACAATTTAGGGCAAGGATGGATGTCCTTTTGATGTGTTAGGGCTGACCACAAACCTTTTAGGTAGCCATGAACAACAAACGATATGATAAGAGTGCAAACTAGATGAGGCCAGTTTTTTCTGAGTCTGTTTTCTTTTATGATAGGAAATTTATAAATTTCTTAGCTTTTAAATAGTTGTTTTACAGTAAGTCTATTTTAGGGCTTTCCCTAAAAGTTTTGAATCATATTATCAACAAATGGAAGGAAATGATGTCATCAAATTTTTTAGCATCTAGAGTTGGCTGTGGACAATCACAAACAATGGACTTGAAGCCCACTTTAGGCAATGGGATTTCATCTGTCCAATGCTCCTTAAGAGTTCCAAGGAAGATAATCTGGGATAGATAGCCCTGTTTTCCAAAGTAAAAGTATGGCTAAAGTTTGTTGTTATTGTATCTTACATATTATTGAACATATATCCCTAACACGGCTACTTCATACTGCCTAATAATAGAGCTGATTCTGCCTCCAAACAGATACTTTTGGCTGAAACAGATCTACCAAGATCTGGAGAACCCACAATAATGCTTGGCATTCATATACTTGCTTTAGGATATGACCTAATGTTTTTCCTTTTTGTTCAAGCAAAATTTCTACCAGGTCTCAGTTTGGGCCTTTATTTACTTTGGGCCTTTATCATTCCCTGTAACATTATCATTGGAGAAAAAGAACATGATTTGGTATCTGACAACCAACATTAGATTCAAATGCCATACCTGTAATTCTTTCTATATTCAACACATTTCGCTCAATTAACATCATAGCAACAAATAGTCATCAATTTATGACTGGAATTGAGTCTGTTGTTAAAATAATAAATCACAATGGCCATTAAGTGGGTAACCACATCATCATGCCTAATTTTATAACTTTTTTTTTGCAGTGTTCATTAAGTGAGTGTGACTGTCCTAAGGCTTGTTAAGTGAACCTATTGTTAGATATGGACTGTTGTTTTTTTTAACCAGAAAATGGAAGTAAATGCTGATGTCTGACAAAAACATTGTAAACTGCAGCTACATGACTGCAGGTACATGTGGGATGCTGCAAATGGCCATGAATGCAGGCCGGTTGCCAGTTGCCCAAAATGTGGTCACGTTGACCATGGTGGTGGTGGGGGAGCTGTTGGTATTTTGAATCAGGGGCATAAATAGCTTTTTTTGGTATCCATCTTAACCTTGAATGATTGCTAACAGACCAGGCCATAAGTTGAAGTCTACCTATATACAAAAAACTGATTCCTCCTAGTATGTGTGAATGGCTGCTTTGCTTTCTTATTTAAAGTTTACTTTCACAGTGTATCAAAAAAGTTTCTAATGCACCACAGAAGTGACATTTGGATGTACAACATAAATTATTTTTTTAAAAAAAAGACATCAGGGGAACTGAATGACCTGAGGTCTTACAAACTTTATCTCATATATCATGTTCAGATGCTGATCCCAAAGAAATGTGCATCTTTCCCTTTTTGTACAACCAAAATTTCTACTTCATGTGCACCACAGATGGGATGTTTGGCAAGACACCTTGGTGCTCCCTCACCCAAAACTATAATTCAGACCTGCAATGGACTTATTGTGAGCCATCAGGTAAGGAAGAATGGTGCAGAAATAGAAGCAAAACTTTTTTTGTGCATGAGGGTCAAATGAAATGCTGATGATAGCATTTCCCTGTGTTGAAGTATTAAGATGCCCCAGTTTTATAGCAAACCATATCTAATTTTAAATGAAAATAGACATTTACAACAATATCAAGTACCCAAGTATATCCCTAAAGGTAAACACTTTTCCCCAATTAAGCACTGTTTGATATTGAACACAAATTACAAAAATAGTCTGTATGCCATTTTTCTATGAAAACCAGATACTTCGTTTACAGTGTCTTTCTGAGGGACTTCCAAAATGTTATGAGACAACTCAAGGATTTGTAGCACAGAATGAAAGTGACTATTTTACTGAATATTTTCTAGGGGAAAGTGTATTTTTAAGAAACTTTTAAGTGTGGGGCTTTGTTTTCTTCACAACTCAAAGCATGTTCCTCAAGAAATGGAGAATGTGAATAATGAACAATGAAATACTCATGGGAAATAATTAGCATGACTTCAATCATTTCTGTGTTACTCAAAAAGAAACTAGATACTTGGATACTTGGGAGGTAATCTGGGTCAGAAATGTTAAATTTATTCAGGCTCAAACTTTAAGAGAAAATTTTTATAAAATGTTTTATAGATGGCATTTGGATCCCAAAAAGTTGTCTAATATGTATCCTAACCTACAGTCTAAATGCTGGAGATGTGGTAGTTTAGATGCTACTTATTTTCATATGTGGTGGACCTGCAGAAATATAAAAGCTTTTTGGATTAAAATTTGGTGGAACATTCAAAAGATTTTTAAGAGAAAGATAAAGTTTTCTCCACAATTGTTTTTATTGGGTATTGTTGTAGATTGTGATACCAAAGAAATCAATTTGATGTTGAACTTGATAACAGCAGCACGGTTACTGGTGGGACAATATTGGAAGAAGGATAGTTTGCCTACTATAGAAGAATGGGTACTTAAGGTATCGAATCTTGCAGAAATGTCTAAGATTTCTGCTTATTTGAAGGATTATTCGCAAGAAAGATATATTTCAGTTTGGAGGAGATAGATAGATTATATTCAGAATAAATATGGGACTAAAAAGTTCCATTTAGCTTATGAGTAGATTTTAGATTTTTATTAACTTTAGTATTAGTATTGATTATATTTTTGTTTAAGTTATTATTATTATGTTTTTATGTATCAATGTTAAGGGGGAGTTAAAGCACATTATGAATTTGGTTAATTTTATAATGGATAATTTTAGTTAGAATATGATTATTATATTTATGACCCTGTATTCAGCTCTGGGAAGTGGGGGGGTGGGGGTGGTTTGGGGCGGGTGGGTTTTGGGGATGTTTTGTAAAAATTTTTTTGTAAAACTCTTTAATAAAAAAAGAAAAGAAACTAGAACATGAAATATGAACTTGGTGGCACTCCATATTCCTACTTCCTTTATTTCAGGACATCAACAATTTTATGAGGAGGGGAGGGAATGTTTCCTGGTGAAACTGGCCTATCAGAGCAACCTGGTCTACTCAAATATAAGACAGAGCATACTGCTTCCGCTTTTGCCTTTCCGCCCCAATCTAGGAGCCTTCACAGGCAGTCACTTCTGCGACAAACTATTTCTGTGTTAAATTTAAATTTACCAACAAAGAATTAAAAGGACACTAGTATAGCTGTTTATTGAGAAGGAATGAAAACACATGCATGATGTCATTGTTATGTCAGTGTACTGAACTGCATGCTGACATCAGATATTGTGATATAGTACATCAGTGGCACGCTACACATTTCTCATGTGTAGTCATTTTTAAAAAATCATGGTTTGCTGTGGAAACAGTTGTTTCAGAATATTGTGGCTGATATATCAATGCTTGCTTCATCAAAAGTGAATTATGTTAAATAAAACTGAGGAAATATCAGGCAAAAAGCTGAAAAATTTTATATTAAACAAGGTATTATATGTATTGGAGAGAAAGAAGCACACAGTAGAAATCACTGCATCCTTATATATGTATGCATGATATATTTATTGAGCGAGTGGGATAAATTGTCCATCGCTCAGCAAAGATCTAACTTATATGGAGTCCTCTCCAAGGCTAGTTGCTTTCTTGCAGATGTTTAATTACCAAACTAGGTAAAATCATCACTTCTAGAAGCAACCAAACTCAGAGGGCACCAAGGACTCTACAATTCACCCTTCAGGTACAAATATTCTCTTCTATCAGTCCAACTAATTCTTATTCCTATCAATATGTACAGTATAGGACAACTAGCATACAAACATCCATCCAAACTTTTAAAAAAACTAAAAGAAGTCCAAGCAGGATATCTGCGTGTGATCTCTCTTCCAGGCACTTAATAAATCCACTGCATGAATGGAATGACTGTGTGCTTTGGTGTACATTCTTCTATCTTCAGATAATTGAATGCTTGGACCAGGAGTTACTTTACTGCAAGGATAATTCTGATTAATTTCCTTCTTTTTTGTATTTTAAATATCAGGCCCTGGTGAGATTATGGAAAGTCCACCATGCATTTTCCCATTCATCTATCAGGGAAAGCTTTACCAAAATTGTACTGCAGATGGGCGGAGAGATGGGAAGTTCTGGTGTGCAACAACCCAGAATTATGATGTTGATAGGAAACTGAAGCTCTGCCAAGATTTAGGTAAAGAAATTAAATGTTACAAGAAAAAAATAGAAGGGCATAATAAAATATATAAGGGAATATGTTTGAATTGAATGACTAAGGGATATTTGAAGCATAGTTTTGCACATTCTATATGTAAACCAGAAAATGGAATCATGCCTTTGATGCTGCTCATTATCTGTCAAGAGGTAACTGAATATGAGCAACTGCTTTGGGGTTAATGCTTACCATCAACAGTGTCATTCTACAGCTTCTACAAGAACTCCTAAGTATCTAGACTTCTGGTCTTGCATCGTAATGACATGGCCAAGGGATTGTGGGGCTCCGCACCTCACGGCTGGTTTCGCTCTGCCAGGGGACCCTAAATGGTTTAAAGTTGCCCCGGAGGGGCATCGAAGGAGCCCCCCCGAAGAACATGGAATAACGGTGGTCAATCTGTTTGATCTGGGGGAAGCCATCCAAATTGACAGGAGAAAGGCTAGCTACACCTCAGTGACTAGCCCAAATTACTGGTAGCCGAAGTCCAAAAGTACTAACCAGAACAACTGCGAAGTGTGCTTGGAACTGGGTGAGAATATCAATCTTCTCTCTTCTATTTTGTAACTGATTTCCTGGAAAAGATCCCCAAGAAGCAAAAAATTTTCCGAAAGTGAGAAGGGAGGGACAGCATCCCCACCCTTCCATAGATGGAAGAGGCAATTTAATTTTTATGGGGGACAGAAGTATATTGAAATGAAGTTAATACTACTACAGTCTGGATAATTCCGAAAATTATAAAAACTGTTAAGATTCCACATCTGGAAAAGTATTGATGAAATTACAAGAAAATAATTGTTTGTTTTAAAAGTTGGAAAATGAATAGCTACTGACATCTAATGGAGGATTAGAGCATAGAACAACAGCTGCATTGACTCAGAAATTGGCAAGATGCCCAGAAATAAAGAACAACTTGTTCCTTTGAATCTCAGTGACTTCTAGCCAAATAAAAAACAGCTGGGAACAGAGGAAAGAAAATACACTGGGGCACCTACTACAGAGTGAGAACTATATTTGTTTTAAAAACTACTGACCTGGGATTGTAAATACTTACTGAGCTGTGATTTCTAAGCTCAAGAATTATTTGCAGAGAAAGAAAAACCTTGATTTTTGGCTAATCTTTTAGGGGGGAATTTACTGGAAAGTTCTTAGGTGGTTAAACATTCTGGACTGCAAATTTGGCTGACTAATTGTGAGACCACTGAACAGAAGAACCATTATAAAATAGTGCTTTTAGTGGTGCTTTGACAATTGTAAACACACTGGATTATGAAAACCATATATAAAGATAAGAACTATATAAGATTTGGTGTTTGGATTTTAAGATTGACTGGTTTGATAAGGCTAATCAGAGACTATGGTACTGGTGAAAGACTATTTGGAGGGGGAGATAAAATGGATGTGACATACCTATCTAAAAGTGGCAGGAAACCACACCTAATGTTTCCGTCTGAACGTCCCAGCCTGGAAGATCAGAGATCTGCAGCAGCAATACTCCAAGACAAGGCAAATACTTTCCAGGGGAAAATGTATGCAGTACTGTGACAGATTCAAATGACAATTGTTTCAAATCATGATGAGACTAAAAACAACTTGATGACATAAATGAGCACACCTTTAACCTAAACTTACAATTAAAAACTCAGAAAATGATAACAAGGAATGAATAAAGAAATCAGATAACAGAACACAAACCAGAGGACAGTGACCCAAAGAGGGGAGCTATAAATGAAGAGAACCACAGTTTAATACAAACAAAAGAAAACTTGCAAGATTTTGCTGCAGCAGTGGAAATGGAAACAATATTTTATTTTTCAGGGCTTCAAAAACAAACTTGAAGATAAGAAAGAAGATCTAACAAAATGGATTACAGACCAGCCAGAAGAATCATTACAGTCTGGGAGACAAAAAACGCACATCCTACCTAACTTGTCTTTCCTATTCCCAACAACATTCACAAAAATACAGGAAGAATCCCCTGGCAAGCTGAACACACTGACTTGGAAAGCTACTTGGCAAACGAAGAAGGCTAGAGTTAGATTCAAGAGATTTGATGCAACTTACCAGATGGCATACTATATGATTAAACACTTGTTTGGATATGTTTAAAACAATAGATAAATTACGGATATAAAGGGGCCCTGCAGTAAGAGGGATAAGATATATAACTAATATAGTATTTTTTATAATATATGAAATATAAAAATATTGGGATGGGGTGTGTGTGAATGAAAAGTTTGGATATTTAAAGGTAATTAACTTTGAGAAAATTATGACTGATAAGAATGGTTGGAATACAGAGGGGAAATTAAGCTTAAATAAGAATCTTGAAAACAGGACATATAGTGACTTAATAAGATGACTTTTACAAATACAATTGAAACATAGGCTGATCAGAAAGGATGATACGGTATATGATATGCTGATGTTACTGTTATTTGTACAAACACAAGAAAAATGTTTATTTCCAACCTTGTATGCAATGAAAGTATTAAGTACATTTGTTTAATGTTGACAGAAGGAGAGTACTAGTGAAAAAAGAGAAGATCAAGGAAATATATCATTAATTGATTGATTATGAAATTATAGTAATTAATTATTATTGTTTTTTAAATATACAAATCCAGACAACATGCTGTTCACTAAGCTCTAAAGATTGTTATTGTAAAAAATCAATAAAATATATATTTTTAAAAAACTCCTAAGAATCTGAAGCACATTCTAATAAGAATTTGCTCATATTCAAAATCCCTCAGTAGATCTCCATAGGAATATGGCAAGAGGGAGGGAGAGAGAGAGAGAGAGAGGGAGGGAGGGGGAGAGGCAAAAATGTAACTTGGAGGGTATGGTAAGCCCAAAAGGTAGGTAGATGTCAAATAGGGCAATAGAAAATGTCCCTGTTGCTCCATCAGAATGTCACCTTGGACTAAGGGTGGGGAGCTAGTTTTAATACAAACAGTAAATTGTACAATAATATCTGGTTACCAATATGTTTCTAATAAGGATGAAATGAGCAACATGGTGATTCCTGGTAATTAATGTAACTGAAAACATCCCACGGGATATGTACTGGATAAAAATGACAAAGTCATTTACAACTCCGTACCAGGAGGCATGACATAAAGTAATATATGTGTCTTTCTGCTCTAGGAATTTCAGAAAAGATGGGCTGTATATACCATTCTCCCCTTCATGGATTACTGCCTTGTCGTGGCGAAGGGGCTTGCATAATTCAATGAAGCTATGAGCTATGCCGTGCAGGGCCACCCAAGACAGAAAGGTCATAGCAGAGAGTTCTGACAAAACGTGATCCACTGGAGAAGGAAATGGCAACCCACTTCAGTATCTTTGCCATGAAAACCCTATGGACAGTACCAAAAGGCAAAATGATATGACACTGGAAGATGAGCCCCTCAGGTCGGAAGGCGTCCAATATGCTACTGGGGAAGAGCAGAGGGCTAGTACTAGTAGCGCCAGAAAGAATGAAGCGACTGGGCCAAAGCCGAAAGGACGCTCAGCTGTGGATGTGTCTGGTGGTGAAAGGAAAGTCCGATGCTGTAAAGATTTTTTCTCCATAGGAACCTGGAATGTAAGATCCATGAATCAAGGAAAACTGGACGTGGTCAAACAAGAGATGACAAGACTGAACATTGACATCTTAGGTATCAGCGAACTAAAATGGACAGGAATGGGTGAATTTAGTTCAGATGACCATCAGGTATACTACTGCGGGCAAGAATCCCTCAGAAGAAATGGAGTAGCCTTCATAGTCAATAAAAGAGTAGGAAAAGCAATACTGGGATACAATCCTCAAAATGACAGAATGATCTCAGTTCGAATCCTACAGCATCTTATAGAACTAACACCAAAAAATGATGTCCTTATCATCATGGGGGATTGGAATGCTAAAGTAGGAAGCCAAAAGATAACCGGAATAACAGGCAAGTTTGGCCTTGGAGTACAAAATGAAGCAGGGCACAAGCTGATAGAATTTTGTCAAGAGAATACGATGGTCATAGCAAACACTCTTTTCCAACAACCCAAGAGACGGCTCTACACATGGACATCACCAGACGGTCAACACAGAAATCAGATAGACTATATGCTCTGCAGCCAAAGATGGAGAAGCTCTATACAGTCAGTAAAAACAAGACCAGGAGCTGACTGTGGCTCAGACTATGAGCTTCTCATTGCAAAGTTTAGGCTTAAACTGAAGAAAGTAGGGAAAAGCACCAGGCCAGTCAGGTATGAATTAAATCATATCCCCGTTGAATATACAGTAGAGGTGACAAATAGATTTAAGGAATTAGATCTGATAGACAGGGTGCCTGAAGAACTATGGACAGAGGTTCGCAACATTGTACAAGAGGTAGCAACCAAAACCATCCCAAAGAAAAAGAAATGCAAGAAAGCAAAATGGCTGTCTGAGGAAGCTTTGCAAATAGCTGAGGAAAGGAGGGAAGCAAAAGGCAAGGGAGAAAAAGAAAGATACGCCCAATTGAATGCAGAATTCCAGAGAATAGCTAGAAGAGATAAGAATGCCTTCTTAAATGAACAGTGCAAAGAAATAGAAGAAAACAATAGAATAGGGAGGACCAGAGATCTTTTCCAGAAAATTGGAGAGATGAAGGGAATGTTTCATGCAAAAATGGGCATGATAAAGGACCAAAATGGCAGGGACCTAACAGAGGCAGAAGAGATTAAGAAGAGATGGCAAAGTTACACAGAAGAACTATACAAGAATGAGCTTAACGTCCCTGATAATCACAATGAGGTGGTCACTGACCTCGAGCCAGACATCCTAGAATGTGAAGTGAAATGGGCCTTAGGAAAGCTGAGCAACAACAAAGCTAGTGGAGGTGACAGTATTCCAGCTTGAGCTATTCAAAATCTTAAAAGATGATGCAGTAAAAGTGCTACACTCAATTTGCCAGCAAATTTGGAAAACTCAACAGTGGCCACAGGATTGGAAAAGGTCAGTTTACATTCCAATTCCAAAGAAAGGCAGTGCCAAAGAATGTTCAAACTATCGCACCATTGCACTCATTTCACATGCTAGTAAAGTTATGCTTAAAATCCTACAAGCTAGACTTCAGCAGTATGTGGATTGAGAACTACCAGAAGTGCAGGCAGGATTTCGAAGAGGCAGAGGAACTAGAGATCAAATTGCCAACATATGCTGGATCATGGAGAAAGCTAGAGAGTTCCAGAAAAACATCTACTTTTGCTTCATTGACTATGCTAAAGCCTTTGATTGTGTGGATCATAACAAACTGTGGCAAGTTCTTAAACAGATGGGAGTACCAGACCATCTTATTTATCTCTTGAGAAACCTATATGTGGGCCAAGAAGCAACAGTGAGAACTGGACACGGAACCACTGATTGGTTCAAAATTGGGAAAGGAGTCCGGCAAGGCTGTATACTGTCACCCTGCCTATTTAACTTATATGCAGAGCACATCATGAGAAAGGCAGGGCTAGATGAATCAAAAGTTGGAATTAAGATTGCCGGAAGAAATATCAACAACCTAAGATATGCAGATGATACCACTCTAATGGCAGAAAGTGAAGAACTAAAGAGCCTCGTGTTACGTGTGAAGAAGGAGAGTGCAAAACCTGGGTTGAAACTTAACATTAAGAAAACCAAGATCATGGCATCCGGCCCTCTCAATTCCTGGCAAATAGATGGGGAAGAAATGGAGGTAGTGACAGATTTTATTTTCCTGGGCTCCAAGATCACTGCAGATGGGGACTATAGCCAAGAAATTAAAAGACGCTTGCTCCTGGGGAGGAAAGCCATGGCAAATCTAGACAGCACACTAAAAAGCAGAGACATCACCCTGTCAACAAAAGTGCGTATAGTCAAGGCTATGGTCTTCCCAGTTGCAATGTATGGCAGTGAAAGCTGGACCATAAGAAAGGCTGAGCGCCAAAGCATTGAGGCCTTTGAACTATGGTCCTGGAGAAGACTCCTGCGAGTCCCTTGGACTGCAAGGTGATCAAACTGGTCAGTCCTAGAGGAGATCAACCCTGACTGCTCTTTAGAAGGCCAGATCCTGAAGCTAAAACTCAAATACTTTGGCCACCTAATGAGAAGGAAGGACTCACTGGAGAAGAGCCTAATGCTGGGAAAGATTGAGGGCAATAGAAGAAGGGGACGACAGAGAATGAGGTGGCTGGATGGAGTCACTGAAGCAGTAGGCGTGAGCTTAAATGGACTCCAGCAGATGGTAGAGGACAGGAAGGCCTGGAGGAACGTTGTCCATAGGGTCGTGATGGGTCGGACACGACTTCGCAGCTAACAACAACAACAACAATATACCATTCTGATAATATCTGTTTAAAAGTGATATTTTTAAGAATGAATGACAGGATATGTCCCTGGACCAGCCCAGGAACACAGTACCCATTTCCCCCCCACAAAATTTCTAAATATCAAATACTGAATATCTTTCTTCCTCTTGTCCTATCCCCTCCACTGGATAACTGGGATAGAAAAAACTGAAAAAGAATAGCTAGAGGATGCATGGATGGATGAATGGGGCCCATAAAGGATATCTTGTCTAGGGTCCTTCCAGTCCCAGCAATAATATAATTAATACTTACTTATGCTGTTTTGGGTAAATTCTTACTTGCCTGAGGTAGAAATAAGGGAGAAAAATGAATGTTTGAAAGCATGTGAGCAGACCATTTCAATAGTGGACATTGCTGTTTGGTTTTATTTATGACTTTTTGTGGAATCTATGTTGGCATTCACTATTGATAGGAATGGATCACATATCCTTGTATTCACTTTTTTGTTTAAAATCCAGGGCCAGAAACAAAGATACAAAGCCCATCATGCATCTTCCCATTCATCTTCAAGGAAAAAGTCTACAGTACATGCACTAATGAAGGCATGAGTGATGGGAAATTCTGGTGTGCCACCACCACCAGCTATGATGTAGATAAAAAATGGACATACTGTAATGACACAGGTAGGAAAAGAACATCAAATAACTTTACAAGATAAGTTCAAATAAAAATAAAGATTGGTGAATGAGTAAATAAGAATAATCCTTGTAATTGTCAAGTAAAATAAAAAGAAGTGTTTTTACATCAAAATACAGTTAGTACACTTTTTCTTTCAAAAATGCATTTTCAATGAAGATTTTGATTTCTTTTAAATCAAAAATGTGTGCAAAAATCGGCACTAATTTTTATGTTAATTTAGTAGTGCTACATGCTAAATTGCTTGGCTTTCCTGTGTGACAGAGATATTAACATCAGAGGTGCACTACTGTAATTCTTTGTAATCCTTTTCTCTAGGAGAACACATCATTTCGTCATGTGATTAGCTATATTACTGTCTAAGCAGGAGTGTACAAAATGCAGTCAGCAACATCCATTTCATGATTGTATTTTGCATATGGAAGGTTCTAATGGACAAACTGGGTATCTTAAACTGCAGATACTTATAGTATTACATATATCTGAAGTCCCTTCAGATAATGGGTAGTGGCTTTGTCTTTTGGATGTAGTTCTTAAGAAGCTGTACAAGTTTGGGTCTTGACCTGATAGAATTTGCATGACCGTGATCTAAGGATTGTGGGATATAGTCCAATTTCTGTAGAGTAAAATGGGTAAAGCATTGTCAAATAAAGCAACTGTAATTAAAACTCTATAAAAAAGAACTTCTATTTCTGAAAATAAGCAAATAATATGTTGGAAATTGTTGTTTTGCAATAATTATGAATTCTTCTTTCCTACTATCAGGACCTGATGAGAATGTGGAAAGTCTACCTTGTGTCTTTCCATTTGTCTTCAGGAACCAAGTTTATACCGGCTGTACTACAAATGGCCGAACTGATGGAAGATATTGGTGTGCCACCAGCAGTAACTATGATATTGACAAGATGTGGAGGTTCTGTTCAGAGGAATCAGGTGCTTTCATGAGAAATGAATTAAATGCCATTCCACTGGCAAAAGTCGCTGGTTTTGCCTTGCTAGATAAGATTTTGCCAAATAAATTCTACTCTCTGATTTCATGGACTCCTCTTAGAAATATTCTGGTATTTTGGAGGTATAGGAAATGGGGGAAGAAATGTTAGGGCACTATGCAGTAACTACAATCGTATCTGTTTTACATAATAGAGCTTAAGATGGGAGTAGCCAACTTGATGTCCTCCAAATATTTTGAATCTCATCCACCATCAATCTCATACATTTACTAATGACTAATGATAAGAGACTGAGAGAATTGGAACCCAAAATGTCTGGTGTTAACAGCTGGCATACACCTGGTATGGAAGGAGCTCTGTATAAATATTATTTCTATCCACACAGAGTTTATTCCTAACAAACATGATGCAATTTGTCCTTTTAATGGCCATCAAAGCAAGTTGCTTTTGCAAGAGATGGGGTACATTCCAGTTGGGGCTTACATCTTACTACCCTTCAACAAAGACATATGTAGAGTCTGCTGCCATGTTTTTAGTATGATGAGCATAATAAAACAAGGATATTTTTCATATTTTAAATATTTCTATGATTTTTTTTCATTAGGGCCAGATCCAAACGTTGAAGATCCAGTATGTGTCTTCCCATTCATCTACAAAGATAAATTATATACAACATGTACTTCAGATGGCATGAGTAATGGAAAATGCTGGTGTGCAACTACTAGTAACTATGATGTAGATATGAAATGGACATATTGTAATATCACAGGTAGGACAGCAGCAGCAGCAAAATACTACTACTACTATTAATTACAACAACAACGTTTTTTGGATATAACTTATAATACTGATAGGCAACATCAACAGTTATAAATGGAAAAATAATATCAATTTTTAAATAATTTAAAAATAATTTTTAAAATCTAGCCCTCTGGACAGTAGGTGTCAGTGGCTCCACATTTGTTTTTTAAGAGTCAATATAGTGTGGTGCTTAAAATGCTGGGGTAGGAACAGGAATATTATGTTAATTCTCTTGCAGGCCAACCTATCTCATAGAATTGTTGTGGAGGAAAATAGGTGACAGGAATGCCTCCTACTTTGAGTTGCTAAGTGAAAGCAGGATATATCTTTATTAAATGCATAAGAATCAAATTACAGCAGTTTTTTGGGTAGCCTTTATCTCATTTCTCTCACTTCAGAGATCCTTCTCACAGGGTAATTAGTAGATAGAAGTCCTTACAGAGGAGTGGAGGGGAACAAAAAATATTGGGACAAAGAGGCAAAAAACAAACATTCTAATGTCCTTGATTGCATTTCCAATGTCCTTGATTTTAATTCACAAAATCCTCAGCAAACTCCATTATTTGAGAAGAATCACATCTTATTTGAAAATACAAGATTGGGCAGTTAATTTAGGATGAAGGGCTGCTTCTCTAATTAGCAAAATGTACACCTCATGATTCTAAGTGAGAAATAACCTTTTGAACCTCTTTGCAAGAAAGGCACCCAGGTTGTCTACTGATGAGACCTTTCTTTATTGTCTTCTTTTTTTCTTTTCCAAAATTAATACATTTACCTTTGAAAAATAAAGAAGAGACTAGAGGCATTGCCACTCAAAGATTCCGATCCCTTAGGAAGCACCAAATCCAGAGCACTGAAAGTATTGGAAATCAATGTATTTCTGGTCTAACAGGCAGTTGAAATTGCAGCAAACTTTTTCCTTCAGATTTTGTTTTCATTTCTTGATATAGTATTTTATTCTCTCTACACGACACTCACAATTTTATGTTATTCCTTCAAATCCAGTGAGTATTTTTCCATTGTGGTTTTAAAATCCAGATCCAGATCCGAGGATAGATGGTCCAACTTGTGTTTTCCCGTTCATCTACAATGGCAATTCCTATAGCACATGCATCAGTAATGGTATGAGGGATGGGAAGAAGTGGTGTGCCACTACTAGCAACTATGATGTGGATAAAAAATGGATGTGCTGCAATGACACAGGTACAAAAAGAGTAATGGAGGTGTTTTACTTGGCCTAGAAAAAAGAGAGCTATTTTTGAAAATCCTGAATGACAAAGATTCTAGAGTTGAACAATGGAAGGCGCTCTGTCACAACAAACCCACTTTCATTTTCGTTCTTACACTTTGCATGTCCTTCTCTTAAATTTTACTTTTTTTACTTTTCTTCTTCTCCCTTTTTTTCTTTAATGCAGGGCCAGGCACAACTGAGGAAACCCCCAAATGTATCTTTCCGTTCACTTACAATGGTAAGAGCTACAATAGCTGTACAACAGATGGACGAGAAGATGATAAACTCTGGTGTGCCATCACCAAGAACTATGATGTAGATGAAAGGCTGACTTTTTGTACCATCACAAGTAAGAGAATGAAAAGAAACAGTGAAGAGAAGCAACTTTTTTGACTGACTGATTGTCACTCATGAGAATTCTAAGTTCGTATTCACTCAAAAACATTGGGAATTGGTATTGGATGGTGTAATTTTGTTTTCATACAGTGATTACATTTCTTGCATATGTCATTTGTGAAGTGATATATATATATATATTCTCCTTGCCAAAATAAATCCTCTTTTCATTTCTGGGGATAGCCAGGGCTTGCATAAACTCTGTTATCTATTCAGAATGAAAATACACGAGATAAAGATCCTATGTCTTTTACCAAAATACTCTTAACTATAATTTGAGAAGTGTGTTTAGTAAAGCAATGCATTTGATGTATTACTCATCATGATTCTTCCCAATATCCTTGAAATGGACTCTCGTTTTTTTCTCGTCATTTGTGATGAGTTCTCAAAAGGATTTGTACTGTCTCAGCTGTGCTGTAATTGGCTCCCTCAACATCTCACCACATATCTGTAACAAACATAATGCAAAACTTCTTTATGAAATTTATGAAATTCTAACCTGCTATGGGGTGTCTCTGACTAAGAAAAGTGAACTCTCACGGACAGTGAAGATGAGGAAAAGCACATTTCACTCCATAATGTCTAGTATGGCATGAATGAAGAAACAGAAGAGCAACCTGTAATTTGACTGCAACACATATTTCACATTGACAAATCTAGTTAGATTGTTAGCTGATTGAATAATGTTTTAATTTATTCAAGAGCGTTCCTGACCTTTCTAAGTTTCCTGAAATGAAGTCTACTACTAGCACTATAAAGTGGGTTAGGACGTTGAGCTTGTTGATCAGATGGTCGGCAGTTTGGCGGGTCGAATCCCAAGTGCCGCGTAACAGAGTGAGCGCCTGTTACTCGTCCCAGCTTCTGCCAAGCTAGCAGTTCAAAAGCATGTAAAAAATGCAAGTAGAAAAATAGGGACCACTACGATGGGAAGGTAACAGCGTTCTGTGCGCCTTTGGCATCTAGTCATGCCGGCCACATGACCACGGAGACGTCCTCGGACAAGCGCTGGCTCTTCGGCTTTGAAACAGAGATGAGCACTGCCCCCTAGAGTTGGAAACAACTAGCACACATGTGCGGGGGAACCTTTACCTTTACCTTTACCAGCACTATACAGGAGATGGTGGGCAGGGAGACTGAAGCTGAGAAAAAGCTATAGTTTTAAGAAAACTTTCTGAAGCTAAAAGCATCTAGATATAATGATCTACAGTTGCCAGAACTACTGCCCACTTGGACCATGGTGACTTGGTATTGTAGGTATTGTAATCTGGCAGAACTGGAGGGGATCAGATTGAAAAACCTTTTCTCATCTTGCCTTATTCATTGCTGCCATATGATTCAAAGAGAGACATTTCTTGATTATAGACAACTTTTTATCCATAATGTAAATGAGATTCTTTAGGGATGGACTCGTTGCATATAAAGTCTGCAGATACTCCTTTAGCGGGGGATAGTTGCTGATTGCCATAGAATGACTAAAATGAATGGACCATCATTTTTTTATATAGGTATTTCTTTTAGTCTTTGCTAGTTAGTCTTTTAGTCTTTGCTAGTTAGTGTTCTCTGTTGCCACCTTGTGGTAACTGATTTTTAAAAATCTTGTTCTACTTTAATTAAATGGTTTTCACCAAGAAGATGAAATTCTGTCAGAGAAAATAAATTCAGATTAACAGCTGCATTAGACATCCCAGCATTAGGGGACCACAATAAGATTCATCAATGTCAGAAGACTTGCTATGGGAAGCTGAGTGGTTACATTTACCACATATCCTAATCACTCAGTTGTGCATAATCTTGGAAAATGGAAAACTTTTAACAGTTGCTTTTCTGTTTCTCCCTTGCCACAGATAAGCTCCACAGTTGTGTAAATTAATGCATGAAGTGATGTAATCTACAGACTTTACAGATTAACATTTAGATATAAATTTAAGATATTTGTGGCCTTTACATCAACATTCTTCTTGGATGTTCCATAGAAATTGGTTAAAAACAGAAGCACACTATATACAGTATTTCATCTCAAAATAAAGATTTCAATAAAGAATTCAAATTTCTTCATCTCTGCTGTTACCCTGGACTAAAACAGAACTTTCTTATAAAGAATTCAGAATATTAATCAGAATTTGTTTCCAAAGCTGCATTTCGCAGAACTCACATGATTTATTAAAGTGAAGACTTTCAAATAAATACTGATTGCCCCTTTGTCTTCTTTTATCTTTTTTTTTTTTAAAAAAAAATTCAGAAACAGGCTGTGTCTTTCCCTTCATCTATAAAGGAAAACCATATGAAAGCTGTACCAACATGGATCAGATTGAAGGAAAAGCTTGGTGTGCCACCACTCCGGACTACAAAAGTGGTTTGAAATGGAGATTATGCAATGGTGAGTCAAATGGCAGTGCTGTGAAATTATTATTATGTTTTTCATGTTATATCCAACTATGACTTTCCTATCATCAAGAGATTTAAAATATGCTTTTATATATATTTGCTTTTTTAAAAATAAAAATGTTATTTTTTCCTAACAGATTACACATTATCTGTACTGAATCACCAATTTATGTATTCCTGTTTTCATATACACTCACTGCCAGTTTGTACATTTTAGCACTTCCAATCATATTTAAATCTACACTTTCACTTTCCTGCATGTATTCTTCATCTCCTTTCCACATAATCAGATCATTTTCATTATGTCCTTCCCTTTTTCTTCAATTTTACATACAATATATGGTTTTTTTAAAAAAAATACAGAAGTTGTATTGCTTGTATACAATTAAATATAAGACATTTCTCCTTCACTTTTAAGAGTTTGAATGAACATTCTGCATTTAAATACTGATACTCTTCAACTTATAAACTTGAGTCTTCCCATCACAGTCATAAATCATGACAATTGTATAGAGGTTCACGCACATGACCAATCCAATTTTATGACCTTTTTTTGGAAGTGGTCACTGCCTTGGTGGATCAGTGGGCTAATGCCTCCTTAAGTAATACCAGCTGCCTGCAATTAGTGCAGGTTTGAGTCCCACCAGGCTCAAGGTTGACTCAGCCTTCCATCATTCCGAGGTAGGTAAAATGAGGACCCAGATTGTTGGGGGCAATAAGCTGACTTTGTAATAATGCCGCTTGGGGGTGGGGGCGAAAGCCCTAATATACATATACATAGAATGAAGGCTATTGCTAAGCACATTGATTTGTGCTTTAGATTGTAAGCTGCCTTGAGTCTTCAGAGAAGGGCGGGATATAAATGGGATTAAAAAACAACAACAAATGGCATGGTTGTTAATCAAACCAATTGTTTGCTATGGGCCAATTTTGCTGAAAACTGGAAGTAAATGTCAATTTTTTGCAAAAGCATTGTAAAATGTGGTCATGTGACTGCAATATGCTGAAATATGAAAACTGGTTGCCAAGCACTTGACATAGGTCGTGTTACTGCTGGTATTAGTGGCGATGGCTGTCAGAAGTTCAAATCTGGCTTGGAAGTACTCCTAGGGAGGTCCATTGTAACTTTGAACAGTTGCTAAGCAACCAGTCCTAAATCATGAATTATCTGTATGATCTTATACCAAATCTTTTGTGATTTGAATTGACTATCAGTACAAGTGGGTAGAGGTAAGAAGACTGAAGGAACATTGAATTATACTAGTTTTTATTTTTGAATTTGTACCCTCTACATTTTGGAGATGGCTTATACTGTAAATTGTTGTCTGAATTCTTCATTTTGTACAGGAGGAAGAAATGTAGACCAAGCAAATAAAAAACCCCATTTTTTAATTCTTCTTTCCATTTAGAAGCAGATTGTGTCTTTCCTTTTATCTTTCGTGGCCAGTCATATGGCAACTGTACCAGTGATGGGCGTGCTGATAACAAACGATGGTGTTCCCTCACCGGCAATGCTGATGTCAATCCTAGTTGGCTTCTGTGCTGAATTGGACTAAAGAATTTCAGGTGGGGATGGAGAAAGTTTTCATCAGATGGGCATGGACAGGGGAAGGGACCAAAGTTATCTTCCTCTTGGCAGTTTCTGACATTCATTGCACTTCTGTTGTCAGATGATTTTCTACCTGTTGGAGATGCACCTTTTATCTGTGAACATCCTGCTATACTAGTGGATTTGATACCATGGGTCTGTAGTGGAAAATAAATTTCCCATTCATTTGCATAGTGCCTATGTTTTTGAAATCAATTTCACATGCCATTTTTTGGAAGGATTAGAGCAAGATTATAGAGACAATGTTCCTGAGGCTGCCTGTATTTCCCATGGAAAATCTGGAGCAGTTTCTGAGCATGCAGCCTTCTTGCCATTAATTTTTAGCCCTGTTACTAAAGCATGATGAAATTGGCAGTTTCTGAGTTAATGACTTAATTTTTGCAGTCATGCAATATTCTTTTCCTTCACTGGAAAGAAAGGGGAAGTGTAGATGACAAAAAAGAAGAAAATTTGCAGGAGAACAGAGAAAATAGTTGAGCTATATGAAACACAAGAGAGAACAATCATTTTACTTGAACCACACAAGAGCAATTAGGTAACAGTAAAGAGATATGTGAATCCTGAGAAAGCAAGGAAGAATAACACTTCACAGTTTTCCCAACATGCATGTAAGGCCTCATATTATCTTATCTCACAAAGAAATTGGATCATTTACAAATAAGTTTAAAAGAAAATTGCTTCATATTGAGATAAAAGGAACCTAAAGGTTGTATGAAAATAGAACCCTGCTAAGAAGGACATCACACAGATTTCCAGAAATCTAAAAAATTTAAATAAAAAGCAATGACATCATTCTAACAGTTGACTGCTTTTAGGGTGGCAACTTGTTAAATAGGCTGTTTTGATTAGAGAGTGCAGAAATATTTCTTGGTATGGTTTCTAAACTGGTTTGAACATGCAACTTCAGCATTTCCCCAGACATGCTAGAATAGCAGAAAGACATTCAGCCTATTTTATGCTTCTTCTGCCCTTGGCCTTCATTGGCTGATTGGCTAATTCCCACATTTGAACAAGCCAGACTCCTTTCATCGTTCTTCCAGTTTGAGGACTGATTAGGATGGAAGAGCTACACTCTTCTAATATACTGTGCTTATAACACACTGATCGTGATTTTGGTTTTGATCTTCTCCCTTCTCCTTATAGATCTTTCTTATAAAAGACTGGTAAAGAGTGACTTTAGAAATGTAGATGCTATTTAGTGGTTGCATATTATTAATGTAGGTAGGGGAATAGGAGGTAAACAGTTATGAAACACTGTTTTTAACAGGAATTTAATGAGGTGAAGGAATTATACAATAAACTTCATGAGTGTATGCAATTGCTTTCATTGTAGCATTAGTTAATGAATAGTCTGACCATAAATAACCCAAAGTTATGAGTAGAAATCTCCTAGTCAAAGCATATCCTGGGTGAGATGAGCTGTTTGGGATTCTTTCATTGAAAATGCCAAGGATTACATTTGACAACTTCAACTTCCAACATCTTCTGCCCTGGGGCTTGATAATATAATTTTACAGTGCATTTCACTGAAAAAGCTATATTTTGTCTTGTATATAAAATGTTAATAAATTTTATCTTATACTTCCTGGTCTGTCCTGAATTAGCCATCTACTGTCTGCCAGTGAACTCTGTATAGAGTTGACACATTACAATGACACACTGACTGACTGCATATTCCTTTGTATTTTGGGTTGTCTTTTCAGCTCATGTCCTCAAAGGTAGACCAGCTGATCACCAGGGCTTGCTGAAACTTTTCAACGGCCAGGATCAATATACTAAAGAAGTTGACTTTTCTTTGTTTTTATGAATTCTAGATCTGGAAATAAAAATTTTCTGTAACTCTCTGGGGCAATTATTATTATTATTTGCTTGTAACTGCCATGTGATGGTAGCAGAGAAACATATGCATTCCCTAATCAATATATTTCAGACCTTTTGACCAGACCAGAAAACAGGCACCATAAGGACTACTTGGGAATTCTGTTGTTAAAGATCTTAATAGCAGAAAGCCTGATATTTTTCCACTGGCTCTTCTTATACTAAAGAGAGTCAAGGTGAATGTTTACCTTGCATTTATTTTTCAAAGTTAGCTCTTTCTCTAAGGAGTGTAGTAATACTCATCACAATCCCCATCTGTGAAAAGGTCAGTTGCACAACTTGCAGCTGTAGGACTATGTAAACACTTCCAAAATTTTCATTATGCATCCCCAAGGGACCTTCCCAAATGGAAGTTTTTATATTTATAAATATAAATCAGGTAGGGATAAATCATATTAACGGCATATGGTGAAATTCAATCCAATCATAATTATACTTTGTCTTGGCCTTGTTACCTTTTTTGAAAACAATTCTTTGCATGCCATTTAAGACCAAACAGGCTCCTCAGCAATAATAATAATAATAATAATAATAATAATAATAATAATAATAATAATAATAATAATAATAATAATAATAATAATAATAATAATAATAATAATAATAATAATACACATTTGTAGTAGAAGTAACTCTATTCTTATAGCTGGAATGGCTGCCTTAGGCTTAACAATTCATTGGGTATCTTGAGGCTAAGGCATTCTTATCCAAATTTATGGAAAAAATGAGATGAGGAAGGGCTATATATGCCATTTTAATTCTTGAAGGAAGAACAGGATATACATATTAAATACAATAAGATGGAATGGACTGAACCACTTGACCTAGTTTGCAAAAGAGGACTGCTTCGTGTAATTCTTACTTGTATTAAAGAACTAAAAACAAAAAAAAGCCTGTCACCAAATCGTACAAATATCCCCACTACAGAGGATTGTTTCGTAGCTCAGTTTTTATGTCTATGGTGAACCTTTCAAGACCGGGAACTTTGGAAATAGTAATACTATCTGGAGCCTGAAGGGAAAATGTCTGTTGTGCTATTGTTTAGCCAAATGATCCTGAGGGAAACTGCAGGTGCTTTTAGCATTCTTTTGGAATTAAAAAAATAAAGAGTACTTTAGAATAAAAGAGAAAAGTAATCATATTTACTTTTATTTAATTTCTATGGTTGCCCATTTCAACTAAATGACTCTGGGTGGCTTACAATTCTGAAATAAAACAGGCAAAATCAATAAAAATAATCCAAAACAAATATATACAGCAGCTGAGATTAATTAATTAATTAAATTTTAATTTTATTAATTTTATATATTGATTTGACCAATTGACAGTAAAGCGAAGAGACAGGGACTGTAATATCTTTGGAACCTCATGCCCAGGTACCAAGCCAAGTTTTTAAAGCCTTCTAAAAGGTCAGCAGAGTTGAGGCCATTGCTAACCTCTGAAGGCCTCAACAGAGCAGAGCCTGTAGCTCAGTCCCCAAAGAGCAGGGGCTGTAGCAAAGAAGCTTCATCTTTTAGTCCTACCACCTGACACTCTTTGGACAATGAGATCTACAGCATACCCAGTCTGCTGGATTGAATTGAGTGAATTTGAAGGATTATTCCATACTCCAACAGTGGATTCATTCTCTGAATGCTGCTTCTTTGGTAGCTGAAATGGCATAACTTAAGGCCAGCAATTTTATGACGAAAACGTAAGTTTTTCAAATGTCAAGCAAAGAACAATGAACAACTGCCAACAGACCACAAACAAGCACACACAAAAGTCCAGTCTAAGAGAGAGGGCAATTAGCTATGCTGAATGCCTCTAGAATGCTGGTGTTGTGTGATGAAAAAAAAAGTAGATTATGTTCCCCAATTCTTCCACTAGAAATACTAAAAACATATTTTATTTTCCTTGGGGAAACAGTACTCAAAATATTCAGGGATTTTTATAATCCTTGTGGCAATTAGAAATAGGCAACCCAAATATGAATGGAATGCAAGAAGCATTTGTAGATCTATTAAATGTTAATTTAGACTGTCCTTAGAACTGCTTCCTAGCTTTAGCTTGTTCCCGTTTTTTCAAAAACATCCTTTCACTTTTCTTGCAAAACTGCTAACCTGTATTTTCTTCTTTATATACCTACTAATTCTTCTCAGCTAGGCAGGGTCACATAATTTAAACCTGAATGGATTCCTCATTTAAAAACGTCATCACATCATAATCATTAGTCCCCAATGTGGAAGCAACATGTAGCTATTATTAACCAGGTATGATTGTGTTGACTGAGCTGCTGCTGATAGCATAGACTTTTAAACTTCATACTTGTGAGAGGAAGATGTAGTCAAATGGGATTTGAAAAATATCCTTTCTCATCCTTTCTCAATTATCTCATGGAGGTGATGATCCCTTTTAATGCATTGGTTCTGTATAGCAGGGCTCTTCCATCTTGGTTTCCAGTTTGTCAAGATTAGAAACAATCCGTTCTGATTTCTTCCTTTCTACTCCCTCCCCCTTTCCACCCTTCCTCCCTCTCCCTTCCCCCTTCCTTCTCTCCCTCCTTCCTTCCCTCCCTCTCTCATTCCTTCTTAATTACTTCACACAAATAAAGTATGAAATCCCCACAATTCCTTTACACAAATAAAGTATCAAACATCTTGCATAAAAGAAAAATATCTGCAAAAACATGCCTTGGCTAATATCAAATTGTCAAACACAGCATGGATTAGCTCAGTTTTAATTTGTCTCCTAAAACTCAGAATGGGTTGTCAAGTTGGATTTGTACCATCTTTGGCTGTTGAAACATAAGTAGTATATTCAACTTCTGCATTTTTAAGGGCAAATAATGATTGGAGGGGAAAAAAAAGACAGCTGTATTTATATGAGCTTTTGTTAAGATAACTGTCAGTGTAATTCATTATCCAATAATTTTACCACAAATGCTTAAGAGTACATGGTGTTTTATGGGTGTTTTATGGCTTCTTACCAGTTGCTTTTCCCTGTGTATTCCCATTTGTTTATAAGCAGGAATCCTAATCCCCTTGCATGAAAGATGGGGTTGCTGATTGGCAACTGTGGTGGGTCATGACCTCTAATTATGACAAAAACTGCAAATGAAAACCACATGCTCCCTATGGTGAAATCTGCAGAAAAATAGTTATTTTCTCTATTGTGTACTGCCACTAGTTCTTGCTTGTAGGCAAGTGGTATTTCTTGCAAATATTCCAATGCACCATAATTACTATTTTGTCTTGCCAATGTTTGAAGTCAGTCTATGCACCTACAACAGCTCGTTAGGTGATCCATTTTTTCCAGCTTCTTTGCAGAGGTAGCATTTGCTATCTATAGTTGTCATCTCAGTTCTGGCTTTGCATGCATTTGTTCTTAAGGCAGCTAGAATTAGCCTCTCTGTCTCCTTCTTCACCTTTCCCACTCTTAGCTATTGACAGGTTTTGTTGTGAAGTTCGTTGCCTACTAACTTTTTTGTGTACTGTCCATGTAATACTTTGCCAGGCTATGTCTCTTTTCTATTCTTTATTTATATTTCTTGTTTGCCAATTTAGTTCATCTGATACCCTTTTTCTTCTTCACCATCTGATGTACTTGCAGCATTCCATGCCCACCTATGCTCCTTGGTAAGTAGAATTTGTTAATATCTCTCTGTGTGTGGATGAAGGGCATGATTCATTGTCATTATGTTTCTTGTCTTCCTATCCAGGGCTCTTAGTTCGGCCTGAGTCCAATCCACTATTCCAGGTGTATATCTAAGGACTGGAATTAACCAAATATTCCTCTGTTTTATACTTGGGATTTAAAATCTCTAGGGACAGCGTCAGTTGACTGCTCAATATACTGAAGCTGTCTGCAGAATTTTCCCCCCCCAAAAAATGTCATCAACTAAGGGAATATGAGGGTAATGGCAGGATTTGGATTCCAAATTTTGGTGTTTTGTCAAGCCCCCTCTATGAAGCTACAGGGGGATAACAGAAATTATACAAGTGGACTACCCAGTTTGCCCATCTTTCCATCAATTTAAATAGGCATTAATGTCACCACCGACTTTGGGTTTGCCAAATTTAGAGAAGGACATCAACAGATGGCTAACACAGAAATCCAATTGACTATGTGCTCTGCAGCAAAGATGGAGAAGCTCTATACAGTCAGTAAAAACAAGACCAGGAGCTGACTGTAGCTCAGATCATGAGTTTCTCGATGCAAAATTTAGGTTTAAATTGAAGAAAGTAGGGAAAAGCACTAGGTCATTCAGATATGAACTGAATCATATCCCTGATGAATACACAGTAGAGGTGACAAATAGATTTAAGGAATTAGATCTGATAGACAGAGTGCCTGAAGAATTATGGAAGGAGGTTCACAACATTGTACAAGAGGTAGCAACTAAAACCATCCCAAAGAAAAAGAAATGCAAGAAAGCAAAATGGCTGTCTGAGGAAGCTTTGCAAATAGCTGAGAAAAGAAGGGAATCAAAAGGCAAGGGAGAAAGAGAAAGATACACCCAAATGAATGCAGAATTCCAGAGAATAACTAGAAGATATAAGAATGCCTTCTTAAATGAACAATGCAAAGAAATAGAAGAAAACAATAGAATAGGGAGGACCAGAGATCTTTTCAAGAAAATTGGAGCGATGAAGGGAACGTTTCATGCAAAGATGGGCATGATGAAGGACCAAAATGGCAGGAACCTAAGAGAGGAAGAAGAGATTAAGAAAAGATGGAAAAACTACACAGAAGAATTATACAAGAACGAGCTAAATGTCCCAGATAACCACGATGGGGTGGTCACTGACCCCGAGCCAAACATCCTAGAATGTGAAGTGAAATGGGCCTTAGGAAAGCTGAGCAACAACAAAGCTAGTGGAGGTGACAGTATTCCAGCTGAGCTATTCAAAATCTTAAAAGATGATGCAGTAAAAGTGCTACACTCAATTTGCCAGCAAATTTGGAAAACTCAACAGTGGTCACAGGATTGAAAAAGATCAGTTTACATTCCAATTCCAAAGAAGGGAAGTGCCAAAAAATGTTCAAATTATTGCACCATTGCTCTCATTTCACATGCTAGTAAGGTTAGGCTTAAAATCCTACAAGCTAGACTCCAGCAGTATGTGGATCGAGAACTACCAGAAGTACAGGCAGGATTTCGAAGAGGCAGAGGAACTAGAGATCAAATTGCAAACATACGCTGGATCATGGAGAAAGCTAGGGAGTTCCAGAAAAACATCTACTTCTGCTTCATTGACTATGCTAAAGCCTTTGATTGTGTGGATCACAACAAATTGTGGCAAGTTCTTAAAGAGATGGGAGTACCAGACCATCTTATTTGTCTCTTGAGAAACCTATATGTGGGTCAAGAAGTAACAGTGAGAACTGGACACAGAACCACTGATTGGTTCAAAATTGGGAAAGGAGTCCAGCAAGGCTGCATACTGTCGCCCTGCCTGTCTAAGTTATATGCAGAGCACATCATGAGAAAGGCAGGGCTAGATGAATCAAAAGTTGGAATTAAGATTGCCGGGAGAAATATCAACAACCTAAAATATGCAGATGATACCACTCTAATGGCAGAAAGTGAAGAGGAACTAAAGAGCCTCTTGATGCAGGTGAAGGAGAGTGCAAAAGCAGGCTTGAAACTCAACATTAAGAAAACCAAGATCATGGCATCTGGCCCTCTCAATTCCTGGCAAATTGATGGGGAAGAAATGGAGGTAGTGACAGATTTTATTTCCCCGGGCTCCAAGATCACTGTAGATGGGGACTGCAGCCAAGAAATTAAAAGACGCTTGCTCCTGGGGAGGAAAGCCATGGCAAATCTAGACAGCACACTAAAAAGCAGAGACATCACCCTGCCAACAAAAGTGCGTATAGTCAAGGTTATGGTCTTCCTAGTTGCAATGTAAGGCTGTGAAAGTTGAAGATCCTGAAGTTGAAACTCAAATACTTTGGCAACCTAATGAGAAGGAAGGACTCACTGGAGAAGAGCCTAATGCTGGGAAAGATTGAGGGCAAGAGAAGAATGGGACGACAGAGGATGAGGTGGCTGGATGGAGTCATTGAAGCAGTAGGTGTGAGCTTAAATGGACTCCAGAAGATGGTAGAGTACAGGAAGGCCTGCAGGAACGTTGTCCATGGGGTCATGATGGGTCAGACATGAGTTTGCAACTAACAACAACAATTTAGAGAAACCCTTTTCTCTTTCTATAAATGAGCAAAAAGGAATTATCAATGGAGTTTTAACTCAGAAATTAGGAAGATGGTAATGCCTTGTGACACATTTTTCTAAATAGGAATAGAATAGAGCTGAAAAGGACTTTGGAGGTAATCTAGTCCAGCCCCATGCTCAAGCAGGAGGACCTATACTATCTCAGACAAGTGATTGTTCAACCTCTTCTTAAAAATTTCCAGTGTTAGAGTGCCCATGATTTCTGGAGGCAAGCTATTCCACTGGTTAATTGTCCTCAATTTCAGGAAGTTTCTCCTCAATTCCAGGTTGTTTCCCTCTTTGATCAGTTTCCAACCATTGTTTCTTGTCCTGCCCTCTGGTGCTTTGGTGAATAACATGACCCCCTGTTCTTTGTGGCAGTCCCTTAAATACTGGAATACTGCTGTCATGTCTTCCCTATTTCTTCCTTTCTTTAGACTAGCCAAACCCAAGTCCTGCAGCCATTCTTCATATACAGGGAGTGCAGAATTATTAGGCAAATGAGTATTTTGACCACATCATCCTCTTCATGCATGTTGTCTTACTCCAAGCTGTATAGGCTCGAAAGCCTACTACCAATTAAGCATATTAGGTGATGTGCATCTCTGTAATGAGAAGGGGTGTGGTCTAATGACATCAACACCCTGTATCAGGTGTGCATAATTATTAGGCAACTTCCTTTCCTTTGGCAAAATGGGTCAAAAGAAGGACTTGACAGGCTCAGAAAAGTCAAAAATAGTGAGATATCTTGCAGAGGGATGCAGCACTCTTAAAATTGCAAAGCTTCTGAAGCGTGATCATCGAACAATCAAGCGTTTCATTCAAAATAGTCAACAGGGTCGCAAGAAGCGTGTGGAGAAACCAAGGCGCAAAATAACTGCCCATGAACTGAGAAAAGTCAAGCGTGCAGCTGCCAAGATGCCACTTGCCACCAGTTTGGCCATATTTCAGAGCTGCAACATCACTGGAGTGCCCAAAAGCACAAGGTGTGCAATACTCAGAGACATGGCCAAGGTAAGAAAGGCTGAAAGACGACCACCACTGAACAAGACACACAAGCTGAAACGTCAAGACTGGGCCAAGAAATATCTCAAGACTGATTTTTCTAAGGTTTTATGGACTGATGAAATGAGAGTGAGTCTTGATGGGCCAGATGGATGGGCCCGTGGCTGGATTGGTAAAGGGCAGAGAGCTCCAGTCCGACTCAGACGCCAGCAAGGTGGAGGTGGAGTACTGGTTTGGGCTGGTATCATCAAAGATGAGCTTGTGGGGCCTTTTCGGGTTGAGGATGGAGTCAAGCTCAACTCCCAGTCCTACTGCCAGTTTCTGGAAGACACCTTCTTCAAGCAGTGGTACAGGAAGAAGTCTGCATCCTTCAAGAAAAACATGATTTTCATGCAGGACAATGCTCCATCACACGCGTCCAAGTACTCCACAGTGTGGCTGGCAAGAAAGGGTATAAAAGAAGGAAATCTAATGACATGGCCTCCTTGTTCACCTGATCTGAACCCCATTGAGAACCTGTGGTCCATCATCAAATGTGAGATTTACAAGGAGGGAAAACAGTACACCTCTCTGAACAGTGTCTGGGAGGCTGTGGTTGCTGCTGCACGCAATGTTGATGGTGAACAGATCAAAACACTGACAGAATCCATGGATGGCAGGCTTTTGAGTGTCCTTGCAAAGAAAGGTGGCTATATTGGTCACTGATTTGTTTTTGTTATGTTTTTGAATGTCAGAAATGTATATTTGTGAATGTTGAGATGTTATATTGGTTTCACTGGTAAAAATAAATAATTGAAATGGGTATATATTTGTTTTTTGTTAAGTTGCCTAATAATTATGCACAGTAATAGTCACCTGCACACACAGATATCCCCCTAAAATAGCTATAACTAAAAACAAACTAAAAACTACTTCCAAAAATATTCAGCTTTGATATTAATGAGTTTTTTGGGTTCATTGAGAACATGGTTGTTGTTCAATAATAAAATTAATCCTCAAAAATACAACTTGCCTAATAATTCTGCACTCCCGTATTTTAGTCTCCTTTAATCATCTTAGTTGATCTTCTCTCAATTTTCTCCAAACTCTCAACATCTTTTTTGTGATATGGTGACCAGAATTGGCTGCAATATTCCAGGTGTGGTCTTATTAGAGTTTTATAAAATGGTATTGCTGTTGAGGGCAGGTACTGCCATCACCATTGATTGAGACTTGTCTTGGGATCCAGCATACTGAGGAACTTATCTAGAAGCTGCATTTGGCCAGCACTTTTATTTATTTTTTATTTATTTAATTAAATTTTTATACCGCCCTTCTCCCGAAGGACTCAGGGCGGTGAACAGGGCATATCTTAAAACTACAAAAGTTAAAAAAGAATTAAATTATTGCCCACAATAAAAACAATAAAATGTATATATAAATATTAAAACCCTAAGTAATTCCCCATCAGGCCAGGCCAGCATGTTCAAATAAATGGGTCTTTAACCCGCGCCGGAAGGAGCGGAGATCCGGTGCCATCCGGAGCTCAACCGGCAGCTGATTCCACAAAGCCGGAGCGCCCACAGAGAAGGCCCTCCCCCTGGGGGCCACCAGTCGACATTCTCTGATCCATACAATCAATTTCCACCAAAAGCTCCTTTTGTTCCTTGAATAGCGGTCATCTCTTATCCGCCTGGACTGTTTCCTTCAGAAAATAAATTATTATTACATGGAAGTCCTGATCTAAACTCTTTTGGTGATGTAAAGAAAACATTTCTTGTAAATAAAGAAGTGGCATTTCTGAACTTCTCTAAAAAAAGCCACTTGTAATTAACAAATTCTTTCCTACCTCATCCCTACTTACCAAACTACTTCCTTCATAACACAGAATAGTGAAATAATCATAATGTGTACTATTAAAAACTGTGCTGCCTTATGACTCCCAAGTGGCAGAACAGCAACTGATTTAACTTTGGAAATGATATTATTTGGATTTAGGGAAAGCCTGTGCGTGGGGAAAATATTAGAATCAAAGTATACTTTGGAGAACTGTACTAACATACAGTATTTTCAATCATAGGAAAAAAAATTAAAAGGAGTAATGGATCAATGAAATTAAGATTAGGCCCTGCAGAATATGGATTGCAAAGATCACATGGTAAATAAAAATGCTGTTCTTTAAAATGGTGTCTGAGAGTTAAGAGTTTGTCCATTTATGTACCTGGCTGAGGAATTCTGGGAGTTGAAGTCCACAAGTCATAAAAGGGCCAAGTTTGAAGACCCCTGATGTAAAACATTTTAGCCTCAAGCTGTTCAGGCAAAAAAGCTCCAAGAAGAGCTTAGAAAAACTGTAGGGGAAGTATTTCAGCATAAGGAACAGTATTCTAAAAAGGTATGGCACAAGATTAAAAAAAGACAAGAAAGGAGAAGGAAAAAAGCAAGTTCAAGCACGATTATGCTGATTATTTGAGAAGTGAATACTTCAATATTCCTGTTTTTCACTGATGACCATAGGAGACCAAGCACTGCTGTTTCTGTTTGTTTTTCTCTGTGTGATAAATCAATGTAGGACACCTGAAATTGTGAATGCTATTTGATTTTTTTGGGGGGGAATAAATCAACAAAGCAGAAATATTGAGAAAAACCATAACGTTGTAATATTTCTTCAATATATCAAATAGGATATATAAAAATTAACTGTTGATTCAGAGAGCCAGAATGGAAATTTTAGAATAAAAAATATAGTTGTATGAGATCACACTTGGGGAGAGGCAAAGAGAAAAAAATAATTTATTCCCTCAAAGCAAAACAGTATCTGTAGCTCAGGGTTGAACTTTGGAGTGCTTAACAATCTGAGCCTGGATGCTTGTTTGTGTGATTGTGCAATAATGATGTCCTCTAATTTGGAATGAAAATTTATTAGCAAATAACTAAGTTTGGAGAGTACCAAAAATTCCACAAATTATGCTTTGTTTTGAATTTCCCCCCAGAAACCACACAATTGCATAAGCAGAAATGGAAGGTTGGGGAGCATCCAGAACACCAAAGTTCAAGATGAACTTTTGACAAACAAACAACTTTCATATATATATATATATATATATATATATATATATATATATATATATATATATATATATATATATATATATATATATATATATATATATATATATATATATATATATATATATATATATATATATATATATATATATATATATATATATATATATATATATATATATATATATATATATATATATATATATATATATATATATATATATAATTTATTTGATCCAGGTATTGCCTGACTCCAGAAGAACTATGAAACTCATGATAAAACTGATATATAAAAATATAACATAAATAAGAAACAAGATAATAACAAAACAAAACAAAGCAAGCAAGCAAACAAACAATTGGACCATCCCTCCAACAACTCAGAAAACACACACCAAAGACACACCACAACAGGCTGCAGCCATCCTAGCAACAGCGAGAGAGAAAATACCATAAAATGTAGACTGATAACTGGCTTTTAAGTTAGCAAAGGATTAGCTTATTTTGCAAGCTAGACATCTGATTGGATCACAGAATTCTAGAGATCAGTTGGACAGTTAGAAGCAGATGGAGAACTTTCTAGGATCAAAACCTAGCAGAAAAGTGAGCCCCCTCAAATGTCCATAGGCATATCAAATCTGAATATTTTTATTAGAACCCACCTTTTATACTAGGTAGTATATTTAGTTTTGATTCTTCTCTTCACAACAGGGTTATGGGTAAGTTGGGAGACTGCATACTGTTTCGTTCAAGGCCACATCCTGGCTGTGTAGATACAGTATGCTTAATCTTGTTGCTAAATTAGCCTATATTTGGGGTACAGATATTAAAATGAATTATAAATTAATAACAAAATGAATTTACATAACATACCAAGCCACAAAAGCAAAGAAAGATTTATCACTAACTAGATTTAGACTATATTTCTCATAAAACCATTAGATTCTTTAAAGTCTCTGTAGGTTGCCACAAGATTTCAGTACCCTAGCTACGATGAGCCATGATATTTCTAAATTGTAGACAAGACAGATTTCATATTTTAAACCATAATTAGCTTCATTGTACCTTAAGTAAAAATAATATGTATATACAGTTATAGTGGTAGATTAACATGCCGTTCAATCCCACAAATTGTGATTTATTCTTCATGTCATAATTAAAGAAAATATGATATATTGTGATATATGAAATCTGCTACTATAACACTATACTATAATATATAACTCTATACTATACTATGCTATACTATCATAAATAAATTCACACTAGGCAAAGATTTTCAGTGTTTGTTGGCTGGAAACTAGCTTTTCAGAATGAATGAATTTTTAATATCAATCATAAACATAAATGAGTCCTTCAGGAAAGGGCGGTATATAAATCTAAATAAATCTAAATAAAATAAATAAATATTCTAAATGAAACAAAAGTAGAAGTTTGGATTATATAACTATGCTAACTCCTTTAATTTGCCAGGGCCTTCAGAATTATTAATAAGTATAGCCCCCTTCTTTCTTTACTTGCCTTGCAAGCATTGTTTGGATAGTCAGCCGTAGGTAAGATGGAGGGTGAGAGCGAGAGGGTAATCCATGCATGTATTAAAATGATCTCTGGTCATTGTTATTATCTTCCTGGACTGAACCTGCAAGTTGGATAGCAGATATGCTTAACTTTTTCTGGCACCGAGTTTGATGGGTTATTTTAAAAGACGAGGAATTGCACAGAAGAGATTTTGAAGACCTTCCAGACCAACCATTCTTTATCATACAAGTAAACAAGCTATATCTCTAAAAGCAAATGCACTTTCCCCCACCAGCATTGGGTACATGATCCAGAGCACTTCCAGAAGTTATTAATGAATTGAAATTTATAATACAACAAAAAGAAATCATCTGTGTTTAAAGGAATGTAACATTTTTTCCCCAGTGCAATGTAAACTAGGGCTGTGATCCACAATAGGCTAATGAGATGCTGAATAAATAATAATAATAATAATAATAATAATAATAATAATAATAATAATAATAATAATAATAATAATAACAATAACAACAACAACAACAACAACAACAACAACAACAATAATAAACAACCATCAAACATCCACATCTGCCTATCCCAGGTCCTTGGTAAGGACTCAATAGGTAGACAAAAATGCCAAATCCAGTCTGAACATCTGGCTGACTGTGCGATGAACAATAATAATAAAGTTGGAAGGGACCTTGGAGGTCATGTAGTCCAACCCCTTGCTCAGGCAGGAAACCATTTCAGACAAATAGCTGTCCAATCTCTTCTTAAAAACTTCCAGTGTCGGAGCATTCACAACTTCTGGAGGCAGGTTGATCTACTTCTGGAGGCAGGTTGTTCCAATTAAAATGTGATTTTTTTAAAAAAATATTGTGAACGTCTTTGTTGTTTGTACTAAGCTGATCAAATCAACCTTTATTAAGGTGAAAAACCAAAGACGGTGTGGTACAAGGAATTTAAAAATATAAAAAATAGAATTATATAAGAAATTAAAAAGTATACAAACCAATCTAGCTTACTGTTTTGTAAGTACGTTTTCTTGTTCCAGTTAGTCCTGGAGTTTCCTTTATAAGTAAATAAAGTTTGTTGATTGTGTTGGGCAGGCTAATTGGCAAGTTTATCTCTTTCCTCTTTTATATATATAGGGACAATGATTGTGAGCCCCTAGTCCTTGGATGCTCAGCCGTAGTTGTCAATACAGGTAAAGAGAAAGGTGGGTAGAAGTCCAAGTTGTTTTTAAAGGTCTATGGTGTGATTGGGTCTTCTCCTGGCTCTTCCCTGATCTTAACTGGGAAACATGTTTCTTGATCTCTGTCACTGCTGTCCATATTGGTAGATTCTCTATATTTTGATTAGTACTTCCACTTCCATGAGAAGTGTCCATACAGTATAGAGCTCCTAGAAGTGTGTTACCCATATCCCCAAGATAATGTAATAGTCATCCATGGCTGGGCCATTTCTTTGGGAGCTATTAAGCTGATTTTTCATCCCTGCAGCAATTTGATCTGCAGTAATTTTCAGGGATGTCTTTTTAAAGTTAAATTTATGTAAAATATTCCAATGGTTGAATTCTGCCTGTGAAGCTTACATATAAACAGTAGCCAGCTGCCAGCTTGGTTTCTTTCCTCTGACTATTTACCAATCCTTGGGATACCCATTGCTCTGCTTTCACTGAATTAAAAGTGCTAATTCCACAGAAATTAAGTGCTTTATGGCTGAATGTAGGAGCAATAATTTTATGTTCTGCTAAGGGTTAACTTATTTGATATCTGTTCATTTTCCAATTGAGACAGTGTTTGAACATCACCTTTTTTTTGCAGTTTTCGGAAGATGTGGCTGAGCAGATCTTATAAAAAGAAAGAGTATAGTGCATTTTTTCCAGACCTGTCAGATTCCTTGACCAAGAGTGAAAATGGCCTTTTCTGTAATGTTCCTTGTATACACATGGGTTTTCACATTATTACTTATGGAACTCGAAAGTAAGGATTGAAATCTCTTATAATTGCTATATAATAGCTTTTAAATTCTCTGATTATCTCATGAACGCAAATATACATACACTGCATGTGTGTATGAAAAAAACCCCTAATCTAATCTGGATAGTTAATAGAACTTTTGCTTGACCTTTTTGTTGATCAGAGAAAATACTATTATAATACAGAGATAATACTATTCAGTTTGGTCGATGCTCTGTTTTTAATGATTTAAAGGAGACATATGCTTCTAGGAAAACCTGAAGTTGCTTTAAAGAATTCCACAAATACGTGATACTTATGTCAGTTCTAGTAGAAAAATTGGGATGCTACTGAAACACAAAATACATGATATTCTCAGGATATCCTAGTTTGGGGAAGGCATTATGGATGGTGGTGCAGTTGAGTAACAATTGATGACCCTTATAAACATTTTATTTATTTAATTTCTATCACATTTTTATTATTTTTATAAATAATTCAAGGTGACAAACATATCTTTATAGCAGCTGTGAAACTGTGGGAAAGTCAGGCCTGCTGCTCATTTTTTCTGACCAAACTCAAAAACCTTTGCCAAAAGATGGCCCATACTGTAGGCCTGTTAAACTCAGAATTCCCAAAATAAATTTGTGGAACTAAATTCCTAGTCTTCTTCTATTTTTTTAACCACTATTTTCTTCAAAGAGGTCCAGTTTTTCTCGCCCCACTTTTTTTCTTCTTCTTTTCAGCACAATCTCCACCATGTGTTTTTCCATTTCTTTATGAGGGAAAATATTATTCTTCGTGTACCACAGATGGTTCCAGCAAGGATATGTCCTGGTGTGCATTAACTGATAACTATAATGAAAAACGCCTGTGGAAACAATGTGCTATTACTGGTAAGAGGTACAACTGGTACCACTATACTACATCCAGCAGTTTGGGGATTAATGTAACCTTCTCAAACATGGGTTCTTCATGTGCTGGGACTACAGATACATGCATTCCCCTTTTATATATCTCACGGCTATGCTGGCTAAGAAATGTGGAAGAATTTACTACACTATTGACTGTACCAGTCTATGACAAACTCCCATTCTCAGAGGTATACTGTATTAGAAAGTCCTTGAATTAATTTTGACAATATGACCTGCTGCAATTAGTGTAAGGTGGGGACTGGATCACAAAAAATGGAGCAGAAACTTCTTTTTCATCTGCAACATACAGAATTTTTTTAGTGTGTTCTGAGAGATTGAGGAAAATTTTGGTGTCTTCACATGTTGCCCTCTGGGTGAGATTCAAGGTGCTGGTGATGACCTATAAAGCCCTAAATGGCATGGGCCCAGATTATCTGAGGGAGCACCTGCTGCCAGTGTCAATTTCCCATCGTCCTGTGCGCTCCCACAGGGAGGGCCTCCTCAGGGTACCGCCGGTCAAGGATTGCCAGCGGGTGATCCCCAGGGGGAGGACGTTCTCTGTGGGCGCGCCTGCCCTATGGAATCAACTGCCAACGGAACTCCAGACTGCCCCGACCTTCGTTCATTTCGCCGGGACCTAAAAACCTGGCACTTTGAGCTATCTGGCCTGGACTGAGGGGTTTTAATGATTTTAAATTGTGATTTTAACTTTTTGGGGCTATACTTAATTTAATTTAATTTTAAATTTATATTGTATTGTTTTTAAATTTTGCCCTGTAAACCGCCCTGAGTCCTTCAGGAATAGGGCGGTATTTAAACCGAAATAATAATAATAATAATAATAATAATAATAATAATAATAATAATAATAATAATGACAACTGATGGGAATACTAAAATCTTGTGAAGTGCTATGGTCATACAATTTCTGCTGTTGTCTCTCATGTTGTGGATCTTTGCCCAAATTCTATAATTTTGTGTCATATCTGCTTCATGGACTGCCTTGTGAATGATGGAATGTGATATTATATTGTATCCAGGAAATACTGTATGACTAGTGGGAGAATGTAAAAAACAAAACAAAACACTAAGCCACACACCAATTTTTTAAATTAAACTTTCTATTTATTTTCTGATGTTACAATTATATCATTGAAAAACAACGTGATGGCTGAGTTACAATGATTCAATTCCATAGATATTATTAATACAAATCTCCATCTATTTAGCCAATATTCCTCTCTAATTCCCTTAATTTAATTTAATTTAATTTAATTTAATTTAATTTAATTTAATTTAATAATTTGATTTCTATACCGCCCTTCTCCCGAAGGACTCAGGGCGGTGAACAGGGCAATACACAATAAAAATCGAATACAAAAATTAAAAAGCCATTAAACATCATGCCCATAAAATCAATACATATTAAAGTTAAAACTAGTTTTAAAAACCCAACCCCATCCCGTCAGACCAGGCCAGCTTGTTCGAAAAAGAATGTTTTGAGATGTACTGTCTCTTATTAGTATACTTCTTATTCTATCAATCAGATACAACATAGCTTTTTTACATTTATTAATAACTTTTAGTTTATGTATCTTGTGTTGTGACTCAGGGCCAGCCTGTGGGTCCGACAGCCGGCTCTGATGTATCGGATGACTCTGAGGGGGAGGAGGGAAACGAACCGGCTGATGATGGTTTGGAGGAGGGAAACGAACCGGCTGATGATGGTTTGGAGGCTTTGCAGAGTCCTCAGCCGGGGACCTCTTCTCAGCTGCGTGAGCCCGAGAGTGCGGAGGAAGATGACCCACAGCTGGCCCTGTTCAAGGACGCCCGACGCAGGAGGCAGTCAAGCAGGAACAAACAAAGAAAGGCTGCAGGACTCCTCGGGAGGAGGCACAGGGAGACCACGCCCTGAGCTCTCTATAAAAGGAGTGTTTGGGGAGGGGCTGGTTGCTGAAAGCAACTTTTCCGCTTGAGAAGACAAGCTCTAGTGTTTTTGTTAACTGCGTAATTAAATCTTGGCAGAAGCCTTTTAGCCTTGGACGCTTTCCAGTCTCTTCTTTTTGAATAGGGGTTGCGAGAAGAGGGCTGGTTCAGAACATCTTAGTTGTTTTAACATCAATAACCTTGTAGAATTTCCCAGTTTTAATTTTCCATTAATATTTAAGTTTAACGTTTATTAGTAATCATTTCCAAGTTTTAAATGGCCCCAATTCCCTTTGTAACAATTCCTCACAACATCTGATGTTCAGGATAGATATCTATATCAATTCTTTTTTTTTATTTAAAAAGTTTTACAATACATTTTAACTTTAATCCCCCCTCCCCCACCCCTATCCCCTCCCTATCCCTCTCCCCCATTCCCTCCTCCCCCCCCGACTTCCCAGAGCTAAATACAGGGTATAAAAAAAGAAAAACAAACATAAGCATCCATATGCTATCACAATAAACTATTAATTCTATCACCCTCTAGCTCATGTAAAATGATTACAAACAATATTACTATTACAGATAAGAAAAAAAAGAAAGAAAACAGAAAAGGAACTTTACTCAAATACTAAATAAAATTTCTTAATCCCAATCCTTATTCATATTAATTTCCAAAAAAGAAAAAAAATTTTTTTTCCATCTACTATTTACATTCTCCCACATTTCTCTAAATTCTAAACAAATTCTCAATTACGCGCCAAAAGCGCCTATCTCTATTAACCTTATTAATCTCCAACCAAACTAAACTATGATCAAAAATAGTTCTTGCATATATCACACCAAATGTCTCACAGTTCCAGATCATCCATCTATACGTCTAAGACACCATTCCAATCTCCAATGAAAATAAAAAAAAAATAAAAAATTTAAAAAATTTATAATCCAATTAAGTAACCTTTATATGTAGTAAGTTAAGAAAAATCAACTTGTTATTAATTAGGAGCTTGCGTACCCAATCTTAAATTCAATAAATACTTTTAGTCCATAACCCTAATATACGTTTCTTGCAAACAAATAGCATCAGTCTTAAATTGTTTTAAATATTGAAAAACTTTCTTTCTCCTCTATGATGAATTTAATCCATTGACATTCTAAATTAGAGATTTAGTCACCAATCTTAACGCTCCAAAGCTTTTGGAGCACGTCTGAAATGACCCCTGTATCTTCCCACAGCTTCACTATAAGTACGCTTTGGAGGTTCCATAACTTTCTGCTTGTCTTGCTCTAGCTCTCGTCTCGCTCGTCTTAGGGCGGCACGCGTCATCCTCTGCTCTCCAACAGCAACCGATGAGGCTGTAACTTGATCCTCTCCAGCACCGTTCTCCTCTGTCTATCTGCAACATCTTGAGGCTTTCCCTCGCCATGTCCCTTTGCAGCTTCCAGAAGTGATAGGGGGGTTGCTTTTAACACATTGCTATAAAAATCACGGGCCTGGGCCACAGTAGCCAAACGATGTCTTTTACCTTCGTGCATCACCACCAGTCCAACTGGAATCTCCCATCTAAACTTGACATCACATTTCTTAAGTTCCTGTACAAGAAATGCAAAATCTTTCCTTCTCCTTAAAATCTTTGGAGGAATCTCTTTTAAAACCAAAACTTCTTGCCCAGCAACTACCAATTTAGTATCATAAGCAGCTTGAATGACTTCATCTCTAATTACTCTCTTTGTAAAATAGACCACCACATCTCTGGGTAACTTCCTCTGTCTTGCAATCCATGAATTTACACGAAAAATTTTATCCATACTTCCCTCAATTTCAGATGCTGGCTGGCCCAATACCGGTTCCAAAGCCTCAGAGATCAGCTGCTTTAAATCTTCTTTAGAATTCTCCTTTAAACCCCTAATTCTAATAGCATACTGCATCTGTTGGTACTGAACAAGGCTCAATTCTCCGTCCATTTTGTCCCTTATATTTTCATTCTCTAATTCATTCTCTAATACCTTTGCTTCTAATATAGAGTTCTTTTGACTGAGATCCTCCACTTTTTCACCCAGCTGTTGCACACATTCAGCTACACTTTCAATCATAGACAACATGTCTACCCTCATTGCTCTAAACTTCTCTTCCATCTTCTTCTCCAATTTCTCCTCCAGCTTTTTCAACTTTTCATCCATCATATCAGACATTAACCGTGAATGCTTTTCAAGGGCATCTTGTAAATCCTTAAGCGTCAGTGCCGGAGGAAATGCAGGAGGAAGCAAAGCTTGCAACGAGGTCTGTTGCACCGGGGAAGACCCCGCACTCCGAAGAGCTTTAGAAGTCTTGGCCGCCATCTTTCCCCACTTTCACTTATTGCGCACTTTCACTTTAGAGCTATAAAATCCATTGAGCTAGAGAGTAAAGCTAAAAGTCCACATCACCTTGACCTCCTGTACCGCTCTGCCTGCATCTTGATACTCAAAAGTATTTCCTTTTGGCAGGGGTGGTTGCTAACGCCTGGCTCTGCTCCAAAAATCACGGAGCAGAGACGCTGCACAGCTCGGAGCAACCCAGGCTTCGGGGGGGCTCAATCCTTCAGCCGCCCAAACTCTCAGCTCAGGCGGCCACGGAGAGCTCAACCCCTACCTGGGGCCTCACCCCCTCTTCTCCCGAGGAGGGGGCTTCCAATCCATCTAAACAGCTGATCGGCGCTGTTTACGATGGAAAAAACACAGCTGCGGAGCGGGCAGCCCGGAGACGGCTGTCTTCGGCATCGCGTCGCCACCGGAAGTCATATCTATATCAATTCTAAATCAACAAATTAATAACAGCTGGTTATCAAGGTTACAGCAATTTTTTCTGGATAGTAGTCTCTTAAAAATAACAGATTGCAGTTTCAGGTTTAGCCACAAGATATCACCGCAATGTTTAAAAATTTCCTTTGAATCTCAGTTATTTTAATCCTTTCAGTTTTTCTTCTATTTTATGAGGAAAACCCCCAATCTTCAATAAAAATAGAGTAAAGAAATAGATAATGTAGAATCTTTTAATCCACAAATTTTAGAAAATAAAGTTCCAATTGGGATCCAATTATTTTTTCAAACATTTTAAGCTCCCCTAGATAGTCAGTCACTGCTGTTTCTGGAGAGAGGGGTAAAAGCCCCCTTTCCTCTCCACAGGGAGGAAAGTACTTTGAAGCTTTCGTAGGTAAAAAAGAAGTTAGAATTTAAGAGAGGTAGTTCTCACCCAGTCTCTTCCATTCTGCTTTAATGTTGCCTGATGGTGTGACTTCGGCTGTCCACAGCCTAGTGACTGGCCATATTGCTATGGCTAGTCTTTTGTCCGCCAGTTCGGAGAGAATGCCAGCTCTAATGGGAGAGCTACCACTTTCCTGCGATGCAGCAAAAGCCCCTCATTGCTGGTTGCCTCTACAGGGTGACTTTTTGGCCCTTTTAGGGCCCCCAGCAATACAAAATTGGATGAGGGAAATGGACCTACATAGTCTCCCAAGTGTCCATGGTGGCCACATCAGCAAACCAGAAGTTAGCCACACCACTTTTATCAGCCACTCTCTCCATAATACCAAGCAATGTGATCATATCTAGAGCAGGCACAGGGTCTATTCATGCACATTCTGAAGCATATTTTTCAAATCATTTTTAAGGTATGCAGAGTTCTATTTTGTATTACAGTATTTCCTATAATCCCATGAGTATGCTGGCATGTTATCAATACTGTTAGCATGCCAGTGCTAGCAAGAGGCATTCCATTTACTCAGCTACACCAAATCTGGCCTGTCAAAAGTGCAGATGACCATTAGAATCAGTAGAGATGCAGGAAAATTCTTTCTGCTGCCATCTGCATTTTATAGCCCAAATATACCAAGTCTAATTCATACCTTGCCTGGAAGAGGGATAGTATTTGCATTTCTTTTTATTTCATTCTGCATAAAGGGAGATACGGTTTTTTTATTGTTGTTTCCAGGGCCTATAGTAGGTTGAGATGGGGCATATCTGGAGTGATTTTCCCCCCTTGTTCTGTTAGCAATGAGTAAGCGAGCATTGATTGACTTATAGTATTTCTGGCAGATATGAAGAGAATCACAGGCTATCTTCAATGGGGTTTGCAAAGGATCGGAAACAATTCAGGGCTAGAGTATTCTATTGCAATTCACTATATTTATGTAATATGTAGCTTTTCCTCTGACCTTTACACTTTAGCTTATTCTTTATTATGCTGGTGACAATCTCAGTATTGGAAAAGAACCTTCTCTGCAATCCAAATTGCTATTATTCCAACTCCCATATGTCCCAAGTAGCACAGCCAATGTCATGGGACTGTGGGGATAGTAGTCTAAAATATCTAGAGAACCTCAGTTGCCCACTCCTGCCTTAGATAAAGACAGCAATATCTGTATTTATATTTATACATTGCTCTAATATGTATTTACAAAGTGCTCTTTTCTTTGCCTAGAGTATGGAGGCAATTCAGGAGGAGAACCCTGTGTCTTTCCCTTTGTTTATATGAGTCATGTTTATTACACCTGCGCAGGCAAATCTGGCCGTAAAGGGCCATTCTGGTGCTCTACGACTGGGAACTACGATAAGGATAAGAAATGGAGCTACTGTGCTGATACCAGTAAGTGAAACTGAGGACTATTAGATTAGAAGTCATAGTTTATGGTAAATTAAAACCTTTTATACAGAATATCCGTTTCTGCTTTGTGCTGAGCATCAACAATTATAAGGAACTTGCATATAAAACAGAACAGAAAAGATCAAATGTACAACTTTTTTCATATATAATAAAGCAAATCAAAGATGAAGTACATTTAGATATTTTGGGGAGATAAAATTTTGTTATCATTCAATGGACGGTTGTGTAGTATAATTAAGGCTCTGCTTCAGCCAAAAATAAATATTTTTTCCCATTAATCTCAAATTTTCCTTAATAGAATTAATGTTTTGGATATAAACTTGCATGCTAACACTTATAGTACTAACAGACTTACCTCTGAGTAGATATGCTGAGGGTTACACTTAAACAAAATACTCAAACTGTATTAATGGATGGATTTTAATAGTATGGCAAATGATCATTCTCCTTTTCTTCTTCCTCCAGGACTTGATGCAAATTATCCCACTAATCCATGCATCTTTCCTTTTATCTTTGAAAATAATCTTTATTCATCCTGTACAACAGATGGAAGATCTGATGGAAGGCTTTGGTGTTCTATTTCAAGTAATTTTGACATTGAGCCTATGTGGGTATACTGCGAGCCTTCAGGTAAGCAAAACAGATAATGGAAGTAACCAGACAAAGCATGGATGTAACTTGAATCCAAGTTTTGTGAAAAAAAGACAAGCTTTGGGAAGAATAGTTTAATAGTCAAGAAATATTCCATCTCATGCCTGTGGGAGATGTAGTAAAAAAATAATCTACTGGTTACCACATAACCCCCTATTATTAAATCTCCCTTCTTCATGTGTTTTGGTTCCAGTGGCCACCTATTTTTATGCCTGTTTTTCTATGTGTTATAGGGAAAAAAATGAGGGGTCGAACTTTGGACCTAAGTTGTATCTAATATTTAAATAACTGTACTGCAATTCAGCAGAAAGCAAGTCAAGTCCTTGGAATTCAAATGCATTAAAGCAGGGGTGTCAAACTGCCGGTCCGCGGGCCGGAGTGTCACGGAGAAACCGCGCCCATCCTGTTTTCGGCAATGGGAAAAAGTTCCGATACGTCATGCAACGTCACGTGACGTCGTGAATTTGACATGCCTGCATTAAAGTAACAATATGCTAACAAGTGAAAAAGCTAATCACTAGAATGCAAGACTAACCACTAGGAATTCAAGATTTTAAAACTGATTAAATAACAATTTAGGTCTTTTGTTTTTTCCATAGGAAAGTGTCAAGGTTAACCTTATTAACTAGAGCAGACACGTCAAACCCGCGATGTCATGCAACGTAGTGGGACTGTTTTGCCATTGCTGGCAATAGGGTGGGCGCAGCTTCCACATGACATGTCCGGCCTATGGGCCAGCAGTTTGACACCCCTGAATTAGAGTGATAACATTATGGCCTACCTCATAATTAATGAGTATTTGTAATTATCATGTGACAATTAAATAAAGATAAAATCTGAAATCTATAAAGAGGTTTGCAATTCCCCCTTGTTTACTTGTTTTCTGGCCTAGGGTACTTCACCTGTTAATAAACAAATCTATACTTCAATTGTATGTTGGTTTCTTGTTCAAAAATATTCCTTTGGAAAATGCTGCTTTAGTACTGTGTTCTTCATTTCCATGTCACAGTATGGAAGCAATGTGGTTTCTGATCTTTTATTTACATTACTTGCTATTTTGCTCTTAATGTGTATTATGTATGGAATTTGAATATTTGATCATTTCCCTTTATATCTGAAAAGAATATTTCTGACTACAGAATGAAGTTAACCCTGTTCATCCTTAATGCTCACATCAATCCTTTCCTTACATTGCTTCATTCAAAGCTTCTTCCTCTTTGCTGGGTTTCCTCTATAGATCCTGCCCCTTGCAGTTTCCCCTTCATATACAGGAACAAATCCTATTATTCCTGCACCACAGAGGGGATTTTATTCAATCAGCTATGGTGCGCCACAACTGCAAACTACGATAATGACAACAAATGGAAATCATGCTCCCTTCAAGGTAAGGGAGCAAGAAGCAATTGCCTGGAGTACTTGTGGGTGATCTCAAATCCTCTCCCTTGTCTGGAGAGGAATTATTGAAGAGCCAGTCTATTCACAGGCTTTTCCTTCAGTTCCAGTCATTAGCTCCACTTTTTGTGGAGACATTTCAGTGTGCCATTCTTCCCCAGAAGCCCAGTGAAGTGTTAAAGATCTGTACTAGATGTTCTCCTGGATATTGGGATAGGATGTCAAATGGGCTGTTTAATGTTTTTCTTGGGTTTGTTGGTTTACAGGTCTCAAGCACTCTTTAGCTTTATATTGTTATTGGGCTATTCATTTCTTGTTTGTTGTGTTTTTTTAATCAATTAGCCACCTGAAGTCACAGATATGGGTTGGATGGACATACTGTATGAATCAACATAATTAATTATTTTTCCTTTAATCTGTTTCCTGAACTAGCAAGAACTGGAGGCCTTGTCTCTTTTGGTGAGGTCATTGCATCATACTCCAAGTATTCTTCTCTGCTTAATTAAAATATGAAAATGTTCCTTTTGACCCACATAGAATTCCAACCAAGAGTTCTAAGTTCTTGCTTTGTTTCCTTTTCTTGGACAACTGAACCAAACTCTCTTCCAATTTTTCTTTGTCCTCCCTATATTCACAGACTATGGTGGGAATGCCAAAGGCCAGCCTTGTGTCTTCCCTTTCAACTACAAAGGGGAGATGGTTACCACTTGCATTGATGAGGATGAGAAGAATGAGAAGAATGGGAGATTCTGGTGTGCCACTACAGAAAATTTTGATGTGGATATGAAATGGAGCTTTTGTGCTGATATACGTTTAAACAAGAAAAAAGGCAGGTAGCTCCAAGATATCAAGATGGTGATAAATGGTTGGGTTTAGGAACATAGCACAATTTTATTTACATTTACTTGAAAGTAAGCGATCTTGGGGCAGATTTTTAAACTAAAAGACTATTGGTTCAATCTTTTATGCAGCTGCATTTTCTCTTTGCACAGGTTTGAATCAAATAACTATCCTTCACCTTCACTATATCCGTTCAAAGTGTTATCTGCATTTAATAATTGCTATGTCCCAAGCCTTTATAATGACATATTTAGTCTGATATTCTAAGATAATAGATGAACAAAAAGTAATACTAAGAAGGGTAAAGCTGGGACTCCCAGAATGCCAAAAACCTGGGTGTACATCAAATATTGCCAGTCTCTGATGCTGACTTGGCTGCTAGACACTGAAAGTCACAAGTGAATCCTTGTACTTTAGGCCAATTTCAATTCTAGCACCACCACTTCATGCCTTTTGCTTACTGATTCCACAAAAGAGAAATATAAACATTCTATGAATATTAATTGTCATTTAGGATGTTATTGTTACAAGCAAGTATATTATTTAAGTTTTCATCCAAAGTTGAGTATAAGTTAAAGAAGAACCACTGCAATTCATATCAAAGTTGTAGTTAATAATTGTGTTAATAGTTTCAGTCTTGAACTAGTTAACAGTAAGATTTGTTATTACTTTGTGTGTGTGTGTGTGTGTGTGTGTGTGTATGTTGTTCAAAGGAAATAGAAGATAGATAAAACAAATTAATAGAGTCTGAATTTTAAATTTTTCTTCTTGTTAATCATGGGAGAAAAATCACTAAGGGAGCTGTGCAGCACTTTGAAGTTGAAAATTAAAAGGATTAAAAAAAATTGGGATACAAACCACCCACCCACATCTCCTTAAAGCAGTCGCAACTTTCCGCAAGATTGCACTACTCCTTTGCTGTAAAATTATGGGGGGAAAAAGATGGTTTAAGGAGCTGTGAATGGGAATTACGGTACATTACATTTGTGCCCACATATTTCTCACAGTATATTTTTGCCATCAAGAACCTCACAGCTTTAAGTGAATATAGCATGACTGGAACTGCATTCCTCTGCTTTTAGAGTTTGATCTTATGCTTTTTTCCTCTTTCTCTCCCACATACATTTGTCTTCAATAATCTTCTGAGAAGATATGGAATCAAAAGAGCCCTGTTTTTTCCCTTTTGCCTACAAAAAAAAGGTTTACTCAGCATGTACAACTGATGGTACTTTAAGCTGGAAACTCTGGTGTTCCCTCACCGGCAATTATGATACAGATCACAAGTGGAGATACTGTGAGCCTTCAGGTAAGGACAGGAAGTTGGTGAAAGCAAAAGGCAGGACACATTTATAATTGCTTTTTTGCTCCCTTCCCTGGGACAGTTGTTTATATGCTTTTCCTTTCTCTTCTTTTCACTCAAATTTTATTTTTTATTTAACAGATTTACCAAGTGAAGATCCATGAAGACTGAAACAAGTAATTAATAATCTGCCACTTAGGTAGATATCAAAGTACTCCTTATTTTATTCTTGTTCAAAAAAATGTAAGAAAAGCCCTGTTAGATAGGCCAGTGGGACAGTCAATCCAGCAATCTGATCACACAATCTGAATCACATAATAGCAGAATATTCAGAAAATTCCCATCCTTGGCAAAGGGATAATGATTCTTAGCAGCTGGTATTTATAGTTGCTTGAAATTCAGGAATTTCAGCTTGCCAAACTGATGGACATTGATAGCTGATTTTTTATGATATTTTTCTAGTTCCTATAAAAACTGCTCAATTGGTAGCACATTCTTGTACCAAATCAGTTTTATGTAAGATGTATTTATTTTGATTGGTTTTGAATCTTCAGGTGTTTTGATTTCAGTGGATTAACATGGAGAGAGACAAGGAAAAAAACATCCAATTTTCCCCAATTTCTGTAGCATGTGTGATTTTTGTACATCCTCTTCTTTTCTCCAAGCTGAAAATTCTAATCATCTAATTCTAACCATTTCTATCCTAAATTTAGCTTGCAGATTGCCTTCTGATTAAGGATCACTACAAATAAAAATCCCACTTGTACATTTAATACATAGAAGAGTAAATGAGGCAGAATTTATAAGCCAATCTGTACTCTCTAGATATCAACATGGCATCCACACGGAATCTTCACAAGGTCTATGTGATGATGTAAGAACAGTCCAGAAAATACAGAATTTCATGCACAGATCTCAGAAATGGTGCTTTGGGCAGAAGGGGCACACAATTTTAGGGGAAGAGCAAGAACACAGAGCCCCTTTCTTTTTCCACAAAAAAGAGACTTTTTGAAAAATAGTGGCAGAACTCTAAGATTACATTTAAGGATGCCATGTTTTTAATATTTTAGTATAGAAGGAATGAGAAAAGAAACAAGTGAGAGAAAAGACTTTTATTATTGGCTTTTCTAGGAATTAGTAAAGCCATTTTTATAAACAAAAACCCCAAAGCTAAAGACCTACTCCAGTAATTAAAACAATAAAAACAAAAAAGTTTGTTTCTTGAACCTTGAGTCTAAACTCTGGTATTGTCAGGGCTTTTTTTCTCATAGAACGCTCAGAACGGTGTTCTGGCACCTTTTTTTTGCCAGAAAAAGCTCCCTCTATTGCCTTCCCTAAGCCTATTGCTGGGTTAGGCAATCTTGGCTCTTTTTTATGACTCGTGGACTTCAACTCACAGAAATCCTGAGCCAGCCACGCTGAGGGGAAATGGAAAGGTTTCCAAGCTGAGCCATGCTGGCTCAGGAATTCTGGGAGTTGAAGTCCTTGAGTCATAAAAGAGCCAAGGCTGCCTACCCCTGCACTAGAGGGGGACATTAAAATTATTTACAGGGTTATTTCTTTAGGAACTAAACTTTTAGAATCTAAAACAGCTAATCCAAAAAAGCCAACAGGAAAGAACCTCACATTTTTCATCTGCTTCTGTCTTTTGGAAGGTAAAATTAGATAACAAAATAATCTATTTCCTATGTTAACATCTCTGTAATGAAATCAATAAAGGTAACAGGAAAGAAATGAGAAACATTTTTCTCAATGTAATATGTCTAATTTAGCTGATGCTAGAAAAAACATACATACTCTTGAAAACTATTTTGAATCTAACCATCTATTACAACTAAACCACTTTAAATTAAACAATTCTTAAGAATGAAATATTCTTAATTTGGACTTTACTTTACAACAGTTTCGACTGTTGTGTGTTTTGAAAAATAGATTATTTAGAATCTAGTTATGTTAGTCTTTAAATAAATAACCTAGTATATACATAACAATATATGATGTTTTCCATGGTGAGCTTAACATCAATAACAACATTTATTAAAAAGGCTAAAATAATTTCTGGTGGCATTATCTGTACAATAAAATTTTGTTTAGTCACAATCTTTCACTTTTCACATTCTGGACAAGTACTGGTCATGTATTCTAGCAAAAGATGTTACATATGTGCATACATGTAGTCAGTAGCATATGCCTTTTTAAAAATATCAAACATGCAAAGAAACAAAAATAAGTCCAAAATATCTGTTTTACATCCAGAAATGCCAACTTTGCCACCAATATTTCTCATCCATAACTATGGCACCCTAAGGATACCCGCATACATGCAAATGCTTCTCTGGGATCAGTAACGCAGCAGGGATTGCTTTTTCCTTCCAATAACATATACCTAAAACCAGTTTATTGCATTTAGCAATTGTACTAAAAAAATATCTCATTGTCAACCAATATAATTCATTTAATTTGAAATCAAGTGAAAATTGATTTAAATTATTTTATTAAAACAAATTAATGGCAATTCTTGTATAAGAAGTTGCCTCAAACAAAATGAGTTTGACATGCCTGCTTTAGATAGCTGAATGCTCCAAAATAAATTCTAGACCAGGCCTGTACATGCAGCCTACCAAGCACCCTTGGACAGAGCACAGACTTTTTTTTTAAAAAAAGTAATAAAATCACCACTGCCCTGAAAGTCATGTTGCCTAGTACCTTCATGGCTTACCATGACCACGAGCTCCAACACTGTAGATGCTCCTCTAGTCACCAAATCATTGATTAGCCCACCAGCATTCCTTTGCAGACCACAAAGATTTTTAATTTATCAGTGTGGGCCTTTCCCTTCTACACGTTGCACAGATCTCTCCTAGATTTTCCTCTTGCCTTTCCGAGTTAACACCTTGTCTGTCATTGAGCAAGAACTGACTTTGTAGGGAAGCATATTATCATTTGATGTATATTTAACATATGTTCTACCTTTATTTACCAATTATATAACATTTGTATGCAATCCACATGGCAAGGTTTGGGGCAATTTACAATAGAAAAAATATATTTTTAAAATCATAAGATTAAAACATAAAAGCAGGGCTTTTTTTCTCACAGAACGCTCAGAATGGCATTCCGGCACTTTTTTTCATACACACACACACACACACACACACACACACACACAAAGCTTTTGCACAAGCCAAAAGACCTGGCCGGCAAACATTGCACTGGCAAGTTGTCTGCAGAGAAGGCGAGTAGGCAGGAACTTTGCATCCTTCCCTGCTGCCCAACTACACCATCTCAACTAGGTAAGTAAGAGAGGACAAGGAATGGGAGGTGGTTCTGCGGAGTCCATGTGCACTCCTTCCTTGTGCTCACCCATGTCAGCCAGGCTGGTGGCCTACCTGGTGCTCGACCTGCGCCGTTGCCTCTCCCTGTGCGCCTAAGTGGCCACCCTGCATTGCCTGGCCCACACAGCCTCCGCCGCCCGCCTTGCGCAGCCCCGCCATATAGAGCGGGCCCTGCTGCTCCCACAGCACCAGCCGGACCGGCTCAGGGGGGCAGCCCGCTACCAACACCCCTCGCACCCATGACCGCAGCAGCACCGCCCCCCCACCTCCTGCGCCCACCAAGATGAGAGATCTGGCACCTTTTTTTTTTAAGAAAAAAAGCACTGGGTATTGTATTTAAATAAATGTTCGTTTCAGTAAAGATGCACATATTTAAATATTTCTCTCTAAAGGCATCATGCTCTATTTCCTATTACCTCCTTTTCCGCCAGTTACTTTGGAGGGGTGGGGGAACCAGGACATTATATTAAAACATGCTGGGAAACTTTCAATACTCAATCACCAGGGATCCTGGTGAACATATTTTCCTATGTTGCCCAACTCCATAATATGCACAACTGGTGTTAATGATGTATATTCTAGAACATCTTTTACTTAAAAGCTGGAATTTTACCAGAAATTATGGAATGTTATGGGATAAGTCACTGCCCTCGCTTGGTTTACTGGTCTTGTTCATTATTTGTTAAATGTGAATATATGCATGAGTGTGATTGAACAATTTGCTCTCTTTCCAGATTACAAAATCATTCAACCAACAGCTTGGACATCTGTGATTTCTACTACTCTGTGTTAATTTGGCAGCAGGATTTAACCCATCTACTTCTGATTCTAGTTTATTTTCATTGATACAAGTGAAATCTTTAAGAAGACACTGGTCTGTATTTCACTTGGGATCTTGATGTCTGTTGATGATTCACATCAGCACTAATAACATTTTAGTTTTTAGACTTTTAGTTGTGAAGAATAGTGCTTAAATAGTGCTTAAATAAGATTGAATACCTGAGTGTGGGGTTCTGAGTTAGACTTTGATTAATCACCTTTAACCTATAAAATAGATATAACACTTAAAATTAAACTCTTTATACTTGATATCTCCCTGCTGATGTGGTTATATGTCCGTGTATCTTCTATACATTTGCTTAATCCCTTAATGATTCACACATTATTTTTTTAATCCAGCACATTGCTAGTTATTTAATTATTTTAAATATATAACAAGTTTCTAAACCTTTAATTATACAGAAGAGTTTAAGGAAGGGGAGTTTGGCACTTCATGGTATGTCAGAAGCTTGATTGGCTCCCTGATTTATAATTTCTGGCTAATATTCATTGGAGTAAACTGTTAAAAGTAAAGAAGTTTAGCTAGAAAAGCAAAGTAGCTTACATAAAATATTTTTGGATTACTTGGAAAAAATACCTCTATGTAAACAAGAATTCATGGTTATCAAGAATTTATGATGCAATGTTTGAAGTTCCGCATTTGAGGATAGTATATAACCTAACACTTTAGGACATCTTAACCTCAGAGGTGAAGCAAGCACCCATTTCTGATTTTCTGGAAGAGTATTAAGGTCTAAGAGTGTGATGCAATGCTGGGGATGGCTGAAACTTAAAAAAGAGTTCTGAAATTTTAACTTTGATTTTTTATTTTTAACTTGCACATTTTAACTTGTTCTTAATCCTGTCTTAATACTAATAATACTAATAATACTAGTAATACTACTACTACTACTACTACTACTACTAATAATAATAATAATAATAAAGTTGGAAGGGACCTTGGAGGTCATCTAGTCCAACCCCCTGCTCAGGCAGGAAACCTTATACCATTTCAGGCAAATGGCTGTCCAGTCTCTTCTTAAAAACCTCCAGTGTTGGAGCATTCACCACCTCTGGAGGCAGGTTGTTCCACTGGTTAATTGTTCTAGCTGTTAGGAAGTTTCTCCTTAGTTCTAGGTTGCTTCTCTCCTTGAATAGTTTCCATCCGTTGCTTCTTGTCCTGCTTTCAGGTGCTTTGGAGAATAGCTTGACTCCCTCTTCTTTGTGGTAGCCCCTGAGATACTGGAACACTGCTATCATGTCCTCCCTCGCCCTTCTCTTCATTAAACTACACATACCCAATTCCAGCAACCGTTCCCTATATGTTTTAGCCTCCAGCCCCCTAATCATCTTTGTTGCTCTTCTCTGTACCCTTTCTAGAGTCTCGACATCTTTTTTACATCGTGGTGACCAAAACTGGATGCAGTATTCCAGGTGTGGCCTTACCAAAGCATTGTAAAGTGGTATTAGTACTTCACTTGATCTTGATTCTATCCCTCTGTTAATGCAGCCTAGCACTGTGTTGGCTTTTTTGGCAGCTGCAGCACACTGCTGGCTCATATTGAAGTGATTGTCTACTAAGACTCCGAGATCCCTCTCACAGTTACTACTATTGAGCAAGGTACCACCTATACTATAACTGTGCATTTGATTTTTCCTGCCTAAATGTAGAACCTTACTTTTTTCACCATTGAATTTCATTTTGTTAGATAGTGCCCAGTGTTCGAGTCTGTCCAGATCCTTCTGTATCTTAAGCCTATCTTCTGGAGTATTGGCTATTCCTGCCAGCTTGGTGTCGTCTGCAAATTTGATGAGTTCCCCATCTATCCCCTCATCCAAATCATTAATGAAGATATTGAAGAGCACTGGGCCCAGAACAGAGCCCTGGGGCACCCCACTACACACTTCCTTCCATGTAGATGCAGTTCCATTGAGGACCACACGCTGAGTACGGCCTGTCAGCCAGCTACGAATCCATCTGGTGGTAATTTATTTATTTTATTTATTTATTTATTTGTTTTTATAAACCGCCCTTCTCCCGAGGGACTCGGGGCGGTGTACAGAATAAGGTAGGTATACAGAATGAACAATAGTGAAAAAAACAATAGTAAAAAACAAACTGGGACCCCAATTCGAGCTATCAGGCCAGGCCGGACTGCTGGAACAGGTAAGTTTTTAAGTCGCGCCGGAACGTGCGGAGGTCGGGGGCCATCCGGATTTCGGTTGGTAAGCTGTTCCAGAGGGCTGGCGCACCCACTGAGAATGCCCTCCCCCTGGGGGCCACCAGCCGACATTCCTTGAGCGGTGGCACCCTGAGGAGGCCCTCTCTGTGGGAGCGCACAGGACGGTGGGGTGCTGACATTGGCAGAAGGTGCTCCCGTAGGTAGTCCGGACCCATGCCATGTAGGGCTTTGTATGTCATTGTTAGCACCTTGAACTTCACACGGAAGGCAACTGGAAGCCAGTGCAGCGCACGGAGGAGAGGTGTGATATGGGAGTATCGGGAGGCTCCCCAGAGTGTCCGTGCCGCTGCACTTTGCACCAGTTGAAGCTTCCGAGTGGATCTCAAGGGCAGCCCCATGTAGAGAGCGTTACAGTAGTCTAGGCGAGAGGTCACAAGAGCATGGGTGACTGTACGTAAGGCATCCAGGTCCAGATAAGGCCGTAATTGGCGAACTAGTCGAACCCGGGAGAAGGCCCCCTTGGTCACAGCTCCTATGTGATCTTCCAGGGAGAGCTGCGAGTCGAGGAGGACACCCAGGTTGCGGGCCCTATCAACAGGGGGTAGTAACTTGTCCCCGATGTTAAGGGATGGGATGTTCTGAGTATCCTGGCTTGCCGGTACGTACAGCCATTCAGTCTTGTCCGGGTTCAGTTGAAGCCTGTTCCTCCCCATCCATTCCCGGACCGCTTTCAGGCAGCGGGACATCACGTCGAGGGCATCACTGATGTTGTTTGGAGTTGAGATGAAAAGCTGGGTGTCATCAGCATACTGATGGTACCCTACTCCAAAGCTGCGAATGATCTCGCCCAGCGGCTTCATGTAGATGTTGAACAGGAGAGGCGAGAGGACCGACCCCTGAGGGACTCCGCAAGCGAGAGGCCTCGGGGTCGACCTCTGTCCCCCTGCCAGCACCGACTGCGAGCGACCCTGGAGAAAGGAGGAGAACCAACGCAGAACCGTGCCTCCCACTCCCAGTCCCCTGAGGCGTCGCAGCAAGATACCATGGTCGATGGTATCGAAAGCCGCCGAGAGGTCTAATAAGACTAGGACAGAGGAATGGCCCCTGTCCCGGGCTCTCCAGAGATCATTTATCAGAGCGACCAATGCCGTCTCCGTGCTGTAGCCCGGCCTGAAGCCCGATTGGTACGGGTCTAGATAAACCGCTTCATCCAGGATCTGAGGGAGTTGGTGCGCCACCACGCTCTCAACAACCTTCGCAAGGAAGCGAAGGTTGGAGACTGGACAAAAGTTATTCAATGAGGCTGGGTCCAAGGTGGGCTTCTTGAGGAGAGGTCTCACCACCGTCTCCTTCAAGGCGGTGGGGAAGTGACCCTCACTCAGAGAAGCGGAGATGACCGCCAGGAACCAGCCTCGTGTCCCCTCTCGAGCTGCATATGCCAGCCAGGAAGGGCACGGGTCCAGCAAGCATGTGGAGGAGCTCAACCTCCTCATAATCCTGTCCACTTCCTTAGGAGTCACAGGATCAAATTCCTCCCAGATGACGTCGACAAGACTGTCCATGCCTTGTTCTTCCAGCTCAGCCCAGTTGGAGTCCAGGCCGGTTCGAATCCGAGCAATTTTATCCAGCAGATATTGACCGAATTCCTCGGCTCGACCCTGCAAGGGTTCCTCCCTCACCTCTTGGTTCAGTAGGGAGCGAGTCACCCTGAACAAGGCAGCCGGGCGATTATCTGCGGACGCGATGAGGGTGGAAAAGTAGTTGGATTTTGCCACCCTTATCGCAGCGAGATAAGACCTGGTGAGGATTCTTAATCGCAATCGGTCGGATTCGGATCGACTGGATCTCCAACGGCTCTCTAGGCCCCGTCTCCGACGCTTCATCTCCCGGAGCTCCGCGGTGAACCATGGGGCTCGCTGGGATCTGCGCCGGGTCAGAGGCCGCAAGGGTACAACTCGGTCCAGAGCCTCCGTGGCTGCCTTTTCCCAGGCTTCCACTAAGGCATCCGCCGAGCTGTGAGCAGGGAGTGCATGTGTGTCCCCAAGCGCTGCCTAGAACCTATCAGGGTCCATTAGGCGCCTAGGGCGGTACCATCTGGTTGGCACCGCGCATCCACGGCGGGGGGTGGCAAAGGGGAAGTCTAGCCGCAGGAGGTGATGATCGGTCCATGACAGGGGCGTGACAGTCGTGGCACCCCCACCGATATCATCGCGCCACCGTCCAGACAAGAACACAAAGTCTGGGGTGTGGCCTCTCTCATGAGTCGGTCCAGAAATTATTTGCAACAGGTCCATGGCCGCCATGGAAGCCATGAACTCCCGAGCCAGATCGGACGATCCTCCCAGGGACGGTAGGTTAAAGTCGCCCAAGACCATGAGTTTTGGGAATTCAACCACCAACCCTGAGAGGACATCGAGTAGCTCGGGCAGGGCTGCCGCTGCACGATTAGGTGGTAGGTATGCCAGCAGCAGGCCCAACTGCGCCCCCGGGCCGTATCTCAGTAGGAGAGACTCACACCCGACCATCTGAGGGACGGTGGTCTCTCGCGGGCTAAGGGATTCCCTGATGATAACTGCCACTCCCCCGCCCCTCCCATGGGTCCGAGGCTGGTGCAGCACCTGGAAACCTGGCGGGCAGAGGTCAACCAGAGGGACACCACCCTCTTGGCCCAGCCAGGTCCGCGTGCTCGCTCTCCACTAGGTCACGAACAAGGTGTGCCTTGTTAGCTACGGACCTGGCATTCAGGTAGACCAGCCTTAGCATAGGAGGCTGCACACCTTCGCTCCCGGGTCCTCCGGGGAAGTACAGAGGGTCGGAGCGCCTCACCGCTTGTACAGAGCGGAGATGACACTCCCGGTGACGATACGACCCTCTGTTTGTGCACCTTCTGCCATTCCCCACCATCCTGGGAATAGGATGTTCGTCAGTACGCCATTGGTTATTGTCGGCGACTGGTCCTCGTTTCTCACCATCGCGACTGGTCGTAGGCCTGGCCTGCGTTATGGTACCCGGAAGGCCTGCCTTCCCCGAGCAGCCATACTCTTTTCCCGCCCCCCTCCCTAACCCGACAAAAAACTTAACAAGAAACTTAACCAGGGGCCTCTTGTTGGTCTTGTGATGGAGGCCCCTGACCCTGCCTGGCCATCTCTCAGAGGCCCAAAGGTGGGGCCCGTCATCGAGGTTTGATGTATTGAAGGCAGGACGAACCCAGGAGAGGGGGGAACTCCTGAGGGCGAGCAGATCTATGCTAGAATATTGAAGAAGCATAGGGAGCATTGTGGAGCATTGGGAAGGCGGTCCCCTGGGTGGAGCATTAGAAGGAGGGTCTAGTCGGGTAGGTGGGTATCTGGACCGTCATCCAACCACTGCCACTTGGTTGGGTGAACCCCAGAAGCAGGCCACTCCCCATCCTCTCACGATGGGTTGTGATTCTGCTTCTGGGGGTGGTCCAGGACCCACTCTGGGTGAAGCATACCCCATAGAGCTCTCACCTCTATGGGGCTGCAGGTGTAGGACAGGCCACTCTGCCACCGTGGCTTACACCCAGGCCCATCATGTCCTGTGGGGCGAGGGAGGGCAGGGGGTTCGGAGCTGGTGGAGGCCAGATGTTGATGGCCTCGGTGGTCTAGGGGTTTTCGGTGAGTTGGTTGACCGGGGACTGGAGAAGCTTAGCGCCGCTGTCAAAGGCCCCTCGGTGGTGGTCGATCGGGTCCGCATAGCCGGTCTGCGGCACCTCCTTGATCCCAGGGAGATGCCGCCGTTGTTCAGGAGCCGGCCAGGAGGTCGAAGCAGGGCAGCGACTCCGGTCCTGCTCAGGGCGGTTGCTGCGGCTGTCTCTTCCGCCGCCTAGCTGATCCATTTGATCCGCGGGGACTTTCCTGATCATCCCAGGTGCCGCTGTTGCCCAGGGAGGCATAATAGGGAGCCGAGGGTGGAAGCACCGGCCCCACTCCGGATGGCTGCAGCAGATGCAGCGGCTCAGGGGCGGGTTAGAGGCGCCCCATCGCCACTGCCCCCGCCGGTGTTCAGGCCCGTGGGGAGATGACAGGCTAGGGCCCCGCGGGGTTCTCGCCGTCGCCGTTGCCGACGATGCCGCTGCCTCCGCTACCCAGCTGGTCCGCGGCGCCTCCGTTGGTCGCTTGGGGACGCCGCCGGAGTCGAACAGGTGGGGGGGTCGGGGCAGGGCAGAGATGTTGGCCCCTCTTGGATGGCTGTAATGGTTGTGGTGGCTTAGGGGCGGGCCGGTGATGACTCGCCGCGACTGCCACCGTCGCTGCCTGGCTCCATGAATAGACGACCAGACTGGGGCTGGAGGGTCGTCGCTGCCATCGCTGCCGTCCTCGCCGTCGGCGTCTCCGCCGCCCTTGCCCGGTGATCGGGATCGTGGGGGAACGCGGACCAGGGCCCGCGAAGCTCTCACCGCCGACGCCGACGAAGATGCCGCCGCCTCCGCCGTCCAGCTGGTCCGCGGCGTCTCCGCCCATCGCCTGGAGACGCCGCCGTCGCCTGGGAGCCGGTCAGGGGGCCGGAGCAGAGCAGAGCCTCGGGCCCCCCCTGGATGGCTGCGATGGTTGTCGTGGTCCAGGGGCGGGCTTGGAGATGCCCTGCCGCCACCGCCACCGTCGCTGCCAGTTCCCTGAAAAGGCGACCAGACTGGGAAAGAAGAGTCGTCACCGCCGCCGCTGTCATCATCGCCGCCGGCGCCTCCGCCGCACAGCTGATCCGCGGCGACGCCGCTGCCGCCCGGGAGCCGATCAGGGGCCGGGGCAGAGCAGAGCCTCCGGCCCCTCCTGGATGCCTGCCAAGGGCCAGGGGGCGGGCCTGGGGAAGCCCTGCCGCCACTGCCATCGTGGCTGCCGGCTCCCCGAATAGGCAACCGAACTGGAGCTGGGGAGTCCTCGCCATCGCCGCTGTAGTCGCCGCTGTAGTCCTCGCCGCCGGCGCCTCCGCCGCACAGCTGATCCGCGGCAAAGCCGCTGCCGCCCGGGAGCCGATCAGGGGGCCGGGGCAGAGCAGAGCCTCCGGCCCCTCCTGGATGCTATCTAACCCACATTTTTCTATCTTATCAAGTAGTAGGTTGTGATCTACTTTATCAAATGTCTTACTGAAGTCCAAGTAAATTATATCTACAGCATTCCTCTGCTCCACTAGTTTTGTCACTTGATCAAAGAATGTAATAAGATTTGTCTGGCATGATCTGTTTTTGACAAACCCATGTTGACTTTTAGTGATGACTTTGTTTGCATCAAGGTGTTCGCTGATTTGTTGTTTGATTATCTTTTCCAGAATCTTCCCAGGTATTGAGGTCAGGCTGATAGGTCTGTAGTTTCCTGGATCTATTTTTTTCCTTTTTTTGAAGATGGGAACTACATCAGCTCTCTTCCAGTCCTCTGGTAGTTCCCCAGTGCTCCAGGATCTTTGAAAAATATAGTTCAGTGGTTCTGAGATCATGTCTGCCAGTTCCTTGAGAACCTTGGAGTGTAATCCATCTGGTCCTGGTGATTTGAACTCGTCTAGGCTGGACAGGTGCTCACTTACCATTTTCTTGCCTATCTTAACTTGCGTTTCTATTCTGTTTTTTATGGAACTGGTTTGGGCAGGTTGGACTGTTTTTTCTCTTTGTGTAAAGACAGATGCAAAAAATGAATTAAATAGTTCTGCTTTCTCCCTATTGCTTGTCACCTTCTTGCCACTTTCCCCCACTAATGGACCAATCATTTCCTTAACTTTTTTCTTGTTTTTTATATGTTGAAAGAAGCATTTTTTGTTATTTTTGACTTTGGTCGCAAGCCTTATTTCATTTTGAGCCTTAGCTTTCCTCACTTCATCTTTGCAGGCACGGGCTATTTGCTGATATTCTGACTTAGTTATGGGCCCCTCTTTCCAATTCTTATACTTGTCCTTTTTATCTTTCAATTTATCAGAGTTCTTTATGCAGCCATGCTGGTTTCTTTTGAGACCTGTTATTTTTCTTCTTTGTTGGTATTGTGCTAGACTGGGCCTTTATTATCTCACTTTTCAAAATTTCCCAAGCTTCTTGAGTTGTTTTCCCCTTTAGGATTCTCATCCATGGAATTCTTGCCATGGTCTCTCTAAGTTTATTGAAATTAGCTCTTTTAAAGTCCAAGACTTTTGGCTGTGTTCTATTGCTTCTGCTTCCAAAATGTTGAATTCCAATATTGCATGATCACTTCCCCCCAAGGTTCCTGTGGCTTCGACACCTTCTATCATTTCATCTCTGTTTGTGAGAATTAAATCCAATATGGCTAATCCCCTAGTTCCCTTCTCTACTTTTGGGGAGAGAAAGTTGTCTGCTAGGTTTGTCAGGAATCTGTTTGATCTTCCACTTGGTGCAGAGTTTGTCTCCCAGTTGATATCTTTAATCTGTTCTTTTATTTATATATTTATACTGTTTTATTATGTTGTAGTAAACAGTCAGAGTCACTTAAGTGAGATGGGCAGTGTAGAAATTTAATCAATATATAAATTATATAAATTTATTATAAAAATTTATAAATTAAAAACATGCCTAAAGCCCTGAGCCTGCCAGTTCAATTGGGGTTCACAGAGGAGCATGCAATTATAAGACTGGTTAGTGCTCTGAAACCACTTTCCTGCCTTTTTAATTTTAATTATTTCATTCTTGTTTTTTAACTATCTTCTATTATAATATTTACATAAACTTTTTTCTTTTATGTCCATTTTTACACTGCCCAGAGTTGCTTTAGGAGGGAAATGGATCATTTCTAAATGTAGTTAATAAATAAACTACTCCAAACATATTATATGAAGACCCAAGTCTCTGGAAAAGGTGAAATGAAAGAGGATGCCCAGAAGCAAAGTGGATGGACTCAGTTACCCTAGCGATGAGTGCATTATTGGGTGACTTATAAAGAACAGATTAGGGATAGATCATCACAGAGAAAATCTTTATGTATATGAAAAGTTGCTTCAACAGTGAGACAAGCAGCATATAAAGCAGACACACATACTGCACATTTATTGACAGTTTTGAGAACAGTGATAAGAACTAATGCAAACTAAAATAAAATAAAAATAAAGGTAAAGGGAGAAAAAAGAAAAAGCTAAAACTTCATAAAGAAAAAAGTAGAAGAAATAAGGAAAGAAGAAAACAAACATATAAAGCAACATACATAGAGATGTGGCTTCCAATCTTCAAAGTAGCTATAAGCACAATTACATTTTTATCTTTCTGATGACAGTCATTTTCTATAATCCACCCTTCTATTCATCAAAACCAGAAGGTATCAGGCTAGAAACCAGGAGATTGTGAATTCTAGTCTTAACTTGAGCATGAAAGCCGGCTAGGTGACTTTGAACCATTCACACTGTCTAACCCAACTCTCCTCACAGGGTGTTTGTTTTGGGGAGGAGGAGGTAGAATTGGATATGTTGGCTGCCTTGAATTATTTACAAAAATAATAAGGGCAGGGAACAAGAAGTTTTCAGGTACTAGTAAATGTAGATATTGTCTTTTCTCTAATCAAACAAATCAATTTAGCCATTTTGGCAAGTTCTGTCACCCACACCAATCATTTGTCCATTGTAGGTATTACCCGTTTTCCCCATCTTTATACATACAATAATCTTGTTGCAGTTATTATATATAAAAGAGTGTTCTCTAGTTCTTTTCTAATTGTTTATCATCGGCTCAAGAGGAAAAACTCTGGTTTACATTAAATGTTAGTCCTTAAAATCCTCTAAATCACTGTATGTATCGGAATCCAAAGTCATGCCAAAAACCCACGTTTCTAGGAATTAAAACAACTTGATGGTACATACCGTAATTAATAACTGACCTCACCTGAATTGCTTACTAGAAAATAGCACGAATTCTGTTTCAAATTCTCCATCAAATTAGTGGGTTATAAACTTGAATAATCTTTTTACCCAAAAGTCCCTAGGGGGAAAATATTTTAAAGAATTTTTCAAAAGTTGACATTCTTCTTAGCTGTGACAATGGCACCACTCTATGAAAAATAGTGGCCTTTTCCTAGTTGCAAGAACTACACACCCAAACCATGAAAATCCTTCTGCAAAATAACTTTGGATTTTTTTCATTAATGAAATTAAACAAGAATTAAGGAAAAAAGAGAGTATTTACATATAGGCACACAATTGGTTTTAGTATGGATTAGAAAATAAGGAAGAAAAATAGATGGAAAGATGCTGTTATGAAAGGAAGAAAGCTGCTCTTTTACTGGTCTATTAAGGGGAGCAATGCAATGCTTACAAGTATGTGGGCAAACATGGAAGAGTTTATTTCAGAAGTTCCAGAAACGGTTGGAAAATGGTACGCATACTCGCATCTGATCTTCCCCTTTCCCACGACATCTGAAACAATCTCACTAGTTTTGCAGAGGCTAACATCCGTCAGGAAAGGTTCAGCCTACCTCGCCAACGCAGGGGCCGTGAGTCGTCCTCCTGCACTGTATTTTTTTTCCGTGGAAAACTTACGCAATCCCCTGCCCATAATGAAACACGTCCTGGTCCAAGGCAACGTTAATGGGGTGGGCTTATTCTGAGTCAACTGTCCCTTGCCTTGCCATTTACAAAAGTATAAAAAGCCTGCAGCGGGCACTCCGGAGTATCCTCCAGCCTCCCCGACGCAAGATGGACCGCCAACGTTTCAGCGCGTCTTTTCTGCTTCTTTTCTTCCTCATGGTCCTGGTTTCCTCGACCGGGAACGCCTCGCCTAACGAGGGTAAGCGGGCCTCACTTTTATAGTGGCTTTGCGAGCGAGTGGCAGGGAAACAAGCGGAGGCGCGAGAACCGCTTTCGCTGTGCACTGCAGTTGCCTCTGGTGCGCGTGGAATAGAGGTGGTCTCTTTCCCGTCTTTCCTCGAGTCAAGCGTAGCAAAGGCCTAGGGCAGGGGTAGGCAACCTTGGCTCTTTTATGACTCATGGACTTCAACTCCCAGAATTCCTGAGCCATGCTGGCTCAGGAATTCTGGAAGTTGAAGTCCATGAGTCATAAAAGAGCCAAGGTCTACCCCTGCCCTAGGGGCTCCTTACTTGAGGAAAAAAATGAAATGAGAGGAAGCTCCACCGACAAAGACCTCTGATCCTATGTGAGCTTGCTGAGGGAGAAAAAGTCTTTAAAAAGAATATTAGTGTAGCAGATATTTTTTTAAAAAAATCAGTAATAATAAAAACATTAAATATCTTCATTTTGTAGTAACAATAACAATAACATTATGCAATTAAACATACTAAGAAGAGTTAAGAAAGCCACAATATCGCTTAGAAAGAGAAGATAAAATACAAATGCATTGTAATGCTGTAAAAAAGATCAGAAGCCACTCCTTTATGTTGTCTTTTTCTCCTGTCTTTTTTCTTTTCTTTCTTATTCACTTAATAATCTTTACTTTTACAAAAAGTATTGTTTGTATTTTGCAAAAAACTTTTTAGAAGTTTAAAGAAGAGCAAGAAATTGAAATGCAACGAAGTCATTTTAGAGCCTGAAATGACTCTTTATGCATTGCAAAAACTAACCAGGGTTGGATTTCACATCCTTTGAATAGTGATGGATCCACTCTGGTGCATTTTGAGGGGCCTCTGTCACACTGCTTGTACTTCACATAAATGGTCTCCAGGCTTAATATGTAAGGCAATGATTGTGCAGCTAGTTTGGATGTATGTCTTATCATTCAAATTTTTCCTGGTTTCTTTGTCTCCACAGATAATAGGTGTCAGTGTAACGGAACAGAGCCATCTGTCTCACCAAGAAATATTCATTCTGTAAATTTAATCCAGCCAGGACCACATTGCCATGTTCTGCAAGCCATGTAAGTGTCTTCTGGCCTGACTATATTCCCTTCTTAAAAAGAGTGATGGTTATATAAAAGTGGTTCATTCATGCAGCCATTTTCTCTATTTTATCTATCAGAGCTACCTTGAAGAATGGGACTGAAACCTGCCTGAATCCAGAAGCACCTTGGGTCCAGCGCTTTATCCAGATTCTCCTGAACAGGGTATCTATCTTAAATATTCAGAGGAAGTGAATGGGTTTAAAGAACACTTCTAAAATAAAATGACCTTACTGGATTTAATTGAAAATGGATATTTTATCTTTACATAAGGCTTTAGAAATGTCCTTGCATTGCTCTTTGCCATAGTTAGTATCCTATTGGCCTGAGGCACCAGTTGAATTTGGTATCAGAACTAAAGAAGTGGTTTCAATAGTTTTCTTGACTTTGATTAAATCCATACCTATAAGTAGTCCTCTACTTACAGTATGATGTTCATGAACTATTCAAAATGAAGAAATGAAGAAACTTACAATGCCTGCCCAAAATTACACCCACTGCAGTGCCCTTGAACAAAAGTTGAGTGCTTGGCAATTACTGTATTTTTCCGTCTATAAGACACACCCTTGTATAAGACGCTCTGGCATGTGAGTTTCTCTGTGCTGATCAGCTGTTTTACGGAGTGCCAAACAGCTGAGCTAGCAAATCTGGAAGTTCGGCCAGCCGACAATCTTGCCCCCTCCTGTTAGTGCCAAGCCCATAGGGGCTTGACAGCTGCACCAGGCAGCATGGCAACCCACACTGGCATGCCCTGGGCTCTGAAGGTTAGCATTATTTTTCCTTGTATAAGATGTTGCACTTGTATAAGATACACCTGATTTTTGAACAGGGCATTTGCAGGAAAAAATAGCATCTTATACACGGAAAAATACAGTAAGCTGTCCTTAAAACTGAGTGCAGGAATGCTTCACCAACCTACTCACTTATCTTTTCCCAAGGCTTGGGCCTGTTTCTCACTCTGTTAAGTACTTGCAATTCTTAGGCCTGCTTCCCATCTGGCTGGGTCTGACACCCTTCTCCCCACCCCTTACTACAGCTTGGTCCACTTACTTTTTCTGTAGATTTCCTTTAGAAAGCAGCCACTCTGTCATGTGGCCTTCCTACATAGACTAAATCACCTTCTGGAAGGACAGCTGGCTGATCCATCCTTTGGCCTGAGTACTGAATAGTGGCCATGTGGCACTGTCCCAGAAGTGAGTGTCATTTTGGAGTAACTTTCAAAATGAAACCCACTTTCGGAATGTAATCTCCATGTAAGAAGATTGTGTGGTGAAGCAGCTGCTTCCTGAAGGAAATATGTGCAAAACGTATGTGAGTTAAGCTATGATGGGTAAGGTGGAGAGTGCGGTACCCAGTTGGAAGTAGGCCCAAAGTCTGTGGGGACCCTGCAAGGCAGGAAGCCAAACACAGTGTGTGGGGATGGCAGGCTCACACTTGTGCTGGGATAGTGCTGTAGTATGGCTTTAGGTCTGTGTTAGGGCTCCCAGGGCCTTCCCTATCTGAGGCACCCTATGTTCTACTTAAATACTTGCCTGATGACTGGCAGAGCATGGATTGAGGAAATTAAGCTAGGTGCTCATATGCACACCTCCCTTAATGACTATCATGACTTGTAACTGCAATGAGCAGGCTCCATTATAGTCATAAGTCAAAGACTCCCTGAATTAGCTACTGAATTCTGAATTTTATTTTATCTTGACTCTTGACTCTTAAATTTTCTTGAGTCATAGATCAATATTACCTGATCAAAGTGACTGTGATTGCAAAGAACATTCAAATATGGCATTTGCATTGTAAAGTGTCATGAATTGGTTCAGTTTCAGCAGTACTTAAGTACAGTGAACATGTAAATGAGTATAAATGATGGTTGTTGTTGTTGTTAGCTGTGAAGTCGTGTCCGACCCATCACGACCCCATGGACAACGTTCCTCCAGGCCTTCCTGTCCTCTACCATCTTCTGGAGTCCTACTGCCTACTGCTTCAGTGACTCCATCCAGCCACCTCATTCTCTGCCGTCCCCTTCTTCTCTTGCCCTCAGTCTTTCCCAGCATTAGGCTTTTCTCCAATGAGTCCTTCTTTCTCATTAGTTGGCCAAAGTATTTGAGTTTCAACTTCAGGATCTGGCCTTCTAAAGAGCAGTCAGGGTTGATCTCCTCTAGGACTGACCAGTTTGATCGCCTTGCATTCCAAGGGACTCGCAGGAGTCTTCTCCAGCACCATAGTTCAAAGGCCTCAATTCTTTGGCGCTCAGCCTTTTTTATGGTCCAACTTTCACTGCCATACATTGCAACTGGGAAGACCATAGCCTTGAATATACGCACTTTTGTTGACAGGATGATGTCTCTGCTTTTTAGTGTGCTGTCTAGATTTGCCATGGCTTTCCTCCCCAGGAGCAAGCATCTTTTAATTTCTTGGCTACAGTGCCCATCTGCGGTGATCTTGGAGCCCAGTAAAATAAAATCTGTCACTACCTCCATTTCTTCCCCATCTATTTGCCAGGAATTGAGAGGGCAGGATGCCATGATCTTGGTTTTCTTAATGTTAAGTTTCAACCCAGGTTTTGCACTCTCCTTCTTCACACGTAACACGAGGCTCTTTAGTTCTTCTTCACTTTCTGCCATTATACATTATACAATGTTGTGAACCTCCGTCCATAATTCTTCAGGCAATCTGTCTATCAGATCTAATTCCTTAAATCTATTTGTCACCTCTACTGTGTATTCATCAGGGATACGATTCAGTTCATATCTGAGTGGCCTAGTGCTTTTCCCTACTTTCTTCAATTTAAGCCTAAATTTTGCAACGAGAAGCTCATGGTCTGAGCCACAGTCAGCTCCTGGTCTTGTTTTTACTGACTGTATAGAGCTTCTCCATCTTTGGCTACAGAGTACATAGTCAATCTGATTTCTGTGTTGACCGTCTGGTGATGTCCATGTGTAGAGCCTTCTGTTGGGTTGTTGGAAAAGAGTGTTTGCTATGACCATCGTATTCTCTTGACAAACTTCTGTCAGCCTTTGCCCTGCTTCATTTTGTACACCAAGGCCAAACTTGCCTGTTATTGCGGTTATCTTTTGGCTTCCTACTTTAGCATTCCAATCCCCCATGATGATAAGGACATCATATTTTGGTGTTAGTTCTATAAGGTGCTGTAGGGCTTCATAGAACCGGTCAATTTCATCCTCTTCAGAACCGGTGGTTGGGGCATAGACTTGGACTACTGTGATATTGAATGGCTTGCCTTGGATTCGAACTGAGATCATTCTGTCATTTTGGGGATTGTATCCCAATATTGCTTTTCCTACTCTTTTATTGACTGTGAAGGCTACTCCACTTCTTCTGAGGGATTCTTGCCCGCAGTAGTATACCTGATGGTCATCTGAATTAAAATTCACCCATTCCTGTCCATTTTAGTTCGCTGATTCCTAAGATGTCGATGTTCAGTCTTGTCATCTCTTGTTTGACCACGTCCAGCTTGCCTTGATTCATGGATCTTACATTCCAGGTTCCTATGGAGAAAAAATCTTTACAGCATTGGACTTTCCTTTCACCACCAGGCACATCCACAGCTGAGCGTCCTTTTGGCTTTGGCCCAGTCACTTCATTCTTTCTGGCGCTACTAGTACTAGCCCTCTGCTCTTCCCCAGTAGCATATTGGACGCCTTCCGACCTGAGGGGCTTATCTTCCAGCGTTTTGCCTTTTGGTACTGTCCATAGGGTTTTCATGGCAAAGATACTGCAGTGGGTTTCCATTTCCTTCTCCAGTGGATCACATTTTGTCAGAACTCTCTGCTGTGACCTTTCCGTCTTGGGTGGCCCTGCATGGCATAGCTCATAGCTTCATTGAATTATGCAAGCCCCTTCGCCACGACAAGGCAGTAATCCACGAAGGGGTAAATGATGGTAGTTATGTATAAATTTATGCTTTAGTAACATTTTATTTCCAATATTTATATTTTGCTGTTTAAATCTACAGGAAAACAACTGACAAGCTATGCAAAATGGACGCAATGGAAGATAGGAGAAAGAAAAAAAAATGCTAGAAAATTGCATAGAAGAAAGAAAGAGCTTGCTGCCTTTGATGATTTTATAAGGAATCTTTCAAACGCTGCTTTCTTGCTTTGCATCATTATACATTAAATGTACAACAGGTGGCAGCATCTAACTGATCTGGACTGATCTCAGATATTAAGTGGTGCAATTCCTGATTGCTGCAGGATTGCCTATATATTCCAGAGTTGTTAGTTAAAATTGAGTGAGGAAAATCAGGAAAACAAAATAAAAACCACCATTATAGAAGGCTATAGTAAAACATTTCTGTAACCTTGTTAAGAAAATTGCGTTTATGTCCTCATCAGAATTGGAGCTGATTGTTTTGTGTGCATCTTCATCTTTGCTTTTACATTTTAATAATTGCTTCTTTGGTTTCTTTTGAACTGGAGAGGAAAACATATATACAATAAATATATACAATAAATAAATAATTTTTTCCTAATCTTAATTTGTTTTTTGAGTTTGGGGATATATTTTAGGAATTAAATGATGTGCTAAATAAAAAACAAAAGAAATACTGACTGATACAAGGTAAGTTCTTAATATGAAGTAATTAACTAGGATTAGGGTCTTGGGGATGAGGTCACTGGTAATAACATGGGGAATTCTGATGCAACATTTGGAGTACTCTAGTGAATTTTAGTCAAACATTCTCCAAAGGCTTACCCAAGAGCAAAAAACTGCACAGGGTAGTTCCTTTATTATGAAATTTTTGCTTTAAAAAGGCAGACTATCAAGGAAATTGAACATAAGTAGCTTGGTCAATAAGAACCACAGCAGGAACAGAGTAGGATGGGATTTGAATGGAGGCCTTGGAATGGGAAATGGAGGGTTAAGGCTAGGATTAGGCTTCTCTCTCAACTGACAGCAAAAATGATACAGCGGTGAGTTTTTTAAAAAGGGGAAAGCTCAGGGAAATTAAAATTGCAATTGTTAAAAATTTGCCTCTGCTCAATCAGGAGTTTTTAGTATGCAAAGCAAATGATCTAGCCACATATTACTGCAGAATATCAGTTACACATAGTTTAGGGAACCAGAGCTGGGAACATGCAAGAAAAGAATTTTTCTTCTAAAGATTGTTAACTGTGTGCACATAGGCGTTCATTCTGATGCTTCAGCTTGTTAAGTTGAAGTTTGTGCAATAAGATCCACCTTTGTTGTTGTTGTTGTTAGCTGCGAAGTCGTGTCCGACCCATCGCGACCCTATGGACAATGTTCCTCCAGGCCTTCCTGTCCTCTACCATCTTTTGGAGTCCATCTAAACTCACGCCTACAGCTTCAGTGACTCCATCCAGCCACCTCATTCTCTGTCGTCCCCTTCTTCTATTGCCCTCAACCTTTCCCAGCATTAGGCTCTTCTCCAGTGAGTCCTTCCTTCTCATTAGGTGGCCAAAGTATTTGAGTTTTAGCTTCAGGATCTGGCCTTCTAAAGAGCAGTCAGGGTTTATCTCCTCTAGGACTGACCGGTTTGATCGCCTTGCAGTCCAAGGGACTCGCAGGAGTCTTCTCCAGCACCATAGTTCAAGATCCACCTATAGAAAGTAAATTGAGAATTGCACTCCTGGCATGCAGGAGAATTGTCTACTAGCAGCCTTAGGCAATCTAGACTGACCAGCTGACCAGTTGTGCCAAAGCTCTCTGACTGCAGAAATTTGTCTGGCTGGGTCATGGTTCAGTTGACATCAGAATAGAACAAGGCCAAGTTAAGGTGTGTCCTTTCCCAATATTTGCTTGGGGCATTGTATTTATCTTCAGAGCAAATTAAAGATTGAAAGTTTAATGCAAGTTCACTTCCAAGTAAAGGTGGGGTAGAGCTTTAATTCTGCATTAATCAAGATTCCAACTTCCTCTCTTCTGGGTTCTGCCTCCCTCTGGCTTGGGAATTGGAAGGAGATAACCTGCATTACCAAGTTCTGATGGACAATTTTAATATCTGATCCTCACTTAAATCCATACTTTTTAGTGCTTTTTTGTTCTTACTCAGTTTCCAGCTTTTGAAGTCTTATATTGCCACTGGAAAGAGTAGAATTTTTTTTAAATTTCCCGATCCTATTATCAAAAAGGCTAAAGCATGCTGGCAATACATTTCATACTGCATATCTACTTGGTACCATATATTCATAGCCATTCAACAGGTAGTTTGAATCACACTAGCTAAGTATTAAGTTAAGTGTAAATGTTATTTCTTCAGTGTCTGATTTATGTATAATGCCCCCTAAGCTGACAAACACTAAGGACATAATCCAGCTTCCATCCTCATTTGATTTAGAAGTTCCCACAACATCTCTCCACAAGATGAACCCTCAGCCATGCCCCTCCAAAAATGGACATAAATCTACATTTATAGACTTAAGCCAGAGTACCTGCTCTTTGGAAAAAAATCATTCTTGGAGCAAGAGCAGAGGCACACTGGCAACCGAGATATAGAGAACAACAAGTTCTGCAACCCACGAGGAGAAATATCGAACCTCACAACAACTGTGTTTATATGGGAAGCTTAGATGATATTGACCCAGCTCCATTGTCAAGTTGACATCTGGCATTTCCACCATCTAGCCAATCAACCAAGTCAGACCACGTTGCTTCTGAGAACCCCATACAGTTGATGACCTGGAACATAGCTGGCTGGAAAAGGATGGTTGATAGTGGACTAATGAGCTTTCTTTCTAGATTTGACGTAATAGCCTTTCAAGAAACCTGGCTAACCGAAGTGGATGAACCAGTACAATTGCCAGGCTTTCAGGGATGGGCCTCCCCAGCCCTAAAAACAAAGAACAAAGGGAGACCCTCTGGTGGGCTATGCATTCTTATAAAGGAAGAGTTGCAATGGCAGGGAGAGAAATTATATAACGAAGATAAGTATCCGTACTTTCTAGCTGTCAAATTTGAATATGACCAGTTTGAGTTAATATTGGTAAATGTGTACATTCCTCCAAGCACATCCCAGCACTATAATTCTGAATATTGGATGGGCTTGGAAGTTATCTTAGAAGATATATCTATATTGTACCCTCAGTCCATAGTGGTATTATTAGGAGATCTGAACGCTAGACTGGGTCCCTCTCTGTATGAGCTTGCCCAGAAGAAGGGAATCCCAGGGGAGTTTTTTGATAACCATCCTCAGTCGCTCTCAAGAGACTGTAAAAGTAATGCCGCTGGCCTGCTCCTAGTCTCCTTAATTTTTAAGTGTAATCTCCAAATTTTGGGAGGTAAGGACAAGAATTATACATACCCTTATACATACCACTCAGCCAATTCAAGTAGTGTACTGGATCTCTTTTGTGTGTCTAGAGATAAGGCTGACCTCTTCTCAGAGGTCACAGTACACCTTAGCGACAATAGTGACCATCAGCCTGTAAGTGTGACATTGCGAGGCCGCTCAGATTTAAGACCATATAACATGGCTGACAGATGGCTCACCAAAAAGGTAGAGGTGACCCAAAATAAAAGGTTAATTTGGGCCAAAGTTGATACTAAGGCAATATTAGAATGCCTTAAAACAGAGAATGCTACTAAGTGGGCTAGAACAATACAGTCATCTACTACTGACTGGATGTCAGCCTTCAATGCATTCTCCAATCTGTGTAACATACTGAAGAAACACCTAACAGCTAAACCTACTACAAAAAGAGCCCAAGTGGGTAGACCTCGCTGGTTTGATCCTGATTGCCAGTGACAGAAAAAGAAATTGAAGGCAGCCATGAGGCTTGCCCAGAGGAATCCTACTGCCCATATACAAGCTAAGATGCTGCACACAAGAAGGGAATATAAAAAAACTATAACATTAAAGAAAAAACGTTTTGCCATTTCAATCTGGTCAGAACTTGAGTTGGCTGCCAGAAGTCATAATTCAGTATTATTTTGGCACTCAGTAGCAGGTATTCTGAAGGAACGGAGATTTGCATTTGACATACCAATCTCTGCTGCGGACTGGGAGAATTATTATCAGTGCTTGTTTGCCCCCACCGAACCGGTAAAGAAATTATTTTTAAACAGTGATTTGGTAAATCCTAGAACTCTCCCCCCTTGGCCACCAGTCTCAGAAAAGGAGATACAGTCCATCATTAAAAGCTTAAAGAGCAATAAAGCCCCAGGCGAGGATTTTTTTACCAGCAGAATTATTTAAGAAATTTCCCAACTGGTGGGGCCCTCTATTAGCAGGTCTTTTTACACACATAAATAACACCTGCCATATACCAGATGGGTGGAAGATGGCAATAGTTGTCCCTATATATAAAAAAGGGAATAAAAAAGGATCCTAGTAATTATAGGCCCATCAGCCTGATTGACATTGTAGCAAAAATATATGCTAGGTACCTTTTGAACAGAATTGAAATCTGGGTAGAGGAAAACAACATCCTCACAGAAGAACAAGCAGGTTTTAGACAGAACAGATCTACTATTGATAACTGCTTTGTTTTGAACCATCTAATTGCCAAATATGCCTATAAGAGGAGACCCCTGTTTGCTGCTTTTATAGACCTTACAGCAGCATTTGATATGGTAAATAGAGACGTACTATGGAGTAAATTGACATCTCTTAAAATAGAACCCAGACTTCTGGCTTTGATTAAAGCCCTTTACACAAGTACCTGTTTGAGGGTGCGGTATGGGGTTAATGGGGCCCTGACTAACAGGATTCACACAAATAAAGGGGTAAGGCAAGGGTGTATCCTGGCCCCATTATTATTTAATTTATACATCAATGATTTGCCAGGGTTAATGAAGGATACCATGGTACACATGCCGATGATCCTAAATACTTACTGTAACAGCTTGCTTTATGCTGATGATATGATTTTATTATCATACTCACAAGTAGGATTACGTAGGCTATTAAGAAGATTCAGCTCTTATTGCCAGGATAACTCCCTAATTATTAGCAAATCCAAATCGTAAATAATGGTGTTTGGAAGAAACCACCAGAGACATAAGTGGCAATTAGACGGTGAACCAATTGAACAGGTTAATACCTTTGTATATTTGGGAGTAACTTTTTCCAAGACTGGATCTTGGGCCTGCCATCATCAATGAAGTACATTTAGAGCAAAAGCCCGTTTGAATTTATTGCTCAAACTAAAGAACCATAGTTACCCAGGGTCCCTAGCTCCACTACTCAAAGTTTATAAGGCTAAGGTTACGACAATGCTCTTGTATGGAGCAGAAATTTGGGGTCTTTATTCAACCACAGCTTTAGAACGAACACAGTCCCAGCATCTGAGATGCATTTTGGGTGTAGATCCAAGAACATCTGCTGCAGCAGTTAGAGCTGAATTGGGAATTCATACAATTCAGGCATTATCTAAAATTAGAGCTTATAACTACTGGTGCAAAGTTAATGAAATGGAGACTGATAGACTCCCCAAATTATGCCTACTAGAGCAAATAAAACTGCAATCACAAATCTCCTGGATCACCAAACTAACAAATTTTGTAAGAAGCTGTGGCCTTCCTGTTTCTTGTGTAACAGGAGAACAATCTAAAAAAAGAGTTGCCCAAAGAATTAAGGATATAGAAGCACAAACTGATATAGCTATCCTTAGTAAGGTGGGTAACTTGAAATGGCTGAGTAAATACAAATGTACTTTTCAAGTGGACAGTTATTTGAAGTTACAACTCCCAAAACATCTTAGGGAGATATTTACGAGAGCGAGATTCGAACAGCTTGATACAATGGTCAGATATGGGAGATTTCATGCTATACTGTACAATGAGCGTCTCTGCATTTGCGGAGCGGCAGAGGTAGAGGACCTGGCTCACATCCTATTTGACTGTTGTTTGTATAAGAGGGTGAGAGACAGGTATCTTGGTCTATATACCAAACGAATGACCCATTGGGATCCCCATATCAAAATAACTTACCTTATGTCCGGCCAGAACTTGAAAATCACATCCAACGTAGCACAGTATTTGAACAAAATGATCCAGTTAAGATCTGCATATGTGGGACTGATTGGGGTAGATTGTAAGGGCGACTCCGAAATATAATGTTTCCATATTTTATCTATATCTTAAATTTGCATTTTATTACTATTTTAACTTAAATTGTATTTTAATTCCATTTTAAATTGTATTTTATCAAATTCCATTTCGGATTGCTTTTATCTAGTTTTGGTGACGGTTTGTTGCTGGAACTTTGTACTTGATATGGCCCAAGGGCTAATCAATAAAGTTGTTAGATTAGATTTATGTATAAACACCAAATGTTTGACAGAAGTGAACTTTGCATTTCTCTACCACTTCTTCTGCATTAATGAGGAAAAGATGGGTTTTGTCCTTATCTTCCTCTTCTGTGTTCAATTACCTTTGTTAATAGTATGAATAAATAATGTTTTCTGTATTAGCTCAGCTTACTTTAACTTGTGTTCGTAGGATAAACCCATTTATCCTGAATGGACTACAAGCAAAATGAACATAGAATTTTGCTGTGTTATGTCAAAAGAGAGAATAGGCAATTTAAGAAGGTTATAATCAAAGCTTCTAAAGTGAAAAATGTGGAGATAGTTTATAGTAACAGCAATTTAGTCTCTTTAAAATTAAAAGGGTAGAATATATAATCTCATAGCTAATGTTTAAGGCAGCAGGCTGGAAACCAGTAGATTGTGAGTTGAAGTCCTACCTTAGGTTTGAAAGCTGGGTGGGTGATTTTCAAATCAGTCTTTCTCTCTCAGCCCAGCTAACTTCACAGGGTTGTTGCGAGAATAATAGAAGTATTAGGTATGTCCAAGCAGAGGCTTGGATCCAAGTACAGATAGTTGAGTTAGTAGTCCAAGAATTTCAATTACTTATTCAGTAGTGAATGGGTCAAATACCTCTTAGATAGTGAGACAAGGCAGGCCCTCAATCAACTCATGGATTCAGCTGGAGTCCAATTGGGGGTGGATTTGAGTGACTTTTTCCAAAAGGTGCCTAGGATATTTTCCACAAAGGTCTCCCTCCATAATAGAAGGTGGATCATCATGCAAAAAAAAAAAATACTGACTGGCTACCTACAGATGCAATAAAAGGGGAAAATAAACATTTTGCCACTCTTTTTACCATAATGTACTTCCCCTAACAGATCTGGTCTGTCAATAGTTGGATAAATTTCAAACAATTCTGACTTCCCCATAAGTGTCCCACCCCCAGATTCACACAATATCTCTCCCTGCCTGTCATGGCATCTACTATTAGTCTTCCCCCTCCTACAATTCTGAGCCAGAGGTAGTGCCCATCATAGAGTATTGGATAATGGAATGTACCATCTCCTTGTTAAAAGTAGGGTGCAGTTTTATTCCTGGCCTTTTCTTCTGGCGCATTCTTCCATTCTTGTATTAGACAATAGCTCCTGAGGAAGCACAATTCTGAGACAGGCAGGCAGGCAGGCAGGCAGACAGACAGAGATTCCTTACTTCCCTTAACACTACAGCGTAGATGTAAATGTGAGCTCAAACTGTGTATGGTCAAATTTACTTTCAGAATTTCTCTGTCAACATTTTAGGCATTTACCTCTGCCATTTCATCTCTCTAGTTCACAGGTCTGCAACCCGTGGTTCCGGAGCTGCATGCGGCTCTTTCAGCCGTCTCCTGCGGCTCCCAGTCCTCTGCCATGTGCAGTCCCCCCCAAAAAAAAGTGGGACTAAAAAAGTTCAACCAATCAATTCAAATATGCAGGGTAGGTGCATATCTCGCCTTGGCTCCACTCTTCAGTCAAACCCTGTTCTGCGCATGCGCGCATGTATGCGCATGTGCACACATTTTTTTGCAGCTCCCAGTTTTTCCTTTTGTGAGGGAACCGGTTCCGAGTGGCTCTTTCACTGTTTCAGGTTGCTGACCCCTAGTTCTTTGGTAAACCAATGCTTCCTCCTCCACTAGGTGGAAAGCTCAAGTGTAATCTAATCAAGTACTCTGATTATCTCAATGTTCCAGAGATCTACTGAGCACTTGACAGAACCACCTGTCAAGTTGCTGGATAAATCTGCCAGAATTCATTAGAATTCAGTAGGATTAAAAGGATATATGAAAATGACCATTTTGATGGTTCAACTCGTGCTTTGGAGTTTTGGAGTAGTGACTATTCTCAATTATTAAGGGTGATCTAATCATAGCAAAAGACCCACCACAATGTTTTCCATCTTCAGATCAGCTACCAAAAGCTCTGAGATGAAGACCAAATCTAACAAACACCTGTGTGACTAAAGTTTATAGAAGCTCACCGTGGCATAGGTGTTGTGAATTCCTGAGACCCTTGGAAGCCCCCACTCAACATAGTGATTGAGACATGACAGAACTAATCTTGTGATGAGTTGCAGAAGCTCAAGAAAGCACCCTGATATGCATCGGTCACATCCCCAACTTATTAACAACCAGCTGCAAATTTTCTATTATCAGTGAAGGACCTGCTTCCTCACTGATTTGCTGGAAGTCAGTTAGAAAGAGACTGCTTTAGTGCAGTGTATTCAGAGATCTTGATGCATCAGGTCAGAATCTGCAGGCAATGATTTTCCCTGTGACATTCTTTGGAAGTTGGAAGCAAAGTGAAAAGGATCTTAAAGGTTTTTGTTGATGAAAGGTGAGAATGCGATGCATTTTCAAGAAAACAAACTAATGTATCAAAAAACAAATCTAAATTGAAACTCAAATTGCCGGTATCAGATTATCGTATTTGTGATATATTATTCAAAGACCTCCTTTTCTTGAGAAATTCATAATGCTGGGAAAATGGACCAACAGCAAGGTGGAGAGATTTGATTATTATTATTTTTTATTTTAATTCCATTTATATCCCGCCCTTCTCCGAAGACTCAGGGCGGCTTACAAACTTAGCAGTAGCCTTCATTCTATGTATATGCCTGCTTATTAGGGCTTTCACACACACACCCCAAGCGGCATTATTACAAAGTCAGCTTAATTGCCCCCAACAATCTGGGTCCTCATTTTACCTACCTCGGAAGGATGGAAGGCTGAGTCAACCTTGAGCCTGGTGGGATGCGAACCTGCACTAATTGCAGGCAGCTGGTGTTACTTAAGGAGGCATTAGCCCACTGCTCCACCAAGGCTCTTATAAAGCTCATGGGTACTGTTATGTGCTCCTGGCTACTTTCCTTCATGACCAGAGGCAAGCTTGTCTGACCAATAACCATCCAAGACACAGTGAAGGCCTTTTGTTTCGTTTATTGCAATAAGCGGGGAGAGAAGCTATCAAAGCTTGGTTCTCCAAAGTTTCAACCCAAAATATTCCCTTCTTTACAGTATATAGCCTTGTCCCGGCCACACATCCCTTCTTTTCCCCCATTGGCTGAGGTACTATGAGCTTACACTCTTTCTGTCCACTTCTTACACATTTCCTGCTATTAAATCATATTCACATATACAATAATAAGAAGAATTTTTTGACATTTAAATAGCTATTTTGAGCTCTGTGGATATTTATATCCCCCTTTTAGAACAATAGTTTCTTTCCTATTTTTCAATTCAGTATTCCTTTCCTCTTATCTCATTCAGCTTGTTTTCCTGTTTTCAATTCCTTTCCCCACTCTGAGACCCAGATAATTTTTGCCTATGTGTTTCTCTTACATCCTTTCTTTATGCTATTCTTTCCTTTCCCCCCATCTATTATAGTTGCTTCTTCACTCAGTAAATTTCCACTGCAGCAAATTCAATTTTAATTTTCTCTTTCAATATTAAATTTCTGAAGACCTTTACTTCTACCGGGTACAATGTTGGGTATTCTAAAAAATTGGGTTGGGTCTGAATAATTCTGGAGAAAGTCTATTTGTTTGCTCTAAATCAATACTAACTTGATGGTATCTAACAATCACATATAAAAGAAACATTGAATACAAAAAGTAAATATTTACTTTTCTAAAAAATGGTTTTCAGTATTCAGAAGGGCATGTTTTCCTTGGCAGAGGAAAAGAAACTGCTTTCATTTTTGTAATGTTTTCCTTTTTCAGGCAAATATTGATCAGTTCAAAGAGCTAGATAAGTACTTTAAACTACATTTTCTTTGCCAGAGTAACTAATGAATCTTGAGTCATTGTGGAGATGAAATAGCTTTTTATTAGTTTTATTTTGGGGGGAAATGTGCTGCTTAAGGCTATTGAAACAGGCTTATCAAAGCAATTCTTAATAGTTATTGGATATATTATTGTCAAGATATAGTTCAAGAACAATAGATAGCTATTTATCTCTTCAGACCAGATGACACATTCCCTTTTGACATCTCTGTTCACACTCTCAAATACTGTTCAGCTTCCTTGAAGTCCTCCCTACCTTAGAATGGCAGGTGGCAAATGAGATGTAGGATGGGAACATCTTTCCTTCTGCTACAAAGCTGTAAAGAAGCAGTAGCCCTCTTTGCCCAACTCCTGTCAATGGCAGGAAGCTGATAATGGCAGAGCAGGCAGAGCAATTGTTTCTCCATTCTTTCTCAATCACCAGGCACATGAGGAAAGGGTCTAGCCTGGACAGTGGCATGGCCGGACATTAATCTGGAGTGGATTGGGGTTTTTGTAGCCCCAGGACTCTTGGACTGCACTTAACTTGAGTGAGCAGGCTAGATTTTGGAAGCATAGTTCAGTAGGCTGAGAGACAGTTGAATTGCTCATGGTTTTTTTTCTTACTGTCCTCAGTCTCTGCAAAAACCATTATTGTTGCTTGTAATGCCCTCTTTTATTTCTCTGCTGATACTTCTACTTATGCATTCAGACTGCACTGAGAAGGGGGCAGAAATATGCAACTATTGGTTCATCCAGATTGGAGCAGGAGAACAGGAGAGATCATCAGCTCCTGCAGGCAGAAGACTGTTGCAATTGTCAAACTGCAGAGGAGGGAGAGGTTTGCAGAGGAGAGAGTAAATGACAATTATGTGTCATGAAAAGAAGGACTATTAAATGAAAAGAAGGACTAGATGTGACTTAATAGTAGTGTTCCAACATCTAAGGGGCTTCTACAAAGAAGAGAGGGGTCAACCTATTCTCCAAAGCACCTGAAGGCATAACAAGTAATAGATGTAAACTAATCAAGGAGAGGAATCAACCTAGAAATAAGGAGAAATTTCCTGATAGGTAGAACAATAAATCAGTGGAATGGCTTCCTTCAGAAGTTGTGGGTAATCCATCTCTGGAGACTTTTAAGAAGAGATTGGATAACTGTTTGTTTGAAATGGTATACGATCTTCTGCTTGAAAATAAGACCTCAAAGTTCCTTCCACCTCTTTTATTGTATTATTCTGTTATGTTGATACTATTCCAATTTATTATAGAAATTTTGGGCAGAAAGATTTTTTTGGGGGGGAACTCCTACTTGAGGGTCACCTACTTTTTTGAGCCCAATAGAGCTACATAATTTTTGACTCGTTTAAACCAGCCATTTTCAAAATTAGCAACCAGTATGAAAGAAGTATATCTGGGTGATTTTGTTGTAATAGAGAACAAAGTAAAATCAAATTCCAAACAAAAATATGAGAGATAAATGTATAGTCTGAATGAAAAAGTGGGGACAGTGAAAAGGACAGCAGCCTATCCTGTTATACAGTAATAGTTACAGTATTTTCAAATAAACAATTTGTGCTTTCTTCTATTTTACAGTGGCCTTTTTACTACTAGATACAATTATGCATTTTAAAATACCGGTAGTTTAACTTTCTCACTTGCGCTGTTCTTCCCTATTCACACTTATTTACTATTTTTACTCCAGCACTTTGATCATGCTTTTTCTTGATGACATTTTGTTAATCCTTCCAAATAGATCTTTTTTTAATGTCAGCCAGTGATTCTGCAGAATCCCTCTATCTGGTCCTGTTTGCTGTTGCAGATTCCTCTGTCCTCATGGAATCCTCCTTACAACTCTGTCCTGGATTCATCAGCACGTCTCATCCACACAGCACAAATATAACTGTAACTCTAATAACCTTCTCTTTTGTTTTAGGGATCTGTCCCCTTTTCACCAACAGATAGGTGTCTGCTAACAGGTGTTAGAGTCAGTCTAAGAACCTTCTTGCATGACTCTTTAAATTGTTGTTAGCTGCGAAGTCGTGTCCGACCCATCGCAACCCTATAGACATTCCTCCAGGCCTTCCTGTCCTCTACCACTGAAGCCTACTGCTTCAGTGACTCCATCCAGCCACCTCATTCTCTGTCGTCCCCTTCTTCTCTTGCCCTCAATCTTTCCCAGCATTAGGCTCTTCTCCAGTGAGTCCTTCCTTCTCATTAGGTGGCCAGAGTATTTGAGTTTTAGCTTCAGGATCTGGCCTTCTAAAGAGCAGTCAGGGTTGATCTCCTCTAGGACTGACTAGTTTGATCGCCTTGCAGTCCAAGGGACTCGCAGGAGTCTTCTCCAGCACCATAGTTCAAAGGCCTCAATTCTTTGGCGCTCAGCCTTTTTTATGGTCCAACTTTCACTGCCATACATTGCAACTGGGAAGACCATAGCATTGACTTTACACACTTTTGTTGACAGGGTGATGTCTCTGCTTTTTAGTGTGCTGTCTAGATTTGCCATGGCTTTCCTCCTGAGGAGCAAGTGTCTTTTAATTTCTTAGCTACAGTCCCCATCTGCGTTCATCTTGGAGCCCAGTAAAATAAAATCTGTCACTACCTCCATTTCTTCCCCATCTATTTGCCAGGAATTGAGAGGGCCGGAAGCCATGATCTTGGTTTTCTTAATGTTTAGTTTCAACCCAACTTTTGCACTCTCCTTCTTCGCCCGCAACAAGAGGCTCTTTAGTTCTTCTTCACTTTCTACCATTAGAGTGGTATCATCTGCATATCTTAGGTTGTTGATATTTCTCCCGGCAATCTTAATTCCAACTTTTGATTCATCTAGCCCTGCCTTTCTCATGATGTGCTCTGCATATAAGTTAAATAGGCAGGGCGACAGAATACAGCCTTGCCGGACACCTTTCCCAATTTTAAACCAATCAGTGGTTCTGTGTCCAGCTCTCACTGTTGCTTCTTGGCACACATATAGGTTTCTCAAGAGATAAATAAGATGGTCTGGTATGCCCATCTCTTTAAGAACTTGCCACAGTTTGTTATGATCCACACAATCAAAGGCTTTAGCATAGTCAATGAAGGAAAAGTAGATGTTTTTCTGAAACTCTCTAGCTTTCTCCATAATCCAGCGTATGTTTGCAATTTGATTTCTAGTTCCTCTGCCTCTTCAAAATCTTGCCTGTACTTCTGGTAGTTCTTGATCCACATACTGCTGAAGTCTAGCTTGTAGGATTTTAAGTATAACTTTACTAGCATGTGAAATGAGTGCAATGGTGCGATAGTTTGAGCATTCTTTGGCAATGCTTTTCTTTGGAATTGGAATGTAAACTGATCTTTTCCAATCCTGTGGCCACTGTTGAGTTTTCCAAATTTGCTGGCAAATTGAGTGTAGCACTTTTACTGCATCGTCTTTTAAGATTTTGAATAGCTCAGCTGGAATACTGTCACCTCCACTAGCTTTGTTGTTGCTCAGCTTTTCTAAGGCCCATTTCACTTCACATTCTAGGATGTCTGTCTCGAGGTGAGTGACCACATCATTGTGATTATCAGGGACGTTAAGCTCGTTCTTGTATAGTTCTTCTGTGTAATTCTGCCACGTCTTCTTAATCTCTTCTGCCTCTGTTAGGTCCCTGCCATTTTGGTCCTTTATCATGCCCATTTTTGCATTAAATGTTCCCTTCATCTCTCCAATTTTCTTGAAAAGATCTCTGGTCCTCCCTATTCTATTGTTTTCTTCTATTTCTTTGCACTGTTCATTTAAGAAGGTACTCTTATCTCTTCTAGCTATTCTCTGGAATTCTGCATTCAATTGGGCATATCTTTCTTATTCTCCCTTGCCTTTCACTTCCCTCCTTTCCTCAGCTATTTGCAAAGTTTCCTCAGACAGCCATTTTGCTTTCTTGCATTTCTTTTTCTTTGGAACGGTTTTGGTTGCTACCTGTTGTACAATGTTGCGAACCTCTGTCCATAGTTCTTCAGGCACTCTGTCTATCAGATCTAATTCCTTAAATCTATTGTATATTCAATAGGGATATGATTTAATTCATACCTGAGTGGCCTAGTGCTTTCCCCTACTTTCTTCAGTTTAAGCCTAAACTTTGCAATGAGAAGCTCATGGTCTGAGCCACAGTCAGCTCCTGGTCTTGTTTTTACTGACTGTATAGAGCTTCTCCATCTTTGGCTGCAAAGCATATAGTCAATCTGATTTCTGTGTTGACCGTCTGGTGATGTCCATGTGTAGAGCCGTCTCTTGGGTTGTTGGAAAAGAGTGTTTGCTATGACCATCGTATTCTCTTGACAAAATTCTGTCAGCCTGTGCCCTGGTTCATTTTGTACTCCAAGGCCAAACATGCCTGCTATTCCGGTTATCTTTTGGCTTCCTACTTTAGCATTCCAATCCCCCATGATGATAAGGACATCATTTTTTAGTTTTAGTTCTATAAGGTGCTGTAGGGCTTCATAGAACCGGTCAATTTCATCTGCTCTTCCCCAGTAGCATATTGGACGCCTTCCGACCTGAGGGGCTCATCTTCCAGCGTTTTGCCTTTTGGTACTGTCCATAGGGTTTTCATGGCAAAGATACTGGAATGGGTTGCCATTTCTTTCTCCAGTGGATCACGTTTTGTCAGAACTCTCTGTTATGACCTTTCCATCTTGGGTGGTCCTGTACGGCATAGCTCATAGCTTCATTGAATTACGCAAGCCCCTTCGCCAGGACAAGGAAGTAATCCATGAAGGGGACTCTTTACATAGAGTTGTGAAATAGACAAAAAACTTAATTTTGAGGCCAATTGTATCACATATCCATTAGGGCAGTTAGAGTTGTCTAAGATCCTCAGAAAGAGGAAGGTGAGAAATGTAAAACCAAAGCTAATATACATATTAATCTATGGATGTGGGGAAGCAAGGGCAGAGAGCTATAGTGAATAATGTTTGTGTAAATTAAATTTAGCTATGATTTCTTTCCTCTCATGTCTTAATTTCTGATAGCTTATAGTGGTGTGCACAACCACTAGTTATAACAGGGACAGTAAATGGAAAGTATGTGTCCATGAAGGTAGTTGATCTGTTAGTAGTAAGAATCTCCTTGTGAATTCCATCTGAACTCCTTGCAAATTATGCCAACTAAGCAATACGGCTCAGGACCAGTTTTTTTTAAAATCCCTCCTCATTTCACATTTGTCAGCACTTATAGCATCATTGTCTTGAACATCTTTCTTGTAAGAGTTAGATGGTACTAAGTAGATGTATATCTCCTTAAGGTCAGCTGAAAATGGATTTGGAGTCCTCGCTATTGTTCATGTTTAAGAACATGAGTGAAGAATATTTTGGGCTTTTAGGATCACAACGAACAAGTTTCAGGTTGGTAGCCATGAACTGCATATGTATTCTTTGCCCACTTCTATAGCTCATATCTACATCTTGCTCAATGGTATCTCTCCCACCAATAACTTTGGAATGAAAAGAGGCATTGTGTTCCTCTGTCATCCTTAATGATTGTTGCTCTATCTTGCTATTACAAATGTTCTCAGTAAGGCAAATGATTATGTGTCGGATAGGGTTCAAACAGCTGTTTCCCAGAAGCCCATTTCCAACCTTGCTTTTTCTTCATAAACCATTAGTCCCAGGAAGGGAATGGATTATTCACACTCTGTCCTCCCCCCCCATTCTTTGACAACTATAGGGAAAAAAACCTTCTTCACAAGGAATAGAGAAGTCCCCATCTTTTTAGTTCCTTGGGAAGGGTTTTATCTTCTTAGTTTCTGGAAAAGACACTTTAAAAGGACAGCTAATTTTTCCCCAGTAATCACTTGCAGAGAATTTTCTCTTAGGACTAAGAAAGAGAGACACAAGTGACAGATAATTTTGCCTCTTAATCCTTTTACTTTTAGGATGGTTGGTAGCCAGGCAGGGATTCTTCATTCCCCTTCCCCTTTCCATAAAAACTGACAATTGTGCCTGGCTGCCTAAAAATAATAATAATGAAAAAATGAAAAAAAAAATATGTTTCTTTAAATATAGGTAGTCCTTGATTTATGACTACAATTGAGCTCAAAATTCCTGTTTTTAAGTGAAACATTTGTTAAGTGAGATTTGCCCCATTTTACGACCTTTCTTGCCACAGTTATTAAGTGGATAAGTTAGTAACAGGGTTGTTAAGTAAATCTGTTTTCCCCATTGATTTTGCTTGTCAAAAGGTTGTAAAAGGCGATCACATGACCTTGGGACACAGCAACAGTCATAATATAAACCAATTGCCAAGCATCTGAATTTTGATCACATGATCATGGGGCTACTACAAAGGTCACAATTCTGAAAAATGGTCATAAGTTACTTTTTTTGGTGCTGTTGTAACTTTGAATGGTCACTAAACAAACTGTTTTAAGTCGAGAACTACCTGTATACTACCTGTATACTTAGTGATTCCTGCAACTTCTAAATTCCATGATTTGCTACATCTAGAATTTGATCTTCCATGGTTTCTGCACTGATGGATCCCAAAGAATGAAATACCTGTGAATTCTTCTCTTTCTAGTAATTACCTGTCCTGGAACAAGTAATAGAACTTAGGAAGTATAATATATTTATTCCATCCCTGGAGCTAAGCACATTGTCTGTTCTGAGTGTGCTTCTAAATGTTACATATGGAAGATTAGAATATTGGATAGGAATGGGGAGACTCAGTCTCAAATCTGCACTGGATAACTATGCCACTGTTTCTTAGTTTAACTTTTCTTGTATAAATTGGGGTGGGGGGGAGGATTATGTGCACTACTGTGAAGAGTTGAAGGAAAATGTAATCCATCCACGATCAATCAATGCTTGCTGATCAAACTAAGTGGTTAAAATATCGGATTTATTTATATCATATCCTTACTTCTTTTAATTAAGAATGAATATTTTTACATGCAGAATATGAAGGGATTTCTCATGGCCAGGTCTGCATCTTCTCTTTCATCTACAAAAAAAAAAGAACTTTCTATACCTGCACCAATGAAGACCCAACTGATGGGCCACAACATGAAACCATGACCAGGATGTCATGTGGAACTCTGTGCTGATATAAGTAAGTTGGAAGATCACTTTGCTAAAAGGTGTTATTTGACTGGTTTAGCAAAATTAGAGTTGATTTTAGACAGATCTGAGCTCTGTACAGAGCATAAATCGGTATGTTTCAGTAGCAGGATCAATTAAGTCTATAATCAGAGACCAATACATAAACAAAATCATAGCCCCTCAAGGCAACAGGGGTTATAGCTGTGCAATTCTGTGGAAAAAAAAACACTTAAAAAGTGCAGATGGGAGTTTTGCCTTGTGCCTTCCAAGGTAGCCTTTTGCCTTTGACTCAGAACTGCTGATCTTCGAGATTTTCACATATCTTCCCTTTTTCTATAACTAGAATCCAGTTCCATAGGTCCTATTTTTCTTTTCTTCTATAAAGGTAGATCCTACTCATCTTGTACAACAGATGGGGAATCCAGTGGGAAATCCTGGTATTCTCTCAGCAGTAGCTAGGATGTGTGTTGTGTTCGGATCGACGACACGCAGACAGCGAGGTATTGCAGCAATGCTTTATTGATACACGTGGAGTCAACTGGGGATCCCCGTCCAGGTGGCTCAATATATGTCCGGCAGCCTCTGGACGCTAGCCAACCCCCGGCCGGGAATCTCCCGCCACAGGAAACAATACCCAACCCTGGCTCGTGGATTTCCTGCCGGTGGGAAACCACTCCCCTGCTATTTTACCTATACAACACCCCTTCCCCCCCAGATAGAGTTATATTATCTAACATAATCTTTTAAGTAGGTGGGTGGCTTGTGAGCCCTAACAGGATATCTCCCCACTGGAATGTCCGCTCTGTTGTTGGTTTCCCCGTTGGGCCTTGCTGCCAGTTGGGGTGTCGCAGCAGGTGTCGGGTCTACTGGTTGTTGTGTTATTATAAGGGCTGCTGGCTGTGCAGCAGTGTTCCCCTGAGTTGGTGGTTCTGCTCGCCCATGGTGTGTTACTGTTTCCCTACCCGATGGTGTAACTACCCACCAGTCTAGACTATTGTTGTTGTCTTGTGTTGTGGGGTTCCTGCTGGTTGCCCCCTGAGTGAACTCCGGCGACCTTTTCCTCAGCTGATCAATGTGCCTCCTGATCTGCCGTTCCCCTTCCCCCTCAATGATGTATGATAGTGGCCCCGTTTTGTCTATGACTACCCCCTGTGTCCACTTTTCTCCCGGTCCATAGTTCCTGGCCCACACTAAATCCCCAATGTTCAGAGACCTGGTTGCACTGTCTTGTTCTGCTTCAACGGGTAGTCGGTCTAGGTGGAGCCTGTCTAATTTGGTAGTCAGCCTTCTGCCCCACCTCAGTTCAGCTGGACTTTTCCCCGTTGCAGTGCAAGGTGTTGTGTGTTGGGCCAACAAGAACTGGGGGCCAGTCTCTGGTGCCAATCACCTTGGATGATCCTTTTCAATGCCTCCTTGGTAGTCCTGACGTTTCTTTCGGCCAATCCGTTGGAGGAGGGGTGGAAGGGAGCCGACGTCACATGCCTAATCCAGTTGGCCTTGAGGAAATCCTGAAATTCAGCAGATGTGAATTGCGGCCCATTGTCAGAGACTAGTACGTCAGGTAACCCATGGGTGGCAAAGAGTCCCCGCAAGACCTGTATTGTTTTGGCGGATGTCATGGTCTTTACAGGCACGACCTCCAACCACCGGGAGTAACTGTCTACTACTACCAAAAAGATTTGGCCTTGGAATGGCCCCGCAAAATCTATGTGTATGCGGGACCACGGGTTGCGAGCCACCTCCCACCTGTGTATTGGGTTGTGTGTCTGTTCTGGCCTAGACTTCTGGCACTGGTAACACCCAGCTACTCTGTCCTCAATTGCCTTGTCCAGTCCCGGCCACCATAAGTGACTTCTCGTTAGTGCCTTCATGCGCACCACCCCTGGGTGTCCCTCATGCAGTTCCATTATGACTGTGTTCCTTTGTACCTCTGGTATAACTACCCTGTTACCCCACAGTAGGCACCCCTGATGTGACGACATTTCGTCCTTCCTCCTGTAATATGGTGTGAATTTGGTGTCAGGGTTCTCACTAGGCCACCCCCCTTGGACCCATGCCACTATCCTGCTGAGAATGAGGTCCTTGCTAGCGGCTTTGGCAATGTCCCGAGCTGTCAATGGGCATTCTGGTAGTTCTTGCAGTGATAAGATAAGGCCCGCTGGAGCTGGGTCTGGCCCTGTTTCAAGTAGTGGCAGTCTGCTAAGAGCATCTGCGTGACCCATCTCCTTCCCTGGTCTGTGCTTAATGGTGAATGTATATGCTGCTAAGAAAATGGACCATCTGAACATTCTAGGTGACATGATCTGGGGTGTCTGTCTGTCTGTGGTGAATAAGCCTAAAAGGGGTTTATGGTCTGTGAATATTGTGAAGCTCCTACCATAAAGATAGTCGTGAAACTTTTTAATACCAGCCACGATGGCTAGTGCTTCCCTGTCTATTTGCGCATAATTCCTTTCTGCTTTGGTTAGTGTTCTGGAATAATATGCGATTGGCCTCTGAACCCCCTGGTCATCCATGTGGCTGATCACTGTGCCCACCCCATAGGGTGATGCATCACAGGCGAGGTAAATTGGTTTGCCCTCTATAAAATGTGTGACAGTGGATCTGCTGGACAATATGTCCTTCAAAGTTTGGAAACTTTGTTTATGTTTTTCCTGCCACTGCCACGGGGTCTTTTTATCTAATAGTCTGTGTAAGGGCTCGGCTATAGCAGCTTTATGTGGCAAGAATGTGTGATAAAAATTTATAAGGCCTAAGAATGCTTGGAGTTCTGCCTTATTTTTTGGTTCTGGTGCTAATTTAATGGCCTTTATTTTTTCCTCTGTGGGATGTATGCCCTGAGCATCTATCCTGTACCCTAAAAATTCAGTGGATTTAACTCCAATGCAACATTTTTCCCTTTTTAGCTTAAGTCCTGCCTCCCTGAATTTTTCCAGTACCTTTTCCAGCCTGTCTGCCAAGATTTCCTCAGTTTTTCCAGCCACCAAGACATCATCGAAGTAAGGGCATACTCCAGGTATGCCCTTTAAGGTCCTCTCCATCACTTCTTGGAAGATGCCTGGAGCTGCAGCAATTCCAAACTGCAGTCTGTGGACTCGAAACGCCCCCTTGTGGGTAACTATCGTTTGAGCCTCGGCGGCTTCCTTAGACACAGTAAGTTGCAAATACGCCTGCGCCAAGTCGAGCTTGGCAAAGATAGCGCCGTCCTGGATTGTCGCGAGGACCTGCTTCACCGTCGGGACCGGGTAAGCGTGTTTTTTCATAGCTAAGTTAAGGGTGGCTTTGTAGTCGGCACAAATCCTCACGTCCCCGTTAGGTTTAAGGGGAGTGACGATTGGTGTCTCCCAGGGGCCTCCTTCTACTGGTTCCAGCACGCCCTGGCCTACTAACTTTTCTAGCTTGGCCTCGATTTTTTCCTTAAGCGCGAAGGGTACCCTCCGGGCCTTAAGCCTGATGGGTTTAACTGCTGGATCCAGATTAAAGTTAATGGGGGGGCCTTTGTACTTCCCTAAGGAACCATCAAATACGTCTGCGAAATTATCGCAGACGGCTTTGAGGTTCCGGCGGTGGACTGTGTTTATTCCCCCCACCCAAATGCCTAGGGCCTTAAACCAATTAAGGCCCACTAGGCTGGTTCTCTGGCCCTCGGTGACCAGAAGATCTAAGGGGCCCTTAAATCCCTTGCAGCTTACGGTTAAGGTAACTTTTCCCTTAACGTTTATGGGCGATCTCTGAAAATCTGCTAGTTGGATTCTGGTTTGTTTTAGGGGGATTGTCTGCCCACTCTTCGCTTCGATATGTGCTAGGGTATTGCTAGATATAATTGATACCGAGGCCCCCGAGTCTACTTCCATCCTGCAGGGAATGCCCTGCAGCCGGACCTCAATCTTTAATTTGGGGCTCAGTATGTGATTGATCCTAGGGTTCCCGATATGGTTGACCCCCACCCCCTTCCCGCAGTTGGAGGATCGCGCCTTAGGCCTGGGGTCCTCTCTGCCACTCGGTCGGGGGGTTACCTTACCTAAGGCCCACGCGTCGATCTCGTGTAGTTGATTGTCGCGCGGTCTCCCTCGGCAGATTGCTTGAATGTGCCCCGTTTTCCCGCACTTCCTGCATTTAGCGTTGCGGAACCGGCAGGTAGATCGGGGGTGGCCGCCGCCGCAGCTGCCGCACCGGGCGTTGGAGTCTAGCGATCGGGTTGAGTTGTCCCTCTGGAACCTTTGAGATGGTAGTTGTTGTGGTTGTTGCCTTTTTACTCGATCCATGCTGTCTGGGCGGTTGGTCCTTGCCGGCATCTTCCCGAACCTTCGGGCGATCTCGTCGATGTCGGCTTCCCACGTGTAGTCCACCTCCCCACCGTCCACATGGCTTTCCAGATTGATTTCGGCCGCGGCGCCATTGCTATTATGGGGGGGGTTGCGTCTCCCTGTTGATTCGTAGGTGAGGAGCTCATCCAACACCTCTTGTAAATCTCCGGTGGGCTTTGCGATTATCCTGTTCTGAAGCTGTTCATCTCGGAAGCCCAAAACCACCCTGTCGCGGATCCGGATCTCTAAGTTATCGTATTTACAACGCAGGGCCGCTTCTCTCATGGCGGCCACGAACTGTGTTATTGACTCGCCGGGCTTCTGGTTCCTTTTCTCAAAGATTCGCCTCCAGTATAGCTCTGATCTCTTGGGGGTGAAGTGAACCCTTAGCTTCGCCAGTAGATCTGCGTACGAGACGCTAGCCACCGGCAACGGTTGGCACAGTCCTACGGCAACCCGGTAAACCGGTGTGCCGCTGATGGTGAGGAGCGCAGCCGCTTTTTTCCAGTCGTCTGTAATACCGTTTACGAGCATGAATCCCTCGACCTGGCCGACGTACTCCTCCCAGTCTTCGGGGTAATTCGGGTCGAATTCCTTCAGAGATCCAACTTGTGCCATTCCGCTTCTGTTCACGGCAATCGGCGGCTTTTGGTTGACGGCGGTTTGAAATTCCCGCTTCGCGCGTTGCTGGCTTCCGCTTGTTCCTTCGCTGTTCTGCTGAACGATCCCACCTTCGTCGCCACTGTTGTGTTCAGATCGACGACACGCAGACAGCGAGGTATTGCAGCAATGCTTTATTGATACACGTGGAGTCAACTGGGGATCCCTGTCCAGGTGGCTCAATATATGTCCGGCAGCCGCTGGACGCTAGCCAACCCCCGGCCGGGAATCTCCCGCCACCGGAAACAATACCCAACCCCAGCTCGTGGATTTCCCACCGGTGGGAAACCACTCCCCTGCTATTTTACCTATACAATAATGTGGATCTTAAATGGGATCTGTTTTGGTAAGTACCTAATATGCATTTTTAGGAAAAGAAGTACAAAAAAAATGCACAGTATTAAAATGGGATACAAACAAAAACATTATGAAACATGAATACAAAAAATGCATAAATGGAGAAAAATGCATATTAAAAATTCAGGGGATTCTTATGGCGTGAAAAAATATGTGACTTAAGCATTACTGAATTTAAAATTTAAAAAAGGAGAATTAGCAGAATCAGAACATTTCCTAATTGTGACTGTTTTCTTAAGCTGTGAAGCAATAACTGTCTGTCAAGTGAGATTCTGAAGTTTTTTGTTCATGTGCACATACTGTATATTTGGCTCTGGGGCAAAATGTGGTTTATTTGTTCTATGTAATACTAAAGTTACCACTTCTCCAAAATAATAAACTTAAAATTGTGTATCTTTTCTTTTTTCAATCCTTTTCATGGTAGCATAGAATACAGGAGAGTTGCTTCAACAATGTGATGGGCAGCATATCAATGTAATAACAACAATCAAAAGCTATTATGATAGCAATGATAACAACAACAACGATGATGTTGATAGCGATTATAATAAAGATAACAACAACAAGGATAATAAAAACTTATTTCAGAATAACCTTGTGTGAAATGTATTTATGGAACAATAGCTTACTTTGTCACAACAGCAACCGGTCTATCTTTTTTTCTTCTACATACCATTCTGTATTTTTACTTGATCTTTGAACTATTTATTGCCTCATTCCTCTTCCTTTCCAACTTTTCTTAGATTTTTTGTCCCCTTTCCAGTAGTGGGATTCAGCCAGTTCGCAACACTTTGGCACAACCGCTAGCTAATTTTTTGTTGCCCAGGCCCAGAATGGACTTCCGGAAGTGGCATCCACACAGAGAACCGGTTGTTCACATATTTGAATCCCACCACTGCCCCTCTCCCTATATATGTAAGAGCCCAGTTAACAATGGAGATACTTGTTGGGGGGAGGGTGCCCTGAAAGCCAAAATATTGGGTACAGCCTGGATGTGCACATCCAAAGATGTGTGACTTCAACTGTTCAGTTGTGCTTGCCATTGTGACCAGAAGCCATACTTTCACTGGGTTTTATACATTCTGTACAGCTACATTAACTATAATTACATATATATATTGCCAATTGAATAATGCATCATACTAAAAATGTGATATGTTAGATTTTGATGTAGTGTATTGTGTAAACCCAGACATTATGGGCTGTAAAGCATGGTGCATAAATCAAGATATGGTATGAATCCAGTCAATGGTTGGGTCACACAAACTATGGTCAGGCAAACTATAATTAGAGTGATATCCAATACAGGGCAATATATATATTTCCATATATTTGCTAATTGTGGTTGGACAAAGGTAGAAAAAGGTGCCAAATGATGAAATGGGCATTTTAAAGTCCTTGTGCAAAAAGAAAAAAGGTGCAATATCATTTGGTATCATTGTGGCTGGTTGCAGATGCAACTGCTCCTATTGTCCATTGCAACAATTTGGTTTCTGTAACAGGGACAAGGTTATGACAGAAGGTGAAGTAGGGAAGTGAAGCAAATTTGTTAAGAACAGGTGCAATAATCATGTGAAATTCTCAATAAAAAAGAGGCACAAAAAGATACCGGTAATTCCAATTGCTTCTGCAGAATACAGAAGTAGAAATAGGAACAAGAGAACAATACCTATTACATGACATTATTTCTCTCCTTCATCCCTGAAGAATATTACCAATAGGATGGGACAGTGGGGAACCATTACAGTACAGCAAAACTGAGGAGCTGGATCTGACTGAAAACTAAGCTGCCCTAACAGATTTGGGTTCTGCAAAATAAGAACTATGTAAAGTTTAATTAGAAAAGGTGTTTCTCCATCCTGGGAATATTAAGATAGTGGTCCCTAACATTTGCAGCTTAGCAGCCCAGTGTGTGTGGTGGGGGGGAAACAGGGCCATGCGAGTGAGCAAGTTGAGCTGCGGGCATGTGTGTTCTGGCCTGGCACTCGCATGGCCTGGTTGTGAAAAGGTCACGGCCCAATAATGGGCCATGACCTGGGGATTGGTGATCCCAGCATTAAGATGTGTGGATTTGAAGCCTCACTCGGAAATTCCATGATATTGGAAGACTAGATGTGTATACATCTTAAAATTGCTTAAATGGAAAAGCGTGGTCTAAAAGTGGAATGGCCCCCAATCCCTTTCCTGTGCTCCCAAGAGGCCCAAAGTAGTGCTGGTGGGGAGTTGCAGTGCTCCTTCCATCATAAAGATGGCTGTGCCTCCAAGCACCCAAATTTTGATCACATCACTATGGGGCTGCATTGGTTGGACCTTTGGGCAGGGATTGTAAGTGGTAATTTCAAATAGTCACTGAATTAATCATTATAGGTCAAGAACTACTTGTATTGCAATCAGAGAGTCCCAAGTTTAAATTTCATCTCACTCTGAAGACCACTGGGTGACATTTGAAAAGTTAAGCACTATTCAACCCATTTCACAAAGGGTAAATCTGCAATGAGGAACGCCATTGATTAGCATCTTGAACCCACAAAGAAAATGCAAGGGCAGCTTTTCTGATAAATAGACCAAGATGGGGAAGTTGAATTTATGCAAATCATTGCAAACACTCTGAACAAATACATCCCTTCCTGTTCTTGACTGTGTCATTATTTCCTCTCAGTTTTCATATTTCTTTTCAACAACTTTCCTTTACATTATCAATGCTCCTAATATTTAATGTCATATAGCTGCATGGGTCAAACAATTACTGTTTTTCAGGGCCTGCATTTCAAATGGGGATGGGGATGGGTTAGAAACAAGGAGATAAGTTCTAGTTCTTTCTTAGATATGAAATTCAGTTAGAGGTCTTTTGGCCAGTCACTCTCTTTCAGCCCCATAGATTTCACAGGGTTACTATTATGGAGAAAACAGGATATAGGAGAACTAGGTGTGTTTGCCAGGCTGAATTCATCGAAATCAAAATGGGATAGAAATATATGTGCACTTTCCTTGGCAACAATATATTGTATGCTGTTGAATGTCACTGCATTTTTAGGTGTGTATGTCTAGGTATTTTACTTCAGTCCAATAGACAGCCTTTTGATTTTCTGGTGGTCCCCCATCCAAACATAAACTAGATCTGACCCTGTTTAGCTTGCAGACAAGGTTGGCCAAGTAATTGCCACTGCTTAAATGAATAGCTCAAGGATATTAAAATAGCAATTGTTAAAAAGTTGGCTCTGCTTATTTGTGAATCAGACATTTTAGTATATAAAGTAAATATTTTAGCCATTATTTTATTGTGTTGCTTCAAGAGTGCAATTTGCACAGAGATTAGGGAATCAAAGCTAGGAAAATGCAAAAAAAGGAACTTTTCCTTTAAAGATGATCATTGTGTGTGCATAGGTGTCCATTTCTAATTTTTTTTTAAGTTTTCCAAAATGTATATATGTTGAAAAAGACCCAGCCATATAAAATAATTGGCAATTACATTTCTGGCATAAAGGAGAATTGTCCACTAGCAGTCTATGATCATGGGCAATTTAGATTAAATGGATGATAAACTTTGCTAAAGCTGAGCTAAGGCTCCCTAATCAGCAAAGAGTATTTTTAAACTAGTTTAAGGCTTTCCTGGCAAGGGCATTGTGGGAGTGCCCTTTTTCCCAATTTTTCCTTGGAATGTTTGGTTAAGCATGCTTCTTTTCGTGACTAATTGAATCAGTGTGTCATAGGATAGCCATGAGAGCCTTTTAAAAGATAGACAAATGCTTTGATGCATTATAACTACAAAAATCAGAATATGTAGGTCAATGGTTTCCTCTGATAATCTATGGAGGTAAAGTTCTGAAGCAGACTAGAAAAGATTTTTAATGGTTTTGAACATTGGTGCTAGTGAAGGCTTCTTGAATATGCCATGAACAGGCAAGAAAATAACATCTTTTCAGGAGACCATGGAGACTACAGAATTCCTGGTCCTAGTTAGCTCTACAACTTCAAAAAAACACATTATTATTTATTTATTTATTTATTTATTATTGGGACTTATATGCCGCCCTATCTCCCGAAGGACTCAGGGCGGCTAACAACAATAACATACAATAAATACAGAAGTTAAGATAAAATTAAAATTAAAGGCCTCTGTACAATAAATTAAAATTAAAATTAAAATAAATTAAAAATTAGAGTTAAAAAATTAAAAACATAATTAAAATCCCTGTCAGTCCAGGTCAGCCAGGTGGAAAAGGAGTGTTTTGAGGCCGCGGCGAAAGGACTGGAGATCTTGGGCCATCCGAAGCTCATGGGGGAGCTGGTTCCACAGGGCTGGCGCTCCCACAGAGAAGGCCCTCCCCCTGGGGGTCGCAAGCCGACATTGTCTAGCCAACGGTACCCTGAGGAGGCCTTCTCTGTGTGAGTGTACTGGGCGATGGGAATTCGTTCCCGGCAGCAGATGGTCCTGCAAGTATCCCGGGCCTAAGCCATGCAGGGCTTTAAAGGTAAGTACCAGCACCTTAAATCTCACCCGGAGGGCAACCGGTAACCAATGCAGCTCACGCAGGAGGGGTGTAATATGGGAGTATCGGGGTGCTCCCATCACTACCCGTGCAGCCGCACTCTGCACCAGCTGAAGCCTCCAGGTGGTCTTTAAGGGCAGCCCCATGTAGAGAGCATTGTGTCAAATCCTCGTCTTCGCCGGATCACAAGCACACGAGAAAAACCACGACGAAGTACGGATGACTGGAAAGAGTACCTTTAATAGCAGGATCTCTAAACATGAATAAAGTCAGCATTGGGAATCACTCGTCCCAACGCTCCTTTTAAATGTCTTTACTAATTGGGTAATAGTCCCACCCGACAGCCCCACCCGTCAGCCCCACCTTCCTCTACGCAAACCAGCAGCTGCGTAAAACTCCACCCCTTCATCCTGTCGCCCCACGCCCCGCTTCCGCCTCTGGCGCCAAAGTCCATACAGCGCGCAAGAAGGTGTAAGTACAATATCTCCCCCCCTCACCCCCTGAAATCCCTAACGTGCTCCCCTCCACCAACCCGGTGTCTTGGCCCACCCCCTTTTCAAGCCGCCGCACAGCTGTTACGGCTGGCGTGACTCCCCCATGCGTAGCAAGGCCCGCTGCCGGCCGCCGATCAGCCATGCGAGCAGGCGCAGCCTTGGTGTTGACGCCCGGGGTCCTCATTAGCCTCCGATTAGCCGGTCGAGCCGCCCGCCGATCAGCCGTGTGAGCAGGCGCGGCCCGGGTGTTGACAGCTGGGGTCCTCGCTAGCCGCCGAGCAGCTGTTTGAGCCGGCCGCCGATCAGCTGTGAGAGCAGGGGCGGCTCCGGCGATGTCGGCCGAGGTTCCTGGTAGCCGCCAAGCAGCTGATCGGACTGTTGCGGCCGGAGCTTCCCTCGGCCGCGGAGCAGCTGTTTGAGCCGGCCGCCGATCAGCTGTGAGAGCAGGGGCGGCTCCGGCGATGTCGGCCGAGGTTCCTGGTAGCCGCCAAGCAGCTGATTGGACTGTTGCGGCCGGAGCTTCCCTTGGCCGCGGATCAGCTGTTACGGGCCAAGCAGCTGTCAGGCGCGGCTTTGGCTGTGGCTGCGGGCGGCGACCGGAACTCCCTCCCGGCGAGCATGTCGAGCCCGAGGGGCTCGACAGTCGGCCCCTCCTACCAAGGCTCCTCCTGGAAGGCAAGACGTAGAAGTCAAACAAGCACCAAGGAGAGCAGCTGTCTCCCCTCGACCCTCCCCCGAGGGTTTACTAGGGTGCCTCTGGTGGAACGCCTTGACTAGTCTAGGGGCTTGAACGTTTGATTCCGCCACCCAGGATGCCTCAGTAATCGGATACCCCTTCCAAAGCACTAGGTATTGCAGTCGCCCTCTCCGCCTCCTAGAGTCTAGAACCTCCTGTATCTCATATCGACCATCACCTACGGGGCCCGGCCCTACCGGCTCTCCCCCGACAGGAACAGGGGCGGGTTTTAACAGGCTGCTGTGGAACACGGGATGCACCTTGCCCAGAAATTTAGGCAACCGGAGACGCACCGTGACCGGGTTGATGACGTGGGTGACCTGAAAGGGGCCTATATACTTAGGGCCGAGTTTCTTGCTAGGTATCTGTAACCTCAAATATTTTGTGGACAAGTACACCCAGTCCCCGACCCCTGGGGTGTGGAACGGTTGACGCTTCTTATCTGCTTGGGCCTTTACGATACTGGCTTGCTTGTTCAGAGCCTTCTTGGTTGCCGCCCATGCCTTTCTGACTTGTAGCATCCACTCTTGGGGTTGACAAGGGGAGGTCGATCCTTGGTCGCACTCGGGAACAGGAGGGAAGTCGTAGCCAGACACTACTGTGTACGGTGGGAGACCAGTACTACTGTGCACCGCGTTGTTGTGGGCGATTTCTGCAAATGCCAGCAGGTCGGCCCAGTCTGCCTGCTGGTACGAGACATAACTGCGTAGGTATTGCTCCACCGCCGCGTTCGCCCGTTCAGCTGCACCGTTCGTGCAGGGATGATACCCCGAGCTTAATCCCTGGGATGACCCGACGAACTGGAGGAATTCACGCCAGAACCTGGCGGTAAACTGAACTCCTCGGTCTGAGATAACACGTCTAGGCGCCCCGTGTAAGCGGTACACATGGGTAATAAAGAGCCAGGCTAGACGCCGGGCCGAGGGTAAGCCCCTCAACGGAACAAAATGGGCCTGTTTGGAAAACAGATCAACTATGGTCCAGATAACAGTGTACCCCCGGCTCTCTGGTAGGTCTACGATGAAATCCATCCCAATGTCCTGCCATGGCCGGCAGGGGTCCGCCACTGTCTGTAACAGCCCTGCTGGTTTCCCGGGCTGGGGTTGGCCATAGCACAAGTGCGGCAGCGCTGGACATAATCTTTGACCTGCCGCCTCATCCTGGGCCACCAGAACTGACGTCTAACAAGATGCAGGGTTTTCAGGAACCCGAGGTGTCCGGCCTGCTTGGCATCATGACACCTATAAAGTACAGTGTCTCGCAGGGTTTCCGGCACATACATCTTACTCCCATACCAGGCCAGGTCGTCCCGTCGGGTTAGGAGCCGCGGGTGCTGCTGTAGCCAGCCATCTCCCTCCAGGGCTTTTTTCAGCCGCTGTACCAGATCATCCGCAACCCTGTCCTGTACGGCCTGTACCATCTCTGGGCCGAGGGGAGGAATAAGAGCTTGCACCACCTCCTCCCGCCGATTGTCATACTGCGGAAGCCGCGAGAGGGCATCCGCCAAGAAATTCTTCCCCGCTGGGACGTATTTGAGGGTAAATCTGAACCGCCTGAAATACAAGGCCCACCGTACATGCTTAGGAGCCAACTTACGTGGGGATTGCAGAGCTTCCAAATTCCTGTGGTCTGTCCATACTTCGAAGGGCTTTTCTGCCCCCTCTAGGAGATGCCGCCACGTCTCCAACGCCCACCGAATGGCGTAGGCCTCCTTTTCCCAGATAGCCCAGGCACGTTCGGTGGTTGATAGCTTTTTGGATGCGTAAGCACAGGGTTGCAATGCGCCTTTACTGTTGTGCTGCAAAAGGACAGCTCCGACCGCCACGTCGCTAGCATCTACTTGCACTACGTATGGTGCTGCTGGGTCGGGGTGCAAAAGTATGGGCTCTCGGGTGAACAAACCTTTTAGGGTCTCGAAGGCCCGTTGACAGTCTATGGTCCACGTTACACGCAATCCTGGCCGTGGTTTCACCGCCAACTTTTTGGTTTTAAGCAAGTCTGTTAACGGAAGAGCCACTGCAGCAAAAGATGGTATGAATTGGCGGTAAAAATTGGCAAACCCCAGGAAACTCTGTAGCTGTCGTCTGGTCCCCGGGGCTTGCCACTGCAGTATTGCCTCCACTTTCTTTGGATCCATTGCGATCCCGGCCGCCGAGACCCGATAGCCTAAATAGTCCAGTCGAGACGCGTGAAATTCACATTTTGATAATTTCACGTACAATCGTGCTTCTAGGAGTTTTCGCAGAACCTGGCGCACAAGGGCAACGTGTTGGTCCATTGTCTCCGTATATATAAGGATGTCGTCAAGATACACAAGCACCCCCCTGTACAAATGCTCATGCAAAACTTGATTTATTAGTTGCATGAACACGGCGGGGGCCCCCTGGAGTCCGAATGGCATTACACGAAACTGGTAGCTGCCCAATGGGCAGTTAAACGCTGTTTTCCACTCGTCTCCTCTCTTGATGCGTACCCGATAATAGGCTTCACGTAAGTCCAAACGGGTAAACACCCTCCCCTTAGCCAGGTGGGACAGCATGTCTTTCATTAAGGGCAGTGGATACAAATGTTCAACACACACTGCGTTGACCCCCCGGTAGTCCACACAAAGACGCAGGCCCCCGTCTTTCTTCTCCCTAAAAAGAACTGGTGCTGCCATCCGCGAGCGAGCCGGTTGTATGAACCCCCGTGCAAGATTTTTGTCGATGTAATTCCGGAGTTCTGTCATCTCCCGTGGGGTCATGGCATACATCCGGGGCTTAGGAAGTTTGACCCCCGGCTCCAGCTCGATCGCGCAGTCCGTCGGTCGATGGGGAGGTAGGAGATCACATTCTTGCTCACTGAACACCTCGAGGTATTCGGCGTACTCTGGCGGTACGTGTACTTCTGCCCCAGCCCTGCAACTCTCCTCCGGCTTCCCTAGCGGGCCAGACAGCCCTGGTCGCTCATGTTCAGGGGGCTGTGGCCCAATCCCTAAGCGGAGGTGTCGACAACCCCCCTCCCACCAGATGGTCGGGCCCCACCTGTCCAGCCACGTTAGCCCCAGAATCACCTCCTCCGTCATAGAGGGCGCCACAATAAATCGTAACCGTTCCCAGTGCTCCCCCATATCCAGCCGCACGAGTTCTGTGACATGGGTGATAGGCACCCCCCCAGAAGAGACCCATCCACCTGCTGGAAGCGTATTGGATTCCTTAGCCGTACCACCCTAATACCCAGTTTAGCCACCACTTTCCGGCTAATGAGACACCTCGTGCTGCCCGAATCGATTAAAGCCTTAACCTCCACCACCTCCCCCGTGGCGGGGTTTGTTAACGTAACCGGGACTGCAAATGGGCTAACCGAGGCACTTACCATGGGGTCCTCCTCTGGTCTATCCCCATGCCCGTACAGCTCCACGTCCACATCGATGGCACTGTCTCCTTCCATCTGGCCACTTCCTCCTGATGTTGACTCCACAGCCTGCCGGGAAGCCCGGGAACGCTCTGCAAAGCGCCCGGGGGTTGTGCTCCTTGCCGGAGTTGCTGCCGCGACCACCCGGGATGCAGGTATTGGGCAGGCGGCCACGCGGTGTCCCGGCTGATCGCACCTAAAGCAACGCAGACCGGACCGCGGGGCCTGGACGGTAGGACCCAGCGACGAAGGTGACGGCTTCTGCACCTGGCCCTGTGACCTTGGCGGGACCTGACGGGGGTCTCCTACGGGCCGCACACGGCGTTGACAACCTCGTAGGGCCACATCCAGTTCGACTGTGACCCGTAGCCACTCCTGGAGCCTGGGAGGGATTCCCCGGATGATACAAGCCCGTAGGAGGTAATCATCCAGACCAGCCCGGAACTGATGAACCAGCATCCTCTCTGGCCAGGAACTGAGCCTGCCGGCCACTTCACGAAAGTCCTGCACATAGACTGTAGCCGGACGGCCATTCTGTCGCAGGCCAACGATCTCAGCCTCCGCTCGATGCGTGCGCGTCACATCCTCGAATCGCGTATGCAGAGCTTCGAGGAGAAGGCCAACGTCCCCCAATTCACGGGCACGGTCACCGTAAAGGTTCGCCACCCAAGCCGCTGCTTCCCCTTGTAATGCCGTAGTGACAGCCATCACCATTCCCCACTGGGATGTATATAAAGGACCATACTGGTCCAAATGGTGGATGGCTTGTCCGAGGAACAGGGCTAAACGATCAGGGTTGCCGTCAAAGGTTACGGGCAGCGGTGGTGGGCCCCAAACCGCAGGCCCTCCCCAAGGACCTGCCGGGCCTCCCAGTCTCTGTGCAACCCCTGGTTGTTGCCACCCCAACACTCCTGCGGGCACAGCACCCCCAGGTCTTGTTCCACCAGGTCCTGGGGGGCCCAAGTCAGGAGCAGCCGCCGGTCCCGGCGGTGGAAGGCCTGGGACCTGCGGGGTGCCAGGGGCCTGCAGGGCCCGAAAACGGGGACTCGCCAAGCGGAACCGGGTTTGGCTTCTGCGTTCCGGGTCGGTCCTGGTTTGTGTCCATCTACCGGTCTCCAGGTCGGTGTCACTAGGGGTCCACGGCCGAGGTTCTCCAAAATGGTCCCTCAGAACGTCCATCGTGTAACTGCCAGGAGCCGTGGTGTAGCTCCACTCCTCTCCGCCCTCATCGGTGGCACGACGCTCTCTCCACTCCCAGAGGGACCCCTTCCCTCTGGACGGTTGGTTCTGTCCAGCCACTGGCTGACTCAAAACAGGGCTGAGCCACCATTCCCCAGGCTTCTCCTGGACAGCCGGTTCCGAGGCCTCAGCCCCCTTTGGCGCTGGTCCAAGGTCCCGGATCTTAGGGCGAACCACAGGTGGGGCCTCTGCCAATTCCCCCACCTCAAGGGGCACAGCAACCCCAGCTGGCTCCTCCCCTCCTGCCACAGGCACACCACCCTGGGTCCCCTCAGCCATGGTAGCAGGCAAAATGCAGAGCCCAACAGAAGGAGTGCTGTGCTAAAGCAACGCTGACTTACTGTCAAATCCTCGTCTTCGCCGGATCACAAGCACACGAGAAAAACCACGACGAAGTACGGATGACTGGAAAGAGTACCTTTAATAGCAGGATCTCTAAACATGAATAAAGTCAGCGTTGGGAATCACTCGTCCCAACGCTCCTTTTAAATGTCTTTACTAATTGGGTAATAGTCCCACCCGACAGCCCCACCCGTCAGCCCCACCTTCCTCTACGCAAACCAGCAGCTGCGTAAAACTCCACCCCTTCATCCTGTCGCCCCACGCCCCGCTTCCGCCTCTGGCGCCAAAGTCCATACAGCGCGCAAGAAGGTGTAAGTACAATATCTCCCCCCCTCACCCCCTGAAATCCCTAACGTGCTCCCCTCCACCAACCCGGTGTCTTGGCCCACCCCCTTTTCAAGCCGCCGCACAGCTGTTACGGCTGGCGTGACTCCCCCATGCGTAGCAAGGCCCGCTGCCGGCCGCCGATCAGCCATGCGAGCAGGCGCAGCCTTGGTGTTGACGCCCGGGGTCCTCGTTAGCCTCCGATTAGCCGGTCGAGCCGCCTGCCGATCAGCCGTGTGAGCAGGCGCGGCCCGGGTGTTGACAGCTGGGGTCCTCGCTAGCCGCCGAGCAGCTGTTTGAGCCGGCCGCCGATCAGCTGTGAGAGCAGGGGCGGCTCCGGCGATGTCGGCCGAGGTTCCTGGTAGCCACCAAGCAGCTGATCGGACTGTTGCGGCCGGAGCTTCCCTCGGCCGCGGAGCAGCTGTTTGAGCCGGCCGCCGATCAGCTGTGAGAGCAGGGGCGGCTCCGGCGATGTCGGCCGAGGTTCCTGGTAGCCGCCAAGCAGCTGATCGGACTGTTGCGGCCGGAGCTTCCCTCGGCCGCGGATCAGCTGTTACGGGCCAAGCAGCTGTCAGGCGCGGCTTCGGCTGTGGCTGCGGGCTGCGGGCGGCGACCGGAACTCCCTCCCGGCGAGCATGTCGAGCCCGAGGGGCTCGACACATTGCAGTAATCTATACGGGAGGTAACGAGTGCGTGGGTGACTGTGCGTAGGGCATCTCAGTCCAGAAAGGGGTGTAACTGGCGTACCAGGCGAATCTGGGCAAATGCCCCCCTAGCCACAACTGCAATATGATCTTCAAAACTTAGTCGTGAATCCAGGAGGACGCCTAGATTGCGTGCTCTATCAATGGGAGGTAACATCTTTCCTCTTATAACCAAAGATGGAACCTCTTGGACTAAACGAGATGCCGGTACGTAAAGCCACTCAGTCTTGGCCAGGTTGAGCCGGAGCCTGTTCTTTCCCATCCAAATCTGTACCGCTTCCAGGCAACGGGACATCACATCGAGGGCATCACTGGGTTGGTTTGCACCTCGATGCTGCTGATAGAAAAATAAGGTAAAGGTAAAGGTTCCCCCGCACATGCGTGCTAGTCGTTTCCAACTCTAGGGGCCAGTGCTCATCTCCATTTCAAAGCCGAAGAGCCAGTGCTTGTCCCAGGACGTCTCCATGGTCATGTGGCCGGCATGACTAGATGCCAAAGGCGCACGGAACGCTGTTACCTTCCCCCCGTAGTGGTCTTTATTTTTCTGCTTGCATTTTTACGTACTTTCGAACTGCTAGGTTGGCAGAAGCTGGGATGAGTAACAGGCCATCACTCTGTTATGCAGCACTCGGGATTCGACCCGCCAAACTGCCGACCTTCTGATCGACAAGCTCAGCGTCCTAACCCACTGAGCCACCACATCCCTTGGCCGATAGAAAAATATTATTGGGTAAATTGACAAACTGTTCCTCATTTTGTAACATTCTGCAGCAGTGAAGGAATGATATTTTGGGAAAACCTCCCTCCATTCTAGAGGTCCCCAAGTCTGATTTCCTTGTGGGCTCCAGAGTCTGTGAGGAAGCCCCTAGCTCTTCCAATAATCTCTATCTTTATTTACATTTTTTGGTTGTTTTGTTCAGTCACATCATCATCATCATCATCATCATCATCATCATCATCATAATGTTGGAAGGGACCTTGGAGGTTATCTAGTCCAGCCCCCTGCTCAGGGAGGACACCCTATACCATTTCAGGCAAATGGCTGTCCAGTCTCTTCTTAAAATCTTCCAGTTCTGGAGCATTCACAGCTTCTGGAGGCAGGTTGTTCCACTGATTAATTGTTTTAACTGTCAGGAAATTTCTCCTTAGTTCTAGGTTGCTTCTCTCCTTGATTAGTTTCCATCCGTTGCTTCTTGTCCTGCCTTCAGGTGCTTCAGAGAATAGCTTGACTCCCTCTTCTTTGTGGTAGCCCCTGAGATATTGGAACACTACTATCATGTCACCCCTCGTCCTTCTCTTCTTTTGTGTCTGACACCTCATGACCTCATGGACCGTAGCATGCCAGGCTCCCCTGTTCTCTATTGTCTTCTGGAGTTCATCTAAATCCATGTTCATTGCATCAATGACATTAACTAACCCTCTATGACAATTCGCCATTGCTGAATTGCCATAGCCAACTGACCAGAGGACAACTCACCACAAGACAACTTGTTGCTGGACAAAAATTACACTAATAACAAAGAAATGGTGGAATAGAATCATTAAGAAAAGGATGTAAAAGGAGGGACAGAATGCAATGCGATTGACAAAAATTAAAATATTTTTTTTAAATTTATTTTAAATAATTAAACAGAATTGTTAAATTGTTCTGCAGTGAGTTGTCCCATGGTAAGTTGTCCATGGTGAGTTGGCTGTGGCAAGTTGGCCACGGCGAGCTGGCTGCAGCAAGTTGGCCACAGTGAATTTGCTGTGGCAAGTTGTCCCATTCCCCTCATCCTCTGCTGTCCCTTTCTCCTTTCTCCTTTAACTGTTCCCAAATCTTTTCCAAAGAGTTTTCTCTTCTCATCTTTATTTGCATATGAATAGTAACGTCCACAAAGAGAATCAAAATTAGCAGGATGATGGATAGAGTACTATGAAACAAACCCTGACCTCTTTTATACATGTGCTGATAACATGTTCAGAGGAAGCAGAGCACATGGATCTCTCTGTCGTTATATCACTTTTGACATCTACCCCTCTCCAACCCAGAATCTTAGTTCATCTTCTTCTAAGTTATCATGTTATACAACTAGTTCCTTAACATTCAGATTCTTTTTATTTCTGTAGAGAAATAGGGTTTAATTTCCTAATAATAGCATAACTTCCTAGGTTACACTTCTTTTGCAGATCTTGGGCCTAACTATGAAAATTTACATCCACTTATATGGAGGGCAGAAGATTTTTTTTGGGGGGGGGGAAGTTTCTGGTTTAAACTTTTTGATGCAGCTACAAGACAAATACTGCAACTTGAATCAGCAGTAGCCCTTTTACAGCAATATCTGGATTTTGACTCAATTTAATGAAACATTATTACTTGTTCTCAGTATTGAGTGCCTGGTGAGAAAAAGAAATCAATCTAATGAGGAAGTTGGTCACCTTGAATAAATTTCTGAGAAAGTGCTCCTGTATGAAGAACAAATTTACAGCAGCTGCCAACTTACATATTCTATTACTAATAATTACGTAGACATTGGAAGCTGATGACCTCTGGGATACCTTTGGAGAACATATAAAAACACGGTACTCTCCAAGTGCATTTAGAGAGAAAATGGCGTCAACCACAGCATTCCTTTTGTTCTGTACTCTTTTTCAATTGTTCATTGCAACAGGTAAGGGAACTATGTCAAATATTTTGGGTTGATTCATTTCACCTGGGACAGTATATCACTGATCTTTATTTTAGAAGACTAATTTTCAGAGAATATTAATTTAGAAAATATATACACTGTTTGGATCAATTGCATGGCTGGTTTGCTGATTCCAAAGCAAGGGAATGAACAAATGCTCAGCAGGAAGTTTTTTCAATTCTGATCTTCTCTTCTTTTTCCATTTTAGTTGCTCATCCCTGTGTCTTCCCATTTATTTACAAGGGAAAATCCTATTATTCTTGCACTGAAGTTGATAGTCAGAACCACCCATGGTGTGCCACAACTGCAAACTATGATAAATCTCAGTGGAAGTGGAAGTATTGTGGCACCAAAGGTTTGACATATTTACTTTTCTGGGTTACATTATTCAGTAGGGCTAGGAGAAGCAACAATGGTTATTTCTGAAACAGTTAACTGATTCCCATTCCTGATTCCAAAGCAAGGGAATGAATGCTTAGAAGGGAGGTTTTTTCAATTCTGATCTTGTCTTCTTTTTCCATTTTAGTTCCTCATCCCTGCGTCTTCCCATTTATTTACAAGGGAAAATCCTATTATTCTTGCACTGAAGTTGATAGTCAGAACCACCCATGGTGTGCCACAACTGCAAACTATGATAAATCTCAGTGGAAGTATTGTGCCACCAAAGGTTTGACATATTTACATTTCTGGGTTACATTATTCAGTAGGGTTAGGAGAAGCAACAATTGTTATTTCTGAAACAGTTAACTGATTCCCATTATAAAACAACAACAACAACAACAACAATAAAGTTGGAAGGGACCTTGATCTGGTCCAACCCCCTGTTCGCGCAGAAAACCCTATACCATTTCAGACAAATGGCTGTTCAGTCTCTTCTTAAAATCTTCCAGTGTTGGAGCATTCACCACTTCTGGAGGCAGGTTGTTCCACTGGTTAATTATTCTAGCTGTCAGGCAGTTTCTCCCTAGTTCTAGGTTTATAAGACTAATCTGGTATAGAATTAAGACAGGCATTGCAGAGTGTTTGTATGCACCTTTAGTGAGCTTCCCAAATTTTACATTATAATTACTGATAAACTAATAAAACTATTAGAATATTTTTTTCATGATACCTTCTTATCATTTACAGTCAGCACTTTAAAATGACATATACAGGTGCTTCAGTGTACATTGAATGCATTGATATTTTACTTTTCTGGAAAGCAAGAAAACTATCTTACTGTTATGAAATTAAAATCTAAAGTTATGTGATGTAAACTATTGCTAAGACAGTTTGTATGTTTTAATGTCTTCTCTTGTATTTAGAATATGGAGGTAATTCTGGAGGACATTCTTGTGTTTTCCCCTTTAAGTACAAAGGCTGTACATTTTACTCTTGCATCAATAAAGATGAAAAAGAGGGAACATTCTGGTGTGCAACAACCAGTAATTATGATAAAGATAAGCGGTGGAGCTACTGTGCTGATACCAGTAAGATAACTGTGTGATGTTAGCTTATTTGTTATTATTGGCATGGCTAGGCAACCTGTACATAAAAGAAAATAAGGAGACTTTTTAATTCATAAGAAAAAGCATAAACAAGTGAGGGCTCAGTTATATTAGTGTCTCAGACCTCAATGGTCCTAGATTACGGAACAGGTTCATAGGTAGATGGGGCAAGAGAGAGGGGGGGGCAGGGGGAGAAAATGACCTAGATGTGTATCCTCATGTTCTCTACAGATTGATCAAAATAGTTCTGGTCACAATAGCTATGAAAAGAAAACAGCTCAGGAATGTTGGCAAAACCACTTGACAATGAAACAAAGCAATTATGAGAATAATCTATACACTGAGACATTTGAGGAGAATTAGTGTATACTCAAATCAATTAACCCAGCATCTATGTCAGTGTAGCAATTTCTACTGCTCTGTAGCCTATGAAAGCAGGAGAGAATGCAGATTTTCTGTAAATGGGTCATTATTTATAGGAGCAGATAAGAACTAGTAATAAGAAATGCTCTTAAATGAAGAAATGGTGTTTCTTTTTTACTTTATTTTTTTTACTGCTGAACTGTATCTACCATTTGTATATTAAAAAATTGACCATCTACCATTCCTTCTAGGACTAGGTTCATATAAACCAGTGTGGCCTGTCAAAGAATAGATGTCATTCCTCAGGTAGGACAAAAAAAAAGGAAGAAGGAAATGCTTTAGAGGCTGAGGTTGGGTAATATAACGTATTACAACATATCTAATGTCTCAAAAATTTTTCTTGAGTAAGATGGACAAGTGCTGCTGCTTGCCAAGGTTCATGCAAATTTTGCAGACACCAAAATTTTCAACCTTTTTACAGGTTGTACCACTTTTAGGACATGACAATATTTGCGTGATAACTAAAAAAAAAGGGAGGGGGATTTTGGGCTTTACTGGTTAGATTTATTTTTGGCTACTTATAATATTATTGGCTAGTTATAATATTATTGAAAAGTAAAAAGTTGAGGTTCAGTGTTAATGCTTCCTTCCACTGCAACAGAGGAAGTCAGAAATAAATGCATTTTCCCCCCTTCTTCTCTTTCACTTTTCCCTTTATCTCTCATCGTTTGCTCGCAAAAGTCCCCCACCACTCTGTCTCTTACCCTTTGCTGGCAAAAGCCTCTCCCCTGCTCTCTCACTCACTCACACTGTGCTCACAAAAGCCCCTCTCTCGCTCTTTCACTCACTCACATTCTGTTTGCAAAAGCCTCTCATTTGCTCTTTTACTCACTCACACTGTGCTCACAAAAGCCGCTCATTCACTCTCTCTCAATCTTTCACTCACTAACACTGCTTGCCAGGGCTTTTTTTGTCATAGAACGCCCAAAATGGAGTTCCGCCACCATTTTTGGATGGAACCTTGCAGGGTAGGCAAGGCGGGTTTTATGACATGTGTGAGTTCTGGCACTTTTTTTTTTTTTTTTACAAAAAAAGCACTGCTGCTTGCAAAAGCTGCTCTCTCTTTTGCACACACTTTCGCTCACTCACACTTTGCTTGCAGAAGCCCATCTCTTGCTCTTTCACTCACTCAAACTTTGCTCACAAAAGCACCCTGCTTGCTCTCTTGTTCTCTCATTCACTCACACTTTGCTCGCAAAGGCCTCTCACTCTCTCTCTCTTCACCGCTTCACTAACAAAAGCCTCTTCTCTCTCTTTCTCTGTGTTTTTTTCTCTCCCTCTCCTGCCAAAACATGCTCTTTTTATATCTTCTCCTCTCTCCACCCTCCTCTTCCTCCTTTCCTCTTCTGGGTGCACCAGAAGCTCCAACCAGCGTGTAGCCACGCATGCAAATCCTGGGGCTTCTGCCAAGCTCTGCAGCTTCAGCTGATCTCCTCCAGCCCTAGGCAGCACTGTTTTAACTCGTTCCCTCCCCTGCTACACTTGGCTAGGGATACACGTACTGCTGGTTGAAAAGCCCTGGTCTAAGCATCTAAGAAGCTTAGCACTAGAACCTAATAAAAATATCTGCCTGCATTTTTCATTTCTATTCTGCAGAACAGTTCTTCTCTTACATTATAGCACAAATATTAATCAGACATCGGTTTGAAGCCAAAACAGTCTGAAACATTGACTCGGCATTTGTACAAAATGCACTTTAAGGTGTGATTTCTAGGACTGACTACAAGGAAAAACTAATATAAAATATAGATTGATTTCTCCACTTATTCCTTTAACACTTCAAGTCCTCCTTTTTAATAAAATATCTACATCTAAAGATTAATCCTTCATCATTTTAGTCTTGTTGCAATAAGAATCTTTTCAGCAGTACAGCTTCATTAATGCAGCTGGATTTTGCCAAACCCACTCTGCAGCAGATTAATTTAAACTGAATTATCAGAATCAAAGCAATAATCCTCCAAAGTAGATTCCATTTGAGTCCAGCCTTCCCAAAGCTTTGTTCCTGAACCAGAATTTATAGATACAGGGAACTTTCCTCATTAGTTATTTATACCATCTTCCAGTATCTTAGCTATTAAGAAAATTAGACTCAAATTGTTGTTGGCCTATAAGATGCCATTGAGCATAATTCCATTTAGTGCCTCCAAATCATTTTATTTCTAAAATATTAAAATTTATTAAGTATTACACTCGCAGCCACTGTGAGTTCCATTTCTTGCCATTAAAAAAATAAAAATTTTTTTAGTAGCAATTGATACCTGTTCCTCATATCGGGTCATTATGTGGTATATAATTTGTACATTACATTGTGGTGGCCCTTCTAGATACCTCTATAGCGAGGTATCCTTTGTACTAAATGTAGCATTTTTATCCTTTATGAATGAATTGGGTATGATTTTTGTTCCTGCCAAATAAAACAGATCACAAAAAGTCTTTAAACTGTTTTTAAGTTATCTTAACTTGCTATAAGTAGAAATCTTGAACTCTCTTGAACTTTATGATATAACTGTATTATTTCTTTTTTCCCCTCAGATTACCAAAATCAATACTTTGATTCCAGGGATGATAATTTTCCACTCAAAGTTATGATATATGCCATCTGTCACCTTATCTTCACAAACATTATTAGTCTAGGCTTGTTACCAGTAGAATTGACCAGACTTTGCATTACTTAAGTAAATATTTTATTACCAGATGTGGCTAGCTTCTAAACTCCACATGTTTACTGTATAATTTTTAGCAGCTTCCAGGGAAACTTCTTCTGTGCCATCAAACTTGGGAAGAAATCCATGAATTTTCTGCCATTTTATTATTAGTTTAAAATTCTTATCTTCAGAATATTATAGGCTTAAAGGTTTAAGATATAGTTTTTTAAAAACTGATTTGCCATGCAATATTTAAAAAAAACTGTTAAAATGTTTTTATGTCACTTTATTCATTGTAGCATTCAACACTGTAAGGTTTAGCAGAAGGAAAGCTTCCTCACCATCAGAATACTTTATAGCTCATGTTTAAGCTACTGATTGATCAATCAATCTGAATGTCTATTTTTTTAACTGCCATTTGTCCATTCCTATGCAAATATATGTGATTAGGGTGGGTTTTTTTGCTTTGAATTGCTGGACTTTTCCTGATCATTTCTGAACTGCTGATTCTTGATAATAAATATACCAAGCATCAAACTGGAGCACTTCCTTTTTCATTGCCTGGATTCCAGTCTCAAAAATCAGCCTTAAGGCAGATTGCCTTTGCTAGCCTCTAGCTGAGCCTCTTATCTGCTGGGCCTGCCTGTCACTAGCTGCAAGGAAAAGGACAGGCAAGGTGGGAGGCAGGGCAGACCTCTCTGGAGTGGTATGGGAAGAGATGGAGGAGGCACACACACTGGTGGTTGTAGCCTTCCAAACCATTCAACCCGCAGCAAGTTTCCACATGTCCAAGGCTAGCTGTCCAAGGCTCCTTATAGTCCACAATGGTGCTGGTGGGGAGTTGCAGTGCTCCTTCAGTCATAAGGGTATGGGTGTACCTGCAAGCACCCAAATTTCGATCACATTTTGTAATTAGGCACTTTTAGTTTTGTAATGAGTTCATTGCCATCTTCAACTCACAAATAAAAGGCAAGATTATTATTTTGACATAAAAAACAAACACCACAGCTTTCTTAAGAAATTTATAAAGATGGGGGAGTTGGGTTCATACAGATCATTGCAAATATTCTACCCAAAGCACACCTGTTCTTGTTCTTAACTATGAAATAAGCAAGAAGTCCTAAGCTGTAAGCTTGTCATCTTTTCTTCCATTTTTCAGCGAAAAGTTTTCTTTTACATTTCAAAATGTTCCTTTAGTTTAATGTCATATAGCTGCATGGGTCGAACAATTACTGCTTTTCAGTGGCTGCATTTCAACTGATATAATGGTATGGGGTTGAGTAAGAAACCAGGAGACTGTACGTTCTAGTCCTTTCTTAAATATGAAAGTCAGGGTAGGAGTCTTTGGGCCAGTCACTGTCTCAGCCCCACCAATAGTTATAGCTTCTAAAACTACTGAATAATGTAGCTCAGAAATATAAATTTGTCAAACCTGCAGTGGCACGATACTTCCACTGTTTAAATACATAATAGTTGGCTATTGTAGTGCACCATGGGCAGTTGTTGCTTGCACGCCTCCAGAAAAGATGGCCGCTCGTAGCTGATCACGGAGATTGAGGGGAGCGAGTTTGGCATGGGGTCCTGCATGGGGGTGTTGTTCTCTAGCCCGGATGGGTGACAGGACCCTCTGAGGCTTTGGTGGAGCCCCTATGAGTGCTGGAGATGACGGCGGGGCGGCGCTAGAGGGGGCGGTGAGGCGGCGGGGCGGCAAGGCTCCTGGACATGAAATAGCCGAACGGGACGGCTTGGTCGGGCAGGTGGATGACTTACAATGGCCGGCAACAGCCAGCGGCATCCCACAGCAGCCTGCAAATCTGCCGATGTTGGGCCTGCTGTGGCCTGCGGCGTGCAACTTATGCTGGCTCATTCGGGCCGGCAGAAGACATACAATAGCTGGCAGCAGCCGGTGGCATCTTACGGCAGCCTGCAATTCGGCCGGGAAAGGGCCTACTACTACAACAACAAATAAGAAGAAAAAAGTATCTGAGATTCTGAGGTTAAAGTGGAGAAATGATCTGACTCTAGCCGTTTCTCAGTTGATTATGGAATCTGAAAAATAATTTCATCCTATTGCGAACTTTATAATATTTTCCCACAATTTGTTTTTCATAGGATGGGCAGTTGCTGCCCAGAAAGCCTTGTGCAAGTTTCTAGTCCCCATTTGGTAGGCCACAAACCTACCCAAAATTTCAGCTGAGGAAAATTCAGAATGGTACCATAGTTTCCGGCGTATAAGACTACTTTTTAACCCATGAAAATCTTCTCAAAAGTCAGGGGTCGTCTTATATGCCGGGTGCTGAAAACGTTGGGACAGGGCCGGCTGGAAAACCTGGAGCGGATCTCCCATTTAGTCTGCGCAGGGAAAGCGGGACCAAATGGAGAAGAAGCTGCAGTCTGTGATTTTTTACAGGCTGGGGTCTGGGCGTCTTTCCTTCTAAAGTTGAAGAGCAGCTGTAGTATATCCCAACTTGAAAGGCAGGTGGGGAAGGCAGCAGCCAGAACAGCGGCTTAGCTCTAAGGACACATTTGACTCAGGAACTGGGCAGGCTGGCTGGAAAACCTGGAGTGGATCTCCCATTTGGTCTTTTTTTTTAAAATCCCATTTATATCCTGCCCTTCTCCGAAGACTCAGGGTGGCTTACAATTTAAAGCACAAATCAATGTGCTTAGCAATAGCCTTCATTCTGTGTATATGCCTGTTTATTAGGGCTTTCACCCCCCCCAGCAGCATTATTACAAAGTCAGCTTATTGCCCCCAACAATCTGGGTCCTCATTTTACCTACCTTGAAAGGATGGAAAGCTGAGTCAACCTTGAGCCTGGTGGGATGCGAACCTGCACTAATTGCAAGCAGCTGGTGTTACTTAAGGCTCTGTGCAGGGAAAGCTTTAGAGTGAATTAGGAAAAGTGAAAAAGTGAATTAGGAAAATAGGGAACGGTTGCTGGAATTGGGTATGTGTAGTTTAACGAAGAGAAGGGTGAGGGGTGAAATGATAGCAGTGATCCAATATCTCAGGGAGCCAAGCTATTCTCCAAAGCACCTGAAAGCAGGACAAGAAGCAATGGATGGAAACTAGTCAAGGAGAGAAGCAACCTAGAACTAAGGAGAAACTTCCTGCTTTTAGAACAATTAACCAGTGGAACAACCTGCCTCCAGAAGTGGTGAATGCTCCAACACTGGAAGCTTTTAAGAAGAGACTGGCCAGCCATTTGTCTGAAATGGTATAGGGTTTCCTGCCTTAGCAGGGGGTTGGACTAGATGACCTCCAAGGTCCCCTCCAACTTCTTCTTCTTCTTCTTCTTCTTCTTCTTCTTCTTCTTCTTCTTCTTCTTCTTCTTCTTCTTCTTCTTCTTCTTCTTCTTCTTCTTCTTCTTCTTCTTCTTCTTCTTCTTCTTCTTCTTATTATTATTATTATTATTATTATTATTATTATTATTATTATTATTATAGTTTAATCCACTTGCACTGTTTTATGTTTACATGTTTGATGACAAACAGCCTTATGTTTATAAGTGACAGTTTTCCTACTAAGCACCTGCATGTCATAAGCATTTGAATTAAAATTACCATATTAAAATCAAATCTGATGTTTTTAAATTTTTATTTGGTGTGCGTTGGAAGAGGGGTAGTCTTATACGGCGAGTATAGCCCAAACCCTATAATTTAACAGGAAATGTAGGGGGTCGTCTTATACGCCCAGTCGTCTTATACGCCGGAAAATATGGTAGCTTAAACATTTGAGAAGCTTAGCCAAAACATAATAATAAAACAATCTCCCCACATTTTTCATTTCTGTTCTGCAGAACAAGTCTTGTTCAATATAATAGCACCATCTGTTTGAGGTCAAAGTAATTTGAATCATCTGCTTGAATTGTGTGCAAAATGGACTCTGAGGTGCAATTTATAGCACTGAGTACAAGAATTTTTTTTTTGATAAATTGTTTACATAAGATATAGGGCTAAATCATAACTCAGTGATTTTGGTCTGCATACATTAGTGTTTCAAGTATCCTTTTAAATAAAATATCTACATTTAATAGTAATTAATCTTCTAGTGTTTTAGTCTTTTTGCACTATGAATCTTTTGAGCAGCACAGCTTCATTAATGCAGCTGAATTTTACATCAGGTTATTTAAATTTAATTATCAGAATTAAAGCAATAGATCTGTGATGTAGGTTGCATCTGAGTCAAAGCTTTATTCCCGAATCAGACAGGGAAATTTCCATATTAGTTATTTATGTCAACTTCTAATATCTTAGTATTAATTAAATTAGACTTCTCCTTCATGGATTACTGCCTTGTCGTGGCGAAGGGGCTTGCGTAATTCAATGAAGCTATGAGCTATGCCGTGCAGGGCCACCCAAGATGGAAAGGTCATAGCAGAGACTTCTGACAAAATGTGATCCACTGGAGAAGGAAATGGCAACCCATTCCAGTATCTTTGCCATGAAAATCCCATGGACAATACCAAAAGGCAAAAACATATGACGCTGGAAGATTAGTCCCTCAGGTCAGAAGGCGTCCAATATGCTACTGGGGAAGAGCAGAGGGCTAGTACTAGTAGCGCCAGAAAGAATGAAGCGACTGGGCCAAAGCCAAAAGGACGCTCAGCTGTGGATGTGGTGATGTGGTGAAAGGAAAGTCCAATGCTGTAAAGATTTTTTCTCCATAGGAACCTGGAATGTAAGATCCACGAATCAAGGCAAGCTGGACATGGTCAAAAAAGAGATGACAAGACTGAACATCGACATCTTAAGAATCAGCGAACTAAAATGGACAGGATGGGTAAATTTCATTCAGATGACCATCAGGTATACTATTGCGGGCAAGAATCCCTCAGAAGAAATGGAGTAGCCTTCTTTTATTAAGAGTAGGAAAAGCAATACTGGGATACAATCCTCAAAATGACAGAATGATCTCAGTTCGAATCCAAGGCAAACCATTCAATATCACAGTAGTCCAAGTCTATGCCCCAACCACCAGAGCTGAAGAGGATGAAATTGACCGGTTCTATGAAGCCCTACAGCACCTTATAGAACTAACACCAAAAATGATGTCCTTATCATCATGGGGGGTTGGAATGCTAAAGTAGGAAGCCAAAATATAACCGGAATTAACAGGCAAGTTTGGTCTTGGAGTACAAAATGAAGCAGGGCACAGGCTGACAGAATTTTGTCAAGAGAATACGATGGTCATAGCAACCACTCTTTTCCAACAACCCAAGAGACGGCTCTACACATGGACATCACCAGACGGTCAACACAGAAATCAGATTGAGTATGTGCTCAGCAGCCAAAGATGGAGAAGCTCTATACAATCAGTAAAAACAAGACCAGGAGCTGACTGTGGCTCAGACCACGAGCTTCTCATTGCAAAGTTTAGGCTTAAACTGACAAAAGTAGGGGAAAGCACTAGGCCACTCAGGTATAAACTAAATCATATCCCTGATGAATATACAGTAGAGGTGACAAATAGATTTAAGGAATTAGATCTGAGAGACAAAGTGCCTGAAGAACCACAATGAGGTGGTCACTGACCTTGAGCCAGACATCCTAGAATGTGAAATGAAATGGGCCTTAGGAAAGCTGAAGAACAACAAAGCTAGTGGAGGTGACAGTATTCCAGTCAAGGCTATGGTCTTCCCAGTTGCAATGTATGGCTGTGAAATTTGGACCATAAGAAAGGCTGAGCGCCAAAGAATTGAGGCCTTTGAACTATGGTGCTGGAGAAGACTCCTGTGAGTCCCTTGGACTGCAAGGTGATCAAACCGGTCAGTCTTAGAGGAGATCAACCCTGACTGCTCTTTAGAAGGCCAGATCCTGAAGCTAAAACTCAAATACTTTGGCCACCTAATGAGAAGGAAGGACTCACTGGAGAAGAGCCTAATGCTGAGAAAGATTGAGGGCAATAGAAGAAGGGGACAACAGAGAATGAGGTGGCTGGATGGAGTCACTGAAGCAGTAGGCGTGAGCTTAAATGGACTCCAGAAGATGGTAGTAGACAGGAAGGCCTGGAGGAACATTGTCCACGGGGTCGTGATGGGTCGGACACGACTCCGCAGCTAACAACAAAAATTAGACTTAATACTAGGATTGCTTTTGGCATATAAGATCCCCTTGAGCGGAATTCCATTTAGTGCAACAGGTATTACTGACCTATGTAGTAACATTGTGTGGTGTACAGTTTGTACATTGCATTGTGGTGGTCTTCCTGAATTCCTCTGTAGCAATAGTTGGGTAATGATGCAAATTACTCCTGGATTGTGCCTGTGGAAAGCAATACATATATTTTTCAGGCTCTTCATATAGGAAAATGTCAAGATGGTCAGAGGAAGGAGAAAAATGTAGGTTTATGACTACAAGCTTTAATCTTAACACTGAAATCTTCAATTATTTTAGGGAATAATATTCATAGAACATATTTTGTTTTCTTACGGTTCAGTGCTATTTGCTAGTTTTTCTTCCAACATCAGAAAACATAAAACCCTTTCCCCCATTAACTATATGTGACATTGAAGACTTACTTGTATAATAGTAAATGTTCATGGCTTTCTGCATTTTGTACTAAATGCCACCAGTTTAGCATATTTACCCCTTCTTACTAAATTGTTTTTTTGCTGTCTACAAAATAAAACAAGACATAGCCATCAAAGTCTGTTTCTCTGTTTTTTTTAGTCTTAAGCAAACTTTTGACTCAATCTCTAGAGATGCACTTGGAAGAAATTCAGAGCATCTACAATTTATACATGGTTATTTACTATTATACACTTCCACCAGTTTGAGAGTTGCATTATAACTTCTTCTTGTTCTTGTTCTTGTGCCATATCCATTATCGGACGTTAGCAGTCATGTTGGCGATCCTATTTTTATCAGCAGACGCATGAAAAAGTGCTGCTGAGTTTTATCCAAATCAGTCCTTTAGATTTTGAAGTCATGATGTTCTTTTTCTGCCTGGACCTCGTTTGCCTTCAATCTTTCCCTGGAGGATTAAATGGAGTATGCCGTATTTTTCTGGGTGTTGCATCACATGTCTGAAATATTCTAATTTTCATTTTTTAATTGTTTTGATGATTTCCCTTGGCTTTCCCAGGCAGCTTATCACCTCCTGATTTCTGATCTTGTCAACCCAGCTTATACATAACAGCCACCTGTATATCCACATTTCAAATGCTTCTAGTCTCTTCAGGTAGCCTTCTGTCAGAGACCAACTCCCTACATCATAGAGCAGGATAGAAAAAATATAACATCAGACAAGCCTGATTTTCAATCTTAGGCTTATGTCATGATTGCTGAAGACCTTTTTCATTTTGAAGAATGCTGTTCGAGCTTTCTCTATCCTTGTCTTTACTTCAATAGTCATGTCCCAGCTTTCATGTAAATTAGAACTGAGGTGTGTGATCCTTTCACCTTTTTCTAATACCCAACTTTTTCTTTCCACCCCAAACCAACCCAGTGATGCCCTCGCCGTGATGTCCCGGTGCCTGGAGGCGGTTCAGGTCTGGATGGGGAGAAACAGGCTTCGTCTCAATCCCGCCAAGACTGAGTGGCTGTGCATATCGGCATCTCGGGCTAACCAGATTATTCCACCTCTAATGATGGGGGGTGAGGTGTTACCCCCCGTTGATAGGGCTCGCAACTTGGGCGTCCTCCTGGATTCACGACTCAATTTTGAAGACCACATAGGAGCCGTGACCAGGGGGGCTTTTGCACAGGTTCGCCTGGTGCGCCAGTTGCGTCCCTATCTGGACCGAGATGCCCTACACACAGTTACTCATGCGCTCGTGACCTCCCGTTTGGACTACTGCAACGCTCTCTACATGGGGCTGCCCTTGAAGACCACTCGGAGGCTTCAACTGGTGCAGAATGCGGCCGCGCGAGTTGTAATGGGGGTCTCCCGATACTCCCATGTAACACCTCTACTCCGCGAGCTGCATTGGCTTCCGGTTGCCCTCCGGGTGAAATTCAAGGTGCTGGTTATCACCTATAAAGCCCTACATGGCCTGGGTCCGGGGTATTTGAGGGAACACCTGCTGCCGGCATCAAATGCCCTTTGCCCAGTGCGCTCCCACAGGGAGGGTCTGCTCAGGGTAAGAGATTGCTGGCGGGTGACACCCAGGGATAGGGCCTTCTCAGTGGGGGTGCCTGCCCTCTGGAACCAGCTGCCAGTGGAGCTGAGGACTGCCCCCGACCTCCGGTCATTCCGCCGGGGCCTGAAGACCTGGCTCTTTGAGCTCTCGGGCCCAGGCTGAGGAGTAATTTATTTTAATCGGGGTTTTAATTGCACAGGGTTAGTTTAATTTTTTTTAAATTGGTTTTAACTTTTGTATTGCTGGTTTTTTAACTCCCTGTAAACCGCCCTGAGTCCTCAGGGAAAGGGCGGTATATAAATGTAATAAAATAAATAAATAATAAATAAATAAATACATCCCTGTCTGACCCCTCTTCGTATTTCTGCATCAGCTGAGTATTTTTGGCCTAGTCTTACATTTGCTTCACCTGATGCCAATATAGATTCTTATGATTTGGATGTTTTTGTCATCTAGTCCCCCTTGTTTCAGGATTTCTAATAGTTTGCTGTCTTATTTTATCAAATGCTTTTTCAAAATCAATGAAGCACATGTAAACACTGTGATTGACATCTCTACAATGCTGTACAAGAACTTGAATTCTGAATAGCACACCTCGTGTACCAACATTGTTTCTGAAACTAAATTGTTTGTTACCTAGACCAGGGCTTTTCAACCTTTTCACCCATTGTACCACTTTTAGGATATGGCAACATCCAAGTACCACAGTTGCCTAGCAAGGTGTCAAAAACTTGACGACCAAAAAAAAAAAAGGAAAAAAGTGATGAAGTACAGGTAGTCCTTGATGTTCACTTGGTGACTGTTTGAAGTTACAATGGCACTAAAAAAAGTGCTCCCCAAGCCACAGCTGAGCAAGACACCTGCCTGCCCACCCAGCGGCGCTCTTCCTCCTATCCGAGATTTTCATTGTTGTGAGCATTTCTGTTGAGGATTGGCAGTGGGGGTGGGGGTGGGGTGTTTGGTTTTTATTTCCCCCCCTCTCCTGAGTGGTTGCAGCAGGTTTTGGTCACTTAACATGACCCTGGGACAATGTAACCTTCATAAATATGAATCAGTTGCCAAGCATCTGAATGTAAATCACAAGACCCTGTGATGCTGCAACATTCCAGCGGATCAGTGCTTCTTTTGGACACTTCCGTTGAGCACTGACAGTCCTGATGCATTTATTTACAAGATTGTTTACGATTATAGCTACTCCATTTCGATGGTGCTTGCTATTTTAACCAGAGTAGTAGAGAGTATAATCTCCTATTCTACACATTCCATTTGCAGACCAGCACAATACTTATGTTTTTGGACATAAATGTATTTGGACATTTCTTGGGTAGTGTTGTGTGTTTTTCCAGCTTCATATAGGTTTGTCAGATTCCATGTACCAATTCATCCATGAGATGAAGAATTTCTTCCGTCATCCACTGTTGTTTCTTGTGATACTCCTCTCTCTGTTTTGAATTTATTACCTCTACTATTGCATTTTTAAATTTATTCCAGTTCACTTCTACAGCTTCCTCATTCAGGTTGTTGGTTTCTCTTAAATGAATTTCTAGTTCTTCTTTTATCTTACCTTCATGTTTAATTATCTTACCTCTGTCAATTCTTGGTTTAGCACTATTTGGGTTTTTCATCCTTTTTAGTTTCAGCTGGACTTTGGCAAGTAGTAGATTATAATCGGCTCCCTAAATGATTTTCTAGCTATATTAGATTGCAGCAAGAATGCAAAAAAAGGTAATTACTGTTGAGTCATTAGAAGAATACATTTAAATTGATGATTTTATCAGCCTTTTTAAATAGAGCAGATCTTGAAACAACACCATAGGATAGTTCTTGCATATTTCCATCAGTGCCTTCTTCTTGAATCTATATCTTTTCTTTTGTATAAATAAGTGGTTCTACCTAGAAGAAGGGATTTACCTGGGCATTAGAAACATTTACTTGGGTATTGTTATCTTGGAAAAATGCTTGACATTTCATGAAACTGAATATTTTATTAAACTAATATTACTATCAAAGTTTTCCAGGATTTCATCAGAAAAAAGTTCCACTGGAGTTAATGTTATTTAATTCCTTAAAACTAAACTGGGACAAGTAAGTGAAGCAATCTTGCTAAGAATATGTCCAATAATCATGTGAAATCACTTGATGCAAAAAGAGGCATAAAAATATAAAAGCAATTGCTTCTGAAGAATACAGCAAGACAAGTAGGACCCATAAATCAATGCTTTTTACATAAATCAATGTTTTTTACATTTGTCTCCTTAATTCCCTGAAGAATGTTTTACCATCAGGATGGAATCCAAATATCCTGCGTGCAGGATGTACCCACAGCTCCTTATGAAAGAGTTCACTCAGGACACTCTTTGCAAGATCAATAGCAGATTTTTTTTTCCTATTGCAATTATGAATTTTACTTCATTTGACATTTTAAATGAAAGAATGTGGAAAATCAGTGGAACCTCCTGTGGGGCAGAGGGGGAGCTATTATGGCATAGCTGAGGAACTGGATCAGACTGGCAATTAAGTTGTTGTAGCAGGATTTGATTTCTTCGAGGCAAGGATTACATAAAGTTTAGTCAGAAAAAGTGTTTCTTAATTTTGTCAACTGGTTGAAAATTCAGGCATCTTAAAGTTGACAAGGTTGGGAAATATTGCCCTAAAAGATGAATAGCCTCAAATTCTTTTCCTGTGGTCTTAGGAGGCACCTCCAGTTATAAAAGCTGAATATTTATGGCAAGGTTTTACTATTTTGAGACAAGAAATAAAGAAAAGCCAGTGGAATCTAGAACTCAATGTACTTCTAAAAAAAGGTAAAGGTAAAGGTTCCCCCGCACATGCGTGCTAGTCGTTTCCGACTCTAGGGGCCAGTGCTCATCTCCGTTTCAAAGCCGAAGAGCCAGCGCTTGTCCGAGGACGTCTCCATGGTCATGTGGCCAGCATGACTAGACGCCAAAGGCGCACGGAACGCTGTTACCTTCCCACCGTAGTGGTCCCTATTTTTCTACTTGCATTTTTACGTGCTTTCGAACTGCTAGGTTGGCAGAAGCTGGGACGAGTAACAGGCGCTCACTCTGCTAGTTTGGGGCAATTTTGTTATGGCCTTCTCCAATTTGCATCATTTTCTTTGCTATGACCCAGACTGTTGCTTTAAAAGAGTTTCTGGCACTTCCAATTAAGAGGACAGGTGGCTTCTTCTCTATTTTTATTGCCTTATCTGATTTGAGGGAACAGGGATTAATCAGTTACCAATAGATGAAAAGTATTAATTATGAGTTGAAACGGACTAGGAAACAAGCAAGCAGAGACCGGCTTTTTTTCAGTTACTTCACATGAGCTAATTATCAATTGAACCAAACTCTATAGAACTTCACAAATATGGATATGTAATTTTTCTGTCAACATACGCAAGAGCTTTGCAATTGCCTTATTCCAGGATGTTTCTACAAAGCCCTTAATTCTGGTCTTCCATAAACACAAATAATTTTCTTAGAATGCACGACTTTCCTAAAAAAAAAAGTGCTAACTGCAAGTTAAAAAGCGAAAGTCTTTCATCCTTAATTAACTGAATGGTAGCTACTACACCCCTTTATTTATTTTATTTATTTAAAATATTTATATAGCCATCAATCTTGTAACTAACTCTGAGTGTTTTCCAAGCAAACTGATTTTAATCTACTTTTGTTTGTCTCCTAAGCAGCTGGGGATTAGGGCCAGTAATACATTAGGCAAACAGTTTGTGTTAATGCATTCTGTTGAGTGTGTGTGTTGCAATCTCTCATAATCCCTTCCTCACCTATGAAACATTAATTTCTCTTCCTGCAAATTTCTTAAAACTGGGTAAGCATTACAAAGCATGAGGGAGTGGGCAAACACAGACACAGAAGTTGTGGTCACCTGATTTTCCACTTAGTGACCCATCACTTAATAGCCACATTGCTGGTGCCAATTTTGGTCATTAAACAGGGGCTAATTTACCTTCAATGAAGATGCATTGTAGCAGTATCAATCACACCAATGGGCAACCATTCCAAGATTCCTCTAGTGATGTCATGGCACTACCACTTGCAAGAAGGCTTCCATTAGGTCCAGAGCATGCACGCACGCACGCACGCACGCACACATACAGACAGACATCACTAGAAAGAGCCCCAGCTGATATGTGGGTAACACAAAATCTAATAGCTTTTGGCTGTAAGATGAGATGTACATGTCAAGTGTCAAACTCCTTTCCTTCATATTTTTTACTAAAGAAAATGGCATGTACTTTGTACTTCCTTTTCAGTTGAAAGTACAGCTTGTTCCACTTTTTAACTTTATCATCCCTTGTACCATGGACAACTTTTATGGATATAGATGAACACAAATCTCTGTCTGAATTATTTGCACCTCCCATTAAAGGCAGGCCAATTTGTGATTACCATCTGATGAACCTGTGGAGAAAGTCCCAAAAGGTCATTGCAAGTTCAACAAAATACACTGGGATCCTTGATACTGCTAATAGAAAATGTTTATTGGTGAAACTGACAAAATATTCCTCATTTTGCAACATTCTGAGGCAGTCAAGAAATTACTCTCCATTCTAGAGATTCTCAAATCTGATTTCTGTTTGGGCTCCACAGTCTGCCAAGAAGCCCTCTACCAATAATCTCAATCTTTATTTGCATATAAGCAGCAGTGTCAACAATAAAGGTCAAAATCAGCAAAATGATTGATAGAGTATTGTAAAACAAGGCCGGTCCCTTTTGTACATGTACAAGAATTAGTAGAACATAATGCTGTATCTTCCAATTTACCAATTTTGATATCCACCCCCTTCCCAATCAAAAATCTTATTTCCTCTTCTAACTTATCATCTTATACAACCAGTTCATTAGCATTCAATTATTTCTCCTGAAAATTAGAAACAGAACATGCCAAACCAATCTTATTTCATTCTTTGACAAAGTGACTAAATTAGTAGACCAACGAAATGCTGTGGACATAGTATCCTTAGACCTCAGTAAGGCATTTGACAATGTAGACTGCAACCTACTTTTTGGTAAGCTTGGAAAATATAGAATAGACAGCATCACCACCAGATGGATTTGTAACAGACTGACAGACTGTACTCAACAAGTAGTCCTTAATGGAACTACATCTACATGGAGGGAAATGAGCAGTGGGGTACTACAAGGTTTCATCGCAGGCCCAGTATTCTTTAATATCTTTATAAATGACTTAGATGAGGGAATAGAAGGGGAACTCATGAAATTTGCAGATGACACTAAGTTGCCTGGAATAGCTAACACCCCAGGAGACTGTTGCGCTGAGCGACTGATCAGGGTTCTGGCTTCAACTCTTAGAGCCCCGTAACAGGGGTGAGAATTTAGAGGGACCCTCGCAAGGGTGAACACCTTGAATATGGAAGGATCTTGCCCTTTGCCACCGACCCAGTGTGCCGGACGTTCCAACGGTCACACTTGGGAACTGCGATGGTTCAGGAGCAGAGTCCCAGGACAAACTGAGGCACCAACACAAGTTTGCTCAAGGTGAGAGAGCACAGAGTGCCTGGGGTGGATGGTCTGCCCCCGAACAGCTCCGCACACCCTCCTTTTATTATGCTGTTTCATTTGGGAGGGGAAAACACACTCATGAAAGGTCAAAGGGAAAACATAACTCATTGCATACATCTGCTAATGAAGAGAGCAAAGATCATCACAGGAAACAATAAAGCATAGCTTATCATATTACAAATGCTAACAGAGAATACAAGGGTTGTCATCAGTCAAGAAGGCATATCTTAACTTGAAAGGCATGACTTGAAAGGCATGACTTGAAACATAACTTGAAACATAACTTGAAACATAACTTGAAACATGGACAATTATAAAAGACAAGTCTTGTTATAAATGAAGCAGGGGACAAAGGTTTATCACAGGAATGCAGACTTCATAATTATAATTGGGGAAAGGCAGAGGTATTATCTTGAAGCAAGGACAATTATAAAAAACAAGTCTTGTTACATACAAGTGTAAAGAGATTTATCACTACAACTCAAGAATGCAAAACTGTATAACTTTTAATATAGAAATTAAAAGGGTCTTTTGGAGTCTGGGATAACTACAACTCCTCCTTTTCTGTTTTTTAAAGCCAATTACTGAGAAGGCCCCTCAATGTCCAGAACTTTCTCTTCTAGGATACTTACGCGGGAAAAAGAGAAATCCTTCGATACCTCCTGTGCCTGCGCCAGTGTTCCTTTCAAAGAGTGTTGGTGTGAGGGTGCATCAGTCTCTGGGTCAGAAGTGAATTCTAAAAGAGGATGTTTGTATTCACTGTCAACAGTGTGTTTCATCAACAGAATGTCATCGCTAATGCTGCTCAGCCTTCGTTGTAGAAAATCTAAAAGTTTACCCATAACGCATGGGCCAATTGCACATGCAAGTAATAATAAAATTAAAGGACCAGCTATGGCTGAGAAAAGGGTGGTCAGCCAGGGAGAAAAGTTAAACATTCCTTAATACCAAGTATAATGCTGGGAGCGTTCCCCTTCTCTGTCTTTTAATCGTTTGTTTAATTCTGCCATGGAGTCAAGCACAGTCAAAGAAATACTGTTAGTAATACTTCTGATAAAAATAGGCAAGACACAAGGTAAAATAATACATCCTAATACAATCATACTAATAAAAGCTACAATAGCTTATAAACCAGGTAATTTGGGAAACCAGGAGCCAAGTAATTCCTGAAAGTTGAAACCATTTCAAGTTTGGACAGGAACATGAGCTACAGAGTTCACATAGATGATGATGGTAGACTCGTTGTTAACAACAGGTTGTTCCTTCTGGGTCCATGCGATGGGCAAAAACAGTGTGAAAAGAGTCATTTTTGACTGGAAGCAATGTCAAAGGTGTGAGAGGCGGCAAGACTTTGACATCTGGGGTTAGCTTTCAGATGGAATTGTGTTTTAGTGGCATCAGTCAGTGGTGTAGGAACAAAGCTGAAAAAAGTCACAAACCATGCTGTCATCTTTAATGGGTTCTGCAGTTGTGTTTGTGGAGGCATGATACGGGCGAACGTGGCGACCTGGGATCCACAGCACTCTGTCTGGCAGTTGAGCAGCTGCGTAGCCTCTTCCCCAAGTGAGAAGGTCTGCAGGGCCTTTCCAAGTTAGGTCTGGAAGTTGGCGATACCACACCTGTGGCTTAGGGAGGTCTGAAGAAGAAGAAGAAGAAAAATGCTGCTCTGCAGCTGTGGTTAAGGGATAGCCAGTCAAGTTGGAAAAGTTTAGAGTGTAGAGGCAAAGATTAAGACTTTCTTGCATTGCTGGGAGGTTGGGGTTTCGTTTTCCCCTGTTCTGATTTTTATAGCGATCTAAATTTGTGTGTTATTTGCCAATGATGACAAAATTTTGCCATGGCTTGACTGCTGTAGGCAGGGCCATTATCTGTTTTGAGTTCTTTTGGACATCCCAGCACTGCAAAGGTCCGAATACAATGATTAATTACATGTTTAGTGGCTTCACCCCTTAGGGGGGTGGCCATGATGAATCCTGAAAAGGTATCAATTGAAACATGCAAATAAACTGCTTCTGCAAAGCTTTGGAATTTTGATGAAAATATGAATGACTTTCCCAGGGGGTGAGGGGTTGCAAAGAACAGGCTGAAGGTCCGGAGGCAGCCTGATCTGCAACATTGTTTCCCTCTTGCAAAAAACCTGGAAAAGGCTGATGACTATGAATGTGAGCAACAAAAATAGGATGTTGGTGTTCAAAAAGCAAATTTTGCAAGGTTAAAAAAAAGTTGTAACAAATCTGGTTGAATGGAGGGGGATAAATAAGATCCATAAATCACTTGAATTGTGTGATAAACATAAAAGCTATCCACAATAAGATTCAAAGGTTGAAAGGAAAAAAGTTGACAAGCAAAAATTGAAGCAGCCAGTTCAGCTTTTTGAGCTGACCACTGGGGTGTTGTTTGCTTGGTTAGTGCAAACAATTTGCATTGCAAACGATAATCGGGTGGTGGGTGGCAAGAAACCTTGCCATGCCAATCAGCTAAGGAAAATTGCACTTCACTCGAGGTTTGAAAAAATGATTCCCAAATTTGCAAAGACATAGGCACAAAAAGAGTGTCTATCTCCAGCCCAATCAAGGCTTTCGTTCGGTGACGGATTTTAAAAATCAATTGAGCCAATTGTGCTTCTCTGGTTAAAACAGAAACTTTGGGCGTGTGGGATAAATGAATCCACTCCAAAATTTTCAATTGGTTAGCACATTGAACAATAGCAGCAGTAAATAGTCCAGGCGTGTTTAAAATAATAGCAGCAAAAGGAACAGACTCACATCATGCAACATCCACCTCTTTCTATTTCTATAGTACATTCTTGTTCCTTCAGCATTCTAAGGCTTGTGTTAAGGCATACAATTCATGCATGCAATTCACAAATCTGTGCAAACCAACTTAAAAACCACTTTTCTGTTTCTCCCTTCTATTATCTATTCATTCACTGCCCTTCTGCCATTCTGGCCTAACTTCTGCAGCTTCTCAACTTTTGCATGAGCCGACTGTTTTCCTTAGCTATTAATCAATCCTCTACATTTCTCTTCTCCAAAAGTATTGAAGATTCAATAATCATATTTGGAGTCAGTGTATATGTTCCTCCTTTCCTGTATTAACAATCTCAGAGCCTGTTGTAAGGTATAAAATCCACAGGCTAGTGCTGATTAAGGGAGGGAAATTCTCCCAGATATCACCTTCTATCAATGTGTCCTGCACACAGACACAAAAACATCAAAAACAAAAAAAAAACAACTCCACAAAAAGATCAGAGTAATTTCTTTTGGGTGATGTTTAACTAAAACTCAAAGAATTCCAAAACTTCTTTTGGGTGATGTTTAACTAAAACTCAAAGAATTCCAAAAACTTCTCCAACAAAGAATCTCTCCTCTTTCGAGTAAAAAAAATTGCAAGCTGAAACTGCAAGAGTGGGCATCAAGTTTCACATCCACCCCCCTTTCTCAGACTGGAATTCTAAGCAGAGGAAAAAAAAATGGTTAAAAGGACCAGCCACCCCCCCTCTTCTGGCTGTCTCTCCCTTTCTCACTCTTAAAGTAACACAGCTGGGTTGGGGGGGAGTGAGTAAAAGAAACTTTACAAAAATCTCACCACTAAAAAAAATAGTTTGCTCTCCTTTACATGCATTTTCTATAAATTCTCACACACATTGTCCATGAAACTTGTCTCATTGGTTTTTTTGTTTTTTCAATTACTTTCTGCAATTTACTGTTTCTTTCACAGCCTGGGACGGGATGGGGGTGGGTGATGTTTGAAGACTAACACACACATTTACATATCAGCAAATTAACTCATTCACTTCCATTCCAACTGCCTGCATAAACAATTTCACATACAAAAATTTCATTTCATACTTTCTTCAGACAAACCATACATTGTTAAATAAGGCCTTTTTGTTTGGTGTTATCAGAGAGGATTTTGACCCTCTTCCAAGTCTTGGAAATAACACAGAACAACACAGACAGACATATATACACACATACTATTAAAACAACATTTATTTAAAACAGAACAAAACACACATATAAAACAACATTTATTTAAAACAGAACAACAATTTAGCTTGGCTCGGAGCCTGCTATGGGAAGCTAGATCCCAGACAGGTCCAGGCAGTTGAAATCAACAGGCGCGCCCCTGGACTTTACTGAGAACAGCTCACCCCAAGAGGCTCTTTCAAGCCCCACATAAGCCAATTTTAACAGGAGTTATCCACAAAGTCTGAATAAGCCTGATTGGGATCTTGATAAACTTTTGCAAAAGACATTTTAGCTTTTCCGTGAGGATATCTTGTGGAAAGCTGCTAAAGCCCCTTCCTGTATCAAATTAAAAGCCTCCCTTGGGCTTTGAGCCTGTTGGTCATTAGTAATGAATTGTCCCGTGCCAAATAATTGATCCCTATTTACTCCTTGAGGTAATCCAGCAAGAATTTTTTCTCTATTTCTTTTTTATTTATATTCAGATTCCCAAACAAGATATTGTGATAGAGTCAAAACCATGTTAGCTTACCTATACTTATCAGGATAACAAGATGACAAATCTTCCATGTTCAATTGTGCTGAGATTCTCCCGGCTGAATCCTCATAAGGAGGGGGAGCCGGAGAAACTGAAAAGTCTTAATGAAAAAGAGATTCAGTGAAAAGTTCAGAGGGGTTAGAAGCATTAAGAGGAAAAGAAATGTCCCAGAGGCATGAGCTACAAGCATAAAGTGAACAAAAGGTGCCTCTTGAGTGAGGAGAGAGATTTGGAGAAGGAGGAGGAGGGAAGGGGGGAGGGGGGGGTTTAATGGCAACAAGCTCAGAGGCTTTTTCCTCTTTGTCAGAGGGAGAGACAGGCACAGCAGGGCAAAGAGAAAAGGCAAAAGGAAGATTCTCCGGAGGCAGAGCAGAGGGGGGGACATGCACAGCAATAGGAGGAAGTTTCTCTGATTTTTCATAGGGTGGGGGCGGCACGGATGAAGGCAGAAGATCAGAAGAGTGATCAAGAGGTTTAGAGGTAGAAGATGTCAGATCTAAAGGAGATGGCAAGAGTTTTAATGCTGCCATCATTGCTTGCCATGCGGACAAAATGTCAGCAGGCGCCCTGGGATGATTGTGAAGATATTTACCTAGCTTTTCCCAGGTTATAACAGACAAAGTGCCTGATTCCGGATAAGCCGGACAATTTTTGTTAATATATTGTAAACGTTTTGTTAAAAGTCTCTTTCCTGCAAGATGGACCATGGTGCCATTGTGTTTTTGAACAAAATTAGCCTTCTGCACTATATTAAAAAGTTTGTCCCTATGACCTGACGAAACTTTGAAAAGTGGGGAGCCCGTTACTCACGAGTAAAAGCCTTCTCCGAGGTGCGTGAGAACAGGAATGCAGGCAGCACACCCCTGGACAGGAGTCGTACTGTGGAGTTGAAGCCGCGATCCAACGGACGAGCCCCCAGTTGTTGCGCTGAGCGGTTGATCAGGGTTCTGGCCTGACAGGGGTGAGAATTTAGAGGGACCCTCGCAAGGGTGAACACCTTGAATATGGAAGGATCTTGCCCTTTGCCACCGACCCAGTGTGCCGGACGTTCCAACGGTCACACTTGGGAACTGCGATGGTTCAGGAGCAGAGTCCCAGGACAAACTGAGGCACCAACACAAGTTTGCTCAAGGTGAGAGAGCACAGAGTGCCCGGGGTGGATGGTCTGCCCCCGAACAGCTCCGCACACCCTCCTTTTATTATGCTGTTTCATTTGGGAGGGGAAAACACACTCATGAAAGGTCAAAGGGAAAACATAACTCATTGCATACATCTGCTAATGAAGAGAGCAAAGATCATCACAGGAAACAATAAAGCATAGCTTATCATATTACAAATGCTAACAGAGAATACAAGGGTTGTCATCAGTCAAGAAGGCATATCTTAACTTGAAAGGCATGACTTGAAAGGCATGACTTGAAACATAACTTGAAACATAACTTGAAACATAACTTGAAACATGGACAATTATAAAAGACAAGTCTTGTTATAAATGAAGCAGGGGACAAAGGTTTATCACAGGAATGCAGACTTCATAATTATAATTGGGGAAAGGCAGAGGTATTATCTTGAAGCAAGGACAATTATAAAAAACAAGTCTTGTTACATACAAGTGTAAAGAGATTTATCACTACAACTCAAGAATGCAAAACTGTATAACTTTTAATATAGAAATTAAAAGGGTCTTTTGGAGTCTGGGATAACTACAGGAGACAAGCTCAGAATCCAAAAAGATCTTGACAGACTGGAACAAAGAAATGTGGAGAAAAGCAAGGTTTTACACTTAGGCAGCAAAAACCTGGCTCAAAAACTGTAACCTGATGAAACCTGGCTCAAAAACCATAACTGTGAGAGAAACCTTGGAGTCCTAGCAGATGATCACTTAAATATGAGCTAGCAATATGTGGCAGCAGCCAAAAAAGCTAACACAAACAGAGGCATAGAATACAAATGATGTGAAGTATTATTACTGCTTTATAAATCCTTAGTGAGCCCATACCTGGAACACTGCATCCAGTTTTGGTTACTATATTACAAAAAAGATGTTGAGATTTTGGAAAAAGTGCACAGAAGAGTAACTAAGATGATTACAGGCATGATGACTATTAATATGAATAACAGTTGCAGGAATTGGGCAAGACTAGTCTAAAGAATAGAAGGACTGGGATGACTTGATAGCAGTATTCCAGTATTTGAAGGGGTGCCACAAAGACTTATTTTCCAAAGCACCAGAAGGCAAAGCAAGAAACAATGGGTGGAAATTAATCAAGGAGACAAGCAACATGGAACTAAGGAGAAACTTCCTAACAGTGAGAACAAGTAACCAATGGAACAGTTTGCATTCAGAAGTTGTAGGTGCTTCATCACTGGAGGTTTTTAAGAAGAGACTGGGCAGCCACTTGTATAGGATCTCCTGTTTGAGCAGGGCATTGGACTAGAAGAACTTCAAAGCCTGTTGCAGCTCTATTCTGATTGATTGATTGATTGATTGTAGCAGATTTAACCATTATCCACTTATACTGCAACTTTCTAGGTTCTCTTGCAGACTTTAGGCTAAACTGTGGAAGTGTACTCCAACATATCTGGAGAGTACCAGCTTAGAGGTTTCTGGTTCTATGTAATAAAGAAATTTGCACAGGATTCCACCTTGATACCAAGGAGAATATTTGTAGTTCAGGGTTGAAATGAGGGTTTCTTGATGTTCTCTAAGGTTGGTTATTTTCTTGCAGACATTTAGTTCAAGCTTGATAACATCATCAGTGCTAGACATTGTTGGGGGAATTCCCTGTTTAGGCTCTTCCAGCTGGGATTTCCACAAACGGTGCTAGAAGAATAAATAGAATGTGAAGCTAGCTACTGGAAAGACAGTTAATCACAGAGATTAAAGTTGAGTGACAATTCAGCATGAATCCTTGGCTAGCTAGAAAGAGGGGTCCCCAAGCATGAGTTTTTATACCTTTTCACGGTTTTCAAAACGGTTATTTCTGATTTGTCATTTTAAAACTATCATTTCTGATTTGTGGAGCAGTGTCTTTTCAGGGGTTAATTTATCAGATATTGCTGAGGTAAAAAGTTAATCCTTACCTCAGGAGAGGATCTGATGTGTTTCTATTTGTTACCTATTTGTTATTATTTATTTATTTATTTATTTATTTATTTATTTATTTATTTATTTATTTATTTATTTATTTATTTACATTTATATACCGCCCTTTCCCGAAGGACTCAGGGCGGTTTACAGGGTAATTAAAAACCAAAAATACAAAAGTTAAAAACCAAGTTTAAAAAAGATTAAATTTATCCCTGTATAAATAAAACCCCAATTAAAATAAATTAATCCTCAGCCTGGGCCAGAGAGCTCGAAGAGCCAAGTCTTCAGGTCCCGGCGGAATGAACGGAGGTCGGGGGCAGTCCTCAGCTCCACTGGCAGCTGGTTCCAAAGGGCAGGCGCCCCCACTGAGAAGGCCCTATCCCTGGGTGTTACCCGCCGGCAATCTCTTACCGGTGGCACCCTGAGAAGACCCTCCCTGTGGGAGCACACTGGACGAAGGGAACTTGATGCCGGCAGCAGGTGTTCCCTCAGATATCCCGGACCCAAGCCATGTAGGGCTTTATAGGTTCTTTTTGTGTCCTTGTTCTAACCTTGTCAGTCTTAATTGTTGATAGACAGCATTCTGGGGGTTTAGCTTATTTTAAATGTTTAAGCTGACAGTTTGTATTGGTATGTTAAGTGTTTGTTTGCCTGGGGCTGTTTAACATGGGCCTGAGTCAGACTGATTTTCTTTGCATTGGATTCCCCCCCCATTGGCTAATGTATTTCATTTAATTAAATTATATTTTTTATTGGGTTGAAGGGGGTTTCTCATCAACATTATCAGGATCAGCACTGACAATATTACCTAGCTTGGGTAATGAAACCTCTGCAAGAAAACAACCAAGCTCAGAGAGCGTCAAGGACCCCTCATACCACCTTGAATAAATTTGGGAGGAACTGATGGTGTTGGAAGAAATAAATAGTTGCCAAAGCACCTATTCTGTTCTTGATGATCATGCAGATATCAACAATTGATGACCACTGAGATGCATTATGGAACATATAAAAAACATGGTACTCTTGATAGGAAAAATTAGAAAAAGATGGACATCTAGATAAAAACTCATATTATTAATCAACTTTGCTGAAATAAAATAACTCCATGTGTTTTATAGTTTGGCTAAGTAGAAGGCCAGAGGCTTGAATTTTTTTAAAAAATTTTTTTGCAACTCTCAAATATATTTTAAGACAAGTTGCACAAGTTGAAATGAAAATCTTAGACTTGCAGATGTTGCAAATATCCTCAATTATTTCCAGAAAGAATATATAAAGCATAGAGCTTGCTGAAAGAGTTACATTGTGAAAACCTGTGGTCAGTTTATGTACATAGATATATTTGTAACTCCTGTAGGAGTTTTTAGCCATATAAGGCAAAGGAAATGACAGCATTCAGGATTGTGAGTTTTGTGGTTTGGGAGTATAAAAGAGTTGGCTGAATTCAACAATAACACACAGGCTTTTAGGGAAGTCTCCCTGTGTCCTGTGCAGAATAAAGAAATATTGCTTCGATCTTCATCTTAGTGTGTTCAATTTAGTTTCATCACATAGTCTTGAAGGACGCACAGCTCTCCAGGGTTGTCAGGTGCATTTAGAGAGAAAATGGCCACAATAATAGCATTTATTTTATTCAGTACTCTTCTTCAAGCACTCCTTGCAGCAGGTAAAGAAAATGTGTTGATTCATTTTACCTGGGATAGAATATGTTGATCTTTGCTTTTCAGGGAGTGTTTGATTTTCAGGAAGTGTTTATTTAGGTAATTTACGGTATATAGTGTTTAGTTCTGTTGCATGACTCGTTTCTTACTTCTAAATCAAGGAATGAATGCTTAGCAGGGAATTTCTTAAATCCTGATATTGTCTTCTTTTTCCATTTTAGTTCCTCCTCCTTGTGTCTTCCCATTTATTTACAAAGGAGAAACCTACAATTCTTGCACTAAAGTTGCAAACGACAATCGCCCATGGTGTGCTACAACTCCAAACTATGATATATCTCCACAATGGAAGAATTGTGCTACTGAAGGTTTGACATATTTACATTTTTGAGCTACATTACTAGCTAGGGGTAGGAAATATAACAATTATCCTGAAACAGCCAACTGATTCCTTTTATAATGCTTCTAGGCCTAATCTGGTATATAATTAAAACAGGCATTATAGGAAGTTTGTCTGCACTTTTGTAAGCTTAACCTAGCTCCACAACAACAATGTAACTGCCCATCAATGTGCATCTTTATTATACAAGACTACCAGAAATGGTTCAAATGGCTCAAATTACATAAAAAGCATTAATGTATTTTAGAAAAGTGCCTATGGTTTGGGTACATGATAATAACATTTCTGATTTATCATGATATGTGAACTCACTCCTTGTGAATCTTATTTATAAATCTTGTTTCATGATAGTCTCTTTTACCCTTTTCCTTTTTACCAAGGAAATTGGTTTGTTGGGTGGGCAGAGAAATTTCTTCCATAATTCTAAACCCACATTAGGGTAAGACTATTCCAAAGCAACTTTCAATTTTCAGTCTATTTTGGAAACTGGATACTTGTTTTTAAACATTGTGCTTGAAACATAATAGCAATAGCACTTAGACTTACCGTATTTTCAGGCATATAAGATGACTTTTTAATCCATGAAAATCTTCTCAAAAGTCAGGGGTTGTCTTATACGCCGGGTGCTGAAACTTTAGGGACAAGGCTGGCTGGAAAACCTGGAGCGGATCTCCCATTTTGTCTGCGCAGGGAAAGCAGGACCAATTGGAGAAGAAGCTGCAGTCTGTGATTTTTTACAGGCTGGGGTCTGGGCGTCTTTCCTTCTAAAGTTGAAGAGCAGCTGTAGTCTATTCCAACTTGAAAGGCAGGTGGGGAATGCTGCAGTGAAAGCAGCTGCTTAGCTCTAAGGACACATTTGACTCAGGAAATGGGCGGGCTGGCTGGAAAATCTGGAGCAGATCTCCCATTTGGTCTTTTTTTTTTGTAATCCCATTTATATCCCGCCCTTCTCCGAAGACCCAGGGCGGCTTACAATTTAAAGCACAAATCAATGTGCTTAGCAATAGCCTTCATTCTATGTATATGCCTGCTTATTAGGGCTTTCGCCCCCCCCCCAGCAGCATTATTAAAAGTCAGCTTATTGCCCCCAACAATCTGGGTCCTCATTTTACCTACCTCGGAAGGATGGAAGGCTGATTCATCCTTGAGCCTGGTGGGATGCGAACCTGCACTAATTGCAGGCAGCTGGTGTTACTTAAGGCTCTGCACAGGGAAAGCTTTAGAGTGAATTAGGAAAAGTTTAATCCACTTGCACTGTTTTATGTTTACATGTTTGATGACAAACAGCTTTATGTTTATAAGTGACAGTTTTCGTACTAAGTACCTGCATGTCATAAGTATTTGAATTAAAATTACCATATTAAAATCAAATCTGATGTTTTTTAATTTTTATTTGGTGTGCGTTGGAAGAGGGGTAGTCTTATACGGCGAGTATAGCCCAAACCCTATAATTTAACAGGAAATGTAGGGGGTCGTCTTATATGCCCAGTCGTCTTATACGCCGGAAAATACGGTATATACTGCTTTGCAGCCTCTCTAAGCAGTTTACATATTGCCCCCAACAATTTGGGCCCTCATTTTACTGATTTCAGAAGGGTGGAAGGGTGAGTCAAACTTGAGCTGATGAGAATTGAACTAGCCTGCAATACTGCATTCTAACCACTGTGCCACCATGGTTCATAAGATATATGACTCTTCGAATGCACACATGACAAAGGGCTCAATAATATGAAACAAAAATCTGAAATAATATCATGTTGTTGTTGTTAGCTGCGAAGTCGTGTCTGACCCTTCGCAACCCTATGGACAATGTTCCTCCAGGCCTTCCTGTCCTCTACCATCTTCTGGAGTCCATTTAAGCTCACACCTACTGCTTCAGTGACTCTATCCAGCCACCTCATTCTCTGTCATCCCTTTCTTCTATTGCCCTCAATCTTTCCCACCATTAGGCTCTTCTCCAGTGAGTCCTTCCTTCTCATTAGGTGGCCAAAGTATTTGAGTTTTAGCTTCAGGATCTGGCCTTCTAAAGAGCAGTCAGGGTTGATCTCCTCTAGGACTGACCGGTTTGATCGCCTTGCAGTCCAAGGGACTCGCAGGAGTCTTCTCCAGCACAATAGTTCAAAGGCCTCAATTCTTGGCTACAGTCCCCATCTGCAGTGATCTTTGAGCCCAGAAAAATAAAATCTGTCACTACCTCCATTTCTTCCCCATCTATTTGCCAGGAATTGAGAGGGCCGGATGCCATGATCTTGGTTTTCTTAATGTTAAGTTTCAACCCAAGTTTTGCACTCTCCTTCTTCACCCGCAACAAGAGGCTCTTTAGTTCTTCTTCACTTTCTGCCATTAGAGTGGTATCATCTGTATATCTTAGGTTGTTGATATTTCTTCCGGCAATCTTAATTCCAACTTTTGATTCATCTAGCCCTGCCTTTCTCATAATGTGCTCTGCATATAAGTTAAGTAGGCAGGGTGACAATATACAGCCTTGCTGGACTCCTTTCCCAATTTTGAACCAATCAGTGGTTCTGTGTCCAGTTGTCACTGTTGCTTCTTAGCCCACATATAGGTTTCTCAAGAGACAAATAAGATGGTCTGGTACGCCCATCTCTTTAAGAACTTGCCACAGTTTGTTATGATCCACACAATCAAAGGCTTTAGCATAGTCAATGAAGCAGAAGTAGATGTTTTTCTGGAACTCTCTAGCTTTCTCCATGATCCAGCGTACGTTGGCAATTTGATCTCTAGTTCCTCTGCCTCTTTGAAATCCTGCCTGTACTTCTGGTAGTTCTTGATCCACATACTGCTGGAGTCTAGCTTGTAGGTTTTTAAGTATAACTTTACTAGCATGAGAAATGAGTGCAATGGTGTGATAGTTTGAACATTCTTTGGCACTGCCTTTCTTTGGGACTGGAATGTAAACTGATCTTTTCCAATCCTGTGGCTACTGTTGAGTTTTCCAAATTTGCTGGCAAATTGAGTGTAGCACTTTTACTGCATCGTCTTTTAAGATTTTGAATAGCTCAGCTGGAATACTGTCACCTCCACTAGCTTTGTTGTTGCTCAGCTTTTCTAAGGCCCATTTCACTTCACATTCTAGGATGTCTGGTTTGAGGTCAGTGACCACCTCATTGTGATTATCAGGGACATTAAGCTTGTTCTTGTACAGTTCTTCTGTGTAATTTTGCCACCTCTTCTTAATCTCTTCTGCCTCTGTTAGGTCCCTGCCATTTTGTCCTTTATCATGCCCATTTTTCCATGAAACATTCCATCTGTCCAATTTTCTTGAAGAGATCTCTGGTCCTCCCTATTCTATTGTTTTCTTCTTTTTCTTTGCACTGTTCATTAAAGAAGGCATTCTTATCTCTTCTAACTATTCTCTGGAATCTGCATTCAATTGGGCGTATCTTTCTTTTTCTCCTTTGCCTCCTTTCCTCAGCTATTTGCAAAGCTTCCTCAGACAGCTATTTTGCTTTCTTGCATTTCTTTTTCTTTGGGATGGTTTTGGTTGCTACCTGTTGTACAATGTTGCAAACCTCTGTCCATAGTTCTTCAGGCACTCTGTCTATCAGATCTAATTCCTTAAATCTATTGTATATTCAATAAGGATATGATTTAATTCATTCCTGAGTGGTCTAGTGCTTTTCCCTACTTTCTTCAGTTTAAGCCTAAACTTTGCAATGAGAAGCTCATGGTCTGAGCCAAAGTCAGCTCCTGGTCTTGTTTTTACTGACTGTATAGAGCTTCTCCATCTTTGGCTGCAGAGCATATAGTCAATCTGATTTCTGTGTTGACCGTCTGGTGATGTCCATGTGTAAAGTCGTCTCTTGGGTTGTTGGAAAAGAGTGTTTGCTATGACCATTGTATTCTCTTGACAAAATTCTATCAGCCTGTGCCCTGCTTCATTTTGTACTCCAAGGCCAAACATGCCTGTTATTCTGGTTATCTTTTGGCTTCCTACTTTAGCATTCCAGTCCGCCATAATGATAAGAACATCATTTTTTGGTGTTAGTTCTGTAAGGTGCTGTAGGGCTTCATAGAACTGGTCAATTTCATCCTCTTCAGCACTGGTGGTTGGGGCATATGTGAGATGGTCTCACGAGGTCGATGGATCGTTAAGGTGCTTCCAAGTAAAAGGCATCACGCAGGAATGTGATCATTCAAAGCTTTATTTAACGATAAAGTAAATAGAAAGAGTTTCCTGGCATGGAGGCCTCCATGCCTGGATTGTAAGCTAGCCGAAGAGAGAACAAAGAGAGAGCAAGCAAGCATAGCATTGACAGACAAAGAGCAGCCCCTTGAGCAGAGGTTTTTATGGTGGGTCTCAGGCCCTCCCTTACCATAAAACTCTCTCGCCAATGGGGATGCAGGGGCCGGGGACCCCTGACCCACCAGTGGGAGCAAAGAAGCCTCTTTGCTCCCATCTGATGACCTTTTTGGGGAACTGCCATGGCTGGCACAAAACATCTAACAATTCCCCTTCTTGCCAGCCAATGACAGGGACCAGTGAATGTGTGTGAGGGGGCGAGAAGGTGTCATAGACATGTATATTCATGTTCAGAGGACCAAACCCAAACGCTTACACAGAATTTTGTGCCGGTCAATGGGAACAGGTTTGGTGAACAGATCAACTATCTGGTCAGTTGTGTTACAATGCTCAACATGTATAAAACCCTCTTTGGCAAGCTGCCTGACATTTTTATAGCGTATGTCTATGTGGCGGGACCTAGAGCCCACTGCATATGCCCCCGAGATTGCAATTGCAGCTGTATTATCCTCTTGAATTTGGATGGGCAGAGGAGGAGGTGCCCAGATGCTCGTTATCAGAGCATCGAACCAAATCAAATCATTGGCCATGTCTGACAGGCTGGCATATTCAGCCTCAGCAGTGGAGCAAGAAACATATTTTTGCTGCCTAACATGCCAATGGATAGGACAGCCATTTAGCAATATGAGGAAACCATAGGTGCTCCGTCTACTCTTGGTGTCGCCAGCCCAGTTTGGTTCTGAGTAAGTGGAGAGCTAGGCCGTCTTCCCCTTCTCTGGTTCCAGCACAAGGAGAGCATCGGTCATGCCCCTGAGGTACCTAAGTACCCTTTTAACAGCAGTCCAGTGGAATTCCTTTGGGTGTTCCACATGCCTGGACAGGAGATTCACAGCTAAAGCTATGTCAGGCCTGCTCCAATTGCTGATATATAGCAAGGAGCTGATCACAGATCTGTAAAGCGTATTATCTGTGAACTCAGGACCGTCTTTGTGAGTGTGATTGTAATAGTCACTTTGTATTGGGCTACGCGTTGGGTTAGATTCTGCCATTTTGCATTTGGCCAATAGCTCCTCCATCTTTTCTTCCTGAGATAGGGCGAACCCCCCCTTAGTGGCCAAGATGTGCACACCCAAGTACTTGTCAACCCACCCCAAAGACTTCAGGGTAAACGTTTCCTCCAGGGTCTTGGCAAATTCATCACACCCTTCCTTGTCAGGCCCTACATATAGTAGGTCATCCACATAAACTAACACCCGTTCTGTGGTACCCTTGGAGTTGCATGTGAAAACACATTCATCTGCATGGGATGCAGTGAAACCAACTCGTTCTAAACTTTTTCTAAGGCAGTCGTACCATAGTTTCCTTGACTGCTTGAGACCATATAACCCTTTGTGGAGCAACCATCTATTTCCCCCTTTTTGCTGGTAGCCAGGAGGGGCCCTCACGTAGATCTGCCGGTCCAAGTTGATGTGGAGGTAAGCCATCTGGATGTCGAATTGGAAGACTTCCTCCCCCAGAGCGGCTGTAGTTACGAGGGTGGCCTTGACGCTCTCTGCCCAGACGGTTGGAGAGTAAGTCTCCCCGTAGTCCTCCATGTAGCGCTGGGCGAACCCCTGAGCTACCAAACGGGCCTTATACAGGTAGAGGCCATTGGCAAGTGGTTTGGCCTTGTAAACCCACCTTGTGCCAATGACTTTCCTCTCCTTTGGTGGTTGCTGGGGGGTGAAGACCTTGAGTTTTCTTAGGCTCTGCATTTCCTTCTCCATCGCGAGCTGCCATTTCTCCTGTTCTTTGATGGGCAGCTCCTGGATGTCAGAGAAGGATTTTGGGGTGACCACAACGCTGTTGACAGACGTGATGTGCCCAATGTCGATTCTCTTTGGCGGGATCCCTTTGTTGGACCGCTTTGACCTCCTTACCTTCTGCCACTCACCACCCTTTTCTTCCGCGGGTCTCTGAGGCATCGCTGGGGGACTGGACGGCTCATCCTCCCCATCTGATCCAGGTAGGATGACATCTTCGTCTTGTTCCTCACTTTCGTCGGTGGCAGGGTATGTGGTCTTCTCAGGTGATGTCATGGTCGGTGTGTCCTTGCTGGGTCGGTTGATATATGGGCTCAGATCATTTGGGAAGTCACAATCCCTGCCCCCTTCTCCCAGGAAATGGTAGGCCTTGGAGCCAGGAGCGTAGCACAAGAGCCTCAGTCTCTGGGAGACAGATCTCCCCTTCTTCCGCAGCTGCTTGGGGATGTGCACCCAAGCGTAGGAGCCAAACACTCGCAAGTGTCCCAGACTTGGTTTCCTACCGTGGACCAGGAAATATGGGGTCTGGTTCACAACACTGCTCCAGGTGCGGTTTAAGGTGTAATTGGCATATTTCACCGCCTCTGCCCAGTATGATTCTGCGACCCCAGCGTCCGCAATCAGACTACGCACCATAGTTTGCAGGATTCCATTTCTTTTCTCTGCTATGCCATTTTGAGCAGGGGTGAATGGCGCAGTAAGAAAATGGTGGATGCCCTTACGCCTTACCCAGTCCTGGAATTTTCAGGACATGAACTCAGCCCTGCGGTCGCTCTGCAGTTGTGCGATCTTGGTCTTCTACTGGGTCTCTACAAAGTTGTACAGTGATTTTATAGCATCAAAGGCTTCGGATTTTTCTATGAGGGTATACACGTGGCCGTACCGTGAAAAATCGTCAACGGCAGTGAGAAAATACTGACTTTTCCCTAGGGATGGTGTGAAAGGCCCAACCAAATCAGCATGTACTAGTTGGTACGGGTATTGGGTCTTACGCAGTGACACCTTAGGGATGGGGGCAGACTTCCTCTTGGCCCTCTTACAGATAGCACAGTCCAGGAATACCTTACAATCCTTGAGCTGGACTCCCTCAGCAAACTCTACCATCTTTTTAACTACAGGGAAGCTCACATGACCTAATCTTCGGTGTAAGAGATGGGCACACTTATTGTGGAGCGGCTTCCCCACTGACACCCTCTTGGCTCTGGTTGCCTTGAGCGGTGCTTTAGGTGCTTGCTGAGGTTCGGGTTTCTTGTCCACACTGCCCTTGGAAAGCCGTGGGGCTGGCTGAGGTCGCTTGGGTACAACCGCTTCGGCCTTGTGCTCCTTAAACAGCCTTGGGGCTGGCTGTGGGGCTCCTTCTGAGGTGGCTGGGTTCTCAGGGGAGAAGTATGGCAAACCATTTATGATGGCAATACTTCCAATGACCCTCTGGTTCTGGGTGACATGACCTCCCCCTTTGCGAAATAAAACTTCCACCTTGTCATCGTCACATAATTTGATAATGCTTAATAAGTTGTTAGCAATGGAGGGAGCATGCAATACCCCTTCAGCCCGGGTACAGAAACAGTGCCCTCCTCAACAACTAAAACCTTATCACCATTGGCCACCTTGACAGATGAGTTAATTTTCTTTAACCTTTTAAACCCTTGTTTCATATTGGTAATGTGAGATGAAGCTCCAGAGTCCAGTAACCATAAGTCAGTGGGGCTATCAGCTTTTGTGGTGGGGGTGAGAGCACAAGTACACACAAAATGCCCTTGGCACTACCTTTGCCCCCGCCACGCCCCCTTCCTTGCCCCTTGCCCCTTACTTGATTGGGACCAAGTTTGGGGCCTTGTTGTTGATGGGGGCAGTCTTTCTTCAGATGCCCCTCAGAGCCACAGATGAAACACTTAAGTAGAGCATTAACCTGCTCTGAGCTGTGGTGCCTCCTGCTGGTTCGCTGGGTGATAACTTTGGCGTATTCTCCTGCATCTCTTCATCTCTTATCTTCCTCAATGAGTCTGCCTGTGAGGTAGGATACAGTCATGGCTTCCTTCATTGTCCCCTCCAGTGAAACAATGAAGCTGCTCCAACTTCTGTCCAGGGAAGCCAGAATGACAGCGACCATGTTCGCATCAGTTACAGGGTAGTCTCTGGACATCAGTTCTGCCCTGAGTGTCTTCAATTTTCCCAGGTGTTCAGGCATGCTAGCCCCAAACTTCAGTGTGGTGGTGTAAAACTCAGTTGTGAGTCTGGTGATCGAACCTATGGTGTCACTGTTGAATAAATTGTATAATAACCGCCAAAGTTCACCAGCTGTGAGTCCATCTGGAATGCTGGAGTACAAGTTAGTATCCAGTGAACTCAGTAGAGTGGTATATGCTTTCCTATGATACCACTCTTCTTGGGGTCTCCAGGGAAGAGGTGGGGGGTCCAGAACCATCTCTAGAGTCCCTTGCTCTAATAGATATACCTGCACTTCTTTATTCCATCTGCTGAAATTCCCCCCCCCCAAGTTGCAGTTTTTCAAAATTATTTGAGAGCGCAGAAACAGGTGAAGAGATCTGGGAATGAAAAAGAATTTTTTTTCCAGTCCTTTGTCCATTTCTATCCATGTGAGAGCTCTCTATTGAGGTGAATGGAAGAGGGATCCCTCTGCTGGTAGGTGGTGGTATTTTTCTCTGATTTTTGGATGGCTCCGACTGAGCATGCTCGGAGTTGGGGGGCCCGACTGGGCATGCTCGGGGTTCATTTGAGCCCATGAGGCAGAGGGAGCACTTCCTGCCTCTGTACTAGGCCCAGCCCTGGGTCTGTAGGCTGGAATTTGGGCCTGAAAAGGGACTGAGGGCCGCAAAAGCTCCGAAGATTCCTCCTGAAGCCCCCCTGGCATTGGAATACTCACCGGGGGGGCGAAGATCGCAGGATGGAGGCTGGATGGCACATGGATTGCCCGGATTGCCTGAAGCCATCGCTGGTCCTGAAGAACCTGGGAGCAGCTGAAAACGGCTCTGGAGGGGGGGGCCTCTTCCGGAGCCCCCCTGAAGACCATCTGGCAAGCAGGGCGACTGGGCGGTGGCAAAAAGTAGGCTGGGGGCCCCGGGGGTTCACTGGGGGTCCTCTGGGGTTGCAGGACGTAGTTGGGAGGCTCCAGGCTGGACGCCTCCCAGCAGTTAGGACCCAGGGAGAGGGTTGGAGGCCTTGGAACTCTTCCGGGAGCCCCCTGGGGTTGGCGAGGGAGGCTGGCTACCCCCGATGTTGAGGCTGCAGTTGTTTTAGCCTCCAGAGGTCCGGATATTTGCTCCAATCTGTGCTGCAGTAGGCTTGGCTGGGCAGGCTTCACTGCCATCATAGGCCTTGAGGCTTTCTGGTGGGGAGGACCAGGGGGTTTCCATGCTGCTTTGGCTGGATGCTCCAGATTGCTGGGCCTCCAGGCTTGGTTGAGGCCTATCTTTATCAGACCATGTGGGTGTCCTGGGGGCCGCCATCTTGTTTCCGGTTGGGGGCGGAAGTTGCAGATTAGTGTTTGGCGGGAAATTTCGTGCCAAAAGCTCTGGGGTCCCGGGGTCACTCAAGGTGGCTGGCGCCATGTTAGGGGGCCTCGTGGGAGCTGGGGAAGGACTCACCCGGTGTCCAGAGGCCTCCTGTACTGGCATCCCCCGTGGAGAGGCTTGTGGCATCCTTTGTGTTGCAAGGAACTTTAGAAGCAACTCCTTGCGTTCCTGGTCAGTCATTTGGTCCACGCGGTGCCTGTCTTGGGCCCGGGCCATTTCCGCTGTGTCTGGGCAGTCTTGGGTGGACTGCAAGCCTTCCATGCTTCCCTCTGTGGCTTGCAGCTGTAGGGAGGCATGCGAAGGGGTCCCTGGCGCTCCGCTGGGTCCTCTGGGGGAATAGAGGTCATCTGTGCTCTCACCTGGAGCGGAGCTTGCGTCAGGGGCTGGATGCAGGGCTGCCGTCTTTGATTGAAGACTCCTTGTCACAATCGGGGACCTCCTGCAATCCGTTTCAAATGGGTTCTTTGAACCTCCAGGCATCTTGCGTGGCTTGGAAGCGTTGCCTTAAACCATCCTCTGCTTCCAACTTGTGAGATGGTCTCACGAGGTCGATGGATCGTTAAGGTGCTTCCAAGTAAAAGGCATCACACAGGAATGTGATCATTCAAAGCTTTATTTAACGATAAAGTAAATAGAAAGAGTTTCCTGGCATGGAGGCCTCCATGCCTGGATTGTAAGCTAGCAGAAGAGAGAACAAAGAGAGAGCAAGCAAGCATAGCATGGACAGACAAAGAGCAGCCCCTTGAGCAGAGGTTTTTATGGGGGGTCTCAGGCACTCCCTTACCATAAAACTCTCTTGCCAATGGGGCTTCAGGGGCCGGGGACCCCTGACCCACCAGTGGGAGCAAAGAAGCCTCTTTGCTCCCATCTGATGACCTTTTTGGGGAACTGCCATGGCTGGCACAAAACATCTAACAGCATAGACTTGGACTACTGTGATATTGAATGGTTTGCCTTGGATTCGAATTGAGATCATTCTATCATTTTGGGGATTGTATCCTAGTATTGCTTTTCCTACTCTTTTATTGACTATGAAGGCTACTCCAGTCGTGTCATCTCTTGTTTGACCACGTCCAGCTTGCCTTGATTCATGGATCTTACATTCCAGGTTCCTATGGAGAAAAAATCTTTACAGCATCGGACTTTCCTTTCACCACCAGACACATCCACAGCTGAGCGTCCTTTCGGCTTTGGCCCAGTCGCTTCATTCTTTCTGGTGCTACTAATACTAGTTCTTTGCTCTTCCCCAGTAGCATATTGGACACCTTCCAACCTGAGGGGCTCATCTTCCAGCGTCATATCTTTTTGCCTTTTGGTATTGTCCATAGGGTTTTCATGGCAAAGATACTGGAATGGGTAGCCATTTCCTTCTCCAGTGTATCACATTTTGTCAGAAGTCTCTGCTATGACCTTTCCGTCTTGGGTGGCCCTGCATGGCATAGCTCATAGCTTCATTGAATTATGCAAGCCCCTTCGCCACGACAAGGCAGTAATCCATGAAGGGGAATAATATCATACAGAACACTATTAAAATAATATGTTTTATTCCTTTCTGTTATGCTTAGAATATGGTGGTAATTCTGGTGGAAAACGATGTGTGTTCCCCTATATGTACAAGAAACGTACTTATTACACTTGCACCAATGAAGATGCAGAAATGGGAAGATTCTGGTGTGCAACAACTGGAAGTTATGATAATGATGGACAATGGAGCTACTGTGCTGATACCAGTAAGATAACTGTGTGGTATTAGCTTATTTGGTGTAATTGGTATGTCTAGGGTATTGTACATAAAGGAAAGTAAGAAGACCTTTTAATTGATAAAAAAATGGATAAATAAAGTTGAGAGTGGCACAGAAATGAATACATTTTGGAGGAAGGGAGAAATGATACTATATAGTTTAGAAGCAGGGCATATAGCCAAGGTCCTTGATTCAGTCTCTTAAATCTTGAGAAATAAGTTAATGGTCATGGAAGCTGATAATGTTCAATTAAAACACAAATAATGGTTGAATTAGGGGTGGACAATTAATTTCCCCAAAGAGCCATTGAGGAACTGGGGCTGCTGTGGAAGGCCAAACCAATAACTCCTGACTGAACTCCACCCACTACCCACTCACCTGCAAAGCTGTGCTTTGAGGATATGGCATTGGGTGTCTGAGCCCATCCCCTTATATGATGACCACTGCTGCCTCTTCCGGTTGCTACAGGTGAGGAATGAGCACTGTGCAGGTGCAGAAAAGGGCCTTCTCTCCTTGCCTTCCTGTGACTGCCAGCCAAGTGACAGAGCACCTGATCACTGTGCAGAGCCTAATATGGGCTTCTTTTCCTGCCCCCCCTGCAGAGCACTTACTGTATTTACATTTGATTTCTATTTTCCAATTGACCTCATACAGGCCTGAAGGGACAGCCAAAGAGCTGGATGTGATTGGGGGCCATAAAATGCCCAATTCTAGTTTATTATATTAGTATCTCCAATTTGAATAGTCATATGAGATTAAGTAACGTGATTCACCTTTTCAAATAGATTTGTTTTTAGTATGATGTATGATATATTGCAGTTGAGCCAAAATACATTAACTTAAATGCTGAACCCCAAAACCAGTGGTTAATGACTCTCTTATTCACATTTTCATCACTGTTCAGGACTAGCTACAAATTCACAGGGGGCATGTGTGTTTCCTTTTATCTACAAGGGACAATCCTACTCATTTTGCACAAAAGCTGGATCTTCTAGTGGAAAGCTCTGGTGCTCTTTAACTGGAAACTATGATACAGACCCAAAATGGACTTACTGTACACCCTCAGGTATGGAAAAACACATAATAGAAGGAAATACTTTGGACATTCCTGCTAACTAGCTCTGCTAATTATTAGACTGGAAGAGGGGAGAATCATGTACAAATCCACACTAAGTTGCAAAAACTCTAGAGACCACTTTCTAACAGTTACCATTTATCAATCCAATTTATCTCTGAGTAGTATACTGGGAATAACATTGATGAACAAAGCATAAAGAGATGTTATATATCTAAAGTAAGGCAATACAAGAGTAAATAAAGTCATTTTTATCTTAGAAATTGATTCTTGAGGACTACAAGAATATATCCATGTTGGGTTTTTTGGCAACAAACTAGAACTGATTTGCCATTCAGGGATATGTTTTCTATTTCTCTATAAACATGAGATTTCTTATTGATCACCATCTCCAGTGATAGCCAGAAGTTACCGTATATACTTGAGTATAAGCCGAATTTTTCAGCCCACTTTTTGGGCTGAAAAATTCCACTTCGGCTTATACTCCAGTCAACAAAAAAACTTACCGAGGACTTGTGCGCGGCCGAGGCTTTGGAGCTTCCGGGATCGCGCTCACCTCTCCCAAGCCACCGCCGTCCGGAGACCTCCCCAAACGAAGCCGGGTCTCCGTTCCTCTGCGCCCTGCCTGCCTGCTTCTTTCCACAGCAGAAAGAAGCAGGCAGGCAGGGGGCGGAGGAACGGAGACCCGGCGACGTTTGGGGATATTTGGAGAGGCGCCCAAACCTCCCCAAACGTCGCCGGGTCTCCGTTCCTCCGCCCCCTGCCTGCCTGCTTCTTTCCGCTGTGGAAAGAAGCAGGCAGGCAGGGCACAGAGGAACGGAGACCCGGCGACGTTTGGGGATATTTGGAGAGGCGCCCAAACCTCCCCAAACGTCGCCGGGTCTCCGTTCCTCCGCCCCCTGCCTGCCTGCTTCTTTCCGCTGTGGAAAGAAGCAGGCAGGCAGGGCACAGAGGAACGGAGACCCGGCGACGTTTGGGGATATTTGGAGAGGCGCCCAAACCTCCCCAAACATCGCCGGGTCTCCGTTCCTCCGCCCCCTGCCTGCCTGCTTCTTTCCGCTGTGGAACGAAGCAGCCTGAACGAAGCAGGCTGCTTCTTTCCACTGCGGAACGAAGCAGCCTGCCTGCTTCTTTCCGCTGCGGAACGAAGCAGCCTGCCTGCTTCTTTCCGCTGCGGAACGAAGCAGCCGGCGGCGGAGGCTTGCAGAACGGCGGATCGGCTTATACTCAAGTCACCAACTTTTTCCAGTTTTTGGGGGTGAAATTGGGGGTCTCGGCTTATACTCGAGTCGGCTTATACTCAAGTATATACGGTACCTGTTCAGTTTAACACACCTCTAATAAGAAGAAGTGGTAGAAGTGCATTGAAAAAAGTCACTAAGTAAACAATTTACTTGGGCTATTTGAAGCAGAAAGAAGATGCCTAATAGTTTGCAGTTGTAGCTGAAGGTGAAAGCAGAAGGTCAACTGAAGGTCAGATAACAGAAGATTGATACATCAATTCCTATGGATGGAAAAATTATAAGATGTGTTACTGTACAGAAAAGACTATGATTAGATAGTACCTTAGCTTGCATTTGTATTACATGTTTGTACATTTTTATTTTCTTAGTCCACCTTTACATAGGGAAGGATTAGTAGGAGCCATTGGGCAAATAACCAATTGAATTGAAAAAATAGTTTTAATATTTCAAATTAAAATCAAATTGTAACTATTTAAATTGAAAGTATTTGCTGGGCCAATTTGATGGTGTCTTTAGTAGTGTGAAGCTCACAAAGGTATCAGGACATAAGGAAGTGCAGTGCTTTGGATTCAAAGTTGATAATGTGCTTTGGAATAAGTAAGAAGTTGAAGATTTCTCTGGAATGCAAGGAAAATGCATGTTTAGGGTTAAAGAGGTGAAGGCATGCAGCCATATGCAGTCTGCATGCCTAGGCCTGCTCTAAAACACCTTTTTGACTTTTGATTTAAGCCCTCCCTATTTAGGATAGTGAGTGAGGAGACACTTAGCAGCTGTGGAGCCATCACTGGCCATGAGTTCATCAAGGAAAAAAAGTGTTTTCCTCAAAATGCCCTCAGAATGCTATCTGATAACCTTTTGCGACTATAGAAATTAATCTTCAGCTACTAAGTTATTCTTTTGTTAGAGGATTTAGGAAGAAGTAATGGCAAGTGGGAATAAACGTGGAAGTCAAGGGGGAGGGGGAATAATTGAATGAAAGTGAGCTTAGTCCATAGAAGTCTTTTAGGAGTCCTGCTTAATTTATTCTCCCATTATATTTCCTTTTCAGTACTCCTTTCTTGCAAGTTTCCCTTCAGATTCAACAACAAAGATTACCATCATTGCACAAAAGATGGTGCTTATGATGGCCAGTTTTGGTGTGCCACAACCGCAAACTATGACAAGGACAGGAAATGGAGAGCATGTGCCACTGAAGGTAGGAGAAACTACAGTGTGGTATAGGCACCTGTTTTCCCCTTTCCCCTCAAAATCCAGAGACTCTGAATGGCTACAGTGATATTTCAATGGAACAAATAAATGTCCTGTCAGAGGGGAATTTTCATGCAACATGAGATGTGCAAATCAAGATCTTCAATTACAGATAAAAATGAAATCCAGATTAAGGATGGGAAAACAGGTCCGTGTGAGTCAACTGAAATATTTGCAGTGGATGGATGTGAAAGTGGATGTGAAAGTGGAAATGGAAAAGAAAATATATAGGGAAAATGAAAGTACTGGAGTGAAAGAATGCATTCTTGGTGAGGGACAGCAATAAGATTAATTGACATGGAGTAAACAACAAATATTGTTGATGGCAAGGTAAAAAATCCCAGGGTTTTTTAAAAAAGCAGTGTAGAGAAAAAGATGCAGAGCATGGCTTGTGGAATTCTTTCCAACTCTTTTACTGCAGTGGCCACATGTTTCTGTGCATGTGTGAATTAGGAAAATATAAGGTGGGCTATGTGTGATCAGAACTGGGTTACATGATGAAGGATTAGGCTTAGACAGGAGCAACCAGCCATATTCCAAGCTTCTCCTCAACTGTTTCTACCGTAGGAATTCCTCCAGGGAGATTTCAAATTTATTTTTTTTCTGCTGCCATGCTTCATCCAATCTGTTTTAGATTTGATCTTTCTTTTGCTGCCTTCTCTTTCCATGCCCAATTTGTTTTTATTCTGTTCAGTTTTCAGACAACTAGCACAATAAAGGACAGAGTCCCACCCTTCTTTACAGCAGCAGCGGCAAAATAAATAAATAAAATAGGATATGAGCATAACCTATATATTGCACATTCTGACAAGGCATCCGAGCAGGATTTAAATGGAAGGCAGTGTGTCTGCCGCAAATGCTGGAGAAGGAAATACAGGTAGTCCCCAGTTAAAAACTGCAATGGGGGGCAACAACTCTGTTGCTTAGTGATGTGGTAATTAAGTGAAAGATCACATGACCATACAGGATTTATAGCAGTTCTGGGTTGTTTGTTAAGTGAACTGCATGTGGTTGTTATGCATGACATCATGAGACTATGATTGTCAACTTACTGCCAGTTTCTCCATTGATTCTGCTTGTTGGAAGCCATTTGTGAAGCTCGCAATTAGCAACCATCTCACTGTGGGACACTGCAATCATTATAAATGCATGCTAATTGTGAAGTGCTGAATCAGGATCACATGTCATAGGCCTGAGTTTGTGGGTTTGTGACCTTCCTAGTTGACTATCAATTACCCATGGTTGTTAGGCATGAAATTATGTGACTGTGAGTTCTGATTTACTGAACTTGTCAGAAATCAGCTGGGAAGGCTGTAAATACTGATCACATTATCCAGAGATGTTGCAATTATCATAAATACATACTGCTTGCTAAGCGCTCAGATTTAGGGATGATATGATGGTCATAAGTACATGAACCGGTTGTAAGTCATTATTTTTCAGTGCCATTACAATTTCAAACGGTTATTACATGAATGGTTGTAAATTGAGGTTGATTTGTAGAATCTTCATGGACTTGCCATGGTTAGATGAGAGTTTTACAGGGAGTTGGAATGTGGAGAGGACACATTCATTCCATGCTTGTCTTATGGTCTGAGGCTCTTTGCCTCAGCTTCAGCCTTTATAGTGTTCCTCATTCATAAGATGTCTCTGAGCTTGTGAAAGTTTAGGTAAGTGTTGTCTCTGCAGATAATCTATTTCTTGTATGTCAAGTTCCTGCTTCCTGTAATGGTTGCAATATAAGTTGTGAAGGGGCTTTATAATGAGATTATTATCTGTTATTACCTTGCGGCCTTCATGGATTTTCATTATCAGACTTATTTTGTCCTTCCTTTCTTAATTTATATGCCAGCCATCTTCCTGTTTTATTAGAAACTAAAAGTGTTTTTGTTTCACATAATTTCAGTTTAGTTTCTATTTCCTGAAGTGTTAATGTGGACAAGTTGGACATAACAGTTTAACTTGATGTAAAATTTTAAAGTTCATTGGCATCTTTGCAATTCAATTTTTTTCTTTCAAATTTCATACAATATTTTTTCCATCTTTTCCTGACACTTTTTAATGTATATTTTATTGATTTTTACAGTAACAATCTTTAGTATTTTGTAAGCAAGACGTTGTCTGGTTTATATGTTTGACATTAATATCATATAATACCTATTCCTACTCTTTATTCCATTTCTCTAACCATTTATAAATTTTTCCCATGTTTGAAAGTATTCTGAATCTTGCTTCCCCTTCATTTTCAATGTGAGCCTATCCATTTCTGCACAGTCCAAAATTTTCTTAATTATGTCTTCTTCAGATGGTATTTCTTCATTTTTCCAGTATTGAGCAAATGTAATTCTTGCTGCTGTTAATATATATGATATTAAGTATACACATTTTTATCATAATTTTCTGAAATTATACCTAAAAGAAATAATTCCAGTTTATAGTCTACATACGCTCCTATCATCTTTTCTAGCCACCTATGTATTTATGACCAATAGTTCTTTGCTTTAGGCAGTTGTGGGATTCAAATATGTGAACAACTGGTTCTCTGTGTGGATGCTGCTTCCGGAAGTCCATTCTGGGCCTGGGCAACAAAAAATTAGCTACCGGTTCTACCGAAGTGGTGCAAACCAGCTGAATCCCACCACTGGCTTTAGGTCATGTCCACCAAAGATGATAATACGTGCCTGGATTTTGTCTGCATGTCCAACAATTGTTAGACATATTTTTAAACATTTTTGCTAGTCTTGCATCTATAGAACATTTTACATAAATTTTCTTTATAAGTAGCTGCCCTTGTTATTTTGCAGTTTCGTTCCCATAGGTTTTGCCATTTTTCTAACTACATTGTGCCCAAAGTTTTTTGCCCAAGTTATCATTGTTTCTTTAACTTGTTCATCTTCCATCTTTAAATTTAACAGAAATCTGTACACTATCTTAATCAATTTGTCATCTGATGGCAATAGTATCTGGCCTAATGCTGTCGGGTCTTTGTAAAAACCATATATTTTTGCATCTTTCTCATATCTCATTTGCATTTGCAGATGTGGCCACCATGCCCTGTTCTTCCAATTCTTGTTTAGTTTGTAGTTTTCCATCAGTATTCAAGATATATTTGTAAGTCACAAGTTTCTCATAATTAATTAAATTTGGGTGTACGAAAGCCTCCATTGTTGGAATCCATGCTGGTATTTTCATATAAGTTCTTGATTTTATCTTTTCCCACTGACACTTTTCTTCTCTAGACAATTATGCTGTATAAAGTGGCCCCCAGGACCACTTTACTGGCATCTCAAACAGTCATTAAATTTGTCCCTTTATTTAGGTTATTGTCAAAATATCCATTTAATTTCTTTTTTTTACAGCCCTTTATAATTATCTTCTTTTGTTGAATAGATTCATTTAATCTCCACCAATGATTCAAAATCTTTTTTCTAAGTATCCAAAAGAACTGGGTAAAAAAAAATGTAGGGGAGAGAGGTGGTGGGGGGAGCGCAGGAAATGCACTATTTTGCAAGAAGAGAGGTTAAAGATGTCATTTGGAAAAATGGAGTTTGGGGTCCTAGGCCTTCAGTCCTTGATAGGACAAAGAATAGGATTTCAGAGAGTTGAAATGTTTATGGATAAGATTAAAGTTCATCCCAATACAAAGGCTACCTCCTTTTTTATTTTTCTGTTTTCAATATCTACAGAATATGAAGGTAACTCCAAAGGCAAGCGCTGTTTCTTTCCATTCATCTACAATGGGAAAAGATTCTATTCTTGCACCAATCAAAATTCAGACAATGGAATATTTTGGTGTTCTGTCACAAGGAACTATGACAAAGACCGTCAATGGAGCTATTGTGCTGATATAGGTAAGATAAATCAGAAGTTGCTGTATTAAGAATCAGAAATCAGAAAGTAGAAGTCCTTTAAAATATCTGGGAAGAAAGTTTTATTTGACATACCTAGGAATAATGTCTATATAATGTAGGAAAATAAATGTGCCATAGTGATTATTGCAAACTAAAAGAGAAGAAAAAGGTATCTCTGAATTGGATGGAAGTAAATACTTAATTTATTGGTATTATTAGCCTATTTGGTTAGAGATCTAGGGTAGCTCTTTATTTATTTAATCAACTTGTATGTCAGCTCTCGGCAACTTTAAGCACGTTACATGTTAGATTTAAAATCAACAATTTAATAATATAAAGAATTAATGATACCAATGGCATATCAGAGAAAAACATTAATAAAAAAGAATCCAGTTATTCATTATGTAATATAAATCCAATACTAGAGTAGATTATGAAGGACTTTGTCCTAAGGCCTGACAGACGAACCAGGTCCTTAAAGATGTATGAAATTGCAGCAGAGTCAACGCTGTACAGGAAGAATGCTGTTTTTGCAGAGTGGATGCAGCTGAAGGGGAGGGCCATCTCCTAGATCCTGCAAGGTGAAACTGTTCTATATCTGGGATTTGGAGTTTGCCAACTTTATCAAATTTTAATGGATGGACAGTTACAGGAGAAAGGTGTGATCCTATAGGTATCCAGGCTATGCGCCATTTGATAACTTATTATGTTTCTTTTTTTCTTTGAAAACAGCTGAACTGTATCTATGTATATTACAGAACTGACCATCTACCATTTCTTCTAGGACTATAGACCAGGAAGGCCTGTCAGACCATATGTGTAATTCCTCAGGTAGGACAAAAATGGAAAAAGGGGGACAAAATGCTTGAGATGCTAAGGTTATGTGGGAAAAGGATCCGGACATGGAATTTTTTTTCAGATGATTATAATATTCTCCTACAATTCTTTCCTCATATGATGGGTAACTGCTTGCTTGTTCAAGTTTCTAGTCTCCTTTTGCACATTCCAAAACTCCTCAAGATTGTAGCTGATGAAAACACTAAATAGTAATTTATGCATCTGATCAGCTTAGCCCAGAACATAATAAAAATATTTACCTGCATTTTTCATGTCTATTCACAGGCCAGTTCTTGTCCTACATAATAGCAGAAATATAATTCAGATTCTGTTTGAGGCCATAGCAATTTGAAACATCTCTTGACATTTGTACAAAATGGACTCAGTGCAATTTATAGCACTGCCCTTGAGCCATCCAATTATTTTATTTTTGTAGATATTCAAAATTTATTAAAGTTTACATTCACTTCCAGCACATGCAAGTACACTTATCTGCCTTAAAAAAAGTAAAAAAAAATACAAAAAAATTTGCAACTGGTACCTCCGCTTTGTAAAACCATTATGTTGTGCTCAATTTGTACTTTGCATCATGGTGACCTTGCTTAATACTTCTGCAGTGATGGTTGGATAATGATGCAAATCCTGGTGAGGGAATGTTCACAGATTCTGCTTGTGTAAAACAATATATATTTTTCCATGCTCTTGATAAAAGAAAATACCAAGATAGGTATTGACTTCTTTTTTAGCACAATAGAAAATAATAACATTACAACCTCAACTTTTTACTTTTACACAATGACACATACTAGCCTTTTCTATAACAACAGACTTATCTAATTAGCAAAACCAAACTCAAAGTTTACTTTTTTTCTATCACAAGCACAAAATCCAGAAGCAGTTTCCAAATGGAAACAAAATTATTCTTTTCTGTGATAACACAGAATTTAAATCATTCTTCTTTCTTGCTGTGGGAAATAATATATGTTTTTGTTTCCACTTATTAATCTTTATAGACTATCATCATTGATGTTAACATCATTTACTATACTATTTCAGATTCTTTAACCTTAAAGGGGAAAAACATTTTTGAACATATATTTGAAAACTCTAAACTTTTCTTTAAAATATTTCTAAAATCAATGAATTCTAAATTCTAATACATCTTTTTATTTTCTTTTAAAATTAATATATTTAAATTCACTTTCAATAATATTTTACAAGCTTTAGGAATCACTCAAACACTGTATATGAAAAAAAAATTCAAACTCACTTTTATAAACAAAAGATTACATTAAAGCTTTCTTTCAAGTACATATATCAGACTTGTAGAAATCCATCCTAACTCCAATTAACTCATTAAATTTAAGTCACTCCCTCCAACTTATCCAGATAGAAAATATCTTCTTCACTTGAATGTCTATGAAGTCTCATTTTCTCAAATAATTCTCAACTTCTTAGTATCTATGAATTAAAAACCCCAAACTTGTCCTCTTGAGAATTATAGATTTGCTTGGAGCTCTTCTCTGGGAGGGTTGTACTGTATTTAAACCATCTTCATAATAGTTTATCATCAAAGTTTTAAAAAGGTATTTCATGGTGTGTTTTTTTTAGTTTGCCTGCAGGAATTCTTTTCCTTATCATTTAACAATAAAAGAGTCTCAAAAATGGCACAAATCTTCAGATTGAAAAAGAACCTCTTTTAGCTAGTGAAGAGAATAACCCCATCAAATGATTAAGAAGTGAAATTCTTGGCTTATTGTCCATCTGAAAAATAAATTCCAAAATGTTGGCTTTTTCAACAATGAAATACTTTGTTCTGTACCAGCCTGCTACCGGCCCTGCAGAAAAGGCAGGGACAACCCCTTTACAAATGGCAAGAGGCTGGAATTAAGCCTGCCAAATTTATTAAGATAAAACAGAGCAAAACAAGACACCAACCATGAAACAGGAGCTATGAAACAGGAACAAATCAAGCGGTTGCCTGCAGCAAACCAGCCCTCCCACGCATTCCCCTTTTATACAGTTCAGGGCGTGGCTTCTCTCTGCCTCCTTCCGAGGTGCCCCATTGCCTTCCTCTGTTTACTCCTGATTGACTGCCTCTTGCGTCAAGCGTCCTTGAACAGGGCCAGCTGTGGGTCATCTTCATCCACGCTGTCAGGCTCACACAGCTGGGTCTCCGTGGTGACCAGGTGGGAGGGGCCTGGCTGAGGGCTCTCATCAGCAAGATCTTCAACCCCCTCAGCAAGCTCTTCAACACCCCCCCTCCTCCTCTGAGTCATCCGACCCAACTGCCGAACCCACAGGCTGACCCTGAATCACAACATACTTGCAGCCCCATCCTTAGCTGAACAACTCATGAACTTATCCAAAGCACAGCTCCTGAGGCTTCATGAAGACTGCTGCTGTATGGAATATCTCCCTAAACCAGGAAAATAATATAAACTAAAAGAATGTCTTTTCCTTCCATTAGTAAGCTGAAAAAGAGATAAGCTTCCTTAAGGATGGCCATCTTCACAGGATTTTTTCCGCCTTTCTACTTCATGTTTTCTCCTTTTCTCCTGTCCTGGTTTCCCATTATTTTCATTTTCTTTGTATTTTATATTGTGATAAATTAATAATTTAAAAAAATCAAGAAAATGCTGAGGAGGGACAGAGGGAGGAAAAAGTGTAGATTTATGTCTACATGTTTTAATCTGAATGCTCTGAAATCTTTAATTACTTTAGAGAATAATATTCAAAGAACATGTTTTGGTTTCTTAAATTTCAGTGCTCTTTGCTCTTTCTTTCTTCCAAAATCAGAAAAGATAAAGAATTATATGTGAAACTGAAGAGTGGTTTGAATAATACTGGATGCTCATAGTTTCTTTCTTTTTTTCTAAAAGCAACCTATGTAGAATACTCATCACTTCTGAATGAATTGTCTATATTTTTGGTGTCCACAATATAAAACAGAACACAAATGGATTTTAAACTTATTTTAACTTACAATAACTTCCTGACTCTTGTAAGTGGAAATATTGAACTCTCTTGAACATTGGTAACTGCATCAATTTTGTTTTCTCCCCAGATCACCAAAATCAAGACAATATTGGATGTTTGTGATTCCGGGGATGATAATTTTTGAATGGAAGTTATGGTTATGTGCCATCTGTCACTTTACTTTTGCAAACTTATTACTGCAGAAAAGACACATCTAGGTCTGCTAGAAGCTCACACTTTGCATTATTTTACTAAGAGCCTTCTGTATTTATAATTATGCATGAAAGAATCACCTAAGAAATCATTTTATTGCCAGATATGGGCATTTTTAGTAGGTTCCAAGGCACCTTTATTTGTGCCATCAGAATTTGTAAGTAATCAATTAATTTCCCACCATTTTAAGTCTACTTTAAAAATTTTATCTTTAGAATAGTGTAGGTTTAAAAGATACTTTTTAATTGAGGTTCCGTTTAAAAAGCCAGTAAAATATTTCTTATGTTGCTTTTTTTTATTATGGCATTCAATATTGTAAAGTATAGCAGAAAAAAGCATACTGGCCCTTGAAATATTTTATAGATCATGTTTAAACTACTGATCAATCAGTCTGAATGCCCATTTTCCAATGGCACTTTCCCACTCTTATAGAAATATGAGTGATTATGATATCCTCTTTTTGCTTTGAATTGCTAGATGTCTCCTGATCATTTCTAAATATCTGTTTCTTTGTAATAAATATTTTAGCAGCAAACTAGAGTGTATTCTTTTCAATTGCATGAATTGGTTTATACAACCTCTCTAGATGACCTCCACAAATAGATTAATTTTCATGTCTGATAGTTGATCTGCTGTCCTTTTACATTTTGAATTAATCAGGAAAATGAATTGATTTTTCAAATTGTCAAATTGATTTGCAAGTACATGATTCTATTTAGCTATTTGATCTGAACCATCATTCTGATTTGTAAAATCAATTCAGTTGGGGGATTTGATTAATGTTAAATACTGAGTTCGATGAGGCATTGATCAGGCAGCTCTTTATTGAAGGAACACAGAAGTGAGTCTAACAGCCACTTGTCTTCTATTTATACCAGACTGCCGCTAGGTGACAGCCAATGAATTTAAAGCACCATTTGCCACCCAAAGTGCAGGCTTGTAGCTAACAAGAAAACAGTTAGAGACTTGATTTAAACATATCCAGCTAACAGCTTATAACTGCCATTACAAATTGGGTCAATACACAACACCCGTTCCCCCTAGATAAATCAACATATCACAAATAATGAATATAATCTTGTAAGTAAGCAGGTGGGTTTCACACCCGTTCTGATCACCGTAGCATTGTTGGAGGCCCTCAATCTACAAGCCCTTTAGATGGGCTGGGTAGACCGGGGCTCCTAGACCTGCTCGCCTTGGATAGACCAGTATCTTTCTGAATATTCTGGCTAGGTAGACTGGTGCTGTCCTGTGCAGTACTGTCAGATTGATTGGTGCCTGTTTCTTCAAATGCAGCAGAGTCTGACAGTCTGGGGAACAAGTCTGCTAACAATTCCTGTTCAGGGGACATAATCTCAAAAGTCTGTGGTGACTCAGACATGGCTAAGTCACCATGCATCTTTTTGCTAGTCTCACAAGATTAGGAGACTCAGGCATATGGAGGTTACCAGGCAACTCCCAGCTCTCCTCTCTGTCAGTGGCCAGGGTTTGATTAGCCTGCCACCGTCGCAGTTGGTCTATGTGGGGCCGAACCACATGACCATCTTCCAGGGCCACTTTGTACAACAGTGGCCCTGACACCTTACAAATCACAGCTACCACACATGGTGCCCCCTGTCCATAGTTTCTCACCCAAACTTTCTCACTCAGTTGCAGATTCCATGGGTTGCACTGTTTCTGCAGCTGCCTGGTCAGAATGGAGACAGTCCAGCTTTGTGATCAGCTGATGTCCCCATCTGCTGGGCTGTGGCCCATTGAGGTGCATAGAGTTGTGTGCTGGCAGAGCAAAAGGTCTGCCAGCCGATGATGCCAATAACCAGTTGTTAGTCTCTTTAATGAATCCTTGGTCGTCCTGACTGTTAAATATTCAGTTCTTGCAGGCATTAAGTGAGACGGAGTGTTGAAACAGCAACAAGTTTATTTAACTCAGAACAGAAGCAGCCCTAATAGCTGCTGTGCAGCTATTTATTCTGTTAGCCTCCAGGCAGTGACCAATGGGTTTGAAGTAACAGTTTCCTGCCCAAAACCTAATCATCTGCCTGGAGACAGTAAGTTTGGCTTCAGTAGCAGCAACCATTACAACACAGGAATCTAGGTCAGACATTTAAGCAAGTGATACAAGGCATTTAAGAAAACAGTTTAAAGCCAATACATTATACTCCTTCCCCTAGATAGCTCAAACTCTCAATTGTTTTACATAATCTTGCAGGTATTTAGGTGGCCTTCTTGACCATTCAGAATGTCTAAGGGTTGCAGGGGTCTATCAGCTTGGCTGCCAGGCTGGGTAGACCAGGACTCTGAGGTTCAATGGAGTTGGGTTGATATGAGTCAACCTTTGGATGACCAGTCCTGTTTGGCCCAAACCAAAGTCCAATCATGCAGCAAAGTCTGCAGGGCTGTTTCTCAGTGCCATTTGCCTGCCTTGTTCGGCAGATTCAGTCTTTGTGTCCGGAGAAGGCTCTTCTATGGCCGTTTCCCTGTTAACTTGAGGGAGAGTTCTGTCAGAGCTTGCAAGTCTGTCGGAGCTCGCAAGGCCTTCTGCTGGACTGCTGTCATCTGGGCCCTGCATGTGGCCCTCTTGGCAGTCCTGGGCTGGTGGCTGAGCTGCCTGCCACCAACGCAGATGGTCAATGTGTCCATCTTCCAGGACCAACTCATAGGAGAGTGGCCCTGAAACTTTACAACCACCATTGGCCATTCGAGGCTGGGTGAAAGGGAGCCGATGTGGTGTGCCTTATGAGATTTGCCCTGAGGGAGGACTGGAACTCTGAAGCAGTGAACTGAGCCCCATTGTGTGAGACTAAGATGTCTGGGAGCCCATGTGTTGGAAAGATTCTGTGCAGTTCCTGGATGGTCCTGGCAGTTGTCATAGTGGGTACTGGTGCAGCCTCTAACCATTTAGAGTGGCTATTGACCACTATTAAAAACAGCTGTCCCTGAAAGGGCCTTGTAAAGTCAATGTGGATTCTTGACCATGGTGTGTGAGTGTCCTCCCATAAGTGGACAGGGGCCTGTGGCATCTGGCATGTGTAGCAACCATGTACTTGGGCCTCAATAGCTTTATCTAGCCCTGGCCACCAAAGGTAGCTCCTCACCAGTGCCTTCATCTGGACTATTCCTGGATGGCCTTCATGCAGAGACTCAAGAACTCTGGGCCTTAAAGAGTTGGGCACTATGACCCTACTTCCCCAGAGAATGCACCCTTTATGAGCTGACCACCAAAGAGTAACTAAATCAAAATGACATAAGCATGTTTCTGAAACTGAGTCATTGCTTTGAGGTTTGGCAAAGAGCAATGATACTTATTTTCCTGGGCTCCAAGATCACCGCAGATGGAGACTGCAGCCAAGAAAGGGGATGAAAGCTATGGCAAATCTAGACAGCACACTTAAAAGCAGAGACATCACCCTACCAACAAAAGGCTATGCTCTTCCCAGTTGCAATGTAGGGCTGTGAAAGTTGGACCATAAGAAAGGCTGAGCACCAAAGAATTGAAGCCTTTGAACTATGGTGCTGGAGAAGACTCCTGCGAGTCCCTTGGACTGCAAGGTGTTGAAACTGGTCAGTCCTAGAGGAGATCAACCCTGACTACTCTTTAGAAGACCAGATCCTGAAGTTGAAACTCAAATACTTTGGCCACTTAATGAGAAGGAAGGACTCACTGGAGAAGAGCCTAATGTTGGGAAAGGTTGAGGGCAATAGAAGAAAGGGGATGACAGAGAATGAGGTGGCTGGATGGAGTCACTGAAGCAGTAGGCATGAGCTTAAATGGACTCCAGAAGATGGTAGAGGACAGGAAGGCCTGGAGGAATGTTGTCCATGGGGTTGCAATGGGTCGGACATGACTTCACAACTAACAACAACAATGATACTTAGCATTCACTTCAATTATTCCTTTGAACATCCAGATGATCAGTATTGGAGCTTTTATCATTTTGTTCTTATCTCCCAGAGATCATGATATGCTAGCTTATCATGATCTCTGGGAGATCATGATAAGCTAGCATGATATGCTAGTTAAATATCTTATTTAGCCACAATTGCTTCATTGCTTCACTAATGACTAATTCCTGTCTGTGCAATGCTACAACAGAATAGTGATAGTAAAGACTTATTATCTAAAGACTGATTTACTATCTAAGAAACACAAGAGAAACTTTATGCATAGCAGACAATGTCGATGAAAGGACAACTTCTCAGACTTCCGGTCCTGTGCAGCAGCGCAGCAGTCAAAGGGTTTGAGATTCTGTGCCCTTCGGCTAAGTTTCTTCCTGTTAGGGGACCCTAAGCGGGCTGGAAGCTGCCCCAAAGAGGCGGTAAAGAAAGAAGGAAGTCCTGGGGACCTCGGAGAGATGGCAATCAACCTGATCGGTCCAGGAGAAGCCTTCTAGAAACCAACAGGAGAAAGGCTAGCCTAACTTCAGAGTCTAGCCCAAGCTGAAAGCAACCAAAGTCAAAACACTAGTTTACGCTGATTGTAAACGGCGCGTTTGAATCTGGGTAAGAATATTGATTTTCTCTATCTTACTTATCAACTTTCCTGAAGGGAAAAAAAATCCCAGGAAGCAAAAAGCCTCCAAAAGTGGAGGGGGATTTTTGCCCCACCCTTTTACTAACAGAAGTCGTGAATTAAATCTTTTATGGAGGACCAAAACGTGTCAAAATGAAATGAAATTACTATAAAACCTAAATTTGGATAAGTTTGAAGTTACTGAATGGTTAAGATTCTCATTTTAAAGGCAATGTGTTCATTTTGAAAATTTGAAAAATACACCAGTGCTGACATCTAGTGGTGGAGGAAGACTACGACAGCTTTTATTTTTTTTTATTTTTTTTAAAATTCCATTTATATCCCGCCCTTCTCCGAAGACTCAGGGCGGCTTACAAACTTAGCAGTAGCCTTCATTCTATGTATATGCCTGCTTATTAGGGCTTTCACACACACCTCCCAAGCGGCATTATTACAAAGTCAGCTTATTGCCCCCAACAGTCTGGGTCCTCATTTTACCTACCTGGGAAGGATGGAAGGCTGAGTCAACCTTGAGCCTGGTGGGATGCAAACCTGCACTAATTGCAGGCAGCTGGTGTTACTTAAGGAGGCATTAGCCCACTGCTCCACCAAGGCTGGACCTTATGCTGGACCTTCAAAGTTCTAACAATAGAGAACAGCTGTGACAAAAAAAGAAAACAATCTGGGCTGCAGACAAAGTGAGACTTATAAACTTCAGGGAAGAAAAAAACCACACTTTTTTGAACTTTCTGGATTACAAGTATCTACTTAACTCTGACTCCAAAGCTATTTACAGAGAAAAGAAAATTTGGATTCTTGGTCATCATGGAAAATCAGAGATTTATAGAAAGAACCTATCAAGAAAAAATAAATACTTTTGAAAAGGAGACATATGATATGTTGCAACTAATGATTTCAAACCACAAAGAAATCCAAAATAACCAATTCATCTCCAATTTAACTTTACAACAAAATTCCCAGGAAACAACATCAGAGAAGGAACAGATAAAACAGACAACTGAATACAACTTTGAGGATAGAGACTTGGAACCTAAATGGATCCTGGGGAAGTGCCAGGATCAATGCCAGTCTCCAGCTGGAGCTTGGTGCTGATCCCAGTGCTTCTGCTGAGCCCAGAAGAAGTGCCGATCAGCTGGAATATTGCAGCATCTCTAGGGTCTTGTGATTTACATTCAGATGCTTGGCAACTGATTCATATTTATAATACACGTATCCTGGCAATCCAGTATTTGCCAGAGTCTCCCCTTCATGCAGGGGATGTGGCTGCTGGAACAGCCACTGACAAAACAGTCGTGTTTTGAACTGGGTGCTGAGGGGGTGGCCAGAAGCAAGTCCTGGACAGAATTTTACAGCTTCATTAGAAAACAAATGAACTATCAGCATACAAGGGTTGCATTCTATGGGGAAGTTTAATTTAATTTAATTTAATTTAATAATATTTATATACCGCCCTTCTCCCTGAGGACTCAGGGCGGTTCACAGGGCAAAAGTCAAATACAAAGTACAAACATTAAAAAGAGATTAAATAATTGCCCAAGTTAAAACAATTAATACAATAATAAAACCCCAAAAATAAAATTAAGAGTACAAAAAAAATAAAAACCCCACCAATCCCCATCAGGCTAGGCCGGCTTGTACAAACAAAAACGTCTTGAGATCGCGACGAAAGGAGCGAAGATCGGGCGCCATCCGGAGCTCTACCGGCAACTGATTCCACAGCTCCGGAGCGCCCACAGAGAAGGATCTCCCCCTGGGCGCCACCAATCGACATTCTCTGATCGGTGGCACCCTGAGGAGGCCCTCTCTGTGGGAACGCACAGGGCGCAGGGAGCTTGATGCCGGCAGCAGATGTTCCCTAAGGTACTCCGGCCCCATGCCATGAAGGGCTTTGAACACCATTACCAGTACCTTGAATCTCACCCGGAAGGCAACTGGCAACCAATGCAGCTCACGGAGCAAAGGTGTAACGTGGGAGTATCGGGAGACTCCCAACACAACTCTCGCGGCTGCATTCTGTACCAGTTGGAGCTTCCGGGTGGTCCTCAAGGGCAGCCCCATGTAGAGAGCGTTGCAGTAGTCCAGACGAGAGGCCACGAGCGCATGAGTGACCATGCATAAATCATCCCGGCTAAGATAGGGCCGCAACTGGCGCACCAGGCGAACCTGGGCGAAAGCCCCCCTAGTCACAGCTCCTATATGGTCTTCCAAGGTGAGCCGTGAATCTAGGAGGACTCCCAAGTTGCGAGCCCTATCTACGGGGGGTAATAGTTCACCCCCCATAGCAAGAGGTGGAATGTCCGAATAGACCCGGGATGAAGATATGCAAAGCCACTCAGTCTTGTCGGGGTTGAGTTGAAGTCTGTTCCTCCCCATCCAGACCCGAACCGCCTCCAGGCAACGGGACATCACGTTGAGGGCATCACTGGGGTGGTTTGGGGTCGAAAAGAAAAGTTGGGTATCATCCGCGTACTGATGATACCCAACTCCAAAACCACGAATGATCTCACCCAGCGGTTTCATGTAGATGTTGAACAGGAGAGGCGAGAGGACCGACCCCTGAGGAACTCCACAAACGAGAGACCTCGCGGTCGACCTCTGCCCTCCTGCCAACACCGACTGCGAACGTCCCTGGAGATAGGAGGAGAACCACTGTAAGACTGTGCCTCCCACTCCCAGTCCCCTGAGACGCCGCAGCAAGATACCATGGTCGATGGTATCGAAAGCCGCCGAGAGGTCTAATAGGACTAGAACAGAGGAATATCCCCTGTCCCGAGCCCTCCAGAGATCATTCACCAGCGCGACCAATGCCGTCTCCGTGCTGTGCCCGGGCCTGAAACCCGATTGGTACGGGTCTAGATAATCCGCTTCATCCAGGACCAGAGGGAGCTGATGTGCCACCACACTCTCAACAACCTTCGCAAGAAAGCGAAGGTTGGAGACAGGACGAAAGTTGTTCAATACAGCTGGGTCCAAGGCAGGCTTCTTGAGGAGAGGCCTCACCACCGCCTCTTTCAAGACGGCGGGGAAGCTACCCTCACCCAAAGAAGCCGATATAACTGCCTGGAACCAGCTGCGTGTCCTCTCCCGGGCTGCATAGACCAGCCAGGAAGGGCACGGGTCCAGTAAACATGTGGTGGTGCTCAGCCTCCCCATGATCCTGTCCACTTCCTCCGGAGTCACAGAATCAAACTCATCCCAGGTGGTATCGACAAGACCGCCCGTGTCCTGATCGCCAGACTCTGCCCAGTCAGAGTCCAGACCGGTCCGAATCCGAGCGATTTTGTCCGACAGATGCTGGTTAAACTCCTCGGCACGACCCTGCAAGGGATCCTCCCTCACCTCCTGATTTAGGAGGGAGCGAGTCACCCTGAACAGGGCGGCCGGGCGATTATCTGCGGACGCGATAAGGGTGGCGAAGTGGTTAGACCTCGCCTCCCTTATCGCAGCGAGATAAGACCTAATGTGGGCTCTTAGTCGCAATCGGTCGGATTCGGATCGGCTGGACCTCCAACCGCTCTCTAGGCCCTGTCTCCGACGCTTCATCTCCCGGAGCTCCGCAGAGAACCATGGAGCTCGACGGGATCTGCACCGTGTCAGGGGCCGCAGGGGTACAACCCGGTCAAGAGCCTCAGTGGCCGTCCTTTCCCAGGCTTCCACTAAGGCATCTGCCGAGCTGTGAGCAAGGGAGGCAGGTGGGGACCCCAGCGCTGCCTGGAACCTCTGGGGATCCATTAAGCGTCTGGGGCGGTACCATTTAATTGGTTCCAAACACCCACGGCAGGGGGTGGCAAAACGGAAGACCAGCCGCAGGAGATGATGATCGGTCCATGACAGGGGCATAATAATTGGAGAGCCCCCACCAAGATCATCTAACCACCGTCCAGATAAGAAAACTAGGTCAAGGGTGTGGCCTCCCTCATGAGTCGGTCCCGAAATTACTTGCGTCAGGTCCATGGCCGTCATGGAAGCCATGAACTCCCGAGCCAACTCAGATGATCCTCCCAGCTATGGTAGATTGAAGTCCCCCAAAACTATAAGTTTTGGGAACTCAACCACCAGCCCAGAGAGGACATCGAGCAGCTCAGGCAGGGCTGCTGCTGCGTGACTAGGTGAAAGGTACACCAGCAACAAGCCCAACTGCGCACCAGGGCCGCATCTCAGAAAGAGAGACTCACACCCGACTATCTGAGGAACAGTGGCCTCCCGCGGACATAAGGTCTCCCTCATAACAACAGCCACACCCTCACCCCTACCCTGAGCCCGAGGCCGGTGCAGCACCCGGAAACCTGGTGGGCAAAGGTCAACCAGAGGAATCCCGCCCTCTGGGCCCAACCAAGTCTCCGTGATGCAAGCCAGGTCCGCCTGCTCACCCTCGATCAGATCACGAACGAGAGGAGCCTTATTAGAGACAGACCTGGCGTTCAAATACACCAGCCGGAGCTCAGGGGGCTGCACACCCTCACTCCCGGGACCTTGGGGTAGAGCCAGAGGGTCGGAGTGCCCCACCGCTTGTAAGCAGCGGAGAGGCCTTCCCTGAGATCGATACGGCCCTCTGCTCCTACATCTGCTGCCATTCCCTGATGTCGTGGGAATAGGTAGCCCCACGACCAGCCCTGGAGCCCCGGAGGTAACCGACCCCCGCTCCTCCCCCCTGCGATCTACATCGGCACTAGCCAGAACAGCGGTTGTTGGATAGCCCCCCTTGTCCAAACAACCAAAAGAACCCTCCCGCCTCCCTAACCCCCTAAAAAATTTTGACAGAAAAATAATCAGGGGCCTCTTATTAGGTCTCCGTCGAAGGCCCCTACCCGTGCCCAGCCAACTCTCAGGGTCCCAATAAATGGGCCCTTCCTCGAGGTTATAATCGGCTGGCAAGTTGGGTCATAGTCCCACACACATTAAGGACTAAAGTCTTAGAATATCTGTATGAGGGACATCCTGGAATAGTCAGGATGAAGGCACTTGCGAGAAGCTACCTGTGGTGGCCATGGTTGGATAAGGATATAGAGGCTCAAGTAAAAGGATGCCAGGTTTGCCTGCAGTCCAGACCCCAAATGCCTCAAGCCCTAGTACATCGCTGGGAAACCACGCAAACTCCCTGGTCTAGGATTAACTATGCTGTACCCTTCCAAGGACAGGTGTTCCTCATTGTAGTGGTTACTCCAAATGGCTGGAGGTAGCACCTGTCCTTACTGTGACTACTGCCAAGACCATCCAGGAACTGTGCAGAATCTTTGCCATGCATGGCTTACCTGATATAATAGTGTCAGACAACGGGGCAAAATTTACTGCTGCTGAGTTTCAGTCCTTCTTAAGGACTGACATGATTAGATGTGCCACATCAGCCCCCTTTCACCTGGCCTCAAATGGCCAAACAGAACAAATGGTCAGAATGACCAAGGAGTCACTAAAAAGAATAGTGTCTGGTGATTGGCATCATTGGCTGGCAGACTTTTTGCTCTGCCAGCATACCACCCCCTGCACATCAACAGGCCACAGCCCAGCAGAACTGACATGGGAATATCGGCTGACCATCATCTCCATCCAGACAAGTTGCATCAGATACAGTGCAGCCCAAGACCCCAAGGAACTTGAAAGTGGGCGACTGGGTTTGAGCAACAAACTATGGACAAGGGGCACCGTGGGTGATAGCTGTGGTTTGCAAGGTGTCAGGACCACTGTCATACGAAGTGGTCTTGGAAGATGGTCGGGTGGTTTGCCGCCCCATTGATCAATTGTGCCAGTGGCAGGCTAATCAAACCCTGGCTGTCAACAGTGAGGAGAGCCAGGAGCTGCCTGATAGCTGCAACAGCTGGAGTCTCCTGGTGCTTGCGAGACTCACAGAGACTTGCAGGATGTTTTAGCTGAGGTTGAGTCACCTCAGAATGAAAGAACTGCTCCAACTGAACAGAACATGCTGGTGGACCAGTTTCCCCATCTTTTCAGAACTGCACCGTCCATAGACATGAGCACAGGTCTACCCAACCAATTCAGCTGAGCAGACACAGGTCTACCTGAAGCGAGTGGGTCAAAGAGCCCTGGTCTACCCAGCCTGTCAAGGGGGCTGGTAGACCAGGGACTCCAGCAGTGGTGTGATTGGAACGGTTATGGAAGCCGCCTGCTTATTTACAAGGCTATGTATATTTTCTTGATGTGTGAATTATCTAGGGGGAAGGGGTGTTATGTATTTATATAATTTCATAAGGGCAATTATAAAAGGTTAACTGTTACTGTTAATTCAAACCCTTAGCTGTCTGTCTACTGTTTTGCAAGCTTGTGTTTTGGTGAGAATGTTTGCTTTAAACTCATTGGTTGCCGCCTAGCAGCTGTCTGTATAAATAGATGTCAAGCGGCTGTTAGACCCACTTCTGTGTTGATTGAATAAACAAACTGCCTTACCAATTTCATTTTGCAACACAAAGAATGGCTCAACATTTGAAATAAACAAATACATCAGTAGTTTTCATCCAAGGCAGTAGAAATAATCAACTAAAATGTTAACTCAATTATTTCAACATTTTCTAAAATTTGTTATCTGCCTTTTGGCACCAAGGTATGGGCCTGGGTTTTTGTGTTTGCATTCATACAAAAGCATATTCATATACATAACTACTATACTTTATTATTCTTAACCACTGAATTGTTAATAAGGGGTTGGGGATCAAGGAGAATGTGATGAAGCATATGCTGCAGTGCAAACCATGTTCCTTATATACTTATTCATGACATTATACTGCAAGTATGAGAGGACAAAGTTTGCATTTTAATGTTATCATTTTGAAGCCAGCATGGTTAGGAGTGAATGCCTAGGCATGGAATATTCTGCTCAAATGTTCTTATAAATAACTGATAGCCACCTCAAAAAATACTGTAGTTATCTGTCAGCCTCAAATGTGAAGTTATATAAGAATAATTGTGAACTCTTATGGGTAAAAACATAAAAAGAATTAGATAGTTGGAAATAACTACAATTATCTTTATTGGGAAGAATTGCAGCAGTGAAAATGAATGTTTTGCCAAAATTTTTATTTTTATTTCAAATGATACCTATACTTAAAAAGGATTTAAATCTGGAGGAATGGCAAAAAGGTATTAATAAATTTGTTTGGGCAGGGAAAAAGCCACGAGTTATATTTAAGATAATGCAAGACACGCGTGAAAGAGGTGGTCTTAAAATGCCTAATTTTAAATTATATTATGAGGCTGCTGCTTTATCACCGATAAGTGACTGGTTTAATTTAACACAAGGGAGATTATTAAATCTTGAGGGTTATGACTTGTTATTTGGCTGACATGCATACTTATTGTATGATAAGAAAGTGGATAATGTGTTTAAGATACATATATTAAGGTATGCTCTGTTGCGAGTCTGGAAAAAATATAGACATAAGTTAAATTATAAGATACCAATTTGGACAATACCTAAACATGCAATAAAAAATATAAATGTTGGATTTAAACATGATGCGACTACATATAAGGAAAATTTAAGACTAAAAAGGAATGTATGGCAATTAAAGCCATTGTTCTGTACCAGCCTGCTACCGGCCTTGCAGAAAAGGCAACCCCTTTACAAACAGCAAGAGGCTGGAATGACGTCTGCCAAATTTATTACAAAAACAAACAAGACACGAACCAAGATACAGGAGCTTTGAAACACTATCTGAGCGGTTGCTTTCAGCAAACCAGCTCTCCCCACACAAGTCCTTTATAAAGAGTTCAGGGCGTGGCTTCTCTCTCCCTCCTTCCGAGAAGCCCCATTGCCTTCCTCTGTTTACTCCTACTTGACTGCCTCCTGCGTCGGGCGTCCTTGAACAGGGCCAGCTGTGGGTCATCTTCATCCACACTGTCAGGCTCACACAGCTGGGTCTCCATGGTGACCAAGTGGGAGGGGCCTGCCTGAGGGCTATCACCCCCCTCCTCCTCTGAGTCGTCCGACCCAACTGCCAAACCCACAGGCTGACCCTGAATCACAACACTATCCCGCACCGCAAGGCCCTTCCCCCGGGTCTGCCGATCCGGATGCGGTCGGGATGGAAATTGTTCATGAAAAGCGGTCACCAATGCAGGGGCATGAACGGCGGTCGGGTCTTCCCAGGTGAAGTCCTCTGGTCCGTAACCTTTCCATTCAATCAGGTACTGGAAACGACCTTTCAGCCAACGGGAATCCCTGATGCTGGTGACCTCGTACTCGGGGGTGCTGCCTCCATCACGAGGTCCTGATGGGGGAGGTTCCGCTCGGTGGAGTGGACAGGCCGGTTGCTCGGGGACCAACAGAGACCGATGAAAGACTGGGTGCACGCGCAGGGAACGTGGCAGAGTTAAGCGATAGGCGACTGGATTGATGACAGCCTCGACTGGGAACGGTCCTAAATATCGGTGATCTAACTTTCTCACCGGCCGTGTTGACGGTAGGTTCCTGGTGGACAACTAGACCCGATCTCCCACCGATAGTGGAGGCGTATCCCATCTTGACCGATCAGCAAACCTTTTGTAATCGGCCTTGGCCTTCTCTAACTGACGTCGCACCAGTCGATGGATCGCCTGTAACTCTGCCATGAAGTCGTTCGCTGCCGGCTCCGGTGAGTCCACGGGAGAAAGGGGGAAAAACCGGGGGTGATATCCCACATTGGCCAAGAACGGTGTCATCTGTGTGGAGGTGTGCTGCGAATTGTTAAATGCAAACTCAGCTATGGCCAGATAGTCCACCCAATTGTTTTGCTGCAGATTGACATAGCAGCGCAGATATTGTTCCAGGATACCAATGACCTTCTCGGTTCCCCCGTCAGTTTGAGGATGATGCGTGGACGAGAGGCAAATCTTGATATCCAACGCATGCATCAACTCCTGCCAGAAGCGGGCTGTAAACTGGGCCCCCCTATCAGAGACGACTCTATCAGGGAGGCCGTGCAGCCGAAACACCTGCTGAATGAACATACGACTAGTGGCGCAGGCTGACGGTAAGCCGCGACAGGGGATGAAGTGCGCCATCTTGGTCAGCATGTCCACCACCACATACACTGTCGTAAAACCAGAGGATGGGGGTAAATCCGTCAGAAAGTCCATGGGCACAGCCCCCCAGGGTCTTTTGGGTGTTGGCAAGGGCTGCAGTAATCCAGGCGGGGCCCCTGTCGCTGACTTGGGATGCAGGAAGTGACATAGGACTGGATGTCGTGTCGGACTTGGGGCCACCAGAAGGTACGGGAGACCAGGTTCAGGGTCTTGAACAGGCCAAAATGCCCCGCCGCCGGGTTATCGTGACACTGGCTGAGGATGAGTCTCCTGAGTGGCCCTCCCGGAACGTAGAGCCGGTCACGATAATACAAGAGTCCATCCATGACCGTCCAAGGAGAATCTGGCCCCACCTCCTCCTTCCGCTGAGCCACCCACACCTCCTGCTGCTGTGCCTCCCGGATCCGAGCCCGTATATCAACCGGCTCCCGCACCGCAGCAAAAGACTCGACGGGGATCACTGTCCTGGGCAGAAGCTTGTCTTCCACTCAGGAATATTCGGGCTTCCTGGACAGAGCATCCGCTCTTTGATTGTGCTCGCTAGGTATGTACCGAACCCGGAAGTCAAACCTCGCAAAGAAAAGAGACCACCGGATCTGGCGTTGGTTCAAATTCCGAGCGGTCTGCAGGCTTTCCAAATTCTTATGGTCCGTCCGGACCTTGATTTGATGCTGCGCTCCCTCCAGATGATGCCTCCAGGCCTCGAACGTCGCTGTGATGGCCAGCAGCTCCTTCTCCCAGATTGTATAATTGTGCTCCGAAGGGTTCAGTTTTCGTGAATGGTACGCACAAGGGAAGAGGGTACCGCTGGGTGTTGTTGCCTGGAGTAACACCGCCCCAATGGCAATGTCGGAGGCATCCGCCTCCACGACAAACGGCCGTTGCGGGTCAGGATGCTTCAAGATGGGCTCCTTCATGAAGGCTTCCTTCAAAGTCTGGAAAGCCTGTTGTTCTGGAGCGTTCCACTGGAACCGAGTCTTCTTCTGCAGGAGCCGGGTGAGGGGGGCTGTCAAGGCAGCAAACCCAGGGATGAAAGTTCGGTAATAGTTGGCGAACCCAAGAAGTCGCTGAACATCCTTCACGCGACGCGGGGGTTGCCAACTCTGCAAAGACTCAACCTTACTCGGCTCCATGGCGATGCCCTCAGGAGAAATGCGGTGACCCAGGAAATCGATGCTCACCCGGTAGAACTGGCACTTCTCCAACTTGGCAAACAGCCGATGTTCTCGGAGTCGCTGCAGGACCTGATGGAGATGCTGATGGTGCACCTCACGCGACGGGGAGTAGATCAGGATGTCATCCAAATAGATCACGACAAACTGATCCAACAAATCCTGGAAAATGTCATTCATGAAATGCTGAAACACGGCGGGGGCATTGGTCAGGCCAAACGGCATCACCGTGTACTCAAAATGTCCATAGCAAGTACCAAATGCCGTCTTCCACTCATCACCCGGCCGAACCCTGACGAGGTTGTAAGCTCCACGCAGGTCCAGTTTCGTGAAGATCTTAGCCTCCCGGAGTCGGTCCAAGAGTTCGGGGATGAGGAGCAGCGGGTAACGATTGCGCACCGTGATGGCGTTGAGTTTCCTATAATCACAGCAAAGCCGCAATTCGCCCGACTTCTTTTTGACGAAGAGCACGGGTGCAGACACTGGCGAGGACGAGGGCCGGATGAAACCACAAGCCAAATTCTTCTCCAGAAAGTCCCGCAATGCAGCCAACTTGGGGTCCGACATGGAGTACAAACGCCCCACTGGGAGAGGCGCATCAGGGACTAAATCAATGGGGCAGTCATAGGGCCTGTGCGGGGGTAATTGATCCGCCTCTGTCTCGCTGAACACATCAGCAAAGTCGGACAGTTCGGGAGGCAAGGAAACCCCTGGGGAACCCTCCACCTGGCCGGCACAGATATGGCGGGAGTGGTCCATGCACTGCAAGCTTGGGAAGGTGACCAAGTTCTGTGACCAATAGATCTGTGGGTCATGCGCCTGGAGCCACGCCAGTCCCAAGACCACGGGGAAATGCAGATCTGAGGTGATATAGAACTGGATGGCCTCCACATGGGAACTGATGGCCATACATAATGGTTGCGTGGCGGCCGTAATTGGCCCAGACAGGAGCACTCGACCATCGATAGTCTCCACTAACATGGGCGGATCCACCGGGCACTGGGGAACAGCCCATTTGGCCACAAATGCTGAGTCCATAAAATTTGTGGTGGCCCCAGAGTCAATTAAGGCATGGACTGGAATCCCCTCTGGCTTACCAGGAAGGATCAGACGTGCCTCCAAAATCAGATGCCGTGGAGGTCCACAGGCAGCATCGGAAAGACGTCGCTCAGTGTTGTTGTGGGACGCCCGATCTATCACACCATCTAGATCGGGCTCGGGGCGTTTCCTGACAGAAAAGTAGGGGACTTTCTCGGGGCAGGCTCGGTCACTGATGCCCGCTGTCGCTTCTTTGGGCAAAAAGCAGCCAAATGCCCAGGGTCCCCACAGTAAAAACACAACCCCCCCGATCGTCGTCTGTTCATTTCAGTCACCGATAGACGAGACCTGGCGGCACCCAGCTCCATTGGCTCCTCCCTTTGAACTGGGGGCTCACGCACAACAGGGGCTGCAGGGGTCTGTGGGGTGGCACGGCGACTCCTTCGCTGCTGCAACTGAGCATCGATCCGCAGGCAGAGATGGATCAGCCCATTCAGGTCTGAGGGAATATCCACACGGGCCAGCTCATCCAACATCTCCGCCGACAATCCATCCTGGAAGGCATCCACAAGCGCAGCCTCATTCCAGGCAGAATCCTGGCTAAACAGCCAAAAATTGCTGATATAGCCCTGTAGGGGGCGTTGACCCTGCCTCAGAGCTTTCAGGCGTCGAGTAGCAGTCTGCGTCTTAATAGGGTCCTCATACATCAGACGCATATGATCACAAAACCCCACAAAGTTGTCCAACAATGGGCTAGGTTGAGCCAGCAGAGGCATGCCCCAACGAGCTGCATCACCCGAAAGAAGGCTTAACACAAACCCCACCTTATCCCGGTCAGTGGGGAAATCAGCTGCTCTCACGCTGATAAAGAGCTGGCATTGTCCCAGGAAAGCAGGAAACATTTCTGGAGTGCCTGTAAATTTATCCGGCATTGCAACTTGGCATTTTCTCCTGGGTGGGGGTGATGGTGGGGGTGCAGCATGAACCTGAGCTTGCAGTTGAGCCACCTGAGCTGCCAGCAAAGTGAGTTGCTGGGTGAGCTGGGCATTCTCAGCACGTAGCTGCTCCATAATATTAGTAAGGGGTGGGAGGCTGAAAGCAAACTGTTCTGTACCAGCCTGCTACCGGCCTTGCAGAAAAGGCAACCTCTTTACAAACGGCAAGAGACTGGAATGACGTCTGCCAAATTTATTACAAAAACAAACAAGACATGAACCAAGATACAGGAGCTTTGAAACACTATCTGAGCGGTTGCTTTCAGCAAACCAGCCCTCCCCACACAAGTCCTTTATAAAGAGTTCAGGGCGTGGCTTCTCTCTCCCTCCTTCCGAGAAGCCCCATTGCCTTCCTCTGTTTACTCCTACTTGACTGCCTCCTGCGTCGGGTGTCCTTGAACAGGGCCAGCTGTGGGTCATCTTCATCCACACTGTCAGGCTCACACAGCTGGGTCTCCATGGTGACCAAGTGGGAGGGGCCTGCCTGAGGGCTATCATCAGCAAGGTCTTCAACACCCCCCTCCTCCTCTGAGTCGTCTGACCCAACTGCCGAACCCACAGGCTGACCCTGAATCACAACAGCCATATAATATTTTAAAAGAAGAAAAGATTGTACAAACTTGGTTCCAATATGGGCAGTTACAGGCAAGATGGAAAGAGTATCAGAAAGTTGGTTTCTCGATAACGGATGAAAATTTGGTAAAACAAATTAGAGATCAAGGTCAAGCACATATAAGAAGAATATATAATGCATTGATAGAAATTGATTCAGAAATGGAACTTGTTAAAGATTGTATGATAAAGTGGGCCCAGAACTTTCAGGAGGTTATAACAATGGATACTTGGGAAAAGATTTGGGTTAGAAACGTAAAATTTACACAGGCCCAAAATTTAAGAGAGAATTTTTATAAAATGTTTTAGGTAAAGGTAAAGGTTCCCCCACACATGCGTGCTAGTCGTTTCCGACTCTAGGGGCCGGTGCTCATCTCCGTTTCAAACCCGAAGAGCCAGCGCTTGTCCAAGGACGTCTCTGTGGTCATGTGGCTGGCATGACTAGACGCCAAAGGCGCACGGAACGCTGTTACCTTCCCACCGTAGTGGTCCCTGTTTTTCTACTTGCATTTTTACGTGCTTTCGAACTGCTAGGTTGGCAGAAGCTGGGACGAGTAACAGGTGCTCACTCTGTTAAGCGGCACTCAGGATTCGACCCGCCAAACTGCCGACCTTCTGATCGACAAGCTCAGCGTCCTAACCCACTGAGCCACCGCGTCCCATAAATGTTTTATAGGTGGCATTTAGATCCTAAAAAAAATTAGCAAGTATGTATCCGAACTGCCAGCCCAGATGCTGGAGGTGTGGTTGTGAGGATGCAACGTATTTTCATATATGGTGGACTTGTAAAAAAGTTAAAGCTTTTTGGATTAAAATTTGGTGGAATATGCAAAAGATATTTAAGAAAAGGATAAAGTTTTCTCCGCAGTTGTTTTTGTTGGGTATTATTACAGATTTTACTGTTATAGATACTAAATTGATGTTGAATCTAATTACGGCAGCAAGACTTTTAGTAGTGCAATATTGGAAGAAGGAGGAACTGTTGACTATAGAAGAGTGGACTTTGAAAGTTTCTAACTTGGCGGAAATGGCAAAGATTTCAGCATATTTGAAAGAACAGTCGCAACAGAGATATATTGTGGAATGGAGAAGATGGATTGAATATATTCAGAATAAATATGGGACTAAAAAGTTTCATTTAGCATTTGAATAAGTAGTGGTTTTATATGATGTATAATTAGTTATTTGTTATTTGTTAGCAATATGATGACTATGGAGAGTTAAAGTACGACAGAATTTAATGTTTTACTTTTGGGTTGTTAGCATATTTTAGCTAATGTTTGTAATACTATACCCTGTATTCAGCTCTGGGAAGTCGGGGAGGGGGGAGGGTTGGGTAGGGGTGGGTTGGGGAGAGGGGAGGGAGAGAAGGGTTTTCTTTCTTTTTTGTTTCTTTTTTCTATCTTAAAAATGTACTGTAAAACTTTTCAATAAAAAAAACAAATACTGTAGTTCTAGACTCATCTAGGAAACATTATAATGTTGATTGTAATTCAAGGCTTTCAAATGCGCTGATGCACCTGGACCACATTGTGAAATCAAAAGGTGCTTTCAATGAATGTACAATCAATCTGCATTTTTAGGCAATCCCAATTACTCCTGTGGTAATTAAAATGGTTTAAAAACTTGATTGGCAACCAGCTGACTTTGAGTATTAATAATTAATTAATAATTTAAAATGGACATGCTCTTTTCAAATGGGGCTTATCCCAAAGCTTAAGTATCAGTGAAAGGAACATTTAAACTAAATAATGGGGATAGTGAGTTAATTGATACAGTACATCACTGTCCCCGGCAATCTAAGAAAATAGGGGAAGCCAGGCACCACACAAGTTATGCAGCAAGTAAAAACAGCGTCAGTCATAAAGGACTCAAATGTCTATACACTAATGCGCAGAGTATGAACAGTAAGCAGGGTGAGCTAGAAATTCAGGTAAATGAGGGCAGATATGATATTGTTGCCATTACGGAAACATGGTGGGACGAAACCTACCAATGGAACACACAGCTAGAGGGATTTAAACTATTTAAAAGAAACAGACTAAACAAAAGAGGAGGAGGAGTTGCTCTCTATATAAGAAATAACCTTATCTCTACAGAAATAGAGCACAACAATGACGAAAACTGTAAACCTGAAAGCATTTGGGTCAATATAAAAGGGGAAAAAAACGACATTGCCATAGGTGTATACTATAGGCCGCCCAACCAAGCAGAGGAAATAGATGAACTTTTTGCTAGTCAGCTAACTTAAGGTATGTAAGAAGCACATCACAATAGTAATGGGGGACTTTAATTACCCTGATATCAACTGGGAGACAAACTCTGCACCAAGTGGAAGATCAAACAGATTCCTGTCAAACCTAGCAGACAACTTTCTCTCCCAAAAAGTAGAGAAGGGAACTAGGGGATTAGCCATATTGGATTTAATTCTCACTAACAGAGATGAAATGATAGAAGGTGTCGAAGCCACAGGAACCTTGGGGGGAAGTGATCATGCAATATTGGAATTCAGCATTCTGGAGGCACAAGCAATAGAACACAGCCAAACTAGAGTCTTGGACTTTAAAAGAGCTAATTTCAATAAACTTAGAGAGACCATGGGAAGAATTCCATGGATGAGAATCCTAAAGGGGAAAACAACTCAAGAAGCTTGGGAAATTTTGAAAAGTGAGATAATAAAGGCCCAGTCTAGTACAATACCAACAAAGAAGAAAAATAACAGCTCTCAAAAGAAACCAGCATGGCTGCATAAAGAACTGTCTGATAAATTGAAAGATAAAAAGGACAAGTATAAGAATTGGAAAGAGGGGCACATAACTAAGTCAGAATATCAGCAAATAGCCCGTGCCTGCAAAGATGAAGTGAGGAAAGCTAAGGCTCAAAATGAACTAAGGCTTGCGACCAAAGTCAAAAAATAACAAAAAAAGCTTCTTTCAACATATAAAAAACAAGAAAAAAGTTAAGGAAATGATTGGTCCATTAGTGGGGGAAAGTGGCAAGAAGGTGACAAGCAATAGGGAGAAAGCAGAACTATTTAATTCGTTTTTTGCATCTGTCTTTACACAAAGGGAAAAAACAGTCCAACCTACCCAAACCAGTGCCATAAAAAACAGAATAGAAACGCAAGTTAAGATAGGCAAGAAAATGGTAAGTGAGCACCTGTCCAGCCTAGACGAGTTCAAATCACCAGGACCAGATGGATTACACCCCAAGGTTCTCAAGGAACTGGCAGACGTGATCTCAGAACCACTGAACTATATTTTTCAAAGATCCTGGAGCACTGGGGAACTACCAGAGGACTGGAGGAGAGCTGATGTAGTTCCCATCTTCAAAAAAGGGAAAAAAATAGATCCAGGAAACTACAGACCTATCAGCCTGACCTCAATACCTGGGAAGATTCTGGAAAAGATAATCAAACAACAAATCAGCGAACACCTTGATGCAAACAAAGTCATCACTAAAAGTCAACATGGGTTTGTCAAAAACAGATCATGCCAGACAAATCTTATTACATTCTTTGACCAAGTGACAAAATTAGTGGACCAGAGGAACGCTGTAGATATAATTTACTTGGACTTCAGTAAGGCATTTGATAAAGTAGATCACAACCTACTACTTGATAAGATAGAAAAATGTGGGTTAGATAGCATTACCACCAGATGGATTTGTAGCTGGCTGACAGGCCGTACTCAGCGTGTGGTCCTCAATGGAACCGCATCTACATGGAAGGAAGTGTGTAGTGGGGTGCCCCAGGGCTCTGTTCTGGGCCCAGTGCTCTTCAATATCTTCATTAATGATTTGGATGAGGGGATAGATGGGGAACTCATCAAATTTGCAGACGACACCAAGCTGGCAGGAATAGCCAATACTCCAGAAGATAGGCTTAAGATACAGAAGGATCTGGACAGACTCGAACACTGGGCACTATCTAACAAAATGAAATTCAATGGTGAAAAAAGTAAGGTTCTACATTTAGGCAGGAAAAATCAAATGCATAGGTATAGTATAGGTGGTACCTTGCTCAATAGTAGTAACTGTGAGAGGGATCTCGGAGTCTTAGTAGACAATCACTTCAATATGAGCCAGCAGTGTGCTGCAGCTGCCAAAAAAGCCAACACAGTGTTAGGCTGCATTAACAGAGGGATGGAATCAAGATCAAGTGAAGTACTAATACCACTTTACAATGCTTTGGTAAGGCCACACCTGGAATACTGCATCCAGTTTTGGTCACCACGATGTAAAAAAGATGTCGAGACTCTAGAAAGGGTACAGAGAAGAGCAACCAAGATGATTAGGGGGCTGGAGGCTAAAACATATAGGGAACGGTTGCTGGAATTGGGTATGTGTAGTTTAATGAAGAGAAGGGCGAGGGGGGACATGATAGCAGTGTTCCAGTATCTCAGGGGCTACCACAAAGAAGAGGGAGTCAAGCTATTCTCCAAAGCACCTGAAAGCAGGACAAGAAGCAACGGATGGAAACTAGTCAAGGAGAGAAGCAACCTAGAACTAAGGAGAAACTTCCTGACAGTTAGAACAATTAACCGGTGGAACAACCTGCCTCCAGAGGTGGTGAATGCTCCAACACTGGAGGTTTTTAAGAAGAGACTGGACAGCCATTTGCCTGAAATGGTATAGGGTTTCCTGCCTGAGCAGGGGGTTGGACTAGATGACCTCCAAGGTCCCTTCCAACTTTATATTATTATTATTATTATTATTATTATTATTATTATTATTATTATTATTATTATTATTATTATTATTATTATTATTATTATTATTATTATTATTATTTCACAATTGTAGTTATATCCTAACTCTTTCAAATATTGCAGCCTTTACTGCTGGAAATACTGTGGATGTGGATGATGTAAAGAAGGATCTTAATGATACTGACAAGATTTCCTGTCCTGGAGGATTCCTATGACAATTTTTTTTTCATCTGCAGACAAAGGTGGCTTATGAACAAAGTTTTATGCTTTTGTTTTTTAAGGACTTTACAAAACAGCCTAATTTCTGAACCAATGGTCTAGCTTTCATTTATTTGCTTTGATTCGCATTTGGACTGTCAAAATTCCTACGAGGAAAAATAAAATAAGTCCCTTTGCAACCATTATGCTCAACATAACTAGTTATAGGCAATTGTCATAATTTCTTAACATTTAAACCACTAATTAGAATGTACAAAACAGTTGTTTTCTTACAATTGCATAGTCAAGTGCAAACTCTGACTACACCCCAACAAAAACAAAACAAATCACAGTTTTTGTCAGTCTTTTGCTACTTTGCATTTATTTAGCCACTAAATATATTAAACTGTTTTCAGAATCAGAAGATATGTGCATAAATTAAAAAAAAACCATAATATTGCAGTATAGGAAAATCATTTTCCACAAAAATTCAAGTGCTGTTTTAGACTTTTAATCCTCTTCATAGCATACAGCCTAGTTAGGACTGCCTGATTACAGCTATCCATCTCATCTAGCAGAAGAAACTTGATGTGGGTCCTGTCTGTTAGGGAACTCATTTTGTCAGGCTGCTGTGGCATCCACCTTATGGATCTTCTTCTGTTTGAAGACTACTTGAAATGCAAATTATAAGAAACAAGTGACACATGTTTATGATTTGAAAAACTGAAAGCTGCATCAAATTGTACATAAACTTTTATTATAATTTTAAAAATTGACTTGGTAAACTGGACATCTATGGAAAAACGAACCAATGAAAATGCATTTAGGAGAATGTGGAGAGCTACTCTCATGGATGATTCAGATGGATAGTGAAAGATATTAGTCACCTACTGTCTTCTGGCAAAATCTTTCTATTTTGTCATAGTTTTTACTACTTTGAAATTTCCCCATAGTTCCTCATCTCTCATTTAGGATTCTGTTCCTGCCTCTCCCCTACATTCCTGACAATTTAAGTGCACACCAATTCTCTGTTTTGCCTCCATAAACACATATATAAATTTCTTAGCTGCTTGACAGAAACTTGATTTCTGCTTATGTAATGTAAAAGTATAATCTTCTTCCTGTGGAGAAAGAAGTGGGGGCAACATAGTGGTTAAGTATTAAAGGAATATCAATCATTCTTTTTCATGAGTTGATGAGTTAAGTGTTATCATTTTCTTCCTTTCAATTGTGTCCAGTTCTCAAAGTCTGCAGTTTTCTTGGCAAGGTTTTTCAGAATGGTTTACCATTGCCTCTTATCTAGAACTGAGAGAAAGTAATTGGCCCAAAATCACTCAGCTAGGATAAGAACTTATAACCTTCAAGTTTCTATCAAAGGAAGTTTGGTTTTAAGTTCTATCTTCTTTTAAATACTTTTAAATACATTTATTCATACATATACTCATAGTCAAATACATACCAATTTTAGTAATAATGTCTTTATGATGGTTCCCTTCATTCAGTACATCACATGTCAGTTCACGGAAGCTTCAGTACTTTAGATGTACTTGTCTTTTTAATAGGTATTGAGGAATTCTCTATAAATTTTAATTTGCAATGTTTATTTTAATTGTTTTTAAGTTGTGGGGATACTTCTAAAACTCTTCTAAAAGATTTTAGATTTTCTTCTGATAAAGTCAGAAGAAACTGTTTTTTAAATGATGGCCTATCACAAGCAGTTTAGTAAAATATTTCTTCCACAGTGCACAAACCTATAAGGCCAAGACAAGTTATATGCATTGAACCCTATTCTGGAAAATCCAGATTATGATCCGAGGCCATTGTTATTGTGCCATTAATTATTCATCTATTGGATGTTTGTCTTATAAGATAGATCAGACTAAGAAGTCAGTGCTATGTAAATTAGTACTACTTTTATTGTAATAGCCTTGTTACAGAATCTTGCAAGTCTAAAGAGGCGAAGAGCCTATAGCGTTTCGTATTTATGTTTATGTAAATAATAATAATAATAATAATAATAATAATAATAATAATAATAATAATAATAATAATAATAATAATAATAATAGGAAGAGACCTTGGAGATCTTCTAGTAGTTCAACCCCCTGCTCAGGCAGGATTAGACCTGATAGTGAAGCTAGACCAGGGGTGTCAAACTCAATTTCATTGAGGGCCACATCAGCATTGCGGTTGCCCTCAGGGGGCCGGGTGGGTATGGTCAGGGTGGGCGTGGCCTACTGGGTGGGCATGGCTAGAGTGTGTATGGCCTACTGGGTGGGCATGGCCAGCTCTACATCGTTCGCATCAAGGGTGCCTATGGGGGCCTGGGCAGGAGTGGGACAGATCTGAGGGTCTCTGGCAGGAGGAGGGTCTCTGGGCCAGGGCCAAGGCAGTGGGGGCCGTTCCCTCACTGTTTCCAGGATGCCTTCATGGGCCGCATGAAACCACTTCGCGGGCCGCATCCGGTCCCCAGGCCTTGTGTTTGACATGTCTGAGCTAGACTATGACCTGATATATGTATTCTAGTGCTTCTTGCTGTTAGTGTGAGAGAAAATTGCCAAATATTCTGCTTCTTGTGTATATCCAATAAAAGTAAAGTAGAATTTGAAATTATTATATTTGAATGGTTCATGGATAGTTAAGGAATGCCCCGCTGTGTTCATTTTTCAAGGATATAATGCATGTCATATGAAACGTTGAAACTTGTTAGAAGAAAAAGGAAAATGAATGTAATCAAAAGAGACAGGAGTTGGTTGACCAGAAATAGATTAATGCTTAAGGTATGGCTAATAAAAACATATCCTTTGGGGTTTTTTTAAATTTAAGCCTGTCCCCTTCTCTTCCAGAACTTGATTTCTCCCTACTCATTTTTCTCAAGCTCTTTTTTTCCTTTGAATTTTGCTGAAAATTGAAGACCAGCTGGGATGACAGGTTGCCAGAAATGATTTGAGGGAGCATTTTGGATCCAGTTCAAAACCAGTAGTCTCAAATTTCCTTGTGCCTTGCACATTTTTCTCTAATGTGTTTCAACAATGAAACTTTGCACAAGAAATAGCAATGATGTTACCATACCAAAATCATGATCCTACTTTCCTTGTTTTTATATGTTTTCATAAGTTATGGAAGGCTATCATAAACATACCATACTTGTTTTCATTCTTGTAGTCTTAAGGAGCATTTTTGGAATTTTTCCTACTCTTCATCTGTAGCACTAGTATTTTCCTAGGAGCTGTGTTTGAAAGTTTTTGGATTCCCACATGCAACACCATCTAGAGACCTGTTTTTTTCCCCTTTAGGATAAACTGAGTTAATTTGCACAGCAGGGACTGTGGGCTTTCATATAAAACTAATTTAAAGCTGGAAGATGTCTTTTTTGAAGGCAGTGTTTAATTAGGTTTCCTTCCATTACTCCTTTTATTTACATCAGTCCTGAGCCAAATCTAGATATCAAGGTAAGATTCCATAGACAACCTGGCACTAATGGTGTGAAAAGTTTATTTTCTTATACCTTCTTATACAGTACCTTCTTACTGAATAACAGACTCCTGTAAAGCTAATTCAATTTTTTCCACATCTATTTAGAGCAGGGGTCCCCAACCTCTGGTCCATGGACTGGTACCAGGCTGCAGCACGCGAGAAATCAGGCTGTATAAACAAGCAAAGCCCCATCCACGGGATGCAGGCAGCACACAAAACCACACCCCTTCTGGTGTGTGGAAAAACCTTTCTCCATGGAACTGGTCTCTGATGCCCAAAAGGTTGGGGGCCTCTGACTTAGAGAACCACAAGAAAGGTGTTTTACATTTCCAAACAAAAACTTTTCATGTCACAGCTTTTCTTCAGTTTTCTTCTTCAACATGACAGGGAACACTATGCTGCAGCATTGCATCTTCCTATTTCTAATTCTGACCAACTAGGCCTTTTTTCACAGTGATCCGGTCCATTTAATATCATTATTACTAGTACAAAATGAAACTTTATTTAGATTCTTTTGAGTCTTTCTGAGGTTCATTTTAAATTTTTTGAAAAGTTATATTTTTATTATCATTTTACAAAATTTTTGAACTAGCATTGATTATTCTGTTTTGATAAAAGAAAGCTGTTACTGAAATATAGAAGAAACAGTGAGACAATATATTAATATATTGTAATGGTTCATAAATTATTTCTTTGGGTAGAAATTCTTGGAACTATAGCACAGTAGCTTTAAAAAACTACAAAAATGAATAGTTCTCTTTAATCCATGCAAAGAAAACTGTCACTGAAATATAGAAGAGACAGTGAGACAATAGATGAAATATTAATATATAGCAATGGTTCATATCTTATTTCTTTGGGTAGAAATTCTTGAAACTATAGCACAGTAACTTTAAAAAAACTGCAAAAATGAATAGTTGTCTTTAATCCATTCAATCTAATGGATTGAATGGGCTTAACTAGGGGCCTCGAGTGGAGACGTACTAAGAGGCCCCTGATAAAATTTTTAGCCGGTTATTTTAAAAGGTTAGGGAGGGGGAGGGAGGGGAGGGGAGGGAGGGAATCTTTAACCGGCACTCAGTCTGGACCTGTTAGAGGTCCCGACGGGACGGGGTCGGAGGAGGTGGCTGCTGGTTCTGGGAATGTGGGGGTGGGGCTTCAAATCCCCACGGCGATAGGGAAAGGCAGCAGGTGTTTGCGCGGAGGGCCATATCAACACCTGGGATCGCGCCCCCGCTATCTCCGAGCGGTGGCGCGCTCCGACCTTCCGGTTAGCACCCTCTTACCCGGGGATGAGGGTGATCAGGCCCCTGAGCTCAGGTTGGTCTATTTTAACGCTAGATCCGTAGTCAACAAAGCTCCCCTCATCCGTGACCTGATCGAGGAGGAATGTGCGGATCTAGCGTGCATCACGGAAACTTGGCTGGGCTCGGAGGGAGGGGTGCCTCTCACCGAGTTATGCCCGCCGGGTTTCCGGGTGCTGCACCAGCCGCGGGCTCAGGGCAGGGGTGGTGGAGTGGCAGTGGTTATTCGGGAGACTTTGTGTCCCCGGGAGGCCACCATTGTCCAGATGGCCGGGAGTGAATCCCTCCTCTTGAGATGTGGTCCTCGGGTTCAGTTGGGCTTGTTGCTTACATACCTGGCGCCCAGCTGTGTGGCAACAGCCCTGCCTGAGCTGCTCGACGCCCTCTCAGGGTTGGCAGTGGAGTTCCCCAGGCTTATAGTCCTGGGTGACTTCAACCTGCCGTCACTGGGAGGGTCGTCGGAGTTGGCTCGGGAGTTCATGGCTTCCATGACAGCCATGGGCCTGACCCAGGTTATTGAGGGCCCGACTCATGAGGGGGATCATACTCTCGACCTGGTGTTCCTGTCTGGACAGTGGTTGGACGATCTGGGAGGGGGTTCCCCGTCCATCACCCCTCTGTCATGGTCAGATCACCACCTCCTGAGGCTGGTTTTCCGTCATGCCACCCCCCGCCGCTGGGTGGCGGAACCGTCCAGGTGGTTCCGCCCCAGGCGCCTAATGGACCCGGATCAGTTCCAGAGGGCGCTTGGGCCTATACCTATCACCCTTACCCACAGCCCAGTCGATGCTCTGGTGGAGGCCTGGGAAACGGCTGCCACCAGGGCACTTGACTGCGTTGTACCCATGCGACCTCTGACCCGGCGCAGATCCCGTTGGGCCCCATGGTTCTCTGTGGAGCTCCGGGAGATGAAGCGTCGGAGACGAGGTCTAGAGAGCGGTTGGAGATCCAGCCGATCCGAATCCGACCGATTGCAGTTAAGAACCTTTATAAGGTCTTATCTTGCGGCGATAAGGACGGCGAAGTCTAACTACTTTGCCGCCCTTATCGCGTCCGCAGATAATCGCCCGGCCGCCCTGTTTAGGGTGACTCGCTCCCTCCTTAACCAGGAGGTGAGAGAGGATCCCTTGCAGGGACGAGCCGAGGAGTTTAGTCATCATCTGGCGGACAAAATCGCTCGGATCCGGACCGGTCTGGACTCTGACTGGGCAGAGTCTGACGTGGAGGAATCAGGCGGTCTTGAGCATGTTATCTGGACTGAGTTCGACCCTGTTTCCCCTGATGATGTGGACAGGATCATGGGGAGACTGAGCACCACCACCTGTTTGTTGGATCCGTGCCCCTCCTGGCTAGCTTATGCGGCTCGGGAGGGAACACGAGGCTGGTTCCATGCAGTAATAACTGCTTCTTTGAAGGAGGGTGTCTTCCCTGCCGCCTTGAAGGAGGCGGTGGTGAGGCCCCTTCTCAAGAAGCCTGCTTTGGACCCGGCTGTTTTAAACAACTATCGTCCAGTCTCCAACCTTCGCTTTCTGGCGAAGGTTGTTGAGAGTATGGTGGCGCATCAGCTCCCTCTGTTCCTGGAGGAAACTGATTATCTGGACCCGTACCAATCGGGCTTCAGGCCCGGACACAGCACGGAGACGGCATTGGTCGCGCTGGTGAATGATCTCTGGAGGGCTAGGGACAGGGGTTGCTCCTCTGTCCTGGTCCTATTAGATCTCTCAGCGGCTTTCGATACCATCGACCATGGTATCCTACTGCGGCGTCTCAGGGGGTTGGGAGTGGGAGGCACCGTTCTACGGTGGTTCTCCTCCTACCTCCAGGGCCGCTCGCAGTCGGTGTTGACAGGAGGGCAGAGATCCGCCCCGAGGTCTCTCATTTGTGGAGTTCCTCAGGGGTCGGTCCTCTCGCCTCTCCTGTTCAACATCTATATGAAGCCGCTGGGCGAGATCATTCGTGGTTTCGGGGTGGGGTATCACCAGTACGCTGATGATACCCAACTTTTTCTTTCCACCCCGAACCAACCCAGCGATGCCCTCTCCGTGATGTCCCGGTGCCTGGAGGCGGTTCAGGTCTGGATGGGGAGAAACAGGCTTCGTCTCAATCCCGCCAAGACTGAGTGGCTATGCATATCAGCATCTCGGGTTAACCAACTTATTCCACCTCTAACGATGGGGGGTGAGGTGTTACCCCCTGTTGATAGGGCTCGCAACCTGGGCGTCCTCCTGGACTCACGGCTCAATTTTGAAGACCACATAGGAGCCGTGACCAGGGGGGCTTTTGCACAGGTTCGCCTGGTGCGCCAGTTGCGTCCCTATCTGGACCGAGACGCCCTACGCACAGTTACTCATGCGCTTGTTACCTCCCGTCTGGACTACTGTAACGCTCTCTACATGGGGCTGCCCTTGAAGACCACTCGGAGGCTTCAACTGGTGCAGAATGCGGCCGCGCGAGTTGTAATGGGGGTCTCCCGATACTCCCATGTAACACCTCTACTCCGCGAGCTGCATTGGCATCCGGTTGCCCTCCGGGTGAAATTCAAGGTGCTGGTTATTACCTATAAAGCCCTACATGGCCTGGGTCCGGGCTATTTGAGGGAACACCTGCTGCCGGCATCAAACGCCCTTCGCCCAGTGCGCTCCCACAGGGAGGGTCTGCTCAGGGTGCCGCCGGTGAGAGATTGCCGGCGGGTGACACCCAGGGATAGGGCCTTCTCAGTGGGAGCGCCTGCCCTCTGGAACCAGCTGCCGGTGGAGCTGAGGACTGCCCCCGACCTCCGATCATTCCGCCGGGGCCTGAAGACCTGGCTCTTTGAGCTCTCGGGCCCAGGCTGAGGAGAAATTTTAATTGGGGTTTTAAGTATACAGGGTCAATTTAATATTTTTTAATTTGGTTTTTTTTAACTTTTGTATGGTGGATTTTTTAATTTCCTGTAAACCGCCCTGAGTCCTCAGGGAATAGGGCGGTATATAAATGTAACTAAATAAATAAATAAATAAATAATGCCTCTGGAAATTTCAATTTGTAAAGTAATGTGCAAGAAAAACTGAAATGGAGCCAGAAAGTTCTAATTTAATTTTTTCTTTTGCAATCTAGCAAATATTTTCCTATTTAAAACACAGAGAGAAAGGAAACACAGCCTCAATTTATCTGTAAACATAATATTTGTGGAAGCTTAAATCAGGAATAAAAAAAGTATGTAACATATTTTCACTGAGCTAAGTGATAACACCAAGTTAAACTTGGTTGATCTGAAAAAAGTAAGCAAAGCTACTTGTTACTTGGATTTCAGATGGAAGGTCTTTAGTAAAAAAAAACTAATTTCCTCTGATTTGCACTAGGTTTAATGAAAAAATGAATGGATTGCAAGAGACTTTTGTTCATCTTCAGATGAAAGTTATTTTATTGACTTAACCTTCACTGAAGGTTGAAGTGAAATGTTCCCCAAATAAAAATGAAAACCCAACAAGCTTCTGTTTTCTACTACAATATCTGACTTAGTTTTCCTGACCTCATGATGTTCACCTGTTTGTTCTCAAATGACTTGTTTTTCAGGTCCTCATATGTTGTGCTGCTGTGGCTTGTAACTACGGAATTGTAAAAAAGAAAAACTGCTTCATAGCTGTGACTGTGGCTTTTAAGAACTGCATTAAGTAATTTCTAAGCAGCTCAAATAATTTTTGCATCATACCTGCTGGCATGACAAAAACAGAACAAGAGAACCAAACAGATATTATAGCTTTCCATCTGCTGGGATTTGTTGGACTTGGAAATCTACAGGTTCTACTCTTTTGGCTTTTCTTAATTATCTACATTATTACCATGGTGGGGAATATCCTGATCATTTTGCTTGTTAGTATTGATTCCCATCTTCACACTCCCATGTATTTCTTCCTGAGCAATCTCTCTTGCCTGGAAATCTGTTACAGTTCTAACATCCTTCCAATGATGCTGGATAATCTCTTATATGGTAGGAAAAGGTACATTTCTGTAACTGGTTGCATGATGCAATATTACTTTTTTGCTATTTTAGGAGTTGCTGAATGTTGTCTACTAGGGGCAATGTCATATGATAGGTGTGTAGCAATTTGTAAGCCTCTGCATTACACAATACTTATGAATGGCAGAATTTGTCTCCAGTTTATAATTGGATCATGGATCAATGGCTTATTTGTTATGAGCATAGTTTTATATCTGATGCGTCAATTGAAGTTCTGTGGCCCCAGTGAAATCAATCATTTCTTTTGTGAACTGAATCCAATATTAAAGCTAGCATGCAATGACACTCACATTATTGAAGTAGTAACTTTTTTCATATCTGCTATGTGTATCTTGCTTCCTTTCTTTTTGACTTTGGCATCTTATATCTTCATTATTTCCACTATAATGAGAATGTCATCTATGAGTGGGAGGAAAAAGGCTTTCTCAACCTGCTCCTCACACCTCATGGTGGTGTCTATTTTCTATAGCACCTTAATGATTGTCTACATTTTGCCCAAAACAGATGGCCTGCGTAATATTAACAAAGTGTTGTCTCTGTTTTATACAGTCCTGACCCCTTTGTTCAATCCCCTGATATACAGCTTACGAAACAGGGAGGTGAAAGAGGCCCTTATAAAAGTGGTTGCTAAATTGTGTACAATTGGAAGAATGTACCACCATAATTAGCACAAACATTTTTTTCATGTTATATTATTCCTCACTGAAATGAAGATTTGGGCTTCTCGAGAATATAATCACATCGATGGATTTCTCTAAAACTGTATTAGGGACATTAAAGAATTCTGCCATGCTTATGTCCTCCTCACCTGAGGCAGCCAAAGCAGGGTGAATGGCATACCTAAGTGAATTTTGTTAGCGTTCATTCTGATGAGATGTATTCATTATTTTTAAAGGGGCAGCTTGAAATCCAGAAGAAAAAATAATTTCACAGAAAGCCTTTTTCTCTCTGGATTAACCACTTGATTCTTAGTAAATACATTCATGGCTGCTTCAAAGAGGTGGAAGCAGAGGTAGTATTGCTGGTGACTTTGACAGTGCTGAGGTTTGACCCTTCCCCATTAAATATCTGACTTTTACAAGGAGAAGTTTGGGAGGAGCAGTAGGGAATTTCATACCAGTCCTAAAGCTGCTTTTATTGAGGTAATTGATCATGACTAGTAGAGGCTATCCTTTATAAAAACTTTCCATTGTTGACAATTTTTCATTTAAAAATATTAAATGTTATTTACTTGGAAATATGCTTTTTGGTCTAATTCATCTTGTGCCTTCTGATTTCATTTTTGGTTTACATATTTGTTTTTTTTATTTATTTAATAAATAATACATTTATTTAATATATTTCACCCAGAGTCATAGCTTATGAGATAGGCAAGAATATCTATTTGATAAATTATATAGCTATTTTTATGATTCTATGTGTCACCCTGTGATAATTACTAATATGGATAATCACAGATATGCAATATTAGCTATAAAGCATTAGAAATAATGATAAAATTTTTAATAGCAACATCACTGTTTTAATTGACAGAGATATTCATGTTCTATCTCCAATCCTCCTAAAAAAGTAAGAGAAGCAAATCTTCATTTTTTTATTTTTGTCATTACCCAATCATTCTGCCCTCTACTTATTATCAAACTATCAATGCTGTTCCATAAGCTGATGTTTCCAGTTGTTTGGGGATTAGAACTGTCTGATAAACTAACTAAGGCACTCCCCTGAAATTGGTTGCACTACTTCAAAAGAAGATTGGTGTAAGGAGTAACCAAGGCAATAAAAAGAGAAGGTGGACCATCGCTTTGCACCTGTGAGCTCTTTTGACCATTAGAGAAAATGGGGAAATACCAAATAGTAATGATTCTCTCTCAGTATGTTGTCATTGCAATTGTTTTTTCAGTTATAATCCTATTAGTTAAATCCTTGTGTTTAAAAGTGAAATAGAACTTCTCTTCAAGATGTAATTTACAAAGTAGTTATTTGGCTGCTGACATTTGCCAGTCCCTTCTGTTCACACCCATGAGCTATCCAGAGTGCACCATAGGGGGTAGACTAGCCCCACACTTATAAAATTTGATGGTGTTCTGTTATACCATCCAACTCTTTCCCCAACACCAGCTTCACCTCACATTAGGTGTTGCAATCAGGTAGGTACCAGTTGATTTCACATCTATTCACACACACACACACACACACACACACACACACACACACACACACACACTATGCAATGTATATATTAGAGATAGAATTTAATTCCTAACATTTAAGTCAGTTTACTTAATAATAGGAAAGAGTAGGAGATGAAATATTACATGAAATATTAAGGAAAAAGACAATGGCAAATCACTTCCAAAATCTTACCAAAAAACTTCAGGACTTCAGCATCACTTGATGACATGCACATATACACTCCTATACTTAAAGAGCATTATTGACATTTTTTTTAGTCTTTAAAGTAGCAATTGTATATAGAGAGAAGTTTTAAATATCTGGGAGTTTTCAGATTTCCCCTGGCCATTATCATCCAAAGACTGGTTCTCTTCCTCTGGGATAATATAAATTTTTATAGCAGGGACTGTGTCCTTTCATACAGGATAAATGCTAAGTTAGGGGTTTTTTTATGCAGTCAGTTAGATTTTATTTTAGTAAGTTCTTATATTAAGATTAGTCATGAATTAAATCTAGATATCAAGATAAGATTTTATAGAAAATTTGATGATCATGGTGAGAGAAAATTGAAAGCTTCTACAGAAATAATTACGTACCATACTGTTGGACTGTTATTCCTGTTTATGCTATTGGCTAGCCATATTTTTAAATTCAAAATTCATTCTCTGTTAAATATATTTAGCAGAGACTGAATTTGGATTTAAAGTGTTATTGAGTCTTCTTAATTCAGATTCTAAATTTTTAAAATGCATTTTCATAAGTATTTGACAAACTTAATGAACCAATATTAACTTATCTTGTTTTCTTAAAAGAAAATTGCCATTGAAGTACTAAATATTCAAATGGAGAATAGAAGTGCTATGGAACATATTAGAAAGAAATGTGAGAACATAAGTAGGGAAAATTTTAAAAAAGAAAATGTATTGTTAGAAGAAAAGTCTGGATACTTCTGCCCTCAACTATTTTATTTTTTATCCTTTTTCTTCCTTGCCCATTTCTTTGTTGCAATCGTCAACACATTTCCTATGATTCATATGAAACCATTGACATTCATTCAGTCCAAAAAAACAATTAACTGGTCACAAAACAATAATTTCAAATTCCACATTACTTTTATTGGGAATACAGCAAAGGCAGAAAACATGTGTTACTAACAACAGATATTACTGGGATACATAGATTTAGGAGACAGTCTGGTGTCTTGTTCTAGGTCACTCTTCCCCAACTCGGAACTTTCTGGATGTCTTGGGAATGGAACAGCTGAAATTCTTCAAATCACATTTCTAAACAGACTGGAATGTGTGAGTGGATTGGATTCAAATCAAGCATGCATATAAGAATAAGGAAGAAAAGCTATTTATCTCACCATGTGATGCAATTTTGGCCCATCTGGTATTCAGCTAATATTTTTAAATTTCAGGGAAGAGCGATTTCAGGGAAGAGTGCTATGTCACAATTTATTAGGTTCAAATATTCACCAAAGTGGCATTTCTTATTTGCTAGATCAACAATTCCCAGAATTTTCAACCTCAAACCTTTTCTGGATAATAGCAATATTGATTCTGCCAAACACCCATCAAGTTCATAATGTGGACTGTGGGCTTCTGAATTGCAGATCCCCAGTATTTCCAGTTAAGGGTCCTGAAGCTCATCTTTTGATTTTAATTTATAATATGTGGTATGAAATAAATTGCTTCCCAAATTCTCACTTCTGTGTATAACACAACTTGGAGGCAAAGCTGTTAAATGAAGCTAGCAACTTCTAATTCTGCCTTTCTACTGCAAATAAGGTCATGATTTTCCTACAGGGAGAAATGGGAAGAAAACAGCACCTCAATCCATTGGTAAATATGATTTGTGAAAACTTAAGTCAATATTCAAAATATGGACCAAATTTTTCAAAAAAAGGTATTTTCTGAAGTAAATGATCTGGCTGATTTGAAAAAAACAACAACACAAAAACCTGAAGTAGACACACATCAAATTAGACCTCAATGGGAATCTCTCAGGAAAGTAAGCAGAACTGAAAGCCATTGCATTATATAATAATAATTAAGCATAGAGTTTGTTTCCAGCCTATTGCAGGATCATGAATCAATAGTGTATTTATTATGAAGATAACTTTATGTAGCTCTACCTCCAAAATGGCTGCAAAAGTCTGGATCCCTCTGTCCCTTTCCCCCAGGCAATTTGGTGTCCCGCCCTCTCAGTCATTGCCTTATGTTTTGGCGTCCCTTGCTCTGTCACTTGCCCTAGCCATCAGCCTACTCTGGTCACTTGCCTTGGCACCTCCATTCACACAGATCAGATGTGTCAAACTCAGAACATCATGTGACATGTCACAACATATTGTGACTGTTTTTTCCATTGCCGGCAATGGGCTGGGCGCAGTTTTGGCATGACGCATCTTGCCCACAGGCCAGCAGTTTCTCAACCCTGACCCAGATCATATCACCTCCACTATACTTTGGTCAGTGGTGGGATTCAAATATGTGAACAACTGGTTCTCTGTGTGAATGCTGCTTCTGGAAATCCATTTTGGGCCTGGGCAACAAAAAAATAGCTACCAGTTCTGTCAAAGTGATGCAAACTGGCTGAATCCAACACCTGCCTCTGGTGGATCAGCTTGCCTTCACTTTCTTATGATGTGTCTGGTCATGGCTCACCCACTCTTCTGGATCACCTCACCATCACTGGTGCCCCCTCTGGTCACTGGCTTGACCACTAACATGGATCAGTTCACCTTTGCTTTCTTTGGATGTGTCTGACATCCCCTTTGATCACTGACTCATCTGTTCCCCTTGATAAGTTTGCCTCTGCAAAAGTTTGGTGTGTCTGGTGCCTTCTCTCTCACTCTCTCAGTCCTCTATTGCCTCCCATGCAGCCTTCCAAGCAGGGACCATGCAATGAGGTGATGGCAGGGTAGGCTGGTAAGACCTTCGCCCATGCTCTCCTCTTTCCTGGCTCTGTACTGTATTCTCCCATCACTCTCTCTCTCTTTGCCTCCTCCTCTGCTTGCTTTGCCTCCTTCTATGCTGATCTCCTTTGTTTATTTCTCCCCCCCAATACTCCTTCTCTGCTTACCTCATACTCTCTCATTCTCCATCTCCCCTCCTTCTTCAGTTCTCTCCTCCTTTGTTTTTCCCTTCATGCCATACACCTCCTCACTTTATATCCCCTTTTCCTGGGCTACCTCTTCCCCTGTAATTTCTGGCTTATCTCCCACCCAGAGAAGTGCTGTGTATTGGGATCATGGCTGCCCAAACCACCCCACAGTGATTGGGGCTGCCTGAGTGCTGTAGATATGAATTGGGGCCACCTGTGTCACCTTGGGGTGAGTGGAGTCTCCTGTGTGCCAGACTGGAGCTGCCTGAGGCATTCAGAACTGCCCGAGCACTGAGTAGCTACCATGCACCAGATTGGGGCAAGCATTTCTGCAGCGATCAGGGGTCACCAAGCACCGTGCAGCTGTCCAGCTCTCCCCGCTACATTTATATCTAATGTTTCAGTTAAAGTTCTGTGGAATAAATCATTTTTATTGTGAATTAAATCGAAGATTAAAATTAGTGTGCAGTGACACCCACTTGATTGAACTTGTCTCTATTTTATTATCTGTGATGTGTCTCTTGCTTCCTTTTTTTTCTTGACTTTTGCCTCTTATATTTTCATTATTTCCATCATTATGAGAATGTCATTTATCAGTGGAAGAAAAAAGGCTTTCTGAGTTTGCTTTTCACTCCTCATGGTCGAGTCAATATTCTATGGCACAATAATGATTGTTTATGTGCTGCCCAAAACAGATGGCGAAATCAACAAAGTCTTGCCTTTGTTTTAAACAATCCTGAACCCTTTGTTCAATCCCTTGATATACATACAATGTAGCCTATGAAATAGGGAGGTAAAAGACACTTTTAAAAATGTAATTAAATTTTTTTGTAAAAGTGAAAAAATGGACCCCTGTAATTTAATGTGAGCATTTGTTGAGTAGTTTTTTCCTTCCTGCAACACTTTCTGAACTAATGAAAATACTATATTATGAAATAAGCTAATGGTTTCATTCAAAGACATGATATCTTGAAGAGAGACTAGACCAGGGGTCAGCAACCTGAAACAGTGAAAGAGCCACTCGGAACCGGTTCCCTCACAAAAGGAAAAACTGGGAGCCGCAAAAAATGTGTGCGCATGTGCGTACATGCACGCATGTGCAGAACAGGGTTTGACTGAAGAGTGGAGCCAAGGCGAGATATGCACCTACCCTGCATATTTGAATTGATTGGTTGAACTTTTTTAGTCCCACTTTTTTTTTTTTGGACTGCACATGGCAGAGGCCTGGGAGCCGCAGGAGACGGCTGAAAGAGCCGCATGCGGCTCCGGAGCTGCGGGTTGCAGACCTGTGGACTAGACCACTAGTCCATCCAATACTGAGCTATGATCCCTCCCACATAAGCATCTGGCCTTTTCAAAGAAATGCTTGAAAGAAGAGAGAAAGAGAGACCCCAAAAGCCAGCTAAGAATTCTTGATTAAGAAACTAAATGATTTTTAGTGGGCTTCAAAATAAATAAACAGAAAACTGGAACGCTTGTTAAGAATACTTCTCACAACTAAGAAATATTGACCAAAAAGTTTGGCTTCAAGGTGGAGAAAAAATAATTTGGGGCTACACTGACAAATACGAATTCTAAATTGTTTCAAAACAACTTTGTACCTGTGTGGAATGATATCAAAAAAGACCTATTAAGATGGGACAGCTTGCAATTATCTTTGTTAGCTAGAATCTCTATAATTAACACGAACATCTTACCAAAGATATTATTTTTATTTCAGACTTTATTGATACTTATGACATTCCATTTAAATAATGGCAAATGGATATTTCTAAGTTCATAAGGGAAGGGAAAAAAAACAAGACTTAAGTACAACTTATTGCAGGATGCTAAAGAAAGAGGAAGTTTCGGTTTAAGAATAGATCAGAACAGAACAGAACAGAAATAATGGAATGGAATGGAATGGAATGGAGTAGAGAGGAGTGGAGTAGAGTGGAGTGGAGTGGAATATGTTATTTGGCCAAGTGTGATTAGACAAACAAGGAATTTGACTCCAGTGCAGAAGCTCTGTGTACCTGCAAAATAACAGCAATATCATCATCATCATCATCACCACCACAACCACCACCACTTATATTTCATGTTTTAGTCTACTCAAATTGTATTTCAAAGTATTTTTTCTTCTCTTTAATAATATATTTCCCCCTATGCATAAATATAGTTACATTATATTAACATAGTGATAGCAATAGTGCTTAGACTTATATACCACTTCACAGTGCTTTACAGCCCTCTCTAAGCGGTTTACAGAGTCAGCATATTGCCACTAACAATCTGGGTCCTCATTTTATCCACCTTGGAAGGATGGAAGGCTGAACCAACTTTGAGACAGTCAGAATTGAACTCCAGTGAGCACTTAATTAGCCTACAATACTACATAAAGTTTTGATAATAATGATAGATTTTAATAATAACTTCATTGTTTTAATTTACAGTCAATTATAGAATACAAGTTTTGTTTTTCGTGTTCCTAGATAAGTGAGAGTAGCAAACCTTCACATTTTAATTTTCATCACTAGCCAGACCATATGTCCTGTAGTTGTTAGTCGTCGGACTCAAAATATTTTCCTCCAACTGAAACTTCCAACTCTTTGGAATTTACAGTTTCCAAATTCCAACCAGCTTGGCCCTTGGAAATACTTAGAGATGCAGTACTAAAACATTGAGAAGGCCACAGTCTGGGAACAGTAGATATTGGAAAGTGTATAATTTATTTGCACCTATTTGAGCACTACGTCAAATGATGCAGTGTTAGAAAGATCTTCAGATGCAGTTCATGTGTCTATTTCTCATTTGTCTTACTACTCTTGACCATTTAGTCATTTAGACTCACAGAAGCAATAAAATAACATGGTACCAAACCTTCAACGTAACATTCATAGTTTTCCTGTTTTCAGGTGGTTTGGTAAAATATGTGTGCAAAGCCTATCACAAGCATATCACATTTGTTTTACTGTTCGAGTTTCTCTCCCAAGTGTTATTTGACTTATTTTTCTTATTCTTGAGAACATTTTTAGCATTTTATCTACTTTTTAACTATAGCCATACTGCGTTCATACAGATGTCTGGATTTTTTCAGAAGTCCCTGTGCATCATCATCATCATCTAGAGACATGTTTTTTTTATCTCCCTTTAGGATAAACTGACTTAATTTGCACAGCAGGGACTTATATGCTTTTGCATATAAGATAAATCCAAAGCTGGGACAGTGTCTTTTTTAGAGACAGTGTTCAGCTAGGTTTCACTTCAATTACTCCTTTTGTTTACTTCAGTCCTGAACCAAATATAGAGATCAAGGTAAGATTCCATACAGAACATGGTGCTGCAGCAAGAAAAAATCCTCACTGAATATCAGACACTAGTAGTTAATTCCACAGTATATAGCAGGACTATTATTCCTGGGTCTAATATTGGTCAAACAAACCTTCTCTCAGAATGATCCATTTCATCCTACACACAAAATGAATTGTGATTTAGATCTCTGGTCACTCTCGTTGAGGTTAGCTTTTAATATAAAAAAGGCCAATATTTGTTATTATTTTCCAAAATTAGTGAACCAGGACTGACTGCTCTGTTTTGTTAAAAGAAAACCAGCATTAAAGAATAGAAGATTCACTCTGAGAATGGATAAACTATGAATATATAGTAATGGTTCATACGTTGGTACTCTGGCTGAAAATTCTGGGACCAGCCATTCCAAAATATCTGGAGGATGGTGAGTTAGAGAGAGCTACTCTAACAGATGATGGTTCTTGGGAAAAAGAAGTAGTAACCAAGAATTATGTTTCTATAAAGTTTAGGATTAAATTTCTAAGATACTTTTAAAATTTTATTTCTTATTTTTCTCAGATATGCTGTGCAGTTTATTAACTCTGAAGTTAGCCCCAAAAGGCCTGGGGCAAATGTACCTATTCTTCTCCCACCTCTCCACTTCAGCCTCCACAAAGGGAAAGACTCCTGCTTCTTCGAAGCAGTGTCTATCTAACGAAGCTTACTGCTTAAATATTTAGGAATTTCTGTATAAAATGTGAAAAGGAATGTATAGTTTTACCCAGCACATTCCAAGAATGTAAGCCTCAATATTTTCTTTGCAAACTGAGAGCAAAAAAGTCATATAATATACATGTGAGATGTTGTTTGATTACTAACAGTTAAGACGGTTTACTTAACAATAGGAAAAGTGCGGGAACTTGATTCCAAGTTAGAAATAGGAATAAATACCATACTTTGCATAAGTTTCTGAAAAAAAAAATAGCAAAAAGACAAGCAGAACAATTATCACATGAGAAAATCTTCATTGGGATGTTTACTAGAATATAATTGGGTTAACTGGGCAGGTGAACACTGAGCACGTTACGAAAACACTACTGATGAGAAACAGAGTTTAATTTCAAACTCTTCTTTGCTCATATATTTACCAAGTGGTTCTTTCTCATTCGTTAGAATAATAAATTATTATTTATTGACAACTTCTTTCTTTCCCCTTCCTTCCTTCCTTCCTTCCTTCCTTCCTTCCTTCCTTCCTTCCTTCCTTCCTTCCTTCCTTCCTTCCTTCCTTCCTTCCTTCCTTCCTTCCTTCCTTCCTTCCTAGAAAATACTAACTCAGTTCATATGTATATATGATATTTGTAGACACATGGGTCAAGAGTTAAGAAAATATGGATAGCATCCAAATTGACAATTTCTGAAAATGTAAATATTCCCTTGCTCAACTAAGTGATCATGACTTAGCTGAAAAAAAAACCAAAACCCCAAGCTGAGTCAATCTAGTTGGATATCAGATCAGAGGCTCTCAGAAAACTGAGGGTGGGGCAGTGACAAATCAAGGGAATATTTACATTTTTAGAAATTTTCTTCACTTTACTTCATAATTTCAGTGCAGAACAAAACAATGGATTGCCCAAGACTTTTTGTTCATGTTCAGAACAAATATTAATTAATAGAATGATAGCCTAAACACTATTTCTACCTACTTGACTTAATGTGCTCATAGTTCAATGAGATCGTTCTAAACATAGTGACTGCATTAATAATTTCTGTATACTAAATTTAGTATTGTATTAGCAGGCATGGCAGAAACAAAAGAAGATAGGGCTCGCAACTTGGGAGTCCTCCTAGATTCACAGCTTTGCTTGGAAGACCACATAATAGCTGTGACTAGGGGAGCCTTTGCCCAGGTTCGCCTGGTGCGCCAACTACGGCCCTATCTAGACCGGGATGCCCTACGTACAGTCACTCATGCACTCATGACCTCTCATTTAGACTACTGCAATGCTCTTTACATGGGGCTGCCCTTGAGGACCACTCGGAGTGTATTATATATGTAAACAGTTAAGTTAGATAAGTTAGGTGTGATTAAACTGTATACGTGAGGAAAAGCAAATCTGACAGAAGAACACGCGGGAACTTTGACAGCTGTCAAAGTTCCCCCGCACAGCGCAGGCGCAACCACTGACAGCTCGCGGCTGTCAAAACACCGGACCATGCGGAAGCCTGAGCTGTCAAGAGAAGACGACGCGGATTGGTCCGGATTGACGCGGCGCCAAAATGAACGCTCCTGATTGGCCCTCGCTGACAGCTGCCGGCTATAAAAGCCGGACAAGTTATTCTATGTTGCCTTGCTCTAAATAAACCTTTTAGTAACTAGCCTGTCGTCCCGAGTGGTCCTTCGGCTACTTCACTGGCGACGAAGGTGGGATCGCTCCGGAGCTGAAGTCACAGCCAAGGAAGAGAGTTCCTGAGCTGAAGTCACGGCCGAGGAAGAGAGTTCCCGGCAAGAGCTGTCACTGGAAGTTTTAACTTCCATAGGAGCGACCCAGGACCGGACGACATGGCAAACTTCGGGCGTGTGAGGGAATTCGATACCCGCCATCCCGAGAGATGGCAATCACACCTAGGCCAGGTCGAGGGATTCCTCCTCGTCAGTAAAATCACTGACGACAGAGCAAAGGCCGCCGCTCTACTATACATCAGCGGACCTCCAGTGTATGATGCTGCCGTGGGCCTGTTCAGCCCGGTGCCCATCACGGAGGTCTCCTACACGGACCTGGTGGACCAGCTGAACAAGTACTATATGCCGGCTCGCTCGGAACTGTACTGGCGGGTCCAATTCGCCCAGAAAAAACAGCGGCCAGACGAGCCTGCCAACGAGTTCATCGCTGGGGTCAGACACGCCGCGCGGAACTGCTGTTTTCCCGACCTGGAGGACCGCATCAGAGACCAGGTGGTGATCGGGTTGAGGGACGAGAGGCTGCAGAAGAAGCTGACATCCAAACCCGACATGAGCCTGGCAGAGTTGACCAGAGAAATCATGGCCTACGAGTACAACCACAAGAAGAAGCCGACTACCACGACCCCAGAGAGCCCAGCGACCGTCTTCCAAGAAAGCGCCACCCTCAGCGACAGCGAAGAGTCGGTGGATTTCACCGACGGAGAAGCCCTGCAGTGCAGAATGGAACGCAGGCAACCAAGGAGAGGCGACACTTCGGACCGCCGAAGGTCCAGGAACCCCCCTCCGCCACCGCCGCGTTACGAGCAACGGGCCGCCTGCGCCAGCTGCGGGGGCAACCATGCCCGAGGAAGCTGCCGGTTTAGAAACGCAAAGTGCCACAATTGCGGGAAGACCGGCCACATCAAACCGGTGTGCCGCAGCAAGGGCCGTGACAACATCAATGATTTGGAGGCAAACTCCCCAGGTAGGCCAGCTACCCAGGCCAGCAGAGGGAAACCGCCAGGGGCCCTGGTAGAAACAATTGACAGGGTAAACAGCCTAAGCTCAAAGGTTAAGATCAGGGTAAGAATTCAGGGGGTGCCCTGCCTCATGGAAGTGGATTCAGGGTCAGCCGTCTCCCTAATTTCATTTAAAACTTATCAGGAGATCTGTCAACAAGGCAAGGGAAAAATTCCCCTGAGGCAAACACAGGTCCACCTAGCAGACTTCCAGAAAACCCCTATTCCTCTGGAAGGGCGGGCTAAGGTGGAAGTGGAGTACAGATCTTTCAAGGGTCCCCTAGAAGTACTGGTAACGCCGGGAAATCGCACCAACCTGATAGGGTTGAACTGGTTCGGACCGTTAGGGATCGCCATAACGGGGGTAAATACTGTACAATCACCCAGTCTCGAAGCCGTTTGCAATAAGTATGCAGACGTCTTCGATGGCACTTTAGGAAAATACACGGGTCCCCCCATCTCTTTACAATTAAACCCAGCCATCCAACCCATTAAGATAAGAGCTAGGAGAGTGCCCTTTGCCCTTAAAGAAAAAATTGAAAGGGAACTAGAGCGCCTCGTTGGGCTCGGGGTGCTTGAACCGACAGAGGGGGGAAGCTGGGAGACCCCAATAGTCACCCCGGTTAAGCCTAATGGGGAAATAAGATTATGCGCGGACTATAAGGCGACCCTCAACGTAGCTCTCAGCCCCCATGCTTACCCGGTGCCAGCGGTAAGGGACGTTTTTGCTTCCATCCGCTCCGGCGCCATTTTCGCCAAACTTGATCTCACGCAGGCGTATTTGCAACTGCCTGTCACTAATGACACCACGGAAGCCCAGACAATTGTCACCCACCGCGGTGCCTTTAAAGTAAAAAGGCTACAATTCGGCATATCAGCAGCCCCGGGTATCTTCCAGGGTATCATGGAGAAAACCCTGAAAGGAATACCCGGGGTCTGTCCCTACTTCGACGATGTTCTCATCGCTGGAGAGAATGAAGAAAATTTAGCTGACAGACTGTCAGCTGTGCTGAGCCGGCTCAGAGAAGCCGGCCTCAAACTTAAGCGGGAAAAGTGCTCCATTGGAGTCACCTCCACAGAGTTCCTAGGGTACAAAATAGACGGACAGGGCATCCACCCTACCACAGACAAACTAAGGGCTATTCAAACAGCACCTAGCCCAAAGAATAAACAAGAACTCCAAGCCTTTTTAGGATTATTAAATTTTTATCATGCCTTCATTCCCCACAAAGCCACTATCGCAGAGCCTCTGCATAGACTCCTGGATAAGAGAACTGCCTGGTCCTGGACCAAAATTCATGAAAATAGCTTCCAATCACTAAAAAAGCTTATTTGCAATAGTTCAACAATCACTCTTTTCAGAGAAGATACACCAATATGCATCGCTTGCGACGCATCTCCCTATGGAATTGGGGCAGTATTAAGTCATTTATACAAGGATGGTACCCAAAGACCCATAGCCTTTTATTCACGCACTCTGTCAAAAGCAGAAAGGAATTACGCACAAATAGACAGGGAAGCCCTAGCAATAGTTGCAGGGGTCAAAAAATTTCACGACTATCTTTATGGGAGACCCTTCACTATATATACAGACCACAAACCCCTATTAGGGATATTCACTTGGAATAAAATAACACCTCAGATTCTCTCACCAAGAATATTACGGTGGTCCACATTCTTAGCTGCCTATTCTTATCAGTTAATCCATAAACCAGGGAAGGAATTAGGACATGCAGACTGCCTCAGCAGACTGCCACTCCCTAGCAATGACCCAGACCCAGCCCCAGCAGGGATGATCTTAGCAATTTCGCAACTTCCAGACTGTCCCCTCTCTGCTAAGATTATAGCAAGCAACTCGGCTAGGGACAAAATACTCAGCAGAATTCTCAGGTGGGCCACAACAGGGTGGCCAGCAAAAAACCCACACCCCCAATTCCAACCATACTTCAACAGGAAAAATGAAATATCTTCACATAGGGGATGCCTGCTATGGGGAAATCGTGTCATAATACCAAATAAGAACACAAATCAAACGTTAGACATCTTACACGAAGGACACCCCGGCATTGTCAAAATGAAAGCAATGGCCAGAAGTTATGTTTGGTGGCCGGGCATAGATAAGGAAATAGAAAAATATGTAGGAAGGTGCTATACCTGTCAAGCAACCCGGAACGAACCACCCCAGGCACCAATCCACAAATGAGAAACAACAAGAAACCCCTGGTCACGCATACATTTAGACTTTGCAGGACCTATCCAGGGACAGAGTTTCCTAATTGTAGTGGACAGTTATTCTAAATGGTTAGAAGTCACTCCCCTTAAGAAAACAACGTCAGGAGCCACTATACAAGCCCTAAGGAAAATATTCGCCACACACGGCCTCCCAGACACCATAGTTTCAGACAATGGCCCTCAATTCACCTCTCGTGAATTTCAGATATTCGCTATGAAGAATTGTATTAGGCTGGTCACGTCTGCGCCCTTCCACCCATCGAGTAACGGGATGGCTGAAATTATGGTACGCTCCACAAAAGAAGCTTTAAAAAAATTCGTCAAGGGGAACTGGCAAAGGCGACTCAGCCAATTCCTAATGTCACAACACGCAACTCCATGCACAACAACTGGCAAATCGCCAGCTGAACTAAGATGGGGAAGGAGGCTGATAACACGGCTTGACAGACTGCATCCTGACACATATCCGGAAGAAAACGAACAACCCCCCCCCATCCGCACATTCAAACCAGGGCAAATGATATGGGCACGATCTTACTCTGATAAAAACAAATGGGTTCAAGGGACAGTGCTACAACAAACAGGACCCATTTCTTACTTAATTTCCACACAAACTCAGGGCAACATACGCCGACATATAGACCAACTCAGACCCAGACAACCGCCATACACCCCAGACCCCCAAACGTCGGAACTGAACCTGCAACCCCCTCCAGAAATACTACCAAACCAAGAGGAAGAGGAACAAAGAGACGCACCGCCGGCAGACCCGGACATCGCCCCACTTCCACGTCGTTCCACCAGGAACCGAAGGGCCCCCACCTACCTAAAGGACTACCAGTGGGCAGGTTCCAACAACAGAGAGGGAGAGAACGCTCCAGGGGAGGGGTAAGGGGTGTATTATATATGTAAACAGTTAAGTTAGATAAGTTAGGTGTGATTAAACTGTATACGTGAGGAAAAGCAAATCTGACAGAAGAACACGCGGGAACTTTGACAGCTGTCAAAGTTCCCCCGCACAGCGCAGGCGCAACCACTGACAGCTCGCGGCTGTCAAAACACCGGACCATGCGGAAGCCTGAGCTGTCAAGAGAAGACGACGCGGATTGGTCCGGAATGACGCGGCGCCAAAATGAACGCTCCTGATTGGCCCTCGCTGACAGCTGCCGGGTATAAAAGCCGGACAAGTTATTCTATGTTGCCTTGCTCTAAATAAACCTTTTAGTAACTAGCCTGTCGTCCCGAGTGGTCCTTCGGCTACTTCACGGAGGCTCCAACTGGTACAGAATGCAGCCGCGAGAGTTGTGTTGGGAGTCTCCCGATACTCCCATGTTACACCTCTACTCCGTGAGCTGCATTGGCTCCCAGTTGTCCTCCGTGTAAGATTCAAGGTGCTGGTAATGGTTTTCAAAGCCCTACATGGCATGGGTCTGGAGTACCTTAGGAATCACCTGCTGCCAGCGTCAACGTCCCTCCGTCCAGTGCGCTCCCACAGAGAGGGCCTCCTAAGGGTTCCGCCGTTCGGAGAATGCCGTCTGGTGGCTCCCAGAGGGAGGGCGTTCGTGGTGGGCGTGCCTGACCTATGGAACCGTTTACCGGTTGAGCTCCGGATGGCTCCCGACCTTCGCTCCTTCCGATGTGACCTAAAAACATATCTGTTTGAGCAATCCGGTCTGGTCTGACGGGTTCTGTTGTAATTATTGTTTTAAGGTAACTTATCTTCTGCATTTGGGCTAAATTAGGGTTTAATTTGTTTTCAATATCCGTATTTGTGCATTCTGATATTTATGTCACTGTTCACCGCCCTGAGTCCTTAGGGAGAAGGGCGGTATACAAATAAATAAATAAATAAATAAATAAATAAATAAATAAATAAATAAATAAACAAACAAACAAACAGAAATCACAGAATTCCATTTGATGGGATTTGTAGGACTTGGATATCTGCAGGTTCCGCTCTTCTGCCTTTTGTTAGTTATCTACATTGCTACCATGGTGGGGAATATCCTCATTATTTTGCTGGTTGTTACTGATCCCCAACTTCAGACCCCCATGTATTTCTTCCTGAGTAATCTGTCTTGCCTGGAGGCATGCTACAGTTGTAACATCCTTCCAATGATGCTGGCTAATCTCTTTCATGGTGGGCAGACAATAGTCTCTGTAACATTGAGTTAATAAATATAATTCTTACTGTTTTTGATAGATAATTAAATATATAATTTTTCCCCAATATTTCTAAAAATAATAAACACATCAATATAATATTTCTTTTCTATCCAATCATTCTGGTTGCCTTATCATAGATCCTGTTACAGTCCTTATTTTAATTTGTTTCTTCCACCAAATTCTAGGTATTTTTACTGGATAAAATTTTCTCAAAAATTAATTACATTTAAAAATTTAACTCTATTTTTTCCATATGAACCATCTCATACTTTTACATTTCTTATGGAATAGATAAACAGTGGGGGGGAAAAGAAAAGAGAGAAAGGGTAAAGAAACATACTTAAAATATATATCCCTCTTAAGCTAATATATATTTGTTTCCAAAATTTCTTATTCTTTTTAACCATAATTAAAAATATGTTTAATCTTTAATTATTCCATTTAATACATCTAGTAATATAGTCTTTTAACTCTTATTCAAAACATTTTTATCCATTATAAATTCAATCACATATAAATATCTAAAACATTTTCTTTATCTAAATCATTTCAACTTTTTTATATTACTCATATCAAGAAAGACAATAAAAAAGGGAAAAAAACATACTATATTATTTAGGCAATTCATCCCTCTTAGAATGACATATATATTCCAAATCTTTTCCTGACTCCTGTATATACCACCTAAAAACAGGGAGGTAAAAACTTATTTAAAAAGCAGTTGCTTAACTGTATGGAATTAAAAGAGTACATTGCTGTAGCTTAATATTATAATTTAGTTTGAGAATAACTGTAATTAAGTTTAGAATGTTACTTTTGTGTGCTATAATTATCAACTGTCTTTCTTTTATATAGTCCAGACATTTCTGTTCAAGACCTGAAATAACACTTCTGAAACGGAATTTTATGAGATATTAAAAAAGTTTGCTTCTGTTTGAAAAATATTTTTCTCTTTGTAATTACTTTGTAAAGTAATTTAATCTGAGAGTTTTATCAGATATTAGGTTCATTAAATATGTAATTCTTTTTTTAAAAAAGAAATATATTGTTGTGCTTTTTAAATGAGTGACTTTTGGAAGTTCTGTAGCTATACAAAGGGAAAGGCAGGAAAGATGAAAAAGCTGAATAAAGTAACCACCAGGTGGCACTGCAGTCTTGTAAAAACCTTTATTGCAAAAAGGACATTACATAGTTTTTCTCATCTAAAAAATAAAGAAGATAATAACACAATAATAGAGTTGTCCAACCCACTCCTCAAGCAGGAAATCCTACCATTTCAAACAAATGATTGTCCAATGTTTTCTTAAAAAACCTTCTGTTCTGGAGCACCCACAACTTCTGGAGTCAAGTCATTCCATTGATTAATTGTTCTAACTGTCAGGAAATCGTTCTAGACTGGTTCTAGAAGATACTATATCTCCCTTCAATCTATCATTCCCTCCACAGAGAAATTTACACGTAGAAAGGAGATTATGAATTAGGAAAAGTATGAGACTATACATTTTAATGTTATAGGAAACACTGAATACTGAAACTCAACCCTCTGCATACAGAATTTGTTGGATTCATGTGCTTGATGGACCAATATAATTCAATACTACAATGTTCCATTTTACACCCCTTTAAATTGGAGTGACAGTCAAGAAGAAGGAATCGACTAATTTGTGGAACAGAACCAAACAAAATGTGTTTTACTCATGATGTTTGGAACACGTCTAAAATAAAGATTTCTCTCAATCAATTTGAGTCTTGATTATTTTATCTATCTAGCAAACTTAGTAGGGTTTTGGACCTAATCTGTCTTCTTCTGTGATTTTTAGTTTAATTTATACAATAACTTTTGAATTTCCAAATGGTGTCCCATCCAAATATTAACCAAGCCTATCCCGACTTAGTTCTGATATTAGTCCTGTTCAACTAAATGCTGGCAAGATACCTACCTGCCTCTTAAAATGCATAATCAAGAGTTTATTGGGCTAGAAGCAGAAGCCAGCACTATTACAGCAAGCAGAGAGACAATCTGTCTAGTTGACTTTCAGTTCCTTTCCCGAGGTTGTGAATTAAAAAAATAATTCATGAAAATTAATTTGCATTTTATGTAAGGAAATATTTTTGAATGCTTTCTGCAGAACTTTGTGCATCTTTCCAAGCAATTTATAGTCTGGGTAACATATTTAATGCAGTTTTTTGCTTCATATATGTAATGTTATGGGCATTTTTATTCTGGAAGTATTTACCTAAAAGGAAATAAAGATAAGCTTTATTGGAGAAACAATACACTGGTAGGAAAGCCTGAATTATTTAAATCTCTACAGCTAAGAGTCTTCTCTATTTTGTAGAGCAGGTGAATCAGTGGTGAACATAAAGAGCAGCTTAGAATCAGAATATAAAATAGTATTAAAATGAGGAAGGACAAAGAGATGAACATTCTGAGAATACACAGTAGACAGATTGCATAGAAATACACAAAGTAAAATTTGTATACACACAAAGGAAATGAAATATATTTTGGGAACTTTCTGTAGATCTATTGCCCCTAGTAATCAATAGGTTTTAGGTATCATTTCAATCAATCAATATGACTAATTGATACTAGTGATTCCATTTTGAGCCCATGAAGCTCCAAACAAAAAGATTTTTAAAAAATAAGATAGAAAGATATAAGGAAAAGGAAAAGGAAAAAGAAAGATAAATAGATTAAGAAAAGAGCGAGAAAAAGAAATCATTTCTGATCACCTTTACAGCAGTTAAAAACACAGTTAACACATTTCCACCCTCCCTCTCTTTTTCCAGAGACTGATAACTTTCAATATCTTCTCCTCAGCTTGATGGTGATAGAGAAAATTATTCTGAAAGCTTTTTCTTTAGTCAGAAAAAAACATTCAGAACCCCAAATTCTGAATGAGAGTGCTCATTCTGAAAAGTAAAAAAAATGCCTTTCCACAGGTAAAAAGTTGCTTTAACCTCATCCAAAAACTAATGGGCTGAGCCCTTGGTTATGTATTCAGTGATTCTCAATCTTTTCTTCACCATAGACCCCCTCTAAATACTTTTGTAGCCATGGACCATGGTCACAGACCTGTAAGACTTAACTCAAGATTTAAATCATAACATTTATTCAAGCCTTCATGGACCTCCTCTGATGACATCATGGCTCCCCGGAGATCCACAAAACACAAAAAATTCTATTCATAATATTAGCATAGATGGACTACAAATTGCCAATCATATATCATGACAGTCAAAAAATATGTTTCTTAAGTTGCACAAAATGCAAAATTTTTGAATTTACTGTGCAAAAATATTGTGCTAGACACCCATGGATAATGATGGTTCTCTCACCAGTCAGCAAGTTTGCCAACAGTTTTGGCAGCAAGACAGAACTATGGCATGTGTGTAGGTAAGACAAATTTCCCAGGAAGAAATACATTGGGGTATGAAGATGCTCATCAGTCACAAGTAGACCAGGGGTTTTCAAACCCTGAGCTGTGGACTGGTATTAGTCTGTGGCCTGTTAGGAACTGGGCCACACAAGTGGCAGGCAAGTGAGTGAAGCTTCATCTGCACATGCCCAGGATCTAGGCTGAGTGTGAAACCAGATCTGCAGTTTTTGCTTTTTCCGAGGAGAATGAACAAAATAGTAGTATTTGCAAGAGGTATGTGTGCTCAGTTAGGCAAGACTGAAGCTATGACCATACAGCCAAAGTGTCACATCACACAAAAAATAAGCAGGCATTTTATCATTCTGTTGCTGCTACATCTTGAATGATTTGCTTCACTATTTCTGTGAATGCCTTGAAACAAGCTGTTTTCAATTTCAGCATCCAGCATTAGAACAGTAAATACAATAAATTATCTTGATTTCTTTATTAATTTGACCTTATCAGATTTCAGGATAATTTTTTTGAAAAGGATTTAAAATAGGTGAAAAAATTGAGAAGCTCTGAAGACATATCAGTTTTTAGAGCAAGTGCCCAAAATGTGATCACATGATCATGAGAAGGACCTGATATTGGAACTTTGAAACTGGGTCTTAAGTAAATCAAGAACTACCTAGATAGGTCAATTACTGTAAAATATAAAATGTCTGCCAGTATAACACATACTGCTTTATACATTGGTTAGTAGAAAAGGTTGCTTTTTCAAGGAAGAATTATATATTTCCAAAGTCAGTTTTTAGTATTTGAAATGCAACACTTCTCCAATTTCTCAATACAGTTCTTTAGGCCATATCCTCCATGTATGATACACCTGTATTTCCAAACAGTCAAATTCCAAAGTTCTGGAATATATTTCAATATATTAACATATTTTTAATATTTAATGTTTCCATAAATCTATAAATACAATCTTTGGGAAATCCAAAACATTTAAATTACAATTTATGGATGTTACAAATTATTGTAAGCTGCCCAGAATCACTTTGGAGAGTCAGATGGACAGGACATAAATGTATTAAATAAACAAACAAATAAATCAATTTTAAATTCAAATTCATTGATACCATAATAACATGAAGCCATTGGTCATTCATATCCATTTTTAAATTATTCTTAGCTTTCAATGGAAATAGGTAATGGTTTTCCTTATGTCATGGGTAACTAGTCTGCAATCCATCAAATGAGAAAGCATCTCAGATGTCTGTACAGCAGCTGAAGCATCAAAATGAGCCATCAAAACAAGCTTAAGTAAAAAATACTGACATTGCTGTGAACTAAAAATACTAAATTCAATCTGGATCCAGAAAAACCCATGCATAATAACTGGCTTAAAAATAAAAATCCTCTCTTAAACTATGGATCTCAAATCTTCACAAAGGACCTGTTTCAATCTCCCACTTTCAACTGTGGGTAGCTATGTACATACATGTACCTATTCCATACTGGACAGAGATGAGCTTGTATATATACCACCTTCCATTGAAAAAAATATGAAGGTAAGGTCTTTGCCTGATTAGAAAGGAAATTTGTGTGGAAAAGTCTTGTTTACTTCAGTAATAATTACCGTATATACTTGAGTATAAGCCGACTCGAGTATAAGCCGAGACCCCCAATTTCACCCCCCAAAACTGGAAAAAGTTATTGACTCGAGTATAAGCCGATCCGCCGTTCTGCAAGCCTCTGCCGCCAGCAGAGGCTCGATCCGCCATTTTGCAAGCCTGAATACACAGGAATACCCTGTGTGGCCGCGGCTCTCGGGGAAGCCCTGGCTGTCCGCTTCCTCGCTCCACGCTGCCATTCGGGGCCCGCGCGTTCCCCGGGCAAATCGCGGCACCCAGCAGGCGAGGAAACACGCCCGCTCCAGTCGCCCCCCCTTCCCTCAGGAGACGCGAAGCAAGTGACCGCCTGGAGCTTACCGAGGACTTGCGCGCGGCCGAGGCTTCGGTGCTTCCAGGATCGCGCGCACCTCTCCCAAGCCGCCGCCGTCCGGAGACCTGCCGAAGTTTGGGGAGGTTTGGGGAGGTGCGTGCGCACCTCCCCAAACCTCCCCAAACGTCGGCAGGTCTCCGGACCTCCGCGCCCTGCCTGCCTGCTTCTTTATGCTGCGGAAAGAAGCAGGCAGGCAGGGCGCGGAGGAACGGAGACCTGCCGACGTTTGGGGAGGTTTGGGCGCCTCCCCAAACCTCCCCAAACGTCGGCAGGTCTCCGTTCCTCCGCGCAGACCTGCCGACGTTTGGGGAGGTTTGGGCGCCTCCCCAAACCTCCCCAAACGTCGGCAGGTCTCCGTTCCTCCGTGCAGACCTGCCGACGTTTGGGGAGGTTTGGGCGCCTCCCCAAACCTCCCCAAACGTCGGCAGGTCTCCGTTCCTCCTGCCGACATTTAGGGAGGTTTGGGCGCCTCCCCAAACCTCCCCAAACATCGGCAGGTCTCCGTTCCTCCTGCCGACGTTTGGGGAGGTTTGGGCGCCTCCCCAAACCTCCCCAAACATCGGCAGGTCTCCGTTCCTCCGCGCAGACCTGCCGACGTTTGGGGAGGTTTGGGCGCCTCCCCAAACCTCCCCAAACGTCGGCAGGTCTCCGTTCCTCCTGCCGACGTTTGCCCTGCCGACGTTTGGGGAGGTTTGGGGAGGCGCCCAAACCTCCCCAAACGTCGGCAGGTCTGCGCGGAGGAACGGAGACCTGCCGACGTTTGGGGAGGTTTGGGGAGGCGCCCAAACCTCCCCAAACGTCGGCAGGTCTGCGCGGAGGAACGGAGACCTGCCGACGTTTGGGGAGGTTTGGGGAGGCGCCCAAACCTCCCCAAACGTCGGCAGGAGGAACGGAGACCTGCCAACGTTTGGGGAGGTTTGGGGAGGCGCCCAAACCTCCCCAAACATCGGCAGGTCTGCGCGGAGGAACGGAGACCTGCCGACGTTTGGGGAGGTTTGGGGAGGTGCCCAAACCTCCCCAAACGTCGGCAGGAGGAACGGAGACCTGCCGACGTTTGGGGAGGTTTGGGGAGGCGCCCAAACCTCCCCAAACGTCGGCAGGTCTCCGTTCCTCCGCGCCCTGCCTGCCTGCTTCTTTCCGCTGCGGAAAGAAGCAGGCAGGCAAGGCGCGGAGGTCCGGAGACCTGCCGACGTTTGGGGAGGTTTGGGGAGGTGCGCGCGCACCTCCCCAAACCTCCCCAAACTTCGGCAGGTCTCCGGATGGCGGTGGCTTGGGAGAGGTGCGCGCGATCCCGGAAGCACCAAAGCCTCGGCCGCGCACAAGTCCTCGGTAAGTTTTTTTGTTGACTGGAGTATAAGCCGAAGTGGAATTTTTCAGCCCAAAAAGTGGGCTGAAAAATTTGGCTTATACTCAAGTATATATGGTAAGTACAATCCAAGGCTGATATGTCTCACCTGAACAGGAGAGACCGATCACTTTGCCTGATGGTGCCTGTCAGAAAAAGAAATCACGGCCATTGTTATGTTATCATGAGGTTACTATCTGAGTAAGGGAAAGTGACCTTGTGACTTTATGTTGCCTGCCTTACAGTGGGTAATTCTCAGTTTCAATCTGATCTTTCTTACCTTGGGTGAAAATTGCACAGTATGAGTTATAGTGTCTATTTTTTTTTTTAAAAAAAACCTTTCTTGATTAGAATTCCAGAATGGAATAGAAGATTTCTTTCCTATTAAGTTAAACTTCAGTTATTTAAAATTTGCCCTTATAGAATAGTGGAATCAGTGTATTAGCATCCAGAAAGTAATGTATTCTTATGTTTAGGACAAGGGACGCGGTGGCTCAGTGGGTTAGGACGCTGAGCTTGTCGATCAGATGGTCGGCAGTTTGGCGGGTCAAATCTCGAGTGCCATGTAACAGAGTGAGCGCCTGTTACTCATCCCAGCTTCTGCCAACCTACCAGTTCGAAAGCACGTAAAAATGCAAGTAGAAAAATAGGAACCACTATGGTGGGAAGGTAACAGCGTTCCGTGCGCCTTTGGCGTCTAATCATGCTGGCCACATGACCACGGAGACGTCCTCGGACAAGTGCTGGCTCTTCGGCTTTGAAATGGAGATGAGCACCGGTCCCTAGAGTTGGAAACGACTAGCATGCATGTGCGGGGGAACCTTTACCTTTACCTTATGTTTAGGACAAAGAACATTTTGTAGTCCAAGACAGGGGTCCCCAACCCCTGGCCCATGAACTGGCATTGGGCTGCAGCATGCCAGAAACCAGGCAGTGCAAACAACCAAAGCCCCATCTGCAGAATGCAGGTAGTACATGAAACCACGCCCCCTCCGGTCCTCAGAAAAACCTCTCTCCACAGAACTGGTCCCTGGTGCTCAAAAGGTTGGGGACCTCTGGTCCAAGATATTCCTTCCCTCACAGATCAAAATGAATGATCAATAGAGTAAAACAATGATTTTTACAATTGCCTGGGAGAGATTCCAAGATATTACAGAGTGTGGATGGTAAATATATGGATATATTCTATAAGCAAATACAATACAGCAAATCAGTTGTTATTTGTGTATGATTGTACCTTGCAGATTCTTAAAATGTGCTTCTTGAAAAAGATTTCAAATGCATCAACTAATCTTTGAAATGGGTGAACATTGAATAAGGCAAATATCCCCAGGACAACTGGTTGATAAAGGCATCTTTGGGATTCGGACATGGATTATCTCATGGTGTCCTCAGAAAACCAAAAGATTGACAGCAAATCTTTAATTTAAGAGCTAAGGGAAAACATTTTAAGGACAGTTATTTTTATCATGGAAAATGTATAAAGTGCACTACTGCTTCCTACAAGAACTTGAAAAAACATCTATGCTGAGTGTTGGAACATCAGTGAATCTGAGAGTAACTTGTGTCTAGTAAGTTTTACTTTTAGAAACTTCTCTATTTGGGAAGACATTTTAAAATTAATACATTAGAATGAAAGAGAGGCTCACATGATAATATATTTTACTGTGATGGGCAAAGTAATTCAGTATCTAATTATGGTTTAGCAATGTAATCTAGCACAATGGCTGCATCATTCTGCAATTTCCTTAATTCAAAGATTTTGAGACAAAGGACTGGCAACAAAAAACTGAGTCTATATTTTAAAAGAAACCAAATTATTTTTATAGCACTATCTTCCATATTTTGCCTATCTTTAAATAATGAAGTACTCATTTGCTTAATTCTATTACTTCTTTACTCAAGTTAGAAAAAGTTTGAAAAAATTACAGAGATTAAGAAGGAACTGCGAAGGTAGTAGTGGTGAGGATGAAATGCCAAAAAATTAAGTTACTTAATTGCTTATATTTTTATTACATGAAATTCAGAATGTTGAGTTCTAAACAAATTACATTTTAAAGTAATTTTAGCTAAAATATAATATAAATACAAATGCTAAGGTAATGTTGAAGCTGAAAAATACTAAAAAAAACTAGGTTACTTAACTAATATGCTCAGCATGTGAAGAACAAATACAGAATGATGAATTTTAAACAGGTTGCATGTTGAGTCTACCACAGTGCAGAGAGCTAAAAAACTACTACTGTAGATGCTAAAATTGTATATTAATAAATAACGGATTAGGATGAACTGACTCATAAATTTTAGGTGAAAAACAACAGATGTGTTAAATCTGACTATGTTTCCATTAGATTTTTTTTTAGATTTTATTAGATTTATATACCGCCCTTTCCCGAAGGACTCAGGGCGGTTTACAGGGCATTTTAAAATCACATCAATATAAAATACAAAGTTAAAAGAGAATTAAAAGATTAAATTATCCCTGAAAATAAAACCCCAGTTAAAATTCTCAGCCTGGGCCAGAGAGCTCAAAGAGCCAAGTCTTCAGGTCCCGGCAGAATGAGCGTAGGTCAGGGGCAGTCCTGAGCTCCACGGGCAGCTGGTTCCAGATGGTAGGAGCACCCACAGAAAAGGCCCTCTTCCTGGGTGTTATCCGCCGGCAATCTTTTACCGGCGGCACCCTGAGAAGACCCTCCCTGTGTGAGCGCACTGGACGAAGGGAACTTGATGCTTGACTATTTCTATACAAAACTACAAAGTTTGGATATCTGTGCTAGTGATATTTTAATTTCTGCCAAATGATGATTTAACTTAATATCATGATGGATAGTTTCAATGCAGATCAAATCCTCCTTTCCATTTTAAAGAAAAATGCCAGGCACTTATGTACCATCCGAAAACAAAAGATGGTTGCAATGATACCCTGTTATTTAGGTTTCACAGGACCTGAAATGGAATGCCATGTCTTATATTTAAGATAATCAGTAGACATTATTATGTATAGTCATTAATATGTTTAAAAGAATTTTAGGAAACAATATTTTCCCTAGAAGAAGTTCTATTCGGAGGGCAATCTCACAGTTTTTTGTTTTGTTTTTGAATTCTGTAGTAATCCCATTCTTTGTGAAGAGATGTTTTTATCCTTCTTTTTTAATGTTTAAACCAGTAGAAATAATTTTGTGTAGACTTAATTATTTCAGCTGTTTCAAAGAGGTCTAGTTCAGCATTTTTCTCATTGAAAATAGAGACTCAAGATTTTTCTATCTTTGGTCATATTGTTTTACTGCTCCTGATAGATAACACCAACCTTCCATGAAGATTGCAAGAGAAAATAATTAAGTTTCTGATTTACAGAAAATGGAATGTAAGAACATCTCAAGAGAATAGTAAGAGCTCATCAAAGAAAGTATACTGCTTAGCAGTCATATGTGGTAGCATGAATTATTTTTGTCTAGTAGATAGAGTTGCTTATATAGGTCTATAGTTCTATTCTGCAACCAGTGGTGTCTCAAAAGAACTTGAAAAATCAAGATGCTGCTGGAACCAGACAATTGAAACCCTGACCCATTTTATATCTGTCATGACACTAAAAAATGTGGCAGGATGTGCATTAAGATGCCTTTCATCCCTATCTGGATGCTCTGGAACAAGCAGTCCATATCCAGCCTCCAATCAGTAAATAACATACAGTATACACCTTTTTTAAAAAGTGTGAATTTGGCCAGATGAACACTTGGGATTAACTTATTTGGAAATATTCAAATGGATCAACAAATTATTGCTATCTAAACAACACAGAAATCTAAAGGGAAAGTTGTTAATGCTGGATATCCTTTGGGATTCACTATTCATTTGCATCAAAAATGAACAAATTAGCAGGAAATCTCCCAGGATTAATTATTTTAAATTTTTATAAAAAGTATTTAAGAAACTTTTCTGTTTCATAATAGGAAATATTCAAATTTGAACAGCATGGAAGTTGTTTATCAATAATTTGAAAAAAATAGTAACACTAAGTCGTGGAACATCTGTTACTAGGCCAGTTATTTCTTACAGGTAAGTTTCAGTCCAACTTCAGTATTATTGTATATTTTGGGAAGATATAGTTTTGATATAGTTTCATGATATAGTTTTGCATTAAGACGCTGGAAGGCTTCCCAAATTGTGCTAAACTGTAATATGGGTTTATTTTGGTTATTTTGGTTCATCATGCTTTGAGAGACAATGATTACTGCTGGGAATTGTGATTTTAGTGTGGTCCAGCCATTGTGATTTATTCAACAATCCATATTTTTTTTTAAATCATACATGTTGGTAATGTGTGACTCCAGCCCCAGCATTATCCCTCCAAAGAATTTTGGATACAGAATAAAGGTTTCCTCTTTAGCTCATTCTTGGCAACTAAAGGACAAGTTTTATCTTTTAGGGAAGGTAAACTTTTGGATACTTGCGAAGGGATATCTCTCTTTCTCTGAGTCACAAATAATTATATGGATGGATATATAATAATATATAATAATATTAATGGAATATTATATATTTGTTTAAAGAAAAATTTGCAGAACAAGGTGATTAATGAAGGACTAAAGGGAAAGTATTTTCCTTTAGGCAGGAATAGAGTCAGCAAAGAGCTTATATTTCCAAAGTTAGAATATTCCATGCAATATTGAAAACTCTTGGCTTTCACATTCTCTTGTTCTAGAGGAAGCAAAGAGTAGATAGAAAGGCCATATTGACACAGGTCAACTAAGATTTTTACAGTCATTCTTGAGGAAAAGTGATCAAGTAGTAGTAGTGGAGACAGAAAATAAAGATCCTTGGGCTACACAAGCAACCAGTTTGCTCATGATTCAGCATGAGCCACGATCAGCTTTTGAGGATAGGTACATGACATAATTTGTTCTACTTGCCCCTGGCCTATCAGGGTGAATGCCTCCACCTGTCCTTTCCTGATACAGATTGAAAAATGTGCTTTCTAACTTATGTTGGGGTACATGATGCAGTTCTCTCCTCATGGTTCATTTTATTATGAGAAGCATCTCTATTCCAATTGGCCACTGTGTATTATGATAAGAATACTCCTCTCTTTCAGTGGATCTGCTCTGTATAGCTATTATTTCTAAGAAGTCTCTTAAGAAACAAATGTGGACATGTTTTAATCAGATGAAATTGACTAGAATAGCTATGGGATTTATATAATTATATGTACTACAGGGGCATTTTCAATAATATGATTTGCAGAACATGTTCATTGAGGACCGACCAAAGGAAAACATTTTTATGAATGTAGTAACAGGGCTATGCTTCAGTTTCATTCCCTAAAAAATTGGATTTTGCTTATCATAACCATCAGAAATCATGATTTCCAACATAGAAAAGAGGAGAAAAACCAATTGTGTGAACACGTGACTAATAATACTTATCTTTTAGTCATATATTCCTGCCAACTAAAATTATTTTTCTAAATACAGTATATGAGTGGAACACTTGTGAACATTAGTTATCTATTATTCCTGAAATAAGTATTTATTAAACAGATACAGAGAAAGAGAAATAAGAGAGTTTTCAATATTTTGGATTTAAACATGCCTTTTAAAAAATTTATATTCTAGATCTGATGAGACATTTCATGAATTAAGGGAATGCCAGATATAGAAAAGAGAAACCAGACAGCCATTCAAGAATTCATCCTTCTGGGTTTAGAGACTTTTCCGGAGCTGCAGATTCTTCTTTTTTGGTTCTTCTTGGTGATTTATCTGATGACGATAACTGGAAACCTTCTCATCTTTCTGCTAGTTGTGGCAAATCACCATCTTCATACCCCAATGTATTTTTTCTTGGCAAATTTGTCTTGGCTGGATGCTTGCTATAGCTCCACCATCTTACCCAAACTGTTGGCCAATTTGTTGACTGGTGACAGAACTATAAGTCTACATGTATGCCTTGCCCAATGTCATTTATTTGGGATTTGTGCTGCTATAGAAACCTATCTTTTATCTGCAATGTCTTATGATCGATTTGTGGCAATTTGTAGACCTTTGTTCTACACTTCTATCATGAATACAAAATTAAGTTTCCAGCTTATAGTTGGAATATGGATAAATAGTTTGATATTCAATGGCATTCTGGTGGCTCTCATGGATCCCTTTCCCTTCTGTGGCTCTAATGTCATAGACCATTATTTTTGTGATTTTCTCCCACTGGAGAAATTGTCCTGCAGTAATAGAAATTTTCTTGAACCCATTGCCTTCTTCATGACTGTTATTTTTACAGTTGCCCCTTTTCTATTGACTCTCTTCTCTTACATCTGCATTATTGGCACTATTATAAAAATCAAATCCACTATTGGAAGGCAAAAAGCCTTTTCAACTTGTTCATCTCATCTCATCGTAGTTTGCCTCTACTATGGCACATTAATCATTGTCTATGTGTTGCCAGACTCTCCCACTCTGAGACCTCTCAATAAAATCTTCTCCATTTTTTATACAGTGATGACACCTTTGGTGAATCCTCTAATTTATTCTTTAAGAAACAAAGAAGTTCATAAAGCCCTAAGACAACTTTACAGCAAAATGATCATTTTGGGCCAACGTTTTCCCAAATTATCTCTTGGTGCTTAATTCATTAGCTAGTATTAATGTTGAATCTCAATAAAATATATTAAATAAAATATATTTAAATGTTTTCTTAATTAAAGGGGAGGATTCTGAATATGATCATGGTGGGAATACTTATAGGTACCAGGACTGAAATACACTGACTTCCATCTCTTCCTTGCAATTCTTTCTTTTCACTGCATGAATTTGCATGATTCATTTTAGCATATTTTTATTACGGATACTAGGAAGTATAAAGTTCTATGCAAACTTATTTTTCTTATTTATTACTGTGTTTTTCAAAGTGTTTTCATACAATTATATATTCTGGATGTTGTATATGTATAAAAAAATGGTTCAGTGAGCTTTTGAAAATATTCTATACAACTAAGGTAAAGGTAAAGGTTCCCCCGCACATGTGTGCTAATCGTTTCCGACTCTAGGGGCCGGTGCTCATCTCCGTTTCAAAGCCAAAGAGCCAGCGCTTGTCCGAGGACATCTCCGTGGTCATGTGGCCGGCATGACTAGACGCTAAAGGCGCACGGAACGCTGTTACCTTCCCACCGTAGTGGTCCCTATTTTTCTACTTGCATTTTTACGTGCTTTCGAACTGCTAGGTTGGCAGAAGCTGGGACGAGTAACAGGCGCTCACTCTGTTACGCGGCACTCAGGATTCGACCCGCCAAACTGCCGACCTTCTGATCGACAAGCTCAGCGTCCTAACCCACTGAGCCACCGCGTCCCTTTCTATACAACTAGAACATGTTTATTCATTACCATTTTTCTTGTGTTTTTTCCTTATCTCTCATACATATATTCTGAGAATAAAAATCAGGTGTAAGGTTCATATATGGTTTGGAGATAATTGTGAAGCTTAATTCACAACTGCTTTATTCCACTAATATAGGAACAGAACATTTTAATGTAACTGTAAACTATTTAAAATGTGTTCTATAATTCCACATTTCACTGCTCAGTTCCATACAGAATTCAACTTCATTATTCATTTGTTTGTTTAACTTATATGCTACCCATCTCACCTACAGGCAACCCTAGGTGCCTTACAATCAATAAAAACAAGACAAAAACATGAACATATTAAAGCAATAAATAATAACCCTAAAATTGTTTTAAATCCTACTAAGTAAAGGATACAACCATGGATCTCCTGAACTATCCATAGTAATCTATATACTTGGCCATAAATGTTCCCTCTGAAGAGTCTTTCAATCCATATTTTTTTTCTCTTTCATACTACAATAGTCACAAACAATTCAAAACAATTTCTAGAAATAACATTTCAGATGCAATGTGTGGGAAATGTTCTCACTTTGTTCCCAAATGCCAAACTATAAAGATAGCAAAACAAATTACTTTTTCACAGTTTAGGTAGTACCTTGTTTGTGAGGTTATATGAGATCATAATTGAATTAATAAAATTTACAAATATGAGAAGCTTCATATAAAAAGCTCTATTGATATTGATATTCCCAGCTTTTCTCCCTAAGATTTAATCAGAACAGAGGTCTTCATTGTATTCTACATTCATCCTACAATATATCTGCCTTTAAGACAAGGATTGACAACCAGAGTGTTATAGACATTCACTAAGGTGTCTGCCACCTGATTTGAATGTCAAAAATAAATAAAGGTAAAGGTAAAGTTTCCCCCGCACATATGTGCTAGTCGTTTCCAACTCTAGGGGCCAGTGCTCATCTCTGTTTCAAAGCCAAAGAGCCAGCACTTGTCCGAGGACGTCTCCGTGGTCATGTGGCCGGCATGACTAGATGCCAAAGGTGCATGGAACACTGTTACCTTCCCACTTTAGTGGTCCTTATTTTTCTACTTGCATTTTTATGTGCTTTCGAACTGCTAGGTTGGCAGAAGCTGGGACGAGTAACAGGTGCTCACTCTGTTACGCGGCACTCAGGATTCGACCCGCCAAACTGCCAACCTTCTGATTGACAAGCTCAGCATCCTAACCCACTGAGCCACCGTGTCCCTTTTCAAAAATAAATACTGAAAGCAAAAATGCAATATGATTCTGGTGAACTTCAAAGCAGAATGCCAGTCTCTGTCATCTTCATTTCCATGAATGCTTCTCTGGCCTATAGAAGCAGAACACAGGGTGGGTGATGACATCACAGTGCTTTATAAAGAAGTGAGATTCCTGCTGCCCTCCCTTCTCCCCAGCAAGAAGGCAGAGGGCCAATGATATAGGATAAAACAATCTAGCAAATAAGGAAAGACTTGGATTTCTGTTGTTATTAAACTTAATTTTAAGTGTCTAGGAAACAACCAGTAACCCGTAGAGTCAACCTTTCAGAACTGTTTCCTTACCAGGATCCTAGCACCTTCAACAAGGATGAAGCTCCAAATGTGATGCTGTCAGAATCCATTTATATCATATTCATAAATGAATGTTTAAAACATTGTTCCTGGATTCTGCCATCTCCCGAGGAGGAAGGAACGAATGTGTATTGAGCCTGTATTAGGCATTTCAAAGGAAAAGAGAAGCCTTTTGAACTGGGGGAACAAAAGGGAGGGTTAGGGCAGGTAGCATCTGGCTTGTGTCAAGGAAGAGAGCAATAAACATAAAAGGTTCTAAGTTCCTTTTTCCTACGAGAGGGATGATACGAAGTAACTGATGGGGGGCTGACAAAATGGGGTTAAGGGGGGGGTTGAACCGGGAACTCTTTATAAGGTTTTAGTTTGTAGAACAATATTAAGTCTTGTCTTGTATTCCTACAACCAAGCATGTCATAGTAAAGATTCCTTTTGGACTAGATTTGGCTCCAAGAGTTTTGTATTCCTAAGATGTGGTTTGGGATGGGTCCTGACATTAGACAGGACTTGCACTGAAAGTCAACCTGGAAGGAGAAACATTACTGGGGGATTTTGCAAATAAATATGATGTCTGACGATGAAGCCAGAGAGGAGGGAGGCCCCACAGAGAAGGAGTCTTCCTCCCAACTGAATTCCCAGAAACAGTGGGAAGCTGAAGTGTCATATTCCTCCTGGGAGGAAACGGTGGGGCAGCACGAATGAAAACCCTGGTGGTCGATGGGCATTGGAAGGAAAAGTGAGTGGAAAAAGGCTTTGGGAGAAGTGACCCTGAGACGGAGTGACCACCAACCGGAATGGAAACAAGAGATGGAGAGCTCCCTGCACGCCAGTGAGGAAGAGAGGATTCTGGAAAAAGCTATTGACTTGATGAAAGCAACCCTGAGCTCACTAAGGGAGGAGAGAGCTGGAAACCCCAACCAGCACAACACCTGGGGTTGAAACTGGAGGGGTAACAGAAGGGATCCAACACCTGAAACACCAGGGCCATCCAATAGAACAGGAGTCCCTGACTCAGTGGTACCCCCCCCAGACCCACAGATGGGGATCGAGATGAGGAGCAATACCCTCCGCGGCGCAGACAAGGCTCCAGTCAAAGATTCCCACCCCTGGAAGCAAAGTTCAAGGGGGAGCCATCATGACTGGGATTTTTCCTAACCCAAGTCCTCAGCTACATGGAAGAATACGGACAGGACATCCCCAGTGACAAAACCCGCATCCGAATTGTGCAATCCATCCTGGACAGGACGGCTGCAGACTGGGTGATGAACCTGTATGACTCCAATGCCCCAGAACTCAATGACTTCAACCGATTCATGTCATCCTTGAGGCGATGGTTCGAGGACCCTTTGGCTGACCGGAAGGCCCGGGAGAGAATCAAAATGGTGAGGCAGGGCAGGCAAACAGTGGCTGAATATACCCAAGAATTCCGAGCCATCGCCAGCAAGCTGAACTAGCCAGAAGACATCCTCCTCAGCCATTTCAAAGACGGTCTAAACTACGACCTGTATGATGCTTGCCTGCCTCGAGGAGACCCCTACCATCTGGACGACTAGTATTTATTTATTTATTTATTTTTGGGACTTATATGCCGCCCTATCTCCCAAAGGACTCAGGGCGGCTTACAACAATAAAAAACAACAATACAAAAATTAAAAAAACGAATTAAATAACAGCCCCAAAATAAATTAACTACAGTTAAAAATTAAAACATATTTAAAAACCCATCATCAATCCAGGTCAGCCTGATGGAAGAGAAAAGTTTTGAGGTCGCGGCGAAAGGACCGGAGGTCCGGGGCCATCCGAAGCTCAAGGGGAAGATGGTTCCAAAGGGCTGGTGCTCCCACAGAGAAGGCCCTCCCCCTGGGGGTCGCCAGCCGACATTGTCTGGCCGACGGCACCCTGAGGAGGCCCTCTCTGTGTGAGCGCACTGGGCGATGGGAAGTCGTCCCCGGTAGCAGACGGTCCTGCAAGTATGTCCTGGCAGAGGAAGTGGAAATAGACCTATTGAAGAGACAACTGTTCTGTACCAGCCTGCTACCGGCCCTGCAGCAAAAGCAGGGACAACCCCTTTACAAATGGCAAGAGGCTGGAATAAAGCCTGCCAAATTTATTAACATAAAACAGAGCAAGACAAGACACCAACCATGAAACAGGAGCTATGAAACAGGAACTATTCAAGAGGTTGCCTTCAGCAAACCAGCCCTCCCACACATTCCCCTTAAATACAGTTCAGGGCGTGGTCTCTCTCTGCCTCCTTCCGAGGTGCCCCATTGCCTTCCTCTGTTTACTCCTGATTGACTGCCTCCTGCGTCGGGCGTCCTTGAACAGGGCCAGCTGTGGGTTATCTTCATCCACGCTGTCAGGCTCACACAGCTGGGTCTCCGTCGTGACCAGGTGGGAGGGGCCCGGCTAAGGGCTCTGCGGAGCCTCAAGGCCATCATCAGCAAGCTCTTCAACACCCCCCTCCTCCTCCTCTGAGTCGTCCGACCCAACTGCTGAGCCCACAGGCTGACCCTGAATCACAACAACAACGCAGAGGAAAACCATGGGGCCACCCACCACTCGAGGAAACATGTGAGGGGGAAAACCCACTGGCCATGGCTAAAAAATCAAAGGAATGTTTCAATTGTGGGAGAAAGGGCCACCGTGCTGCAGAATGTCATTCAAAAGCCCCTCCACGCAAAACAGAGGCATCATCTTCCAAAAAGCTGGGGAAGCCTCAAGGCAACCCAAAAGAATCTTCCATGAAGGGGACAGAGGCTGTAGAGTTCACAATTCCTGCCAAAACCTGGGATTGGACTCTGGCCTACACCGCAGGGGTGGTGGACACCTTGGAAGACAGCTCAGAGGGAGAACCATTGGTAAGTGGACCCCTTCCACCCATACTTAAGACAGTGACTATATTAGCTTCCTCTATACCTAAAGCCATCGAAATAAAAGCTCTGATAGACTCTGGCTGCATCCGCTGCCTCATCAGCCCGACACTGGTGGAGGAACTGAGCATCCCAGTGAGGAGGCTAAAACAACCAATCTCCTTCAGTCAATTAGAATGAATGGGTTGATAAACGCCACGTTAAAGCACCAAAGCTTCTTAAGAGATTTCATACAGAGTATCCGAACAAACCGGATTAACATTTATGTTTTCTTTCCCTTTTTCTTCTCTTTTCTTCCCTTACAGATGGACATATCTTTTTTCTAAGGAGAGTGAACTGTCAGAATCCATTTATATCATATTCATAAATGTATGTTTAAAACGTTGTTCCTGGATCCTGTCATCTCCCGAGGAGGAAGGAACGAATGTGTATTGAGCCTGTATTAGGCATTTCAAAGGAAAAGAGAAGCCTTTTGAACTGGGGGAACAAAAGGGAGGGTTAGGGCAGGTAGCATCTGGTTTGTGTCAAGGAAGAGAGCAATAAACATAAAAGGTCCTAAGTTCCTTTTTCCCACGAGAGGGATGATACGAGGTAACTGATGGGGGGCTGACCAAATGGGGTTAAGGGGGGGTTGAACCAGGAACTCTTTATAAGGTTTTAGTTTGTAGAACAATATTAAGTCTTGTCTTGTATTCCTACAACCAAGCATGTCATAGTAAAGATTCCTTTTGGACTAGATTTGGCTCCAAGAGTTTTGTCTTCCTAAGATGTGGTTTGGGGTGGGTCCTGACAGATGCCTTCTCTTGAAAAGCTGGGCATACACTCAGAGATAGCCCCTGTTGTGTGAGGCTATAGAGCACAATCAAGTGACAGCACAGGAAATGATTTATGACTTGTTATATTATGTCATAAGCTAATATCTAGTTTTGGATAGATGTTAGGTATGCACCCCCATATAACTCAGAGGAACTGTAGTTTTGAATATGAAGGATTATAAGCTAGAACAAGTGATCCTGAAAGGTCTCAGATGTCTCAGGCAAAGTCTCTTGAGTCAAACAAGGAAAAATGTGTGGTGAAAGATTTAGGGAAGGCTTCAAATCTTCCAATGAACATACAGAATGTCCTTAAATGGCTTGGAGAGGAAGAGAGAGAGTCTCTCAATCACAATAGCAACATAACTCCTGGGTTGGGGTTTTTTGGATGAGGAACATGCTGGCTGGGGAATTCTGGGAACTGAATTCCATACTTCATAAAAGTGGTAAGGTTGATCAACATTGCTCAGTACAACTTTGTTTTATTCAATCAGTCCCTTTGATTCTTCACTGAGGTCCTTTGAACCTACCTCCAAAATGCAGATGGGGCCAAGTAGAGGAAACAGTCTGGGCAAATCTTACCATTGTGTTCACCCAATCATACCATGGTTATCCCCCAAAGGTCAGAATTTTCTGTATCTTTGTCAATCAAATATATAATTTTCAAATGAGTTATGGAGAATTGGAATGGACAGGAGGTTCTCCCTTTACAATATTTGAACTTGGGAACCTGATTAATACTAATTTGGGGAGATCTGTGCCTGAATTATTTTTATTTAATAAAATACATAGTTGAAGGATGGAATTGTCTGACATAAAACAAGATAATGGCCACCATTTTGAAAAGGGATTGGATAATTTCATGGATCATTGCTCTGTCAATAGCCATTAACCTTGATGGCAGCTCAGTACCACTGAAATCACAATTCCATTGTCTATTCAACTATATTTTCCCCCTTATAATACTATAAATGTCAAATGTGTTTAGCTTATCTTGGCTTTGATAGCAAGAATTGCAAGAGGAAGGGGAAAGACCAATCTCCATTCTTCTGCCTGTGTTAATGTTTTCAGGTTTTGAAAGGTTTTTGACACAGTTTCCAGACTTGGAAGGCAATGTGTAGAGCTGATTTTCTAATACTAACTTCTTTGAATGATTGAATCAGAGGACTGGAAGGGTCTTTGGAGGTCTTCTAGTCCACCCCCTGCTTAAGGCAGGAGACCTTATTGTATCCAGGACAAATGGATATCCAATCTTTTCTTGAAGACCTCCAGTGATAGAGCACCTACAGCTCCAGAAGGCAAGCTATTCCATTGATTGATTCTTCTCACTGTCAAAATATTCCTCCTTAATTCCAGGTTGGATCTCTCCTTAATGAATTTCCATTAATTCCTTCTTCTCCTGCTCTCTGGTACTCTGGAGAATAGGTGGCCCCCCCTTTTCTGTGTGACACACCCTTGCCATCCAAGGAGGGGAATTGGAGCATGGGGCATCTCGGGTTGGGAAGGCCTTGGACTGAGGGCCACATAGGGTGGACTTTATAATACTTCCAATATGGATTTTGTAGTACTTTTGCACTGGCTAACTAATTTGGGTTTTTTTTGTATTTTAAATTTGCTTTTAAATGTATTGCCAACAATTTGCTCTAAGTCTTAACCTTCAAGAAAAGCCTCTCTTTTAAAAACCAGGACTGGCAGGAGAGCTTTTTATAAATTGTAAATTTTCAGCTGTTCTTAAGCATCCATGATCAAAGCAAATATTCAAGCTTAACCTTGGGAAACACTAAGAATGCATCACACCCATACCCATCATGATGTTTTCTTTTTTCCTTTACTATTATTCAGAATATAATGCTCTTTTCTATGGCTATGCTCATGTATAATGGATGCTTTAATTCTTGTGATGTAACTGGATAGGTGGCTATTTCTTAACAAACCAACATTTACTTTGAAGTTCTTTGTTATGTTAACTATAAAAGTAAATGTAAGCCATTTTTCCAGGTTCCCCCTTTTCACAAGAACACCCACTTTATCAGACTACTTAAATAAATTGCTTTTAAATGATGTTCCAACTCAGTTGCTTATTAAAAAGTATGTTGAGGCAGAACCTAGGACCAGATTTGGCCATCAGGATGGCCAGGGCATGTGGGCCTGTATTGGGCCTCCAATGGCTTCTTCCACCCACGAGGCAATCCATGCTCCACTTAATGATTCACATGTTCATTTTACATTTCATTGGGGAGAACAGGGATGTCAGGGTTGTTACATGAATGTTTCATCTAATGATTGCCACAACATGTGACTGTAACGGACAGGCTCCATTACAGTTGTATCTCAAGGACTACCTATATAAAGAAGTGCTATTGGGAACTTGATGCTGTCTTTTTCTGGCTATCAGAAAATTGCAGGAGCTGTTGTAGAGCAGGAAGCAGAACTTCCATTCTGCTGGAAGAGGTAAGCAAAGTTTCATGAGCAAGAATCAAGTGTGCAGACTTTTCATATAGGATCCCCACTAACAGCACCTTGAAAATCTTGTTGTTGAAGAAGAGTTCTAATTTGCTTTTAGTGGGGATCCTTTTCATTTGTCTGGAAGAAATTCCAAGGCAACATAGAAGCAGACTGTCAATGCTAAACATATTATATAGCATAGCAATACATTGAAATTGTAATTATATCAGTAGATAGTACAAATCACTTGCTATAAGCTGGGGATGTTTGTACCCCAAAACTTACAAAACACACTTTTTGAAAAAAAAAAAGCACCTCCGATCAATCAACTAGACTTAAAACCTAATATGGCCTAAATAAGATAAAAATTCATATGGGAAATTATGTAATGTTGGCATTTCCTTTGGGGTTAAGAGATGGATTACATCAACAGCTCTTATTTTAAGAGCTTATAGAGAGTATTTATTGTGGAGAAGGTTTACAAAGTGGTGTTATTTTTTGGAAGAACATGAAGAGACAGCTATGTTGATTGCTTCGACATCCAAGAATCAGAGAATAATATGTTAGCAAGTAAGTTATACATGAGGTGAATTTGATAATTAGTTCATTAAAATATAGGATAGGTTCCTACCATAATATGGGTAACCGTGGCATCTGAGTTCAATCAGTATAGTGATTATGGATCGGCAATGTGATTGAGTACAATTAGTTCATCATTCCATAACATTTGAAATTCAAATATTGTTGGGCAAATAGCTCCCAATAAAAACTGAGGCTGTGGTTCAAAATTAACTTATTTTCTCACCTTGCTTTTCTATTATGATATTCTATATCTTTTCAGTCTTTAAACAATATTCCATTGATATAAAATGGTGTAATTGTTTATGCAAGGCTCTTGTGAAAAACAATATCTGAACAAAGCACACAAATTAAGGAAGAGGTAACTGGAATACAGTAGTAATGTTGATAAAATAAAGCTGAGTCATTTAATTACTAATATTTTCAGCAGCAGCAATACAGAATGTTATCTTTTAAACAGATTCTATACCTTCAGATAAGTTTAGCTTGAACAGAAAAATAAAATAAAAGGACTAAGATAATGTAAGGTAAAGGTAAAGGTTCCCCCGCACATGCGTGCTAGTCGTTTCCGACTCTAGGGGCCGGTGCTCATCTCCGTTTCAAAGCCGAAGAGCCAGCGCTTGTCCGAGGACGTCTCCGTGGTCATGTGGCCGGCATGACTAGACGCCAAAGGCGCACAGAACGCTGTTACCTTCCCACCGTAGTGGTCCCTATTTTTCTACTTGCATTTTTACGTGCTTTCGAACTGCTAGGTGGGCAGAAGCTGGGACGACTAACAGGTGCTCACTCTGCTATGCGGCACTCGGGATTCGACCCGCCAAACTGCCGACCTTCCGATCGACAAGCTCAGCGTCCTAACCCACTGAGCCACCGCGTCCCTTTTAAGATAATGTAGAATCTCTTAAAAATACCCTAGATTTTTTATTAATCTACCAAGAGCAAAATAATTAACTATAGTGTAGGTTAAGGTTTTTTTAAAATACAGAATGTTATTGCATGATGAAACTACTAAATGTTATAATAGGGTAATACGAGGATAAAATCTTATGCAAAATCTCCAGCAAAATATAAAAACTAGAGAAAGACACAGGGAGAGAGGGAAGGGGGAAATGGTAATAATTTCACAGCCAATGAATCATATGTAAACCATCAGATGGTTCCTTATTAAAATCTTTCCCTCCATGGTTTCCATTATTATTTCCCATAGATCCATCATGTAAAACAAATATCTCAAATTAAAACAAATTAATTCTGAATTTCAAAAAGTTGGATAAAATTAGACTAGAAGTTTATGACCAAATAAACTTCACTGGATTATATCAAGAGCCTTGGTGGAGCAGTGGGCTGATGCCTCCTTAAGTAACACCAGCTGCCTGCAATTATTGCAGGTTCGCATCCCACCAGGCTCAAGGTTGACTCAGCCTTCCATCCTTCCAAGGTAGGTAAAATGAGGACCCAGATTGTTGGGGGCAATTAAGCTGACTTTGTAATAATGCCGCTTGGGGGGGGGAAAGCCCTAATAAGCAGGCATATACATAGAATGAAGGCTATTGCTAAGCACATTTAATTTGTGCTTAGATTGTAAACCACCCTGAGTCTTCAGAGAAGGGCGGGATATAAATGGGATTAAAATAAAAATAAATAAATAAATAAATAAATATCTGTTAATATTTTTTTAGCTTTCTAAAAGTTTGGAATACCCAAAGAATAAAAATTGTGTACTAGTGTTCCTTTTTTTACTATAGGTATTCCTCAACTAACAACCACAATTGAGCCCAAAAGTTCCATTGTTAAGTAAGACCGTTGCTAAGTGAGTTTCCCTCCATTTTATGACCTTTCTTGCCACAGTTGATAAATGAATTGCTGCAGTTGTTAAGTTAGCAACACAGTTTTTAAGTGAATCTGGCTTCCCAATTGATTTTACTTGTCAGAAGGTTGCAAAAGGTGATCACATCACCCTGGGACACCACAACTGTTATAAATACATGCCAGTTGCCAAGCGTCCAAATTTTGATCATATATCCATGGGGATTCTTCAATGGCCATAAGTATGAAAAATAATCATAATACGTTTTTTCAGTGCTATCATAACTTTGAACTGTCACTAAATGAACATCTGTAAGTTGAGGACTACCTGTGTGGATATTTTATTTGCTGCCAGGGTAAATCTTAATAGAGATTTAATGCCATGCCATGATGGATTGGGTCAAAGCTCATCTGATTCTCCTTTCCAGTTTAAAAGAGGCACCTCTGTGGAATCTGATAGCAAAAACTGGTTGCAGCAATGCCCTCCCATATGTGTTTCCCAGAATGTGAAATAGATGGTCATGACAGTTCTTACCTTTAAGGTGATCAACAGCCATTTTATGTGTGGCTTTTAATACAATTCTCTCTTTTAAAATTTCAGAAATTTGTGACCAACATCTTTTTTTTGAGTTTTATTGTTATCTTCTATGCCATTTGAAGACATATTTCTTTTATTCATCTTTTAAGAATGTCTGAAATTATTTCATCTGGGAAAAATTATTTCCCTGTGATAATTTCTCCATCTTTTGAATTCAAATAAAACTTTTCATTTAAAACATGTGATGGCATCATTGTTTCAATCAAATCAGAAACATTCACATCTTATTGAGCGCTGATGCTTATATTGCTAATTTTATAATTTAGAATTGAAAAATGGGAATTAAGGAGCATAAGAGTCAAACGGTGATGGAATTTTAAGAATGCTATGTTTGTAACCCTGCAACATAAAACTCATTTTTTATTATTTTTGCATTGTAGGGGTGTTAAGAAATTTACAATCAGCTCACTTTTAACCTATTTCTTCTATTTTTTTTCCTAATTTCTTGATTTTTTTTCTGGCCTTTTCAGAAAAAGTTGGGTGAACCCTGGGGCAGAAGCTATTTTTTATGTCAATCATTAGCAATCACATTTAGACTTATGTACCACTTCACCATGCTTTACAGCCCTCTCTAAGCAGTTTACAGAATCAGCATATTGCCGCCAACAATCTGGGTCCTCATTTTACTGACTGCAGATGGATGGAAGGCTGAGTCAACCTTGAGCCAGTGAGAATCAAACTTCCGAACTGCTGTCAGCCGGCAGTAAGCAGAATTAGTCTGCACTACTTCATTTTAACCACTGTACCACCATGGCTCTTTATTATCATTGCTATAATAATATCAATTAGCAACAAATCTGGTAGGAAAGTACAGAATCCTGGACCAGATATTTGATCCAAATTAGAATTTAGTGTACTTTTTCAAAGTATGTTGGGATTTGGGGAAAATGACTTATCCAGTGGAGCATTCAGACCACATGATTTTCTCATTGTATTCCAGGCTTGGCAGGACATTTCTGAGAATGAAGAAATGTTGGATGGAGAGAAAAGAAACCAGACTAGCGTCACAGAATTTATCCTCTTGGGATTGGGGAACACCTCTGAGCCGCAACCTCTGCTTTTCTTCCTCTTCCTGATAATTTATCTTGTGACAGTTATTGGGAACCTCCTTATTATTGTGCTGGTTGCAGCTGACCAACACCTTCACATCCCCATGTACTTTTTCCTGGGGAATTTGTCCATCCTAGAAACCTGCTATTCCTCAAATATCTTGCCAAAAATGTTAACCAGTTTGTTAACTGGAGACAGAATTATTACTATGGGTGGATGCCTAGCCCAATATTATTTCTTTGGCTCTTGTGCAGCTACCGAAACATATCTCCTTGCAGCAATGTCTTATGACCGTTATCTGGCTATATGTAAACCTTTGCTCTATGCTTCTATTATGAGTAGGAAATTATGTTTCCAGCTTATCACTGGGGCATGGTTGAATGGATTTCTAGCTAATGGCATCATGATGTTTCTGATTAATGAGCTATTTTTTTGTGGCCCCAATATCATTGACCATTACTTTTGTGAGCTGACTCCTCTACAAAAGCTCTCCTGTACTGAAACAAGCCGTATTGAACTTACTACATTTATTTTGGGCTTTATTTTGACTGCTACTCCATTTGTTCTAACACTCACTTCTTATTTTTCCATTATCAGCACCATCATGAAAATCAAATCCAGCACTGGAAGGCAAAAAGCTTTTTCAAGCTGTTCATCTCATCTCACGGTGGTTTGTCTTTTTTATGGCACCATTATGATTGTCTACATGTTGCCAGACACACCCACTCTGAGACATCTCAATAAAATCTTCTCTATCTTTTATACAATTCTGACTCCTTTGGCTAATCCTATTATCTACACATTAAGGAATAAAGAAGTTCACAAAACCCTCAGTCGTCTTCAGAATAAATTGACACATTTTTGGAAGTGGTAACCAAGAGGATTCTTTTCTTAAATATAGAATATCGTGACTAGAGCTGATAAATATAGAAATGCTGTAAGAGTCACTGAAAAGGATCTTTATAACTAATTTTAAATTAAATTTGCCATTTCTTTTATGGCCTCCCATCACCATGTACATTTATTTCTACAGCTTGTCAAATTTCACAGGTTGTCAGATTCTACAGTTTTTTCTGCTGTCTCCGATCATTTTATATGGATTCTAAAACTTTTGCTAATGTATCTGTACAATCTGAATAGTTTTGTTAGTATATTTCCAATAGTTTATATTTAATTACCATTTATTATTTTTTAAGAAAAAAATCTTATTCAGTTTTTTTCCTCATTGTAGGCTTTTAATTTTTTAAAAAAATTTAAATGTAGTTTATATTATAATCCTTTAAATAATCAACATAAAAGTGTGTATGAAATAATGATTTTAAAAATAATTTTCTATTGTTAATGGATCTGTTTTGATGTTTCCTCTTACAACACAGCTTTGATTGACTTGTTAACTTCTATTTGTTCCGGTTGCTGGTTTATTTTTTCCTAGAAATATTTAAAATGAAGTGCATAAACCATAATGAATTGTCCAAAAAGCTATACATCTAAGGCTGCTTGCATTAACAATTATGGGACAAATGAGAAATAAATGCCTTTGATAATCTTGGAAGATTTTGATATTCTCTAAATCATAATGAAGGAATATATGCGGTTCCTGGGTTGTTGGAAAGCAGCATGATTTGTAAAATTGAATATTATTCATTATAAGGAATGTGCAGTAACCTAGAAGCACATTTCTAGCATTCTTACCTAGAAGATTATGGATGTATCTTATTATTGTATGTTTTAAAACAAGAAGGGACTTGTTGGATACAGTTGTCAAGTTTCCGATGTATGGGCTTTTCAAGTGACTCTGAGGCATTTTTTACCTTAAAAGTCCTTTATTAGCCTAATACACCGGCAAATGCTTGCTCGAAGGAAGCTGGAATCTGAAATCTCTGCCCCTTGCACAATATAATTAAACACAATTCTCCACCTTTCTATTTTTGTCATTAATCATATTCTCCAATTAATTTAAAGAATCAGCTTCCTTTCCGTTAGAAGAACTGCCAAAGTCTTATCTTCTTTAGAGAGACAAATGGCCTTCAAAGTGCATTCCTACTCTTCCCTCCCACCAATTTTAAACTAAACAATACACAAGTCTTAAAGCAATACACAAGTTTAACATATGAAATAGCTACTTCTTCATCTCATGTCAAGTAATAACATTCGATGTTAGCAGCGTTGACAACAGTTGCTTGGGATTGACTTGAAGGTGGAATCTGACTGGTCTGAGGGCACGTATTCTATAAAGTATGTTTCCCAAATTTGGCAAATTCTAGCTGCTGCATGGAAAATTTTGGGAGTCAAAGTTCACAAAGCTTAAAGTTGCCAAGCTTAAGAAGCACTGCTATGAAGTCAATATAATTATAGTCTCTTCAGCCAATACTTCATGTACCAGTCCATCTGCAGTGATTCATCAATTTGATTTGCTGGATCCTCATTAATTCCACACATGATACTCTCCAATTCTGAGAGAAGCCATCAGGGCTTACTGCTACTGGCATATAAAAGAAAAAAGATAGAAAAAGAAAATAAAAAAACAATAAAAACCCCTCTTGTTCTTTCTTGCAACAATTACAAACAAATTAATAGTTCCTTATTCTCTATGATAATTACATACACGGTTCGTGAATGGGGAGGGCTATGATGCCCTCCCCATTCACGAACCCAAAATCATTTTCATTTCTGTTCAAATGTTGGCAAAAAGTCAATGAAAGGTTTTCAGAATTTTATAAAAATATTCAAACAAGCCAACTTCATATTTCTTTCTTTTGCTTCTAACAATCTTAATTTTTAGTTGATCAAATTGCTTTTTTCTGCTCAGTGCAGAGTTTCTTCCATCTGGATATTTTTTTTCAAGATTTAGCAACCCTCCTTTGCACATCGAAAAATAAATCCTTACCCAGATCTATTTTCATTGTGATTTGTCATTTGTGTTTCCACTTTCACTGTCATCTCAGTACAGTATTAAAACCTTCAGTTCTTTTATTTTCTAGTATTTCTCCATGAACAAAAAATTATATTCCTCTTCCTCCTATCTATAATTTTTTCCATAGATTTTGTCTATTAAATCAATCATTTCTTTTTTATAATCTTCAAAAATACATTTACTGGTGCAGAGATTACTGCTTTCAGATTGGTTATAAGCTTTTCTTCTGGTTCTTCCAAAATGCTTTTAGTGAAATATCTTTATATGTCATTTGGTAGATTATTTTTTCTTTTTCCTGCTTAAAATTTATGTTCCATCCAGTGGCCTATTTCTATGTTCTGAAGTTTCAGGTTTCATTTCTCTTTGTTTTCAATTTTCAGCCTATAATTTCTTTCTTGTGGAATAAATTTGTATCCCTTTAGAAATGCTATTTTTAAAGTTTTTTCAAAAAGTTTTTGAAAGTTTTTTCAAAAAGTTTTTACAATACATTTTTATCCATCTTTTATAATTTGCTTTATATTCCTTAAATTCCTTAAATTCTTTAAATTGCTAGTTAACATTTGGGATGAAGTTTACTCATCTTACTTAGAATAAAAGATAATTTTTCAATTTTTTTGGAAGATGTATTTTACTGTACAATACTTACAATTCCAAAGACTATTAGAAAAATGGTTTTCTATCTTCTGTCATCATGCTCTATTGCTGCTGATCCAGAGTTGCATTGGGATGAACCAGTTTCAACTCAACCCTGATAAGATAGAGTTGCTAAAGTTTTTTGGGCCCACAGGGCCAGATGATTCTTCATCTTTGACTCTGGAATGCGGTGCTACTTCCATGGACTGAGTTGCTGTGCAATTTGGAAGTCTTTCTGGACTCATGGCCCTCGCTTAATGAGCAAGTGGCAGCCATGGCTGAGGGTGTACGTGCTTTGACCAGGTTTATCTAGTGCATCAATGCACATTTTCCTGGCCCAAGAGGCTTGACTCATAGTCACTCATGCCTTGGCCTGGATTATTGCAATGTGTTCTACATGGGGCTGCCCTTGAAGAATATCCAGAAACTTCAAAATGCAGCAACCTGCACAGTAATGGGGGGGGTCCATAGGTGCCCATGTGACCTCTTCTTATGCCAGCTGTATGACTTAATTTTCTTTCTGGGTTCAATTAAAGGTGCTGGTTATCACTTTTAAAATCTTTTATGGAACAGGTCCATTTGCAGGACCACCTTTTCCTAAAACCATCTACCTGTCCTATCAGTCGCAAATAGAAGGTATCCTTGTAGTCGCTTTCCCTAAATATTGCCATCTGACATTAGCTAGGAAATGTGCCTTTTCCACAACTGCCCCTTCTTTATGGAACACTGTCCCTGAAGTTCAACAGGCCTCCATCTTTTAGCCTTCTGTAAGGCTATGAAGAGCTGGCTTTTCCCTCAAGAGAGAAGACTAGATTTTTGCATATTATAAGTTTGGTTTGACATTAAGTTTTTGTTTTCCTAATGATTAATTGATTTAATTTTATAGTTTTAATATGATATGTATGTATTTTAATCTTTGATTGGGAGGCACCCATGTCTGAATAAAAGGTAGGCAGTTATATAAAGGTTTTCAATAAACAAATAATAAGAAATAATCCTAGAAAGTATGCTATTTAGCAGTTGTGGCCTGGCAGTATGGAATATTTTTATGTATTCTGCAACCAGTACTGTTGCAAAAGACCTTGAAAAATCAAGATTTCTATTGGGATCAGACAATTGAAGCCTTGACTTATTTTATGTGTGTCATGACACTCAAGAAAAGCCTTAGGATACTCATCTTGATAGTTTTCATCTTCTTCTGGATGGCCTGAAACAAGCAGTCAATATCCAGAATCCAGTTAGTAAGTAACTAATATGTGTATGAGTGTGACCATATGAACTCTTGGGATTTGCTGAGAAATATTCAAATGGATCAACAAATTATTAATCTCTTAACAACACAGCAATCTAAGGAGAAAGTTCTTAATATTGGATATCCTTTGGGATTCACTAGTTGCATCAGAAAATGATAAAATTAGTAAGCAAATCTCCAATGGTTAGTTATTTAAAATGTTTATGGAAAGTATTTGAAGAAATATTACTGTCTTATAAAAGGAAATGTTCAAATTTGTTCAGCATGTAAATTATTCAGTAATAATTTGGGGAAATAGCAGCAATAGTTTCTGGAACATCTATGACTATGCCAGGTGAGTTTTGATCCAACTGTTCTTTGTATGTTTTAGCCTTCAGTCTCCTAATAATTTTTGTTGCTTTTCTCTGTACTCTTTGGAGAGTCTCAACTTCTTTTTTACATTGTGACCAAAACTGGATGCACTTTTCCAAGTGTGGTCTTACCAAGGCATTGTAAAATGGTATTACCATTTCATAGGATCTTGATTCTATCTCTCTATTAATCCAGCCTAGCACTTTGTTGGCTTTTTTGGCAGCTGCACCACACTGCTGGCTCATATTTAAGTGATTGTCCAGTAGGACTCTGAGATCCCTATCACATTTATTTCTATTGAGCAAGATACCACCTATACTATACCTGTGCATTTGGTTTTTCTTGCACAAATGAAGAACCTTACTTTTTTCATCACTGAATTTCATTTTGTTAGATAGTGCCCAATGTTCAGGTCTGTCAAGATCCTTCTGTATCTTAAGCCTATCTTCTGGAGGGTTAGCTATTCCTGCCAGCTTAGTGTTGTCTGCAAATTTGATGAGTTCCCCATCTATCCCCTCATCCAAGTAATTGAATTGGGTATGTCTAGTTTAATGAAGAGAAGAACTAGGAATGACATCTCGGAGTCCTAGTGGACAATCACTTAAATATGAGTCTGCAGTGTGCTGCAGCTGCCAAAAAAGCCAACACAGTGCTAGGCTGTATTAACAGAGGGATGGAATCAAGATCACGTGAAGTATTAATACCACTTTACAATGCCTTGGTAAGGCCACACTTGGAATACTGCATCCAGTTTTGGTCACCATGATGTAAAAAAGATGTTGAGATTCTAGAAAGACTACAGAGAAGAGCAACAAAGATGATTAGAGGACTGGAGGCTAAAACATATAAGGAACGGCTGCTGGGATTGGGTATGTCTAGTTTAATGAAGAGAAGGACGAGGGAGGACATGATAGCAGTGTTCCAATATCTCAGGGGTTGCCACAAACAACAGGAAGTCAAGCTATTCTCCAAAGCACCTGAAGGCAGGACAAGAAGCAAAAGATGGAAACCAATCAGGGAGGAAAGCAACCTAGAAATAAGGAGAAATTTTCTGACAGTTAAAGCAATTAATCAGTGGAACAACCTGGCTGCAAAAGTTGTGAATGCTTCAACACTGGAAAATTTAAGAAGAGACTGGACAGCCATTTGTCTGAAATGGTATAGGGCTTCCTGCCTGAGCAGGGGGTTGGACTAGATGACCTCCAAGATTCCTTCCATCATCATCATCATCATCACCACCACCACCACCACCACCACCACCACCACCACCACCATCATTATTACTATTACTACTACGACGACTACTACTACACAATTTTGCATAGAAACATTAGAAGGTTTTCCAAATTGTGCTTAAATTGTAACATGAGTTCAATTTGGTTCATTCTGATTTGGGGAGATAATATTTATTGGTGGAAATCATGTTTTAGCATGGACCCAGCCATTGGAATTTTTTCATTTAAAAACAAACAAACATATATTTGGATAATGTATGAAACCAGCCCACTATTAACCAAAGAGTTAATAGCGGCTGTTTCACACTATCAAAATATATGTTTTTTCTTTAAACAAACTGCTGAAAAAAATCCCAGTAGAATTAACTTAAAGAGTTAATAGTGAAATGTGGAATTATTTTTTAACCAGATAAAATTAACTACCGGTAGATTATCTATAACTGTACTAATTGCCTATGGAGATATTATAAATAGTGCACCTTGGTCTTTTAAAATAGTATTGCTTACAAGATAAGTTGATTAAGGACTGAGTAGAGGAAAACAGTTTCTTTATACAGTAAGAAAGTTGTATTTCAGTTTCATTCCCTCAACTGAATTTTGCTTGTAATAACTGTCAGAAATCATGATAGCAAATTTATATGTTTTCAAACATACTGTAGAGAAATGAACAAAAGTTGTTTGAGTACTTGCTTTTTATTTAAATATATGAAAAATATATAATAATTTATACAGTACTGACCTCTACTGTATTCTATAAGTGCAATTCTAATAACATTTACTTTCCAGGCTTTTAAATATATGAATGGTTACATACTAATTTATGAGATATAAAATATGTGGTAAGAAATGATTATCCCATTCCCATCCTATTTTATATAATACGATGCTAACTTGATATTGCTTTCAATTTATATATGTATTAAGTGTAATGGAACATATTCAGTGATTCAATCAGACTGGCAACAATTTTTGTAGGTCCTAAGCATATTCAAATCAATTCTAGGGTCACTTTTCCTTAGGTACTTCTTGTTCAAGAATTCTTGTTTAAAAAATCTTGCTCAGGAATTCTATGACCCTCTTTAATGAGCATGTTTATCATAGAATGTGTACACATAAACAAAAATCAAGAGAAGATTTTGCATGCTGAAAGACAACCAAATGCACAAATACATATTGTAGTCTATCTATCTAACAAAGCATCAATAACCTTCACCTAAACATGTAATCTTTTAGGATAGGGATCCATGCTTTAGAGAATGACTTAGTTTGATGTAAAATGACTTGAAATCATAGCTAAAAACATTTTAGGAAACAACAGAGGATTGAAAGGAAATATATTTGAGAGGGGCAGGAAACAGGGTACTTATTGATCCCCTGAACTAGATAGTACAGTCTTAGATTGTATCTCTTCTATGACATAAATAACACATGTTATTGTGCTGCTTTTAGTCATATTCTTCCATTCAAAATGTTTCTTATAGATATATGAGTGGAATAATTGTGAATATTCATTATCCATACTCCCTGTAATAAATATTTATTACACAGATATATACATAGAGAGAAAGAGGAAAAGAATATTTCAGTATTTTGGATTTAACAATGTCTATATATATTCTAGATCTGATGAGACATTTCATGAATTAAGGAAATGTCAGATACAGAAAAGGGAAATCAGACAGCCATTCAAGAATTCATCCTTCTGGGTTTAGAGACTTTTCCGGAGCTGCAGATTCTTCTTTTTTGGTTCTTCTTGGTGATTTATCTGATGACAATAACTGGAAACCTTCTCATCTTTCTGCTAGTTGTGGCAAATCAGCATCTTCATACCCCAATGTATTTTTTCTTGGCAAATTTGTCTTGGCTGGATGCTTGTTATAGCTCCACCATCTTGCCCAAACTGTTGGCCAATTTGTTGACTGGTGACAGAACTATAAGTCTACATGGATGCCTTGCCCAATGTCATTTATTTGGGATTTGTGCAGGTGTAGAAACCTATCTTTTGGCTGCAATGTCTTATGATCGATTTGTGGCAATTTGTAGACCTTTGCTCTACACTTCTATCATGAATACAAAATTAAGTTTCCAGGTTATAGCTGGAATATGGATAAATAGTTTGATATTCAATGGCATTCTGGTGGCTCTCATGGATCCCTTTCCCTTCTGTGGCTCTAATGTCATAGACCATTATTTTTGTGATTTTCTCCCACTGGAGAAATTGTCCTGCAGTGATATAAGTCTTCTTGACCTCATTGCTTTCTTCATGGCAATTATTGTCACAATTGCCCCATTTCTATTGACTGTCATCTCTTATATCTGTATTATTGGCACCATCATCAAAATCAAATCCACTATTGGAAGGCAAAAAGCCTTTTCAACTTGTTCGTCTCATCTCATCGTAGTTTGCCTCTATTATGGCACATTAATCGTTGTCTATGTGTTGCCAGATTCTCCCACTCTGAGACCTCTCAATAAAATCTTCTCCATTTTTTATACAGTGATGACACCTTTGGTGAATCCCATAATCTATTCTTTAAGAAACAAAGAAGTTCATAAAGCCCTAAGACAACTTTACAGGAAAATGATCATTTTGGGCCAAAGTCACCCCAAACTATCAGTTGGTTCTTAGTTCATTAACTAATATTAAAGCTGTATCTCAATAACAGATCTCCCTTCTATTAATTGTTACATGAGATAATGTTGAATTAGTTCATGTTGGGAATAATTTTGGAATTTTTCATCTATATTTCATTATTCTCTCTTTAGAAATGACAGGAAGAACAATTTGTCAACTCTGCAATGAACCTGAATGAAGCCATTTGGCTCATTTTCGGTTGCCACCAGAATGGGAGGGTGGTGGTAGAATTTTTCTGCTAGCTTAAAGAATTCTCTATCCCATGAGAACCAAGGTAATTTCTGTTTGTTAGATGGGGGGGCTGAGCCTTCTGTTAGAAAGCCCTCCAAACTATCTTATTGGAAACATAGTTGATTGCATAGGGAACTTTAGTCTTGGTTTCACTTTTGACAGTGCAGATACTTTGTAACCAATAAACATGTTCTTAAAGGAAACCTCAAGCCTCAGAGTTCTGTTTTAGTTGGCCTCATCTATAGGAACCATGACATAATAAACCAAGACTCCTTGAATTTTTGTACTTGGGCTCCTGAGCCCCAGTCACCTACCTAACTCCATAGGAGGACTATGAAGACTGAGGAAAGAAACAGAGATGGAAAGGAGAGTTGTCCTCTGCCCTTAGTGTGATAATAGCAACTGGGATGCAGGCTACTGCCCAGGCAAAGGGTGGGGCTCCTGCTGCTGGAATGCGACCAATGGTCTGGGCAATTCCGTTAGCATGTCAGGGGCAGCCGGAGGGAACCTTAACCCTGGGGAAGCTTGGTCAGCCAGAGATTACCTCTCAGCAGCAGAGCACCCTTAAAGCTTCTGAGGCAGAATTCCCACTGATTTTGTCCCATGGCCTTCATTCACCTGTGCTGAGGAAGATGAAGCAGCCAGCCAGATGGGATGAATCAAGGGAGTGGAAGTACCTGATCACCTACCATAGCCACTCCATCAATAGGCTGAGAGAGGAGTCTGACTGACTCAAAGTGGGAGATGTGGAGCCAATTTCTCACCATCTGATCTCCAGTGGACAAGACTGCAGGAGCTCCCCAATGCTCCCACCTCCCCGCAATGTTTACCCATTTGACAAAGGAAATTTTTTCACAAAATTGGACTTAAGAGAGGCTTGTTACCAGTTTGCAAATTAAAGAGGGGGATGAATGGAAAACAGCTTTCAACAGCCCTCTAGGAAGCTTTCAATTCAAAGCTATGACCTTCGGCCTCCAAGGGGCCCCTGCTGTGTTCATGCAGCTGATCAATGAAGTGCTGCATGATCATCTGTATAAAGGAGTTCTAGTCTATCTTGATGACATCCTTATTTACACAAAGAATATGGCACAGCACATAAGATTAGTATGCAAAGTGCTCAAAAAATTACTGAAAGCAAAACAAGAATTTAGTCAACTAATGGTCAGCACTAAATTGGTGCTAGATAAGAGTTAATGGAATTCAAGAAGGGTTGTACGGGGACCACTTGTGGGAATATAAAGACTGCAAGCTGATTCCTCTCTTGATTCCATCCCCAAGCTATCCCTCTTCTTCTCCTACAACAAATAAATAATTTCAAATTATGCTGGGAAGCTAATAAGATGTAGTATAGTATCAGGTTCTTTGTCAGGGGAGGTGACAAAAGTCTGAAATTAATTACTTCCCCTGAATCTCTGGGGCCCAGATTTGTTTGTGATGATTGATACTGACATTTTCTTAAATTGACCTTCTTTGTTATGTATTTATGTGTTTGGGTTAATACGTTCTCTAGTTATGAGGTAAACTGGCCGGAATACACGGCAGCTTTGACAGCTGTCAAAGCTGCCTTAGCTTCACGCAGGCGCAGCAGTCTGACAGCTGTCAACTGTCAAACTGCGGCGACTGAGCAAGCGCGGCTAATGTTGCAGCTCCGGCTGTCTAAACCAGCCGCCACGGATTGGACCTCGCAATCCGCGGGAAACCGGCAAGTTTCTGATTGGTCCCTAGCGTGCCAGCTGGAGTATAAATAGCAGCGCAGAAAACCTGTCAAGCGCCCGGTTCCGCACTACAATAAACTGGTTGTTCTTGAGCCTGCTGTCTCGCCTATTCCTTGCTGAAGATAAAGTATTCTTCCCATAGGGAAAATCCTGGTTCATTGAGCTGTGGAGGAAAGCAGATCAGCTACTCTTGCTTACCTTGTGATACACTAAACTTTCTAAATGTGAATTCCATCAAATGTGCTTGGACTACCTTGAATACAGAATCTTCAGTGAAGGGGTGGAAATGGACTCAGCCAAAGTCAAAGTGAGCTGGAATGGCAGCCCCATAAACCCCCCCACAAAACTTCAAAGCTTTCTTGGGTTCGCAAACTTTTATCAGCAATTCATTCCCTCTTTTGCTAAAATAGCTCTACCGATTACTGAACTACTGAAAACCAGAAAAGGTGGGGGGAAATCTTGATCCTGTCAGTCCCTGCCATGGTCATTTTGGGCCAAAGTCACCCCAAACTATCAGTTGGTTCTTAGTTCATTAACTAATATTAAACCTGTATCTCAATAACAGATGCTAAGTGGCATTCGAGAATCTAAAAAGACTATTTGATGCTGAATCTGTTCTCAAACACCTTGATCCTGATGAGCAGTTCATAATTCAAGCTGATGCAAGTGATGTCACCGTGGGAGCAGTCCTTCTGCAAAGAAATCAAAGAGGAGACCTACAAATCTTGCACCTACGCCTCCAGGAAATTAACTGACACTGAAGGGCAATGGGCTATATGGGAAAAGGAGCCTTTCATGGTGAGGTGGGCCCTACTAACTTGGCACCATTTCCTTGAGGGGGGGGCAAAGTGCCTTTTGAAGTGTGGACTGATCATAACAATTTAGAAGCTCTAAGGACCCCTGAAAATCTGTCCCCCAAACAAGTCTGTTGGGCACAGTACTTTAATCATTTCAATTTCACCCTTAAATACTACCCGGGGTGCGTGTTGTAAAATTTCCTAGCTGATGCCTTGTCTAGGATGCCCCAGTACAAAAGCCACTAAGTGGAGATTGGAAATTCTACTATTCTGCTGCCACAATCAGTGTCACAAGTTACCACTAGGGGCCAATTGCACATGTAGTCTACTGAAACAGGTAGCCCTTTTACAAAAAACTTAGGGAAGAATTAAAAACTGACTCTTGGTTCCTGGCAAATTTAATTTTTTTTATTATTTATTTATTTATTTATTTATTTATTTATTTATTTATTTAGATTTGTATACCGCCCTTTCCCGAAGGACTCAGGGCGGTTTACAGGGTAATTAAAACAAGAAATACAAAAGTCAAAAATGATTAAAAAAATTACAACAGTCCCTGAAAAAGTAAAAGCCCCCAATTAAAATTAAATTTAAAATTCTCAGCCTGGGCCAGAGAGCTTGAAGAGCCAGGTCTTCAAGTCCCAGCGGAATGAACGGAGGTCAGGGGCAGTCCTCAGCTCCACGGGCAGCTGGTTCCAGAGGGCAGGCGCACCCACTGAGAAGGCCCTGCTCCTGGGTGTTACCCGCCGGCAATCTTTTACCGGCAGCACCCTGAGAAGGCCCTCCCTGTGGGAGTGCACTGGACGAAGGGAACTTGATGCTGGCAGCAGGTGTTCCCTCAGATATCCCGGACCCAAGCCATTTAGGGCTTTATAGGTCATTACCAGCACCTTGAATCTCACCCGGAGGGCAACCGGAAGCCAATGCAGCTTGCGGAGTAGAGGTGTTACATGGTGTTACAAATAAGATCCTACTGACCCAACTGGATGGTTTAGCTTGGAAAGGCTCTAAATTGTACCTGCCCAATACCCTCAGACTCCAGGCGCTTCAACGCAGTCATGCCAAGCAAGCTGGCCACTTTGGGTTTCTAAAGACATTACATTTGGTCCAGAGGCATTTTTTTTGTCTTATAGTATCTAGATATAACATCCTTTTAATCAGTTTATACTTCACTTATATTAATAAAAGTTACATCAACCAGCTATTTTTACATTTCATATATTATAGAACATACTATATTAGTTAAATCTCTTATCCTTCTTGTTATAAGGTCCCTTTATATTCAAAATTCTCTATTCTTTTAGCCATATTCAAATAAATGTTTATTCACGTAATAGTCCATCTGGTAAGGCAAGTCATTCAAAATAAAAAAAAATGTCTAAGCAAAGAGATAAACTCATCCAGAGGATCAGTTTATAATAATAATAAAGTTGGAAGGGACCTTGGAGGTCATCTAGCCCAACCCCCTGCTCTGGCAGGAAAGCCTATTTCAGACAAATGGCTGCCCAGTCTCTTCTTAAAAATTTCCAGTGTTGGAGCATTCACCACTTCTGGAGGCAGTGGTCTGGTCTGGCAGGCACTGGTCAAATCTCTTGTATCTGTCTCTGGTCTTCTTTTACTGAGTACTTTTCCAAGTTGATGTAATCTGCTTACCCAGTGGTTCCTGTATTTTTACAAATGTTGGGAATACAAAAGATGAAATAAGTAAGATGAATACTTTTGTCTCCCAAACTTTGATGGTTCTATAGTCCATTCCATTCTTCTTGTTGTATCAGAACCTTGTAGATTTTTTCCTGTTTGTGTTCAATTGTAATTCTTTTCATTTGTTACTTCATCAATTTGGTCATACTCTTCCAATTTGTAGTCTGTTATCTGATTTATTTGTTCATTTGTTGTTATTTCCTGGGTGTTTTTTAATTTTAGATTTAGATTGGAAACATGCTTATTTAAACCATCAAACTTGTTTCCAATTTCCTCCAGGTTTGAGTCTATTGTCATTTGTATTTGTCCTAACATTACATATATTTTCTCCTGGAAAGTATTTATCTTGCCTTGAAGTACTGCTTCTTGATTTTTTAGGCTAGGTCTTTCAGGAGAAAGTATTGAATGTGGCGTCCTGTAATTTTTTGATACATATGTGATATCCATGTTGTCCCCCCTTCAAATAATCTTTCATTAATATTTTAATTCAAATGTCAGTCAATCAAAATTACAGTTTAGTGTGTTAAGCCAATTTAAATCCTTCCTGTAGATTCTCCTCTAAAAGATTAGCCAAAAACCAAGGTTTTTCTTTTCCATAAACAGTTCCTAGATTTAAGCAACAATCCAGGTGTTTTTTCCCCCAGACATTTTTTAATCTTATAGCTGGCTCTTCCTTTGTTCCCAGCTGTCTATAAGGTTATTTGCAATTCAAAGGAACAGCTTTTTCTTTGTTTCTAGGCATTCTGCTAATTTCTGAATCCTTGTTAGTATTCTGTTCTCTGATTCTCCACTAGATGTTAGCAGTTATTTCTTTTTTCAGTTTTTTTTCAATCCAAAAGTTATTTTTGTTATATATTTTTATAATTCAAAAACTCTTCAGGGTATAATCTTGACAGTTTTTTGATCAATCAAGGATAGTTGACTCTCTTTTCAGCACGTCAGAATTTTCAGAAACTAAATTTTTGCTGGATGAACTGAGTTTATTACCAATTATACCCACTAAGTAATGGTGTTCTTGACTGCAGAATCTTGTGTATTTATCTCAATTTCTGTATTCTGAAGGCCCATCAGCACATAGTTTCCCTCTCTCCCCACCCTCTTCCTCTCCATTCTTAGGCACTCCAGTTAGGGATACATACAAATTGGAAATACATTTTTAAGGTCTACTTATTAATTTTCCCACTGAATATTATAGTGAAATTTCAGCTGGCTCTCCCTGCTCCCTCACATAATTACTTTACTTCATGGATTCTTACTACCTTATATACTTTGTTAATTTTCTGCAGTAACATCTTCTTACCCCATAAAAACAGTCATAACTCACAATGGGTAATCATTAGCAAGCATGTGTGAAAGAATTACATATCTACAGCTGCAGCACCAGTAAGATCCATTATAGAAAAGACAAAGTTAATGGATTACTAGGAGAGTAAACCACACAGGAACAAGCCAAGGACAGCATTTGATGCTAGAACTAACCACATCAATTGAGGATTAAAAAAAAGACTAAGCCTGAAAGTAAGAAAGAATTAAAGAGGGATCTGTTTGGTTAAAATCAAAAGTATGCAAGACTCTCTAGATGTGAGATGGAGATATTATTAGTAACAAGCAATGGAATAATTAGAAACTCTCTTCAGGAGGCACATGGTATGAATGAAATCTGGGGCAGGGAATGATAGCAACTAAGGGGTGTAATTGTATGAGATGCTGAGAGAAAGTGTACATAATTGTTTGAGTGATTGAAGAAACTTAGCTAGAGCATCCAAATAAGCAAGTTAAAAATGATATATTGAAAGTATTTTATTATTTAGATTTCAATTATTTCCCTTAATCTCTTACATTATCATCCTTGATAGATTTAGACGAATCTGGGATCTCAGAGGGAGGGGAGAAATGTTGGAAAGAAGTAGTACAAGAGGGATGTTGTGGGAGACAAAATGGAGGGCAGTTGGGTTTGACATAGAAATCAGAGAGATATGGAGGCTGCAGGATCATTAAATCTATATTCTCAACCAGCTAATTTGAGAGAAGTTTGATTTCCACTAGTTTGATTTGGAATTGCCTTACTAATTCTACACAACAGGTTTTTTTAATTGTAAGTTATCAGGATCTATAGTTAGTGTGGCCATTTCAGCCACAGGCATCCTGGTCTGAGAAATTACATGAATGTCCTGTCTGGCAAGAGTGCACTAAACCACTTCTAGATCAGTGGCTTCTATCAACTTCTCACCTCATAGCAGTTAGTGTTGTCATTTATGCTATTTGGCATTCTGCTCACCTAGGTTTAGACATATTCTTAACCACCTTTACCTGATTCCACTGTCTAACCTAACAAAGTTTTCTTTCTTTTTTGTAGCACCATCTAGGAAGGGAGGCAAAATGATGAACATTGTTTTTAAACTATCATAGATGCCCAAGAGGCTCTAGAACAAGCAGCTTTCATCTTTATCTTCATCATCCAAAATCCAGAATTATTTCTGCTAAGATTTTAAGTCAGGAGAAGAAATAGATTCTTGTTATTATCCCTGTATGAAATTGACCCTAAAGATTTGTATAACGGATCCTTGAAAAAGATTTTAAATCTATCTTTAAATCTATTTCATCAAGGAGCAAATATTAATAAGGGACCTCCTCTGGGATTGATAATCTTCTTGTAAGAGAATACTAGAAAATCAGTACTCTTAATCTCTCAAGATTAATTAATTTAATCGTTTACAGAAAGCTATTTTTGAAACTGTCTCCTAAGATCTAGGCAATGTTTAAAATTTGCCCAGAGTGCAATTTTTTCTGCAATCACTTTGAGAAATAGGGACATTCAATCTCGGAACAACTATAACACGTATTTTGTCCAGGTAAACTCTATTTTTAAACATTCACAGATTATACCAAACTGTAACACATTTTCATTGTGATTTAACACAATCTGGAAGGGGTTATTTTTGTGCTTAGTAAATCATGATTTATCAGGGAGCCCAACCACTGTGATTTATTTAACAATCCTTTTTAAAATAGAACATGCATTTGAATCATGAGTAAATCCAGCCCAGATGTTATAAATTTAAAGAAGCTAAGAGAGAAGCTAAGTTCTTCTCTTTAGCTCATTTTTGAAAGCCTATGGCAAAGTGCTTTTGTCCTTTTAGGAAAGTAACCTTAAAACTTCCAAAGGAAGATCTTTCTCAAATGATCCTGGAATATTAAGTATTATGCATTCTTGTTCCTCTTGAATAATATATTATAGTTTACAGAGCAAATTGATTAAAGAGTGAATGAAATAAACTATTTATCCTTAATACAAGAGCAGAGTCTCATCAAAAGAATGATTGCTTATGGTGATTATCAGATATAGACAAGACAAATATAAGGTCATTTGTCAACATTTTATTAAATAAATAAACAAACCAATACATATTTTTCTTTTGATTCTTGCAATTTTCTTAGCAAAAAATTTGGAAATAGTTTCTTATTGTCTTCTTCCTAGGGATGAAAGAGAGTGACTGGCCCAAGATCATCCAGCTGTTTTTTATCTTAAGGCAGGACTAGAACTTGCAAGTTCCTAATTTCTAGCCCACTGCTTTAGTCACTATTCCAAACATGCCTTAGACCTGTGATGTGAAGCCATGAAGACCTGCCAAATATTTTATTTTATGTGATTTTAACATAGGTTATGGCCTACCTGTTGCTATCCTGTTCCATCAGTTACAAGTTCAGTAGATCAAACCAAGATAAGTGATCATTATGGAATACCAGAAGAACACATAAGCTTATTTTTGAAACTGAAATTCCATGCAGACAAATCCAAAATCTAACAGTTAACCTTACATTACTGTACCAAACTGAATCTCATTAATTTGTTTAGTAAATGTTTAATTTTTCTTGGTCAGGAAGAATGCCACAGAAATAATTAACATGTTACCAGGATTAAAAATTGTTTCAAATGATAACAGTTCTTAATGAGAATAAGATAGTAAATGGCTGGCACAAGTTATGGTTTACATGGTCTCAATAAAGACCAAGCTTTAAATTCAACAATTTACAAATTTTAAAAGATAAAGGGGCCTAGGAACCTCACATTTCAACATGTAATTATATCAGCTGCTTAATATGGATTTTGGAATGTATTAAATATCTTGATGGTTTTATTACATTTAAGAAAGGGACAAATTTTCCACAGGGGCTTGATAAATACTTTGGGGCTGATATACACAGAAATAAAACATTTTGAGAATTTATCTAATACTATATAATTTATTGAATATTTTCAATAAATATAGGAAATAATAAGCCCAGCATTTTTCCTTCTTGATTCCCTAATGAATGCTTACTTATATGATAAAGAAAGCTCTAAGAAATTTACTGAACACAGAGGCAATGTTTAGATTACAAGAGTTTATTTTTAACAGACAAAATAGGTTTACTTAAGTTTAATAGGAATATGTTGTTAAATTGGTGATACAGAAGATCCAAAGCATAAGTTTAGGATGATCTTTCTGTAGGCAGTTGATTACTCAAAAATTTTATCTTTTGATTGATTTTAAAATCAATAATTTTGTTTGAATTAAATACAACACCTATAACCAATAGTTGGAGGTAATACTCTAATATTTTTAGTAACAGGATCCCAGTGTTGTTGATTTCCTTATTTTGCCTTGGAATTATGGTTAAACTAAGAAAACAATAGAGAATTGAATAGAATTATATTATTTAGGAGGGTCAAGAGAAAGGACAATAACTGAACTATGAGTTATAATGCAAAGATTTCATAACCATATCATCTCTTCTATAAATCAAGTAAGACAATAATGGGGTATTCAGTTTTTTACCCATGTTATTTTAGCTTAATCTCCCCTTCCTGATATATGATTGAACATTAGTTACCCAAATTATCCAGATATTTATTTATAGTGTGGGTGAGAAAGAAAGTGCTTCAGAGATTTAGATCTGAATTTGGTTTCTTTTTCTTATATATTCTAGATCTGAAGAGTCATTTTGAGATGCTAGATACAGAAAAAGGAAATCAAACAGAAACTACAGAATTCATCCTTCTGGGTTTTGGCACTTCCCCTAAGGTGGACCCTCTTCTTTTCTGTTTCTTCTTGGTGATTTATTTGACAACAATAACAGGAAATCTTCTTATCTTTCTGCTAGTTGTGACTGACCAGCATCTTCATACCCCAATGTACTTATTCCTGGCAAATTTGTCTTTCCTGGATACTTGCTATAGCTCTACTTTGCTGCCTAAAATGCTGGTGAACTTGCTAAGAGTTAAGAAAACAATAACTCTGAGTGGATGTCTAGCCCAATATCATTTCTTCTGTCTTTGTGCAGGTGTAGAAACTTATCTTTTGGCTGCTATGTCTTATGATCGCTATTTGGCAATTTGTAGACCTTTGCTCTATGCTTCTATTATGAATAGGAAATTCTGTTTCCTACTAATAGCTGGGACATGGATAAATAGCATGATAGCTAATATTATTCTAGTGGGTTTTGTGGCTCAATTATCCTTCTGTGGCCCTAATGTCATAGACCATTACTTTTGTGATTTCCACCCACTGGAGAAATTATCCTGTTCTGACACAAATCTCCTTGATCTCGTCCTTCTTTTCATAAGCATTAGTTTTGTAATTGTTCCTTTTCTGTTGACCTTCCTCTCCTATATTTGTATTATTGGCACTATCATAAAAATCAAATCCAACACTGGAAGGCAAAAAGCATTTTCAACTTGTTCTTCTCATCTCATTGTAGTTTGCCTCTTTTATGGCACATTAATCATTGTCTATGTGTTGCCAGATTATCCCACCCTGAGATACCTCAATAAAGTCTTCTCTATTTTCTATACAATGATGACCTCTTTGGCAAACCCCCTAATTTATACTTTAAGAAACAAAGAAGTTCACAAAGCTCTCAGATTACTTTATGGTAAAATTATAATTGTTGGTAGAAATCATTTGAAATTATAAATTTCTTTTATTATTTTTGGCTAGTTATATTTTGAATTTAAGTGTGAATTAGTAAGGTCAAAAATTGGTCCCTATTCTACTTAGCTGTAATGGCTGAAGTTTCTGATTGAGATCATGATGGTTATAGCACTGAATAGCATCACTTCATGACACTAGGTTAGAAATGCCATTAACCTCCAAATCTCTTGCAATGTTGATACTGGTTAATTGATTGTAGAAAATTGGAATATTTTATGTAAAATGTATGTTTACGTAAAATGTATGTTGTTTTCAAAGTTTTCAAAATGTATGTTGTTTTCAAAGTGAAACTCAAAACAAATTCAGGTAATTTTAACGTTAAAGCCTTTTTGGAAACTTTTGAAAAAATATTTGCTGATTTACAAGTTTTAAATGAGAAATTGAATAAAAGGTTTGATGAATTTACTGTAAATCAACCTAAAGAAGATAAATAGACACAGGCAACAGTAGCTAAATGAGGTATGCAATTGGATGGACTGGAAGTTAATCTGCTGCTAACAGATTCTAATGAGAAGATTTCTTTGAAAAATGGAGATTTGTTAGAGAGGCATTAATGAACTTTTTAAAGTTTTATTCATTTATAATGTAAAATGTGAAAAGCAAATAGTAAGGGACAATGGCTGAGAAAGGGAAAACAAAAAAGTGTGAAGAAAGGGAAGGGAAGAAACAAAAGGCATTGACTTCTGACACTCTCTGTTGCATAAAATGCAATTAGAGAATGACTGTCAAGATATATTGGATCATAATTGGAGGAAAAAATTGTTGAACAGCAAGTATTATGGAGATATTATCAATGAAGTCCTTTTTGAAGAGTGAGAAGCAGCTGTTTGGATTATTCTATTCATAAATTCAAAGAAAAGCAAAGATGATATACTGGGAGCTGTTTTTATTACTATTTCACAATTATAGTATTAGCAGCTCACTGCAATACAGGCTGGGATTTCTGAAGTTGTCTTAAGAACAAGTCAAGAGCAATGGAATCATCAGAGTCCACAGCTGCCACAACCTGATATGAAAATTGTGTGCCATGCAATAATGCTAAATTTGTTGGGGAAGGGGAGGAAGAGATGCAAATAAAAATAAATCATGATTCACCTGAAACGTAAGTGTGCACACTGGTCTTGGGCATGGGGATAGATGAATGCATAAAACAATTGCAACAATATTAATATCTTTTTAAAGGGGATACAAAATGAAATTCTGCACAAGATACCTTGTATACAAGTTGTGAGTCTGATAAAACAGAAAGTGCTCCTGCTGCTTCATATCAGGCAGCAACAAAGGTCTTAGTACAACTATGTAACAAACCCAGGGAAAACCCCAAGCTCCCCTGAAACTCCATAAGGATGTTAGATGTTGAAAGCAGGCTAATCAAATAGATCCTACTCCTCTTCAAATGGAGGAGAGTACTATGGAAATATCAATATAAACTAGATAGTGACAAGGGGTAGATGGCAACATATCCCAACTCCAGATCACATAGCCATTACCTTGAGATAGCATGTGTTCCTGTGGAGGGGTCTCATGAAAAATTGGCTCAGCTCCATGGCTGTAAAGGTGGCTATGAATTCATGCATTGAGTCTCTAATGATGGTAGACTGAAATCCCCCCAAAAGAAGTATGGGAATCTTTACCATCGATGACAACTTGGGCAGGAAGGCTGCCAAACAGGATGAAGGCTGGTATAGTAGCAGAATTACCAAGTGATTCTTAACCTTACCTGTAAGGTCTCACACCTGATGATCTGCAGGGCAGAGACCCTCACATCCTCCTATAGACAACAGCAGCACCCCTTTCCTTGTTATGGACTTGTGGTTGGTGCAAAAACTGTAATTCTTCCGGACACATTCCTAGAAAGGGCATTCCCTTTTCTTTGACCAGACAAGCCTCAGTAATTCATACCTACCTGAATGAGGTGAGCTGACTTGTCATTTAGTAGCATCAACTGGAGTCCACAATCATCTGACATCTTACTCTTTTTTCCCATAATAACCTTTCAATATCTTGGGATATATTGTTAAAATTCACTCCCCAAATGTTTCACTGAAAAGGATTGATGACTTCAAATTTCAGTGAAGAATCTACGGCAGACATGTTAAACTCACGACGTCACGTGACATCGTGAGGTGTATCGGGACTGTTTTGCCATTGCCGGCAATGGGATGGGTGTGGCTTTCAGATGATGCATTCGGCCTGCAGGCTGGCATTTTGACACCCCTGATCTAGGGGGAAGTAAAACATTATATGACCCTAATGTCAAGAGAAAATATAAGAAAAAAGAAAATAAAGAAAATAAATATTTTCTCAAATTTTACTGTCTATATTCATAACCTGTTTTATAAGAGTAGCCCATTCACACACTGAGGGAATTAAATGAAAGATCTATGTTTTTTTTTAACTTTCTATGCATCAAAGTGACTCATGTACAAATTGTCACGTGTGATAGATCAAATCCACATGTGAAGGTTTAATAAAACTGATTTATTGCTGCTCATGGTTACACTCTGGAATATTGTCAACTAATAGTTATGACCTGCTAGGAATTAGATAAGGATCAGTGAATTCAAGAAGATAGCATTGCATTTAGTTTGTTTGTGGCTATGTTGAAATTCTAGGCTAATCCCCAAGTTCTGCCACTTCTTCCCTTACACAAGACAATTTTTCAGCATGCTGATGGTAGAAAGTGTAGATGTGTTTTATCATTTGTGCATAAATGTGACCTAGCAGGATGGATTCTACAAAAAATATTTTAAATGAGTCAACCAATCTTCAGAATTATTTAACTAAATAACATCACAATCCCAAGGAAGAAGAATGAACATGGGAACTGAGTTGCCTGAGAAAATCAGAAAATCAGCTACAAATCTCCCAGGATTAATTAATTACACATACTTAAAAGCACTTAACTGTAGAAAGAGCTGTAACTTGCCCAGAGAACAGATCTTCCAGCAGTGATGTAGACAAAACATCAATGTTGAATTCTTGGACAATCTTTCATTAAAATATTGCTGGAAAAAAATCCTCTTTCACGCACAACTACTATAGTTGAGGAAAGATGAAGTCCTCTTTCTTTTCCATTGAAAGTTTAGATGGCTTTATACTTTGTACTAACTCATAATATTTTATTTCAACTCCATCAGGGAAGACAGTTTTTCTGGATGGTAAAGCATGGCCCTGTGATTTCTTTAACAATTTCTTTAATAGACAAATTAATAGAGCGTAGTTCTGTGGATACTTACAACCTCACTTTTGGAATGTTTAGAAAATTATGTATCAGCTTTTGATGATTTAAAAGTGATTAGTGATAGCTTTCTTAATTTGTTATAAAGAATAACTATGTAACTCTCTTCTTGTTTTTCAGATAGGTGTAATTCCAATGTGTTAAACATTCCACAACACTTTTGCAATTCTTTTGGCATGTTATCTTCTGTACCATCTTTCTGCAGATGCATCCATCTCATGGTAAATAAATGTTATATTTTTAGTGGTCGTGTTCCAAGACCAATTTATTCTAAAAATTAGAATGTGTTGTGGAGTGTATAACTAGATGTACAACTGCATCCAAAATGTACATATCTAATATATCTTTTAACTTAAGGTTATTTAGAGTTTCCAGAAAAGTGATCCGACACTTTAGAATTACTTATATCACCCTGATCACAACTTAAAAATCTGCAGAAGCTGAATAGAAGGTATGGTTGGCAAGGGGAAAGAAAATATAAAGTTTTATTCATTTATAATGTAAAATGTGAAAAACAAATAGTAAGGGACAGTGGCTGAGAAAGGGAAAACAAAAAAGTGTGAAGAAAGGGAAGGGAAGAAACAAAAAGCCTGATAGCCTGAACTATACTGCTTCCCAAAGCAGACATGAAGAGAAAAGTGTTACTACTTTTACACAGAAAATCTGAGTTATCCTGCTACATAGTTATTTGTATGACAGCTTTATTATTTTTAGAAATATCTCAAGGCAGTGAACATATTCAACACACCTTTCTCCTATTTCCCTCATAACAACCCTCTGAGGTAGGTTGGGCTGAGAGAGTGAATGGCCCAAGGTCACCGAATTGGCTTTCATGGCTAAGGCAGGACTTGAACTCAAATCTGTGCTTTCTAACCTGGGGATTTTCAGTGAACTAATTTTATTTGTTTATTTAGAGAATTTAGTGACTGCCCACTAACTTTCACTGACTCTAGGCAGCTTACAAAAAATAAACATCCCAATATGAAAACAGTAAAAACAATAACTGCCCACTCCACCCACCTATCCCAGTGACAACAAACAAACAAGCTGCTTGATGGACTCCATCCTATTCTGGTTCTCCAGGCCTGTTGGCAAAACTAGATCTTCAGGGCCTTGCAAAACAGTGTCAAAGAGGAGGCCAATCTAATCTCCACAGAGATAATGTTGCAAAGGGAAGAAGCCACCACAGAGAAGGCCCTTCTTCTGGGTCCTGCCAGATGTACCTTCTTAGGAGAAGTAACCTACAACATTCCCTGCCTCCCTGCTCTGATGGGTTGGGTGGATGTAACCAGCAAGAGATGGTCCTTCAGATTCCTTGGTTCCAAGCTATGTTGGGCTTTAAAGGTGATAATCAGCACCTTGAATTGCACCCAGAAGCAAATTGGAAGCCATTGCAGAGAAGAGGTAACACATGTGCACACTTGGGTCTGCACAAAACCATGGAGCCGCCGTATTTTGAACCAATTGGAGCTTCCAGATGTTTTTCAAGGGCAGCCCCATGTTGAGCAGTAATAACAGATACCAGTATTCTGAGGATAATTTAAAATGTTTAAGAAACTGATAAGAAAGGAATGTTTCATTTACTATAACTGCCTTTGAAGCTGTCTGCCTCTTGGTTTGTATTCTAGATACAGTATGATTAGTATATGACAAATGGAAGAAATTTTGGATTCAGAAAAAGGCAATCAGACAAGCATCAAAGAATTTATCCTTCTGGGTTTTGGGAATCTTCCTCAACTGCAGCCTTTCCTTTTCTGTTTCTTCTTGGTGATTTATCTGACGACAATAACAGGAAACCTTCTTATTTTTATTTTAATTGTGACTGATGAACACCTCCACACCCCAATGTATTTATTCCTGGCCAATTTGTCTTGCCTAGACACTTGCTATAGCTGTAATTTGCTGCCTAAAATGCTGGCCAGTTTGCTGACTGGTGAGAAAACTATGACTGTTATTGGGTGCGTAGCCCAATATCATTTTTTCTGTCTATGTGGAACCACAGAAACATATATTTTGACTGCAATGTCTTATGATCGCTATCTGGCAATTTGTAGACCCTTGCACTATGGTTCTATTATGAGTATGAAATTTTGTTTCCAGCTTATGGTAGGAGCATTGGTAAGTAGTTTAATATTTAATGTAGTTTTTGTAGCTCTCATGACTCAATTTTCTTTTTGTGGGCCTAATGTCATAGACCATTACTTTTGTGATTTTCGTCCACTGGTGAAACTGTCCTGTACATATACTATTCTCGCTGAATACTTCTCTTTTTGCATATCCATTATTTTTGTTGTTATTCCATTCGTTTTGAGCATCATTTCCTACATTTGCATCATAGCTACCATCATCAAAATTCAATCCACCATTGGAAGGCAAAAGGCCTTTTCAACCTGCTCCTCTCATCTTATGGTGATTTCCCTCTTTTATGGCACATTAATCATTGTCTATACATTGCCAGACATACCTTCTCTCAGACAATTCAACAAAATATTTTCTATTTTCTACACAATTATGACACCTTTGTTCAATCCCCTTATCTATACTTTGAGAAACAAGGAAGTTCACAAAGCCCTAATACGATTTTCTGATAAAATTGTAATCCTTGGTATTTCTTTTCACTTTTTTAGGTAGCCAAAGTTTTTACTGGGGAAATGAAAATTTGGTGTCAACAATAGGGTGACATATATTCTGTTTAGCAGTATTACTTGAGAATTCAGAGTAGATTATGGAGGGACAACATTGTTTCATGTAAGATTGCTCTTCTCTCCTTATTTCTGAGGTAATTCTGTTTTAACTCCTGTTGTCTTTCCATGTATTTCCATGTATATTTATACATATATATGTTTGTACAGATAGATGATAGTTAATAGATAATAGACAGACAAACAGACAATGTGCATGTATATGTGTATGTGTGTATCTATGTATATGTTATTAATTAATGAAAACTAATACAGATTGGACTCAAAGAGAGAAAGATAACTAAAAAGAGAGTAAAAGGAAAAAGAGAGGAAAAAGAAAGAACAAAAAAGAACACAAAGAAAAGAAAAAAGTGCAAGAAAGAAACAATGAAGAAGTTACTTCCAATCTTTATCGCAAGTATAAACAAGTATGATAGCTCTTCATCACAATATAGTTACAAACAGATATCTCGTCTTCTCATAACCCATTTCTTATCTATAAGCAACTTCATAAAACATATAGTTTTTAATTCTAATGGCAGCAAAAATTCTGTAAATGGTTGCCTGAATTTCATTAACAGGTGTCTTATTTTAACCTTGATCAAATAAACCTGCTTTATATTACTTTACCTCTGAGAATCTTAATCTTTAGTTCATTAAAATATTCTCACGGGAACTGATCTCTTTTTAAGGCTTGAACAAACCTCTTTTGTAAATCCAGTAAAAAGACATTATCCAGGTCTTTCATTTATATTTTCCTTTTTATTTTTAAAACTTCACCCAGCTTTGCTTGTATATCCAATAAAAAAATTGGTATCTGGGTTACTCTTTTGATTTGCAAGTTCTGTTTCCATTTTATATAATACCTGTTTTGTAATCCACAGTTTTTTAAATCCAATATTTGATTCCACTACTTCTGTGTCAAACAAGTTTTGTGCCATTTTTCATTAACATTTTTTAAACATTATTAATATACAGAAACATGAGCTGTGATACCACAGTTGTTATCAATATCAATAAGTATCAGTATCAATATCAATAGCTCTGACACTTATATAACTGTTTCAGAGTGCTTTACAGCTCTCTCTAAGTCATTTACAGAGTCAGCATATTGCCCCAACAGTCTGGATCCTCATTTTACCAACCTTGGAAGGATGGAAGGCTGAATCAACCTTGAGCCAGTGAGAATCGAACTGTTGGCATTTGACAGAATAATCCTTAAATACTGCATTCTAACCAATCCATCACCACAGCTCTTAGAATGCAGTATTACAGGCTAACTCTGCCTACAGACATGATCCTGATGGGCTTGAGGTTGACTCAGCCTTCCATCCTTCAGCAGTCAGTAAAATGAGAACCCAGATTGTTGGGGGGAAACTGCTGAGAAAGTGCTATAAAGAACTATGGAGTGGTATTAAATTTAAATGCTGTTGCTATTGCTGTATTATGGCTATTAATTTATGGTTCAATTCTTCAAAGATCTCCTTTAATATTTCAATAGTTACAGTGTCTATAGAGATTCTCAGTCAACTACCTCTTAGTTGTCCCAAGGATGCTTTTAAGAAGGCAATTGGATGTTCTTTATTTTTTTCTTTGAAGACATTTCACAAACTGAAGTAGCTTCTTGGATGAGAAGCAAATGTCTTCAAGGAAAAAAACAAAGTCCAGTTGCTTTTTCAAAAGCACCTGTGGAACAACTGGTACACTGCTTTGTTCATTTTGTAAAATTCAAAAGGAGTGATTTCCCCCCTCTTTTTGCTGGTATCTTTAGTCCCCTCTAGTGTCTGATATAAATCATTAGGTTTCTAATAGACAAAATAATATAGTTGCCATGAAAACCTGTTTAATTTATATGGTTTATTTATTAGTTAGTGCAACTTACAGTAAAAATTTCAATATTCCAAATTTGTCTGGATATATTTTTTTGTTCAGAAATGAAGGATGAAGATGAAGATGAATTCACTGTGGTTTTTCAAACTTTTCATTTTTTGAAAAAAAAATCTTCTAATTTTAAGATGTTAGATCATTGGTGTCAAACTTGCTGCATCACATGATGTGTCGTGACATATCGTGACTTTTTTGCATTGCCGGAGCTGGGATGGGTGCAGTCTCAGCATGATGCAACTGGCCACCGGCAGTTTGACACCCCTGCGTTAGATAAACAATTTCTAGAAATGATTAGAAGTGAAGCTAGCAAACATAGTGTCCTTTAAATGACTGCTGTTGTTGAGAGCTTGCTGATTAATCCCTTTGTTTCCTAGCACTCAAACCAATAGAATGAGAAGCAGCTGTCCAGAGCACATATAAGTGATTTCCCATCCTTTCCAAAGTTCTTAAAGTTTCCAAAGAACCAGTCTACTCACTGGTTCTTTGGTATTTGTTGTCTCTGTTAGGTATTGTTGTGCAGAGGTCTCCTTGTGCTACCAAGGAATTGCACAGACAAGGAAGGGTATTGAGAGCAGTAAGTGTTCACAGTAACCACAAGATACACTGAGTTGTGAAAATAGAAAGTAGTTTACTTCAAGGTGGTGTAAAATAAAAAATGCACAGTCAAAAATAATCAGTCCAGGTCATACACAAAAATAACAGTCCAAGTACAAATCCTAATACAAAGTCTTCTTACCAGTCCAGAGGTCAAAAACACAGTTATGCAGATACAGAGCAAAAAAGCAATAATAGAGCGATCAGCAAATTCAGATATTCAGAGAGATCCAGTGAGAGAGAGAATCTACATTTCTAGCTCCCTCTTATGGCCATGAGCAACCTCACACGCCCATGGATCAATTACCTTCTTAAAGTTACAACATCATCATGGCTTATATATTTCCAACCCAATATGTAGGCTATCATCCTATGCCTAACAGTCTCTATTCTCCAAAGAGGCTCATTTAATTCACCATGCCTTCACCAAAGTCTTCTATTTGAGAAATTTCTTTTTCAACGGATGCTTGATTTGAAAATTTGTTGTTAGTTTTTGTCTTTCTTGGTTGCCAATATACAGATATTTTTCCTGTATTCAGTTTTTCATTGTATAATATATGTATCTCCTGGTTTAAATGTGCTTTAGTAGTTTTAATAATTTTAAGAAAAATAAGTGAAAATATGCTTGATATTTTTTTTAAAAAAGTGAGTTCTTACTACAGCTCCAGTCATTATACATTACATCAGGTTAATGATTCAAAGTTTCAATGAAGATTCCAAATAGAAATATTTTTTTAAAAAAATATGATCTACAGAAAAATACAGGAAGCTCAAAGTCTAATATAAGAAAATTTGGAGAAAAAAATAAGCAATAATTTCTAAAATTGATTTATCTGGCTGTCATAGCACAAACAATATGGTCTCTGTGGTTAGTGTATAATTTAACTGAGGAAAATAAATGCAAAATCTATTGCTCTTGCCTTTTCCTTGATACAGGATGACTAGTGGACAAACCAAATTTTCAAAATGCTGATGACACAAAATATAGATGGCTTTTATTTTTTTGACTGAATGTGAATTCAGTCTTTGTACTTTCAAGATGACCTGAATTCTTTGCACTTTCAGGATGACTTGCCTGAAAATTTTCAAATGTTCAGAAGCAGGAAGCTCTAAATAACACAGCAATCCCAGGGAAGAAAAAATAATGGAGATATCTCCTTTTGGGTGTTTGCTAAGTTGGTGCAGTATACCAGAAAATCAATGACAAATTAATTATATATTCTTAGAAACATTTCTGGAGTATAGCAGAAAAGCCTCCAGCTTGCCCAACCTATTTAGAGAACAATCAGTATTGAATCTTTGGAGAATCTGTCATTAATATAGTATAATATTCTATAGCAAGAGTTCTTATTATTTGTTGTTGTTGTTAGCTGCGAAGTCGTGTCCGACCCATCGCGACCCTATGGACAACATTCCTCCAGGCCTTCCTGTCTTCTACCATCTTCTGGAGTCCATTTAAGCTCACGCCTACTGCTTCAGTGACTCCATCCAGCCACCTCATTCTCTGTCGTCCCCTTCTTCTATTGCCCTCGATCTTTCCCAGCATTAGGCTCTTCTCCAGTGAGTCCTTCCTTCTCATTAGGTGGCCAAAGTATTTGAGTTTTAGCTTCAGGATCTGGCCTTCTAAAGAGCAGTCAGGATTGATCTCCTCTAGGACTGACCGGTTTGATCGCCTTGCAGTCCAAGGGACTCGGTTCTTATTATACTATCCTCCATATTGCATTTGATTTCATGCTATTTTTGGGGGGGTGGGCAAAGACTTCAATTAATGAGTCTGTGCAAGATCTATGGTCCTTACTTTTCCCATCACACAGGATGACTAATGAATAAATCATTTTTTCAACATACTGAGGGCAGAAGTATTAAGGGTTTTATTTTCATGAATAATTATGACACTTTATACTTCAGGAAGACATGTCTGAAAAAGATTTCAAATGAGTCAATCAGTCCTCAAAATCAGGAAGTGCTAAATAACAAAGTAATCCCAGGAAAGAAAAATTAACAGAGAAATCTCCTTTTGGGTGTGTAAATGAGTTGCATCAGTAAACCAGAAAATCAATGCCAAATCTCCTAGGATTAATTAATTATATATTGGTAGAAACACTTCTATTTATAGCAAGAAAAGCTCCAGCATGTCCAGAGAATAGGTCCTTCACAAGTCATTAGGAGAAAAATCTATATCAAATCTTTGGACAATCAGTCATTAATATAGTGGAGAGAAATTCCAGTTTCAAAGCAATTATACATTGGAGAAGACTGATGCACTTTTTCATAGCACTCTTTTCCATTAAAGCTTGAATGGCTTAGCAGATTGCACTAAATCATATTATGTTTTAATTTTAGTCTTTGTGGTTTGTAAACTTTTACCACATGTCTGAGCCCACCTTCTGTTAAAACACAACTTGCAATCATGCAATGTATAAATCCATCCCAGAGAAAAAGAATTCAAATCATTGGGACTCTTTTTCTCTTTGTGAAAATATATGATATTTTTCTTTGGAGAAAATAACTTCTGGTGCTTAAAAAGATAGCTTCTTGTGCTACAGCTGACTTTACATATGATTTACTATGCAGTTTCAACTTCTGGATTGATAGCATGTGTAGAATTTAATTCAGGAACGGCTGAAGAAAAACATTTATTCTTCATATAGTAAGAGATTAGTCTGTCATTTTCATTCCTTTCTAAAGTTTGAATATTGATAAGGAAATTATGAGATAGTGTGGTAATACAATGCAGATTTTTCAAGAACAAGAGTTGAAAAAAATAATATTCTGTGAGTATTACATTATATTCTTTATGTTTTTGATTCAGTCTTGACTCATGGTTACTGCTTGAGTGAACTCCTCTTAAAAGGTTTTAACCAAATATGTGAAAAATTATGTATTAAGAGTTTAATGTTAAACATTATTTGTGGTAAATGCAAGATTATTTCATTAATGCTACATTATATACTGTAACTACTGTATATTGCACAGTCTTCCCTTTTTCAAATAAACATAATTACAATGTTTTTAGTGTTCCACATGTCTTCTGCAATATATTAAGTATGTCATTAAGTCCAGTCATCTTTCCTTTGGTACTTTTCTTGGTCAATAATGCTATCTGTTGTTTTTTTTTTAATTCCAAGATCAAATTACTACAAAAATTAGAAAGGTTGTGACTTGTGTGGAGACAACTATATCTATAACTAGAATCATCTACATATCACAACAAATACTCTAGAAAACAAAAAGTAGCTTTGGGAAAGAAAAGAGAAGTGGAAATGTTTGATCCAATTATATTGCCCTCAAGCATAGGCTTCAGATAGAAGTACGATTTTGCTACTTATAATGTAAAATCCCAGTCATTCTGCTATTTGAGTGAAATAATATTGAATATCAGCTAATAACATTTACAAAATACTTTTAGCAAAATTTAAGGTCATAAGGAAATTTAGCATAACTCTGCCTTTGAAAATGCCTGCTTGATATATGTTCTAGATTTGATTGACATTTGATACATGGAAGAAATTCTACATATTGAAAATGGAAATGAGACGAGTGTCAAAGAATTTATCCTTCTGGGTTTTGGCAATTTCCCTCAACTGCAGCCTTTCCTCTTCACATTCTTCTTGATGATTTATCTGATCACAATAACTGGAAACATTTTCATCTTTCTGCTAGTTCTGGTTGATCAGCAACTTCACACACCAATGTACTCCTTCCTGGCAAATTTGTCTTTCCTGGATGCTTGCTATAGCTGTATCTTGCTGCCTAAAATGTTGGTCAGCTTGCTGACTGGTGAAAGAACCATTTCTGTCCATGGATGCCTAATGCAATATCATTTTGTGTGCCTTTGTGGAACTACAGAAACATACATTTTGGCTGCAATGTCTTATGATCGCTATTTGGCAATTTGTAGACCTTTACGCTATGCTTCTATTATGAATCAAAAACTCTGTTTCCAGCTTATGGCTGGGGCATGGATAAATAGTTTGATATTTGATCTGATTCTGCTGGGTTTTACCACTCAGTTATTCTTCTGTGGGCCTAACATCATAGACGATTACTTTTGTGACTTTCGTCCATTGCAGAAATTATCATGTACTGACACAAGTCTCATTGAATTAATTGCTTTTTGTGAAGCTGTTTTTTTCATAATTGTTCCATTTCTATTGACCATCACCTCCTATGTTTGCATCATTGGAACCATCATCAAAATCAAATCCACTACTGGAAGACAAAAAGCCTTTTCAACCTGCTCTTCTCATCTCTTGGTGGTTTCCTTCTTTTATAGCACATTAATAATTGTGTATGTGCTGCCAGACACTCCCTCCCTCAGACCCTTGAATAAAATCTTCTCCATTTTCTATACGGTTATGACATCCTTGTTCAATCCCCTTATCTATACTTTAAGAAACAAAGAAGTTCACAAAACCATAAAAAGGCTTTTTAATAAAAAAATAATGTATCACATGAATCATCTGAAATTTACAACATCTCTTCATTTCATTAGTTTACTAAATTTTAATGCTAGATTTTAAAATCTGATGTAAATAAGTGGATATTTATTAAAAGTTGTTGATACTTTGCATCTTTTGTCACCAGGATGTAGAAATTTCTTTATAGTCTCTTATCATTGAGATATTATTTATATCATCATTATAATATGATACTATCAGATATAATTATTTCAGTGAGTTCCATCATTTAGATTTTTCAGGAATATACTTTTGTACATATTTATTAAATAAAGGAATTTGCATTCAGGGCTTGGGACTTTATTGATTAAGTCTTTGAGTCATTCTTCACTAATGAAATCATTGTCTCTTTGTCTACCACACTATTATGTTAATTCCTGATACTGAGGCTGGGATTAATTCCAAACTAACCACTGAGTCTTGATGCTCACCACCCAAATAAAATGGGAGGCTCTGTCAATTTCTCTTCTAATGAGGAATTGTCCAGTGTGATTTTTGTAGTGGGTATTGCCTATCTAAAACAGAAAATATTTATCTTCATTAGGACTTCAGAATTGAGACTTGAATATTACACTCCCTTTGAATGTGAATCACATAAATGTGAATTTAATTTGACCACATAGTGGGAAGATGCATTATCATCCAAAATTAAGGGCTGGTCTTTCAGAACTGAGACTTGAATATTACTCTCCCTTTGAATGTGAATCACATAAATCTGAAATTTAATTCAGCCACATAATGGGAAGATGTATTATCATCCAAAATGAATAGACTGGTCTTGTGTGAGTGCACATTTTGTAATACTGAAATCAAATAAGCACCTTCCAGTAGCTTCTTTCCTTGGAAATTGAGATGTGTGGCTATTGTATAAGAATTATCATTATAATTATTTGGTGGCATTCTAGGAGGTTGTAACATAGAACCAAAGAGGGGGAGTAAATAAGTATATGGATTGGATGAAATCTATAATGTATGTGGAAAGGACCTTGGGAGACAGGGGGAAGAGTGCAGTGAGGGCAATAGTCAGATAATGTGGGCATGGCAAATATCTCAGAAGACACCCTCCCTAGTTTCTATAAAGATGAGAGTAGAGAAATGTAATTTCAGGTTTACAAGTTTCTTTTAATAACCTTACAATAAAGCACAGTGCCATGGTTCTGACACATATTTTTATGTGTGCTTCTTATCTAGACTAGCTTAAAAGGCTGACAAAATTTTCTTTGGCTTATGCTCTAATTCAATTGTTATTTTATGTCTGACAACACAACTGCAGACTCTCAAGAAGTGTTACCTGAGAAAGATTTAAATTACTTTTTCAAAATAATAAGCTGTCTACAAGATAGAAATCTTAAAAAGATTTTAGAAAATAATTAATGTAAAATCCCTTTTGGATTTAGGAGACTGGTTGCATTTTATAGTTTTCCAGAAAACCAGCAGATTAATTTCAAATTCCCCAGTGTACTCATTTGAAGTTCTAAGGATGTGGGTAATGTTCCAATATACTGCATATTTTTTTCTTTATCATACAATTTAAAGATATAGCACTAATGAAGGTTAGGATATCTATGAATTTTATACTCATTCAAGGCAGGTAAGTTCTAGTCTCAGATACTGCAAGACTTATAATTAGAAAATGAAGACATCAAATTAACTCATGTATATGTATATGTAATATGTATACTGTATGTTTGTATGTATAATTTGATCATTTTTGTGTATTGTGATTTATAAACAATGCTTCTTGCTCGTTTGTACTATGATTCAGGACCACGTATTTATTCTAAATTTATTTCTTTAAAGGTCACAATTGGGAGAAACAAGTATAACAAAATGTCAATAATCTAAACTTCATTCAATTTCAAACTATTTTCATATTAATACTGTCTAAATTCTGATTCTCAATAAAAATGTTGAGGTGATGATTAAGAAATGTGTTCAGTTAGTATTTAGGTAGCAAAGCTATCCTGCCTATCTTTGAATTTTTGGAAGATGATCTGGTCTATTTGGGCTTGTTCATCTTGGCAAATGATATTTGCCCAAAGATACTACTTAGAATGAAAAATGACTATGATTATTTAAGGTGATGACCAATAATGATATTTTAACATATCAATGATAATATTTTAATAAAGCATTATTTCACTCCTCTTAGTGATAAGTAGCTAATTAAACATAGCAATGCAATATTTTATACAAAGCAATACAATATCCTTTTTGCAGAAAGTCCAACAGTAAGCAGAGCAGGATATAGTTACCTATTTCTTTTCATATGTACAAATATGTACTCAACATATAATTCAATTTACTCAGCAAGAAAGATAAAAAGAAAAAATATATATAAAAAGATGAAATTTATAAGTTGTCAACCAAATCTAATCTAAAACTTGATCACAAGTCAGAATACATTCCTAGCTAGCCAAACTAGCTAAACCATTGTTCCTTTATAACAATGTCAATCAGACAAATTTTGACCAACTCAAGAATATGTTGAATTTGGATTATTTCATTTGCCGACATGGTTAATCAACAGAAGCTTTAAGTGAATTCATGATTGTAATAAAATGGATTCTGTAGCAAAACATGAATAATATCAGTCCCTGCATACAGAATTATCTTTATCACTCAGGATTATCTTTCCTCTGCTTAGTTATTTGATAAATATTTTATGTTTATTCTAATAATAAACAGGTTTCTGTTGATGTACAATTTATGCATTAGAAAATGAAAATATGAATGTGGAAGGATCCTAGACAAATAATGCAATAGTGTTAAGAAAATTTGTTAGTATCTTTTTTTAACATTATCATTATCTGGGACAATTGCAAAAGACCAAGTCTCTCTATTCTTGCTGTAATTTGTGCTTGGGGAGGTAGTTGATGGGACTAACATTAACATTCATTGTTGCCTTGTTTCTTGTAATTTTCAATTCTTCAGGTCTTTTGATATTCAGAGAAAAATATAGGTGAACTCTGAGGCAGAAGAACCTTCTGAGGTTAATTATTGAAATGATACCACCGATCACTAAGAATTTCATAGACAGATGGACAGTTTTAGTGATTCATTGTAGACAACATCTTTGATTTCATCCACAATACAGGCTACCTTTTGGAAGTGTGGATTCAGGGATCCAGTGGAAATCTCAGACTCATGATTTTCTGATTATACTGTACTTTTGAATGTGATGCCGTCAACTAAAAAAAATGCCGGCTTCAGAGAAAGGGAACCAATCAGACATCGTAGAATTCATTCTCTTGGGTTTTGGGAATTCTGTTCAGTTGCAATTTCTGCTTTTCTTACTTTTCTTGTTGATTTATCTTGTGACAATAACTGGGAACCTTCTCATTATTATGCTAGTTGTGGCTGACCCATGTCTTCACACCCCCATGTACTTTTTTCTGGGGAATTTGTCCTGTCTGGAGACATGCTATACTTCAAGTATATTGCCAAAAATGTTGAGTAATTTGTTAACTAGAAAGGCAACTATTACTGTGAGTCAATGTCTGGCCCAATTTTATTTTTTTGGCTCTTTTGCAAGTGTAGAAACATATCTCCTTGCAGCAATGTCTTATGACCGCTATCTGGCTATATGTAGACCTTTCCTTTATAGTTTGATTATGAGTAGGAAGCTATGTGTTTATCTTATGGCTGGGTCATGGCTAAATGGGTTACTAGCTAATGGCATCACTTTGCTTCTTCTTGCTCAGCTATCCTTTTGTGGCCCAAATGTCATCGACCATTACTTTTGTGACTTGACTCCATTAGAAAAACTATCTTGTACTGATACAAGTTTTCTTTACCTCATTGTCTCTCTCCTTTCCTTCATTGATGCTGTCATTCCATTTATTCTGACATTCACATCTTACATATGCATCATCATTGCCATAATAAAAATCAAATCCAGCATTGGAAGACAAAAGGCTTTCTCAAACTGCTCTTCTCATCTCATGGTGGTTTGTCTTTTTTATGGCACCCTTATCATTGTCTATATGTTGCCAGATAGCCCCACTCTGAGACATCTCAATAAATTTTTCTCCATATTTTATACAATTTTGACTCCATTGCTCAACCCCATCATTTATACTTTAAGAAATAAAGATATTCACAAAGCTTTAGGATGGGTTCAAAAGAAATTGAGAATTTTTGAAAGAAGTTATTTCTTTTCTTTATAGACACAACATCTGTAAAAGAGCTTCTAAAGTAGAGACAGATATCTTTTTTTTGCTGCCATACAATTTTGACTGTTTTTCCTTCCTATAGGATAGCAGGGCTGTCGCTGGTGATAGAGCAACATAACTGGAGTAGATGAATTAATCTATATAGAAGGAGCTTGATTTTTTCATAAGTGTTTTGCAAGGTTTGAAGGACCTTATCATATAACTACTGTATTTTAAGCTTAACACTGCAAGTTAGCCATAAGTATGAAGAACAGAGAGCAGAAAATTAGCTATTTGGCTTATCAAGTTCTGATAGTTTTGATCATCATAGAGCATTTTTTTACTAATTCCTTTTCTGTATATAAATTCCTTCTTGGAGAAAATACATAAAATTTATTTCCAATTCTGTTGTGATCTTTGTTCCTTGTTGGAACAATCACTCAAGAAAATAACATTTCATGTACAACAATTGCATAGCTTTTGTATAAAAATATGAATACAGTTATCCCTTTATTGTTGTCCTCAGTTCCAACACAACTAAACTCTCTCTCTCTCTCTTTTACACACACACACACACACACACACACACACACACACACACACACACACACGATTAAACTGACTTTTTGTCTATTGCAGAGAGGTTACTTAAATTAGTATCTAGTAAGATAGTTCCCAAAAGTTGTCTTGTTGCTTTTTGATTTTAGTAAGAGTGTAGAAAAAGGAATGAGTAAAGTAGAAATGGAGAAAATAAAGTAGTAGCTGACTGTAGAATAGAGAAGCCCTTACAATCTATAACCTGATTTTCTCATTTTCCTTTCTTTTTATCCAAAAGTAACCAGACGAATCTCATTAATGTAGTCATAAAATATTACTATTCAAAACCACTTTGGGGAGTTGTTAATTTTTCTTGTGTTGCTTTTGATCCTGGAAGTTCATGTCTTGCTCTTATCTTCCAGTCATATTAGATTTTTTCCCCTGATCTATGGCAGATCATTGTTGTGATTATACACCATACAATTACACTTTTATGTACCTATGCAGGCAGGTGGGCTCTATGTATTGTTTTAGATTGAATGTTCCTTATACTGTTCATTAATCTCACTACCCATTTTGATCACTAGAGTTATTTGTTGGGCAAGCTTGCAAAGAGGTTACATTCTAGTTCAGCCTAACTTCTCTCTGGTTCAGCCAGCCCTTGGCTTTTTTATGTCCAAAGTAGCCTTCTAACATCCTTCATATGGGTTTACTGTTGTTTCCAATGTATCCTATAATATGGGTTGCCTTGGAGTTTTCACTGAAAATATTTCATATTGTTGAAAATTTTAGTAATCTAGTTTACCATTTGTTATAAAAGTACTTCTAATATTACACAAGCCTATTGATAATTCATAACAGAAATTTAAAATGGAATGGGATTTAGTGGAAATTTGAAATGTAAAATACATTTTAATAAACATAATAAAAATTATTCTGACAATTTTTCTGTTAATGTATGCTTATTATCTGTTACATTGTAATATCATTTATTAGATATTTTCTCAGCAGAATGATATACATTTTAATTACCATTGATTGTATGCATTTGAAAATTACTTTATTGCATTGGTAATGCATATGCCTGACAGACAATACATTTCATAAGTTGAGTATGGGATATATTTATTTTTAGTGATAAGTCACCACTAGAGTGGATTTGGACTTACTGTTTAGCCTATGACCTTTACAATCCATACAACTTGAATGTATATATTCATTCATTCATTTATTCATATGTGTGTATTAATAAGAGTAAATTTATTATTAAGCTCATGGAATTTAATGGAAGTTGAAAATGTAAAAAGAAATGTCAATGATATATTTTAATAAAAATAATAAAATTGTTCTAATAATAGCATTGTCTTCTTACTGATAATTGATGCTTATTATCTGCCTGATGTAACATTGTTTATTTCATACTTTCTCAAAAGAATGATAAAGATTTTAATAGTAATGGTCTTTGAAAGATAATAATAATAATAATAATAATAATAATAATAATAATAATAATAATAATAATAATAATAATAATAATAATAATAATAATAATAATAAGTTGGAAGGGACCTTGGAGGTCATCTAGTCCAACCCCCTGCTAAGGCAGGAAACCCTATACCATTTCAGACAAATGGCTGGCCAGTCTCTTCTTAAAAACTTCCAGTGTTTGAGCATTCACCACTTCTGGAGGCAGGTTGTTCCACTGGTTAGTTGTTCTAACTGTCAGGAAGTTTCTCCTTAGTTCTAGGTTGCTTCTCTCCTTGACTAGTTTCCATCCATTGCTTCTTGTCCTGCTTTCAGGTGCTTTGGAGAATATCTTGGCTCCCTCTTCTTTGTGGCAGTCCCTGACGTATTAGAACACTGCTATCATGTCACCCCTCACTTTTCTCTTCATTAAACTACACATACCCAATTCCAGCAACCGTTCCCTGTATGTTTTAGCCTCCAGTCCCCCAATCATCTTTGTTGCCCTTCTCTGTACTCTTTCTAGAGTCTCGACATCTTTTTACATCGTGGTGACCAAAACTGGATGCAGTATTCCAGGTGTGGCCTTACCAAGGCATTGTAAAGTGGTATTAGTACTTCACGTGATCTTGATTCTATCCCTCTGTTAATGCAGCCTAGTTGAAAGGTGCTTTATCAAATTGGTAATTAATATTCACAGTAGAGGGCCTATTTCATGATATGATAATTCAATCAGTGCATATTTACATGTCATGTATATTTATAAGTCTCAGAATATCAAAATTCTTCTCTTTTTGGTATAGCCAGATTTATATTTAACTAATTGCCTATATGATGCCATTCAGGACAGGAATGGAAAATAACAGAATAACAGAGTTGGAAGAGACTTTGATGGTCTTCTAGTCCAGCCCCCTACTCAAGCAGGAAACCCTATAACATTTCAGACAAACAGTTGTCCAATCTCTTAAAAGCTTCCAATGTTGGAGCACCCACAACTTCTGGAGGCAAGTCATTCCACTGATTAATTGTTCTAACTGTTAGGAAATTCATCCTTAGTTCCAGGTTGCTTCTCTCCTTGTTCAGTTTCCATCTGTTGCTTCTTGTCTTGCCTTCAGGTGTTTTGGAGAATAGCTTGACTCTCTCTTCTTTGTGGCAACCCCTGAGATATTGGAACACTGCTGTCATGTCCGCCCTAGTATTTCTTTTCATTAAAATAGACATGCCAATTTCCTTGTAGCTCATTGCAAATAGTTTCCCAGTCCCTGTTTTCAAATACTGATTCAATAGTTCTGTTTTTGACCTGTGCCTTTCAGAATGGATATACTCCATTGCTTTGTCCCAATAAAATTAAAGTCACAGCTATGATTGGCTACAGGATTTGAAAAGTCCTTTCACCTCCAGCTGCTAGTCACTGTCTTCTTAGTCATTTCAACTGCTGTGTTGCTATGCACACAGCTGATTTAAACTTGCTTTTATTTTTTTTAATGTAATTGATCCAGTGATGGCCCATTAAATCAAATGAACTATCCTCAGTTCCAAAAACTCAAGCTCTATTTAATCCCCTTATCAAAATAGGCACCTGTTTTAGGCTCTGGCTGTGTTCTTTCAGCTTTCCCAGATGTTTTGCCAGATGTTTTTTTTTAATTTCCCGTTTCATTTTAATGATGCAGTGTATAATGAACTGAGGAAGGCTTGCTGGAATTGGGGGTAAAATATCTGCAGAAAACCTGATCAATACTTTGTTATTAATCTCCTAAAACTTAACAGGTAAGTATATGTAGAAAAAGTGGGCTCCCTTTATTCCAAGAAATCAATAGATTCCTTGTTTTTATGAAGCTGAATTATCAGCATACTCTTATTAATGATTCCTATGGGCCAACAGAATGTGGGGAGAGAAAGGAAATTTATACCTATTTCTTTGATGACTGGCTTCCTAAAAGGAAACAGCAGTCTGTTTGCCATAAATGTTTCAGTTCATCAGACATGCCAATTCATTCATTCCTGCTTTTGTTATGTTTGTTCCTTGTTGGGTTCATGAACAATTCAAGATAATGAGAGGAAGAACATCCTTCCTGGGGAAAAAATATGCAAATATATTATCTTTGTTGCAATCACACTCAAGAGATATTGTGCGATTTGCCCACAGGGAACTGCTTCATCCTTGAGATCTAACCAATTTACAGGCCTCACCTTTTTCTTATTACTAAGTTTAACTCCTTCCCTTTCCTGTCCTCTTCCATATTTCCTGCCTTTGCAATATATACAGTATCTCAAGTTAGTCAATATACCTAATTCTCCTGTCTCGTATTTTCTCAGCAACAATCCGGTGAGGTCGATTGGGCTAAAAGAGAGAGAGTGACTGAGCCAAGGTTAACAACCAATTGGCTTTTCATGCCTAAGAAAGACATAGAACTCACAGTTTACTGGTTTGTAGGCCAGCATCTTAATCACTAAACCTAACTGGGTCTTTCTGGCCCATCATTTACCACCCAGCATATCAGTCATTGCTTGTTTCTATGCCTTCTAGTAGATCACTACAATCCATCTTTCCCACCACTAATACATCTCTTTAATTGCCTTTTCATCCATTTAAAAGCACTATTAGATGTCTAATTACTTATTCCATGAACAATACTATACACTTGAAGAGATGGTGGTGTGCTAGTTTCTCGATTCTGCAGTCATAACAACCATAAAAATCTTGTTTTGTTCAAGTTAAAATGTTTGTTCCTGGATATTTTTTTTCTATGAAGCCTGTATGTAGACATTTTTAAATAACATGAATATCCTCTTCTACCCATTCCAACCATACTTTGGGGGAAAATGTCTGATATTTAAAAATGCTGACATTCCCATATTTTATCACTCCTATTTTTAGAGCCATACAAACAGAAAAGAAACATTAATTATTTGTAGCTATTTCCCAGTTTCAATCTAGTTTATCACTATAAGCTTCTTCAGATCTTGCATTTACTTCTCCTCTGAACTGTTGGGAAATAAGTGCAAGTTTTGTGGTTCTTTCATCTCTATCAGACAAGTTAACTAATGAACAAGCAATAATTTGGAGATCAACATTACTGATTTCTTGGAGAATCTATCAAACACAATTATACCTTGTAGAAAGATGATGCCTTCTGTCATGACATTCTTTCCCATTAGAAGATTAGACTGCTTTAAAGATTGTACTAACTCGTAATATGGATTTTCAACTTCATCTAGGAAGATAGCCTATGTGATTTGTAAAAATGGTATAGTATTTTTATTTTTTATTTTTTTATTTTAATCCCATTTATATCCTGCCCTTCTCCGAAGACTCAGGGTGGCTTACAATCTAAGCACAAATCAATGTGCTTAGCAATAGCCTTCATTCTATGTATATGCCTGCTTATTAGGGCTTTCGCCCCCCCAGCGGCATTATTACAAAGTCAGCTTATTGCCCCCAACAATCTGGGTCCTCATTTTACCTACCTCGGAAGGATGGAAGGCTGAGTCAACCTTGAGCCTGGTGGGACTCGAACCTGCACTAATTGCAGGCAGCTGGTGTTACTTAAGGAGGCATTAGCCCACTGCTCCACCAAGGCTCCTAAGTTCAACCATTCCACACAGTGAAGAGAGGGGGTTGAACAATATAAGCCTATTATACTGGCCAACATGGCTCTAGATGGAGAAAGATTTGGTGACCTTCTTCAGTTTTCTTTGCCAAAAAAATGTTATGAATTGCCTCAAAGATGCAGAAGATACCAAAGACCTCTGATATGCAGATGATACAACATTATTTGCAGAAAGCAAGATAGATCTGGAGTGGTTAATTCAGAAAGTCAAAGATAAAAGTGAAAAATTTGGACTACACCTTAACATCAAGAAAACAAAGATAATGATGACTACAGAGAACACACAGATCTGAGTGCAGATCAACAGTGAGAATATTGAAACAGTAAAGGAGTTCAACTTGCTGGGCTCTAAAATCAACCAGCATAGTCATTTTAATTCTATTTCTATTTCAACTTTTATATTGTCTTTTAAATTTTGCCCTGTAAACTGCCCTGAGTCCTTCGGGAATAGGGCGATATATAAAAGTAATTAAATAAATAAATAATAAATAGTCATGGCAACCCTGATATCAAAAGGCATGCAGCACTTGTAATACTTGCAATGTCCAGTATAAATAACATCCAGATTAGTCAATGCAATGATTGACCAAATGCAGATTAGTCAATGCAATGATTTTTTCAATTGCTAAAACTGCCAAAACAAAGGCTATCATACTTTGGCCATATCAGGTGATTGACTCATTCAAAAGGTCAATCATGCTGAGAGTGATCAGCAGAAAAAGAAGGGGTTGCCTTACTATCCATTGGCTGGATACTATAAAGCCTGATACCAGGATGTATGGAGAGTGCTGATCCATAGAGTGGCTGAAGTTGGTCACAATTGAATGGTTGACAACGATGGTATAGTTTACCCTTATCAGTAAGTTCAGACAGTGTGATTTCTTCAAGAAATTGGTTCAAACAAATAAAGCATTCATGCAATGCATAAAGTCAATCCAGGACATATGAATTCAAAGGCTGGGAATATTTTTTATTTTGGGCTGATTTTATGAAAATATATAGGGTCATCAATGAGTTAAAGAATGATCATTTCAATCTGAAAATGATTTCAGTGTAACATGGGATCAAAAAGAGAAGTATATATGTAAATATACTGCTCAAAAAATAAAGGGAACACAAGATAAGACATCTTACAATTAAATACAGTACATTGTGTTGTTTAAGTGTTCCCTTTATTTTTTTGAGCAGTATATATAAATCTGATGAAATCTAGTTTCCAGTTGGTATCTACAGGTCACTTGTTATCATGTGTGCATGATGTTATCTTGCATACAAGATGCATTTATTGTAAAAGATTTTAATTATTTTCCAAAATAATAGATTCTAAGCAAGACAGAAATCCCATGGACAATTAATTAACACAAGAATCACATTTGGCTTTAGGAGACTGTTGCATTTAAAACTTGTGTAAATGAGAAGGTCAACTCCAATCTCTTTCATCACTTATTTAAGTGCTTAGGGAGTGTTCTAGTGTATACTAAATGCCAGGTTTTCTGCATTAATTTACAGATATAGCAATAGTGAGACTACAATTGCTATGAAGTTGATATTCACTTGAGGCAGGTAAGTTACATCCTCCGATACTTCCAGACTATTTCTGAAATTAGAATGGGCTTATATAATTCATTAAATAATAATATGATTTGTATTGTTTTGGTTTACTGTCATGTATGAATTCAGTCCATGTTCATTATATTACCTTAATTTCCAAAAATGGGACAAATACATATGACAACAACTGAGTGTAGTCCTCCTGGATCCCTATATCTTTTTGGAAGAGGATCTTGAAAACTGTTTTATGTGAATTTGACTATATGGATGAATGCTATTTGCATGAAACCATGGGTTAGGCTAGTCTTCATGTTGCACTAGATTCAGTAAGAAACTTAATCCAAAGGTTGCGTCCTACGAGAGAGAGAGAAAGATGGACAGCACCCTATTCCCAAGACATTTAGTTCATTTAATCAACCTTTGTGCTATTTTATAAAAAATGCAGTAACATTTGAGTACTATTTTTTTTTTTAAAAATCCTATTTAACTAATTGTAGCTAAACTACTTTTCCCTGCTATCACCATTGTCACTATCCACTGCATATGAAGTTCTATTTTACCTTGTAAGGATTTGTGGAAGTTATATCATTGCAACTAACTCACTATTAATATATTTATGTAATGCTCATTTTTTTCAGGCCTTTAGATACCCACAGGGGAAAAAAAAAGATGAACAAAGGATGACTTCTGAGTTCAGTCAGTTTTATGATTTCATTTATTACCTAATAGCCAGAAAGGCTGGTAGAAAGTTGGGATGATTCACTTAGGATGACATTCTGATTTAAGTTGCAAACTGCTTTTTGAAGTAGAATTGGTATTATAAGTATCTAGCTAAGAATTCGTGATTTTCTGTTTACATTCTGCTTCTGCATGAAATCTGGTGAACTGAAATAATGCTGGGTGCAGAGAAAGAAATCAAGCACACATCACAGAATTCATCCTCACGTTTGAGGGATCCTGTTGAACTGCAGTCTCTTGAGTTTCTTCCTCTTTCTGGTGATTTGTCTTGTGACAATAACTGGGAATCTTCTCATCATTGTGCTAGTTGTGACTGACTCATATCTTCAGAACATCAAAAAAATTTCTCATGGAGAATTTGTTTTGCTTAGAGACCTGCTATTCCTCAAGTATCTTATCAAAACTGTTAGCTATTTTTTTGAATGGAGACAGAACTATTATTGGGTTATAGGAATATGGCTTTCAAGGAAATGAACCCTAGAATTATACAATTATTTATTTCATCTTGACCACAGTTTAGAAATCTATGGAGGATTGATAGGAGATATATTTGGGAGTGAAAAAATAAATGGAAATGCCTGAGCCCACAAACTGTTCTGCATTATTTGCATGTTCTGTGTCTCCTATTTTTCCAAAACAGATATGAGGGAAAAGGATAATTTTGCACCAGCAGTATTTCAACTATAGCTAAAATCCTGCATGAAATAAGGATACATAAAAGCTACTAACCTTTTCAAGATGCTACTAAAATTTCATGAATAATAAGAAAATAATACTTCTTAACTCTGTCATTACCTGCTTCTTACTGTATATTACACATCTGCTACATTGCTATTTATTGTAGATCTGATTGACATTTGATGTATGGAAAACATTTTGGATACAAAAAAAGAAAATCAGACAAGCATCACAGAATTTATCCTTCTGGGTTTTGGGAATCTCCAGGAACTGCAGCCTCTCCTTTTCTGCTTCTTCTTGGTGATTTATCTGATGACAATAATTGGAAATATCCTCATCTTCCTGCTTGTTATGGCTGATCAGCTCCTTCATACTCCAATGTACTTCTTCCTGGCAAATTTGTCATTTCTGGATACCTGTTATAGTTCTACATTGCTGCCTAAAATGTTGGCAAACTTTCTGAGTGCTGAGAAAACAATTACTGTGAATGGATGTCTAGCCCAATATCATTTCTTCTGTCTTAGTGGAGCTACAGAAGCGTATCTTTTGGCTGCAATGTCATATGATCGCTATTCAGCAATTTGTAGACCTCTGTCCTACCCTTCTATTATGAATAAGAATTTTTGTTTCCAGCTTATTGCTGGGACTTGGATAAGTAGTATGATATTTAATGCTGTTCTGGTGGCTCTGGTGGCTCAGTTATCTTTCTGTGGACCAAATGTCATAGACCATTACTTTTGTGATTTACATCCACTGACAAAAATGTCTTGTAGTGACACAACTCTTTTTGAACTCTTTACTTTTTGCATGACCATCATTTTCACAATTCCTCCATTTCTTTTGACGCTCACCTCTTACATTTGCATCATTGTCAGTGTCATCAAAATAAATTCTACCATTGGAAGGCAAAAAGCTTTCTCAACCTGCTCCTCTCATCTCTTGGTAGTCTGCCTTTTTTATGGCACATCAGTCATTGCCTATACATTGCCAGATATTTCCTTCCTAAAACATCTCAACAAAATCATCTCTGTTTTCTATACTGTTGTAACTCCTCTGCTTAATCCACTTATCTACTCTTTAAGAAACAAAGATATTCACAAAGCCCTAGGACGACTTTTTAATAAAGTGTTAATTTTTGGCATGAATCACCCAAAATTGTAATAAACCAGTGCTGACATCTAATGGCAGATGAAGACTACAACAGCTATGGCTTTCATTCAGGACTTGGCAAAATCTGGAAAAAACTGATCTCTACTTGTGACCTTCAAAGCTGTAACAATACAGAACAGCTGTGACAAAAAAGAAAACAATCTGGGCTGCAGACAAAGTGAGACTTACAAACTTCAGGGAACAAAAAAAACCACAAAACCTTTTTGAACTTTCTGGATTAAAAGTATCTATTTAAGTCTGACCCCAAAGCTGTTTGCAGAGAAAAAATAATTGGATTCTTGGTCATCATGGAAAATCAGAGATTTATAGAAATAACCTATCAAGAAAAAATAAATACTTTTCAAGAGGAAACATATGATATGTTGCAACTAATTCCAATAATAATGACTTTAAACCACAAAGAACTCCAAAATAACTTTGAAAATATAAACCAATTCATGTCCAATTTAACTTTACAACCAAAAAAAATAATAATCACAGGAGACAACAACAGAGAAGGAACAGATAAAACAGACAACTGAATACAAATATGAGGATAGAGACTTAAAGATGGAACCTAACAAAACAAAGAAGTATGCTTTAACCCAAGTGGAAAAAAATTACAAGAAATACTGGACTTAGAAAAGACAACTTATACTTTAACACTACAAAACAAATTTGAGGATAAGAAAAAAGATTGGACAAAATGGACTGCAGATGCAGGGAAAAACACTAGAACTGGAGAGACAAAAAATGGATAAGAGGAGCAGAGAGAAAAAGAAAGAAAAAGATTTTCAACAAAAATGAATGGGCAAATGCCTTTCACAAAGATATTGTGCTTGACTTACCTTTTATATCTACAGTAACACCTACATCAATGTGGAAAGATTCTTTGACTCAGCAGAACATATTGATTAAGAAAGATATTGGGCAAAAGAAAAAGGCTAAAGTGAAAATTAAGAAAATAGACAATGGGGCCTATCAGAGAGAATATTTTAAAAAGAAACACCTGTTTGAATATGGTTAAAGCAATAGAAAAAAATTGGACATGGATTTTATTTTAAGAGGGAAGAGCCCCTCAAGTAACATAGTACTTTCTTTTTCTTCTTTTTTTATTTTATTTCTTGATATGAATAATATAAAAGAGTTGGAATGGCTTATATAAAGGAAATGTTTTAGATATTTAAAGGTAATTGACTTGAAGAAAATTACAATGGATTAAAAATGTTTTGAATAACAGTGAAAAGACTAAAGGAGTAGATTTATTAAATGGAATATTTAAAGATTAAATATATTTTTAATTGTGGTAAAAAAGAAAAAAAGTTTTTGGAAATAAATATGTGTTAGCTTATAGGAAATACGGATTTTAAGTAGCATACTATCTTTTTATTTTTTATTCTTATTCTTCTTTTTTCTTTTTTAGTCTTATTTATTCCTTAAGAAAGGTAAAAATATTGGGTTGGCTTACCTGAGAAAAAAATAGATTTAAATATTTAAATTTAATTAACTTTGAGAAAATCGTAACCAGTAAAAATGTTTCGAACATTGTGGGAAAAACAAATGTAAACAAGAACTGTAAACAGGATCTATGATGAGACAACCAGAATGACTAGATAGAAAAGGAATATTATATTGATGTAATTATTATCTGTAGAAATATTAGAAAACTTTTATACTTAATGGTCATTCACTAAAATAACAAGAATTGAATTAAGGTTGGTAAATGAGAACATTATGGGAAAAAGAGGAAATCAAGTAAAGTTATTATGTGGATTATAGATTATAGAAATCAACTGTTTGTGAATGTAAACCCAGACAACACACTGTTTACCAAATATTAAGGTAATTATGTTAAAAATTTAATAAAACATATTTTTAAAAAGGCTTACACAAATAATATAGACATTCTTTTGGGATTAATATATTTCTTAATGATAAAAAGTTACACAATTTAGTTAAAATTGCATTATTCACAAATTTGAAAATGAAGAAATGTTTTGCCTTCATTTTAAATGTGGAGATGGGAAATGGAGATTTGGGTATTGTGGTAGTATAACTGACAGTTCATTCAGTCTTTGTCTCACAAAATGTAAAGGGGGAATATCTTGTTTCCTTCAGATGGGAGCATTCATGCTTGCTTAGAAAATGAAATGCTGAAAGGAAGATGGATGGCCTGACTTTCCAACTGCTCCACTTCCCAGATGGGTTGTTGGCCATCCAAAAGTCATCGGGGTCATTCCTTGGTGCTCCCATTCAAATCCAGGGAGCAGCATGGCCAGAGAATCAGCTCTAGCAGCAAAATGAGCAGATCATTGCCAGGAAAAAGAAAAGTTCCTATTGCTCAGCAGCCATCATGAAGGGTGTATAATTAATTAAGAGTTATTATGATATCATTTGTTGCTGAATGATGGCTCAAAGCTTCAGTGATATTCCAAGAGAAAACAAGGAAGTTTCCAATTCTCTGTGATTTCCAAGGGAGCAGTACAAAATTCTGGACAAAATAAGTAGATATAAAAATATTATTTAGAGTTTAATATTTGAATTTATATGACCTCTGAAGAAAATGAAAAATCTAATAAATAAATAATGAATAAAGATGATTTTTTCCATCTGCTAATAGTGTTCAAAACATAGCATGTTTACTATCTATGAATGTGTTGCCCTACTCCCCCCCCCACACACATACAGCAAGAATTCTACAGGTATTTATTCACACACAGACCCCAAACAGGTCCTCAGAAAGCACCCCCATTGCACAGGTGCTGATTCCAAGCTCAGCATGGCAAGAATCACTGGGTAAATGAGTCCAACAGGCACACACAAAGTCCAGGAAGGCAGTCCACTATTCAAATAGATCAGGATACACAACATCAGCACACATTACTCCAGCAATGCTCAAGTCCTCAGAATGGGATTAAGTAGTCGATATTGGTGCAGCCCTTCATGAAAAGTCAGGTTGCCTCCTTGTGAGTAGTCTAGCTGACCAGTGTCGTGCCTGTCTTTGCTCTACATGTGCTTGGATCAGGAGGAGGTGTGGATTTCACTTTCTTCTCCTTGCTAATGGGTGACAGTTGCTCCTGTTCCTCTCCTGGAGCCTCCTGGTCAACTTGCTGCAGCTGTGGCTTGCCTTGCTCAGCCTCAGTCTTTTGCTCATCCAATTGACCCAGGTGAGGCTGTTCCATCAGGCTAGCACTCTCCGAGCCCTGATCCTGACCAACACTCAGCTCTATGCTTTCCTCTGCCAACTCAAATTCACCCTCCTCCTCTGAACTTGTGTCCAGAGAGGGGTCTGGAGGCAGATCCATGACAATGAATGCCCTTTTACTTTTAAGAAGAATTAACAAAATATAATGCCAACAGAACAATCAGTCCTCCAACAATAAACTCTGAACATCACAACAATCTCATGATGAAATATTATTATAAGAGTTCCTTTGCAGATGATAATTGAATTGCATCAGAAAATCAAAAAAGTGATTAATTCAAGAAGAATAAGCTTCTACAGCTCATCTGAGAGCTGAAGAAGCTTCTTGGATGAGTGTCAATGCTGCTAACATTGAATGTTCTTGCTTTGACAAAAGATGAAGCAGCAGCTATTTCTTATGTTAAACTTGTGTGTTACTGTTAAAGCTAGAATTAGTTATTGTTGGGAGGGAGGAGGAAGAATTTCTGTCAAGGCTGTTATGAAATAAGAGAAGATAAGAATTTGGTGGGTTGTCTAACAGAAGACAAAACTGACCCTTCAAATTAATTGGAGAATGTGATTTATGACAGCAATGAAAATGAGGAGAATTGAACTTAATATATTGTGCTAAGGAGGAGGGGAATTCAGACTCCAGCTTCTCTTATCAAGGATTGACGATGTTATAGGGCTAACAAAAGACTTTTAAGGTAAACAATGCCTCAGAGTCCTTTGAAAAGCTCATTCCATCAGAAACTTGACATCAAGTTGGAGTCCTTCAACTTTACAAACTAACTAGGGAGTCCTGACCTCCCGTCACTGTCTCCAAGTTTGGGAGACAGTCTGGCAAAGAGTTGGGGAAGATCCCATCATGGAGGAAGAAAAATTGCCTGAAGCCAGCTTCCCGTCACCAGCAGCCACCCCAGGGGGGGGGAGGACCAGCAAAGAAGCTGGCAGGAAAAGTGTTTCAGCAATCCTCCCAGCTGGGAGCTAGACCCAAACAACCAGGAGAACTGGTCTGGTCTTCAGAGTGGATTAAGCCCAGAGGAGACTCCAGGCACCTTGAAGCAGCCTTGCCATCCCCAAGGGCTTCAAAGGCAGAGGAGGTGGGGCGACAACAAAGAGATTCCTGCACATTGTATTCCCCAGACCAGTGGGGAGCAGCCAGGCCAGCTGAGATTGAATACTGCAGTGAGTGGAAATATCTGTCTGCAGCCCATAGCCAATCAATTGACAATCTAGCAGAAAGGTTTGAAGAGCTAGAAGTGAGGAGCGCAGAACAGCTCCTGCCAAAAGAGGCCCCCCAGCCCCCTTTTCACAGAGCTAACAGTCCTCCAACCCTTGGAGTTCCCTGCTAGGGACTCCAGTCCCACAGATGAAGAGGATCTAGGCCCCCCTCAGCAGTGGGGAATATGGCAACCCCAACAGAAGGAGGGGCAAACTCTGGGCCTAAATCAGCTAATAGAGGCCCTGCAACAGATTGGGGTGATGCAGAACCCTGGAGAGCAACAGCTAGTTGCAGGACAACAACTCCATGGAGGCTGGTCACCACTCCTGAGTGCCAAGCAACCACTGAGGGCCCCACAATTGAGGGAGGTACCACAGCACTTGAGGCTAACATGTCTCCTAGTAGATCAGCAGCAGAGGGCGCTACAATTCCCTGCAGAAAAAATCCAGAGTAGATGACAGCAACCCCCACCTATCCAATAACAATTGAGAAGCTTACAGCAGCAGGTGGTGCCACGATGTTCCGCCGGCCAACAGCAGCATCACCTCAGACAACCACAGCAAGGGGAGCAGCAGCAGGGCCCAAACATGCAACCCCTGTGCATACAGCAGCACCAATAAGGTAACCAGCAACTGGGGGTCCAACAGCAGAAGTACTGTATGTGCCACCATGAAAAGAATCCCGGGGAAAACCCCTGGGTTACTGTAAATGGTGGCCGAACCTTTTCAACCATGGGAAGAAATAGCTATGAACTTTATAGTAGACCTACCTGACAGTAGAGGAAATACTGTCATCTGGAGTGTGATAGACCTGTTTTCAAAACAGTCTCATTTTATCACGTGCAAAGGACTCCCATCGGCCGAACGCCTGACTAAGTTGTTCCTAAAACTTATCTACCGGCTACATGGTGCCCCTAAGCAAATAATTTCAGACAGAGGGGTGCAGTTCACAGCGAAATTTTGGAGAAATTTTCTTAAATTAATTGGATCATCTCAAGGCCTACCAACTGCTTTTCACCCATCTACTAATGGGGTCAGAGAATCCACTAACAAAATGGTGGAACAATATCTTAGATGCTATGTTTCTTACCAACAAACAAACTGGACCGACCTCCTCCCTTTTGCAGAGGTGGCTTACAATAATTCAGTACACAGCAGCATTGGCTACACTCCTTTCTGGGTAGCCACAGGGAAAGAATTCAACCCCATACCGGAATACCCTCAGTTGCCTTCCACTTCCCAGACACTTGACCAATGGGTGAGGGGTTGGGAAAAAGTTTGGAAAAATACAGAGATGGCCTTTAAAAAGCAGGCTGACAAAAAGAGAGCTCCCCAAAGGACATTCCAAGTTGGGGAAAAAGTTTATTTGTTGACCAAATACTTACACCTTATACTACCCAACAAGAAATTAGGACCAAAATTCTTGAGGCCTTTCTCCATTGTGAGAATCATCAACCTGGTCACAGTAAAATTGAAACTCCCCAAACTTCCGGGAAAAATTCACCCAGTTTTCCATTGTAGCTTACTGAAAACTTTTCGGCCTCCACATTAAGACCTCCCCCTAAGAAGGCACCCAGACCTCTTGTAGTAGCAGGTCAGACAAATTATGAAGTGAAACGTATTCTTTCCTCTAGTATTTTTAAGGGAAAATTGCAGTACCTAGTACAATGGAAGGGATACCCATTGTCTGAAGCCATTTGGGTGAAATCTAGCAATGTGAAAGCTGACAGACTTATCAAAAGTTTTATGAGAAACACCCCAACAAATCAAAAGCCAGCTCCTAACTTGTGTTTTGTTTACATTACAGGATCTGTCCTTTTTGTAAGGGGAGCCGGATGTCAATGCTGCTAACATCGAATGTTCTTGCTTTGACAAAAGATGAAGCAGCAGCTATTTCATATGTTAAACTTGTGTGTTACTGTTAAAGCTAGAATTAGTTATTGCTGGGAGGGAGGAGGAAGAATTTCTCTCAAGGCTGTTATAAAATAAGAGAAGGTAAGAATTTGGCAGGTTGTCTAACAGAAGGGAAAAGTGACCCTTCAGATTAATTGTAGAATGTGATTTATGACAGCAATGAAAAGGAGGAGAATTGAACTTAACATATTGTGCTAAGGGGGAGGGGAATTCAGACTCCAGCTTCTCCTAGCAAGGATTGCCGATGTTATAGGGCTAATAAAAGACTTTTAAGGTAAACAATGCCTCAGAGTCCTTTGAAAAGCTCATTCCATCAGAAACTTGACAATGAGAAGCGAAATGTCTGCAAAGAAAAAAACAAAATCCAGTTGCCTTTTGGAAAAAAAAACATTTTTAGGGCTCTGGGTTACTTTATTAACAAAACAAAAAAATATCTGATAATATGTTGTATCTCTCTTTTGGGGTGAATGATGAAATGATTTTCTTGGGGGAGGGGACATTATTCTTCCAAAGTAATAAACTACAAGCAAAAGGAACAATTCAGGGGAAAATAATTAATGGAGAAATCTTTTTTGAGGCTAGCAAATTGTTTGTAGATTAAAGCTTTATATAAAGTCAGATAATCAACAGCAAGCAATCTCAATGGGACACTTAATTGAAATGCCCGGGGAAGTCACTTTAGGGACACACCTGTTTATTGTGGAGAATGCTAGTGTTAAGATTAGTGATGGCTGGATACCTATGAGTTTGAAAATCACTTGTGACAAATAAATTTATAATAACATCAATCCCTTGTATAAAGCGGTATGCATTTATTGTCAGGGTCTCAAGGTGTTTCAGACTTTAAAAGGGACTGATAGAATAGTTCTTGTAATTTATGTTTCACCACAAGATGAAGTTTCTGGTAGCAAGACTGATAGTTGGACAAAAGCTATTGGAAAGGTGCTTCCTTCCTGTACCACAATCCTTGTGAAAATTTCATTCATTAGATAAAAAGGGAGAGATAACACAGCCCTGGTGGTTCATTTTGGATTAGACTGTTGGTTCTAAATGGAGTAAGGTCACTCTGAATAATAAACTTGTGATTTCTATTTGTAACTGATCCAGCGGAGGACACAATTGCATGATTTCCTGATTATGTTCTTATTTTTGGATATTTGCCTAACTGAAAAAAATGTCAGTTGCAGAAAACGAAAATGAGACAGGCATCACCGAATTTATCTTCTTAGGTTTGGGAAATCCTGGTGAACTACAGCCTTTTCTTTTCATGCTTTTCTTGTTGATTTACCTTGTGACAGTAACTGGGAATCTTCTCATCATTGTGTTAGTTGTAGCTGACCAACACCTTCACAGCCCCATGTACTTCTTTCTGGGGAATTTGTCTTGCCTTGAAACCTGCTATTCCTCAACTATCTTGCCAAAAATGTTGACCATTTTGTTTACTGGAGACAGAATAATAACTGTAAGTTGTTGCCTAACCCAGTATTTTTTCTTTGGCTGTTGCATAGCAATAGAAACATTTCTCCTTGCAGCAATGTCTTATGACCGTTACTTGGCCATTTGTAGACCTTTATTTTATGCTTCTATTATGAGCAGGAAGTTTTGTTTCCAGCTTATGGCTGGGGCATGGATAAATGGTTTGATAGTTAATGGCATTGTTGTGTTTCTGCTAGCCCAACTTTCTTTCTGTGGATCCAACATAATAGATCATTACATTTGTGACTTAACTCCATTGGAAAAACTGACTTGCAGGGACCCGACACTATTTAAACTCATTGTTCTTCTCTTGTCTTTCATTTTTACCATCCCTCCCTTTTTACTTACCTTCATTTCTTATATTTTCATCATTGGCAGCATCATAACAATTCAATCTACCCTTGGAAGGCAAAAAGCTTTTTCAACCTGCTCCTCTCATCTCGTGGTGGTTTGTCTTTTTTACGGCACATTAATCATTGTCTATATGTTCCGAGATTCACCCACTATGAAACATCTCAATAAAATTTTCTCTATTTTTTACACAATCCTAACTCCTCTGGTCAATCCTTTCATCTATACTTTAAGAAATAAAGAAGTTCATAAATCCTTAAGACGAATGTTTAGGAAATGTTCATATGCTTTGAGAAAATATCCATAGAATTGTAATTGTTCAATGTAATCAAACTATATTTAATGTCATTCTTGTAACTGTTATGGCTCAATTAACCTTTTGTGGGCCTAATATTATAGATCATTACTTTTGTGATTTATATCCATTGTTGAAACTCTCCTGTAGTGACACAAGTCTCTTTGAATGCTTTACTTTTTGCACGACCATTGTTTTCACTATTCCTCCATTCCTGTTGACCCTCACTTCTTACACTTGCATAATCATCACCATCATAAATATCAAATCCACCAAAAGAAGGCATAAAGCCTTTTCAACCTGTTCATCTCATCTCATGGTAGTTTGCCTCTTTTATGGTACATTATTCATTGCCTATACAGTACATTGCCAGACACTCCTACCCTAAGATACCTCAATAAAATCATTTCCATTTTTTATACAATCATGACTCCTTTAGTTAACCCTCTTATCTACACTTTGAGAAACAAAGAAGTTCATAAAGCATTAAGATGATATTTTAATAAAATGATGATTTTTAAATCATTTGTCACTTGATACTGGCATTTGTTTCTCAATTCTTTGGCAATCAAATTTTAACAAAAACATGACAATCGGTTGTCAGTAATAAAGTGCTATTCTGTTCATTAGTATTGCCTGAGAATTTGAGGTAGTACAATGGTTGAAACAGAGTTTAATTGGCTTCTGCAACTGATTTTTCAATTAGCAAAAGCAACTGACTTTTCATCTTCTCCAGCTTTATCTGAACTTCGTCTACTTATTTCTTATTGTATGGACATTATTTTCAATGATTTATTTTAAAACATATTTGAAAGTTGTTGATATTCTTTTTTAGCAGAATTTAGACATTTCTCTGCATAGTTTTTTTTTCTACAATATTTAATGTGTTCTCCTATCTGGACTTTCTGTTGACTTTTCATATAACCTTAAAATAAATTAGTCACTGAAGTTGTGTTCAAATTGCATCTGAATTTTCTTTTTTTAAAAACCCTTCCAGAAAACTAGTATAGAAAAAAATATCCAAATTACATATGTTTGTAGTAGTTTTCTTTGGTCTTAGTTTTACCTGTTTAACATAATTTTAGTAAAATTATTAAAAAGAAGGAAAACTATTACCGGTATGTGCTTTACTATGATTATTTACTTTGATTAATTTTGTTCTATTGTTATATATGCTGAAAATATTGTTTTTATATAGAGAAACCTATTTTAGTGGTCAAAATATTGTGATATGACTGTAAATAGTAAAAAATATTGTGAAGCCCACATGAGTTTTGTTCAGAACAACAGAAAAACTGTTTGAAGAAATTAAATATACGGTAATAGCTGTTGCTTAATAACCAAAGTTTGACAAAATATATTTTTAAAAGTTTAATTTATTTAGTTAGTAGAAAAAGTTTGAGTATGTATCACATATGTATTATTTGGACAAAGTGCTTATCCCCTATGACAATGCTTTGTAACCAATCATGTATTCATACATTTGTATTTCCTTGCAGTCCTGTGATAAATGTAACCCCATTTGTAAATTTGGGGTCTTGTGCTTGTATGTTACCTAGCATGTCCATGTTTGTTGAACAAGCTCTGAAGACTATATAAGCTTTGGAGACTCTGCTAAATTGTGTCCTAATATAACTGACCCTCATTGCCTTAACAAGTAATAAAGGGGGTGTTATGTATTGCATTGGTTCGAAGCACGAGGCGAGATGAGCAAGTGAAAACAGGAACATGCTTTATTGAGCTGCTGGAACAGAGGGCTGCGCATGTGTCCACACCACCATTTATCAGGATGGCCACTAGGTGGCAGCCAATAAGTTTAAAGTATTACAGTTCCTGCATAAATCAGCCAATGGCTGAGCAGGTGACTCTAAGTCTGGCTAAAACCTCCAAGCTGTTACACAGGCAACCGTTAGCTGCAATTACAACATGTGAACTTTGCACACAAGAAAAACCCCAATACATTACACTTCCCCCCCCTAGAATTTACACACTTTCTACCAATCATTTAGGCCCAAAGTCTTGCAGATATGGTGGTGGTCTGCATGACCTTGTAGAATACCAGGGAGATCCAGGCACATTGCGGTCTATCAGCTTGCCCACCAGGCTGGGTAGACCAGTATTCAAAGGTTCACAAGAGTCAGACTGACTTGAGTCCCTTTGGTCGGCCCTTCCAGGTTGGCCCAGACCAAAGTCCAATGCTGGAGCAGAGTTAGCACAGCAGCTGTCTTTTTCTGGTTGGCTTTCCCTGTCAGGGGACCCATGTTGCACTCCCGGGCTGTGCCCATTTACAACCACCTCCCCATTGACTTGACTGCAAGAGTCCTCAGAGCGTGTGAACTGCTCTGTTCTGATGCCAGTTTCTGGCCCTGGGAACGGGCCTGGTGCATGGTCCTCACGAGTGCTTTTTTTGTAAAAGAAAAAGGTGCCAGAACTCACACGTCATACAAACCACCTTGCCTACCCTACAAGGTTCCATCCAAAAAAGGTGCCGGAACTCTGTTCTGAGCGTTCTATGAGAAAAAAAGCCCTGGTCCTCACTTTGTGACCGTTCTGCATAACACGCAGCTGATCAATATGGTGGCAGACAATACTCCTCCCATCCATAGCCACCTCGTAGGAGAGGGGGCCAGAAATTTTGACAATTGTGGCAGGTACCCACAAGTTCCCATGCTCATAATTCCAAGCCCATAACCCCTTGCCCACTTGCAACCCCCGTGGAGCTTTTGGGTGTGAGGTGTCTGCTGCCACCCTGTCAGGGTGCAGCCTGTCCAGTTTTATGATTAGTCTTTTTCCCCAGCAAAGCTCTGCTGGGCTCTTTCCAGTCGCTGTGCAAGGCGTAGTATGCTGGCTCAGCAAGAAATCAGCAAGCCTATGGTACCAATCTCCAGTCACTATTCACTTCAGTGACTCTTTTGTTTTGTGCACCATGCATTCGGCTTGCCCATTAGAGGAAGGGTGAAAAGGGGCCGATGTGGCATGCCTTATGAGGTTTGCCCTCAAGAAGGCCTGGAACTCTGTTGCTGTGAACTGGGCCCCATTGTCTGAGACTATGATGTCCGGCAGCCCGTGTGTTGCAAAAAGCTTTCTAAGCACCTGGATGGTCCTAGCAGTAGTCATAGTTGATGTGGGAATTACGTCCAGCGATTTGGAGTAGCTGTCAACCACTATCAGAAATAATTGCCCTTAGAAAGGGCCAGCAAAGTCAGTATGGATCCTTGATCATGGTGTATGAGTCTCCTCCCATCTGTGGACTGGAGTCTGTGGCATTTCTGGTCTGGACTGTTGACACATGTAACACCCGTGTACCTGGGCCTTGATAGCCTTATCTAACCCAAGACACCAAAGGTAGCTCTGTGTCAATGCCTTCATCTGGACAATGCCCGGATGACACTCATGGAGAGACTGCAACACACGCTGCCTTAATGAAGTGGGGACAATGACCCTGCTCCCCCATAGAATGCACCCCTTATGAGCTGAAAGCTCATGTCTGCAAGTAAAATAACTCTGGAACTTTTTTTTGCCCAAGATGGCGGCGACCATGGGCGGCGTTTGTTGAGCTCCACGGTGAGCAGATGCAATGGGTGGCCGGGGGGTTCACCAGGACCCAGCCGAGGTGCATACTCGGAGGGGGGGTGCAAGAAAAGCGGGCTAGCACCGTTTTGCGGTGTGGAGCCTTGCCTCCCCCCGGAGCAGAGCGGTGGCTGCGGCGGTGGCCGGGTGACTTGTGGTCTGCTGCTGATCAGCTGGCACCCGGAATCAGCTGTTGGGTGCTGTTACCGGCTTGAATCGATCTCTTTTGGCTTGCGTGTTGGACTGGAGCAGCTTCGGCAGCCTTGAAGTCAGCTGTGGACCCTTGGGTGGACCACCTGGCGCCTAAGATTAACTGGAGGGCGCCATTTGCAGCTACTTGGATCCCTTTGCTCCTGACTGCTACTCTGGCTTTTCGGCTTGTAAATGGCCGCGGACCATCTTTTCCCAGAGTTTCCTGTTGGGTGCAGTTTTGGCGTGGAAGTTATGGGGGAGGCTTTTTGTCGCCTTCTTTCCCCCAAACAATGATGGAGATTGACTGCTTGAAGCTGAACATTTAACATCTATGACTGAGTTCCCGTTGCCCTAGGGATGGGTTCAGCGTGTTTGATTATCTCTGCTGCGTTACTGCTCAAGATGGGTTTGTACTTGATGCTGGTTGATGCTGGTTAGAGGCTGGAACAGGATTTGGGATGTTTCGACTCTTTCCTGTTCCTGTGACCTCCCTGTGATATTCTGGAACATGTGATATTCCAGAATGAGCCTGGGACAGGACCGTGGTGAGAGGACGGCCCTGGACTGGCTACTAACCCAGTGCTGGGGTTAGTAGTTAGTTAGACTCCTCCTATCTCCTGGGCCGCTCGCAGTCGGTGTTGATGGGAGGGCAGAGATCCACCTCGAGGCCTCTCATTTGTGGAGTTTTTCAGGGGTCGGTTCTCTCGCCCCTCCTGTTCAACATCTATATGAAGCCGCTGGGCAAGGTCATTCATGGTTTCGGGGTAGGGTATCATCAGTACGCTGATGATACCCAACTTTTTTTCTTCACCCCGAACCAACCCAGCGATGCCCTTGCCGTGATATCCCGCTGCCTGGAGGCGGTCCAGGTCTGAATGGGGAGAAACAGGCTTCATCTCAATCCTGCCAAGACTGAGTGGCTGTGCATATCGGCATCTCGGGCTAACCAAACTATTCCACCTTTAACGATGGGGGATGAGGTTTTACCCCCCATTGATAGGGCTCACAACTTGGGCGTCCTCCTGGACTCACGGCTCAATTTTGAAGATCATATAGGAGACATGACCAGGGGGGCTTTTGCCCAGGTTCGCCTGGTGCACCAGTTGTGACCCTACCTGGACCGAGATGCCCTATGCACAGTCACTCATGCGCTCGTGACCCCCCGTTTAGACTACTGCAATGCTCTCTACATGGGGCTGCCCTTGAGGACCACTCGGAGGCTTCAACTGGTGCAGAATGCGGCCGCGTGAGTTGTGATGGGGGTTTCCCGATACTCCCATGTAACACCTCTACTCCGCGAGCTGCATTGGCTTCCGGTTGCCCTCCGGGTGAGATTCAAGGTGCTGGTGATGACCTATAAAGCCCTGAATGGCTTGGGTGCAGGATATTTGAGGGAACACCTGCTGCCAGCATCAAGTTCCCTTCGTCCAGTGCGCTCACACAGGGAGGGTCTTCTCAGGGTGCCGCCGGTAAAAGATTGCCGGCAGATAACACCCAGGGGGAGAGCCTTCTCTGTGGGTGCACCTGCCCTCTGGAACCAGCTGCCGGTGGAGCTGAGGACTGCCCCCGACCTCCGATCATTCCGCCGGGGCCTGAAGACCTGGCTCTTTGAGCTCTCGGGCCCAGGCTGAGGAGAAAATTATTTTAATTGGGGTTTTTAATAGCACAGGGTTGATTTAATATTTTTTAACTTGGCTTTTAACTTTTGTATGTTTGATTTTTAACTCCCTGTAAACCGCCCTGAGTCCTCAGGGAAAGGGCGGTATATAAATGCAATAAAATAAATAAAATAAAATAAATATATAAATATATTATTTAATATAAGCAGTACAGGGATACTACATAAATGCTAAATGTTTAATCAGCTGCCCGTGGAGCTCAGGACTGCCCCTGACCTGCGTTCATTCCGCTGGGACCTGAAGACTTGGCTCTTTGAGCTCTCCGGCCCAGGCTGAGAATTTTTAACTGGGGTTTTTATTTTCAGGGATAATTTAATCTTTTAAATTGTCTTTTAACTTTTGTATTTTGTATTGGTGTGATCTTAAAATGCCCTGTAAACCGCCCTGAGTCCTTCAGGAAAGGGCGGTATATAAATCTAATAAAATTAAAATAAAAAATTAAACTCAGGTCCACAGCTATTTTCTAGCCACCCTGTGTGAACCCATGCCAGAACCCTTCTGAAAACTTTGTCTGCAGCAGTTTCTGCAGCCACATCCCCTGCATGTAGAGGGAACTTGGGCAAATCTTGGATTGACAAGATGTGAAAAGCTGGAGCCGGATCTGACTCCACGTGAGGCAATGGTAACCTACTTAGCATCAGCATGGCCCATGTCCTTTCCAGGTTTAATTGTCAGCCTAAAGTTATAGGCAGATAGGAAAATGGACCATCTTAGCATTCTGGGTGAGAGGATTTGAGGGGTCTGTCTGTCAGTAGTGAATAGCCCCATTAATGGTTTGTGATCAGTGAATATTATGAATTCCCTGCCATACAAGTAATCGTGGAATTTTTTCACCCCGGCCACTATGGCCAGAAGCTCTGTCAATTTGAGCATAATTTCACTCAGCAGCTGACTTGAGTCCCATCTCTGGACAAATAGCTGACAGCAGCCCCCACCCCATAAGGGGATGCATCACAGGCCAAGCAGACTGGCAATTTCTCATTGAAATGCGTGAGCAGTGAATTAGAAGACAGTAGTGCCTTTACTGCCTTGAAACTGCTTTTGTTGACCTTGGTCCACTTCCATGGAACGTTCTTATCCAAGAGCCAGTGTAACGACTCTGCCACCACAGCCTTGTTAGGTAAGAATGCATGGTAAAAGTTCAGGAGACTCAGGAATGCCTGGAGCTCTCCCTTTGACTTGGGGGATGGTGTCATCTGAATGGCTCTCAATTTGGATTTGGCAGGGGGAATGCTGTGTGGAAACCCAGGAACTCAGTAGAAGGGACCTCAATTTTACATTTGTCCCTTCTCAGTTTAGGTTCCGCAGAGTGCTGGCCACATGACCATGGAGATGTCCTCGGACAAGTGCTGGCTCTTCGGCTTTGAAACGGAGATGAGCACTGGCCCCTGAGTTGGAAACGACTAGCACGCATGTGCGGGGGAACCTTTACCTTTACCTTTTTACCAGTACAAAGATTAATTTTTGAGGCAGGTTTCCTAGGTTTTTACATAATAGTTGAAGAATCTTATACTTTGCAAAAAATAACAAGAATATTTGGGTTCCTTCCCACGTACGATAAACTATGGTTTGCCTAACATTTTTTAGCTTTCTTTCAATGTTGGAAACCACATTTCTGAACTATCTATGCTCCCTTATTGTTTGGAAAAGCTACTTTTGTAGGTTTTTCATTGAATTGTTCCTGTAAGTATATGTCTTATAAGGGGATGCATGAGGGCTCATTGCTTACTCGGGTTCTGATTCAGTTTCCCCAGTTTGTACTATGTTTCTTCTTCATAGCTGGGCATTGTCCCACTATGCTGCCTGTCTCTGTATGATGGGTGGCTCTATCAATTCAGGGATTTTTCTATTGTCTAATATGACTTTGATATTGCTTGCTCCAAACACTTCATATTTTGGAATAAAGCACAGATTTTCTCTTACTCACCAGAGTGAAAATCATTCTTTTATTAGAAATACAATAAAGATTATTGACATTATTACTATATATTTTACATTTTATAACAGGGAAAATAATTAAGCTTTAAATAGTGCAAAACACTTCTTTCTCTGGAGATTTTTTTTTAATCAACTGTGTAGCCCACTGCTATTTTAGATAAGACTGTCTTAAGCTAACAAAAATAAGAACAGACAATAATAGAATCTAAATTCTTGCAATATAATATCCTCCCTCCTAAATAATATATATGGTCTCAGACTTCAAAAGCCACCCAGAAAAGCTCTATCTTCAACTTCTTCTGGAACAGACATGTCAAACACAAGGCCCGGGGGCCAGATCCGGCCCGCAAAGTGGTTTCATGCGGCCCGCGAAGTGGTTTCATGCGGCCCGCGAAGCCATCCTGGAAACAGTGAGGGAACGGCCCCCACTGTCTTGGCCCTGGCCCAGAGACCCTCCTTCTGCCAGAGACCCTCAGATCTGTCCCACTCCTGCACAGGCCCCCATAGGCACCCTTGATGCGAACGATGTAGAGCTGGCCATGCCCACTCAGTAGGCCATACGCACTCTAGCCACTCCCACCCAGTAGGCCACACCCACCCTGGCCACACCCACCCGGCCCCCTGAGGGCAACCACAATGCTGATGCGGCCCTCAATGAAATTGAGTTTGACACCCCTGTTCTGGAAGGAAGGTAATGTCTACTGTACATTGAAAAAAATTCCAGAAGCCTGGAATCAAACTGGAACTAAAACACTAAAAACAATAATTTTGGGCTTCAGCCTTCCCTCACACCTTCCCCTAACCAGCTCTTTCTCCTGCCACAATTAAAGTGGTAATCTGGCACAAGGTCATAAAAGACTACAATTTTAAACCATCATATTACATTGCAGAACAATGTAATATACAGTGTGCCACTAGTAAATACCCTTTTTGCCAGGGCTTTTTTTCTCATAGAACGCTCAGAACGGACTTCCGGCACCTTTTTTGTATGGAACCTTGTAGGGTAGGCAAGGCAGGTTGTATGACATGTGTGAGTTCCGGCACCTTTTTTTTTTAACAAAAAAAGCACTGCTTTTTGCACCAATTGAAGCTTCTTGGTGGTTTTTAATAGCAGCACCATCTACTAGTCTGATCAGATGGTGGTATCAGAGCTTCCCATCCCAAATAAAGCTACAATTCCTGTGGAATTGACATTTAGTGAATTTAATAAAACATTTTATGACATAATATTATCATAAAATATAAATAAAATGAGAGCAAATCCCACTCACTTCTAGCACTGAATATGTTATCTAATTTAGTAATGAAATGTCTGCAAGAAAAAAAACAAGAAAGCTCAGAAAGCATCAAAGACTCCACAGTTCAGTCCTGACATATAAATGTTCTCTTTTATTAATATCATAAACTATTTTATGACATAATGCCAAACATTTCCTGTGATCAACTGCTAATGTTTGATTGGACTTAATGGGCTATTTTCAAGACAGAAACTTCTCTGAGTATATCCCTGAATTTTAAAGAACTTTTCCAAGGAAAGAAGTACATTAGAAGCACTGCCATTGCTGAAGAATTAAAGAATAAGTCAAGGAAATTTTAATTAATTAATTAATTAAATGTATATCTGTAATGATGGCCCAAGGTGTCACAGGTTTTCTAGTGTAATATAATAATGAGGTATTGGGGTAGCTCACTTCATGTGATTGATTTTCAACATTTCAGACTGACAGTAAGATTCCAGACAAGGCTTTGTTGTAGTCCCACCTGGGATACAGAATGATTCAAAGCATTGTTGTAAGGCAGGGGTCTACAAACTTGGCCCTTTTATGACTTGTGGACTTCAACTCCCAGAATTCCCCTCCCTTCTAGGATTTCTAGTAAATTTTAACTAGGAAACAGAAAGCAAAATGAGAGATAATTTTGGAGTTATACAAACTAATAATCAGGGCCTGGTGGTATCATTAAAAATACCTCTCAAAGTAGCGGATCTGCAAAGTCTGCAGTTCCTGCCTTTTCTCAAGATTAGAGATAAAATTTCCAGAATGTTAGCAATTAAAGATGTAAATTAGTTTTGCAAAGGAGTCAGCCATTTTTCAGAATTAGCAAGCTCTGAATAACAGAGAAATCCCAAGCCTCCCTTTTAGATCATAATCAAATTGCATCAGAAAAGCACAAAAGCAGCATCAGCTCTCTCAGGGTTAATTATTTTAAATGTTTATCAAAAGCTATTTTAGAAATACTTTGATTTGAAAGCAGTAAATGCTCTAGCTTGCCTTGAGCAGTAATTGGGAGGAAAAAAACATTGATTCTTTGGGACATCAAAAAATAAAACAGTAATCTGCTGCTAATAAATTTTAGACAATTCCATGGATTTTGGAAAGATGGTACTCTTCTCCTAATGTTCTTTTTCACTAAAATATTTGTTGGGTTCATAAATTTTAGTAAGTATTATAAATTTATACCATGGTATCATTTTAGTTCAACTTGATCTGGGGAGTTAGGATTATGCATAACCCTCTACAAATCATTTTTTTATAGTTTAGACTTGTATAGGAGACATTGGATTTATTTAGCAAATAATTTTAAAAGAAATAATGCAGTTATGTACTGAGTAAAGCCAGTCCAGGGCACACTAAACAAAACAGAAGTTTTTTCCCCCTGTACTGATCTCTAGAAAAATATTTGGGTGCTGTCCTTGAATAAATGTAATCATCCAGCTATATTTATTTATTATTTATTCAATTTATATAGCCACTTGGTCTGTTACACGGACTTGACCATCTGGCCAAATGCAATTTGCTCAAAGAAGCATATAAATCAAGAATATATTCATCTTACACTAGATCATTAAAATTTAGAAAATATCATCATAAGAAAAGAAATGACTACTTACTGTATTAACAAGAAACAACATTCTGTCGGAATTAATCTTTCCATGTTTAATGTTTTCATTTTTTTAAAAAAAACTAACAATCTTAGTGCTTAGTAAACAGCATGTTGTCTGGGTTCACATTTCACAGTAATCAATAATAGTCAATTTCTATCATATCGTATTCTACATAACAGCTTTCCTTGAGTTTGTCTTTTTCCCATATTGTTCTCTTTTGCAAACATTAGGTTAATACAGTTCTTAATATTTTAGTAACAAAGAGATTAAATATAAACATTTTTCTAACATTTATCCAATTGGTAATAGCATCCGTATAGAACTTCTTTTCTAATTAGTCCTCTTGGTTGTGTTGTATGTTCTGTTTTCAACATTCTCATTTAGACTTTTTCCCCACAAAATTGAAATCATTTTTATCTTTTAAGATTTTCTCAAAATTGATTTAGGGTTCAATATCTAAGCTGTTTCCCTCACAATAATCCTCCCAACAATTACATTTCTCATATCATAAAAAAACCCCAATACTACTCATAATAAGAAAGAAGAAAAAGAAAAAAATATCTCTCTCAAACTAAAATTCATTTATATCCCCCATTTTTTCATTTTTAACTCTATTCCATTCAATATTTGTTAATTAAGTAATCCATGTTATATTTTAACTATATTCAAACAGATAGTTAATCTTTAAAAATTGCATCTGATAAGACAGTTACATTTCTCATATCGTAAAAATATATCTTTTAACTCTATTCCATTCAATAGTTGCTGGTTGAGTAGTTCATATTGTATTTTAACCATATTCAAACAAATGCTTAATCTTTAAAAATTGCTTCTGATAGGTCCAATCTTCTGATCCCATGGATCTGCTTTTTGTCTTTTTCTTTCGCCAAATGGCGAATAAGAAAGAAGAAAAAGAAAACATACCTCTCTCAAACTAAAATTCATTTATATCCCCCATTTTTTAAAGTCTATTCCATTTGATATTTACTAATTAAGTAATCCATGTTATATTTTAACCATCTTCAAACAAATATTTAATCTTTAAAAATTGCATCTGATAACAGTTACATTTCACATTTCACAATATATATAATATTATTTCATCTTCTGAAAATTCTTGTGTTGTGAGGTTAATGTAGAAATACATCCATTTATGTCATCAAAAGTGTTTTTGCATAGTGAGCATTTCCTCCTGGAAAGTATTGGGGGTTTTTTGACAAGTTTTTTTTTTGCAAGTTCCTGAGATTCCATGATAGCTAAAACTCATTTTTTTTTATTTCTCTGAAAACAACAGTCAATAGGAAGGTAAGTTATGGGTTTTTTTCCAATTATAGTCTTTGCTTATTGTGGCTGGCCCAGAATGTTTTGTTGGAACCCTTTAACACTGTATGTTCCATAAAGCTAAGTATTCTTAATGATATCAAGATTTAGTTTTTAATTTAGTTCTAAATTTATTGCTTGGTTCTTCCACCATTAAGGAAGATTCCTAACAGGTTTGGACTTTTTCCCAATTTTTACTAAAGAAGAATATTCTTTCATCCTTATTCAAGAAGCATGGGGAAAAAATCTTATGAAGATTCAAGTTGGATTCCTATGGTGGTGCAGTGGTTAGAATGCAGTACTACAGGCTATTTCTGCTGACTGCTGGCTGCCAGCAGTTCAGCAGTTCTACCAGCTCAAGGTTGATTCAGCCTTCCATCCTTCTGAAATTGGTTCAAATGAGGACCCAGATTGTTGGTGGCAATATTCTGACTCTGTAAACCACTTAGAGAGGGCTGTAAAATACTGTGAAGCAGTATATAAATCTAAGTGCTATTGCTATTGCTTTATATTTTCAAGCAGCAAGCCATGGATGTACGTGAACTCTAAATACCAGATCAAGTTCAATAGTACCACCTCAGTTGTGTTCTCCAGAATCTAAAATTGAAAGGCATGGCACTTTTCTTTTTCAGTAAGTAACACTCTTTGTAATTAACAGCTGTTAATAATTTTTTACTCTTTCTTAAATTGGTGATCATCATCCATTCATAAATATGATTTCTATTGGTTATTTCTTTTGTGTGAAAATGTAATTTTATTCCAAAATTAGCTTCTCTAATGGTTCAGCTATTACATTTTTGTGCATTTTTATATGATGACTTATATGATGCCAAAGGAAAAGAATTTGTCACCATAATCACTGGTTTCTTGTTTAATCAAGTAAAATTGTGTCAACATTTTTGCTAATTATACTTCTATTATGAAAAATTAAAGTATCACTATTTGAATTAGGTCAAATAACATCTTATTCAGAGTTCTGCAGCCTTTGCCATAACATCATTTTCACTATTGTTAGTTATACTTTGATTCTAATGCTGAATTTATAATTATGTAGATATAATCTTTTATAATTTTATAGAATAGAGATGTAGACATACCGGATAATCACAGAGAAACAGAGTAGTATCTTTCTTACCATCAGCATTGTCACAAAAAATGGCACAGGTCTAAACTATGATTCCTATATATTTAATTTTTGCTGGTTCTAGATTTCTTCAAAAATTACAATAGACTAACTAATACAATATTCACTGTAATTCTCATTATTTTTCCAGGGCATATTTTCCAAGATTTAAGCACATACATTGAATAAAACCAGATGTGAAGATGCTTCCTTCTTTTGCCAATTTCCCTTGTTAGCCAAAACACAGAGAGAAGAGTTCCTGGTTCAATTCTGTGAAGACTAAGATTGCCTTTTACAATAAAGTTGGATTTCATAATTATAATTTATCTAGTAGAGCGTACTATTGTATGATGTCCTGATTATATTCTAATTTTGGTACAACAGTCATTAATCAAAAGAAATGTTGGATTCAGACAATAGGAATGAGACAGGCATCACAGAATTCCTATTGTTAGGATTAGGGAATCCTGTTGAACTGCAGCCTTTTTTTTTCTTGCTTTTCCTAGTGATTTATCTTGTGACATCAATTGGAAACATCATCATCATTATATTAGTTGCAATTAACCAACACCTTCATATCCCAATGTACTTCTTCCTTGGAAATTTGTCCTGTGTGGAGATTTGCTATTCTTCAACCATCTTACCAAAAATGTTATCTGATTTATTAGGTGGAAATAGAACTATTACTGTGAGAAACTGTCTATTCCAATATTATTTTTTTGGCTCTTGTGTAGGCGTAGAAACATTTCTTCTTGCAGCAATGTCTTATGACCGTTATTTGGCAATATGTAGACCTTTATTCTATACTTCTCTAATGAATAAGGAAATTTGTTTCCAGCTTATAGCTGTAGCATGGATAAATGGTTTTATGGCTAATAGCATTATTGTCTTTCTGATAGCTCAGTTTTCGTTCTGTGGACCTAATGTGATAGATCATTATTTTTGTGACTTAAGTCCATTGAAAAAACTGTCTTGCAGTGATCCTAGCCTATTTGAACTCATTGTTCTTCTCTTATCTTTCATTTTTACTATTGCTCCATTTTTCCTGACCTTCAGTTCTTACATTTGTATCATTGGCAGCATCATAAAAATCCAATCTATTATTGGAAGAAAGAAAGCTTTTTCAACCTGTTCATCTCATCTTATGGTGGTCTGTCTTTTTTATAGCACCTTAATCATTGTCTATATATTGCCAGAGACCCCAACTCTAAGGCACCTCAATAAAATCTTCTCCATTTTTTATACAATCCTGACTCCTCTGGCCAATCCCCTCATCTACACTTTAAGAAATAAAGAAGTTCACCAGGCTTTAAGACGAACTCTTGATAACTTGAGAACTTTTTTTGATGGGGGGACTAGGCAGAAGATAAGAACAGAACAGAAATAGTGCCCAGCTGGATCAGAGTCCCAGTCCATCTAGTCCAGCAGTCTGTTTTCCCAGTGGCCAACCAAATGCACTGGGAAGCCCTCAACTCTCCTAGAAGATGGCCTTCGTAGACAACCACACTGGCATCACTTCCATGGAACACTCATGAAGGGATAGTCCAAAGAAATTCCTTATCTTTAACTTGTGAAAATGTTGAACATATTTGCTAAACTAGTAATAGTTACTGTTTGTTTTTGCAGCCACAACTATCTATCTCTGGGTTTTTGCTTGTCATGGATGTAACAACTGTGATAAAGTGAAAATGATTTCTGCTGTACATTTTTCACTTTTTCCATTTTATAAAGAATGGTAATGTTCATATGTTAAACTTGGTACACTGACTTTTTAACAAAATGAATAGACTGAGAAAATACAATAACAATATAATTTATCTTCACTTCTGATTAATCATTGTACCTTGATTCTAATTCTAAATTTATCTGTTGCATAGCTATGACCTTATATATAGTACAGTAGTTTAGAATGGAGAAGGAGGAATGGGATGGATCATATGTAAACAAAATTGTAAATTTCCCACATAACCACTGTGTTTAAAAACAATACAAAATTAAACTTTTCTGCTCATTTTACTGACTGTGATTATGTTCAAATATTACAAAATATTAATCAATAGAACATTTTTAAAATTCATATTCATATTTTTTCAAGTTTCCAAAGCCTACAAAATAAATTGAATAGATTGAATTAAACTGGAAGACTTCCTTTTTCTACCAATCATTTCAACAATTTACCGTAATTCATCGGCTAAAAAAAAGATGCTAAAATATGGTGATTGATTTTTGATAAAGCATTGGATTCTGTGTGGATTAAGCTACTTTCTTTAATAAAATTGGGAATTGTCATTTTAATATCTAGTGGAGCATATAGATAAATGATTTCTTTCTTTTGTTATATTTTAACTGGTCATTGTGTAACAATCTGATAGGCCTGCTGGATGCAGAAAAAGCAAATGAGACACATACCACATAATTTATCTTCTTATGTTTTGGGAATCCTTCTTAATCATAGCCTCTTCTTTTCCTTCTTGGTGATTAATTTGTATATATAAAATTATATATAACTTTTAACAACAGTAAGAACCAATACAAACTAAATGATCCTGGATAGACCAGAGACAATGACTGTAGTGGATTAGACTGAAATTAGGATTAGGATTTATTAAATTTATATGCCGCCCTTCTCCCTAAGGACTCAGGGCGGCTCAAAACAATAAAAATTAAGTGACATAAAATACAAAAATTAAAAAAGAATTAAACAATGAATATAAGAAATACGGGACAATTTAACACAATAAAAACCAAATTAAAAATCATGGTCAGTCCAGACCCGCTTGTTGGAACAACCATGTCTTCAGGTCACGGTGGAAGGATCGAAGGTCAGGGGCCATCCGCAGCTCTGGAGGCAACTCATTCCAGAGGGTCGGTGTGCCCACAGAGAAGGCTCTCCCCCTGGGAGTCGCCAGCCGGCATTGCCTGGCCAACAGAACCCTGAGGAGGCCGACTCTGTGGGAGTGAACTGGGCGATGGGAGGTTGACATTGGCAGCAGGTGGTCTCGCAAGTACCCTGGGCCTAAGCCATGTAGGGCTTTAAAGGTAATTACCAGCACCTTGAATCGCACCTGGAGGGCAACCGGAAGCCAATGCAGCTCATGCAGGAGAGGTGTAACATGGGAGTATCAAGATACTCCCATAAGCACCCATGCGGCCGCATTTTGCACCAGCTGATCCTCCGGGTGCACTTCAAGGGCATCCCCATGTACAGAGCATTGCAGTAATCCAGGCAAGAAGTGACAAGGGCATGGGTGGCCATGCATAGGGCATCTCAGTCCAAAAAGGGGTGCAACTGGTGCACCAGGTGAACCTGTGCATAGGCCCCCCTGGTCATGGTGGTTAGATGATCTTCCAGGTTAAGCCGTGAATCCAGGAGGACACCCAAGTTGCGGGCCCACTCTGAGGGGGGCAATAGCTCTCCCCCCATCAAAAGAGATGGAACATGTTGGACAATGCGAGATGCCAGTTTCTGCTACTGATACATGACTCCTAATTTAAGTGAAAATTCCAAGGAAAAAAAGGAATATTTTCAAATCACCAAAAATTCCAAGAGAAAATAAAATACAGTGTATGGAATTATACAACTGACAATCAAGACTAGCTGGTAGCACAAAATATATTAGTCTCTAAAGGCTACCCCCATCTAATGGCCAGATGCAATGTTGGCAGTTTATGCCTTTTTCCAGCATTAAACAAGAATTTTAAACTTGCTAATGGTAGAGTTATAGATTAATTTTATTATTGGCGCATGAATAGGACCTTACGGACTCTCATGATTAATTGCACAAATAATATTGTAAGTGGGTCAATCAGCCTTAGAATTATGACAACCAGCTTGCTGTAATAATATATAATATATTATAAATATATTATAAATATACATACATTGTAAATGTAATATAAATCAGGAGCCAGTGAGTTCCAGTTCTGCTTTAGGCAGAAAGCCAGCTGGTATCCCTCAACCAATCACCCTATCTCCTAGGAAGCAGGCAACCTTTGGAAAAAACTTTGCTAATGAAACTGCACAGACTTGTCTAGGAAGTTGCCAGGAGCAAACACTGACTCAAAGGCAAAAAATTCCAAAAAAACCAAAAACCAAATTGGTAGTTCTGAGCAATAAGTAATCTTCCATATACATATACATATACATATACATATACATATACATATACATATACATATACATATACATATACATATACATATACATATACATATACATATACATATACATATACATATACACACACACACACACATACACACACACATACACACACACATACACACACACACACGTTTTCCTTTGGGATTCATAGTCAAATTACATCAGAAAAGCAGCAATGAATCTCTTAGGTATAATTATTTTAATTATTTTTGTGAAATATTTTCAATTCATAGGGGAAAATTCTCCAGCTTCTATAGAATACAAATTATCTAGCACTAATGTGAAGGAAAGACAGTATTCACTCTTTGGGTCTTGTAACCTTTGTTACAAATACATTTCAGACACTTACATAGATTTTGTGAGGATAATTTGTTTCCTAATATTCTTTTCCATTAAAATACTGATTGGTTCTATAGATCTTGATAAGGTATTTCATGATTTCTTTTTAGTTCATCTGGAAAGCCAGCTTGTATGGTTTATCAATCATGGTATGTAGCTTACTTTTAGGTTTAAGCCTGTGATTTATCCAGCATACCATTTTAAAACAAACCATATGTTGTGTGTTGTGCAAAATCACTGCATGTTTCCAACAGGTTTGACGTTTTTCATCTGAGCTGATGTTGGCAAAATATTTGGTGTTGTCCTTTGGGGAAGCTATCGTGCCTTTATAATTATGAAGACAATTATTTTTTATTAGTAAATATGAATTGAAGCAACTTTAAATATGGTTTACTATAAACATTTACTACTGAATAATTGGTTGAGTCAGGATAGCCCTATGATATTTTTAATGTACAATTTACTTTTAATGAAAAAAGTTTCACAGCTTCCAGCATGCAGTTCCTAATACCGGTACTTTTTTTAAAAAACCGGCAAAACATAATAGCTGCTGTGCTCCTTTGTGCTTAGCAGTATGATCAATGTGTATCTTTCAAGCATCTGTAGACTGGAGCCCTAGGCCCCCCCTCCCGCTGCCACCAATTTTAAGCTTTTGACATGCTTAGTTTCCTTTCCTTCAATGGTCCAGTTAAATCTATTGGAGTTTCTTGATAATGTTTGCCTAAATTCTCTCTCTCTCTCTCTCTCTCTCTCTCTCTCTCTCTCTCTCTCTCTCTCTCTCTCTCTCTCTCTCTCTCTCTCTCTCTCTCTCTCTCTCTCTCTCTCTCTCTCCCTCTCCCTCTCCCTCTCCCTCTCCCTCTCCCTCTCCCTCTCCCTCTCTCTCTCTCTCTCTCTCTCTCTCTCTCTTGAAAAGAGAGCCACATCATCAGCATATAAAAGAAGTGGGTTATTGACCTTGGCAGTCTTGGGAAGACAGAAGCTTGGAAAGGAGAATTTGTCTGGTAGGGAGCTTAAACAGAAGTTAAATGAGGTAGGAGCTAAAATGCAGCCTTATCTGATTCTCTTTGGAATGATTGTGTTAGACAAGGTATCTTGAGGGTTTCTAACTCTATCCAAGGCATCATTATAAAATCACTAAATTAGGAACAGGAGGTGTCTCCTCTTATTTGTGTACCAATTGGAGAAAAATGCAAAGAACATCCCATTAAAAAGGAGTCAGATGCAGTACTGTTTATATATCGATTATGTACTGCTATGCTAATGAGTCCATGCAAAGTAATTTCATGATGACTTCAAAGACTCACTTGTTTCCTGGCTAGGAGCTATAAAGCCCTCAGCACAGAATGATCCTCATTTCTCTGGGCATCATAAAAAAATTATTCATGAAACCTGTGTAACAACTAGATATTCTGACATATTTATATAATCTATATAGACAATTTGCTGTCAACTTGTTGGCTGGGAATGAGAAGTGATTATTGCATTTTTTGTTGGCTGTAGTGGCAATGTGGAAAACCATTTTAATTCCACGTTTATTGACATATTTTGATTTCTCTTTCTTATTATGAAAAGTCTAAAAGTTTAGAGTTCATTCTGAGCTATTCTATTTTTGTTTCTGAATAAAGAAGAGGGAAATTTTCACATAGCTGCAATGCTTTTCTTATGGTGAATCATACATCGTCCAATCAAAGTCAGGTCTTGCAGTTTCACTGCCATAGTAGTGGCATGAAGTCATGGGGCCAGGTTTTGACAAAAGCCTCAAGGTTGCTGTTGCAATTGGGATCTTTTACATAAAACCTAGTACTGAGTACTGTGGAAACTAGCTACCCTTGGAGTATCTCTTATTAAGGAGCTACTGACAGCTTTCAAGAGATTTGGGTGTCATCTTGCTATGTATACTTTTTATATTATGCTTTTATTTGAAGATGTGGAAAACTAGTTACTGGATTCTGTAGACTCCAAAATTATGTAAGTGGTTTACATACCAATCCTTTGTATATTAAACTAAAAGATAAACAATGTGTCAAGAGCTGATGAGAATTGTAACAATGCACCACTCTTTTATCATTATGAATAAAATATATAATTTCAATGGCCCTCTGTACCAGCCCGATTGAAAACATCCCTAGTAGAAGGCCTGAGGCAAGTTAACCAATTCCAGGATCACCTTTTCTCATTTGCTATTCTTGATCAATTAATTTTATCTGGTCGATTCCAAGACTAAAATTGTTCCTGTGTTACATCATCCCAGCTATAGCTAATATTTCAACTATCTGAATGGATAATGAATAATGGTGAATTCTTCTCTAGCAGAATTTTAAGTATTCTCCTTTCCCCTTCCCCTTCCTCTTTATTTTGGATAATAGGGAATTAATACTTTATAATTTTGCATCTGAACATGTGTTCTTGTTATATATTCTAGAATTTTATTAATGGAAAAAGATGTTGGATATGGAAGAAACAAACCAGACAAACATCAGAGAATTTATCCTACTGGGCTTGGGGAATCTTCCTCATCTGCAGCTTTTCCTTTTCTGGTTCTTCTTGGTGATTTATCTAATGATAATAACTGGAAACCTCCTCATCCTTCTGCTTATTGTGATTGATCAACACCTTCACACCCCAATGTACTTCTTCTTGGCAAAATTGTCTTGTTTGGACACTTGCTATAGTTCTATCTTCTTGCCAAATATGTTGGCCAACTTGCTGAGTGGAAAAAGAACCATTAGTGTGAGAGAATGCCTAGGACAATATCATTTATTGTGCATTTGTGCAGCTCTAGAAACCTATCTTTTGGCTGCTATGTCTTATGATCGCTATTCAGCAATTTGTAGACCTTTGACCTATGCTTCTATCATGACTAAGAAATTATTTTTCCAGCTTATGGCTGGGACATGGATAAATAGTTTAATATTTAATATAATTCTGATATCTGTTGTAGCTCAGTTGTCCTTCTGTGGGCCTAATGTCATAGACCATTATTTTTGTGACTTACGTCCATTGATGAAATTATCCTGTAGTGACACAAGTCTCCTTAAATTATTTGGCTTTCTCATGGCTATAGTTTTCACCATTGCTCCATTTCTGTTGACTCTCATTTCATATGTCTATATTGTATGTGCCATCATTAAAATCCAGTCCACCACTGGAAGGCAAAAGGCCTTTTCAACCTGCTCCTCTCATCTCATAGTAGTTTGTCTCTATTATGGCTCATTGATAATTGCCTATGTATTGCCAGACACTCCCTCCCTGAGACCTCTTAGTAAAATATTCTCTATCTCCTATACCATCATTATTCCTTTGATCAACCCCTTCATCTATACTTTAAGAAACAAAGAAATTCACAAAGCTTTAAGACGACTTGTGATAAAATTGTTTATGGCACGTGTCATTTGAAACTGTTAAGTTATTTTCAGTTTACTAGGTAGTCAATATTTTAATGCAAGCATGCAAATCTAGTGTCAATAATGTACTGCTATTTGGTTCAGCAGTATTGGTTGAGGATTTGGTTGGATTCATGGTGTGGAGAAAATTTTATTTTATGTATGTACAAGGGCAATTCAGAAATAAACCTCCGTTTGGTTATCAATGACAGACACGCGCAGATACAGAAATTTTATTATACACATTAGAAAACTCTAACATTACATTACTTTTTGACATAATTGCCATTCAAATTGAGGCACTTGTCATAACAACTTTCAAGGTTTGAAATTCCTTGTAGTCACTCGGTGCCAAATCTGGACTATAGGGATGGGGTTGATCAGAAACATTCCAATGGAACTGCTTCAAAAATTCTTGGGTGCATCTAGCGGTGTGCAGGTGAGCATTTTCATGAACCAACACCACACCAGAAGTCTGCATGCCCTGATGCTTGTTATGGATGGCTCATCTGAGTTTTTGTAACATTTTACAGTAGACTTCTGAAGTGATGGTCAAACCATACTCCATGAACTTGAGTTTGGTAAAACTGATGTAAGGCTCCAAAACTCAAGAAAGACATGATAAATTTTTCAAGCAGATTTCTTTATTGTTCTACACTTACAGACAGATATCTTGGTGACCTAAAACATTCTGTTATCTACTCAAGCATATACTTGAAAACAATTACAAATGGACAAAATAGCCTCACCCTCTTTCTTTTACACAAACTATCTGAACTGAGCTACCTATCAGTCCTGTCAGAGCCCTTATTCTAAGAGGGCTCTTTTCTTTCTTTAACTCAAATTCTTTTCTCTCTACAATTCTGGGTTCTGCCATGCTCCTGGAGGGGAGGGGGAAAAGCATTGTGGGTTATTGCCTTGGTTTCCTCTATTGCTACATTGTAACACTTTGCTGTTTCTGCATGCTTCCTCTGTAAACTATCTCTCCCCTTGATGTCAGATAGAAAGGCTGGGGGGGGGGAGAGAAGAAAGGAATGTGCCTCTGGCAACTGATTTATCTCTGCATTTGCAAGGGAAGGTATGAAGAGCTGACAAAACATTGCTGCAGCCCTGAGACAGTCTAGTGTTATTTCCTCTTTCCCACAATGGACTTAACACCTGGGGATTGGTCCATTTGAACTGACAGGGTGAATTATGGGGTGGGGTTTACTTGGGACACTTTTAACCTATTGATCTGAGTGGGAAACCCTCAGATCCTGTCTATTATGCCTGCTATCAGCTTCTCCTAATAAAAAATTCCTTTTGGAAGAAACTGCTTCCATGAGTTCTGCTTTCTTAGGATGAGGTTTTGAAGTGGGCCCTGACAAGTCCTCTGGAATGCATTCCTTCCTTCCTGGGAATCTAAACTATATTTTATCACTCTTGTAACATCATCAATGCTAGTGAATAGGGGGTGGGCTTCTCCCTGTTTACAAACAAAAGCCTGCCCTGGTGTTGTTGTGAGAATATAGTTTTCTCCTTGGAAGATTTTTGATTTGGAACCAACTGTTTAGAAAGGAATAGAATCATTGTAAAATAATATTCCAAATCCCCACAGACAATCTAAAAATAAATCATTGTCAATAATACAGAAGGCTGCTGAGGGTTAAGGACAGTCATGCTATTTTCATCCATATTCTAACCCGTGTCATCAACCACAGTAAAAGTCTCTTTCCTTTACAAATCTGATCAGAGAAATCTGAACAAAGAAAGTTCAACTGTGTGCAGTTTCATTAAGGGCCTGAGATGATATCTCATATTAATGGCAGACAGGCCTTCAAACTAACTGTCCCATAAGATTAACAGAAAAGTTTCCAAATATCTGCCAAAATTTTGATGGATACAAAAGGCATTCAAAGCAAACAACCCTAATGGGCCCTTCTTAGGAGGAAGCAGACAAAAGCCAATCACATCTATAACAAAGAGAAGATCATAATTTTCACAATCAGATCTACTTGGAGATAAAAATCAGGTCCAACCAGTGACCACCTATGTATGTTAAAGTAGAGATAACCTGGCTCATAGTTGTAATGCAGACAATAGATGCCTGAGATCAGTCCACATGAAGATTGAAGAACCTAATAGCAAGAGATGGAGGGCCTCCATCACCAATCTAGTAACCAGATCTAGGAGTTCAGGGAGGATTCCTAAGAGGCAACAGAATAACTGATATCATTGAAGGAGTACTAAATACATGGGCAATCATGCTCAGGCACACCAGAACAGTAATTCTGGCTACAGGTAAGATGACAAATTAGTTCTATTCCATCTCTCCAGCCCTAGTGCTGAGGTTTGTATAGGTCCTGAAACTCAGATAGTCAGATTTCTGAAAGGATACCATTGCTACTCTCCCCCAGCCATGTCTCAGTAATACTTGACAGGTCTCCTGGTTTGTCTACTGCCAGATGATGGACAAGGTCTTCTTAAAGACAGACCTGATATTAACAAGCAGTAACTTGAGGCCTGTTCTTTCAATGATTCATCTATCAGACCCCCAGGGAGAGGTATCTGAATCAGAAGAAATCAAACTGGAGGCCGCTATTCCCTTCAAAACTGCCTATTCCACAATTAAGAGCAAAGAGAGAGAGAGAGAGAGAGAGAGAGAGAGAGAGAGAGAGAGAGAGAGAGAGAGAGAGATTCACATTTTATATCAATTACATTATGTCAATTATTATAAACTGTGCATGGATGCAATCTTATAGAATCTCAAAATACATTTCTTGAAAAAGAGTTCAACTACTATTCTGAAGTACACATTTTGATTAAGACAAAAATCCCAAGGAAAAATAAAAAATAAAAATAAAAAATAAAAATATAAAAAAAATCTGGGCTAGGAGACTGCTTCTTTCAGCTTCCTTGGAATAATTTGGAAGCAAATCTCACTAGATCATTTTGAGACACATAGAGAGGGTATTTAGGGACACATTTTGATAGCAGAGAGTGTTTGAATGTATTTATTTATTTATTTATTTATTTATTTATTTATTTATTTATTTATTTATTTATTTATTTATTTATTTATTTATTTGATTTGTATACCGCCCTTCTCCCTAAGGACTCAGGGCGGTGAACAGTGAACATAAATAACAGAATGCACAAATAGTTATCTTAAAACAATAATTAAAACAGAACCCGTCAGACCAGACCAGATTGCTTAAACAGATATGTTTTTAGGTCACGTCGGAAGGAGCGAAGGTCGGGAGCCATCCGGAGCTCAACCGGTAAACGGTTCCATAGGTCAGGCGCGCTCACAGAGAACGCCCTCCCTCTGGGAGCCACCAGACGGCATTCTCCGAATGGCGGCACCCTTAGGAGGCCCTCTCTGTGGGAGCGCACTGGACGGAGGGACGTTGCCAAATGCTTGTGAGTGCCAGCACATCTATGAATCTGACACTCACTTGTTGAAGCTAAGGCCTAAAGCAACTTTCTTGAAATTGAAACCTTAAGATGTCAAATAATCTCATGCATCTTTTTAAGTGAAAATATTTATGAAGTTTTTGATCAATGTGATGCATGATCTTAACCAATGCACGTTTTCTGGAAAAGGCTCTTGGCTTGCTTAGATTTCTTAGTCCAAAATTTTGATTGAAGAATTACAAAAAAAATCTGAAGCTATAATATTTATTATGGTCAGTGTGCCAAATCACTTTCATATCTATGTTTCCCAAGTGTTGCCCTTTTGTAAAATAGTTTCTTAAAATAATATTATTTGACAATTATTTTGCTTTCTCATGGCTTTCCTTTGTGTCACTGGTGTTTTGGAGAACCTAATCTGCTGAGTGCAGACTTGACTTCCAGGGGAATTGGTAATTGCTCAAGGAAACTGACTATATTTTGAGTTAAGCATTTTTGTCACCTTAACCTAATATCATTAAGAGACTCCATTAATCATTTATAAAATGGCACATATTAGTTTTGTTGGTGAAGAGAAATAATATTGTAATGAAGCCATTCCTGAATTGGAGTTATTCACAAGGGTCTGTTTCTGTAATTATTAGACATGATGATTTCAACTTTTTTTTTTTACAAAATAATATTTAATAAAGGCAGAGACAGAATTTCTATTGACTTCCAAAGCTGATGTTAATTCTTTGAGGCTGGACAGGTTACCACACAAAGACTACTGGACTCTATTATTATATGGTATATTAATAGAATTTTGAAAATCTGGCAGAGATTAACTCTCTTCTCTGACTATCTTTTTCTCCCTCACTCCTTTCCATACCAAGGAGAAAAAGGGCAGGTTAGTCTTGAATTATCTTCTTCTTCCCTCCTTTCTTCCAAGGTAATATAGTGTTTATGTAACAACTTTTAAATGCCTTCTTTAAGGCCATCTCTGTAATTCTCTACAATGGAGCAGTATCACAAAGAAGAGCAAAGTTCTTTCTAAAATCACCATTGTTCTTGAAAATTGCAAAAGACTTTGCTTTATATTTTATTTTGGGCTTTTGATGACCCAAATATTATAAGAGACTGACAGAATATTTCTTGTAATTCTCAATTTTTTTCAGCCTGAATGTCATCATGCAGAGATGAAGAAAACTGGATGAAAAGATGCCATCTTATGATAGCAATCATTGTCACAATTTCATCCTTAGGTAAAATGAAGAAATGTGAAATCTTCATGATTCATTCTAGTTGAGGTTTTCAATTTTATGTGGACCTCAAGCTATATTTTATAAGAAAGTTGGGATTCATGATTATACGTTATGCATCGAAGCACTCAGATAGATTGACTTGGAAAAATGTTGAATGGAGATAAAGATAATGAGACAGGCATTACCAGATTCATCCTCTTGGGTTTGGGGAATAACACTGAGTTGTCGCCTTTTCTTTTCTTACTCTTCCTGGTGATTTATCTTGTGACAATAATTGGGAATCTCCTCATCATTGTATTAGTTGCAAATGACCAACAGCTTCACACTCCTATGTACTTTTTTCTGGGGAATCTGTCTTGTGTTGAGACTTTCTATTCATCAACTATTTTGCCAAAAATGTTGAGCAATTTGTTAACTGGAGACAGAACTATTAGTGTGAGTGGATGCCTCTCCCAATATTATTTCTTTGGCTGTTGTGTAGCTATAGAAACATTTCTCCTTGCGGCAATGTCTTATGACCGTTACTTGGCAATATGTAAGCCTCTATTATATGCTTCTGTTATGAATAGAAATTTTTGTTTCCAGCTTATATCTGGGGCATGGCTAAATGGTTTGATGGCTAATAGTATTGTTGTGTTTCTTATAGCTCAGTTTTCTTTTTGTGGACCCAGTGTAATAGACCATTACTTTTGTGACTTAAGTCCACTTGAAAAACTGACTTGCACTGATCCCAGCATGCTTAAAATTATTGTTTTTCTCTTGACTTTCATTTTTACACTTGCTCCATTTTTTCTGACTGTTAGTTCTTATGTCTGCATCATTGCCAGCATCGTAAGAATCCAATCCACCATTGGAAGGCAAAAAGCCTTTTCAACCTGTTCCTCTCACCTCATGGTTGTATGTCTCTTTTATGGAACAATTATAATTGTCTATATGTTACCAGACATCCCCACTCTGAGACAGCTTAATAAAATCTTCTCCATTTTCTATACAATCCTGACTCCTCTGGCCAATCCACTCATCTATACTTTAAGAAACAAAGAAATTGGCAAAGCCTTTAGGCGCATTCATGGCAAACTGAGCACATTTTTTGGAAGGAGTTGTTTGAAGACATTCCTTCTACTTCAGTACTAAGCATTTGAAATATATTTGTTAAACCAGAAACAATTATCAGAGGCAAGCAGAGCTCATTTTTTCTCATGATGAATGGGGAGGAAGAAACTTATATTGTCCATTTTGTATGTTACTCATACATACTTCGTAGATTCAGGTCAAAGTTGCTTAACACACTAAAGTTTCTTTTCAATTTTGCTATTAATTATAATAATTATCAGTTGTCTATTTCAGAGATGCAAAATGGATGTATATTGGGAACATCTAAATTGGGCTATGGATTGCTTAGTTCATTTCCAGAAACTGATGCTATTAAGCTTTCCTAGGTCTTTCTAAAGCTTAATTTATTCACTTCTGAGAAACCTTTCCTGACTATGTATCAGCTTTCTTTCCAAAAACAGCATCAGATCTGGCCTATTTCTGATAGTTTAAACATCATAGTTTATCAGTTTCTGAACATTTCTTGGCTATAACCTTTCTCTTTATAATGTTGTTTCCAATATGTGTTCAGAATATGTGTTGGTGTTTTTAATAAAAATATTTCTAAAAAGGTCAGGTTCTTTAATATTTCAATCTTCTTGTTTTTAGAAATGTATCTTATGACTGATAGCCATATGTCTGCACATTTAAGAACAATAATTACTTCTAATATTGTAATAAATATTTACTGTTTTTTTCATGGTAAATAAGGAAGCAATAGCTGCGAAGAACTTAATTAGGTATTTTTTCAATAGCTTTCTACAGTAAATGTTCAGATGAATTTGGACTTCTATAGACTTCAAGATAGGTCCATGCAATTTTTAGTTACATGTTGGAAGTGGATTGCCAGTACCTTCTTCTGGCCACTGCAAGTCACTGATTGGGCCATAATCACCAAGTTGTTGAAGAATAGAACACCTAGTCACTACACTGCTAGGGCAGTATCTGTAACCACTACACTCTGGAGTCTTTCTTTAATACTAGCCTTTAGTAAGCACAGTCTATTATTGTAATTTCCTAATATAATTGAGTTAACTAAGGCAGAATCTTCTTTAAAAATTTGAGATGCAGTGTTCCAGATTTCTCTTTGCCATTTATAGTAAGTTTCAATTCATTGTCCTGCTGATTTATCTTGTGTGCTTTCCAGACCTCCCCACAAATTTCACAAACATTGTTACAACTTTTATCATTGTTTTCTCTGTGTTCATTTCCACCTCCTTTATTCTACATGGCTCCAGCCTCTTCTGTTCTTCAGCAGAATCTCATTTTCTTTCTCCAAAAGCTCTTCAACACTGAGAATATATTTGATGTCCTTTATTTCTGATTGTCACTTTCAGTTACAGCTTGCTCTTTTGAGTAAATTATCTTTCCAAAGAAGGATTGCTTATTGTTATGCAGTGGGTCCGACGCAAGGAAGAGACGCCAGCCGGAGTACGTGTTCAGCTCTTTATTGTGAGGGGGGTGCGTACTGGAGAACAAGGGCTACTTGGCCTCCTTATATAACTAGCCAGGCAGGCGGCCAGCCAATGGGTTTGGCCCTAGGTTTCCCGCCAAAACTAGGTTTCCCACCAAAACTGTCCAGGCCACTCCCCCTGGTGGCTGTTGCTATGCAGATGCCTGCACCAGGATACATAACACCTATACTGTCAATTCCTGTTGCAATGGCAGTTTGATCTAATAACTGTCACATCTCACAATGTGGCAGTTTACATTGGAAAGCTCATGAGACTTATTTCTGACCATATTTAGACAAATTTTGATCAGCTAATACATTAAAAAGGAACAAGTATTTCTCAGTGTGACTCCTAGAATGAACCGTTAGTTTGTAAAATTCTCAAATGAGTTTGCAGCAAACTGACTATTCATGTTGATTCATGTTGAGAATTACTTGTTCCCTCTGAATATATTAGCTGATCAAAATTTGGAATTTAGCTTTTTCATAATATTTGTTATTTCAATGTGTGAATTTACCTTTTATAATTTAATTCTATCTGCTATATTTTTATATGTTCTTAGACTATGTTATATTTTTATGGATGTTTTTGTATTTCTTACATTAATAGTATCTTGGAAAAAATAGGGCAAATCTGATTTAATATCTCACAATGTAGGATTGCAAGTCCAGACTATCTTGGCCAAATCAACAGTAGAATTGTTCAATAGAAGAGCCTTTACAATGCAAGACTGTTTCAGAAATATGTAATATGTATTGCTAATGGCCAATCTTATCTGGATGTTTTTAATGTTTTTATTGTCTTAAAATGATTTTAGTATTTTTAATTGTTACACACACAGAAAGAGACATAGACACACAGTTGTAAATGCCCAGAATCATTGACTGAGATGCCCAGCTATAAAAATTTAAACAAACAATCTGTGCCTAGCCTTATCATTATCTCCATATGTTCTTATACCTGAAAGTTCTAAGAATGTTCCTTTTTCTTTGCTTTTTACTTTTTTTCTATTCATAACACACACAGACACAGACACACACACACACACACACACACACACACACACAGAGAGAGAGAGAGAGAGAGAGAGAGAGAGAGAGAGAGAGAGAGAGAGAGAGAGAGAGAGAGAGAGAGAGAGAGAGACAGAGAGAGAGAGAGAGACAGAGAGAGAGAGAGAGACAGAGAGAGAGAGAGAGACAGAGAGACAGACAGACAGACACACACAGACACACACAGATACTCAACATCCACCCACCCCCACTAATGGTATATCTATTAAATAAACATCTGAGACAGAAAAGTCGCATCCTTTGTTCTCAAACAGTTCCCCAAAATAATAAATGACAAAATAGGAATGTTTAGAGGGACAGGCTATCAAGAATTGCAATTTATGTCTTCATACATCATTATGATTATATAAGAATTAAGGCATCATTTTGAGCTTCTGATTTATTCAAACAAGGAGTGCTATCATAGAGATATAATGGTTAGGCTCATCTTTAAGAACAAAGTTAGCACAACAAGATCACAGAACTCTCTTATATTGTGATATTATGCATACAAGATCTACCTAAATTGAGAGGAGCCAAGGAAATTGAAGACCACTAGAGAATGGAATGCATAATGAAAGACAGGATATTCAAGCTGTATATTTCTCTTGGCCATTTTGTAATTCCATAAGTGCAAAACATCAAAAAACAACTAAGGAATATATACTATTAATTTTAAGAATTTTATTTGCATTTATTCAAGGATTAAGAAGTACACAACTGATATGCATGCAGCATCATGCCAAGGGCTTTGGTTTTAAATAATTTAACTACTAGAGAGATAAAATTGTATATACTTTATTGATTTGCTAGATACTTTTTGAGCTTTCATTGCTAACTCTATTTGAATACTTGAGCACATAGAAAAGGGATGTCAAATTTGTGATGTCACGTGACATATTATGACGTATTGTGATTTTTTTCCTATTGCTGGCAATGGGGTAGGCACGGTTTCAACATGATGCATCCAGCCCACGGGCTGGCAGTTTGACACCCCTGATGTAGAAGATTAAAAGCTAGTATTTAAATAAGGTATTTAAATGATTTCACCTTCTTTGCCACCTGCTTGATCTGGTGATAGATTATCAGGGTGTCTTCTGGAAAAGACCAACATTTTGTTTTTGTTTTTTTACAGTTTATTTCAAAGCATTACTTAGCACTACATCTGGAAAGTTTCTTAAAATCTTTGCCATGGCACACCAGGTTAGAACTATGCTTAATTTCATTTGAGACCTGGGGAAGATTATGTCAGCTATGAGTCCAGGCAAAACAAATGAGAATCCCATTTCATTCCACATTCCATTTATTCATTCATCATCCACATGATGTACTACTCTGAAAAATGAATACATCAGGATATGAAACAGTGTGGACTGTCAATACCAGCACTACTTGGCTTGTAGTCAAGGCTTAGGAAAAAAGTCTTGGTAAAACTTAGCAAAGTATATGGCATTTAGACAGAGCCAAACTCTCTTACAGGGAAATTGTTTTCTCCTCTTGAATGCTCCTTGATAAATACTTCCAACCACTTTACCAGAAACCAAAATGTTCTTTGCCAATTTCTTTTTCTTTTTAAGTGTTTTATATCTTTTCTATAAAAAATTCTAAACACATTACAATGATGGTATACAATACAAAATAATACATAAAATAATTAATCTATCACAATAACAATCATAGTAATATAAACTGTAACAATATGTTAACACGAGTAAAAATGCTCATATGAATTTTACTTCTTCCTAACTGCACCATATAAAACATTTTTATGATGTTGTACTGGAAGGAACACTAATAAACTAATTATGACTGATAGGGCCAGATACTGTTTTTAAATAAAGCAGGTTCCAGAGTCTAACATTATTTTACATACTAGAATAAAATTTAAGGTAAAATAAGGTAAAGGATTTTATATATATCAAGTAAGGATGCCTTGAAAAATTAGCTCTTTATAGCAACAAAACTGTTGTACCCCATTTTCAATGTATTTTACCAATGCTATACAGTAGTGGCCAAAAGTGTGGAAACCTTTTGGGAAAAGTGTATTTTTGAGGTTTGCTGGCTAATAACACCACTTTTTTTTGGAGTAGTACCAAAAAATTGTATATCAATGGAAAGATAATTTAATCAAGAATGTAATGTAACATAGTTTGTTCAATTATCTGTACTGTATTCTATGAAAAGTTTTAGCCAAATAACCAGAAAAAGGAAGCACAACTTGCTTAGGTTGATATCAGATAGCTTTTCTTTTCTTTTTTATTGAAAAGTTTTACAGTACATTTTTAAATACAAAACCCCTCCCCTCCCCCTCCCCTCTCCCCAAACCTCCCCACCTCTTCCCTCCCCTCCCTAACCCCCTCCCCGACTTCCCAGAGCTAAATACAGGGTATAAAAATACAAACAAGCATAATCTAAAATATGCAAACAACAATAAAATATTAAATTCTATCGCACTTTAACTCTTAAAAAAATAACTACAAGCTAATTATACATCATATAAATCCACTACTTATTCAAATGCTAAGTGAAACTTTTTAGTCCCATATTTATTCTGGATATAATCAATCCATCTTCTCCACTCCACAATGTATCTCTGTTGCGACTGGTCTTTCAAATACGCTGAAATCTTTGCCATTTCCGCCAAGTTGGAAACTTTTAAAGTCCATTCTTCTATAGTTGGCAGTTCTTCCTTCTTCCAATATTGCGCTAATAAAAGTCTCACTGCCGTAATTAAATTCAACATCAACTTAGTGTCCACAACGGTAGTATCTGTGATAATACCCAATAAAAACAGTTGCGGACAAAACTTTATCCTTTTCTTGAATATTTTTTGCATATTCCACCAAATTTTAATCCAAAAAGCTTTAACCCTTTTACAAGTCCACCATATATGAAAATACGTTGCATCCTCACAACCACACCTCCAACATTTGGGCTGGCAGTTCGGATACATACTTGCTAATTTTTTAGGATCTAAGTGCCACCTATAAATGATAGCTTTTCTTCATCTGACTGTAGGCAATTAGCATGAGTGTTTAGAGAGCCAATCAGGTGTCATCTTGTTTTGGCAATGAGCCAATCAGATCACAGTAGGATTCAGTTATTGATGTCATGTATTGAAGCTGAGAGGATATTTGTCAATGTGTTATGTGATCACTATCAAGTTGGTTGGGTTTTTCCCCCTTTCATTTAGTGAGCTTATAAAACATAATGAAATTAAAGTAATGGTGCAAAGAGTTGACTGGTTGCCCAGAAAGCAATGTAAAATATACTGCTCAAAAAATAAATGGAACAGAAGATAAGACATCCTTCTATTAAATACAGTACATTGTGTTGTTTAAGTGTTCCCTTTATTTTTTTTGAGCAGTATAGTATTATTAAGTGAACAAGGCTACAGTCAGGGCTTTTTTTGTCATAGAACGCTCAGAATGGAGTCCCGGCACCATTTTTGGATGGAACCTTATAGGGTAGGCAAGGCGGGTTGCATGACATGTGTGAGTTCTGACACCTTTTTCTTTTACAAAAAAAGCACTGGCTACAGTTATAAAGAAATTAGAAGAAAAATTGGTGGAAACTTAACCAAAGGTGGCAATTCTACTGTACACTTTCCCCAAAAGGTTTCCACAATTTTGCCCACTACTGTAAACCTCTTTGGTTACATTTTTTAACAGTTTTAAAGAGGGCTTCCTTTACTTCTCTGTTTCTCAAACTGTAGATGATGGGGTTGAGCACTGGAGTCAGGACAGTATAAAACAGTGAAAAGATCTTACGTAGCTCCCTCAGTCTTTCTGTTTCAGGGACAGCATAGACAAGCAATAGTGAAATGAAGAAAAATGAAACTACTGTGAGATGAGAAGAACAGGTAGAGAAGGCCTTTTGTTGTGCTTTCTTAGATTTCATTTGCAGCACAGTATAAAGGATATAGATGTAGGAAATCATTGTAAGAAGAAATGTGGTCCCTATACCCATGAATCCTATAATAAATGTGGCAAGTTTCACTGGGTGTGTATTGCTACAGGAAAGATTTGCCACTGGATACACATCACAAAAGAAATGGTCAATTTCATTGGGTCCACAAAAAGTTAATCGTAACAAAAAAGCAGTTACGATAGTGTTGGTCAACAAACCACTTATCCAGGATGTGAGGGCTAACTGGAGACAGAGTTTACCATTCATGAGGGATGCATAATGCAGAGGTTTGCAGATTGCTAAATATCGATCATAAGACATCATTGCCAGAAGATAACATTCAGTGGATGCTAAAAAACCAAAGAAGTAATATTGCGTCATACACCCATAGACAGATATAGATTTATCCCTAGTTACAAAACTAGCCAGCATTCTGGGCAGGATGGTTGAAATGTAACATGTCTCCAAAGAAGACAAATTTACAAGGAAGAAGTACATGGGGGTATGAAGACGATGGTCAGTTACAACAAGTAGAACAATAAGTAGGTTCCCCACAATAGACAAACTGTAAATAATAAAAAACAGTGTAAAGAGAAGTATTCCCATTTGGGGAATATCGCTGAATCCCAAAAGAATGAATGCTGTTGCACTTGATTGATTTATTTCCATTCCTTCCTATTAATGATTATTAAGGTGGTTCTGAAAAAAATCTGAAGAACTTTAGTAATCTCATTTTCCACCCACCCACCTTTTTTTCTTTCCTCTGATAATTAAGGCAAATGTTAACATACATTCGGAGATCTGCTGTTTGGCATACCTGGACAATAGAAAGAACAGAAATATGTTGCATTTCTTAACATACTAACCACATCATAATAGAAAATGTTAGATATTAATATTCCAATTATGTTCAGTGCTCTCCTAGAATGTGTGTCTGGGGGAAGGTATGAATTTTAGTAGAAATTAGCAAAAACTTTCATGGCAAAATGAGCACTTGTAGCTATCATTCTTTAAGCATGATATGTATCCCCAGAAAAATCAAATCTAGAAAAGAACACATATTTAGGGGACAGTTGCTTCTACTGTATCTATCATACTTTTAAACTATACTTGGGCACAATTAAAAAATAAAATTGCATTTAAAAATAACATGTTTGCAAACGTTAATGAAAGTTCTATGTATTAAAAATTAGATGAAATTAAAATGGGATTTTTTGCTGTTTGAAATATTAGAGAGGATCATATTTGAATTGTTTGAATACTAATCATATTTCAATTGTTCCTATATCCCTGCTTTTAGGAAATGCCAATTGTGAATTTCTAAAATATAATTTTAGAGCTAAAGCATTTGGAATGTTTTGGTGGAATGGGATGAAGATTATATGAATGGCTGAATATTTTGAGGACATTAACTTTGCCAAATTTTAGTCACATGACTTCAAAGATTTTAACACAATAAACCATTTGTAATATTTCCCAATACTTGCTCAGAATTAAAAATGGAAGGGTAAGAGAAAAACAACAACACAAAAAACCTTGTGTAACCAAAACCTGACTGAGCCAATGTGATGTCCTACTTCAATTTAAAAATGCTAATTGTAGGAACATTTAAAATTCAGGCTATGTTTTAAAAAATAAACTTTTCCCCATGTTTTTCTGAGCTGCCACAAACTTTATTTTTGTCTTTTCTATTCATTTTTGCTTGATTGTCAGGAGGGTTGGAATGATTTCTTGGCAAGCTCCTCACCACAAAGGATCTCATGAACAAGTGACTTTGGAAGGAGAGTAGTAGGTTGGACAGGTATTTTGGCTAGGTTTAGACACAAGGCAGGACTTGACAAACTGATTTCCCCCCATTGTGTTCTATGTCTTTGCTGTCTCTGACCCCTGATTTTTCAAGGCAACCCTCAGGGTGGTTATCTGTACCTTCAGTCATGGCAGAATCTGGGTGCATCAGAATGATAGTTGGCAGGCTGAAATACCAAAAGCAGAAGGCACAGGCACAATATGCCTCAAAACTTATTGTCATGTGGAATAGTTTGAACTTGTTCTAGTCATTTGGGCTGTAAAAGAAATACCTGGCCCATATATGTTTAGAAGGTTGGAATTGTCAGCCTAATTCCTGTATTCAGAGTGTTGACAGAGAGGTGATCTCCCACATGTGTTGGCAAGACCCATGCAGAAATATATTATTCTATTAGCAAAAGATAGAACAACACTGAAATCTGAGGCTGGTCATGATAAAAAATATATAACAAAAGTAAATGAACCTCAAGGTGAAGGTTAGTTTTACCACCCTAGCATTTGAGTAGACAGAAAGTAGCTGGCTACTTATGTCTCTATTATAGAGCCTATCATACCACTTAACTGCTGCCAGTGCTCTCCATGTGTGGGATACAAATTTCAGGACTATAAAAAATTTTAAACTCACATTAGTTTTTAGGTTTCCTTGTTTTCAGATGAATGGAGAGAACTAAAATGTGTTTATCTCTTTAAAATTAGCTTTATCATGTATCTTCTTAGACAAAGAACAGAAATTCTTAGGATTTATATTTCAAATAAAAAATCCAGGAAGTGCTGCTGATTTTTTCAAATGAAATACCTAGAAAGTTCATGTTATAATTCTACATTACCTTGCATTTTCAGATTTCAGGAAATAGAAAGTTCAAGATCAAGGTTCTTTCTTTAACATTTCTGTAACATTTCTTAGCTGAAAATATGAATACAAATTTGAGGATGTCTTGCCAAACACAGCTAAAATTTATTTGTTTTTCATGAATGACTCCCCTGACTCCCCCACCTTTAAAGGACACAATCATAATCTGCTGTTTATCTTTTTAAAAAGATACACATATTGTATTAGCAGACATTTCTTAACAACTATTAGGACAAGCAATGAAATTACATGTCTGACTGGGAAGCAGTGGACCTCTGCCATTTAACACACACATCATGAATGCCTTCTACTTTGAACAAGAATGTTGTATATAGATATGAAAATTAATATCCACATAATATATATTACATAAAATTATAATCTAAACTATCTTTTAGGTTCCATGAGTATGTATTTTCTGAAAAAGGTGTTTTGGTAATTTAAATCTTAATTCATTTAAAATGACTCTTTGACATTGCTGATCTTTGGACTATTTCTTATATTTACCACACCTGCAGTATTTTTATTTTTACTTTACCAACAATATGGATATATTCACCCAACAATGTTATTTTCACTTTGAAAACCTATTTCTGAAGTAATATTTTTTGAATCAAATTCTTGCTCCAGCATTATAAAGATTTGAACATATCTCCAAAACCTACTACTTTCATCCTAAAACTTGCAACTGACTTTCAGTAAGATTGATTCTCTCACTTCCATAGCTCTGATTCACCCAAAAAGAATCTATCAGATTTACGTAGTCTCTATCTCATTTTCCAGTAACTAGTTCCCATAGTCAACTAAACTAATAGTAATAACAAATTATGAAATAAACTTATAATATTCCTTTCTGAGTACTAAACATAAATTTAAATTTATTATATTTATTATATTTGTAATCCTGTACTTAGCTCTGGGAAGTGGGGGAGGGAGAGGGGGGTGGTTTTGGGTGGGTTGGTGTTGGGGATTATATTGTAACTTTTATAAAACTTTTTAATAAAAAAATATGAAATAAACTTATAATATTCCTTTCTGAGTACTAAACATAAATTGAAAATCGGAATGATATATGCATCAATACTTACTTCAAAAGTAATGATGATCCTAGGCAACATCTCTTTAATTATTTTCCATGGAATTCCTGTTTCTTTTCTCTATCTTCCCCATGCTGTAAAAGTATTTTGGAGTGCATAATCTTCTCTGATTATGCAATCCCTTAGCAAGAAACAATCTGCAAGGTTTATGTGTAGTCCAAAATATATATGAAGATGTCTTTACCCTTATATATTCAAAATGGTTTGAATCTATATTAATCAATTCATCTGTGTTTCTTTAGTGGTAACAAGTAAAATAATTACTAGGAAAAATATAACTTTTTCATACTAGGGCCAGTCAAAGAAAGAAATGGGGGTGGATAAGAAGCTGTAAACTTTAGGATTATATTATGATTGTAGATGTCAACTTCTGGACTTTTTTTAGGTGTTATTAACAATGATCGCAGCCTGTTCCCCCCTTAAAATTAATACTAGCAATAAAGCAGACTAAGTAAAACGTTTTTCAAGGATATATTTAGAAACAGTATTTAAATTTATAAAAAGATATAAGTTTTGACAAGGGACAGTACACTACATTTTTCCAGAAACTTGTCAATTATGAATGTTTTGTTCATTTCTTTTTCTATAGAACAGGGGTAGGCAACCTTGGCTCTTTCATGACTTGTGGACTTAAACTCCCAGAATTTCTGAGCCAGCATGACTCAGCTTGAAAACCTCTCCCTTTCTCTTCAGCATGGCTGGCTCAGGAATTCTGAGAGTTGAAGTCCATGAGTCATAAAAGAGCCAAGGTTGCCTATCCCTGCTATAGAATAATAAAATGCTCTTTTTTTGAAACCACTCTTGTACAGTAATTATTAAGGATAAAAACAAAATATCATCTTTGTGAAATTAGGAGCAATGACAAACACCAGTCCCTTATCAAATACACTAGGTATATATTTTGTATGAATTGAACTGAATTGTCCTATAAATAAATCAAGGAGGTAAACATACTTAATACTCTTTCCTCATTCTATTTTCTTCACAACAACCCTATGACATGGGTTGGACTGAGAAAGAGTGACTAGCCCAAAGTCACCTATCTCATCTCAAAGGCAGGACCACAGTCTCCAGGTTTCTAGTCTGAACCCTTAAGGACTATACCAAATTTCAGTGCATTCTTTAGCACTATACTTTAAAAGTTTCTTAAGACTTCTACCATGCCATCACTAGATTAGAGCTATACTGCATCTCATTTCATGCCCAGGCTAGATACATACACATACACACACACACACACACACACACACACACACACACACACACACACAGACAGACAGACATACAGACGTACCTATAGACATACATACACACAGCGTGGACTATCAGTAGAAGCCCTTCTTGCTTTGAGCATAGAAAAGAAGATCTTTGTAAAACTTAAACAAAGTATATGAAACTTAGACATTTAGGTAGGCACATCTCCCTTACAGATAAATGCTCTCTTCCTCGGATACTCTTCAATTACTTTTATAAAATTCTGTATACCCCATATAGAAGAATCTTCTCCCTATATCATATGATGTATTTCGTACTAAGGTGTTGGTCCATATTCCAAACTCCCATATGAAGATCGAGTTTGTATTTGCTCAAATATAGAGTTGAGTCCAATTCATACATCCTTCTAAAGTGTGCACTGTACTCTCATGGCAATCAGAGCTAATGCACCCCCCTCTTGGGTCTGATAGACTCCACTTATGAAGAGTAAATTGAGGTGTTTAATTGGGAAAATGGGGATATTCCCACAGGAGATTGGTTGGCAAGTTGAGAGCACTTCTGGATCTGTCAGTGCGGTTGGAGAGTTGAAGTGATTCCCCCCCCTCCCCAGGTCATTCATATTGTAGAAGAAACTGCTTAAAACTATTCAGCAAATGTAGCTTGATTTGATATATGAGAATGATTGGACTATAGAGCAGGAATTATGATTATTAGAATAACATCTGCTGTCTGGGAGTTCTTCCAGAGCTTTTCAAAAACAATTTCAGAAATTTATTTCAGGGGCAGGCAAAGTTAGTGGGTGGAACACTGCAACCACTCCTACAGAGGAAAATACTCATTGACCCAGTGATGGTGGAGGAAAAAAATATCTACAATGAATGAATACATCCAGTGACAAATTTCTGATGATAATAACAACAACAACACAAAACAACACAACACAACAACAACAACAACAACAACAACAACAATAATGTTGGAAGGGACCTTGGAGATCTTCTAGTCCAGGGCTTTTCAACCGGTGGTACATGTACCATCTGTGGTACTTTGCCACATGGCAGGTGGTACGCGACTGTCCTAGACAAGTGTAGCAGGGGAGGGGAATGAGCCGAAGTGACCCAAGCCTGAAGGAGAGGCAGCTGCAGCTGCAGGACTCTCTGGGCTCGGCAGAAGGCCCAGGAGCTGGCAGGGCTTCAGCTGATTGGCTCCCGCTGATTGATGCTTCTGGAAGCAGCTCGGAGCTGGGGTGAACTGAAGAAAAAGGAGGGGAGGAGAGGAGAGGCTATAAAAGAAGGTGGTTTGGGTGGGCAAGGGAAAAAAAAAGACAACAAGGAAAGGTTTAATCCCTTTGAACAAATGTAATTAGTTTTACTCCCTTTAATTGAATCTGACTGTGGCTTTTAGAAAGTTTTCTTTGAAAGTAAACAGGCTTAATTTAAAGTTAAAGCTTTTCACAATTTCTGGAGCCTTTCAGTCTTGCAACATTGTGAAATGTAACAAGCTTGAGGCAGCTTAAAGGGAAAAAAACCTGGAGTTTATGTTTTTCTTTATTTTGTGAGCCTTTCTTGCTTTGCACTTGATTCCTATGTCTTTAAGGGTATAGGGACGGGATTCTTACTACACTGTGAAACGGGCTCAGAAGGGAGAGAGGAAGAAGGGACAACCAGCCAGCTCAGGGGTCTACAAACTTAGCAATTTTAAACCTGTGGATTTCAACTTCCAGAATTATTCAACCAGTCATGATGGCTGAGGAATTCTGGGAGTTGAAGTCCACAAGTCTTAAAAGTGCCAGGTTTGAAGACGCTTGAGCTAGCTGGTAGTGGTGCATATTAATAAGCATGGATAAATTCATCATATTTTTGTCAGTGCAAAGGGAAAGTGATTCAGCAAAGGAACAGCCACTGAAGAAATTAAAACTGGCACTTTTTCCCTTTTTTCCCTGCAGTTTGTAATATTTTATTAGATTATAGAATAAAATACAAAAATACAAGAGCAAATAGTAGGACACAGTGGGGAGGAAAAAGGGGGAAAAAGTGAGGGGGAGAAGAGAAAAAGAACAGATTTCCTCTGTTGTAGTAAAAGGAAGCATTAACATTGAACCTCAAGTTTTTACTTTTCCATAATATTATAAACTAGCCATTTCTATAACAACAAATGAATCTAATCAGTAAAACCCCAAATCCCTCCCCTTTTTTAATCATCAAGTTTTTGACACCTTGCTAAGCACTGGTGGTGCTCAAATACTGTCATGTCGTAAAAGTGGTACAATCTGTGAAAAGGTTGAAAAGCCCTGTTCTAGTCCAACCCCATGCTCATGCAGGAAACCCTATACCAGTGATGGTGAACCTTTTAGAGACCGAGTGCCCAAACTGCAACCCAAAACCCACTTATGTATCGTTGGGTGGCAGGTGGGCATGGCCCATTGGGTGGGTGTGGCCCAATGGGTGGGCATGGCTGTGGTGGTAACAGCAGACTGGGTGGGAGAATGAATTCCAACTTTGTGAGATCTTTTTTTCCCCACGAGAAGTTGAAATTGATTGATTGAACGTTTTTATTTTGCACATGGTGTCGAGGGCCTAAAGCGAAAAGGTTTTATAAAACCCAGCTGAAGGCCTAGGACTGGGGCAACAGCGTGCGTGCCCACAGAGAGGGCTCTGCATGCCACTGTGGCACCGATGCCATAGGTTTGCCACCACAGCCCTATACTATTACAGACAAATGGTTGTCCAGTCTCTTCTTAAAAACTTCCAGTGTTAGAGCATTCACAACTTCTGGAGGCAGGTTGTTTCACTGATTAATTGTTCTAACTGTCAGGAAATTTCTCCTTAGTTCTAGTTTTCTTCTTTCCTTGATTACTTTCCATCCGTTGCTTCCTGTCCTGCCTTCAGGTGTTTTGGAGAATAGCTTGATTCCCTCTTCTATATCTATCTATCTATCTATCTATCTATCTATCTATCTATCTATCTATCTATCTATCTATCTATCTATCTATCTATATCTATATCTATATCTATATCTATATCTATATCTATATCTATATCTATATCTATATCTATATCTATATCTATATCTATATCTATCTATCTATCTATCTATCTATCTATCTATCTATCTATCTATCTATCTATCTATCTATCTATCTATTAACATAAACACCTTAATATTTGATAAACAGTGTGTTGTCTGGGTTTATATTTACAAAGTAATCACTAATGGTTAGTTTCTATATTCCAAAATACACATAATAGCTTTGCTTGATTTTCTCTTCTTCCAATAATATTCTCTTTGCAATGTTAAATTAATAAATTCTTATTAATTTGTTAGGTAACAATTAAATATAAAGATTTTTCTAAAATTTCTACCAGTAATAATCACATCAGTATCATGTTTCTTTTCTATCTGATCATCTTGGTTGCCTCATTATAAATCCTGCTTACAATTCTTATTTAAATTTTTTTCCCTACAATGTTCAAAACATTTCTACTAGTTAACATTTTCCCAGAATTAATTACCTTAAATTATTTAACTCTATTTTATGTCTTAAAATAAGTAAGAAAAAGACACAAAAGAAAGACATAAAAAAGAAATGATGTGAGAGAGAAAAAGAAAAAAAGAAAAAAGGAGAGAAAAAGGAGAGAAAAGTAAGAAAATTAGTAAAGGTAAAGGTTCCCCCGCACATGCGTGCTAGTCGTTTCCGACTCTAGGGGCCGGTGCTCATCTCCGTTTCAAAGCCAAAGAGCCAGCGCTTGTCCGAGGACGTCTCTGTGGTCATGTGGCCAGCATGACTAGACACCAAAGGCACACGGAATGCTGTTACCTTCCCACCGTAGTGGTCCCTATTTTTCTACTTGCATTTTTACGTGCTTTCGAACTGTTAGGTTGGCAGAAGCTGGGACGAGTAACAGGCGCTCACTCTGCTACGCAGCACTCGGGATTTGACCCGCCAAACTGCCGACCTTCTGATCGACAAGCTCAGCGTCCTAACCCACTGAGCCACCGCGTCCCTATAAGAAAATTAGATACTACTTAAAATACATATACCTCTTGAACTAGTATGCATTTATTTCCAATTTTTTTGTTCTTTTTATCCATAATTAAATCCAATCATCCAATCTTTTAACTTTATTCAAAACCTTTTCTCCATTTTTAGTTATCCATTGGAATTTTCTTAAAATCAAGTACATTTAAATATCTAAAACATTTCCTTTATGTTGATCATCCCACACATATTTATAGTTCTCATATCGAAAAAGAAAAGAAAAAAGAAAAGAAAAAATACTGTCTTATTTGGAGGGTTCATCCCTCTTAACTAAAATCTTTCTATTTCTTCAGCTATATTCAAACAAGTGTTTAATTTTTAAATATTCCTTCTGATATACCCCATCACCTAATTCCTCAATTCTCACTTTAGCCATCTTCTTTTGCCAAGCACCTTTCCCAATCAATATATTCCATTGCATCAAAGAGTCTTTCCATAATCTTGTAATTGTTGTGGATATAGTAGGCAAATCAAATATCATGTCTTTGTAAAAAAAAAATTTGCCCCTTCATATTCATTGAAGATTTCTCTCATCATCCACGGTCTCCCCGTTTCTTGTGGTACTCCCAATAGCTCAGCAATCTATTTTGTCAAATCTTTTTCCTTATCTCCAAATTTACTTTGTGGTCTTAGAGTACAAGTTATCTTTTCCATGTTCAATATTTCTTGTAAGTCATTCTCCACTTGACTCTCCACTAGCTTATATTCAGTTGTCTGCTTTACATGATCTCTCTCTCTTTTTGTTTTCTCAACATTTGATTGTTGTGACTTTAAATTGAGAATGCATTCATTTAAATTTTCAAACTCATTTTTAATTTCCTCATGGTTTGAAGTTAATATCATTTGTATTTGTTGTAACAGAATATACATTTCCTCCTGGTAAGTATTTTTTTGGTTTGTTCTTTCTGCAGATCTCTGATGCTCCATAATGAACAAAAATCCTTTCTCTGCCAATAACTTTAAAGTCGCAATTAAAAAAAATATTTATAATCCAGGAAGGTCAATTTTTTTCTAAGTTTTATAGTTCTCACTTTGTAGATAGTCCACAAAGTTTTCTTTTCTTTTGTTACAGCTGCTCTTTGCTTAATCAAAGCCCTAAAAGTCATGACAACAGGCTTTTCTTTCTGGGCTGTATATTTTCATCCACCACAGATGTCAGCACCAGTCCATCTTTCAATTTCTCCCCCCCTAAACTTAATTAGTTGCTTCCATTTAGAGGAGGGTGGAACAAAGACCCCCCTCACTTTCAAAGGATTTTTACTTCTGGGTTTTTTCCTTTTTTTCTCAGGAAATCAGTCAGGTAGAAGAGAGAAAACAAATATTCTTACCCACTTCAGTCACGCTGTTTACAATCATGCTTAGTTTAGTGCTTTTTGGCTTTGGCTGCATGTAGCTTGGGCTAGACTCACGAATGACGCTAGCCTTTCTTCTGTCAGTTTTGGGAGAGCTTTCCCCAGACGTCTAGATCAACCACCATTTTCCCAGGATTGGCAGGCTTCCCTCCTTCCTTGCTGCCTCTTCGTGGTGACTGGACCCATTTAGGATTCCCAAACAGAGAGGAATCAGCCATAGGGATCAGATTGTCTCGATCCCTCAGCTTTTGCAGTAGCTGCACAGAACCTGAAGCCCTTGACTCCCTCTTCTTTGAGGAAACCCCTGAGATATTGAAACACTGCTATCATGTCACCTCTAGTCCTTCTTTTCAAGAGCATGCGGCTCTTTCAGCCATCTCCTGCGGCTCCCAGTCCTCTGCCATGTGCAGTCCCCCCAAAAAAATGTGGGACTAAAAAAGTTCAACCAATCAATTCAAATATGCAGGGTAGGTGCATATCTCACCTTGGCTCCACTCTTCAGCCAAACCTTGTTCTGCGCATGTGCACATGTATGCGCATGCACACACATTTTTTGCAGCTCCCATTTTTTCCTTTTGTGAGGGAACCAGTTCCGAGTGGCTCTTTCACTGTTTCAGGTTGCTGACCCCTGATCTTGACATACCCAGCTCCAACAACCATTCCTTATATCTTTTAGCCTCCAGTCCTCTAATCATCTTTATTGTTTTTCTATATACTCTTTCTAGAGTCTTTTACCTAACCAATGATGAGATTTGGGAATCATGGACAAGAGATAGCTGTGATGAAAAGTCTACGGCTTTATTCTGTTTATAAATGGAATAAATAATATGGTCCTAGAATAAAGCATCATATCCTTATTTAAAACAGCCAGTCACATGATAATGAGTTTAATAAGTAAATAAAATATTCTAGAATATTCCTATTCTAGAAGCAATCATCAGCAATAAATTAAAAAATATGCTAACTAGCCATATCATAGTGAACAGAAGGGAAGTTGAAAAACCATTTAACATTTATGTTAATAGATTTCATTCATTTTTCTACTATTTTAGCTCCAAAATTTCCTATGTAAATGACTAATAGAAGGGTGTTTTGAAAGAAATAGATTTTTTTATCTGTAACTTAACTTATAGAAAACATTTGGTATATCCAATGTCTTGTTCATTTTATAGGGTTTCTTCCTCTTATATATATATTATTACATATGTAAGCCTTACAGGTATACTTTACTTTAAATTTTGTTATTTAATGTGGCCTGTAAATAAATGAATACATAGAAACAAAAATAATTATAACTATTTATTTATTAAATTCATATGGGTTTCCATCTCAAATGCATGACCATAACAAAGTTATATTTAAAATGGGCTTCTCGATCCAAAACACTACATGTCTTTTTAGAAGCAAAAATCATAAAGTAGAAATATACACACATTTGAACTAGCAAGCATATTAGTAATTTTGTGAGAATATTTTTGAGTACTTCATGGAATTATTGCAATTTGGGAATGTGGTGGTTCATAAAATGGCTGCCAGGTTGGCTAGGATCAGATACAGCCAAACAATTTACCAGGAACTAAAATGTTGTCGAGACTTCCTGTTCCAGTTTCAGCGAAATAAAGCAGAGGACTTGATCCTCCGGCTGAAATTTCTTTTTGTTGGTGATCCTAAGGGGCCAGATTCCACCCTGGAGGGGTGGACTGAAGAAAGGAAATTCCAGGGACCTAGGAGAGATGGCAATCTCTCCGAATAGCCCAGTAAAACCCTCCCAAAAAACAAACAGAAGAAAAGGCTGGCTAACATCGTGTCTAGTCACAGCTGAATACCAAGAGAAGTCAAAAGTGATTTTAAAAAGTGAATAATAACAGTATATTTGAATCTGGGTAAGAATATTGATTTTCTCTATCTTATTTACTTTTCCTGAAGAAGAAATCCCCAAGATAATATCTCCGAAGAGAGAGGGGGAGGACGATTTGTTTTCTCTTTTGTTTGGGCGGTGTCTTTGTCAAGGTCTGGAAAACAAGTACAAGGACATGATAAATGAGTAAATGCTGACACCTGCTGGAGGATGAGGATTTTTTCCCTTCCTTTGTTTTTGAACTTCTAAGCTTTTGGACTGCACCTGTGTAAACAATACATGGCTGAAACAATGAATATACTACAAAAAGAAATATGTGATGAGCAACAATACTTTCAAAGGACAATGATTTTAAATCACATAGAGATGCAGAAAGGATGAATCAACTTATTCTCAATGTAATTTCACTTCAAGAAATCTCTGAAAATATAGAACAAAAAATTGAAATACTTGCTTTACAGAAGGAATTATACATTAAGCAGCAAAACTCCCAAAAGATGACTTTAAACTATAAGAGAATACAGAAGAACCCTGAGAGTATGAACCAACTTATTTTCAATTCAACTTCACTTCAAGAATTCTTTCAGGGAAAGATACCGGAGAAGATTAAATGCAACTTTGAGGAAAAGGATTGCAAGATGGAATTATACAAAACAAAAAACTATGACTTAATTCAAATGAGGAAAATTTTAATATTTCTAAACAATTTGAAGAATAGGGGAAAGAAGAACCATCTATTTGAATTTGGCTAAACGATGGGAAAATTTTGAAATATATTATTCTCAGAGAAAAAAAATCTCTTCCTTCTTCCCTTTTTCTTTTGCTCTTTTGTTTTATTCTTTTAAGTTGGAATGATTTAAATAGGAATAAAACATAAAAAATATGTTTTAAATGAGCTTTAGAGGACTAGATGACTAATGGATATATTTTGAATTGGAAGAAATATATATCTTTTCCTCCTCTCTCTCTCTCTCTCTCTCTCTCTCTCCCTCTCTCTCTCTCTCTCTCTCTCTCTCTCTCTCTCTCTCTATATATATATATATATATATATATATATATATATATATATATATATATATATATATATATAAGGGACGCGGTGGCTCAGTGGGTTAAGACGCTGAGCTTGTCGATCAGAAGGTCGGCAGTTTGGCGGGTCGAATCCCGAGTGCCGCGTAGCAGAGTGAGCGCCTGCTACTCGTCCCAGCTTCTGCCAACCTAGCAGTTCGAAAGCATGTAAAAATGCAAGTAGAAAAATAGGGACCACTACGGTGGGAAGGTAACAGCGTTCCGTGCGCCTTTGGCGTCCAGTCATGCCGGCCACATGACCACGGAGACGTCCTCGGACAAGCGCTGGCTCTTCGGCTTTGAAACGGAGATGAGCACCGGCCCCTAGAGTCGGAAACGACTAGCACGCATGTGCGGGGGAACCTTTACCTTTACATATATATATATATATATATATATATATATATATATATATATATATATATATATATGGCTGTATACAAATCCAATTAAATAAATATATATATGTAAATTTTTTGGCTTGCTAACAGAATAAATGGAGACCGATATGATCATTTCAAACTTATTTGTTCTCATATATATTCTTTTCTTTCTTTTTTCTTTTTTTCTTTCTTTCGCTCTTTAACTTTATATCTGTTTATCCTTAGTATTTTTATTAAGAAATATAAAAGTATAGGGGGTCTATATGGAAAAAACAGAATTAAATTCATAAATGTTAATATAGTTGAATGTTGAATTGATTGTTATCTGTAAGAATATTTAGAATATTAAGGGAGAAATAAGTGGTTCTTGATCTTTATTGCCTTTTTTCCTTTCCTTTTTACATTTACTTATTGACTGGGAAATATAAAGTATGAGAGGGATTGTATGAAGGGAGGAAAAAAATGAAATTCACCAACGAAAATAAAGTCAAGTGTTAAAAAAAGATTGTTATTTGTAAATATTTTTTGGGGGGGAGAATTAAGCTGAAATAAATATAGTGCCAGGACCTACGATAAGGCAACTAAAACGATCTATAAGATTATTGAAACTTTACACTTAACTGTTCTTAAACAAAAATGTTTTAATTTAATGTTTTGCAAACAATGATTTGTTTGAGATAGGGGAAATTAAATGAAATTGATGGATCGAATATAGACTATAGAAATTAATTGTTAAAGATTGTTTTATAAATGCCACCCAGACAACATTCTGTTTTACAATGTTCTATGTTATGTTAAAGAAAAAAAAATCTAATAAAATATATAACAAAAAAATAAATAAAATGTTCCTTGTCATTTTCTTTCTTTATTTATAAGTGTATTGTGTCATTTCCATAAAAAACCAAATCTAAACATATTACAAAGGGAACATACAATAGAAAATAATACAGAAAATAAATCAATATCACAATTGTAATAATAGTAACATAAACTACAATAATGTGCCCAAATATTGTTAGCCCCCTTTTGTAAGAATGGATAGTAATGGACACATTTGAAACAAATTCTGACATTTATATTAGGACTATATAAGGCCATGAACACTATTTTAAATATTAAAATAATATGTAAGGTAACGTGAAGAATCTATCATACATGACAGAAGGATACTTTGGCTACATTAGTCTCCATAGCACCAAAATCTGTTATACACACCCCATCTTTAACTCTACTTTACCACAGTCATTGAAAAGTTATGATACTATAAAACTATTGCTGTACTTTCTAACAATTTTAAAGAAGGCTTCCTTAACTTCTCTGTTTCTCAAACTGTAGATGATGGGATTGACTGTTGGAGTCAGGACAGTGTAGAACAAAGAAAAGATCTTATGTAGCTCCTTCAGACTTTCTGTTTCAGGAACAACATAGACAAGCAATAGTGAAACAAAGAAAAATGAAACTACTGTGAGATGAGAAGAACAGATAGAGAAGGCTTTCTGTTGTGCTTTTTTAGATTTCATTTGCCACACAGTATAAAGTATATAAACATAGGAGGTCATTGTTAGGAGAAATGGGATCCCTATACTCAGGAATCCTAGAATAAAAGTAGCAAGTTTCACTAGGTGTGTATTGCTACAGGAAAGATTTGCCACTGGATACACATCACAAAAGAAATGGTCAATTTTACTGGGTCCACAAAAAGTTAATTGTAACAGAAAAGCAGTTACGATAGTGTTGGTCAACAAACCACTTATCCAGGATGTGAGGGCTAACTGGAGACAGAGTTTACCATTCATGAGGGATGCATAATGCAGAGGTTTGCAGATTGCTAAATATCGATCGTAAGACATCATTGCCAGAAGATAACATTCAGTGGATGCTAAAAAACCAAAGAAGTAGTATTGTGTCATACACCCATAGACAGATATAGATTTATCCCCAGTTACAAAACTAGCCAGCATTCTGGGCAGGATGGTTGAAATGTAACATGTCTCCAAAGAAGACAAATTTAGAAGGAAGAAGTACATGGGGGTATGAAGACGATGGTCAGCTACAACAAGTAGAACAATAAGTAGGTTCCCCACAATAGACAAACTGTAAATAATAAAAAACAGTGTAAAGAGGAGTATTCCCATTTGGGGAAGTTTGCTGAATCCTAAAAGAATGAACGTTGTAACACTTGACTGATTTATTTCCATTCTTTCCAATTAATTATTATTAAGATTATTCTGAAAAACAATTTGAAGAACTTTAGTAGCCTCATTTTTCCTTCTTTTCTTCTATCTGATGATTGTGGTAAAAGCTGACATACATTTCTTGAATACCTGGTTGGCATATCTAAACAGCAGAAAGAACAGGTGTTGTATTTCTAAACATATTAACCACATCATGATAGACAATGTCACATATTCTATAACATTAAGGGATATAAACAATATTCTGATGTCAGGTGTGAAAGACCAGGTCTATATGTGAAGACCCAATCAAACTGATTTGTTGATAAATACCCTTTGCACAGAAATATTCTCAACTAACAATTAGTACTTGGACTTAGATAATGGTCTAGCGGGGAAGTCATGTTTGGGTAAGACTCAGTCCACTTTGGCTACATAGAGATTTAAGGCTCATTCCTCTTTTAACTCTGCCCTCTGGTTCTGCCACTCCTCCTACATCTGATAATGTTCACTGTTTTCATCTCAGAATGTGTGTCTGAGGGGGGAGATATCAATTCAATTAAAATCAACTGACTTGCCAAAATGAGCAGCAATAAGTCGGTTAGGATGCTGAGCTTGTCGATCAGAAGGTCGGCAGTTTGGTGGGTCGAATCCCAAGTGCCGCATAACAGAGTGAGCACCTGTTACTCGCCCCAGCTTCTGCCAACCTAGCAGTTTGAAAGCATGTAAAAATGCAAGTAGAAAAATAGCGACCACTATGGTGGGAAGGTAACAGCGTTCTGTGCGCCTTTGGCATCTAGTCATGCCGGCCACATGACCACAGAGACATCCTCGGACAAGCGCTGGCTCTTCGGCTTTGAAACGGAGATGAGCACCGGCCCCTAGAGTTGAAAACGACTAGCACGCATGTGTGGGGGAACCTTTACCTTTACTAAACATTTGCAGCTATCATTCTTTATACATGATATATATCCCCAGAAAAAGAAAAAAATGTGGAGTACACATATTTGGGAGAATTGCATCTATCACACTTTGTTCAAAAAAATATAGTTGGGCACAGCTACAAAAAATAAAGTTGCATTTAAAATAACAAGTTTTGCAAAGTATAATGAATCTTATTTACTTTATGTGAATTGAATTGAATTTATTAAATTTATATGCCGCCCCTCTCCCTAAGGACTCAGGGTGGCTCACAACAATAAAAAGTTAAAAAGCATAAAAAACAAAAATTAAAAAAAGAATTAAACCATAAATGTAATAAATACATAACAATTAACCCAATAAAACCAAATTTAAAACTATAGTCAGTCCAGGCCCGATAGTTGGAACATCCATGTCTTCAGGTCACTGTGGAAGGACTGAAGGTCAGGGACCATCTGCAGCTCCGGAGGCAACTCATTCCAGAGGGTCGGTGCGCCCACAGAGAAGGCTCTCCCCCTGGGGGTCACCAGCTGGCATTGCTTAGCCAACGGAACCGTGAGGAGGCCGACTCTGTCGGAGAGAACTGGGCGATGGGAGGTTGACAATGGCAGCAGGTGGTCTCACAAGTACCTCGGGCCTAAGCCATGTAGGGCTTTAAAGGTAATTACTAGCACCTTGAATCACACCTGGAGGGCAACTGGAAGCCAATGCAGCTTGTGCAGGAGTGGTGTAACATGGGAGTATCGAGAAACTCCCATAAGCACCTGCACAGCCACATTCTGCATCAGCTGAAGCCTCCGGGTGCACAAGGGCAGGGTCATGTAGAGAGCATTGCAGTAATCCAGGTGAGAAGTGACAAGGGTGTGGGTGACCGTGCATAGGTCATCTCAGTCCAAAAAGGGGCACAACTGGCGCACCAGGCGAACCTGTGCAAAGGCCCCCCTGGTCACAGCAGTTAGATGATCCTCCAAGTTAAGCCATGAATCCAGGAGGACACCCAAGTAGCGGGCCCTTTCTGAGGGGGGAAATACCTCCCCCCATCAAAAGAGATGGAACATGTTGGACAATACAAGATGCCAGTATCCACAGCCACTCGGTCTTGGAGGGGTTCAGCCTGAGCCTGTTCCTTCCCATCCAGACCCACACCGCCTCTAGGCACCGGGACATCATGTCAAGGGCATCACTGGGTTGGCTCGGGGTGGAGATGAACAACTGGGTATCATCCGCATATTGGTGATACCTCACCCCAAAGCCATGGATGATCTCACCCAGCAGCTTCATATAGATGTTAAACAGGAGGGGGGGAGAGAACCAACCCCTGAGGCACCCCACAAGTGAGGGGCCTCGGGGTAGATCTCTGCCCCCCTGCCAATACAAACTGCAAGCGGCCTGAGAGGTAGGAGGAGAACCACCATAGAACAGTGCCTCCCACTCCTAACCCCCGAGCTGTCACAGCAGGATACCATGGTCGATGGTATCAAAAGCCACTGAGAGGTCAAGTAGGACCAGGACAGAAGAACAACCCCTGCCCCGGGCCCACCAGAGATCATCTACCAGTGCGACCAATGCCGTTTCTGTGCTGTAACCGGGCCTGAAACCAGACTGGTGCAGGTCCAGATAGTCTGCTTTATCCAGGAATTGCGGGAGCTGATGCGCCACAACACTCTCAACAGCCTTCACTACAAAGCGAAGGTTGGAGACAGGACAATAGTTATTCAAGGAGGCCGGGTCCAGGGCAGGCTTCTTGAGAAGGGGCCTCACCACCGCCTCTATTAAAGTGGAGGGGAAGACACCCTCCATCAATGTGCATTCCTCATTAATCAAATAAATGGCATGCCATACCAGTCCTGCAACATAATAATCAGATTGAAATGCATATGAAATGCAGTGATAGTTTTGGGTCAAGTTATCTCATTAAAACCCACTTTAGCCCAATATTATTCCATGGAATTTTATCCTATGAAGTCATTTCATAGATAAAATTTAAGATGCAAAATTATTCTGTGGAGGGGATAGCAAATCTTGATCAGAAACATTTAGTGAAGCAATCCAGAGTCCAGAGGGTTTTCCATGTAAAGTTGCTGAGATCACTTTCTCTGCATCACCAAGATTCAAGCAAACTTTTCTGATACAATACAAGTAATATATGTCCAAACAGTGATTATTCCTGATCTCTCCAGATAGCATATTTGTGAATATCTAATACAAAAACCACTGAATAAGCTTTGGTCTAATAAGGAGAGATTAATAGTTATTGTTTACTATAGTAGTAATAAATATTCATATATAATTTAGGCCCAAGTAGAGTAGAATTGTAATTTTAGATTAAAAAGATAGGAAAAAGAGAGAGATATATCAATATATTCCTCAAATTTATGCATAAAACAGTGTCAATAAATTATTGAAATGGAATGATTAAAGAAAATTGCAACTAAAAATCCTGACTTTAAAGAAAAGACAGCAAATTATTTGTGACAAAAAAACAACAGTGGATGTAATATAAGTGAAAGGCAATGAAGAATAAAAAAATGAATATGAAGTGAACTGAACAGGATCAAGTGAAAAATACATGTGTTATATATGTATGAATGTATGAATGGGTGAATGTGTGGGTGAGTGGAATCAATCAATTGGATATAAATATAATTTATTTCTAGCAGTAGACAAATATTCGACAAAGTCTAGCTCTGGAAAAGATCATATCTATTTCTTATATTTCCTGACTTATATCTGTTTGTGGAATCATATTTCTGGTCTGAAACAACAATACTGTTAGTCAATATACTTCTGGACACAATTCAGGTGATACCCTGAAGGTGCTAAATAGCTGTTCTGATCAGCTAACTCTTTTAAAAACTTTTAAAAATATATTCTCTCTATGTTGCCTATTCCTAAGAAAAACTGTTTCTGCTGCAGAGAGAGAAAAAATATTTTTGATGGTCATATATTAAGAATGTACATATTTCTCTGTGAAATGCTTTCTTTGCTATTGTTCTATTCTTGGCTTTTTTGTTCCTATATAACAGTTTTTTGGTAGTGAATATTTTATTTACTGAAATTAAATTTAGAATTATTTCACTTATTTCTTTCTTTTTTTAAAAAATTGATGCTTTCTAGTAAAAAGAAGTGCATTAAAAGAAAGGGGTTTCAAGTTCTTAAAAATTAATACTGCAATCAATCCCATGACTTAGAATTATTGAGATATTAATGCCACTGTATTCAATGAAATTGTCATCTTAAAGGGTATATATAGTAAGGATTATAATTTAAATTATCTGTCCATCTTTTCTAAATCTATAATTAGTGGAAAAAAATTAACAGTGTGGGAGAGGAGTTACGTTGATGGCAAAAAATATCATGAATCTGGTAGCATTTTTTCCTACTAACAAATTTATCAGATGAAACTGATGAAGAAAGCTGCAACTCATGAAAACTTATGCATTTTAAAATTTAATATTATAGATTTTAAAGGTGCTACCAGACTGCTGAATAATTACCATTGTACTTAAAAGAAATATCTCTAATCTTTATTGAGCACCATATATATAAAAATGGCAGAAAATAAATATGGCAATCAAATATAGCTGGATAGATAGATAGATAGATAGATAGATAGATAGATAGATAGATAGATAGATAGATAGATAGATAAACCTTATTGTTATGTTTTTTTATTGGGAGCACAATGGCAAACATTAAAAATGAAATTTAGTTGCTTGCTCTAAAGTGTACACATACATAACATACATTTAAACACTATACACAATATACATATACATATACATACATACATACATAACCTCAGAAAACATATATATATATATATATATATATATATATATATATATATATATATATATATATATATATATATATATATATATATATATATATATATATATATATATATATATATATATATATATATATATATATATATATATATATATATATATATATATATATATATATATATATATATAACTATACCCTTATATACAGTACAAGTAACATATAAATATTAATCACCAGTGCTTTTCTTGTAAAAGAAAAAGGTGCCGAAACTCACACGTCATACAACCCGCCTTGCCTACCCTACAAGGTTCCATCCGAAAAAGATGCTGGAACTCTGTTCTGAGCGTTCTATGACAAAAAAAAAGCCCTGTTAATCACTGTCCATCTTGAAGACATAATGGAAGGAGGAAGTTTTAAAGTTCACAAGGTTAATACTGTATGGAACAAAACTGTGACTGAATCTAGATGTTCTGTTTTGGATGGTTTTCCAAAGATAAAGTTAAGTGCTGGAATTTGGGAAAAGGATGAAAATGAGTTTTGTTTTTAATGGAAATAGACTGGTGAATATGGAGTATAAAGACAGATACCATTTACAGCCCAGGGCAAAGTTATTGCTTTGTTGAAACAATTGTTTCTAGTTAATATAGAATGATTATCCTGGAAACAAATAAAGTCAACATATGAGGTTAGCTCTCACCTGTAGTTGTTCCATGTTATATCAGAGCTGTTCTAGTGTGTGCCATTAACAACAAAAGATGTGGAAGGGAAAATATAGCAGTAAACCATTCTCAAAATGTTGTGTCCAAGTGTTGTTAAAGCATCCTTTTTACACTAGTTGGTGATCCAGGATAATAATATTTGTGCTTACATGAGCAGTAGGTTATATTATTATTTTTAATTATTGGATAATTAAAATATATCACATGAGCCTAGGGATTTGTTCCTGACTGACTCTTGGACAAACTGTTCTGATGTAATGCACTCTTAATCTTCAAGAACGTGCCAAAATTCACTCTTTCTAGATAAAACATATAAATCTTTGGCAGGGTGATTTTTCTACATTCATACCTACCTTTTCATCATAATACTCCCTTCTGGAGAGAAAAATATTATACAGAGCCCAGAACAATAAGTAATAAATAGTAAGCCAAACACAAGAAAAGATAAAAAGAAAGAAAATATAACTAAATATAGTGTATGTATGTATGTATGTATGTGTATGTGCATTTTATATATACACATAAACACTTTATATACATGCCAACCTAGCAGTTCGAAAGCACGTAAAAATGCAAGTAGAAAAATAGGGACCACTACGGTGGGAAGGTAACAGCGTTCCGTGCGCCTTTGGCGTATAGTCATGCTGGCCACATGACCACGGAGACGTCCTCGGACAAGCGCTGGCTCTTCGGCTTTGAAACAGAGATGAGCACCGGCCCCTAGAGTCGGAAACGACTAGCATGCATGTGCGGGGGAACCTTTACCTTTTACCTTATACATACACACATATGGGTATAGATGTGTGTCTGTCTATATCTATCTGTCTGTCAGTCTGTCAGCCCGTCTATCTATCTATCTATCTATCTATCTATCTATCTATCTATCTATCTATCTATCTATCTATCTATCATCTATTCAAATTCAAATCATTCAAGTCTTCATCATGTCCATAATAATGTCCATAATGTTTTCTATAAACTTATATAAACTTCACACTTATACAAACTTCACACTTTCCTCTTTTGAAGAAACTTAACAGCTCCATTGTCTTCTCCTTCCTGTTGACTCACTCAGTCTTCCCTATGTGAGAAATGACTCTAGATCAATTCATAATAATGACTACATATTACTGGAACAGGTAATTGTTTGTATTCACTGTCTATGCCAAATATCTAGTGGTGTTTTAAATATATAATATAAAATATCTATTAATTGTATTAATGATGTCCACAACCAAAATGCACACAAAAACATTTTACAATATTTTTGTCCAGCGCAAGATGGAGGGAAAGAAGCACATTATGTTAAGTAAAGCACACATCAGAAGAAGTATTATAGAAGATATACTATTTGATATGATACTTTGTACATAGCAGTTATAAAAATGGGACTTGAAAGAAAATCTTGCATAATGGAATGTTAGGTCATTCAGGCACAATATTTTTCTGTTGATGAAGAAAAGGTGCCACAGTTCAGCATACAGGCAGTATAAAAGGAAGAAATAGTTGTTTAATAAGTTATGATCATATATTAATTTGCATCTTTGGAAAATGTATCACTTTGTTTTCAATTCTCATTAGGGCCTTGTGGACTTCTTGGTTTCTTAAACTGTAGATCAAAGGGTTGATTAGAGGAGTCAATACAGTGTAGAAAATGAAAACAAATATATTCAATTCCCTCATACTGGATGTATCTGGCAAAATGTAAACAATTATTAGTGTATCATTAAAAAGGCAAACCACCATGAGATGAGAAAAAAAGAAGTTGAAAAGGCCTTTTGTCTTTTGGTAGCAGAAGATATTTTTAGAATTGTGACAATGATGCAAATATAGGATATTAGAGTTAGTAGAAATGGGATGACAATGAAAATGAAACTAATGCAAAGGGTTACAAATTCAATCAGGTTTGTGTCACTACATGACAGTTTTTCAAGTGGAATCAAATCACAAAAGTAGTGATTTATGACATTGGAGCCACAGAATGATAACTGAGCCAAAAGAGACACTGTTAGGCAACCACCTAGAAAAGAAGCAATCCACAATCCCATCAGGATGTGGACACCTATGTTCCCATGCATGATAGAAGCATAATGCAGAGGTCTACATATTGCCAGATATTGGTCATAGGACATGACAGCCAGGAGATAAGTCTCTGTACCAGCACAAGAACTAAAGAAAGAGAATTGGATCATGCATCCAGTAAAAGAAATGGACTGTTGAACAGTAAACAAATTGCCCAACATTTTTGGTAAGATGATTGAACTATAACAGGTCTCCAGGCAGCACAGATTCCCCAGGAAAAATAACACGGGGGAGTGAAGATGGTGGTCAGATAGCACTAAGAATATAATGAGGAGATCTCCAGTTATTGTTGCAAGATATATCATCAAGAATGAAAAGGAAAGAAGAGGCTGCAACTCTGGAAGAATTCCAAATCCCACAAGAATGAATTTTGACATCATTGTCTGGTTTCCTTTCTTGATAGTGAGCATTTCTTCATTTCCATAATTGACATAGGCTTATTTACTTTTCATATATTCCTCATTACCCAGATTCATGGCATGAGCAATAGGTCCTGCAACATAACAAGAATTAAAAAGATTGCATAAATGAATTACAAATGTATAGTTTTGAATTATGATGTTCAACTAAAACATGGCCATTCTAACTCACCCATGTGTTCAGGCTAGAAATTTTTTATTTTTATTTTAATTCCATTTATATCCCGCCCTTCTTCGAAGACTCAGGGTGGCTTACAAGCTTAGCAGTAGCCTTCATTCTATGTATATGCCTGCTTATTAGGGCTTTCATACACCCCCCAAGCGGCATTATTACAAAGTCAGCTTAATTGCCCCCAACAATCTGGGTCCAATTGAATTGCAGTATTGTTAAAGCCACTTCATGGCTAAAAATCTACTGCAGAAGTCAATTTCTATTGCAGAAAGCAAGCTGAAACAAAGAGAGGGAGACTGTTAGGAGCGTAAGATCAGCGCTGCTCAGAAATGGCGATTCCCTCTGCTGCACATTCCAATTGCTTTCCTTGCAGCAAGTATTTACTGGCCTCACTTAGCAACCTCAAGCTCCCAGAGAAGGGAGGAGGGGAGGGAGGGAAGGGGAGGAGGGAGGGAATTGAAGGAAAAGAATGGAAGGGCTCTGACATTACAGATGTTCTGTTTGGAGGGGAGGTCTCCAGGTGGACAGAGCGAGGCAGAAGAGAGACTTCTGGAGGCTTCATCTTTGCAGCAAACTCCTCTGCCATTATACACATCTGATAATGGAGAGAAAAGTGGACTTTCTAAGGATGTTTTCCATTAGAATTCCCTTTCTAGTGAGATCTACCCTGACATCTTCACTACATGCATTGTCTCCCTTGTTTGAATCTGCTTAATTGTAATTTCCTTGGTTAGCTACAGTTTTCAAGCAGTTATATTCTCTTTTAATCTCAATCTATTTGATTTCTCCAGAGTTTCTTATTTATTCCTGTCAGTTGTAATATGTTACACATCAAGATCCTTGGCCCCCAAATTTTAATTACTTTACATTTCATAGCAAATTTCTGCCAATTTGAATCGAAGCATAGCGCTCTCTGAGCTTTGTTGCAAAGAAACAAAAAACCTTTAAGATCACTCCTCCCTATACTAACAGGGCAACCCACTACTAGAATATAAATTAACAGCAAACCCCGTTCCCTACCTACTAGCACTGCTGATGTTTCATAATTTGGGTAATGAAAATCTGCAAGAAAACAACCAAGTTCAGAGAGCACCAAGGACCCCTCATGTCAACCCTTAGCTATAAATACTCTCCTTGATCAGTTGAATTAAAGTGTTATTCTTTTCAATCTTTCTCAACTTACTGCACCCTTCTGGGTTGCATTATCATTATCATCATCTTAACCTTATTGCAGTTATTAACCAGAACAAACAAATTGGTTTTCAAATACTCAGAATATCCAAAACTAAAGTGAGAAATTCAGGATAGTTAAAAAAGTACGTACTTTCAGACAAACATTTTGGCTAAAAAAACCAGTATCAAATCATACAGCAAGATGAAATTTCAGCATGTAATCTGGATAATATGAACTTTGAATAGCACTATAAAATATGAATATATGCACAAATAGATATGCATATTCATATACATTCTCCCTCTCCCTTTCTCACATACACATACACACACATACATGTAACCCGCTTATCCTGGGCTTCACTTAGGAAGCAGCATATTTGCCCTTCAGAGTATAAACAGTAGCCTATTGCCTATTGAAAAGTTTGGTTTTCCTCCTGCCCACTCACAATAGTAACAACTTTTGGGGTGTCTTTTGTGGTGGGTTGTAGTTCTTACACAAAGGCTGAGATTTCTTGCACCAGAATCTTGGCATGAAGTTTTGGCAACTGTTCCTGTATCAAGAGATTTGGTCATTCCTTTATATTGGACTTAACACTGCTTATCTTAATTATTACAGTAGCGGAGAGAGAGAGAGAGAGAAAGAGAGAGAGTGAGAGAGAGGAAGACCAGCTGACCAGCCAGCTAACCATCAAGGTAGTGGTGCATATTAATATGGAGAAATTCCTCATACCTTCATCAGTACAAAAGAAAAGTGATTCAGCAATTGAACCACCACCGAAGAAATCAAAACTGGCACCAAATCGAAAATACAGTGAAGATTATTTAAAGTTTGGATTTCATTTCCTGGAAGAGAATTATCAGCAGCTTCCTGTTTGTGTTATCTACAATAAAGTATTATCCAAGCATTCCATGAAGCCTTCTTTGATCCAGAGACATTTTACAACAAAACATAAAAAGCACACTGAAAAGCCAGTAGCATTTTTTGTGAAGAAGAGAGATGAATTTATAAAATGCTGTGCTGCTTTCGTGAAGGCCACTACCATCTCCAAAAAATGTCTGGAAGCATCTTACTAATTGTCCTTGATAGCAGCTAAATGAAATAAGCCTCACACAATTATAGAAGAAGTCATGATTCCCTCTGCCACTGAAATTTCCTCAATTCTCTTTGATGGAAAAATGACTGCTGCTATTCGTCATATTCCATGTTCTGATAACACTGTCCAAAGACGAATACAAGATATGGCCAAAGATGTCATTCAACAAGTGGTGGAAAAAATCACAGCAGCAGAAAAATTTGCATTTCAATTGGATGAAAGCACTGACATCGCTGGTGAGGCACAACTAGTTGTCTTTGTGCATGTTCCTGATTCAGACGATATACTGGAACACATATTATTTTGCCGCGCACTACCTGGCAGAAAAACTGGGGAAGAAATATTCACAATAATTGACAATTTTTTCACTGAACATGGAATATCATGGACTTGGTGTGTAGGAATTTGTTTTGATGGTGCAGCAGCTCTTACAGGAAGAGGTTCAGGGGTGATAGCACAAGCTAAGGCAAGAAACAGCTCCATTGTTTCAAATCATAGACATGCACTTGCTGCTAAATGGATGAGCCCAGTGTTACATGAGACTTTGGTGGATGCTGCAAAAATAATAAATTTCATCAAAAGCCTGCCATTGAATGGACGTTTATTCCGGCAATTATGCAAGGATTTGGATTCTGAGCACATCACTCTTCTCTTTCATACAGAAGTACATTGGTTGTCAAGAGGTGAAACATTATCGAGATTATTTGAGCTATGAGATGAAATGCACCTGTTCCTGACAAATGTTTCATCACCTCTAGCAGAAAAGTTTCAAAATATCCTGCCTTGCCTATTTGCTGATATATTTAAAAAGCTAAATGAACTTAATCGGTCACTGCAGGGCCATGGTCATAACGTGTTTGTTATGGAAGACAAAGTTTGTGCCTTCCACAAAAAAAATCTCCCTGTGGATAGGACAAGTAGAAAAAAAGAATATTCCCTCACTTCCCAATGTGTCAGAGTTTATTGAACTAAATTCTATTGTTGACAGTGAGGGCATTGAAACAGCCATCAAAAATCATTTGGAAAAATTGCACACAGAGTTTGTGTTGTATTTTCCATTCGTCTCAACAGGATGTGATACTAGAATTTGCTGGGTTGCATCACCCTTCACCATGGGCAATGTTCAGAAGTCTGACCTTTCCTCTCCAGAGCAAGAGGCACTTCTGGAATTGATATCAAACCACAGTTTGAAGGAACTGTTCAATGAACAAACACTGACTGAGCTCTGGAGCCAAGCTGCAAAACTATACCCGGAAGTGGAGTATAGTACCATTTGGTTCCACATAGTTGTGTGAGAAGGCATTTTCTTCCTCAAAATGTATAAAAACTAAGGAAAGGAATTGCCTTCAGCTGGAACCTGACTTAATTCGGTCAGTAAGCACTCTCCAGCCATGACTGCAAAGATTAATGGCAGAAAAGCAGGCACAAGTTTCCCATTAAAAGTGTGGTAAATTAGTTCACTTTTTTCCTGTTTTTGAATGGACAGTAAAGTTTTTGACACTGGTGGTACTTGAATATTGTCATGTCCTAAAGGTGGCACTCTCCTCTGCCTCTGCATGCGCTCAGGGAGGGCCGTGATTTTCTCCAGGCTGGGGTCTGGGCAGCATAGCGCTGGACAATGGGAGGGAGGGAGGGAAAGAAGGAAGGGACAAAAAAGGAGGTAAGAAAGGATGGAAAGAAGGACAATGGGAGAGAGGGAGGGAAGGAGGGCACCCACCCCCCTCCACCAGAGACCCATGGATTCCCCCCCCACACACAGGCACCCTGTAACCTGAGGGAGGGAGGGAGGGACAATGGAAGGGAGGAAGGGAAGGAGGAAGGGACAAAGAAGGAGGTAAGAAAGGAAGGAAAGAAGGAAGGGACAATGGGAGAGAGGGAGGGAAGGAGGGCACCCACCCCAGTCCCAACCCCCTCCCCCAGAGACCCATGGATTCCCCCCACACAGGCACCCTGCAACCTGAGTGATGCGCTGCCCCCCCAGCCATTGACTTCGCTTGTCAAAAAGTTGCAAAAGGTGATCTCATGACTCTGGGACACTGACCGTCATAGGTATGAATCAGTTGCCAAGCATCCTAATGTAAATCACATGACCCTGGGGATGCTGCAACAGTCATAAGTGTGAAAAATGGTCATAAGTCACTTTTTTCAGTGCCATCGTAACTTTGAACAGCCACTAAGTGAAATGTTGTAAGTCGAGGACTACCTGTACTTTATCAATTTTTTTGGGGGGGGGGTGTCACATTTTTGACACCTTGCTGGGTGACTGGTGGCACCCAGAGAGTGCCTTATCCTAAAAGTGGTACAATGTGTGAAAAGGCTGAAAAGCCCTGATCTAATAGAGAATTGAAACAAGATTGAAGGTGTCTGTCTGCACAAGAACTATATACTGTAATGTTTAGTCAGAAAAAGTTTCCCCACCTTGGGAACTTTAAATGTATGGACTTCAAACCCCTCTGGGAAATTCTGGGAGCTGAAGTCCAGACATCTAAAAGTGGCTAAGATAACGAAACTTGTCTTAAAACATGAATGGTATCTAATCTCTTACTGTGGTCCCAGGAAACTCCTCTAACTATAAAAGATGGTTTAGAGCAGGCATGTCAAACTCGCGACGTCACGTGATGTCACGCGACATATCGGAACTTTTTCCCATTGCCGAAAATGGGATGGGCGTGGTTTCTCCGTGACGCTCCGGCCCGCGGGCCGGCAGTTTGACACCCCTGGTTTAGAGGTTTTGATATTTTGAATAAAAAAATACACAAAAACTGAAGTGAAATCTAAAACCCAAGGAAAGCCAAGGAAACTTCATATGGATGTTTCCATTTTGCACCTACCTTGCTTGGCCCTGGATATCCCTAAAATTGTTAAATTAATCTTCACGTTGTGAAAAATTTCTCATAACTGGTCCAGATCAAGACTTACTGATTGACTCATGGGTTCCTGAGTATCTAAAAGGATTTAAAGCTCAGGACCTCTTCCCCACCTTATTGCCAGTCCTACCGCTTACAAGCACCAGGGGTTCTAATTTCAGTATAACTTTTTAATTCACATGGCAATTAAACAGAATGTGGCCTTATGAAGAGCATAATATCAATAAAGATTGCCTCTCCAGCCTTGAGACAGTTTGCCTTTTTCAGCTTTTTAGCTGCATCTCCCATCAGTTGGGCACACCTGTCAGGTGTGGGGAAAGTAAAGGTAAGCAGACCCAGGTGTGGTGAGGCAGGGAGGGCCCAGACCTCTTTAGAGTGGCATGGGGGAATGATGGAGGAGACCCACACACTAGTGGGTCTAGTTCATCCAAGGCATCCAACTGACAGCATATTTCCACATGTCACTGGGGCCGAGCTGTCCAAGACCTCCCAGCCCACAGTAGCATTGGTAGAGAATTGCAATGGTCCTTCCATCATAAGGGTATGTGTGCCTCCAAGCATCCTAATTGTGATCATGTGATCATGGGCTGCAATGGTTGGAACTTTGGGTAGTAACTGTAAGTCTTTTTGTTCATTGCCATTGTAATTTCAGTCACTGAATGAATGGTTTCTAAGTTGAAATTTGCCTATATTGCAATCAGGGAGTCCCAAGTTCAAATTTCATCTCACCCTGAAGAGCCATTTGAATTATTCAAATGGGTGACATATGAATAGTTAAGCACTCTCCAAACCATTTTACAAGGTGGTAGTTCTGCAATAAGGACCTGTCCCCTCCCTTCATTGCCATCCTGAACTCAGAAAAAAAGGTAATGTCATTATTTTGACATGGAAAGCAAACACTACAGCTTTCCTGAGAAATTGACTAAGATGGGGAAGTTGAATTTATGCAGAATATTGCAAACACTCTGAACAAATATGCACCTTCTTTTACTTGATTGTGAAATAGCAGTTTCCAGGGAACCTTCTTTTGTGCCATTAAACTTTGGAAGAAATCCATGAATTTTCTGCCAATTTATGGTTAGTTTATAATCCTTATATTCAGAATATTGTTGGCTTAAAGGTTAAGATACTTTTAAATTGATTTGCTATGAAATGTTTAAAAATCTGGTTATGTTTCTTATTTGCTTTTATTCATTGTGGCATTCAGCACTGGAAGGTATAGCAGAAAATTTTATAGATCATGTTTAAGTTATTGATTGATCAATCAGCCAGTCCATTTTTAGTGGCATTTGCCCATTTTTATGCAAATATATGTAATTATGGGATCTTTTTTTGTTTTGAATTGTTGGACTGCTCTTAATAATTTTTGAGCTTCTGATTCTTTGTAATAAATATTCTCAGCAGCAAACTGGAGCACATTTCTTAGCTTTCCTGGATTGGTTTACCCAGCTTCCTTAAATAATCTCCACAAATAGAAGCCAACAGAAAAGCTGCCATGGATGTGTTGCAAGAGTTAAAGCTATATCAAGTTGATAAGGAAGGAAAGCAATCCATGCAAAAAGGGAGACACTCTCAAAAATATGGATTAGGAATGAGAATGTGAGAAGTAGCAATGGTTGGGAGGGATCAACTGCTCAAAAAGACAAATTAGTTACATTTGATCTTTTTCCCCCAAAAGAAATTTTAGCACAGGAACTTTAAATTCAGATTAAGATTCTGGGATGGGAAAGCTTTTCATTACCGATTATGATCCAACTCTGGACTGAATGACATCCCTTGACATCCTTCCCCCATTGCATTCTGGGGGAATCTCAGTGGGAAGTCTTTTGTTTGTTCCTATGGGGATCCCAAACAAGATCAAAATTGGGGTTAGGGTTAGGGTTAAGTGAGGAGTAAAGTCTTCTTATTGCTCTCTAAGACTTTTAAATATATAAAATACTTTGTAGTGGTTGGTGCTCTAGATAGAACCCATCTACCCCATCTTTCTCTCTTTGGATGAAAAGGTAGAGCTAGTAGAATGAATCCAGAGGTGAGTTTGGCCTTTGAAACGCTTTTGAATTCTATTCCTCTAAAACAGACATAACTTACTTTATTTATTTATTTATTTATTTATTTATTTATTTATTTATTTATTTATTAACTTGAGATAGTTTCATATCCACACAATAAAACTACCTAAGGCAGGCCAATTTGTGATTACCATCTGATGACCCTGTGGAGAAAGTCCCAAAAAGTCATTGAAGGTTCAACAAAATACACTGTGTTCCTTGATACTGCTAATAGAAAACTTTTATAGGTGAAACCGACAAAATATTCCTCATTTTGCATCATTCCAATGCAGTCAAGAAATTACTGTTTGGGAAACCATCCTCCATTCTAGAGATCCTCAAATCTGATTTATCTGTGGGCTCCACAGTCTGCCAAGAAGCCCTGTACCAATAATCTCAATCTTTATTTGCATATAAGCAGCAGTGTCAACAATGAGGGTCAAAATTAGCAAGATGGTGGATAGAGTATTGTAAAACAAGGCTGGTTGTACATGTACAAGAATTAGTAGAACATAATGCTGTATCTTCCATTTTATCAATTTTGATATCCACCCCCTTCCCAACCAAAAATCGTATATCCTCTTCCAACTTATCATCTTATAAAACCAGTTCATTAGCATTCAATTATTTCTCCTGAAAATTAAAAATAGAACATGCCAAACCAATCTTACTTCATTCTTTCACAAAGTGACTAAATTAATAGACCAACAAAATGCTGTGGACATAGTATCCTTAGACTTCACAAAGGTATTCGACCTTGTAGACTGCAACCTACTTTTTGGTAAGCTTGGGAACTATAGAATAGACAGCATCACCACCAGATGGATTTGTAACAGACTGACAAACTGTACTCAACAAATAGTTCTTAATGGAACTACATCTACCTGGAGGGAAGTGAGCAGTAGGGTACTACAAGTTTCTGTCATAGGTCCAGTACTCTTTAATATTTTCATAAATGTCTTAGATGAGGGAATAGAAGGGGAACTCATCAGATTTTCAGGTGACACTAAGCTGGCAGGAATAGCTAACACCCCAGGAGACAAGCTTAGAATCCTAAAAGATTTTGACAGACTGGAACAATAGGCCCTGTTCAACAAAATGAAATGTGGAGAAAAGCAAGGTTTTACAGTTAGGCAGGAAAAAACAAAGGTACAAGTGCAGATTAGATGATGATGATGATGATGATGATGATTACTATTATTATAAAAATTGTTTAGCTTTTTTGTTACTGGCTTGCTACATTTTTCCCTTTTGCTTTGGAAGAGAGATGGAAAAAGGGGAAAGGAGGAGGCTTGGTGTTGATCATTTTAAAACCTTTTTACTCTCTGTTTAACTGTAGCCTGGAAGGCGGAGGGAAAGAAGGAGGGAATAAAGTCTGAGATTGTAGTTTTTTGGCTTCTATTCTAACTTTGCTCAGGGACAAAGAACAAAGATAACTTGTTTAGTATGGTTTCTCCTTGTTGCAAATGTATCATTTCGTTTCTCTGCTGCAGTTTGTGTTCAAAAGCTTAGAAATGCAGAATCTGTAACATCCTGTTGCCCCAACTCCCCACTTTGCTGAAGCTTTTCTGTTCAAAGTTTTTGCGCTGCTTGCCAACAATTGTGTGTGTGCAAAACAAAAGTAATGTACCGTATTTTCCGGCGTATAAGACGACTGGGCATATAAGACGACCCCTGACTTTTGAGAAGATTTTCAAGATTTTTCGTGTTATACTCCGGAAAATACTTACATGCCAGTTGCCAAGTGTCCGACACAAGCCCGATTCAGATTCAGCCCCGTCTGATGCAAATGGTGCAAAGCCACGTGCTCTTCCAGGCCAGACTCTGCAAACAGCACGCCAGAAGCCACAACCACCGCGGGAACTCTGAGTCCCCGCCTTTCGGCAGCCTGCACGGCCAAGCGCGATTCGGCTTTGAGATAGCATTTGCAGATGGAGCAGCCGCCGCGTCTGGAGCCAAGCCCCGCCCAGGAGACGGTTGGCCAGGCGGGCCCGGAAGATGCGCTAGAGAGCCGGGCTTGGGGTGGCCATGCCGAGGCCGGCTGGTGAGGGCCGCTGCAAGAGGGGTGCCAAGTACTGCTGTTCCGCACTCCGTGACTAGGCAAGCGATTCTTCCGGTCGGTGCGGGTCAGGCGGTGCCTCGGCAGGAGCAAAGGTGCTCCCTTCCTACTGTCGAGCAGCGCGCCTCTGGGGACCGCCTGCCCCTCCTCTTTTCGGGGACCTGACAGCCAGCATTGGAAGCACCAGCATGGCCAGTCCTACAGAAAGCAATGGCAGTGGCTGCAGTAGCCGCCCCAGGAGCTGACGAGAGTTTGCCCTCCATCACCCGTTCACCATCGGCCGCTTAACTATGGGTCGCCATCGCCTACCTCCATTCAACCAGCGATCCCGCCGTCCAGCAGAAAAGAGAAAAGATCAGAGAAGTGGATAGTATTTTCCGGCATATAAGACGACTGGGAGTATAAGACGACCCCCAACTTTTGAGAAGATTTTCATGGGTTAAAAAGTCATCTTATACGCTGGAAAATACGGTAACTGACCTAACCTGATAACGTAACCAATGACAACAAGCTCTCCCTTCTCTGAAAGCTAAATGTATTATAAAAGGAAGAACCTTAAGAAAATGATTTTGAATAGTTTTGCTTAGATTTGTAAATGTTTTCAAAAAGTTTTATGCTCTAATTTCAGTCTTTGCATACACACATATATATATTCAGTACGTTAACTCAGAATACCTCATTAAGTTTTTTTTCCCTTTGTGAAGCTGCACTGAAAAATAAGTTTTTTTTATCTCTTTATGAATGTTGATTTTGGATAGAATTGCAGATAAAGGTTTAGCCTGATTGTTTATGGATAGACGATTATAGCAAAGTTGATAAGAAAGAGATGTGGTGGATGTTGAATGGGGAGAAGAGAATGTTAGGGGAGGCTGAGGGGGGGGGGGCTTTCCCTCCCTGTAGTTCTGGGTTCTGCACCAGGCTAAGAAGGACAAGAGACATGGACAATTTTGGAAGTTTGAAAGAAAGATTAATTAAGGGAAAAAGTTGCTTAGGTAAAGTTGAGAGAAGAGAATGCACATGGGAGGCTGAAGGCTGAAGATACAGGAAGGAAATGAATGTTGAAGAAGGGGAGGAGTTATGTGTTTTGTTTTTGGCTGATGTTGTGGATGGTACACAATGGCTGGATAGGTTGTGACATTTAGTGGTGAGGCCATTTCAATACAGGCCTCAACTCTGGAAAATTTGCCTTGTCCTGTTTGAAATGATGGCTGAGAGTTGCACAAAGGTGTTCAAGAATATCAATGAAGAAGAGAAGAATGTTACTCAGTATTTGCATAATATGGCACAGGTTTTGTCTTCTATTCCAGTACAGGCCCAGGCTGCCCTACCACCTTTTTCTGACCATTGTTCCTGAGAGTGGGTTCAGGTGAAAGAACTGTCACCTATAAGTACCAGTCCTGAGTGCCACTACAACCATGCCAAGATGTCTTGACCTAAACTACAGTGCGAGTGAAGAATGAAAGAATGAGTCCATGGAAAGTCCCACCATTCCCTCTCCAGTGACAAAGTCTGCAGCTCGATGGCCTGAAAGTGAAATTTTGACCTGCCTTGCCTGTTGAACTGTTTCCACTTAACTAGGAGAAAGGTTTCAATGGATTGGACTACCCCGGAACTTGGGTTCATAATATCTAGACTCTGTATTGCTACATTTTTGTTGCTGCTGTTTCCCTCACATCTTTCTTCAGACCATGAGTCTAATACTTAAAGGAACAAAAAGGAGTTGTGTCCACAACAAGACTATGTATTCCACTTGCAAAGGGGTCGTTTGTTATGCTTCTGTCAATACAGTAAAGCCCTACCAACAACTTCAAATCTGGATACATGGAGGGACACCCAGACATTACCTCTTTTGAAAGAATAATACGAGACTTATGGACAAGTGCCAGAATACCTTTTGATACATGTACAGCTATTGGCTATAATCAAGCTAAATAGACTAAGTACAGAGACAGACTTTCTCATTTAATGCAAACTATATCCTACCCAACCTGGCACAATCAAAGGACAATTCAATATGATTAAAGGAGTCAGAACTTCTCAGTGCAACACTGATTCCTGCAACCCAGTGTGCTTTGAGATAACCAGACCAGAAGACTTCTCAGCATCATTTGGACCAGCTATTGATTAAACCAGACACAATAATATGCTCAATTTGACACTATTATACCACCATCCCAAAAACATTTTTGAGTTTTTCATTCTTTTTATGATGATCTGGAAATCACAATTGAAATTCTCTCAGCATCAAAGAATCTTTTTATTGATCTGGCCCAAAAAGAATTGCTTCATCTCTGAATGTGACTACCTATTATGTGTGTGTGTGTGTGTGTGTGTGTGTGTGTGTGTGTTAGTATGGGTGAAAAATGGCCTTGGGAAGCACGTGAAATAAATTTTACTGCCCTGACTAGTCAAAATCTCACTGGGAAAAGCCACCAGTAGACCCATGTGGACTCTGACCACTTCCATAGTGGGAAGCCTCTGTTTTAAAAAGAGAAGGTTCTGGTAAAAACCTTGGGGAGACTTAGGTGTAAACATCTGTTGTAGGTGAGCACCTCAGTATCCTTTTGGTGCATTACCACCAATTTGGCCTAACCCCAAAATCACATGGCAAACATTCCCCAACTGTCTACATTATGGACCAATCTAACAGATGCCACCCTCAACTAAACTGCCCCAGGTGGACATACTATGTGGCAAGAAGATAGAATGCATAAGTAATAGGATTTTTGTTTATATGCTTAATAGAATTGTTAGACAGCAAGCTATATCAGAAATAATTACAAATCAAGGGCATTTAGAATAACATAACACTGTTTTGCTTCTCTATACTATGCTTGTGCAGGAACCTCCATTAGCCTGAAGTGAGAACTACACATACAGAAAGATAAAGAAAATTAATTGGTTAAAATAACACTACAAAATTAAAGGGAGGTATGGCTTTCCTTTTACATGTTGCTGCCTATGTGTGTGTGTAGGAAATACACCCAGCTTCTTTGGAAAACCTGGACAGCTGTCATGGACACATGCTGGTTTGCAGAGATCTTTGGTAATTGGCGAAGGGTAAATTTTCTGTTTCTGTTAGCATTTAGAGGTATCTTTTTTTTTGGTTTTGCCATCTTTGATTCCTGTTATCCAAAGAACAGTTACTTCTGCCATCTCAGGGATGAAGGTCATAGCATCCTCTGTAAGTAGTGATAAACCCTGTAAGCCAGCCAAGTTCCTGATTATCACTGCAATAACAAAGGAATACACATCATTGGTCATTCTGTTACAAAAATAAAGGGGAGAATGAAGGGTTCTGGAACAAAGGGAAATTGTTTAGTCTAACTGTTGCTTTCTTGCTTTTTCTAATCAGCTTTTGCACCAGAGAAATTTCATGCAAGCTTGGGAACCATGTACATGGATAGGATATACAGAAGGAGGGAATAAGGGAGTGTATAGGAATAATTAATGTCTTTCTTATGATGTAATGACTCTGTTGTCTGATTTTCATTGGCTAACAAAGTTTATAAAGCAATGCTACCAATTTTCTAATACTGGCACTTCTGCCAGTGTTCCAGATCGTTGGCCACCCAGCTGCTTAATTTGATCAATAAAGTGCTGCTTGATCAAGATGTCTCCACTTGGGTTATATGATTAGATTGATATAGTACTCAAGTTCAAGTAAGGGACTGGGACCTTATAATTATATATGAGCTTTGTGATTCTGAAACACTGTCTTGCAAAGCTAATTAAATAGGGTGGAGATCAGTGCTTTTTTTGTAAAAGAAAAAGGTGCCGGAACTCACACATGTCATACAACCCACCTTGCCTACCCTACAAGGTTCCATCCAAAAAAGGTGCCAGAACTCTGTTCTGAGTGTTCTATGAGAAAAAAAGCCCTGGTGGAGATTGTACCATAAAGAACACCACAAGGAAGTACAGACTCTTTGAAGCTTCAAAGGACCAAAAACTATATCATCCATTATTCAATGCTTCATATAGCTCAACTTGCCCATGAGTGTAGCATTTCTAGGGAAGAGCTTCAAAACAAAACAAAACACAAAACCTAGTAAATTTCATTTACTATTTTCTTGCCTGATTGTCTTTAAATTGAAAACCCTGGTACAGCAAGAATATAATAAAAGAAAAAAAAAGATATAGGTAGCCCTTGAGTTCCATAGCAACTGGGATGGGAATTTCTGATGCTAAGTGATGTGGTCATATGCCACGTCACTTAGTACTAGCAGTTCTGAATCTTTCTAATATAAAAATCCTCTAATTTAAATCATAGCTTTCTCTGAATGTATTTGATAAAGCTGGCTTTGCAGATCAGCTGCTCTAGCTGTTTGCTTTTTCACAAAGTTAATGAATTGCTGGAGGATTACCCCAAATTAAGTAATTACTGCCAATCCTTATCAAAATATAAATATAAATATAAATTTGCCCTAGCTAGGCTGATACATTGCCTTCACCTGTTATTGATGAAAATTATCAAAGTTTTCCTTTCCATGAACATGTCTACTGATGTCACTGTAATGCCATAAAGAATATGAGATATATTCTAGAGCAGGGGTAGGCAACCTTGGCTCTTTTGTGACTCGTGGACTTCAACTCACAGAATTCCTGAGCCAGTATGGCTGGCTCAGGAATTCTGGGAGCTGAAGTTCACAAGTCGCAAAAGAGCCAAGGTTGCCTACCCCTGTTCTAGAGGAATGTTTCCTAAAATTTAATCCTAGAACTCCTGGAGATCTCCCAAGACCCTCTCAGGTGTCCTTTAAATCATTTTTTTTTTGCTGATATTGAAGATATTTGCAGAAATTTAAAACAATGATACATTAGTTTTTGTTAAAAATACACTTTTTTCATGAAAAATATTTTTATTTATGTTACTGATTGTTTTAATAGTTACATGATTCAATCAATGAATATTTTATGAATACAGCAATTTTAATTTTCATATGGTAAATATTGCTAAATATAGCCCAAACAAAAGGTGCCTCCTTCACTCACAGCTCGGCAGATGCCTTAGTGGAAGCCTGGGAAAGGGCAGCCACTGAGGCTCTTGACCGAGTTGTACCCTTGCGGCCCCTGACCTGGTGCAGATCTCGTCGAGCTCCATGGTTCTCTGCGGAGCTCCGGGAGATGAAGCGTCGGAGACGGGGCCTAGAGAGCGGTTGGAGATCCAGCCGATCCGAATCCGACCGATTGCGACTAAGAGCCTATATTAGGTCTTATCTCGCTGCGATAAGGGTGGCGAGGTCTAATCACTTCTCTACCCTTATCGCGTCCGCAGATAATCGCCCGGCTGCCCTGTTTAGGGTGACTCGCTCCCTCCTTAATCAAGAGGTGAGGGAGGAACCCTTGCAGGGTCGTGCCGAGGAATTTAACCAACATCTGTCGGACAAAATCGCTCGGATTCGGACCGACCTGGACTCTGACTGGGCAGAGTCTGACGATCAGGACGCGGGCGGTCTTGTCGATATTACCTGGGAGGAGTTTGATTCTGTGACTCTGGAGGAAGTGGACAGGATTATGGGGAGGCTGAGCTCCACCACATGTTTATTGGACCCGTGCCCTTCCTGGCTGGTCTATGCAGCCCGGGAGAGGACACGCAGCTGGTTCCAGGCAGTTATATCAGCTTCTTTGAGTGAGGGTAGCTTCCCTGCCATCTTGAAAGAGGTGGTGGTGAGGCCTCTCCTCAAGAAGCCTGCCTTGGACCCAGCTGTATTGAACAACTTTCGTCCGGTCTCCAACCTTCGCTTTCTTGCGAAGGTTGTTGAGAGTGTAGTGGCGCATCAGCTCCCTCTGGTCCTGGATGAAGCGGATTATCTAGACCCGTACCAATCGGGTTTCAGGCCCGGGTACAGCACGGAGACGGCATTGGTCGCTCTGGTGAATGATCTCTGGAGGGCTCGGGACAGGGGACATTCCTCTGTTCTAGTCCTATTAGACCTCTCAGCGGCTTTTGATACCATCGACCATGGTATCTTGCTGCGGCGTCTCAGGGGATTGGGAGTGGGAGGCACGGTCTTACAGTGGTTCTCCTCCTATCTCCAGGAACGTTCGCAGTTGGTGTTGACAGGAGGGCAGAGGTCGACCACGAGGTTTTATGATGGTGGAGTTCCTCAGGGATCGGTCCTCTCGCCTCTCCTGTTCAACATCTATATGAAACCGCTGGGTGAGATCATTCGTGGCTTTGGAGTTGGGTATCATCAGTACGCTGATGATACCCAGCTTTTTCTTTCGACCCCAAACCACCCCAGTGATGCCCTCAATGTGATGTCCCGTTGCCTGGAGGCGGTTCGGGTCTGGATGGGGAGGAACAGACTTCAACTCAACCCCGACAAGACTGAGTGGCTTTGCATACCTTCATCCTGGGTCTATTTGGATATTCCATCTCTTTCTATGGGGGGTGAACTATTACCCCCCGTAGATAGGGCTCGCAACTTGGGAGTCCTCCTAGATTCATGGCTCACCTTGGAAGACCACATAGTGGCCGTGACTAGGGGGGCTTTCGCCCAGGTTCGCCTGGTGCGCCAGTTGCGGCCCTATCTAAGCCGGGATGATTTATGCACGGTCACTCACGCGCTCGTGACCTCTCGTCTAGACTACTGCAACGCGCTCTACATGGGGCTTCCCTTGAGGACCACCCGGAGGCTCCAACTGGTACAGAATGCAGCCGCGAGAGTTGTGTTGGGAGTCTCCCGATACTCCCATGTTACACCTCTGCTCCGTGAGCTGCATTGGTTACCAGTTGTCTTCCGGGTGAGATTCAAGGTACTAGTAATGGTGTTCAAAGCCCTACATGGCAGGGGTCCGGAGTACTTCAGGGAACACCTGCTGCCGGCATCAACTTCCCTCCGCCCTGTGCGTTCCCACAGAGAGGGCGTCCTCAGGGTGCCACCGGTCAGAGAATGTCAATTGGTGGCCCCCAGGGGGAGATCCTTCTCTGTGGGCGCCCCGGTACTATGGAATCAGTTACCGGTTGAGCTCCGGATGGCGCCCGTACTTCGCTCCTTTCGCCGCGATCTAAAAACATACTTGTTCGAACAAGCCGGCCTGGCCTGAGGGGGGATTGGTGGGGTTTTTTATTGTTATTTTATTGGGGGTTTTTTATTATGTATTAATTGTTTTTTAGTGGGCATGTATTTAATTATTTTTTAACTTTTGTAATTCTGTCTTTTTATTCTTGCCCTGTTCACCGCCCTGAGTCCTTCGGGAGAAGGGCGGTATAGAAATATTAATAAATTAAATTAAATTAATTAAATGTACAATCAATCTGCATTTTTAGGCAATCCCAATTACTCCTGTGGTAATTAAAATGGTTTAAAAGCTTGATTGGCAACCAGTATTAATAATTATTTAATTAATTAATAATTAAAAATGGACATGCTCTTTTCAAATGGGGCTTATCCCAAAGCTTAAGTATCAGTGAAATATTTCACAATTATAGTTACAGTATATCCTAACTCTTTCAAATATTGCAGCCTTTACTGCTGGAAATACTGTGGATGTGGATGATGTAAAGAAGTATCTTAATGATACTGACAAGATTTCCTGTCCTGGAGGATTCCTATGACAATTCTTTTTCATCTGCAGACAAAGGTGGCTTATGAACAAAGTTTTATGCTTTTATTTTTTAAGGACTTTACAAAACAGCCTAATTTCTGAACCAATGGTCTAGCTTTCATTTATTTGCTTTGATTCTCATTTGGACTGTCAAAATTCCTATGAGGAAAAATAAAATAAGTCCCTTTGCAACCATTATGCTCAACATAGCTAGTTATAGGCAATTGTCATAATTTCTTAACCTGCAAACCACTAATTAGAATGTACAAAACATTTTTTCTTACAATTGCATAGTCAAGTGGAAACTCTGACTACACACCAACAAAAACAAAACAAAACAAATCACAGTTTTTGTCAGTCTTTTGCTAATTTGCATTTATTTATCCACTATATATGTTAAACGTTTTTCAGAATCAGAAGATATGTGAATAAATTAAAAAATAAATAAATAAAACATAATATTGCAGTATAGGAAAATCATTTTCCACAAAAATTCAAGTGCTGTTTTAGACTTTTAATCCTCTTCATGGCATACAGCCTAGTTAGGACTGCCTGATTACAGCTATCCATCTCATCTAGCAGAAGAAACTTGATGTGGGTCCTGTCTGTTAGGGAACTCATTTTGTCAGGCTGCTGTGGCATCCACCTTATGGATCTTCTTCTGTTTGAAGACTACTTCAAATGCAAATTATAAGAAACAAGTGACACATGTTTATGATTTGAAAAACTGAAAGCTGCATCAAATTGTACATACAATACTATTATAATTTCAAGAATTGACTTCGTAAACTGGACATCTATGGAAAAACAAACCCATGAAAATGCACTTAGGAGAATGTTGAGAGCTACTGAAAGTGAAAGATATTAGACACCCGTTGTCTTCTTTTAAATACTTTTAAATACATTTATTCATATATACGCACATAATCAAATACATACCAATTTTACTAACAATGTCTTTATGATGGTTCCCTTCATTCAGTATCTTGTGTAGTGAGTTCTTTGTTGGCAAAAAGCGAGACAAGAGGGTGCAAACAGGAACATTGCTTTAATGAGGCAAACAGGAACAGAACTGAAACAGAGGCTTCTGCACAGCTATTTATATGGTTGGCCACTAGGTGGCAACCAATAGGTTTAAAGGAACCCATTCCCACCCCAAATAATCCAATGATCTTCTTGGAGACAGCAAGTCTGGCTTAGCCAGTGACTGTTACACAGACACACCAATTGAGCAACCTTAAGCAGCATTCAAACAGACATGGGAAACAGTTCAAGTAAAATCCCAATACATTACACCCCTCCCCCATAGAATGTACATACATTATTTAACAATATAATCTTGTAAATATTGTGGTTTATGCGACCTTTCAGAATGCCTGGGGGATCCAGGCAACTTCTGGTCTACCATCTTGCCCTCCAGGCTGGGTAGACGTAGGTTCTTAGGTCAACATGAGTCGGATTGACTTCAGTCCCTTTGGGCAGCCATTCCTGGTCGGCCCAAACCAAAGTCCAAAGAGGTAGCTGTGTCAGCCAAGCTGCTGCTGTGTTCGAGTTGACTTTCCCCATCTGGAGACCCATGTTACATTCCTGGACTTTGTCCATCTACAACCACCTCCTCATTGTACTGACTGATTGAATCTTCAGAGCATGTGAATTGCCTTGTTTGGCTACCAGTTTCTTGCTCTAATTGTGGGCCTGCCATGATGTCTTCATTTAGTGGCCATTCTGCAAAACGCTTCTGCAGCTAATCAATATGGTGGTGAACAACTCACCCCCCATCCATAGCCACCTTGTAAGAAAGAGGTCCCAAAATTTTAACAATTTTACCTGGGACCCACAAATTCCCATGCCCATAGTTCTGGGCCCACACCCCATCACCCACTTGCAACCCCCTTGGAGCCTTTGGGTATGTGGTGTCTGCTGCAACCCGGTCAGGATGTAACCTGTCCAGTTTTGTGATTAGCCTTTTCCCCCAGCGAAGCTCTGTTGGGCTCTTGTCCATTGCTGTGCAAGGGGTAGTATGCTGGCAATTCAAAAAATCAGCCAGTCACAATTCGCTTGAGTGACTCCTTTGTCATGTGCACCATGAGTTCGGCCTGCCCGTTAGTCAACAGGCGAAAGAGAGTGAGGTTGCATGCCTTATGAGGTTAGTCCTCAAGAAGGACTCAAGAAGGACTCAAGAAGGACTGAAATTCTGCCGCTGTGAACTGGGCCCCGTTGTCCGAGACTATGACGTCCGGCAGCCCATGTGTGGCAAAAAACTTCCTAAGCACCTGGATGGCCCTAGCAGTAGTCATAGTAGATATAGGAATTACTTCCAACCATTTAGAGTGGCTGTTGACCACTATCAAAAACAGCTGTCTCTGAAAGGGCCCAGTTAAGTCAATGTGAAACCTTGACCACGGTGTATGAGTCTCTTCCAATTGGTGGACAGGGGCCTGTGGCATTTCTGGTCTGGACTGTTGACATGTGTAACACCCATGTACTTGGGCTTCGATAGCCTTATCTAACCCAGGCCACCATAGGTAGCTTCATGCCAATGTCTTCATCTGGACAATGCCCAGATGTCCCTCATGTAGTGATTGTAGAACCGTATCTCTGGAGACAATGATCCTGCTCCCCCATATGATGCAGCCTTTGTGAGCTGAAAGCTTGTGTCTACAAGTGAAGTAGCTCTGGAACTCTGGTCCAGGGCTATTTTCAAGCCACCTGGTGTGAATCCATTACAAAACTCTACTTAAAACTTTGTCTGCAGCAGTTTCTGCAGCCATATCCCTAGCATGGAGGAGAAACTCAGGCAAATCCTGAATTGACAAGATGCAAGCTGCTGGAGCCAAATCTGGCTCTACCTGAGGCAATGGCAACCTGCTAAGGCCATCTGCATGACTATGTCTTTGCTGGGTTTGTGAACCAGCCTGTAGCTGTAGGCTGACATAAAAATGGACCATCTTAACATTCTAGGGGACAGAATTTGAGTTGTATGCCTATCTGTAGTAAATAATCCTAACAGTGGGTTGTGTTCAGTGAAGACTGTGAATTTCCTGCCATACAAGTAATCATGGAATTTCTCCACCCTGGCCAATTATGCTCTTTGTCAATCTGAGCATAATTGCGCTCATCTGAGGACAATGTCCTTGTAGGCGATGGAGACTTGAGTTCCATCACCTGACAAATGGCTTAGTACAGCCCCCACCCCATAAGGGGATGCGTCAAACACAATGCATACAGGCAATGTTTCATTAAAGTGTGTAAGCACTGAATTGGAGGACAGTAGTGACTTTACTGTCTTAAAGCTATTTTCATGAATCTTGGTCCACTTCCATGGGGTGTTTTTGTCTAAGAGCCAGTGTAATGGCTCTGCCACTGCAGCCTTGTTAGGAATTTTTACGCATGGTAAAAATTCAGGAGACCCAGTTATGCCTGAAGCTCTCCTTTGCACCTGGGGCTTGGTGCTAACTGAATTGCCTTCAGCTTGGACTCTGCAGGATGGATACCTTCAGCATCAATGTGGAATCCCAGGAACTCAGTGGAAGGGACCCCAATGTTACACTTGTTCCTTTTTAATTTGTGCCCTGCTGTGCAGAACCATTAAAGGATGGCTTTGAGCTGCCTTGCAAGCACCTCAGTAGACTCACCGGCTATGAGCACATTGTCAAAGAAGGGCAAACCCCCAGAATGCCCTTGAGTGTATGCTCCATAAGTTCCTGGAAGATTCCTGGGGCTATGCTAACCCCAAATTGGAGGTGTTTGATTTTAAAAGCCCCCCTGTTTGTCACAATTGTTTGTACAGCCAGTGTGGCCTTGTCCACAGGCAACCGCTGATAGGTTTGTGCCAAATCTAACTTAGCAAACACAGTACCCCCTTGCAGCAATGCCAAAATGTAGCTAACGACTGGCACTGGGTACACGTGCTGCTGTAGTGCCTGATTAATGGTGCACTTGTAATCAGTGCAAATCTTGACCTCCCCATTGGCCTTAAGTGTCATGACAATGGGAGTTTCCCATTCACGCCCATCTATGGGCTTTAGTACTCCCTGATTGACTAGCTTGTCCAGCTCTGCATCGATTTTGTGTTTTAATGCAAATGGCACTCTACGGGGCTTGATCCTAATAAGCGTTATGGCAGGATCAAGCTTAAAGGCTATCAGAGGGCCCTTGTACTCTCCCAGGCTCATGTCAAAAACATCTGTGAATTCCTCACATATTGATGCCAAGTTCACTGCTTGTGTCCAGTGGATCCCAGTTACCTGAATGCCCAGTGCATCAAACGAATCAAGCCCTATTAAGCCTGTTCTCTGGCCCTCCACCACAATCACATCTAGCCCCCCTGAAAACCCCTTGAATTCAATGGCCAAGGTGGCCTTGCCTTTGATGGCTATTCGGGAATTCTGGAAGTGATTTAGAATGATGTTGGATGGTCTAAGCTTGGCCCACCTCTAACTGAGATTGCACATGAACTGGAAAGTCTCTAGGGAAATAATGGATACAGCTGAACCAGTGTCCAGTTCCATCCAGCCTTGCAGCTCGACTTGAAGCTGACGTTTTGGCTTAATGGGGCAGTGAGCTCCAGTGTGGCAAACACTCTGATGACTAGAGCAGAACCCTACTCTATTCCTCTCCGGGGCCCCGGTACCTTTCCTGATTGGATCATTCAATTGGTGGTCCTTCTGACAACCTCTACAGACTGCTGTGATATGGCCAGATTTCCCACAGGCCCGACATATGGCTGTCCGGAACCGGCTCACTGGTGGTGGCCACCACAGCCCAAACACTGAAGGAAGGGAACTGCCTTGTAAGGGGGCTTCAGTTCCTTGTCGTGGTGCCATTGGATCTTGTCAACTTTATGGTTGGAGTCAATGTTTTCTGAATGCTTGGCGTCCTTGTGGTGGACATCTTTCTCGTGAGGAGTACTTTTGGCGGGCCGCAATGCCTTCACCGCCTCGCTGGCAGCTTTGTCTGCCATGACTTCTTTTAGGGCTTCCTGGAGCGATAGAGTCTCTTTTGCAAAAAGTTTTTGTTGAAGCTCTCTGCTCCTTAGTCCACAGAGGGGGGGAAATGCAGTCCCTGCCAGGCACTGAGCTGGCCTCACCCCCTAGTGACTTCAAGCTCTTTTGTAGAAACAGCATCCCACATTTGTCGCCAGTGTTGTGTAGTGAGTTCTTTGTTGGCAATAAGCGAGACGAGAGGTTGCAGACAGGAACATTGCTTTATTGAGGCAAACAAGAACAGAACTGAAACAGAGGCTTCTGCGCAGCTACTTATACAGTTGGCCACTAAGCGGTGGCCATTAGGTTTAAAGGAACCCATTCACACCCCAAATCATCCAACGATCTTCTTGGAGACAGCAAGTCTGGCTTAGTCAGTGACTGTTACACAGACACACCAATTGAGCAACCTTAAGCAGCATTCAAACAGACACGTGAAACAGTTCAAGTAAAATCCCAATACATTACACAGTACATCACATGTCAGTTCACTGAAGCTTCAGTACTTTAGATATGCTTGTCTTTTAATAGGTATTGAGGAATTCTCTATAAATTTTAAGTTGCAATGTTTATTTTAATTGTTTCTTAAGGTGTGGGGTGTGCTTCTAAACCTCTTCTAAAATATTTTCTGATAAATTCAGAAGAAACTGTTTTTTAAATGGTTGCCTATCACAAGCTGTTTAGTAAAATATTTCTTCCACAATGCACGGACCTATAAGGCCATGACAAGTTATATGCATCAAACTATATTCTGGAAAATCTAGATTATGATCTGAGGCCATTGGTATTCTGCCATTAATTATTCATCAATTGGATGTTGGTCTTATAAGATTGACCAGACTAAGAATTCAGTGCTATGTAAATTAGTACTACTTTTATTGTAATAGCCTTGTAACAGAATCTTGTAAGTCTGAAGAGGCAAAGAGCCCCATTTATGTTTATGCAAATAACAACAACAACAACAACAACAACAACAACAACAACAACCAGGGCTTTTTTTCTCATAGAACGCTCAGAACGGAGTTCCGGCACCTTTTTTGGATGGAACCTTGTAGGATAGGCAAGGCGGGTTGTATGACATGTGTGAGTTCCGGCACCTTTTTCTTATACAAAAAAGCACTAACAACAACAACAACAACAACAACAACAACAACAATAACAACAACAACAACAAAAACAACAACAACAACAACAACAACAACAACAACAACAACAACAACAACAAAACAACAACAATAATAATAATAATAATAATAATAATAATAATAATAATAATAATAATAATAATAATAAATTGGAATGGACCTTGGAGATCTTTTAGTTCAATCCCCTACGCAGGCAGGAAACCCTATGCAATTTCAGGCAAATGGCTGTCCAGTCTCTTCTTAAAAACTTCCAGTGTTGGAGCATTCACAACTTCTGGAGGCAAGCTGTTCCACTGGTTAATTGTTCTAACTGTCAGGAAATGTCTCCTTAATTCTAGGCTGCTTTTCTCTTTGATTAGTTTCCATCCATTGCTTCTTGTCCTGCCTTCAGGTGCTTTGGAGAATAGCTTGACTCCCTCTTCTTTGTGGCAGCCCCAGAGATATCGGAACACTGCTGTCATGTCACCCCTCGTCCTTCTCCTCATTAAACTAGACATACCAAATTCCAGCAACCATTCCTTATATGTTTTAGCCTTCAGTCCCCTAATCATCTTTGTTGCTCTTCTCTGTACTCTTTCTAGAGTCTCAACATCTTTTTTACATTGTGTTGACCAAAACTGGATGCAGTATTCCAAGTGTGTAACATACCAAGGTGTTATAAAGTGTTCTATGTTTTAGTTGCTAAATGTTTTCAGATTAGGTAATTGCTAGACAAAATATGAGCATGAGAAATTGTAATTGCTTCACTTCTCTTTGCATCAAAGAAATAGCAGGAAAAGGAAATTGTAATTATGCATCCCTTCTCAAGGTACAACTACATATCAAGGTTATTTCTGGAATACAGATGTTTGGATTAGTCTAAAACTGATCTGAATTACCGGTGCTTACTTTTTAGATGGTTTGCTATTTTTTTTCCTGATTTATTCTTATTTAAACATGAACAAAGCTCAGTAATGTATATGGTTTTAATGCAATTATGTCTATTGTAAACTATTGAACAATGATGGTTGATACTGTAAAAAAAGCTAAGAAAGAAATTAAATAATCTACTCTTTTGATTATCAGTCATTTATCTTTCTATAGTATATGCTATTTTTATGCAAATGCCTTTGATATCCATTTTTATACATAGTTTTCTCAATATACATTATTTTACAAAACATTTTATCTGAGAATGATGTGTTATAGCTGATTTCTTTCACATCCCTATATATTATATTCTTTTATTTTGAATAGAAATCACTTCCAGTATTTTTAAAAAATATCACATATTTCCTGAAAGCTCTTTTGAGGGATTTGCTCACTTCCCTATTTCTCAGGCTGTATATCAGAGGATTGAAAAGAGGTGTAAAGACTGTGTAAAACAGGGAGACAAATTTTCTCATTTTGCTGAGAGCTACAGAACTGGGGTTCATATATACAACTATTAATGTCCCATAAAACACTGTAACAACTATAAGATGAGTTGAGCAAGTGGAGAAGGCTTTCTTCCTTCCTGTAGCAGAAGGGATTCTCAGAATGGTGATGATGATGGAGATGTATGAAGCCAGGGTAAGTGAGAACGGAGGAAAGGTTGCCACAGAAGTAGTTACAAAGCTGGACAAAAGGAGTAGATGGGAACCACAACAAATGTGTTGCATCAATGGCATGAAGTCACAAAAGAAATGGTTCATTTCATTCGGAGCACAGAAATTTAACTGTGACATTTTTACTGTAATTATAGTGACCATAACCATGCCACTGAACCATGATACTAACACTAACTGAATGCAGCAACGAGTATCCACGATAGATATGTAATGAAGTGGCTTACATACTGCAAGGTAGCGATCATAAGACATCACCGCCAGCAGATAACATTCTGTTGTTACTAGAAATCCAAACAACCAGAATTGTACAATGCATCCTCTAACAGAAATAAGTCCATCCGCAGTTAAAAGGCTGACTAGCATCCTTGGTAGAATGGCTGAGCTGTAGCAAATCTCTAAGCAGGATAAATTTCCTATAAAGAAATACATTGGGGTGTGAAGGTTGTGGTCTGAAGCAACAAGAGAAATGATGAGAATGTTCCCTATCATGGTCACAATGTAGATCATGAGAAAAAGTAAGAAGAGGAATAGCTGCAAATCCTGGAGATCATCAAATCCCAGCAACAGAAAATGTGTAATGATGGTTTGGTTTTCTTGATGTATGCTACACACGGACTGCATCTGCTGGAAATCAAATAAAAGATAGCATTTAAAAAAGGCAACAGCTGCAAATAAAATATTGTATATACAAAACAGAAAAAGGATTAATGATTTATTCAAAAACTGTTAAATTTGCTGTTTAATGAATTACATGGAAACTTTTGACTGTGGCTTAGGTACAGTCATGATCACAGCAACCCCCAAAGAAATCCTACCACAAATTTGTTCTAGGAAGTTCTAGTCCTAATGGATCTAGAGAGCATTAGATTGTTAGAAAATTGCTCGACATCCTCCCACATTTTGCCTTGGAGTATGAAACATGATGTGATATCCAAGATCACTAAAATAAAGTACAGTTGTAAAACTATGGCATCTTTCATACATTCTTTTATATATACTGTAAAGCAATAATCTTGTAACAGTTGTGTTAAGGGTTAAACTTGGATGTACTACTTTAATAAAATCCCAATACTAATACTACCACAATTCAGATGCTATGGATTAGGATACATCAGCTTATTCTCCGCCCTTATTTTTACTATTCTATTCTAGTTCATCATATGGAATTTACATTCTTCATAGATTACATTCTCATCCATGAGATGCAGGTCCCATTGTTAATAGTAGTTGGAAAGCTCTTCATATTACATAATAGCAAACAGCTTGAGATACTGAATGAGATATGCTTGCCTCATAGTATATAATATATTAAAGTAGAGATTGTTATTTACTTCTGCAATAACTGGATCTATTTTTTCTCTTCAAATGCACTCTCTACTATATGTTTCCAGCTGTTTGAACTGAACATCCTTTAGTCCAAGATGCTCTGCTTCTATTTTTATATAGTTTCCCCAAGAAATCTGTTTTTCCCTCTACACCAGGGGTGTCAAACTCAATTTCATTGAGGGCTGCATCAGCATTGCAGTTGCCCTCAGGGGGCCGGGTGGGTATGGCCTGGGTGGGCATGGCCTACTGGGTGGATGTGGCTAGAGTGTGTATGGCCTACTGGGTGGGCATGGCCAGCTCTACATCGTTCTCATCAAGGGCGCCTATGGGGGCCTGGGCAGGAGTGGGACAGATCTGAGGGTCTCTGGCAGAAGGAGGGTCTCTGGGACAGGGCCAAGGCAGTGGGGGCTGTTCCCTCACTGTTTCCAGGATGGCTTCGTGGGCCGCATGAAACCACTTTGCGGGCCGGATCTGGCCCCCGGGCCTTGTGTTTGACATGTCTGCTCTACACTATTGTAATACGTAGACATTTAATAAGGCTATTCCAGCTGGGAATGGACTGGGTAGCTGCATACAGTTTTTGTGATTTTACAAAGAGAAATACCATTGTGGGAGAGTGGAGAAGATGGCAGAGACTGTGAAATACAATTTTTTGAATCAGCCTTGCAAAATATTATATTTTTCTTTGACATGCAATCCTGAATAGGTTGAGGAGTTGTTGAAAAATTGTAGGTGGGTAAACTTTTACTAGTGACATTGATTGAATAAGTATGCATCAGAAGAGTTTGTTGTAGAATTCATAAAGAATAAAATTATTCCCAATATTCTTAAATAAACAAGAGAGAAGATTGGATAGTAAGCTGTTTTTAATTATAATTAGGATTTATTGACCAACAAAATAATAAAAAAATTAAGGGACAAAATTATACATGGTAGAGGAAACAGAGAAGTCACAGAAAAGCAGAATCAATGAAAAGCTGAAAATAGAATAGAATAGAATAGAATAGAATAGAATAGAATAGAATAGAATAGAATAGAATAGAATAGAATAGAATAGAATAGAATAGAATAGAATAGAATAGAATAGAATAGAGGTGGAGGGGACCTTAGAGATCTTCTAGTCCAGCCCCCTGCTCAAGCAGGAGGACCTATACCATCTCAGACAAGTAACTGTCTAGCCTCTTAAAAATCTCCAGTGATGGAGCGGCCACAATTTCTGGAGGCAAGCTGTTCCACTGGTTAATTGTCCTCACTGTCAGGAAATGTCTCCTTAATTCTAGGTTGCTTTTCTCTTTGATTAGTTTCCATCCATTGCTTCTTGGCCTGCCCTCTGATGCTTTGTTGAATAACGTGACCCCCTCTTCTTTGTGGCAGCCCCTAAGAAATTGGAACACTGCTATAATGTCACTCCTAGTCCTTCTCTTTATTAAACTAGACATACCAAATTCCAGGGTGTGTTTTAGCCTCCAGTCCCTTAATGATCTTTGTTGCTCTTCTCTGTACTCTTTCTAGAGTCTCAACATTTTTTTTTACATTGTGGTGACCAAAACTGGATGCAGTATTCCAAGTGTGTAACATACCAAGGTGTTATAAAGTGTTCTATGTTTTAGTTGCTAAATGTTTTCAGATTAGGTAATTGCTAGACAAAATATGAGCATGAGAAATTGTAATTGCTTCACTTCTCTTTGCATCAAAGAAATAGCAGAAAAAAGGAAATTGTAATTATGCATCCCTTTTCAAGGTACAACTACATATCAAGGTTATTTCTGGAATACAGATGTTTGGATTAGTCTAAAACTGATCTGAATTACCGGTGCTTAATTTTTAGATGGTTTGCTATTTTTTTCTTGATTTATTCTTATTTAAACATGAACAAAGCTCAGTAATGTATATGGTTTTAATGCAATTATTTCTGTTCTAAACTACTGAATAATGATAGTTGATACTATTAAAAAAGCTAAGAAAGAAATTAAATAATCTACTCTTTTGATTATCAGTCATTTATCTTTCTATAGTTTATGCTATTTTTATGCAAGTGCCTATGATATCCATTTTTATACATAGTTTTCTCAATATACATTGTTTTAGAAAACATTTTATCTGAGAATGACATATTATAGCTGATTTCTTTCACATCCCTATATATTATATTCTTGTCCTGCCCTCTGGTGCTTTGTTGAATAATGCAACCCACTCTTCTTTGTGGCAGCCCCTCAAATACTGGAATACTGGTATCATGTCTCCCCTATTTCTTCTTTTCTTTAGACTAGCCAAACCCAGGTTCTGCAGCCATTCTTCATATGTTTTAGTCTCCAGGCCTTTAATCATCTTAGTTGCCCTTCTCTGAACTTTTTCCAAACTCGAAACACGTTTTTTGTGATATGGTGACCAAAATTGGCTGCAGTATTCCAGGTGTGGTCTTACTAGGGTTTTATAAAGCAGTACTAATACTTTACGTGATGTTGATTATATGCCTCTGTTTATACAACCCAGGATTGTATTAGCTTTTTTGGCTACTGCTGCACACTGATGGCTCATAGTCAAGTCATCGTCCACTAGGACTCCAAGGTCCATCTCATAGTTACTGTTTTTAAGTCAGGTCTTGCCCAATCTGTACTTGTACCTTTGATTTTTCTTACCTAAATGTAAGACTTCACTTTTCTCCACATTGAAACTCATTTTGTTGATAGGGCCCATTGATCAAGTTTGTCAAGATCTTTGTGGATCCTGAGTTTGTCTCTTTGGATGTTGGCTACTCCTGCCAGTTTGGTGTCATCAGAGATCCCCTTCAGTTCCCTCATCTAAGTCATTTATGAAGATATTGAAGAGCATTCAGGGCCACTTCTGTGAATTGAGATAATTCCATCCAAATATGAGTTTCACAGTGTTTTGTTTTCTCTCAATTAACTCCCTTTTTCTTCCTATATTTATTTTGTAACTGGGCATAAGGATGCTATATTCTTATAACCTGCCCTTTTGAGTTCTTTTGACAATCATTCATTCCTTGCCATAGATCGCATATTATCCATTATATCTCCACCAGTATTTACATTAAAATGTCTCCATCCATTTTCCCGTTTTCAATAATATTCTATCAAGGTACACAAAGATTGTATATTCACTTGCATTATTTTTCCACAGGTATATCCATCTTTAGAGCCATGCTTCCAAGTTTCCCTGTCTAAAAGATTTTGGACTTTTCAGATCTATTGTCTTTCTTGCATCATGTGGTCTATCTAAAATTCATTGCAAATAATTTAGGTTCCCTGACAACAACAAGTTTTTAATTCTATTCACTCTGCTGAAGGCTCTTTGTTTAGCACTTTTCATGTGCAGTACTTCCAAAACATTTTTTTTAAATTTCCAGCAATATTGCTTGCCTTTTTATTTGTCTTTTTAAAATTCGTAATCAATCTTGGCTTTCTGGCTACATTCTTTGCAACTACCTTTTTCTACCCCACACACTTCACGTGATGACTGCTGAGTACTGTAGTACCTTTGCAAGATTTGTAGTTTGCTATTACCTTCCTCCTAGTGTTGAGAGAGCATGACTGGCACAAGGTTACCCAGCTGGCTTTGTGCCAAAGGCAGGACAAGAACTCACAATCTCCCACTTTTGCTTGATGCTTTAATCTTTAAAATGAATTGGCTCTCATCTTATATTGATACACATGATATGTTTCTCTTATTCTCACTTTCAAGGCTGTTAGATGTTTTGTGCCAGCCATTGGCAGTTACCCAAAAAGGTCATCAGATGGGAGCAAAGAGGCTTCTTTGCTTTCACTGATGAGTCAGGGGTCTCAGACCCCTGCAGTCCCATTGGATAGAGTGTTTTATGGTTAGGGAGGGGCCGAGACCCCCCATAAATACCTCTGCTCTGGGGCTGCTCTTTGTTCTAGCCCTTCTCATCTTTCTCTCTCTCTTGCATGCATTCTCTCTCTATCATACAAGCATGCATGCCTCCATGCCATATAGCTCTTTATATATAACCTATCGATGAATAAAGCTTCATAATGACTGCATCTCTGCATCCTGCCTTTTTTTTACTTGGAAGCACCTTAACGACCCATCGATCTCTCGTGAGAACTGCTTCACAAAGGCACTCATTCATTTTACAGTTGTTATTCATGAAATTGAAAGTAAAAGTCTGTAGTTGAATTAGTTCAGCATTGGCATATCTCATTTTTTAAAGAATATCAGCTCCCCCCTGCCCAAATGCCCAAATTCTTCTGTACTGCCTTGCTGTGGTGGGAGGTGTTCATGGGGAGAATGTGTGAAGAACACCCAAAGTGTATGCCAAGAAAATCTTCATACAAAGACATGAAGGTCATCTCAGCTGCCCAGCTAAAGCAAGTACCTATATTAGATAGCAGCATATGGAAGATGCTGGAGGCAGATAATTATTTTAGTGACAAGGTATCAATTCATAGCATATGGGAGAAGACAGTGGCAAACTATTATTGTATTATTATTATGAAAACCACATGAAAAAAATAAAAAAAATGATTGATTATTGCAAGATGGCTAGATTCAGTTACAGTAACATGAGTGCACCATTGAAAGTGCTGAAGAACCAAATTGGGAACAGAGCATCATGGAGAAAATCTATCTAAGTCTCAACAAGAAAGTTGAGCATCTAATCAAATCCAGTTGCTGAAGTTTTAAAACACTTATTATTATTTAAAATGAAGATAACAGAACTGACCCTTTCCTATGGGAAAAGGAAAAAAGCAATAAATCAGGAGGGACATTTGTTCTGATGAAATAGTAGATAAGGAAGAGAGGAAATAAAAACAAATAGCTTTAGGTTTTAGAACAGAAATGAAAGAAGAAAAAGGAATACAGATGGTTCGTGACAGCAGAGGAGTTTTGAGGATATTTGAGAAAAGAGAGCACCTGGCTAGGCTCAGAGATTCAGCAGAGTTATAAAGCCTAATTGCTAGACATATTAGAAAAGTTTAGGAAAATCCAGGACTAAAGACTAGACTGGAAATTTAAAAAAACAAAATCCAAGAAAACAGCAATGACAACAATGAACTGCATAGAGGTGTCCATAAAGTTGCCAGGAATCAACTTCAGATAATCAGGTCTTTATTTTCAGGTAAAACAACAAAAATATTGATATGGTCATTCTGAACTTATTTATTTATACATATTCCTATAGATCAGGTAGTAATTTGTTCTACAGGATCAGAGGCAAGGAGCCTGATTATAAAGACCCAACTCTGTAATGTTTGGTTTTTAATTTAATCTTCACTGATGGTCAGAGACCAACCATGGTTTACTTAATCAAGAAAAAGATTTTTAGGTGACCACAACCAACACAGACTTGTAGAAATTACAATGTTGGATAAACCTGTTAAATTCATCATTAATAAAAGAAAATGCTTGTATATTTTTTTATAATTACATCTTCTTTAGAATAGTCAGCATTCATTCTGGATCAGTGTATATCAGTTGCCAAGATATTATGATTTATGGGATTATGAGAATACTACTGTTTTAATTCACAAGACGCTGGAAATACAGTATGTCACACAAGTAAACCTCTTTCTTTTTGCACTATTCCCATTTAGATAGAGATGTTCCTATTGCTACTCATATGATCTTTCTTATAGGTCACATTAAAATAAACAGAGATACCCTACTACTGAGAAAAAAATTAAGAACTAAAGATCTCTTTCTGTCCAACATTCAGCAAGGAAGAAATTGCTCTTTGATCAGTTTTCTTCAAGAGTACATATCAGTATTTGAACATCATGGAACTGGGGAATGGAAAAGAACCAGTAGTCCCAAAATAAAAGACTTAAATTCAAAGGAAACCAGAAACACTTATATTTATAGTTCATTAGCTCTTCTTATTTAGAATTTTCTTTCAGTGGTTGGTTCAGTGTTTCTTCAATTCTTCCACTGTACCCCAACTTGTCAAAGATTGAATGAATTATTTTTTGCAGGTAAAGCTTTGAGGTATGGTACTTTTTCTTTCAAATTCCTAATAATTACATTTTTAATAATAGTGGAAAAGTCTGAAATTATTATATAATCATGGCCATTAGTAATATAAAGTCATTCTGGACATTAAAGAATTGAGATTGCATAAATCTGCACCCAGGCTGCAGATAGGTATGTTTTATTATGCCAGCAGATCAAGGAGATAACAGTCCTTTAACACTGCTCCAACACTGGAAGTTTTTAAGAAGAGACTGGCCAGCCACTTGTCTGAAATGGTATAGGGTTTCCTGCCTGAGCAGGGGGTTGGACTAGATGACCTCCAAGGAACCAAAGTCCCTTCCAACTACTACTTCTTCTTCTTCTTCTTCTTCTTCTTCTTCTTCTTCTTATTATTATTATTATTATTATTATTATTATTATTATTATTATTATTATTATTATTATTATTATTAACAACTTTATATTAATTTTAAATACTGCCTTTTAAATATCTTGGAATTGGAACAACCCAGTCCAAGCTTTAAACAACTCAAGCTATTAGACTTATATATACTGAACAGTATGAAAATTATAAGAAAATAAGAATTTGTATTATGATTGACAGCCTTGTTACTACACTTTTTCCACCAAAAATAAGACATGACCTTTGATGATTAATTTATGATCTGAAAAAGTAAAAATATTAGTTTTAAACTGGATTTCCAAGATAATATTCAATGTAATATAAAAATATGAAGTGAATGTAGCAATATCTAATTTCAAAAGTACAGTCTATTTACCACCATTGTCATGCGTGTGTTATTTGAAAGAAAGAAGGAAAGGTAAACATATACTTGGGCATTGTTATAGGTCAGGATTCAAATAATTTTACAGCAAGTTTTCCAGCTGAATTGCAATATAAATAAACATGACAAAATCTCTTTTGTTTTAGATAAAATGTTTGAATCTAAATTAGAGTAGTTGAAATAGGACTTCACTTCAATCAGTTGGGCAGCTATAATTTCCCAGTAAATTATACTCCATTCAGTGGAGTTTATACTAATGAAATATATGAATGCAAATTTATATTATCTAGCTACCATACTCTAGTTTTCACACAACTATATTGGTGATCTTTCCTGGACTTGATTTAAAACTTGGCATTTAATTATCACAAGATAAGAATAGAATGTGGTCATAGCCCACTTCTAGTTGCATGAAAGATGAATTTGCTTTAAATAAATGTAATACTCTTTCAAAGAAATGACAGAATTTCATTGACAATTTCAATTGTTATGTATTTTATTTCATTTTTGCAGATATCATTTTGTAACAATGGCCCCAAGTGAAGAACAAAATCAAACCATTACCAAATTTCTTTTGCTGGGATTTGGAGATTTTGGTGATCTGCAGTTTCTTCTCTTTATCCTCTTACTGATGGTCTATATTATGACCATGGTTGGGAATATCCTTATCATTGTCCTGATTGTTACTGATTATCATCTTCACACTCCTATGTACTTCTTCCTGTGTAATTTGTCCTGTCTTGAGACATGCTACAGCTCTAATATTCTTCCAGTAACATTGACCAACCTTCTATGTGATGGTCCAATAGCCATTTCTATAATTGGCTGCATGATACAATACTACTTCTTTGGTTTCTTGGCAGCCACTGAATGTTACCTTCTAGCAGCAATGTCTTATGATAGATATGTAGCAATCTGTAATCCACTACTTTACAAAGCCATTATGAATGGCAGGGTTTGTCTGAAGCTTCTGGCTGGATCCTGGATAAGTGGCTCATTGGCTATTAATATAACTATGTATCTAATGTACCAGTTAAAATTCTGTGGCCCCATTGAAATCAACCATTTCTTTTGTGATTTCAATCCAATATTAAATCTTGCATGCAATAATACACATGTAATTGAAATTTTAACCGCATTACTAGCTGCTGTATGTTCATTGCCACCTTTTATGTTGACTTTGACATCCTATGTTCATATAATTTCTACTATTGTGAGAATCCCATCCAGCAATAGAAGGCAAAAGGCCTTCTCAACCTGTTCATCACACCTCATGGTGGTGTCCCTTTTCTATGGTTCAATAATGATTGTCTACATTTTGCCTAAAACAGATGGACTGCGAGAAATCAACAAAGTTTTGTCTCTCTTTTATACAGTCCTGACACCTTTATTAAATCCCTTGATATACAGCCTAAGAAACAGGGAGGTAAAAGAGGCTTTTGGAAAAGCAGTTGCTAAATTATGTACTGTTAAAAGAATACATCACTGGAATTTAGTTTGAACGTTTAGTAAAATGCTAGTTGGGTTCCCATTTGGTTAAAGATGTTGGTTTTTTGTCTCTTTCTCTTCCACTACACAAGCCAACTATTTTTTCAAAGGGTACATATGATTAAGATGTCTTCTGTTGATTTAATTAAAGTCTGGTGGATTCACAGTAAGACTATGATTTCTGGTGAAACACATTGCTGTTTGTATAGTACTTCCTGGACTGACCATGCAACCATAATGTTATGGAAAGCTATGAGAGCACTGAATATATGAGGCAAAGATAGTCATATCAGATGAGTTTCTTGTAGTATTATTCATGTTGAACTCTGTCTCCTTCCACTTAATCTCCTGGTATTTGCATACAAAGATATCTAGTGGACCAAATAAATTAGATAGATTCTGTCTTTTATAAATAAATAAATACAACAAACAAATAAATCTTTTACTATATTATTCAAAGTATGTTTTACAAAAGTTATATTTGGAGTTTTCCCCCCAATAATTTAAAATGTATGTTCTCTACTTTCAGCTCAACAGATCACGTTTTAGCACAATATAATAATTTGTCTTCATTTGCTTAAGCTTGTCTCATATATAAATATATTATTTAATATAAGCAGTACAGGGATACTACATAAATGCTAAATGTTTAATCAGAATATAATTATGTGATGTAAACCATGTTGATTCACAGGGAATCAGCATCTTTTTGATACTAGCCCCTGTAAACTAATCACTAAGGTAGAAAATCTTCAATATTTTGTGTGTAATCAAACATTATATTTTGAAGTTATATTTAAACTAAAATACATTTATTCAGCCTGGTGCTTTCTAGATATCTTAGGAGCATGATTGCCAGAATTATAAGATGGGAATTCTTGGCAAATCTAAAGCATAATGAATAGAAATAAAACCTAGATTATAATTCCCGTTATTTGAATGAATGAACCTTTATTGTCAAAGTACAACCATGTATACATTGAGATTGGCTGAGCCTCCCTTCGTGTCCCCCCCACAACTCACAGTGACAACAAACCCTCCATCTTGTTACACCATGTGAGCTAATTGCAAAACACACTGGCCTCACAAGTCAATCACACATAAAATTATTTCCCATTCAAGAGCCTGACAGCCCATGGATAAAAACTGTTCTTCAGCCTGTTGGTACGGCCGGCTATACTCTTGTATCTCTTACCCGATGGTAGGAGAGTAAAGAGATACTGACCAGGGTGTGAGTCATCCCTGAGAATCTTCCTCACTCTTCCAAGGCAGCGAGCCCTGGCGATGTCATCCAGTGGTGTCAGGGGACAGCCCACAATGTTTCGTGCTGTGCTCACCACACTCTGTAATACTTTCCTATCCATGTCTGTCAGGCCAGCATAACAAACCACAATACAGTGTGAGAGGACGATCTCTATAGTAGACACACACACACACACACGAGTTACAAATAACTCAAGGCAATGAACCTATCCAGTACACCTTCTTCTTCCTATTTTCCCCACAACAACAACTCTGTAAGGTGAGAGTGACTGGCCCAAAGTCACCCAGTTAGCTTTCACGGCTAAGGCAGACCAACTCATGGTCTCCTGCTTTCCATGCTAATTGATCAGTATAACAAGATATGTAGTCTAACAAAAGTAGTTGCTAAATGTTTTCAGATTAGGTAATTGCTAGACAAAATATGAGCATGAGAAATTGTAATTGCTTCACTTCTCTTTGCATCAAAGAAATAGCAGAAAAAGGAAATTGTAATTATGCATCCCTTTTCAAGGTACAACTACATATCAAGATTATTTCTGGAATACAGATGTTTGGATTAGTCTAAAACTGATCTGAATTACCGGTGCTTAATTTTTAGATGGTTTGCTATTTTTTTCTTGATTTATTCTTATTTAAACATGAACAAAGCTCAGTAATGTATATGGTTTTAATGCAATTATTTCTGTTCTAAACTACTGAATAATGATAGTTGATACTATTAAAAAAGCTAAGAAAGAAATTAAATAATCTACTCTTTTGATTATCAGTCATTTATCTTTCTATAGTTTATGCTATTTTTATGCAAGTGCCTATGATATCCATTTTTATACATAGTTTTCTCAATATACAATTGTTTTAGAAAACATTTTATCTGAGAATGACATATTATAGCTGATTTCTTTCACATCCCTATATATTATATTCTTGTCCTGCCCTCTGGTGCTTTGTTGAATAATGCAACCCACTCTTCTTTGTGGCAGCCCCTCAAATACTGGAATACTGGTATCATGTCTCCCCTATTTCTTCTTTTCTTTAGACTAGCCAAACCCAGGTTCTGCAGCCATTCTTCATATGTTTTAGTCTCCAGGCCTTTAATCATCTTAGTTGCCCTTCTCTGAACTTTTTCCAAACTCGAAACACGTTTTTTGTGATATGGTGACCAAAATTGGCTGCAGTATTCCAGGTGTGGTCTTACTAGGGTTTTATAAAGCAGTACTAATACTTTACGTGATGTTGATTATATGCCTCTGTTTATACAACCCAGGATTGTATTAGCTTTTTTGGCTACTGCTGCACACTGATGGCTCATAGTCAAGTCATCGTCCACTAGGACTCCAAGGTCCATCTCATAGTTACTGTTTTTAAGTCAGGTCTCGCCCAATCTGTACTTGTACCTTTGATTTTTCTTACCTAAATGTAAGACTTCACTTTTCTCCACATTGAAACTCATTTTGTTGATAGGGCCCATTGATCAAGTTTGTCAAGATCTTTGTGGATCCTGAGTTTGTCTCTTTGGATGTTGGCTACTCCTGCCAGTTTGGTGTCATCAGAGATCCCCTTCAGTTCCCTCATCTAAGTCATTTATGAAGATATTGAAGAGCATTCAGGGCCACTTCTGTGAATTGAGATAATTCCATCCAAATATGAGTTTCACAGTGTTTTGTTTTCTCTCAATTAACTCCCTTTTTCCTATATTTATTTTGTAACTGGGCATAAGGATGCTATATTCTTAAAGCCTGCCCTTTTGAGTTCTTTTGACAATCATTCATTCCTTGCCATAGATCGCATATTATCCATTATATCTCCACCAGTATTTACATTAAAATGTCTCCATCCATTTTCCCGTTTTCAATAATATTCTATCAAGGTACACAAAGATTGTATATTCACTTGCATTATTTTTCCACAGGTATATCCATCTTTAGAGCCATGCTTCCAAGTTTCCCTGTCTAAAAGATTTTGGACTTTTCAGATCTATTGTCTTTCTTGCATCATGTGGTCTATCTAAAATTCATTGCAAATAATTTAGGTTCCCTGACAACAACAAGTTTTTAATTCTATTCACTCTGCTGAAGGCTCTTTGTTTAGCACTTTTCATGTACAGTACTTCCAAAACATTTTTTTTTATTTCCAGCAATATTGCTTGACATTTTATTTGTCTTTTTAAAATTCGTAATCAATCTTGGCTTTCTGGCTACATTCTTTGCAACTACCTTTTTCTACCCCCCACACTTCACGTGATGACTGCTGAGTACTGTAGTACCTTTGCAAGATTTGTAGTTTGCTATTACCTTCCTCCTAGTGTTGAGACAGCATGACTGGCACAAGGTTACCCAGCTGGCTTTGTGCCAAAGGCAGGACAAGAACTCACAATCTCCCACTTTTGCTTGATGCTTTAATCTTTAAAATGAATTGGCTCTCATCTTATATTGATACACACGATATGTTTCTCTTATTCTCACTTTCAAGGCACTCATTCATTTTACAGTTGTTATTCATGAAATTGAAAGTAAAGTCTGTAGTTGAATTAGTTCAGCATTGGCATATCTCATTTTTTAAAGAATATCAGCTCCCCCCTGCCCAAATGCCCAAATTCTTCTGTACTGCCTTGCTGTGGTGGGAGGTGTTCATGGGGAGAATGTGTGAAGAACACCCAAAGTGTATGCCAAGAGAATCTTCATACAAAGACATGAAGGTCATCTCAGCTGCCCAGCTAAAGCAAGTACCTATATTAGATAGCAGCATATGGAAGATGCTGGAGGCAGATAATTATTTTAGTGACAAGGTATCAATTCATAGCATATGGGAGAAGACAGTGGCAAACTATTATTGTATTATTATTATGAAAACCACATGAAAAAAATAAAAAAAATGATTGATTAATGCAAGATGGCTAGATTCAGTTACAGTAACATGAGTGCACCATTGAAAGTGCTGAAGAACCAAATTGGGAACAGAGCATCATGGAGAAAATCTATCTAAGTCTCAACAAGAAAGTTGAGCATCTAATCAAATCCAGTTGCTGAAGCTTTAAAACACTTATTATTTTTTAAAATGAAGATAACAGAACTGACCCTTTCCTATGGGAAAAGGAAAAAAGCAATAAATCAGGAGGGACATTTGTTCTGATGAAATAGTAGATAAGGAAGAGAGGAAATAAAAACAAATAGCTTTAAGTTTTAGAACAGAAATAAAAGAAGAAAAAGGAATACAGATGGTTCGGGACAGCAGAGGAGTTTTGAGGATATTTGAGAAAAGAGAGCACCTGGCTAGGCTCAGAGATTCAGCAGAGTTATAAAGCCTAATTGCTAGACACATTAGAAAAGTTTAGGAAAATCCAGGACAGAAGACTAGACTGGAAATTTAAAAAAACAAAATCCGAGAAAACAGCAATGACAACTATACTACTGACAGGAGAACTGCATAGAGGTGTCCATAAAGTTGCCAGGAATCAACTTCAGATAATCAGGTCTTTATTTTCAGGTAAAACAACAAAAATACTGATATGGTCATTCTGAACTTATTTATTTATACATATTCCTATAGATCAGGTAGTAATTTGTTCTACAGGATCAGAGGCAAGCAGCCTGATTATAAAGACCCAACTCTGTAATGTTTGGTTTTTAATTTAATCTTCACTGATGGTCAGAGACCAACCATGGTTTACTTAATCAAGAAAAAGATTTTTAGGTGACCACAACCAACACAGACTTGTAGAAATTACAATGTTGGATAAACCTGTTAAATTCATCATTAATAAAAGAAAATGTTTGTATATTTTTTAAATAATTACATCTTCTTTAGAATAGTCAGCATTCATTCTGGATCAGTGTATATCAGTTGCCAAGATATTATGATTTATGGGATTATGAGAATACTACTGTTTTAATTCACAAGACGCTGGAAATACAGTATGTCACACAAGTAAACCTCTTTCTTTTTGCACTATTCCCATTTAGATAGAGATGTTCCTATTGCTACTCATATGATCTTTCTTATAGGTCACATTAAAATAAACAGAGATACCCTACTACTGAGAAAAAAATTAAGAACTAAAGATCTCTTTCTGTCCAACATTCAGCAAGGAAGAAATTGCTCTTTGATCAGTTTTCTTCAAGAGTACATATCAGTATTTGAACATCATGGAACTGGGGAATGGAAAAGAACCAGTAGTCCCAAAATAAAAGACTTAAATTCAAAGGAAACCAGAAACACTTATATTTATAGTTCATTAGCTCTTCTTATTCAGAATTTTCTTTCAGTGGTTGGTTCAGTGTTTCTTCAATTCTTCCACTGTACCCCAACTTGTCAAAGATTGAATGAATTATTTTTTTGCAGGTAAAGCTTTGAGGTATGGTACTTTTTCTTTCAAATGCCTAATAATTACATTTTTAATAATAGTGGAAAAGTCTGAAATTATTATATAATCATGGCCATTAGTAATATAAACTCATTCTGGACATTAAAGAATTGAGATTGCATAAATCTGCACCCAAGTTGCAGTTAGGTATGTTTTATTATGCCAGCAGATCAAGGAGATAACAGTCCTTTAACACTGCTCCAACACTGGAAGTTTTTAAGAAGAGACTGGCCAGCCACTTGTCTGAAATGGTATAGGGTTTCCTGCCTGTGCAGGGGGTTGGACTAGATGACCTCCAAGGTCCCTTCCAACTTCTTGTTTTTCTTCTTGTTCTTGTTCTTGTTCTTGTTCTTGTTCTTGTTCTTGTTCTTGTTCTTGTTCTTGTTCTTGTTCTTGTTCTTGTTCTTGTTCTTGTTCTTCTTGTTCTTCTTCTTGTTCTTCTTCTTCTTGTTCTTCTTCTTCTTCTTCTTCTTCTTCTTCTTCTTCTTCTTCTTCTTCTTCTTCTTCTTCTTCTTTTTCTTCTTCTTCTTCTTCTTCTTCTTCTTCTTCTTCTTCTTCTTCTTCTTCTTATTATTATTATTATTATTATTATTATTATTATTATTATTATTATTATTATTATTATTATTATTATTATCTTTATATTAATTTTAAATACTGCCTTTTAAATATCTTGGAATTGGAACAACCCAGTCCAAGCTTTAAACAACTCAAGCTATTAGACTTATATATACTGAACAGTATGAAAATTATAAGAAAATAAGAATTTGTATTATGATTGACAGCCTTGTTACTACACTTTTTCCACCAAAAATAAGACATGAACTTTGATGATTAATTTATGATCTGAAAAGTAAAAATATTAGTTTTAAACTGGATTTCCAAGATAATATTCAATGTAATATAAAAATATGAAGTGAATGTAGCAATATCTAATTTCAAAAGTACAGTCTATTTACCACCATTGTCATGCGTGTGTTATTTGAAAGAAAGAAGGAAAGGTAAACATATACTTGGGCATTGTTATAGGTCAGGATTCAAATAATTTTACAGCAAGTTTTCCAACTGAATTGCAATATAAATAAACATGACAAAATCTCTTTTGTTTTAGATAAAATGTTTGAATCTAAATTAGAGTAGTTGAAATAGGACTTCACTTCAATCAGTTGGGCAGCTATAATTTCCCAGTAAATTATACTCCATTCAGTGGAGTTTATACTAATGAAATATATGAATGCAAATTTATATTATCTAGCTACCATACTCTAGTTTTCACACAACTATATTGGTGATCTTTCCTGGACTTGAATTAAAACCTGGCATTTAATTATCACAAGATAAGAATAGAATGTGGTCATAGCCCACTTCTAGTTGCATGAAAGATGAATTTGCTTTAAATAAATGTAATACTCTTTCAAAGAAATGACAGAATTTCATTGACAATTTCAATTGTTATGAATTTTATTTCATTTTTGCAGATATCATTTTGTAACAATGGCCCCAAGTGAAGAACAAAATCAAACCATTACCAAATTTCTTTTGCTGGGATTTGGAGATTTTGGTGATCTGCAGTTTCTTCTCTTTATCCTCTTACTGATGGTCTATATTATGACCATGGTTGGGAATATCCTTATCATTGTCCTGATTGTTACTGATTATCATCTTCACACTCCTATGTACTTCTTCCTGTGTAATTTGTCCTGTCTTGAGACATGCTACAGCTCTAATATTCTTCCAGTAACATTGACCAACCTTCTATGTGATGGTCCAATAGCCATTTCTATAATTGGCTGCATGATACAATACTACTTCTTTGGTTTCTTGGCAGTCACTGAATGTTACCTTCTAGCAGCAATGTCTTATGATAGATATGTAGCAATCTGTAATCCACTACTTTACAAAGCCATTATGAATGGCAGGGTTTGTCTGAAGCTTCTGGCTGGATCCTGGATAAGTGGCTCATTGGCTATTAATATAACTATGTATCTAATGTACCAGTTAAAATTCTGTGGCCCCATTGAAATCAACCATTTCTTTTGTGATTTCAATCCAATATTAAATCTTGCATGCAATAATACACATGTAATTGAAATTTTAACCACATTACTAGCTGCTGTATGTTCATTGCCACCTTTTATGTTGACTTTGACATCCTATGTTCATATAATTTCTACTATTGTGAGAATCCCATCCAGCAATGGAAGGCAAAAGGCCTTCTCAACCTGTTCATCACACATCATGGTGGTGTCCCTTTTCTATGTTTCAATAATGATTGTCTACATTTTGCCTAAAACAGATGGACTGCGAGAAATCAATAAAGTTTTGTCTCTGTTTTATACAGTCCTGACACCTTTATTAAATCCCTTGATATACAGCCTAAGAAACAGGGAGGTAAAAGAGGCTTTTGGAAAAGCAGTTGCTAAATTATGTACTGTTAAAAGAATATATCACTGGAATTTAGTTTGAACGTTTAGTAAAATGCTAGTTGGGTTCCCATTTGGTTAAAGATGTTGGTTTTTTGTCTCTTTCTCTTCCACTACACAAGCCAACTATTTTTTCAAAGGGTACATATGATTAAGATGTCTTCTGTTGATTTAATTAAAGTCTGGTGGATTCACAGTAAGACTATGATTTCTGGTGAAACACATTGCTGTTTGTATAGTACTTCCTGGACTGACCATGCAACCATAATGTTATGGAAAGCTATGAGAGCACTGAATATATGAGGCAAAGATAGTCATATCAGATGAGTTTCTTGTAGTATTATTCATGTTGAACTCTGTCTCCTTCCACGTAATCTCCTGGTATTTGCATACAAAGATATCTAGTGGACCAAATAAATTAGATAGATTCTGTCTTTTATAAATAAATAAATACAACAAACAAATAAATCTTTTACTATATTATTCAAAGTATGTTTTACAAATGTTATATTTGGAGTTTTCCCCCCAATAATTTAAAATGTATGTTCTCTACTTTCAGCTCAACAGATCATGTTTTAGCACAATATAATAATTTGTCTTCATTTGCTTAAGCTTGTCTCATATATAAATATATTATTTAATATAAGCAGTACAGGGATACTACATAAATGCTAAATGTTTAATCAGAATATAATGATGTGATGTAAACCATGTTGATTCACAGGGAATCAGCATCTTTTTGATACTAGCCCCTGTAAACTAATCACTAAGATAGAAAATCTTCAATATTTTGTGTGTAATCAAACATTATATTTTGAAGTTATATTTAAACTAAAATACATTTATTCAGCCTGGTGCTTTCTAGATATCTTAGGAGCATGATTGCCAGAATTATAAGATGGGAATTCTTGGCAAATCTAAAGCATAATGAATAGAAATAAAACCTAGATTATAATTCCCGTTATTTGAATGAATGAACCTTTATTGTCAAAGTACAACCATGTATACATTGAGATTGGCTGAGCCTCCCTTCGTGTCCCCCCCACAACTCACAGTGACAACAAACCCTCCATCTTGTTACACCATGTGAGCTAATTGCACAACACACCGGCCTCACAAGTCAATCACACATAAAATTATTTCCCATTCAAGAGCCTGACAGCCCATGGATAAAAACTGTTCTTCAGCCTGTTGGTACGGCCGGCTATACTCTTGTATCTCTTACCCGATGGTAGGAGAGTAAAGAGATACTGACCAGGGTGTGAGTCATCCCTGAGAATCTTCCTCACTCTTCCAAGGCAGCGAGCCCTGGCGATGTCATCCAGTGGTGTCAGGGAACAGCCCACAATGTTTTGTGCTGTGCTCACCACCCTCTGTAATACTTTCCTATCCACGTCTGTCAGGCCAGCATACCAAACCACAATACAGTGTGAGAGGACGATCTCTATAGTAGACTGGTAAAAGAAGTTCATTAGCCGTTGTTCTATCCTGTTCTTCCACAAGAACCTGAGGAAGTGGAATCTCTGTTGGGCCTTTCTGGCTACCTGGGTCCTATTAACTTTCTAGGTAAGATCTTCACAGAGGTAGACTCCCAGAAATTTAAAGGAGGAAACTCTCTCCACACACACACCCCGAATGTAAAGTGGGACATGTTCCTTTCTTTTCCTCTGGAAGTCAAGCACCATCTCTTTTGTTTTGCTGATGTTCAGGTGCAAGTTGTTCTCTGAACACCATATGGATAGTTTTTGTACCTCCCCCAGTAGGCTGTTTCATCTCCACCTGTAACAAGACCCACTACAGTGGTATCACCTGCGAAATTAATTATTGCAGTAGATGGGTTGGATGATACACAATTGTATGTGTACAATGAGTACAGTTAGGGGCTAAGCATGCAGCCCTGTGGCGAGCTGGTGCAAAGCTTCAGGGGAGTGGATAAAACAGACCCGACCCTCACTGTTTGTAGCTGGTCCCTAAGAAAGTCTTTAATCCAATTGCAGATGGAGGAGGAAAAATTCAAGTCAGTCAGCTTTTCAGTAAGAATGCTCGGCAAAATGGTGTTGAAAGCCGAGCTGTATTCAATGAAAAGCATCCTGACATAGCTTCCAGGTTTCTCTAGATGGCTTGCTACAGAGTGTAGAGCAGTAGCTATGGCATCGTCTGTCGACCTGTTCCCCCTGTAGGCAAATTGATGTTTGTCGAAGTCCAGTGGGACTGCTAACATGTCATCATACACTCACTCATTTACACACACACACACACACACACACACACACAAACACACACACACACACACACACACACACACACAAAGTTACAAATAACTCAAGGCAATGAACCTATCCAGTACAGCTTCTTCCTCCTATTTTCCCCACAACAACAACTCTGTGAGGTGAGAGTGACTGGCCCGAAGTCACCCAGCTAGCTTTCATGGCTAAGGCAGACCAACTCATGGTCTCCTGCTTTCCATGCTAATTGATCAGTATAACAAGATATGTAGTCTAATAAAAGTATGATGTTTTCAACCTTGATCTAAATAAAGTTAGATTTACCCTTACAGATGTAAAACCTGAAATAGATCAAATTGTATTATGGGGGAAAAAAGAGCAATCCCCTCCTTGTTCAAGAATAGGAATGTCCTGATTTCATCTCAGTTCTCTAATGGGGATCCCTGCATTCTTAGAGGAATATTTTCCATTCTGACACTCAGGGTATTTTGGGAAGAAACCTGTGAGAATCCTCCAGGTTTCTGTCTTATTTTGCCAATTCTAGTTCAAAACCATTTGGAAAATTGGACAACCCAGAGTTAGAGAAGTGCTTTAGCTGTAGTGTGATGATGTAATGAATTTGGGTATTTCTATCTTCACTTTCCTTTTCCAGTAGCAAGGGAATTGAAAGCAGATTTTTGAATGATTATTTTCTAATGGTTTGTGGCCAATTTAAAAGTGCCTTTTTTGTGTTGCACCTTTCTTGCACCTCTCTCTCTCTCTCTCTCTCTCTCTCTCTCTCTCTCTCTCTCTCTCTCTCTCTCTCTCTCTCTCTCTCTCTCTCTCTCTCTCTCTCTCTCTCTCTCTCTCTCTCTCTCTCTTTGTAGAGCAAGGGTCTGATATGAGACATCTGGAAAATGTTAAGAGGTGCATGAAAGAATGGAGCTAATTGATGCAGTAAAAAGCAGAAAGTGGTCCAGATTAAAAATAATACCCTTAAATTTTCAGTTTTCACTTTTACAGGTTATTTATCTTCTACATAGTTTCTTCCACCCAATTACTTTCTGTTAAAATGTAAGAGTGAATTGCTGTGGTTGTGGGTTGCACAGAAATTCCTCCAGGGTGTGCATCTGGATTCCATTTCAAAGATAATATGTCCCAAATGTAGGGGTGAAGCATACTTGAGAACTTTATGCATACAGGTATGTATATATGTCTGTATATATATATATATATATATATATATATATATATATATATATATATATATATATGTATGTATGTATGTATGTATGTATGTATGTATGTATGTATGTATGTATGTATATATATATATATATATATATATATATATATATATATATATATATATATATATACATATACTGTATGCATATGCATGTATGCATGTTTGTATATATGTGTCTGTCTGTATGTATGTATACACACACACACATACATATATATGTGTGTGTCTGTCTGTGTGTGTCTGTCTGTCTCTCTCTCTGTGTGTGTGTATTTAGAAGACAAATTTGCCCTATCAATTGCATTAACAATGATACCCCCATTTTATGTTTTTCCTGTTTTATTCTGTTTGGGGTAAATAAGCATATAAAACCTATCACAAGCTATTCAGACTTGTTTTATTTTTCAGATTCTTCTTCTACCCAAATGAATTTTTTATGCTTTCGTCTGTCCTTAAGCATTTTGGGCATTGTGTTCAAGGGAGCTGTGATTGTCTGGCTATTTTCAGTTTCCCCTGGGCATCAGCGTTTAGAGACACTGGGTCTTCCTTTAGGATAGGCTGAGCTAATTTGCAGAGCAGGGACTGTGCCATTCAATATAAGTTTAACATAAGGTTAGGATGACGTTGTTCTTTCTTTTCTTTTTTGAGACAGTGTCCAATTAGATTTCACTTCAATTATTCCCTGTATTTATGTGAGTCCTGAGTCTAATTTAGAGGTCAAGGCAAGATTAAACAGAGAACCTGGTGCAGATGATGACAAAAGATGAAGAGCTACTCGTTGAATATCATACTTCTCACAAAGGTAATTAAAAAGCAAATGAAACTAATTTCCTCTGAATCTCATTTCCTAATTTCAGTTAGTGCTGAGAAAAATGAACAGATTGCTGAAGACTTTTGTTCATCTTCAGGACAGCTCTTTAACAAAACAGTACTATGAACTTCACATAGCAAGAGTGAATTCAATGAGACTTTCCACAAACAAACAGAAGTTGACAAACTTTTATTTTAGAACCATAACTTCTGAACATTTCCCTGATCTCATCATGCTCACCTATTTGTTCTCAAATCAGTTTTTCTCAGGCTCTTATATCTTGTAGTGCTGTGGCTTGTAAAATGGAATTCAGACAATTTCATTCACCTTTATGTATTTCATATTCATAAACTGCTTTATAATCGTGGCACTTGTTTAAGAACTGCATATCTAATTTCTGAGCATCTCAAATAATTTTTGTATCATATTTATCATACACATTTGTATCATATTTGCAGGCATAACAGAAGCAGAACAAGAGAACCAAACTGAAATCACAGAATTATATTTGATGGGATTTGTAGGACTTGGGGATCTGCAAGTTCATGTCTTCTGTCTCTTCTTACTTATCTACCTTGTTACCATGGTTGGGAATATCCTCATCATTTTGCTGATTGTTACTGATTCCCAACTTCACACCCCCATGTATTTCTTCCTGGGTAGTTTCTCTTTCCTGGAGATGTGCTACAGTTCTAATATCCTTCCAATGATGTTGGCTAGTCTGATTCATGGTGGAAGAAAATTAATTTCTGTAACTGGCTGTATAATGCAATATTATTTGTTTGGTGTCTTGGCAATTGCTGAATGTTGTCTCCTAGCGGCAATGTCATATGATAGATATGTAGCAATCTGTAAGCCACTCCATTATACAACATTAATGAATGACAAAATTTGTGTCCAGTTTATAGTTGGATCATGGATCCATGGTTTATTTGTTATGAGCATAGTTTTATATCTAATGCACCTGTTAAAGTTAAAGTTCTGTGGGCCCAGTGAAATCAATCACTTCTTTTGTGAATTGAATCCAATATTAAAACTAGCGTGCAGTGAAACCTATTTAATTGAACTTGTAACTACTTTGTTATCTATCCTGTGCATCATGCTTCCTTTCTTTTTGATTTTGGCATCTTATGTTTTTATTATTTCTACTGTCATGAGAATGTCATCTGTCAGTGGAAAGAAGAAGGCTTTCTCAACCTGCTCCTCACATCTCACGATGGTATCCATTTTCTACAGCACATTAATGATTGTCTACATTTTGCCCAAAACAGATGGCCTGAAAAGAATCAACAAAACTGTATCGTTATTTTATACAATTCTGCCTCCTTTGTTGAATCCCCTGATATACAGTTTGCGAAATAGGGAGGTAATAGAGGCACTTAGAAAAGCAGTTGCTAAATTGTATACCATTGCAAGATTACCACTGTAATCTAGTATGAACACACATACACACAGACACAGACACACACACATCCATCTATCTCTATCTCTATCTCCATCTCTATCTCTATCTCTATCTATCTCTATCTTTATTTATATTATGTTATTTCCCAATAAAATCAAGATTTGGGATTCTTTGAGAACACCATCACATTTCTTGATTTCTCCAGATTACTATGTTAGAGATTAGGGATACTAAAGAATTCTGCCATGATTTTGTTCTTCTCACCAAGAAAGCCAAAGCAGGGTGAATGGTATAAACAAGTGAATTTGGTTATTTTTATTCTATTCTGAGAAATTCTGAGAAATAAATTCTGAGAAATAAAGATTCTACATCTCATAAATTGTATCAGTTGGGTTGAAAGATTCTTCCTATTTTAATTTTTAAGAAATTCAGCACATTTAAAAAAAGAAGAATTTTATAGAGGTTTTTTTTCCTCCTGCAGAACTTCCTGGATTAACCAAGTGATTATCTTTGGAAATGTCATTACACAAGCATCAAAGCATCTGATGTCTTAAATGGGAGGGTGGAGACAGAGGTTGAATTGCTGCTGACTCTGCTGACACTGAGCTATAACCAGTGGTGGGATTCAGATATGTGAACAACTGGTTCTCTGTGTGGATTCCGCTTCCAGAAGTCTGTTCTGGGCCTGGGCAACAATAAATTAGCCACCAGTTCTGCCAAAGTGGTGTGGACCAGCTGAATCCCACCACTGGCTATAACCCCTCCCCATGTAAACATCTGACATTTACAGAGAAGTTTGAAAGAAGCAGTAGGAAATTTCATGCCAAAGCTAAAGCTCCTTTCATTGGATTGACTGATCATAATCAGCAGAGACTCTTTTTATAAAAACTCTCCATAGTTAAGAATTTTCATTTGTAAATATTATATGCAGGTTATATGTCATCACTGAAACATTCTGGATGTAGGGAATTGTGATTCATCTGGTCATTGTTGTTCCTGTTGTAGCTGTTTTGTTGTTTTGGCTGTTTGTATTGTTTGTGTGTATCAATCTCCAGATGAAGTTTCCTGGGTAACCATTTCTCTAGAAGACTTTTTATAAGTGTTTTTCTTCTGTTGATCTGGCTTCTGTGTTATTGCAATGGACTTCTGCTCTCCCAAACACTGTTCTGATGCAGCTTTGTTTGTGGCATTTGGGGTGGTTCCTGTGGAAGCTGAAGATTTGATCTGTATGTTCAGATCTTCATCCAGAGATTGCTACACACAAACAATTAAAGGTAAAGGTAAAGGTAAAGGTTCCCCTGCACATGCATGCTAGTCGTTTCCAACTCTAGGGGCCGGTGCTCATCTCCGTTTCAAAGCCGAAGAGCCAGCGCTTGTCCGAGGACGTCTCCGTGGTCATGTGGCCGGCATGACTAGACACCAAAGGCGCACGGAACGCTGTTACCTTCCCACCGCAGTGGTCCCTATTTTTCTACTTGCATTTTAACGTGCTTTCGAACTGCTAGGTTGGCAGAAGCTGGGACGAGTAACAGGCGCTCACTCTGCTACACGGCACTCGGGATTCGACCCGCCAAACTGCTGACCTTCTGGTCAACACAAACAATATAAACGCTCAAAGCAACAAAACAACCATAACAGGAGTAACAGTGACCAGACAAATATATACCAAATCCAGTGCAGCAACTGTGAAAAGAACTATGTGGGCCAAACAGGAAGAAAATTATCAGAGTGCATGAACATTTCCTGGCTATGAAAAGACACTGTCCCTCATTTCCATCCATGAAGACTCCGAAGGACACAGGTTTGATCTAACTGGGACCACAGTTGTAATCCAAGCAAAATCAAGGAGAGAAAGAGAATTCCTCGAAGCCTGGTTCTTCACCAATAAGTCAATAAACAAACACATTGACATCGACCCAATCTACCAACCGCTGAGAATGAAGGAACTACTTCAACACAATTCCAAAGGAAGCATTTAAAATGAGCAAACAGAAACCCCACCACATAGCAAAAATCACAACCCCTCACAAGAAACCATGCCACATCCAGACAAGAACAGCCAGCCAAACAAACAAACAAACCCAAAAACAGACCTGAAAACAGACCAAGACTCAGAGGCAAACAAACAAACAAAACACCATTTGCATCACACAGACAATACTTAAACACCAAGGACCATGGCCCAACAATAACAACCAGCCTATCAAAGAGCCCCAAACCAGACAAACAACACCCACACCAATTTAAAGGCCAGTGCTCTGACAGACAAACACAATTCAAAGCACATTGAAGATATCCCCCGAATGGAGACAAAATGTTTGCAGCTAAATTGCAAAGCTGGGATATCAAACCTACAGCCCAGCATATGTCTTTCTTATTTAAAATAAGGACAAAGGAAGGAAACACATTCTCAGTTCAACTGTAAACATGATATGTGTCAAAATTTAAGACATGATTCAAAGATTCATATTTCTTAGATGGGATGGGAACTTTAGAAAAAATAAATATTCTCTTGGTGAGCTAATTGATAACATCTAACAAAATTTTTGCCTGTCAAAAAAATTAATGGTCACCTCAGTTTGGACTTTAAGTGTCAAATCAGTAAAAACAGAGAAAAGTAATTTCCTTCAAATGTCACTTTCTAATTTTAGTTTGTGTATAAAAAGTGAATGGATTGTCAGAGACTTGTTCATGTTCACAATAAAGGTTATTTAGTGGAACACTTACACTGAATTCTGTGAGACTTGCCACAAATAAACAGAAAATGATAACCCAATGAACTTTAATTTTCTAACCACAAAATCAGAATTAGTTTCTCTGACCTCATAATGTTCACCAGTTTGTTCTCAAAGTTTCTCATATATTGTGTTGCTGTCATTTCTAATTATCAAATTGTTAACAGAAAAAATGTCATTCACTTTTATGTATTTCATGTGTTACAACAGTGATAATTAATTATGAGATAAAAGGATAAGAACTACATAAGTTACTTCTGAGCAGCTCAAATAAATTAGATATCATACTTTCAGAAATGGCAGAACCATTTCCAGATAACCAAACAGAAATCATGGAATTCAGTTTGCTTGGATTTGCAGGATCTGAAGATCTACAGCAGGGGTGTCAAACTGCCGGCTCATGGGTTGGATGCATCATGAAGAAACCGTGCCCACCCCATTGCCGGCAATGGTGAAAAAGCTCCGATACGTCGTGCGACGTCATGTGTCGTCACAAGTTTGACATGTCTGATCTACAGGTTCTTCTGCTTGTTCTTAGTTATTTACTTTGTTACTATGGTTTGGAACATCCTCATCACTTTGCTGGTTGTTACTCATCCCCATCTTCACACCCCCATGTATTTCTTCTTGGGTAATCTGGCTTTCCTGGACATCGGCTACAGCTCAAACATCTTTCCAATGATGTTGTCTAATCTCATCTATGGTGGAAGAAAATCCTTTTCCGTAACTGGTTGCATGATGCAATATTATTTTTTTGCTATTTTTGTGGTTGCTGAATGTTGTCTACTCTGGGCAATGTCATATGATAGGTATGTAGCAATTTGTAAGTTGCTGCATTACACAATATTAATGAATGGCAAAATTTGCCTCCAGTTTATAGTTGGATCATGGATTCATGGTTTATTTGTTATGAACATAGTTTTATATCTTATTTATCAGTTGAGGTTCTGTGGCCCCACTGAAATTGATCATTTCTTTTGTGAATTGAATCCAATATTAAAGCTAGCATGCAATGACACACACCTGATTGAACTTGCAACTGCTCTGTTATTTATTACGTGTATTTTGCTCCCTTTCTTCTTGACCTTGGCATCTTATATTTTTATTATTTATACTGTAATAAGAATGTCATCTGTCAATGGAAGGAAAAAAGCTTTCTCAATCTTCTCTTCACACCTCATGGTGGTGTCCATTTTGTATAGCACCTTAATGATTGTTTACATGTTGCCCAAAACAGATGGCCTGCAAAACATTAACAAAGTGTTGTCTCTGTTTTATGCAATCCTGACCCCTTTGTTCAATCCCCTGATATGCAGCTCACAAAATAAATAAAACATTTGGCATTTTTGCTTACTCTTCATCCATAACAATAGTGTTCTCAAAGGACCTGTGTTTGTCTGAAAGTTTTCAGATTCCCTTATACATCATCATCTAGAGACCTGTTCTTTTCCTTTAGGATAAATCAAATTAATTTACACAGTGGGGACCATGGCCTTCAATAGAAGATAAATGCAAAGCTAGGATGTTGTCTTTTTTAGAAATGGTGTTCAATTAGATTTTACTTAATTAGTCCTTTTATTTTGCTACTCCTGAGCCAATTCTAGAGGTCAAGGTAAGATTCCATATACAATCTGGTGCAGATAGTCAGAGAAGCTCAAACTCTGCTCACTGAATGTCAGTTTTCTGTAAAGCTAATTTAATTTTTTCTACACCTAAAAAAACATAAGAAAGGTGTAGTGCATTTCCAGACAATAATTTTTCCCAGCTTTTCTTCAATTTTCAATTTTCACCTTGTTACATACTGTATAAGACATAACATATAAAATGAGAAATGGACCCAGCAAGTTTTAATTCTACATGTCTGTTGCAAATGAGCACATGCCTTTCCTATTTAAATGGAGAAAAGAAAGAAACACAGCCTCAGTTAATCTCTAAACATATTTGTGGAAACTTAAGTCAGGATTCAAATAAGTATGTATATTTCAGAAATGGGAAGAGAATATTCCCTAGCTGAGGTAAGTGATAACACCTTGCCAATGTTGCCTGATCTGAAGAAGATAAACAAATCAGTTAAAAAGGGAACTCATTTCCTCTGGATTTCACTTCCTGATTTTAGTTATTATAGGGGAAAATGAATAGATTGCTAAAGATTTTTGTTAATCCTCTAATAATGGTTATTTAACAGAGCACTTGGCTTAACTTTCACTGAATTCAGTGAGACTTTCCCCAAATAAACAAACACAAAAAGCTAATAAATGTTTATTTTTAGCTACAGTATTCAAAAATTTCACTGATTTCATTATGCTCACCTTTTGTTCTCAGAATTTTTCTCATGCTTCATATGTTCTGTTGCCTTAGTTTGTAATTATCAAATTGTTGACAGAAAAATATTTTAACATTATTTACTTTAGTGGATTGCATTTTTGTTTTATAACTGTTATAACTGTTTATGTGTTAAAGAGAGAAAAATTTCTGAGCAGCTTAAATAAATTAGATATCATATTTGCAGGAATGGCAGAAACAGAAGATAACCGAACAGAAATTATGGAATTCAATTTGCTGGGATTTGTAGGGCTTGGAGACTTGCAGTTTCCTCTCTTCTATCTTTTCTTGGTAATCTATATTGTTACTGTGCTTGGGAACATCCTCATCATTTTGCTGGTTGTTACTCATCCCCATCTTCACACCCCCATGTATTTCTTCTTGGGTAATCTGTCTTTCCTGGAGATCTGCTACAGTTCAAGCATCCTTCCAATGATGTTGTCTAATCTCATCTATGGTGGAAGAAAATCAATTTCTGTAACTGGCTGCATGATGCAATATTATTTTTTTGCCATTTTTGCAGTTGCTGAATGTTGTCTACTAGGGGCAATGTCATATGATAGGTATGTAGCTATTTGTAAGCCACTGCATTACACAACATTAATGAATAGAAGAATTTGCCTCCAGTTTATAGCTGCATCATGGATTCATGGTTTATTTGTTATGAGCATAGTTTTATATCTTATTTATCAGTTAAAGTTCTGTGGGCTGAGTGAAATTGATCATTTTTTTGTGAACTAAATCCAATATTAAAGCTTGCATGCAGTGACACTCACTTGATTGAAATAGTAACTATTTTTATGTCTGCTATATGTATCTTGCTTCCTTTCTTCTGGACCTTGGAATCTTATATTTTTATTATTTCCACTATAATGAGAATGTCATCTGTCAGTGGAAGGAAAAAGGCTTTTTCAACCTGCTCTTCACACCTCATGGTGGTGTCCATTTTCTATAGCACCTTAATGATTGTCTACATTTTGCCCAAAACAGATGGCCTGCGAAACATTAACAAAGTATTATCTCTGTTTTATACAGTCCTGACCCCTTTATTCAATCCCCTTATATACAGCCTACGAAACAGGGAAGTGAAAGAGGCCCTTAAAAAAGCAGTTGCTAAATTGTGTACAATTGGAATGATGTACCACTTTAATCAATTATGAACTTTTTTTTGTTCATGTTCTGCATTATTCCCAATGAAACCAAGATTTGGTCCCTTTTGAAGACAGCATCATGTTTCTAGATTTTTCTGCAATATTATATTAGGGATTGCATACATTGAAGAGTTCTGCCATGATTTTGTCCTCCTTACTTGAAAAAGCCAGAGCAGGGTGGATAATATGCACAAGTAAATTTTTTATTGTTCATTCTACTCTAAGAAATAAAGTTTTTGATAGGTTGTATTCATTCTGGCTAAATATAATGAATTTTAGAGACAGCCTGTATTTTTGTACCTGCAGAAGTTCCTGGATTAAGCAAATGATTATCCTAAGAAATGCATTCACAAAAGCATTAAAGCATATGATGTCTTGAATGGGATGGTGGAGGTACAGGTAGAATTGCTGCTGAGCTATGACTCCCTCCCCTTCTCTTCTTTACAGAGAAGAATTTGAAAGAACCAGTAGGAAATTTCGTGCCAGTCTCACAGCTACTTCTATTGGAGTAAACTGATCATGATCTGCAAGGACTCTGTTTTATAAAAATCCTCCGTAGTTAAGAATTTTTCACTTGAAAATATTAAAAGCTTTTTACTTGGAAGTATTAAATGCTTTTTGATCTGATTCATCTTCTATTTTGCCTTCTGCTTTTTATGTTCTGACTTATGGTTTTACATATTTATTGCTTTTTAACTTAATATGCTGCCCAGTATCATTGCTTGTGAGATGGGCACCCATGTACATTTGATAAATAAATTACATATATGTTATATTTAATTATATATGTATCACTCTGTAATAGATTCTGTGTGCATAGTCACAGTTACACTGTATTAACCATAATATATTAGAAACAATGATAAAATATTTAATAGCAACATAATTGTTTTAATTGACAGTGGCACTAATGTTTTGCCTCCAGTGCTCCTGAATAAGTAAAAGAAGCCAATCTTCAAAATTTTCTGTTTGCCATTACCCAACCAATCTGCCCTGTATTTATTTGAACTGCTAATATTTTGGAAGATAGACCAAAGATCTTCAGAAGGATCTTGACAGAATTGAGCATTCGGTCCTATCCAACAAGATGCACAACAGGTTTAGAATAGGTGATATCTGGCTCAACAGTAGCAATTGTGAGAGGGATCTAGATGTCTTTTAGTGGATCATCACTTGTATGAATCAGCTGCCAAAAAAGCCAATGTGGTCTTAGATTGCATCAACAGAGGTACAGTATCAAGATATTGAGAAGAGATAATAGTGCCTTATGCTGCACTGGTAAGGCCACATTTGGAATATTGTGTACAGGTATGGTCAACATGATACAAAAAAAGATTCTGAGACTTTAGAATGTGTGCGGAGAAGAGCAACAAAGTTGATTAGGGTTCTGCAGGTTAAACTGCAGATGATGGGAATACTAGTTATATCTAGTCTACTAGTCTTGTCTAGATGTACTGCTATGCTGTAATCCACTACTAGATGTCATTCAATATCCATTTTCTGACTCTTAAAACAGAAGGTTGATTTCTTGTATTTCACCCCAATATTATTTCAATGAGAAAGTCTTAACAATTTTCTCAGTTTTCAAATTTGTCAAAACAGTAGCTTTATATTACTTCCATTTCAGTGTTATATATTTCTGTCCCCCATAAAAAAATTAAAATGCTGCTTCCATTCCTTTGGAAAGGTAGGGCTGCAATCCCCTTCCTTCTCATATTCAGAGGTTTTTAGCTTCTTGGGAGCCTTTTCGAGGAAATCCAGTTGTAAAATAGTAAAGAAGGGATCAATATTCTCACCCAGTTCCAAACATGCTATTTACAATCTACTAATTAGTGCTTTCTTTCTTCGGTTGTCAGTGGCTGGAGGCTGGCCACAGGAATGTAGCCAGTCTTTCCCCTGCTGGTTTGCTTTCCTTGGATCAAACAGATCGATTGCTGTCTCTCCTTCTTCATCATCGCCTCTCCGGGGTGACTTTAAGCCCTTTTAGGGCCCTAAGCAGGACAAAAATGGGTGCAGAAAGCAGAGCCATGCCTTTCTGTGTCCATGTTGCTATGACACCAAACTGAAAGTCCCTAGGCCAAAAAGCTTTTGATTTTTTTTTAATAAATAAATATATTTATTTATTTCTAATGTCAGTGTCTCCTCATTAACTGTATTAGTCTTCTTTCTTTTGATATTGGGCAAATAGTATAATTTGCAGGCAATTTTATATAAGTTAGCATTTGAATATCATATGTGATGCCCAATGGTAAGCATTCTGCCACTCTTAATGTTAATATTTTCATCTCCACCCCGAACCAACCCAGTGATGCCCTCGATGTGATGTCCCGTTGCCTGGAAGCAGTACAGATTTGGATGGGAAAGAATAGGCTCCGGCTCAACCCGGCCAAGACTGAGTGGCTTTACGTACCAGCATCTCGTTTAGTCCAAGAGGTTCCATCTTTGGTTATAGGAGGAGAGATGTTACCTCCCATTGGCACGCAATCTAGGCGTCCTCCTGGATTCACGACTCAGTTTTGAAGATCATATTGGAGTCGTGGCTAGGGGGGCATTTGCCCAGATTTTCCTGGTACGCCAGTTGCGCCCCTTTCTGGAGCGAGATGCCCTACGCACAGTCACCCATGCACTCGTTACCTCCCGTATAGATTACTGCAATGCTCTCTACATGGGGCTGCCCTTAAAGACCACCCGGAGGCTTCAGCTGGTGCAGAGTGCGGCCGCACAAGTAGTGATGGGAGCACCCCGATACTCCCATATTACACCCCTCCTGCGTGAGCTGCATTGGTTACCGGTTGCCCTCCGGGTGAGATTTAAGGTGCTGGTACTTACCTTTAAAGCCCTACATGGCTTAGGCCCGGGATACTTGCAGGACCATCTGCTGCCGGGAACGAATTCCCATCGCCCAGTACGCTCACACAGAGAAGGCCTCCTCAGGGTACCGTCGGCTAGACAATGTTGGCTGACGACCCCCAGGGGGAGGGCCTTCTCTGTGGGAGTGCCAGCCCTGTGGAACCAGCTCCCCCATGAGCTTCGGATGGCCCCAGATCTCCAGTCCTTTCGCCGCAGCCTCAAAACACTCCTTTTCCACCTGGCTGACCTGGACTGACAGGGATTTTAATTATGTTTTTAATTTTTTAACTCTAATTTTTAATTTATTTTAATTTTAATTTATTGTACAGAGGCCTTTAATTTTAATTTTATCTTAACTTCTGTATTTATTGTATGTTATTGTTGTTAGCCGCCCTGAGTCCTTCGGGAGATAGGGCGGCATATAAGTCCCAATAATAAACAAACAAACAAACAAACAAACAAACAAACAAACAAATAAATAAATAAATAAATAATATACAAATATATTATGGAACATGTTGCCTATAAAAAGGTTTCTCTGTTCTTCTCTCTCTTCTTCTTTAGTTCTTGTTATTCAATGGCTCACTAAAACATGTTTTGTTCCTGTAAGACTAAATTGTATCTATGTACTTTGTTTATCATTAAATCATCATCTTTGCCCTCATCATCATCTTCATTCAGTAAGCTTGGTTTAACTCAAAAGATTGACAGAGAAATTAATGTAGATTATTTCATCATTTGGGATTAAAAGGGAACAAAGAAATTGGGGAAAAGTTTAGTACCATAATTCCTCAATAGGTAGAAGGGCAGGAGGTCTATTTTTTTCCTTTCCTTTCCCTTCCTTCCTTCCTTCCTTCCTTCCTTCCTTCCTTCCTTCCTTCCTTCCTTCCTTCCTTCCTTCCTTTCTTTCTTTCTTTCTTTCTTTCTTTCTTTCTTTCTTTCTTTCTTTCTTTCTTTTTTGTTATATGTATTTCATTAACAAAAATGTTAATAAAAATAGATTACTTCTTCTTTATTCAGAAAAAGAATAATTATTATACATTTCTTGAAGATTTTTTTTGCAATTGTTTTCCAAATTTATAATAAGCTAACTGGTGCAAATACATAAGTGTTTAGTTTGCAGGTTCCACTATATCTGTAATTAGTCACAACTGTAGGAATCAACAATAAAAGCAATGCAATTTGAACAATTTATTTTAATAGTTGATTGATACAGTATCTACAGTTCAGTCTTCCAACTCATGATATGGATTTCTAAATAATTTAATAATCAAAATTTTAAACATGTATCTAACAAACATTAGTTAATTATACTCATGATGTACACAACAAAAAGATGCACCACTAATTCTACAAAAAATTTCTGAATATCAGAATAGAACAAAACAATCAATTTGTCTTTAGAAAAACACATTTCAGATGAGATCCTACAGAGGCAATAATTTATTTATTTAATTTTTTTTTTTTTTTATTAAGATGCAAAGTAAAATAAAAAACACAAAGCAAATAGTAGGACACAATGGGGAGGAAAAAGAGAGAAGAAAGTGAGGGAAAGGGAAGAAAAAAAAAGAGATTAACTTCCATCCAAACCCTAACCCTCTGTTGCAGTAACATAGAGCATTAGCATAGAGCCTCAACTTTTTACTTTTTCACAATAATAAATAAATAAATAAATAAATAAATAAATAAATAAATAAATAAATAAATAAATAAATAAATAAATACTAGCCACTTCCGTAACAACAAATCAATCTAATTGGTGAAACCCCAAATCAAAGTTTCATTCTTTCCCACCTCAAACACAAAGTCCAGAAAGCAGTCTCCATGTAGATACGAAGGTACTTGAATTCTTTTTTAAAATCAAAACAGTCAGTTTTGCCATCTTTGCCAACTCCAACAGCTTCTGTAGCCATTCATCCATAGTAGGAATCAAAATGTCCTTCCAGTTTTGTGCATACATTAGTCTTGCTGCCGTCAACATATACAAGATCAAAGTTCTGAATTGTTTTTCCAAGTCTTTTTCCACTAAACCCAAAAGAAAATTTTCTGGTTTCATGTTTATTTTTACTTTAAGGATTTTCTGTATCACAATATGAATCCTTCTCCAACATTTCTTTGCTTTATCACATGTCCACCATAAATGATAAAAAGTCCCTTGTTTACATTTATTTTTACAACATTCATTTGAAGTACTTTTATACATTCTAGATAATTTGCCTGGTGTTAAATACCAGTGATACATTATCTTGTAGAAATTTTCTTTTAAGTTGTAATTCAATGTACATTTTAAACTTTTCATCCACATATTCTCCCATTGTTCCAGCATCACATTATAACCAAAATTCCTTGCCCATTGTATCATAAAATGTTTTATGTGTTCACTTTCCAAATTCAATTTCAATAGCATTTTATAAGCCTTGACAATAATATGTTCATCACTGCCACACAATAATATTTCCAATTCATTTTTAATGAAGTCAAACCCAAAACACTTTTTATCTAGTTTAAATCTTTCTTTCAGTTGTTGGTATGTAAACCAATGACAAACATAATCCTCTGATTCTAACTCTTCCCTCGATTTAAGAATAGGGTCACCTGATTTGAAAAGTATTATTTTACCATAGGTCCACCAGTCCCGTTTCACCACCATTTCTTTTCTTAAAAAAACTTCCTGGGGGGAGTACCAAAATATTCAACTTTTTGGAGAATCTTGTTTTTGTACTTGTTCCATACCTGTAGTACGGTATGTATGATTATTAAAATTAACATTAACTTTAACTTTATCATACCATAAATAACTGTGCCATCCAAACCTTAATTCTTGACCTTCCAAATCAAGTAGGTTCTCACACTCTTTTAACCAGGCCAGGCAACATGCATCAAAACACAGTTTCAAATCTGATAAACGCAACCCCCCTCTTTCCTTAGCATCTTGTAATGACTTATATCTAATTATTGGTTTCTTCCCTTGCCATATGAACTTGGAAATATCCCTTTGCCACTGTTTAAATGGGACATCAGGTGCAAGTATTAGTAATGTGTGGAACAGGAAAAGCATCTTTGGTAAAACATTCATCTTGATTAAAGAGATCCTACCCAATAATGATAGATATAATTTATTCCATCTTTGTAAATCCTTTTTGATATCAATCCAAAGAGGCACATAGTTATTTTAAAACAATTTTATATTTGTATTTGTCAAAATAATGCCCCCCCCCAAAATTTCACCTTTTTCTCAAACTTAAACCCCGACTCCTTAGTGAGTATATCATTATCCTGAGATGGCATATTCTTAGTCAACATTATGTTTATTTATTTTAAAACCTGCTAAAGACCCAAATTCATTTAACTTCATCATCAAATGTCCTAGATTATTTTTGGGTCTTGTAAAAATATGACCAGATCATCAGCAAATGCCCCCAGTTTTTAAATTTCTTTCTTGATACTTATGCCCTTTATTTTCTCATCTTGCCTAATATCTCTATTCAAAACTTCCAACTTCCAAAATAAATAGCAAAGGAGACAAGGGACATCCTTGTCTCATATCCTTTTGAATTTCACATTAGTTGATTAAATCACCATTAATAACAATTTTTGCTTGTTGTGATATATAAATAGCTTTAACTCCTTGAATAAAATTATATCCAAAGTCCATTTCTTCCAACACTTTAAACATAAACACCCAATTTAAATTGTTGAAGGCCTTCTTTGCATCTAAGAATATTGGGGCTGCTTGTTACTCATTATGATATTGTAAATATTCAGTAACATTCAGGACAACTCTCACATTGTCCCTTATCTGTCTTTGCAGCAGAAAGCCAGATTGATCTTCATGTATATATTCTAGTAAAATGTTCTTTAGTCTTTCTTCCAAAACTGAAGCAAAGAGTTTATAGTCCAGAGGGTGTGTGTGTGTGTGTGTATAAAATTGGATTAAGATAAGACCCCACCTCCTCCCTGTGTACATCTTGCTTCCTTCTCCCCCTCTTTGCAATTTTAATTTACATTTAATGTTACTATTTATTGTTTTAATGTTTTAAACATTAAAGTGTAAGCTGCCTTGAGATGACTTTGGCAAGATGGGAGGCACATAAATTTAATAAATAAATAAATAAAAATAAAAATAAGAAGAAATAAATCAAAATCTATGATAATATATTGGCTTGCATTCTTGAAAAATGATATATTTTGCATCCAACTCTCCTTAGTGCTTTGTGGACTTCTTGGTTTCTTAAACTATAGATCAAAGGGTTGATCAGAGGAGTCAAAACAATGTAGAAAATGGAAAAAAACTTTATTCAGTTCCCTCAAACTGGGTATATCTGGCAAAATGTAGACAATTATTGTTGTTGTTGTTGTTAGTTGCGAAGTCGTGTCCGACCCATCGCGACCCTATGGACAATGTTCCTCCAGGCTTTCCTGTCCTCTATATCTGTATTCTTCATAATGTATTGCAAATTAATTCTAAAACTGCCCAACAGAAAGCCTTTTCCACATGTTCATCTCATTTGATTGTAGTGACACTTTTCTATGGATCAATATTTCTTGTCTATATAGTTCCAGAGACTGAAACACTAAAAGAGTTACACAAAATCTTTTCTATATTCTATACTGTGCTGACTCCTATGCTCAACCCTCTTATCTACAGCTTAAGAAACAGAGAGGTGAGGGAAACACTCTTCAAAGTAATTAGAAAACATAGCAACAAAATTTCATAATCCCATAGAGCTATAAAAAGGTAGATCAGGATATCCAGAAATGATTTTTTTCTGCTTTCTAAATAAAATGATCTGATGAGCAGACTGCTTCTCAGCTTGTTTATATGTATGTATGTGCAAATATATATTTAAATAATGGGGAAAAATTAAGAAGTACTCAAGTATTTTTCCTGCTTTTAAATTTTCATTTTGTTGGAGACATGTAACAATGTAAGTCTGCAAAGTGGTATGATCCAGAAATCATTTTTTTCATTCTTTATCTGCAAGAAAGGATGGTCAGTTTGCCACCCTCCAAAAGACACTCACATGTTAGTGTTCATTTTTGCAGAGTCCAGAAGTCCAAGGACAGCCTAAATGAGTGGTTGCCAAAGTGTATGTGTGATACAAAATAAAGCGAAATTTCTCTTCCCTCTCCCACTGCATTTCCTTTTTTTTGCTGAATTTTATCTACTCTGTGTTCCCCAACATCCACATACATAAAATCTTATATAGTGGAATTTCACAACTTTCTGTCTACAAGATAATTTTGTATTACTATTCCTTGTATCCCTGATCATTGGCTGGTAGTTATGGAAGTCATAGTTCAGCACATCCAAACACATGAGTTGGAGAAAGTATTTTAGGATTACCTCTTCAAAATCCCCCAGATTCAGGTTTAATAAAATTCAATACTCCTTATTTGCATATCAGATTATTCATGATTGTGAATCCTTTGAAATGCAATACTACTCTTTAAATACACATAACTGGAGATTTTTAAGAAGATATTGGACAGCTATTTGTTCAGAATGGTCTAGTGTCTCATGCCTGAGCAAGGGGTTGGACTAGAAGACCTCCATTTCAATTCTCTTATTCTGTAAATACATTTTTCAGAGGTGTATTTATTATCTATATATTACTAAAACTCTTGGCACGTAAATAGGGCAACAATTTTTGAACCAAAGTATCTCTAGTTGGCTAACTAAATGTATTCAAACTCTAGGACCCATGATTCCTAAAGGAATGAAATTTTGGGAAGTTGCACCTGCTTCAGCACTATTGGTTGCTACTGCACTTTGGACTGCTGTGGTCATATGTCCATTTTCAATGTTCTGTGACAGTGAGACAGTCAGTCTCACAATCTCTCAGTCCCTGCCCTACCTATAACAGCTACTTACCTGCTTGCAGGAAGGGGAAGGAAAAGGAAAAGGGAAGGAAAGGGAAGGGAAGAAGGAAGGGGGATTTCTGGTACTCCCTGCCCAATTCCCAGAAGGAAATTCAATATGGAAGGTGGCAGAAAATTGGAATATGCTCCTGCTCTGTTTTTTGCCCACCTTTGGTGATTCCACTTCTCTGCTTAGATAATAAAATATCTCTAAAATGATGTCCCAGTAGGGGGATAATTTAGTTTATTTTCCTTATCTTCTTATTTAAGTTATTCCTTATCTTATGGTCTTTATTCATTTATCTTTTGCTATTTTAAGAATTTTTGTTATTCATATCTCAGTCTCCAGAATTCTTTTAAGGGTCTCAAATTCATCTTTTCTATTTCATGCCCAGTAAACAAATATTTTGTGGGTTTGTGGGAAGGATTCCTGCATATTGCCCCCCTTCTCTGTCTCCTTCTCCTTCTCCTTCTCCATCTCCACCTCTACCTCTACCTGTAATTCTACTTCTACTTCTACTTTTTGTTGTTGTTGTTAGTTGCGAAGTCGTGTCCGACCCATCGCGACCCTATGGACAAAGTTCCTCCAGGCCTTCCTGTCCTCTACCATCTTCTGGAGTCCATTTAAGCTCACGCCTACTGCTTCAGTGACTCCATCCAGCCACCTCATTCTCTGTCGTCCCCTTCTTCTATTGCCCTCAATCTTTCCCAGCATTAGGCTCTTCTCCAGTGAGTCCTTCCTCCTCATTAGGTGGCCAAAGTATTTGAGTTTTAGCTTCAGGATCTGGCCTTCTAAAGAGCAGTCAGGGTTGATCTCCTCTAGGACTGACCGGTTTGATCGCCTTGCAGTCCAAGGGACTCGCAGGAGTCTTCTCCAGCACCAGAGTTCAAAGGCCTCAATTCTTTTGCGCTCAGCCTTTCTTATGGTCCAACTTTCACTGCCATACATTGCAACTGGGAAGACCATAGCCTTGACTACACACACTTTTGTTGACAGGGTGATGTCTCTGCTTTTTAGTGTGCTGTCTAGATTTGCCATGGCTTTCCTCCCGAGGAGCAAGCGTCTTTTAATTTCTTGACTACAGTCCCCATCTGCAGTGATCTTGGAGCCCAGGAAAATAAAATCTGTCACTACCTCCATTTCTTCCCCATCTATTTGCCAGGAATTGAGAGGGCCGGATGCCATGATCTTGGTTTTCTTAATGTTTAGTTTCAACCCAACTTTTGCACTCTCCTTCTTCACTCGCAACAAGAGACTCTTCAGTTCCTCTTCACTTTCTGCCATTAGAGTGGTATCATCTGGATATCTTAGGTTGTTGATATTTCTTCCAGCAATCTTAATTCCAACTTTTGATTCATCTAGCCCTGCCTTTCTCATGATGTGCTCTGCATATAAGTTAAATAGGCAAGGCGACAGTATACAGCCTTGCCGGACTCCTTTCCCAATTTGGAACCAATCAGTGGTTCCGTGTCCAGTTCTCACTGTTGCTTCTTGGCCCGCATATAGGTTTCTCAAGAGACAAATAAGATGTTCTGGTACTCCCATCTCTTTAAGAACTTGCCACAGTTTGTTATGATCCACACAATCAAAGGCTTTAGCATAGTCAATGAAGCAGAAGTAGATGTTTTTCTGGAACTCTCTAGCTTTCTCCATGATCCAGCGTATGTTGGCTATTTGATCTCTAGTTCCTCTGCCTCTTCGAAATCCTGCCTGTACTTCTGGTAGTTCTCGATCCACATACTGCTGGAGTCTAGCTTGTAGGATTTTAAGCATAACTTTACTAGCATGAGAAATGAGTGCAATGGTGCGATAGTTTGAACATTCTTTGGCACTGCCTTTCTTTGGAATTGGAATGTAAACTGATCTTTTCCAATCCTGTGGCCACTGTTGAGTTTTCCAAATTTGCTGGCAAAAGACAATTATTAGTGTACCATAAAAAAAGACAAACCACCATGAGATGAGATGAACAGGTTGAAAAGGCCTTTTGCCTTCCAGCAGCAGAAGATATCTTTAGAATTGTGGCAATAATGGCAATATAAGACATTAGTGTAAGTAGAAATGGAGTGATAGTGAAAATAACAGTCAGAAGGAAAGTAACATGTTGAACTATTGTTGTGTCACTACATGCAAGTTTTTCAAGTGGAATCAAGTCACAAAAATAATGATTTATAATGTTAGGGCCACAGAATGATAACTGAGCCAACAGTGCTATTGTTAGGCAATTTGCTAGAAAAGAACCAATCCACAATCCAATCATAATCTGAACACCAACCATAACTTGCATGATGGAAGTATAATGTAGAGGTCTACATATTGCCAGATATCGATCATAGGACATGGCTGCCAGGAGATATGTTTCGATGCAAACACAAGAACCAAATAAGTAAAATTGGACCATGCATCCAGTAAAAGAAATAGATTGTTGACCAGTAAACAAATTGTCCAACATCATTGGTAAGATGATTGAACTATAGCAGGTCTCCAGGCAGGACAGATTTCCTAGGAAAAAGTACATGGGGGAGTGAAGATGGTGGTCAGCTATCACTAAGAATATAATGAGGAGATTCCCAGTTATTGTTGCAAGATATATCATCAAGAAGAAAAAGGAAAGAAGAGGCTGCAACTCTGGGAGAATTCCAAATCCTACAAGAATGAATTCTGAGATTATAGTCTGGTTTCCTGTCTTTATGTTGAACATTTCTTCCATTTGGAAATTATATTTTCCTTCTGCATATTTCTTATTGATGGAACCCATGGCAGGCCTGTTGAATTGTAGAATAAAACAAAAATGAAATAGATTTCAAAATGTAAATTCATATATGATTTTGTGTTGTATTATCCAACCAGAATTCCCCCTACCCTTATCTTCTTAGGTAGAGAGGCTTGAAATAGAGTTGCAGAAGTGTTGCTGAAGTCACTGTGAAGGCACAGCAATATTTATGACATCTTGTGTTTCAAAAATAGCCCTGTGTCATTTCATGGAGTAAATAATACTTTGTGTTTTGACTCTAATTGGAAATTTAGATTTAGGAATATGGAGTTCCACCTTTGTCAGAGAATGTTCAATATACTGTATAGTTTTTACTGAATTCAGTTTTATTGTGTCACAAAGCTACAAGTAGGATTTATCCTTTCAATTTAATTGAAGTTTATTCTTATAATGATAATTTTCAATTTCTCTAGATAATAGACATGAAAATCTGAATAATGGAATATGATCTAGGACTAATAGTTGGACAATAGTAAATATTGCTTATTAGTTGAGCATTGTATACCAACTAAAATATATATCAATATTTTCAAAGATATATTTTAGATTAGGACTATATATAAGAGTATCTAAACTGTTACTGAAACCACATAAAAGATCAATAATTAGGGAAGAGGAGATTAAAAGGGCTTTTGCCTTTTTTGTAGCAGATTTCTTTATTAATATTTTCCTTTATCCTTTGAAATATTTTTTAAAATATTTAAATATCCTCCTTTCAATATTTCTCCTCCTGCTGCTAAATACTGACCAATATTAACTGTAATGCACAATAAATGGAACTGAGATAATAACAATTCAATTCTAGGGAGAATAGATGTTAAAAGATTACAAAAAATAACTAGTGCAATTAAGTTCTATTTTTAAATACAGAGGACAAGGGGACATTTGGGTATTACAGGAGCAGAATAAAATGAGAAAATGCTTTGGAAATATGCACTACGGTCATACCAAGTTTTGCTTTGTGGAAATAATGGTTCCTCATTTAGGAAAGGTTTCAAGTGTTCCTATTTTGTAGATAAAGAAAATCAACAATAGGTTGACTTTGCCCTTACCTGCAATAACTCTCTTTTCAGGGGATTTCAATCAATAACCAAGGATTGCTGTAAAGTTTGAATGTCAAAACTAGATGTTCAGCACACTAAAAAATGTTTCAGACAGTTATATTACTTTACATAAGCCAGGGGATTTGCTGATTTGCTCTTTGGGAAAAAAAGTATGATGCAAGCAGACTCATAAACCTCAAGGATCTGTTAATTCATTCTTTCCCATAGGACCATTGCTTCAAAGATAGATCTTAGGCTCTTTCACATAGAAGTAATTATATTTTCTCTGTTAAAATATTGCCAAGTAATTGAGATTCTAAATCTAACACAGCTTTCCCCTTCAGAGATGCAAATATTTTGAATTAGGAGTTCCAGGCATCCTATTAGAATTCCTCATTTAGCCCTTGTAGAGTTGGTAGGACCAGAAATTCTACCTTCAGAAAACTTGCAATATTTGTTTTAAACCGAGCAGGTGAGAGAATGAATATTTTTTATCTAGCCTGGAGGAATATGACAGGCTGACCAGCAGAATACTGCAGAGAACATAAAATATGAAGACTCAGGGGTATTATCCGAAGCTTTAAGAAAGGCAAATTAAAACAAAAGTTTTCTTGGAGTTTATCAGTAAAGATTAACCTGGAATAACATCTGCAATATCATCAACAGTGTTGTGTAATATTACAGATTTCTTAAAAGTTCAGAAAGAAGGGTTGGACAGAAATAAGGGAAGTGATTCATTTTCAAATTTCCATGCCAATGAATTCTCATTGATTGTTTCAACTTTCATTCTTTTGATTTTGTGCAACTATATCACTGCATTATCTACATCACTTTCCTATAGTTATCCTATATAAAAAAATTTTGGATATTACATTTGAGTTCTTAAATGATAAACATTATGTTTTTGTGTGGTACATATAAACTCCTTTTATTTGTTCTAACGATCCTATGAGGCATAACTTAAATTATTATGGAATTAGACAAATTGTCAGAACCCATTCTTCCCCTGGGGGGAGGAAGATATATTTCATTTCTTCTTGATTTCTTTTTGAGGGTTCTGCCATTCTCCTGAAGTGGAGGGGGGGAGGCTCTGTGGCATGTTTCTCTGCTTTGCTATAATGTATCCTTTCCACTATTTCTACAAACTTACTCTTTGAACTGTCTCTCCCTTGATGTTACCTTGGGGTGAGAGAGGAATGTGCCTCTGGACATCTGGCTTATCTGTCGCTGTGGAAGGAGAGGTGTGAAGACCCAACATCTTCACAAGCATGGGAACGGACTCCGTTATCAGTCCTTTCCCACAGCAGACTTAACACCTGAGGATTGGCCCATTCAAACTGACTGGATGAACTAATAGGGTGGGGTTTGCTTGGGACTCTTTTAACCTATTGATCTGAGCAGGAAATCCTCAGATCCTGCCTATTATGCCTGCTATCAGTTTCTCCTAACAAAAGTTCCTTTTGGAAAGAAACTGTTCCAAGAGCCCTACTTTCTTAGGATGAGGTTTTGAAGTGGGCCCTGACATTAGGTAGGGTCTGCAGTAATAGTCAACCTGGAAGGGAGACCCTTGCCAGGGGCTAAGCAAACAATGTCTGATATCGGAACAGTGAGGGAAGAACCTGCCATGGGAAGGGAGCTCTCCCACCAAGCAGAGCCCAGCCAATATTATCGAGCTCATTAGATGAGGTGGTGGTTGTGGAATGCCGCCAAACCCCCAGGTGGTCAACGAGTGTTGGGAAGAAGGGGGACTGGAAGAAAAGATCCAGGAAAGTGACACTCAGACGCAGCATTCACCAACCAGGTTGGAAAGTCAAGATGGAGAGGTCGCTTTGTCTAAGTGAAGATGAGGATGACTGACTGACCCATTCCAGCTGGTTCCTGGAACAAGTCATTGACATGCTGAGGTCACCTTTGATTCCAGGAGGAGAAAGCCGACCCATGCCAGGGAACCACCAACACAAGTTCAGTCAAAGGAACAGACAGAGGGGGGAAAAACCAACAGACCCAGGCCCTTCCACCAGTGCTGCAGAAGCAGCAGCGACTGTCACTGCCACCACCACCCCTGGGCGAGCTGCACTGACTGATGGAAATGGCCACTGACAGAAGAAAGGGCATCGGTCCATCTGAAATTTCTTGCGGGGAGCCACAACAACTGTGTTTTTTCTGGACCCAAGTGCTGAACTACATGGAGGAATATGGCCATAACATACCAAGTGATTGTGGCCGAATACAGAATTTGCAAGCAGCCGAAGATGGCACCACAGCAGACTGGGTGGTGGATCTGCATGATGCTGATGTCCCAGAAGTTCAGAATTTCAATCAATTCATGGCAGCCCTCAGCCACAGATTTGAAGACTCATTGGCTGATCAGAAAGCATGGAAACACATCAAAATTGTCAGGCAAGGGCGATGGCCCGTAGTGGAATATACCCAAGAATTCTGAGCACTAGCCAGCAAGCTGAACTGGATGGAACATATCTTGATTGGGCATTTCAAAGATGGCCTGAACTATGACCTGTATGATGCCTGCATCCCTCAAGGAGACCTGGACCAGCTCCAAGACTGGTACATCTTGGCCGAGGAAATGGAGATCGATCAAGCCAGAAGACAATGACATGGAGGGAAATTTGGGGGAAATTGCCAGCAGAGCCACCCCATGAACCAATGAAGCAAGCCCAAACCATCCTGAGGACAACAGGATGCTTCAAATTCAGAAAGGAAGGACACCACGCCACTGCGTGCTGCTCATGGACCCCCATCTGGAAATCCGACCGAGTCCTCGTCAGGAAGCCTGGGAAGACTCCAGTGAAGCTGAAGGAGACAGCCATGAAAAGCGTGGAGATCGTCGAGTTCCCAACCCCAACAAAACAAGGAAAGGGAACTCCAACACCACTGGGAGAGACACCCAACTCATCAGACAACAGCTCATTGGTTGTTTTAATTATAAAAAAATCCTGGGACCTATGTTTTTGATTCATGCACAGAGATAATATTCATTATTACACTGAATACTTTTCATTATTTTCTGCTGCTTTATGATAGTTATTTTAATGCATCTTTCAATTTCAGTTCTGTTTCTTCTCCCACCACTCTTTTTATACTACTTGATTAAAGAAAGGTAAAAATGCTAGATTATAGGTCCTTGATATTATCAAAGTGATAAGAAAAGTAGTTCTGGCATCCATGTGGTATGCAAACCATGAGTTGCTAATACCTAACCTAAAACAACTTTGGATTTCATGTTATTTAAACTAACCAGACATGCTTAGTTTTCTGGCCATTATTATTTTATTTATATATTACATTAACTGAAGTATGAGATTATAGAATATCATTTTAGAGTAAACAGTGGAGTGCTATTTATTATTCTTATCTCCTTTACATACTATAAACTTTGCTCCACTTGTTAATAAGACTTCTTTCCTTCCCAAATGATTTTGGAAATAAAGTACAGAGGTAAGAAAACCCTACTGTGGAAAAGGTCAGATATTAATTTAGTGTTTCACAATTTTTAGATCTCTTTGATTTAGATAAGGAATAGGAAAGTATAGTTTTGTAGTTGGTTGGGAACTCCCTTTCTATCTGATTATTGGCAAAATTAGCTTAAACTAATGGTGCTGGACCAACAAATTCTGGAATATGTGTTTGTTCATCTTGGTTTAGGTGAAATCTACCATAGTTTTCAGACTCTTTTATATTTTGTTTTTATATTTTCTTTTCTTCCCTAGCTAAGAATTTCAAAACTATCTATTTCAAAAGTAAGAAGGAATTCTACTTTGATATTCAAAGAAAAAACATTCTAATTTGTAAATCATAGCTACTTAGTCTAAGTTTAGAAATGAAATAAATTAAGCCTTATTAAAACTTGCATGGAAATTGCCAGGGAATCCAAGCTTGCTATCTATATTAGAAATCTGAGAATACATTGTGGAAGACAAATAAAAACCACATTTGGATTATTGCCATGAAAACCAAGTGGATATGTTCATGAGGTCACAGCCCAACTTGACTTGAAAGAGTATTTAGATTTATACCTTAAGGACACACTTGTGATCAGTGTAGAAAGAGTAATTAATAATTTCTTACTGCATACATAAACATGCAAGCTTTGTTTTGTTGTTCTTGTATAATTTGTAATATCTCCCATATGAATTTTAATATACCAAAAATAGTTTGATATGCTTGGCATAACCTTTAGGGTTTTTTTTCAAGCAGATAGTTTAGTATCCAGCTAATACAGTAGGAGATTAGAACCTAGTAATTAAAGGAAATTATTGTTAATACAAAGAGAAAAACTACATTTAAAAGAATAACAGAATAACCAAGTTGGAAGGGACCTTGGAAATCTTCTTGTCTTACCACCTACTCAGGCAGGAATTAATCTGTTTTGGATTATTAGAAGGTGAGTGTTTCATCACTAAATATGGTTCAAAATTTGGAGCTAGTTTATCCTTATCCTTTTTGGCTCAATTACTTCAATATTAAAGTAATAAACTGCAAATTGTTAAAATAGCATAATATGAGAAAGAATTTAAAGATGCTGTTATATAGAACATTTCTGCATTATTTTACATTCCATGAATTGTGGATATGTCATACCTTTCTGTAATGTGAAATTCTATGATTTCAAGGCAAAATGTTCTAAAATATTCTTGATTCCATACTTTTTTTAAAAAAAATCAGTTAAATAATATATTTACGCATATCCATAATATTTGAAGTTGTTATTATCAGTCTATTCATTACACAAATACCAGATAAAAATGAGATACCAGCTCCCAGATTTTTTTCTCCATTCTGTTCCATTTGTCTTCTCAATGGAAGACAAAATTGTGTTGGCTCTTTTGTGATTAATATAGAAGTTAAATTGAAGACAAATCTGTTGTTTTTTCTAAGTGATTTCAAATGTGTATTTTTAAAGAAAAGTTTTGCATAATTGTTGTATAATTAATTATTAATTAATTCTTTGGCAGGAAAATTAAAATAGGTTTTAAGACCATCTAAAACAGAAGTTTGCATTTGATAAGAAAGAAATGTACATCTTTGGGATGGAACATGAATGGAACATGACAGAGATCTTACCTAGGTATATAAACAATTCAGAGGTAAATCTTTATGTATTTGTATTCTGTCTGCTAGATATATATAAATCTGAGGAGATTGTGATAGGCAGATAGATGATAGATAAAATATTGCTGTCATTTTTGTAATTACTGAAGAGTAGCATAATTTTTGTAATCTGAGTAATCTAGTTTCTGTGATCTGTTTTGATCAGTTCAATAAGTGCATTGCTGATATTAATAAACACTTATAAAAGTAGATATTCTATAAAAGCAGGTAGTGTAGACTTAAATGTAAAATCATGCACTATGAAAATCTGAACTTGACAGTAACATCAGTATGCTAATAGCAAAGAAGTAAATTTAAACATCACTAAATACAATTTAGCATTATATTTATTCTTTCTATGTTTTCAAGGATTCACAAGAGAAATTCTTTTGAAAAGAATGCATAAAAGGTTGAAATGATACCTCTCACTTGGTGGCAATATATTTTTATATTTTTATTTAAATGGTGATTTTTTTTAAAAAAAAAGGAAAATAAAAACTAATGCAAAGTAATAAAAAGCAAGAAGAGGAAAAGAAAATAATTCAAAGATAAAACTAAAAGTTCAAGAAAGAAAAGAAAAAAAGAAAAAAGAAAAATAATACAAAGAGGTAGCTTTAGATCTTTACAGCAGTGCAAATATAATTATAAATTTTCCAGTTAATTTGTGGCCACAGCATAGCTCTTTTCTTTCTATAAACTATCTTGTGTAATCATCAAAACTGTTAAATTCATTTTTTCCTGTTTCATGCAAAAAGTCTCTAAGGAGTTTCCACTAAGCAATAAATGTAGCTGTATTTTCTTCTACCGAGTTCTAAAAAGTTTTTCCAACTGTCCATTAATTTAAGATAGTGAATAGCTGTGTATTGAAGGGTATAGATATAGACTTAAGTACTTAAGCACTTAAATACTAGAAGGCAAAATACAGTTCAAGTAGATGTATGAGAAAGTCTTAATGTAGCCTTCCTTCCTTCCTTCCTTCCTTCCTTCCTTCCTTCCTTCCTTCCTTCCTTCCTTCCTTCCTTCCTTCCTTCCTTCCTTCCTTCCTTCCTTCTGTCTTTTCCTTTCCTTTCTTTTCTTTTCTTTTCTTTTCTTTTCTTTTCTTTTCTTTTCTTTTCTTTTATTTTCTTTCTATTAGGAAGAAGGGCTTTTCAATGAAGAATGAACAACGAGAACTATACTTTCACTAATACCATTCCTCTTTATGTAACTTTGTGAAAATACATCGCTTTTAAATGTATGATATTCAATTTGCGTTATTAAATGGGAAAAGAATTGAGATCACTATACTAAATGATCTATAATATTTAAGTATCAAAGAAAAAGGAAAGATGACATTCTGTTCACCAATATTAATTATGTTCTTTCAATTGTATTTCAGAATCACCTTACTTTTCACCAGCAAGGAAAAAATCAATCAACTCCTATTGAATTTATCCTTCTGGGATTTGGCAATCTCCTTGAAATGAGAATAGTCCTCTCCATATTATTTCTTCCTATTTATACTTTGTCCATTGCTGGTAATCTCGTAATTGTTTCACTGGTTATGGTTGACCAGCATCTTCATACCCCCATGTATTTCTTCCTTGTTAATTTGTCTTGTTTGGAGATCTATTATATTTCTACCATTCTACCAAAGATGCTGGCTAGTTTTGTAACTGGAGATCGATCTATATCTGTCTTTGGATGCATTGTACAGTATTTTTTCTTTGGGGTTTTTGTAGCCACTGAATGCTACCTTTTAGCAATGATGTCTTATGATCGATATTTAGCAATATGCAAACCACTGCATTATACCACACTGATGAATACTAGACTCTGCCTCCAATTGGCCCTCACATCTTGGATGAGTGGCCTTTTGACCAACACTATCATAACCTACTTTCTGCTGAAACTTACCTTCTGTGGACCCAATGAAATTGATCATTTTTTTTGTGATATATATCCAGTAGCAAACATTTCATGCAGCAATACACACTTAGTAAAGCTTGTTACATCGATTTTGTGCATAATTGGAACAGGGCTTCCTTTTCTCTTTACATCGGCCTCTTACATCTGTATTCTTCATACTGTTTTACAAATTAAATCTAAAATTGCCCAACAGAAGGCCTTTTCCACATGTTCATCCCACCTCATTGTAGTGACACTTTTCTATGGCTCAGTATTCCTTGTCTATGTAGTTCCAGAGACTGAAACACTAAAAGAGCTACACAAAATCTTTTCTATATTCTATACTGTCCTAACTCCTATGCTCAACCCTCTAATCTATAGTTTGAGAAACAGAGAGGTGAAGGAAGCTCTCTTCAAAGCCATCAGAAAATACAGCAACATTTCATAATCTCGTAATGCTTTAAAAAAATTTAATGGCAGATCAGGATATTCTGAAATGATTCTTTTCTGCTTTCTAAATAAAATAATCTGATCCACACCAGTCCTTCATTGATGACCAGATTACTTCTCAATATGTTTCTATACATGTGTATGCAGATAAGTATTTCAACAATGGTGATATTTTAGGTGAACAGAAGTGTCTTTCTGCTTTTAAATTTGTATTTTACTCCAGAAATGTAACAATAAATCTACAGAATGATATGAATCAGAAATTCATGTTTTCATTCTTTGTTAGCAAGAAATTATTGACAGGGTTTTTTTTAATCATCCAATGTTAGTGTTAGAGTCGGACAGAAAATGAACGGTCTTCAAAGTGTATGTGTGTGGGGAAATAAAGAACTATCTTCTTCTCTCTATATCCTCCCCACCACCACCCTACTCTTTCCTTTGTTTTTGCTGAATTGTATCTACTCTGTATTCCCTGATACACACATATGTAAAAGTTCATATAGTAAACACACAGTATAGCGGATTTCCATAACTTTCTACCCTCAAGGTAATTTTGTCATCCCTGACAAATGTCTGACTGTTATGGAAGAAACAGCTCAGCACATTTTGGGAACATTTCTGCAATCACAGATAGTAAGAAGGGTTTAATAGTGGAATAAACTGTCCAAAAAAATTGTGGATGAGTTTTCCTTAATTGGATATGTTCCCCTGAAGCTGAGAGAGGCATCTAACTGGATATATTTTGGATACCTGTATCAATGGCATAAATGCTTCCTTCCAACTCTCTGCTTTTTCTCCCTATCCATTTGTTTTCTTAATGGCTCTGAATTGAATTCATCACTTCACATTATTTGGTTTAGGTTATACCATGTTTTCCCCCAAAAAACATTTAATCCAAAAATAAGCCCTAGCAGATGTGTGGCCAATACAGGCCCTACCCCAAAAATAAGCCCTACTTAAGACCCCACCCACTACATTGCACCTGGTTGCACAAAGCGCATGGGTGAGGTCCACAGGTAAAAATCAAGCTAGGGTGGGAATGGGGGGCTGGAGCTGCCCCACATGTCCTGCAACTGTTTACTTTAGGACAGTTGCAGCCAGGCCTCCCATGCACTGACATCTGCCTCACCTTGCTGGCCCTCTTCTTCTGTGGCTGCTCACCACTGCTTGTGCACGTCAGCCCCGGCCTCCATTTTGCCATCTGAGGCCTTCTGGAAAGGCCTCTGCAGCTGACAAATGAGCTGTTGATTGATGCACATGGCATCTCCTGGCCTCCATTTTGCTTGATTCTCAGCACCAGATGCCTTTCTGGAAGGCCTGTGATGATGAAACAGAGGCCGGGGGTGTCACACATGGACAAGTGGCAGCGAGTGGCTGCAGAAGAAGAGGGCCAGTGAGGAGGGGCAGATATCAGGGAATGGAATGCCTGGCTGAGATGGTCCCAAAGAAAGCAGTTAAGACATCCCCTGAAAATAAGACCTTGTGCCTTTTTTGGAGGCAAAAATGGACCCATGTCCCTCCTGGCTGGTTTCGGCTGCCTGGGAGGTGACAGGGGGCTGGCTCCAGGCAGTTGTTAATGCTTCTTTGATGGAGGGTGTCTTCCCCTCCACCTTAAAAGAGGCGGTGGTGAGGCCCCTCCTCAAGAAGGCTGCTCTGGACCCGGCCTCATTGAATAACTACCATCTTGTCTCCAACTTTCGCTTTATAGCGAAGGTTGTTGAGAGTGTATTAATATGATACAAATACATAGATATAGAGAAAGACAGGGATAGAAATAAAATATGAAGCTTTCATTTCATTTCATTTCAACAGGATCATGTGTAAACTGAGTGCTACCACTTGTTTATTGGACCCATGTCCCTCCTGGCTGGTTTCGGCCGCCCGGGAGGTGTCAGTGGGCTGGCTCCAGGCAGTGGTCAATGCTTCTTTGACAGAGGGTGTCTTCCCCTCCACCTTGAAAGAGGTGGTGGTGGTGGTGAGGCCCCTCCTGAAAAAGCCTGCCCTGGACCCGGCCTCGTTGAATAACTACCATCCTGTCTCCAACCTTCGCTTTGTAGTGAAGGTTGTTGAGAGTGTGGTGGCGCGTCAGCTCACGCAATTCCTGGAGGAAGCGGACTATCTGTACCCGTACCAGTCTGGTTTCAGACCCGGCTACAACATGGAAATTGCATTGGTCGCACTGGTGGATGATCTCTGGCGGGCCCGGGACAGGGGCTGTTCCTCTGTCCTCGTCCTACTTGACCTCTCAGTGGCTTTTGATACCATCGATCATGGTATCCTGCTGCGATGGCTCGAGGGGTTGGGAGTGGGAGGCAATGTTTTATGGTGGTTCTCCTCCTACCTCTCAGGCCACTCGCAGTTTATATTGGCAGGGCGACAGAGATCTACGCTGAGGCCCCTCATTTGTGGGATGCCTCAGGGGTCGGTTTTCTCCCCCCTCCTGTTTAGCATCTATATGAAGCGACTGGGTGAGATCATCCGTGGCTTTGGGGTGAGGTATCACCAATATGCGGATGATACCCAGTTGTTCATCTCCACCCCGAGCCAACTCAGTGATGCCCTTGACGTGATGTCCCGGTGCCTGGAGGCGGTGCGGGTCTGGATGGGAAGGAACAGGCTCAGGCTCAACCCCTCCAAGACTGAGTGGCTGTGGATATTGGCATCTCGTACTGTCCAACAAGTTCCATCTCTTTTGATGGGGGGAGGTATTGCCCCCCTCAGAAAGGCCTTGCAACTTGGGTGTCCTCCTGGATTCACGGCTTAACCTGGAAGATCATCTAATGGCCGTGACCAGGGGGGACTTTGCACAGGTTTGCCTAGTGTGCCAGTTGTGCCCCTTTTTGGACCAAGATGCCCTATGCACAGTTAACCCACGCCGTCATCACTTCTCGCCTGGATTACTGCAATGCTCTTTAAATGGGGCTGCCCTTGAAGAGCACCCGAAGGCTTCAACTGGTGCAAAATGCGGCTGCGCGGGTGCTTATGCAAGTATCTCTGTACTCCCATGTTACACCACTCCTGTGCGAGCTGCATTGGCTTCCGGTTACCCTCCAAGTGTGATTCAAGGCGCTGGTAATAACCTTTAAAACCCTACATGGCTTAGGCCCAAGGGACTTGTGAGACCACATGCTGTCATTGTCAACCTCCCATTGCCCGGTTAGCTCCCACAGAGTCAGCCTCCTCAGGGTTCCGTCAGCCAGGCAATGCTGGCTGGCAACCCCCAGGGGGAGAGCCTTCTCTGTGGGTGCACCGACCCTCTGGAATGAGTTGCCTCCGGAGCTGCAGACGGCCTCTGACCTTCAGTCCTTCTGCCGTCAACTGAAGACCTGGTTGTTCCAACAAGCAGGCCTGGACTGACTATGATTTTTAATTAGGCTTTTACTGGGTTAAATTGTTTTGTAATTTTGTATTTATTGTTTAATTCTCTTTTAAATTTTTTACTCTATGTTTTTTAATTTTTATTGTTGTGCGCTGCCCTGAGTCCTCAGGGAGAAGGGCAGCATATAAATTTAATAAAATGAAATGAAATAATGAAAATATCATAAGACTAGTAATGACAATTAAAGTAATGTAAAACTTTTCATTATTTTAATGTAAAAAAGAAGCTGTTTAGCAGATGAAATCGTGCTAAAAATGGATCTCATGACAAATCCTTGTCAGAATTAAGAAATTATATATAAAAATAAAAGTTAATATGGATGAATATGAATAGCCTTCCTATGTAATATAGATCACCTTAACAAATAATATCAATGGGTTAAAAATGGGAAAGAAAGGTAATCTCTTTGTGTCTTGTAGGAGACATTGTTTATATATGTAGCCTGTTTGGGAATAAATTGTTATGTAGGATATGATTTTGATCCATGGGTGTGGGTGGGTGTGGGTGTGCAGGTATTTATACTGTTAGCCTCTAGGCAGTGACCAATAGGTTTGAAGTAACAGTTTCCCGTCCAAAACCTAATTATCTGCCTGGAGACAGTAAGTTTGGCTTCAGTAACAGCAACCATTACAACACAGAAATCTAGGTCAGACATTTAAGCAAGTGATCCAAGACATTTAAGAAAACAGTTAAAGCCAATACATTACACTCTGTAACATCTTTTGAAGTTGGGTTGAAACTCTTTTATTCTTGATTATTGGCAAGATTAGTTTAAATTAATGAATGTTGGACCAAAAACCTCTGTAGAGTTTAATTCTTCATATTGATTTAGGTGAAATATTTCAGTTTTCAGATTGTTTCAGATTCTGTTTTGTTTGGTTTTTATTCCCTGTTTAAGAATAAAAATTATTTCAGAAGTAAGGTAGAATTCTCATTTGGTATTTCAAGATGAGGCATCGTGATTTATAAATGACAGATGAGCTCAGAAAGTTTTTATATTTTATCTATTTTATTTTTATACCCGTGTAAGCTACCTTGAGTTGCCATGTGCAAATAGGTGGCAATATATAAACAAACAAACAAACAAGCAAATAAATAAAGTCACCAGCAGTCAAATTTAACTTAAAATCATCCACAGTCAAGTTCACTTGAAGGAGAATTTGAATTTATACCTTAAGGACATGGTATGATCATTGAGGAAAGACTATTAAAAGCATCCTAACATAAGCTCAGAATTGCTTTGACCTGCAAAATGTATAGCAAATAAATCTCATATTAATAATAGTAGACATAGAACTTTTCTTGTTTGAATGTTGCTTTGTTTCTCTTGCTTGATTTGTAATATCTCCCATTGTAGGAATTTCAGTAGACTAAAAATAGTTTGAGATGCTTGGCATAACTCCCAGAATTTCTTATAATCTGACATTTTAGTACCCAATTAATTTATCAGGAGATAAGAACCTAATTATGAAAGAAATTTCCCTTTAACTCATATAGAGGAACTGGTTTTATATGCTTTAAGTTATTAGAAGGTGAAGGATTTTTCAACACCAAACCTTTAAAACGTTTAGAGATAGTTTGCTATTGGTTTACTTCAGTGTTGAAACAATTAACACTGAATTAACTATAAATGGTTGAAAATAAGCATGGACTTACTTTGAGAAAAGACTGTTTTATTATTGCCACAGATGTAAAATAGTTGAAGTTATTGTTATCAGTATCTTTATTCAACAATTATCAGTTGAGAATGAGATATCAGGTCCCAGATTTTTTTCCCTCTCTCTATCTGGACCTCAAAGATAACCAAATTTTGATATGCTTTTTATGATTAACACAGAAAGTAAATTATACACTTTTATTTTGAAGCAATTTCAAATGTGTGCATAATCATTAAATGTTTAAATATGCTCATATACTGCAGGAAAGAAAAACTAAGAATGATTTTAGGATCATTTAAAAGAGACATTTGGACTTAGAAGATATAAAACATACATCTTTGGGATGGAACATGAATGGAAGACCACCAAAATCTCACCTAAGAATGTAAACAATTCAGAGGTAAAACTTTACATATTTGTCATACTCTGTGAGATGTATTTGCAGTAGAATATATTTTATTTATATAAATTGAGTTTTATGAGGAGATAAATGTTAAATTGATATGTGGTAGCCAGATATATGATAGTTGGATAAAATATTGCTATTATTTTTCTAATAACAGAAGAGTAGCTATTCTTTGTAAATTCGAGTACTCTGAACAGTTTTACTTAATTCAATAAATTTATCACTTACTTTAATGAACTTTTATAAAAATAGATTTTCTAAGTATTGTAGAGATAAAGTAAAAACATGCAAAATGAAAATCTAGAACACAACATTAACATCAGTGTGCTAACAAGCAGAGAAGCAAAATCAACTATCACATAGTACAAGTTAGTAGAATATTTATTTTTCCTTCTGCAGGCAAACAAACCAATGCATTAAAAGATGTATTCTTAATTTGCATGTGAATTCTGGGAAGACGTTTCATGAATTCCAAATGTTGCTCCTTTTGAGAATTCTAAATTATGCCAGTGAGAAATATTTAATCTTTGTATGTATTTTTCTCCATCTCTTTTGTAAGCTCTTGAAATTACAAAGGTGGGAATGTTTGTTTTCCATTGATTTGTTTTTTTTAATAATACTACTATATTAAAGATATTTTTTAAATCTGTAAAGGATTTCAAGGACACTTCTCAAATTCTAAATCTGTAAGTCAAATTTTGATATTTCTTTGTAAGTGAAGGGCTAATCTACATAAATAAGTTAATTCATTTCCCTTTTAATAAAAAAAATAGAAAGAATAAATCTCTCCTCTTCCAAACTTTGGAGGACTTGGAATGGTTAAAATAGCATTTTGTGTACTAATAACAAATTAACATGCCTTTATTACTTAGTATTTGGCACCTATATAAAGGAAATTGCAATACTGTTATTCAGGTGCAAAAATTTAGAGGTTAGAAGAGTGAATAATGCAGTATCATTCTGAAGCTGTCAGAAGCAGAGCTGCTATTCTAGGCAAGAGGAACATAGAAAAAAAGAAGACACTTTCCCTCTAGATCACAGTTTTGATGAGAATACTTTCCTTTCTGCTTAAAATAAAAATCGCATACCTAGATATCTGGTGGACAATGCTTCTTCTAGCTTTGTCAAGTGAAAAATGTAGAGCCTGATATAGGATCAGAATCTGAGGATAAAATATATTATATACAGTGAAATACTCTATTGTTTCAAAATATATTTGTTTTTGTTGAGGAGGACAAACCACCACAGAAGGATATGTGTTTCAAATTCTATAGGTAAAATTCATATATACTTCTTCTCCTTATCTTAAAATAATCTTCTAAGGAGACTGATTGGCAGCAAAAGTTTCAGGGTAAAAGAAAACATGTTCTTAAATGAAGCTAATTTAATTTATAGAATTGACTGGTGCATAATAATAGCCATTAGGAAGAAGGTTTTGAAAAAGATCAGACACATCAATTTCCTGAAAATCCAAAGGATATCTGTCATAATAAACTTCACTAATAGATAGATTTGGGTTTTTTGTTTGATTTATTTAGGACAGTAAATAGCTGTGAAGAGAATGATGTTGGATTATTTTCAATATATATGTAACCTAGGAAATAAAACACAGAACAAGCAAGATTTAAAATGTCAATATAGGCTTTCTTTAGAGAAAAGTGGCATAAGGAAAAGGTGCTTTTTTCAATGAAGATCAATAATGAAAGGATACCTAACTATGTTTTGGCTATCTCCTTCTCTCCCTATATAACCCTCTCTTATTTTCACCCTCTAAGATTCTAAAAATTAGATCTATATCAACAATTTCAAATATACAATTGTAATATTACAGTGACAAATTTGTACAAAGGATTGTCTCTTTTGAGATATGCAGTGCTTTTTTTTGTAAAAGAAAAAGGTGCCGGAACTCACACATGTCATACAACCTGCCTTGCCTACCCTACAAGGTTCCATCCAAAAAAGGTGCCAGAACTCTGTTCTGAGCATTCTATGAGAAAAAAAGCCCTGGAGATACGTATTTATGTGCTAGAGAGGATAAAAGTAGAAAAGTAGGGTGTTTGCTTTCATGGATTATGCAGTTAATAAAAAGAGGCAGAATAAAGAAACAGCAAGTGATTTCATTCTTTTACAATTTTTGAAACTATTGATTATATAAGTTAATGTTTTAAAATGAGAGGAATGAACAAGTTTTAGCTATCTAGTTTTGTGACACATTAAATAACAGCCACATAAATATCTGATCCTACAAACATTTAACTTATGAAAAAACCTTATGTGCAGTAATACTTCAGGTGATTCTCTTGTTTCCCCATTTGGAACAGCAATCTAACGTCTAGAACTACACTGATCCTTCTTTACCAAAAAATTACCTAATGAAAAAAAAGTCCTTTCCCAATTTCCTTTTCCACACAAAATCAGAATTATACAAAAGTTGTAAAAGGAACTGTAATTAAGTTGTGACCTGAACAAATTCATTAGAAGTTAACAGCTGGAGTTTTCTTATAGACACAAATTAAGTGAAATAAGTTTTAATTTATTTGATATGAGAACTTTGAACAGGTAGTCCTCAATCTATGACCACGACGGAGCCCCAAATTTCCATTGCTAAGCAATACAAGGTAAATTTTGCTCCATTTCATGACCTTTTTTCTACTGTTGTTAAAACAAAAAAAATCAGTTGTTAAGTGAATCCTGTGGCGGTTAAGTAAATCTGGTTTCCTACATTGACTTTGCTTATTGGAAGGTTACATATGGTGATCATATGAACCCAGGACAGTGCAACTGCCATAAAAATATGCCAGTTGTGAAGTGCTCAAATTTTGATCATACGACCATAGGGATGCTGAAACGATCATATGAAAAAGGGTCGCAAGTTACTTTTTCAGTGCTATCACAACTTTGGATGTTCACTAAACAAATTGTTGTAAATCAAGGACAACAGAATTTATGATATAGACATATACAGAGTGTATCCACTAGGAAAAACTCTCTCTTTTACTTCTTGCTCTCCTTTAGAGAGTTATTTTATTTTGGGTTCCTTTAATTATTTGATTTATTTGTGTATTTTTTAAATTTATCTATTACTTATCCCAGATTTTTCCTCCTCTGTCCCACTTAGGTTCTCCTTTTCATCCTGCCCAATTTCTTCAGCACTGACCTTTCCATTTAGTATAAGGCTAATTGTGACAAAGGAGTTGAACTTTCCTAGTTTGAAGCTGAACTTACAGTTTACTTTTAAAGGTAGCTTAGTCTTCAAAGAGTAGTTCTAGTCTTTGGCAAAGAAGGGAGCCATAGTCCCATGACTATCTTTTCTATAAGAACTAACTCTGAGCCAGGTTGCTGTCCTCAAATTCAAAATTTTCAAGAAAACAGATGAGAAATTCTGCTGATTTTTCCCCCCAGAAACAAATGCTCTCAATGACTGAACAAGTTTCCTGCAAAATAAAAAAATGTATTTGCAGAACTCATGGTGAAAAAAATCCAAATGATGTGACTTAGGATGAATACATGATCTAGCCAACCCACAAGCTTGGAGAATGAAACTTCACCCTCAATACCTATCTTCCTGATTTGCCAAATTGCTGCTTAAATTACTTGTCTCATTCTGGTTGGCAGGGCGCTAAAATAAAGTTCCCAATATTTTTTTGTAAGAACAGTATCTATTAAAAAACATAAAACCTTGTAGGCTGTTCAGATATGTGATACTCAACCTGCATTATTTAATGGAAACAATTGAGAATAACATACTAAATATCCAAAATATTTACAAAGAAAATGTTAGACTCTGATCTTAAGAAAAGAAAAGGAAGGACAGAATTTTGACCAGCAAGATTAATAATATCTTTCATTTTTATTTCAGGATTTCTCTACTTTCCACCAAAAAGGAGGAAATCAATCAATTACTACAGAATTTATCCTTCTGGGATTTGGCAATATCCTTGAACTGCGAATAATCCTCTTCATATTATTTCTTCCTGTTTATACTTTGTCCATTGCTGGAAATCTCCTAATTGTTTCACTGGTTGTGATTGATCAGCATCTTCATACCCCTATGTATTTCTTTCTTGTTAATTTGTCTTGTTTGGAGACCTGTTACATTTCAACAATTCTGCCCAGGATGCTAGCTAGTTTTATAACTGGAGATCAGTCTATTTCTGTCTATGGATGCATCGTACAATACTATTTCTTTGGATTTTTTGCAGCCACTGAATGCTACCTTTTAGCAATGATGTCTTATGATCGATATCTAGCAATATGCAAACCACTGCATTACAACATTCTCATGAATGGTAGACTCTGCTTCCAATTGGCCCTCACATCTTGGATGAGTGGCCTTTTGACCAACACTATCATAACCTACTTTCTGTTGAAACTTACCTTCTGTGGACCCAATGAAGTTGATCATTTCTTTTGTGATATATATCCAGTAGCAAACATTTCATGCAGCAATACACACTTAGTAAAGCTTGCTACATTTATTTTAGGCATTATGGGAACAGGGCCACCCTTTCTTATAACAGTGGCCTCATATATCTGTATTCTTCATAATGTATTGCAAATTAATTCTAAAACTGCCCAACAGAAAGCCTTTTCCACATGTTCATCTCATTTGATTGTAGTGACACTTTTCTATGGATCAATATTTCTTGTCTATATAGTTCCAGAGACTGAAACACTAAAAGAGTTACACAAAATCTTTTCTATATTCTATACTGTGCTGACTCCTATGCTCAACCCTCTTATCTACAGCTTAAGAAACAGAGAGGTGAGGGAAACACTCTTCAAAGTAATTAGAAAACATAGCAACAAAATTTCATAATCCCATAGAGCTATAAAAAGGTAGATCAGGATATCCAGAAATGATTTTTTTCTGCTTTCTAAATAAAATGATCTGATGAGCAGACTGCTTCTCAGCATGTTTATATGTATGTATGTGCAAATATATATTTAAATAATGGGGAAAAATTAAGAAGTACTCAAGTATTTTTCCTGCTTTTAAATTTTCATTTTGTTGGAGACATGTAACAATGTAAGTCTGCAAAGTGGTATGATCCAGAAATCATTTTTTTCATTCTTTATCTGCAAGAAAGGATGGTCAGTTTGCCACCCTCCAAAAGACACTCACATGTTAGTGTTCATTTTTGCAGAGTCCAGAAGTCCAAGGACAGCCTAAATGAGTGGTTGCCAAAGTGTATGTGTGATACAAAATAAAGCGAAATTTCTCTTCCCTCTCCCACTGCATTTCCTTTTTTTTGCTGAATTTTATCTACTCTGTGTTCCCCAACATCCACATACATAAAATCTTATATAGTGGAATTTCACAACTTTCTGTCTACAAGATAATTTTGTATTACTATTCCTTGTATCCCTGATCATTGGCTGGTAGTTATGGAAGTCATAGTTCAGCACATCCAAACACATGAGTTGGAGAAAGTATTTTAGGATTACCTCTTCAAAATCCCCCAGATTCAGGTTTAATAAAATTCAATACTCCTTATTTGCATATCAGATTATTCATGATTGTGAATCCTTTGAAATGCAATACTACTCTTTAAATACACATAACTGGAGATTTTTAAGAAGATATTGGACAGCTATTTGTTCAGAATGGTCTAGTGTCTCATGCCTGAGCAAGGGGTTGGACTAGAAGACCTCCATTTCAATTCTCTTATTCTGTAAATACATCTTTCAGAGGTGTATTTATTATCTATATATTACTAAAACTCTTGGCACGTAAATAGGGCAACAATTTTTGAACCAAAGTATCTCTAGTTGGCTAACTAAATGTATTCAAACTCTAGGACCCATGATTCCTAAAGGAATGAAATTTTGGGAAGTTGCACCTGCTTCAGCACTATTGGTTGCTACTGCACTTTGGACTGCTGTGGTCATATGTCCATTTTCAATGTTCTGTGACAGTGAGACAGTCAGTCTCACAATCTCTCAGTCCCTGCCCTACCTATAACAGCTACTTACCTGCTTGCAGGAAGGGGAAGGAAAAGGAAAAGGGAAGGAAAGGGAAGGGAAGAAGGAAGGGGGATTTCTGGTACTCCCTGCCCAATTCCCAGAAGGAAATTCAATATGGAAGGTGGCAGAAAATTGGAATATGCTCCTGCTCTGTTTTTTGCCCACCTTTGGTGATTCCACTTCTCTGCTTAGATAATAAAATATCTCTAAAATGATGTCCCAGTAGGGGGATAATTTAGTTTATTTTCCTTATCTTCTTATTTAAGTTATTCCTTATCTTATGGTCTTTATTCATTTATCTTTTGCTATTTTAAGAATTTTTGTTATTCATATCTCAGTCTCCAGAATTCTTTTAAGGGTCTCAAATTCATCTTTTCTATTTCATGCCCAGTAAACAAATATTTTGTGGGTTTGTGGGAAGGATTCCTGCATATTGCCCCCCTTCTCTGTCTCCTTCTCCTTCTCCTTCTCCTTCTCCATCTCCACCTCTACCTCTACCTGTAATTCTACTTCTACTTCTACTTTTTGTTGTTGTTGTTAGTTGCGAAGTCGTGTCCGACCCATCGCGACCCTATGGACAAAGTTCCTCCAGGCCTTCCTGTCCTCTACCATCTTCTGGAGTCCATTTAAGCTCACGCCTACTGCTTCAGTGACTCCATCCAGCTACCTCATTCTCTGTCGTCCCCTTCTTCTATTGCCCTCAATCTTTCCCAGCATTAGGCTCTTCTCCAGTGAGTCCTTCCTTCTCATTAGATGGCCAAAGTATTTGAGTTTTAGCTTCAGGATCTGGCCTTCTAAAGAGCAGTCAGGGTTGATCTCCTCTAGGACTGACCGGTTTGATTGCCTTGCAGTCCAAGGGACTCGCAGGAGTCTTCTCCAGCACCATAGTTCAAAGGCTTCAATTCTTTGGCGCTCAGCCTTTCTTATGGTCCAGCTTTCACTGCCATACATTGCAACTGGGAAGACCATAGCCTTGACTATACGCACTTTTGTTGACAGGGTGATGTCTCTGCTTTTTATTGTGCTGTCTAGATTTGCCATGGCTTTCCTCCCCAGGAGCAAGCGTCTTTTAATTTCTTGGCTACAGTCCCCATCTGCAGTGATCTTGGAGCCCAGGAAAATAAAATCTGTCACTACCTCCATTTCTTCCCCATCTATTTGCCAGGAATTGAGAGGGCCAGATGCCATGATCTTGGTTTTCTTAATGTTTAGTTTCAACCCAAGTTTTGCACTCTCCTTCTTCACTCGCAACAAGAGGCTCTTTAGTTCCTCTTCACTTTCTGCCATTAGAGTGGTATCATCTGCATATCTTAGGTTGTTGATGTTTCTTCCGGCAATCTTAATTCCAACTTTTGATTCATCTAGCCCTGCCTTTCTCATGATGTGCTCTGCATATAAGTTAAATAGGCAAGGCGACAGTATACAGCCTTGCCGGACTCCTTTCCCAATTTTGAACCAATCAGTGGTTCCGTGTCCAGTTCTCACTGTTGCTTCTTGGCCTGCATATAGGTTTCTCAAGAGACAAATAAGATGGTCTGGTATGCCCATCTCTTTAAGGACTTGCCAGAGTTTGTTATGATCCACACAATCAAAGGCTTTAGCATAGTCAATGAAGCAGAAGTAGATGTTTTTCTGGAACTCTCTAGCTTTCTCCATGATCCAGCGTATGTTAGCAATTTGATCTCTAGTTCCTCTGCCTCTTCGAAATCCTGCCTGTACTTCTGGCAGTTCTCGATCCACATACTGCTGGAATCTAGCTTGTAGAATTTTAAGCATAACTTTACTAGCATGAGAAATGAGTGCAATGGTGCGATAGTTTGAACATTCTTTGGCACTGCCTTTCTTTGGAATTGGAATGTAAACTGATCTTTTCCAATCCTGTGGCCACTGTTGAGTTTTCCAAATTTGCTGGCAAATTGAGTGTAGCACTTTTACTGCATCGTCTTTTAAGATTTTGAATAGCTCAGCTGGAATACTGTCACCTCCACTAGCTTTGTTGTTGCTCAGCTTTTCTAAGGCCCACTTCACTTCACATTCTAGGATGTCTGGCTCGAGGTCAGTGACCACCTCATTGTGATTATCAGGGACGTTAAGCTCATTCTTGTATAGTTCTTCTGTGTAATTTTGCCACCTCTTCTTAATCTCTTCTGCCTCTGTTAGGTCCCTGCCATTTTGGTCCTTTATCATGCCCATTTTTGCATGAAATGTTCCCTTCATCTCTCCAATTTTCTTGAAAAGATCTCTGGTCCTCCCTATTCTATTGTTTTTTTCTATTTCTTTGCATTGTTCATTTAAGAAGGCATTCTTATCTCTTCTAGCTATTCTTTGGAATTCTGCATTTAATTGGGCATATCTTTCTTTTTCTCCCTTGCCTTTCGCTTCCCTCCTTTCCTCAGCTATTTGCAAAGCTTCCTCAGACAGCCATTTTGCTTTCTTGCATTTCTTTTTCTTTGGGATGGTTTTGGTTGCTACCTGTTGTACAATGTTGTAAACCTCTGTCCATAGTTCTTCAGGCACTCTGTCTATCAGATCTAATTCCTTAAATCTATTTGTCACCTCTACTGTATATTGAACAGGGATATGATTTAATTCATACCTGACTGGCCTAGCACTTTTCCCTACTTTCTTTAATTTAAGCCTAAACTTTGCAACAAGAAGCTCATGGTCTGAGCCGCAGTCAGCTCCTGGTCTTGTTTTTACTGACTGTATAGAGCTTCTCCATCTTTGGCTGCAGAGCATATAGTCAATCTGATTTCTGTGTTGACCGTCTGGTGATGTCCATGTGTAAAGCCGTCTCTTGGGTTGTTGGAAAAGAGTGTTTGCTATGACCATCGTATTCTCTTGACAAAATTCTATCAGCCTGTTCCCTGCTTCATTTTGTACTCCAAGGCCAAACTTGCCTGTTATTCCAGTTATCTTTTGGCTTCCTACTTTAGCATTCCAATCTCCCATGATGATAAGGACATCATTTTTGGGTGTTAGTTCTATAAGGTGCTGTAGGTCTTCATAGAACCGGTCAATTTCATCCTCTTCAGCACTGGTGGTTGGGGCATAGACTTGGACTACTGTGATATTGAATGGTTTGCCTTGGATTCAAACTGAGATCATTCTGTCATTTTGAGGGTTGTATCCCAGTATTGCTTTTCCTACTTTTTTATTGACTATGAAGGCTACTCCATTTCTTCTGAGGGATTCTTGCCCGCAGTAGTATACCTGATGGTCATCTGAATTAAATTCACCCATTCCTGTCCATTTTAGTTCGCTGATACCTAAGATGTCGATGTTTAGTCTTGTCATCTCTTGTTTGACCACGTCCAGCTTGCCTTGATTCATGGATCTTACATTCCAGGTTCCTATGGAGAAAGAATCTTTACAGCATCGGACTTTCCTTTCACCACCAGACATATCCACAGCTGAGCGTCCTTTCGGCTTTGGCCCAGTCGCTTCATTCTTTCTGGCGCTACTAGTACTAGCCCTCTGCTCTTCCCCAGTAGCATATTGGACGCCTTCCAACCTGAGGGGCTCATCTTCCAGCGTCATATCGTTTTGCCTTTTGGTACTGTCCATAGGGTTTTCATGGCAAAGATACTGGAGTGGGTTGCCATTTCCTTCTCCAGTGGATCACGTTTTGTCAGAACTCTCTGCTATGACCTTTCCGTCTTGGGTGGCCCTGCACGGCATAGCTCATAGCTTCATTGAATTACGCAAGCCCCTTCGCCACGACAAGGCAGTAATCCATGAAGGGGACTTCTACTTTTACTTCTACCTTTACTTTTACCTCTACCTCTATCTTTACTTCTACCTCTACCTCTTTCTCATTATGTTGCTGTGTAAACCATGGTGTTTTTGCTATGTAATAGTCATTTTATGGACACAGAATGCTTATAAGGAGTACATTATTGCCCTGTACACCGCCATGAGTCCTTCGGGAGAAGGGTGGTATAAAAATTTAATAAATAATAATAATAATAATTAATTAGTTCAAATCTGACTGATCCTATATCAGTACCTTTAGTTATTCCATTTTTAATTTGGAAAATTGATAATTGATCCACGTTCAATTAAGTTAAAGATAGATATGAAATGCCACAAGAAGTAAAAGGTACTAAACTTTTTCGCATGGTTTTAACATCATGTATTTTTGAAATAATAGAAAATATGTTTAGCTCAGGTTTTAGATTTTGGCTGTGGTTTGTGCTCCCAGCTTGTTTCAGTATAATTGTTGAATGTTTCGTTACCAAATTAACAAAGTTTGGTAATGAAACATTCAGAAATCATATTGAAACAAGCTTGGAGAACAAACCACAGTCAAAATCATGTAATTTCCCCCAAGCCCTTAATAAATTGAACATTTAATTGGTGGTTGGATATTCATCTTACTCATTTATATTTAATTTAATAAGGATATACAGTAGAATAACACTTATATGAAAACTCTCAGAGAGTTTGATTTCTTCTGTAAAGTTTTGCCAAAATTTTCTTAGCGTTCAACAATCAAGAATGTGTTAGAGTTGGATTTAGTGCTAGAGTTAGTTGAATTGTGATTTTCAGCTTATGAATCTATATTGCAATAATTGTGAACCTGAAAGCACTATCTCAAGCTTTACATGGAAAATATGAAAATAAGACAATAAACATTTTTCTGGGAATTGACAACTTTACTGTGACATAGGTTTTTGAAGGTTCACATACTTTGTTGGATGCTTACAACATCATTTTGAGAGAGGACAAATGCATACAATAATTGTCATATGAAAAAAATATTCAAGCTTGCTGGTTATTTCACATTCTCCATAGCTGCTTAAAGGCAACCACACTGAATCTCATTCCTTATTCCTGATTTGTCATGGCTCAGAAATTAAGCAGAATGGGCATTGATAATACTTTGATTGTAAATGTCAGAGAATCCCTGAGCCATACGAAGTTGAAGCAAAACTGGTGGCAACCTTGGAAGAAGACAATGCAAACATTTTCTGTATTGTTATCAAGAAAACTATATCAATCTATTCATGAAATCAATGGATTCAAGCATGACTTGAAAAATGTTAGATTTGTACCTCAAGAATACATTTATATTAATCTTGAGACTTATGCCTATACATTTTAGTCAAATGAAAACAATAATTAATTGATGTAATTATAAAAAGTTATAATGACTTCACTCTTGCAAAATTATGCATGGAAGTCTTCCTTTTCTTTTCTGTTTGAAAGTTATTTTGGTGCGAGTGTTCAATTTGAAATTGTTTGATTTGAAATATCTCCCATGATGGCAACTTCAGTGGGTTATTAAAAATAGTTTGAGATGCTTGTGATAACTTGTTTATTGGACCCATGTTCCTCCGGGCTGGTTTCGGCCGCCCGGGAGGTGACAGGGGGCTGGCTCCAGGCAGTGGTCAATGCTTCTTTGACAGAGGGTATCTTCCCCTCTGCCTTGAAAGAGGCGGTGGTGAGGCCCCTCCTCAAGAAGCCTGCCCTGGACCTGGCCCCATTGAATAACTACCATCCTGTCTCCAACCTTTGTTTTGTAGTGAAGGTTGTTGAGAGTGTGGTGGCGTGTCAGCTCCCACAATTCCTGGAGGAATTGCCCACTGCCTTGGTGGAGCAGTGGGCTAATGCCTCCTTAAGTAATACCAGCTGCCTGCAATTAGTGCAGGTTCGAGTCCCACCAGGCTCAAGGTTAACTCAGCCTTCCATCCTTCTGAGGTAGGTAAAATGAGGACCCAGATTATTGGGGGCAATAAGCTGACTTTGTAAAAATGACACTTGGGGGGGGGCGAAAGCCCTAATAAGCAGGAATATACATAGAATGAAGGCTATTGCTAAGCACATTGATTTGTACTTCTTAGATTGTAAGCCGCCCTGAGTCTTCGGAGAAGGGCGAGATATAAATGGGATTAAAAAAAAAATAGGAAGCGGACTATCTGGACCCATACTAGTCCGGTTTCAGACCTGGCTACAGCACGGAAATGGCATTGGTCGCACTGGTGGATGATCTCTGGTGGGCCCGGGACAGGGGCTGTTCTTCTGTCCTGGTCCTACTTGACCTCTCAGCGGCTTTTGATACCATCAACCACGGTATCCTGTTATGACGGCTCGAGGGCTTGGGAGTGGGAGGCACGGTTTTATGGTGGTGGGGTGCCTCAGGGGTCGGTTCTCTCCCCCCTCCTGTTTAACATCTACATGAAGCCGCTGGGTGAGATCATCTGTGGCTTTGGGGTGAGGTATCACCAATATGCAGATGATACCCAGTTGTTCATCTCCACCCCGAGCCAACCCAATGATATCCTTGATGTGATGTCCTGGTGCCTGGAGGACGTGCGGGTCTGGATGGGAAGGAACAGGCTCAGGCTCAACCGCTCCAAGACCGAGTGGCTGTGGATATTTGCATCTCGTACTGTCCAACAAGTTCCTTCTCTTTTGATGTGGGGGGAGGTATTGCCTCCCTCAGAAAGGGCTCACAACTTGGGTGTCCTCCTGGATTCACGGCTCAACTTGGATGATCATCTAATGGCCATGACCAGGGGGGCCTTCGCACAGGTTCGCCTAGTGCGCCAGTTGCGCCCCTTTTTGGACCGAGATGCCCTATGCACGGTTACCCACACCCTCGTCACTTCTTGTTTGGATCACTGCAATGCTCTTTACATGGGGCTGCCCTTGAAGAGCACCCGGAGGCTTCAACTGGTGCAGAATGTGGCTGTGCAGGTGCTTATGGGAGTATCTCGGTAGTCCCATGTTACACCACTTTTGTGCGAGCTGCATTGGCTTCCAGTTGCCCTCAGGGTGCGATTCAAGGTGCTGGTTATAACCTTTAAAGCCCTACATGGCTTAGGCCCAGGGTACTTGCAAGACCACTTGCTGCCATTGTCAACCTCCCATTGCCCAGTTCGCTCCCACAGAGTCCGCCTGCTCAGGGTGCCATCGGCCAGGCAATGCCGGCTGGCAACCCCCAGGGGGAGAGCCTTCTTTGTGGGCGCACCGACCCTCTGGAATGAATTGCCCCCGGAACTGCGGACGACCCCTGACCTTCGGTCCTTCCGCCGTGACCTGAAGACGTGGTTGTTCCAACAATCGAGCCTGGACTGACTACGGTTTTAATTAGCTTTTTACTGGTTTTTAAATTGTCATATACGGTAATTATTGTATTTATTGTTTAATTCTTTTTTAAATTTTCTATTTTATGTTTTTAATTTTTATTGTTGTGAGCTGCCCTGAGTCCTTAGGGAGAAGGGCAGAATATAAATTTTATAAAATAAATAAAAATAAATAAACTCCCAGAATTTCTTTCAAAATGACATTTTAGTGCTCACCTAATTTATTAGAAGATGAAAACCTAATTAATATGTAACTTTCTCAGTTAATACATATTGAAGAATTACATTTATCTGTTTTAGATTATTAGATAATGGAAGGTTTTCTCAGCATCAAGTATCTTTTAACTTTTAGAGATACTTGAATTACTTCAATGTTGAAGTACTATGCTACAGATGGTTAGGATAAAATAATAGGAAAGTACTTAAATATGTGGTTATGTTGAGGCATAAAGGCATTATTTTATATCCCATGTGAATGTACCTGTCTCCAATCCAATATGCCTTTAAAACATTATTTTTGTTGATTTTCAGTCATTCCTCCCCTTTTCCATTCATGTTTGCCTTTTTCTTTTCTTTCTCTTCTCTTCCCTTTATTTGCAATTTTCTCTAATGCCTTTTTTAGGGGGAAAAAGTGGCTCAGACTGATTCTGGGAAATCAGGGTGTTCATGAGTGTCAGACATGGTTGTGCATGACAAAGAGTACTTTGCTTTCTAAATATTTAAAAATAATATTTCTATGATGTTTCAAATTAAAAAATGTTGGCAAATTCAGCCCACTGAATTTTAAAATTTACAGACAAATCTCAAGTTAAACTATGGATTTATTTTGAATGCCTCAACTTGTATATTGGCATTCTAATCTGTGAAATAAATATTGTGAAACTCCTAAATAAAGTCTGAATGATCCTATATGCATGCCTTTTAAATTGTTCATTCCAGTTTTAATTTGCAGGTTACTTAAACTAGACCAATAATTTACACTCATTTGAAAGTACAAGAGATATGCTATATGGCTATGAAGCATATGCTAGATACTTGTGAAGTATCACATATAAAAAAACCCTAGAAGTGGTACTTATGCATTTATAAAATTTTTCTCACTCCTGGATGCCTTCTGAAGTGTCTCATTAACATTCCTGAGGTGTGGCTCTGTAAATACAGTATTCAGGCAACCATCATTAACCCTTATTTTACAGAAACAATGCAACTGTTTTTCAGCAACTGTGCTTTGAAAGTGTTCCAAGTGCTACATAGTAGGGATTTGTGGGGTACCTGTCACTTGAGACATCAGGTTGCCATTCTTTTCTGTAAAGCATGAATTTGAAAGAGAAAAAGGTCAAGTTTCTGAGGCAACAAAGCTAACAATCAAACAGTGGAAGGGTGTCTTTTAAGACAGAAAAATACTCAACCACCTTGTCTTAAAAATAAGCATCCATCCAAGAGTCCTTCATTTCCCCAAATCTGAAGCTTCACAGAGAAATAAAAGAGAGACAGAGAGAGAAGGAGAGGCGCGCGGGGGGGGGTGCTATTAGCACAATGCATTTTATTCCCTGTGAATATATCAACCAAATAAACTATTCTTAACTTTCTAAAACTACCCCTGTCTTCTCCATGCCTTAGTTTCGTTGTAAATGCCACATTAACTGACCTCTTGTGGAATAGAATGAGTCATCAGCAGAAAGCCAAGAGGCACACAGAGAAGAAATGAGGAAGGGATCATATTACAGCAGTTTCCAGACTATATTCTGGGGTAATATTCAGCACTGTCTGCTTTCGGGAGAGCTGTAACTTACAGTGTCATGAAGCAAAACCTTGTGCTCCTTCTGTGAACAGAATAATTTTTTTGCTTGCCAGAATTTATAAATTCGAATATTCAGAGGAAAGTTACTACTGACCGCGTGTTCCCTATATTGACCCAAAGAAGCTAGAATACAAAATGGAAACAAATGTGGCTGGAAAGGTAATGTGGCTGCTTTTATTTTCACACATCAGTAGAATTAAAAACACAGCTGTACATTTTTTTTAAAAAATAACATTGCACATTAAGATGAAATCACTAAGGTTTGTCAACAAGATGCAGTAAAGTAGCACTAATGAACGCAGACATTTCCTTCCTTCCCAATATTATAAAATTTTAATATAATGGAGCATTAAAGGGAAGGGACATTTATTAAATCCAAGTTTCTGTCTTTGATGTAATTCACACTATTTGCATTTGTATAATTTGTAGACTAATGAAAATGACCTAAAAACAAAATATACATTTATACAAATGATGTAAATTGATGTACATGAGTCTCTTGTCTGAATTGCTTTGGAAAGAATGAACTATTAATTGTGTTTGGTATTGGGGAGTCTAAATAAAAAGTATGGCATCCAGTCTGAACAATGGAGGCTTTAATACAATGTTATTTGAAAGAATTTTATGTGTAGGTTGGGGGAAGATCATCTCTACAGCAATGATCCAGCTAATCAGTTCGCTTGAGAGTCAAAATGTATTAATTCCCCTTGTCAAACTTGCTAGTAAAGTTGAATATATTTTCTTGTGTTTCTTGTGTATGTGCATTTGGTAGGGAAAAATCAAAGTACGAATTTCAAAATCTCTCTCAGATGGTGAAGAAGTAGCTATAACTGCTCGGAAGAAAAAGGTGGAAAAAGCTCTTGCTAAGCTTGGGATGCAGTGTGATTTGGTAGGTTTTCATTAATATGTCTACCTGAGAGGGACTAGTAACAAACCATGTTAAATGCCACAAAGTCTCTGAAGATCTTTTATCTAATGAAGTCAAAATTTAAGCAATTGTTGTTTAATTTAAAAGACTTTCTATGTCACTACCCTCCCATTTCCCAACTCTTTGAAAGCCACATTTAATTGATATTAGAGTATTTCCAGAATTATCTTTTTTCAGGTTTATGGCAGTGTTTAAAGTGTTAAATACATCTCCTAGACCAGGGGTTGGCAACCTTAAACACTCAAAGAGCCACCTTTTTTACCTTTATGCTATATATAAAAAAAAACTATAGTGTGTTGCATTTATGAAATCAATGAACTGCTACAAAGAAAACAAATTTTTATGCAGGAGAAAGAGGGGGGAAAAACCCCTTTCTCCTTCATCCCAACAGGTGAAAACAATTTTAGTAGCTTACGTACCACCTTTAAATATAGCATAATTATCCCCATACCTCATATCTTAATTTAAAAAAATCAAAATATTTCATTAAACGTTCTTTACTAAAAGTCCAGTAAGGACAACCACATATATTCATATATATATATATATTTCTTCCCCCCTCTCTTTCTCCCTCTCCCTCCCTCCCTCCACCCTCTCTTTCTGCCCTTGGTCTGCCAGTCCTATTCCCCCAATCAATATGTTTTGTGTGTGTGTGTGTGTGTGTGTGAGAGAGAGAGAGAGAGAGAGAGAGACAGAGACAGAGACAGAGACAGACAGACAGACAGAGAGAGGCACTTGCGCTTCCCTTCTCTTTCTCCCTCCCTCCCTCTCCTTCTCTTTCTGCCCTTGGACTGCCAGTCCTCTTCCCCCAATCAGTGTCTGTGTGTGTGTGTGTGAGAGAGAGAGAGAGAGAGACAGAGAGAGGCACTTGCACTTCCCTTCTCTTTCTCTCTCTTACTCGGGGGGGGGGGCTTTAAGGCTGTGGACCTTCTGGACCTCCATCTTCTTGCAGGTTCCAACCAAATGCTTTGTATCTCGCCAAGGTTCCTGGGGTGTAGCCAAAATAGCTGTGATCAGAATATGCAGATAAAGCAGAATTACACTGGCATTGGAGGCAAGTGGAGGAAGCAGTTGGCGCAGGCAGGGCTCACTCCTAGCCTGCCACTTGCCCTTCCTGGGATGGCCTGACACACTCTTTTGCTTACCTGTTGTGAATGAGGCAGTGGTGTCCCGACTGCAGGAGATGGAGAAGCCCCGCTGGGTGGAGGTGTTGCCCAAGAAGTGGGACCCGGGTGAGGGGGAGCAAGGGAAAGGCAAGCGGGCTGGGGAGGGAGCAGGTGCTCTGCTGCAAGCAGCAGAGGAGAAATGGGCCCCAGTCATGCTTATTATGAAGCATTTTTTCTGAATCATTGTTAAACAAGTTTCAAGTACAGCCCTATTAAATGCCTACTTATATTCTTAAATATAAGAATCTCAGCAAGTTTTAACCCCTTGCTGACGTTTGATTTTGAAAACTAAAAAGATTTGAACTGAATAGTACTGATAAAAGAATAATAAAGAATCAGATGATCATTTAAAAAAATCTAGGTAGAAGGCAAGAGCAAACCTGTGGTATTCTGTTATCCAATAAATTGGATGGATAGTTCCATGAAATAATAATAATGAATTGTGCTTAATTCATAGGAGATGTGATCTTTATCTTCCCTTTTTGATCCCATTAGGAGAACATCCCCAATATTGCTGTCCTAGGAGCAGGAGGAGCTATGAGGGCTATGATTGCACTGTATGGCACTCTAGTAGAGCTGAGGAACTATAACCTTTTGGACTGTGTCATGTACTTGGGTGGGGTGTCAGGTTCTACCTGGTAAGTCTATGCTACTGACAATGAAAACAAATAGTTACTGCTTACATTACTACATCAGTTCATCTTTAATCTCAATCATCATCCTGTTTTTATTAGCAAAAGTAAAAAGTCCAGGGGATCAGGCTTGACATTGGGAGAGTGTAAGTTCTAGGGCTGCCTTACACACAAAACCAGCTAAGTCAGGTCCCCCAACCTCTGGGCCATGAGCTGTTCAGAACTGAGCTGCGGAAGCTGTGGGTGAGCATGTGTGTGCTAATCCCCACTTGCACAAGCAGCAGGGCAAGCAGCGAGCATATGTGCATGTGCTCTGTTTGCCTGAGTGGCATCCCAACTTGCATAAAGCAGTGGGCGAGCAGCAGGGGAGCATGTGTGCACACCACTTGCACAAATGGAGCAGTACAACTGTGTGAACTTGCTGGCCACTCACATGGCCCCTGTCCTCCTCCCCGTGCCAGTCCACAAAGCCAGAAAGGTTGGGAAATATTGAGCTAAGTGACTCTGAGCTAGTTTCTCTCTCTCTCTCTCAGTCCTAGAAAGAAGGCAGTGGTAAACAATTTCTAAAAAATCTTTCTAAGAAAACTGGAGGGACGTGTCCAAGAATTGAAGATGAAGAAAGAAAACCTTTTACACTAACTCAGAATATAGATTTGTTGGTTATGACACAGACTATTACATGAAACTAGTGACAATGATTTATCAATATTTTTTATGGTTTAGATTAGTGTAGGAATCCAGCTAATTGTGTTTTTTTTATTAACAAGTCATGCAGAAGTATACTAGATGTTAGCAAAATGTATAAACCTAGAATGATGAAACCTTTAGAAGCCAATTTAAATTAACTAAATATACACTGGCTCTTCAATTAACAGTATCAATCTGTCCCCATTTTTTCTGTCTCTCTTCTAAAAAAATGGAACTATTCTTGTAATTTCACACTAATTTTGTTTGTCTAAAAAAAGAAACACAAGGCAGTGTCATTTCACACTGAAGTTACCTTCATTAAAACAAAAGAACCTCTGAAGAGCACCTATGATCTTATGCTAAAATAGCCGGTGTTAAATAGAAGAACCAGTGGAATTTCATACTAATTTTTCTGCCTTCCTTTTATTTTTGTATTCATGTCTGCTGATTAAAATAAAAGTCTGATGTATTCTGACCTCCTAGTACACAGGTCTGCAACCCGCGGCTCCGGAGGCGCACGCAGCTCTTTCAGCCATCTCCTGCGGCTCCCAGTCCTCTGCCATGTGCAGTCCAAAAAAAAAAGTGGGACTAAAAAAGTTCAACCAATCAATTCAAATATGCAGGATAAGTGCATATCTCGCCTTGGCTCCACTCTTCAGTCAAACCCTGTTCTGTGCATGTGCGCATGTACGCGCATGTGCACACATTTTTTGCGGCTCCCAGTTTTTCCTTTTGTGAGGGAACCGGTTCCGAGTGGCTCTTTCACTGTTTCAGGTTGCTGACCCCTGTCCTAGTAATATGGCTTGCAAATAATTAGACAGCAATGTGTCATAGTAATTGACATATTTTTATGACCTGAATTTTTTTGGAGGGGATACAGCTTCTTCATTAAATGCATAAAAGATTGTCCAGTGTTAATATGTAAGCATGTGTTGCACAAATATACAATGTTAAAAGTCTGTTAAAAACAAACTTTTAAAGCCTTCTTGAAAGTCATATTTCCATTCCAATTTTTTATATAAGTAGAGAATTTCACTTACAGTTACCACTAAAGTGTTAGTGAACTCTTATGTTTTCTCTAATATTTAGAATTTTGAGAGTTTTATTCTTACATGAAAGTAGTTTTTGTTCTTATCAGAATGAAAAATCAGATTTCAGACTCCTTATTTTATAGCATTGTTAAAGTAAAATAAACTCTTTGAGGGTGACCTCCATGCATTTTTCCATTATTCTAAAGACATTTGGCCTGTTCTTTCGAAAGGTGCCTGCCAACCCTATACAAAAATGAAGATTGGTCAGAAGAAATAGAGAATTTGAGTAAATGTCAGTTTGAAAATCTTGTCCAAGGCCAATGGGATTCTAATAAGGCAATGAAAGCTGTTCTAGAGGCTACAGAAGATGAATGTTACTCTCTCACTGATTTCTGGTCCTATTTTCTTGTGCATAAACTGCTAAATAAGGTAGGTGAAAAACAATATTCAGATTTCTTTGATAGTTAAAACAAATGAACAGCCTTTTCTGACTCTGGGTCCCACTGGATGATCTCGCCTGATGTCCTAGGAATTCACCCTCATGTTGGTCATGTTCATGAAATCATATTCATGAAAAATATAATGTAGTATAATAAGTATAGTACAATGCATTACATATAATGTAATGAATATCATCTAAAAATAGAACACCCATATCTTCCTGCATGTCATGAGTCAAGGTAATATCTCCCTTAAATTGAAAAGAAAAAAAATAATTAAATGAAAATAAATTTATTTCAGTTGGAGGAAGAAAAATTATCTGAACATGCTGGATCCTGTGAGAATGGAAAAAACCCTTATCCTATCTATGCAGCTGTGAACAAGCAAACTTATGAGAATCAAGATGTAGGCAAGTATGCTTGTCTATATATGCAGATTTTGCTGTTTAGCAGACAAAACTGTCACAAGATCTTACCTGATGTAGAAATAACTCTTACTTTTTTTGCTACCACTAATGTTAAAAACACCAATGTCAAATTCTAAAAATCAATTGTTCAAAGCTTCTAAATGAGACATTTGCAAATAATACTAGGTTACACTTATTAAGGATCAGAAATATATTAGTGATTTATGCCTCACATAGTGCAACAAACTTCTACAATAATAATTTTGTGGTTGAACTTTTCCACTGGCAATATCTTAGCCACAGCAAAGTGACCAACTGAATGTCATTTCCAGTTCTTCTGTGAACATCTGAAAAAAAATAGTTATAAACACATGGTGACACTATTGGATCAGAGCCACTGTACATGCTGCAAAAGAAATTTAATTTCTTCTGTATCCCATGTATTTCTACAGTAAATTCTGTCTAAAAAAAATGGGGAGTTAATAGTCTATCCAGATGCCATGATAAGAATAGGCAAATTTACAATAAATCATGGTTCTAATCTTATTTTTAATCTCAATCAAAGTCTTGGATAAAGTCCAGGTCTGGACAATGTAATCTAATTTTACTGATTTTATTAGAATGCTAATTTTCACATTTTTTTGCTGTAATGTTTTCAGGTACCTGGTTTGAGTTTACCCCTCATGAGGTTGGAATTCCTGGATTAGGAGCCTATGTGGACAGCAAATACTTTGGGAGCATATTTAAAAATGGGCAGCTAATCAGAGAGAAGGAAGAAAAAAATATTTGCTATTTGCAAGGTACATCATCTGAATTTTTTGTCTTGAAAATTTAATATATGTAGTTCAAGCAAATCATTTCATCCAGGGTTCTGTGGAATAAGTTGTTTAAGAACATAACCAAAAGCCATTAATAATAATCCAAGATATAAAAAAAGAATGGTGTATGGCTACATTTCCTTCTTTTTTTCCTGTGTTATATGATGGAATTTTGTTCTTTTTTAAAAATGGAACTTTTATAAACATTAGATTGTAATATGGTGTGGGGGGGTATTTTTCTTATTTTTAGGTTTATGGGGGAGTGCCCTTGGAGGCAAGCAAGAGATTTCAAAGACTATATCAGGTATTGCTTTTTTTGTGCTTGGATTAGTATGATATTGAATTAATCCATGAATCAGGGGAGATCACAAAGAATCCTTGTACATGCTGAGTTGTATATATTGAACCAACTGTCTCTTCGCAACCTTAGAACCTATGGTAGTAGCTTTCAAATCTTTTAAGTCTATGAATTCCATTATCTGTAATCATATGGCTAAGGCTTATGAATGTTGAATTCCAAAATATCTGGAGAGCATAGATGTGCTTACCCCAGTTCTAAGGAGTCAAGGATATGGAAGATATGTTCTATATTGCCAATAGAAGAGAATATATGTAGCCCAGAGCTGAACTCTGGAGACCTTGGTGTACTTTGAGCTTCTTTTTTCTTGTATATGTTTATTTATTTATTTATTTATTTTTATTCCATTTATATCCCGCCCTTCTCCGAAGACTCAGGGCGGCTTACAAGCTTAGCAGTAGCCTTCATTCTATGTATATGCCTGCTTATTAGGGCTTTCATACACCCCCCAAGCGGCATTATTACAAAGTCAGCTTAATTGCCCCCAACAATCTGGGTCCTCATTTACCTACCTCGGAAGGATGGAAGGCTGAGTCAACCTTGAGCCTGGTGGGATGCGAACCTGCACTAATTGCAGGCAGCTGGTGTTACTTAAGGAGGCATTAGCTGGTGTTACTTAAGGAGGCATTGTTATTCTCCAGATATAAAAACCCAACAATTGATTTTCCAGATGTGTTCTTACACCTTCTTTTTTTCTGTAATTATTGTAGTTATAGATAGTGAACAAGGTCAACTCTAATAGTCTTGAAAGCCTTTCTAGTAGTAAATAGACTAATTTAGTTGATTCTAGGTTCCTATTTCCTTGTTTCTGATGCAAATTTCCAGTGCTAGGTATAATGTACAGTACCTAGGGTGGCAGAATTTCCAGGTTTACACAAATATATCACTAATTATTATAAATGCCAGGGACGTGTTATGGGTAAAAGAATCAATTATAGAGAAAGCCCAACATTTTGGCAACATATTGACTAAAGCATGTTTCTGGTTGTTGAAAATTATGTTGCAATATTGTGTTAGAAAAAGTGAACTGTTATAACTAAGAATGTATTCATTTATCTTTTAAGATGCTTTAAAAGATTTTGGAAAATATGAGAGATCAGAGGACCTTACTTCAAAAGATTTAGGTAAGGTTTACAGTAAATGTGCCCCTTTCTTTCACTTTTCTCCCTTAGCATTTTCTGCTGTTTTTCAGATCAAGCAAATGTTGATCCACAGGTTGCACTAGGAATTCAAAGTCAACCAGATGGCTTTGGTGCCTAAAGCAGGACTAAAAACAAAGTCTCCTGGTTTCTAGCCTGGTGTCTTAACAGCTAAACCAGTCGGCTCTTCTCTTTCCTTCACTCCCCCCCTCCCACATCTTTATTGTCTAATTTATGTGAAAGTCTAAGTCTGAAGTGATCAAGTTGAATTTATCCAAATGACCAAATTGTTCATGATTGACTCTAGCCAAACTGTATTACAAAGTTTTTGTGAAGAAAAAATGAGTTGATGATCAAAGAGGTGCCATTTAGGTTTCTGGAGGAAATAAATCAATAAATCAGTAGTCTTCTATCCATTATACAAAATGTGTCTGTATGAAGAATTATTTTCTAAATCCACAGATTAAACAGAAACAAGAGGGTCTCCTAGATGTTGCTGAGCCACAATGTCTTCTAGCTAATTACAATTATTCAATGGCTAGCTGGATTTTCAGAAGCCTCTAATTAGCTTAGAATAGTATTTCTTCAAATTATGGAGGTTCACAAAAGAACTTTTGTTTGTATGTAAAAGTATCAATATTTATTCTATTAAAATTTAACTTTGATGCAGTAACTGCCAGTACTACTTCTCAAGGTTATAAAATGAGATTTTGATATGTATTATTTCTTTAATGTTTAATTTTCATTTTGCAGACTGCTTGACTCCAGGGGTTCCCAGATCATACTTTGACAAACAGTGGTCTCTCATATGGGCCCAAGGTCCTTGAGAAAAACAGAATTTGGGAACTGTCAGGATGAACCCAACATACAGTATATGTCTTAAAAATCGAAAGGAATGACAAATTCATTCTTTTGTTGCTGTACTCATTAATAGGGTGATATTTTGATATACTTCCTGATCACCATAATGGATTAATAGTCTTTATTTTATACTAGCTTTCATCTCTTTTTGTTCTGTTGCCCTACCCCAATGTATAAATTATGTAAAAGTGAAGTAATAGATTCTGTGTTCTATCATAGTAAAAGTACTATATATGCTCTTTAACTTAATCTTGCTTAATATTAATCTCGAAATGTTATGTGATAACCCAATGGACAGTGCTCTAATAATTGTTGTTGTTGTTAGCTGCGAAGTCGTGTCCGACCCATCGCGACCCTATGGACAACATTCCTCCAGGCCTTCCTGTCTTCTACCATCTTCTGGAGTCCATTTAAGCTCACGCCTACTGCTTCAGTGACTCCATCCAGCCACCTCATTCTCTGTCGTCCCCTTCTTCTATTGCCCTCGATCTTTCCCAGCATTAGGCTCTTCTCCAGTGAGTCCTTCCTTCTCATTAGGTGGCCAAAGTATTTGAGTTTTAGCTTCAGGATCTGGCCTTCTAAAGAGCAGTCAGGATTGATCTCCTCTAGGACTGACCGGTTTGATCGCCTTGCAGTCCAAGGGACTCGCAGGAGTCTTCTCCAGCACCATAGTTCAAAGGCCTCAATTCTTTGGCGCTCAGCCTTTCTTATGGTCCAACTTTCACTGCCATACATTGCAACTGGGAAGACCATAGCCTTGACTATACGCACTTTTGTTGACAGGGTGATGTCTCTGCTTTTTAGTGTGCTGTCTAGATTTGCCATGGCTTTCCTCCCGAGGAGCAAGCGTCTTTTAATTTCTTGGCTACAGTCCCCATCTGCAGTGATCTTGGAGCCCAGGAAAACAAAATCTGTCACTACCTCCATTTCTTCCCCATCTATTTGCCAAGAATTGAGAGGGCCAGATGCCATGATCTTGGTTTTCTTAATGTTAAGTTTCAACCCAAGTTTTGCACTCTCCTTCTTCACCCGCAACAAGAGGCTCTTTAGTTCTTCTTCACTTTCTGCCATTAGAGTGGTATCATCTGCGTATCTTAGGTTGTTGATATTTCTTCCGGCAATCTTAATTCCAACTTTTGATTCATCTAGCCCTGCCTTTCTCATGATGTACTCTGCATATAAGTTAAATAGGCAGGGCGACAGTATACAGCCTTGCCGGACTCCTTTCCCAATTTTGAACCAATCAGTGGTTCCGTGTCCAGTTCTCACTGTTGCTTCTTGACCCGCATATAGGTTTCTCAAGAGACAAATAAGATGGTCTGGTACTCCCATCTCTTTAAGAACTTGCCACAGTTTATTATGATCCACACAATCAAAGGCTTTAGCATAGTCAATGAAGCAGAAGTAGATGTTTTTCTGGAACTCCCTAGCTTTCTCCATTATCCAGCGTATGTTGGCAATTTGATCTCTAGTTCCTCTGCCTCTTCGAAATCCTGCCTGTACTTCTGGTAGTTCTCGATCCACATACTGCTGAAGTCTAGCTTGTAGGATTTTAAGCATGACTTTACTAGCATGAGAAATGAGTGCAATGGTGCGATAGTTTGAACATTCTTTGGCACTGCCTTTCTTTGGAATTGGAATGTAAACTGATCTTTTCCAATCCTCTGGCCACTGTTGAGTTTTCCAAATTTGCTGGCAAATTGAGTGTAGCACTTTTACTGCACTGTCTTTTAAGATTTTGAATAGCTCAGCTGGAATACTGTCACCTCCACTAGCTTTGTTGTTGCTCAGCTTTTCTAAGGCCCACTTCACCTCACATTCTAAGATGTCTGGCTCGAGGTCAGTGACCACCTCATTGTGATTATCTGGGACGTTAAGCTCATTCTTGTATAGTTCTTCTGTGTAATTTTGCCACCTCTTCTTAATCTCTTCTGCCTCTGTTAGGTCCCTGCCATTTTGGTCCTTTATCATGCCCATTTTTGCATTGAACGTTCCCTTCATCTCTCCAATTTTCTTGAAAAGATCTCTGGTCCTACCTATTCTATTGTTTTCTTTTATTTCTTTGCACTGTTCATTTAAGAAGGCATTCTTATCTCTTCTAGCTATTCTCTGGAATTCTGCATTCAATTGGGCATATCTATGTTTTTCTCCCTTGCCTTTCGCTTCCCTCCTTTCCTCAGCTATTTGCAAAGCTTCCTCAGACAGCCATTTTGCTTTCTTGCATTTCTTTTTCTTTGGGATGGTTTTGGTTGCTACCTGTTGTACAATGTCGCGAACCTCTGTCCATAGTTCTTCAGGCACTCTGTCTATCAGATCTAATTCCTTAAATCTATTTGTCACCTCTACTGTATATTCAACAGGGATATGATTTAATTCATACCTGAGTGGCCTAGTGCTTTTCCCTACTTTCTTCAGTTTAAGCCTAAACTTTGCAAGGAGAAGCTCATGGTCTGAGCCACAGTCAGCTCCTGGTCTTGTTTTTACCGACTGTATAGAGCTTCTCCATCTTTGGCTGCAGAGCATATAGTCAATCTGATTTCTGTGTTGACCGTCTGGTGATGTCCATGTGTAGAGCCGTCTCTTGGGTTGTTGGAAAAGAGTGTTTGCTATGACCATCGTATTCTCTTGACAAAATTCTATCAGCCTGTGCCCTGCTTCATTTTGTACTCCAAGGCCAAACTTGCCTGTTATTCCAGTTATCTTTTGGCTTCCTACTTTAGCATTCCAATCCCCCATGATGATAAGGACATCATTTTTTGGTGTTACTTCTATAAGGTGCTGTAGGGCTTCATAGAACCGGTCAATTTCATCCTCTTCAGCACTGGTGGTTGGGGCATAGACTTGGACTACTGTGATATTGAATGGTTTGCCTTGGATTCGAACTGAGATCATTCTGTCATTTTGAGGATTGTATCCCAGTATTGATTTTCCTACTCTTTTATTGACTATGAAGGCTACTCCATTTCTTCTGAGGGATTCTTGCCCACAGTAGTATACCTGATGGTCATCTGAATTAAATTCACCCATTCCTGTCCATTTTAGTTCGCTGATACCTAAGATGTCGATGTTCAGTCTTGTCATCTCTTGTTTGACCACGTCCAGCTTTCCTTGATTCATGGATCTTACATTCCAGGTTCCTATGGAGAAAAAATCTTTACAGCATCGGACTTTCCTTTCACCACCAGACATATCCACAGCTGAGCGTCCTTTCGGCTTTGGCCCAGTCGCTTCATTCTTTCTGGCGCTACTAGTACTAGCCCTCTGCTCTTCCCCAGTAGCATATTGGACGCCTTCCGACCTGAGGGGCTCATCTTCCAGCGTCATATCGTTTTGCCTTTTGGTACTGTCCATAGGGTTTTCATGGCAAAGATACTGGAGTGGGTTGCCATTTCCTTCTCCAGTGGATCACGTTTTGTCAGAACTCTCAGCTATGACCTGTCCGTCTTGGGTGGCCCTGCACGGCATAGCTCATAGCTTCATTGAATTACGCAAGCCCCTTCGCCACGACAAGGCAGTAATCCATGAAGGGGGCTCTAATAATTATAAGGATGCTATTAGAAAAAGCAAGAGATTACCAGATGTATAGAAAACTTTAGATCAGTTTTCTAAAGCACAGTTTGTTGATATGAAAGCATAAACATAAACATACCAATTTATACTTTTAATCGATTAATCCGAACATTCTGTATACTCACTAAGTATACCCAGTCAGTCCCCTTTGGATTCTTGTTTAAAGGGGAATGTTCATTGAAGTTTCTTGTTCCTTCAGTTTTTAGAAAAATTGAAAGCCATTTTTGACTAAAAAGTGACATTAAATAGTTTGAACATAGAGAAATGTTAATTTCTCATGTCTTAATTGCTTGTTGGGAGTTAAGGAATTATGAAATAAAAATATGAAAAAGAATTCCTCATCCAAGATTACTGTTTTCACGAGTGGTGAAAGACAAGGTTTGGTTATTTAAGTAAAGTGCTTGCCTAAGACAAATGTTATCTGATTCTAGAACAAGGCAGATTTTTTATTGCTGTTTTCTTGTGCTGCACCTGCAAAAAAGCGAATGCATTTCTAGGCTTCAGCAATAGAGGGATAGTATCAAAATCATGTAAAGTGCTTTGTACTGCAATGGTAAGATACTGTATCCAGTTTTGGTCAGCATGATTCAAAAGAGATTCTGAGATTCTGAGAAAGAGTGCAGAAAAGAACAACAAAGATGATTATGAGGCTGAGAGCTAAAGCATATAATGAACGGTTGCTGGAACTAGGTATATCTAGTTTAATGAAGAAAGGGCTAGAGGTGACCTGATAATACTTCCAATATTTGAGGAGCTGTCACAGTGAAGAGGGAATCAACCTGTTCTCCAAAAGGGCAGGATAAGAAATAATGGATGGAAGTTCATAAAAGAGAGATCCAACCTAGAATTAAGGAAAAATTTCCTGTCAGTGAAACACCTTGCCTCTAGAAGTTGTAGGTGCTCCATCATGGAGGTTTTTGAGAAGACAGTGATTTATCTGGAATGGTATAGGGTCTCCTCTTTGAGCAGGGGATTAGAGTAGAACCTCCAAGGTCCTTTCCAACTCTACTATTCTACTATTCTGTTAATCTGTTATTCTTATCTTTTTAATTGTCAAGAAACAGACATTAAGAAATTAAATATACTCCATGAATGCTATCAGACACTCCTGGAACTGCAGTTATTGGAATCTACACATAAAGAAGAACTAGATAAACTTGATCATCTAGAAAATATCTTGAAAGGTAAGTAATATGAACCCCATGTAAAACAAAGGTTGGGGGCAGGATGGGAATGCAGAAGCAAACAAAATCTTATAGGATTTTTCAAAATCATTGTTGTAGGAGCTTTATGGGTCTCTTGGGGAATAGTGTTCCAAAGGGAAGACGACAGGTCAAATACTTTCCATTTTGGATAAACAATTTAACAACGAGTGTGCACAATAAAGATTTCTAAGAGGACAATTTCCCTGAGAAAAATATGAGTTATATACTTTACATCATCTACCTAATCCCTAAGAAAATATGACTATATCAAGGCCTTTAATAAAGATTTTAATGAACCAGAGTGGGGGGTGAGGAATATTCAAAAGCAAGTGCCATGCAATATAAACATTTCATATGTCATTTGACCTACAATTAATTTATATTGCAATAGTCTAATCCAGAAAATTAAAATTAACTTCAGGCCTAAGAAACCAAAATTACCACCCATTAGAAGAAACATCTACAAGGGACGTGGTGGCTCAGTGGGTTAGGACGCTGAGCTTGTCGATCAGATGTTCGGCAGTTTGGCAGGTCGAATCCCGAGTGCTGCGTAACAGAGTGAGCGCCTGTTACTCATCCCAGCTTCTGCCAACCTAGCAGTTCGAAAGCACGTAAAAATGCAAGTAGAAAAATAGGGAACACTATGGTGGGAAGGTAACAGCGTTCCGTGCGCCTTTGGCATCTAGTCATGCCGGCCACATGACCACGGAGACGTCCTCGGACAAGTGCTGGCTCTTTGGCTTTGAAACGGAGATGAGCACCGGCCCCTAGAGTTGGAAACGACTAGCACGCATGTACGGGGGGAACCTTTACCTTTTTAGAAGAAAATTCATTTTTAAGCATTGAATAGTTTATAAATGCTTCAGAGTAAAAATAAATAAATGTATCTCAACCTAAGACCATTGAATAAAATTTGCTACTATCTGTTAAAAATCTGATTGCAACTTTAGTTGGCCCAGTTTTCTTTTAAATTCATAAAAGTTTAAATGTTTAAATAATTAGTAATTATTTTCTGTCCATTCTGCTGAATGCTAAAACATTGAAACAAAAGTCTTGCTGATTTAGATGAACTGAATTAGCTTGCCATCTTAAAATGCTTCCTTGTAAGCCCAAACCAAATGTAAATTTAGGGTACTTCTTGCATGGAATCTGCTTATTAAATAAAATAGGATAAAATTAAGATGTGTAGCTTATTTGTAAAAATGTGTAAAATTTGTAAAAATAAAGCAAATATCATCAGTGGGGAAACTGCTGCTCCAACACCATCTTAAGCTTTGACTCCAATTGAATGTGAAAGAGTATATTTTTGAGAAGGCATGAACAGAAATACACTGTTAATTGGTTCAATTGGTTTACCTCTGTGTACTTGCTACCCCACACAATTTACTGCCTAAAAAAAAGCATTTTGTTTCCTGCTAAAATTTCCATCTTCCATTTCCATAAAGATTATAGTTCTAGCAAAAGCTATCAGTTGATCAGAGAGATGCGTGAGACCTGGAGTTCTGCAGATGAACAGAGAAAAAAAGAAAAGTGTATGACATTATTCCAAACTTTGGATGCTGATTTTGGAGGCAAGTGGTTGTCATGTTGCTTCATTCTTCTTCAGAGCCTCTGGCTCTCTTAAGGCGATCAAAATTTAATGGATTTTTTTAAATAGAAAAGGCTACACAAACTATCAATGGGATAGAATATTAGGATACTTTATAACTTACAGAGTGGCAAAAGGAATAACATCTGAGAAAGATATCTTAAAGGTTATTCATATGATATGGCTTCTTTAATGTTTTTGTGTTATATCTTTAATAGATGTACAAATCACCTCACAGGGTCTAGGTAGCAAACAATGACACATGGTAAAAAACCCACACTTAGATTTATAATTATTGGAAAAATACTGTACATGATCATAAACATGGTTTGGATCTTCCACTAGTGGTTTATTCACTAAAGGCTTTCTGAAAAAGCTAGGTTTTAACAAAACACCATTGAAAGGTTTTGACAGAAGACTGAGATTTCATTGTCATAGCAAATTAATTTCAAGTGAGCAATCATCTTGGACAGATCTACTTTTAAAATTTTCCATAAGAACTCCAATAGGGCTTTACACTGAATCACTGGGAGAAATGAAAATATTTCACTTCTCCGACTTTAGATTGCAATGAAATAACCAACAGATGTTAAGCATGCTTTTGTGGGAGGCTGGCAAAATAATAAATATATTCCATATATTTTCATATTTCATGTTCCATTTCTTTTTTTCTTAATATTTAGTACATGTGTTAGAAAAGCAACGTCTAGGTTTCAAAGGCAAAAAAAATAATGAATGGGGAATAGCTGGCATTTCAGCTCTTTATATTTTTTTTTCATTCCTACCTTTCACTGTTATTTCTTTTAGAGTTTACCAATGACTGCAGTAAGATGCATTTTAAAATGGTGAAAAAGACATGTTTATGCCTTTTGAATTGGTCATGGGGAACCATCAATAATTTCCTATACCATTGTTGTAAGTTTTTATCCTTATTGTACTAGTCATTTTGTATACTGTAAGATCACAACTGAGAAAATTATCACACTCTTGCATTAAAAACACAGTATATATACAGTGCATCTTGGGGATATCATCAAAATCTCTTCCCATTTGCCATTTATTCCTGTGTCCTTATAGAAGAACTGGAAAATACTCAGTATGGGAAATTTTACACTGGATGTCATCTAACAATATATGTAACATGAATTTCTCTTCAAGAAGGGAGAGGGAGGAGAGAGAAACAAGAAGGATTACTTAAGGTAGTGCCAATGGGAAAAAATAATAGCTGTTCCCCCTTGGGCTAGGATCCTCCTCCTTTTTACTTGATGGAATGTACCTGCCAAACAAAATTCTTTTGCAGAAGAATGTTCCTATCTAATTGACTACTTCTGCAAGAGTGTGCTCTAAGCATTCCAAACTCACAGCAGGGCTTCTACAAGAATGCACTCTGTCTACCTCCCAATTACATACATATGTTCTCCAGTCACTTACTGTCAGACAATTCAAGTGATGTTAGATTTCAGTTAAAATATTTAGTGATGTCAGGTTTCTTGCCGTACAGCCATTTGAACACCTTTGTTGGTGTGTGTATAAAGAGTTGTTCTTGTCTATAACAATTTTTTTTAGAAAGAATGAGATATGTGATAAGTGTGAAAGATCATTTTTATTTTAAAGAACTGAGTATCATTTTAAAAAGTAGAGAAGACTTGTCCTTTGTAGGCAAAGACAATGCAAACATGCAAAGCATCAAGATATTCAAAATGATTTGATGCATGTCATTCATGTCTGCTTTGATTCCAAATTAGGGGGGAAAAACAGATGATTTACAGGCTGTATTTCATATATTATAGATTTATATTTTTTTTATATCTCAGGAGATGCAGGGACCAACATAACTGTATGCAGCAGTAGTATAAGGTTTTCTGTAATCCTTTTATTATATATCGTACTGTGAGCATAAAAACATCAGCAATAAAAAACATCCATCCTCATTCTTAACACCTTTCATAGGAAAATTTGCACTGTTTGGAACACTGACATTCTGTTTCATTTCATATGATTAGCTGATATTGAATTTCCTGAACTCACAAGCAATTCCATCATATCTTTGATTGATGCTGGTCTCACTATAAATACAGCATATCCATCAGTTCTGCGTCCTGAGAGGCAGGTGAAGTTGATTCTGTCCTTTGACTTCAGTGCTGGAGATCCTTTTCTGGTAATTCATTTAAAATAAAGAAGCCATTTTACATGCATAGAATTCAGGTGAAGGATATACTTCCATTATTCAGGAAGACATAACTTATTTGTTTTTAAAATTATATTTGAAAAGTAATATTGATAGGATAGAATTAGAATGTTATTCTATAAAATCTCATCTTGAGATTTTCTTAGCAATACTGTACCAACCTCTTGATAATTTCTTTTCATAAAAATATATATTTCTATGGGAAAACCTTCAGTACAATTTCTTCATATTCTGATGTTCCCTAGTTCCCATAAAGTTTTGGCATTATTATACAAATGTTGAAGGGAAACATGATAAATTGTTTTCTGCTTTCCAGGGTTGAATTCTTAGGGAACCTAAACTCTAAATGCAACACAAGAAATAACTATAAATATTCATTCTAATTAGCCAGCAACTATTTCTTTATATTCAGTTTTTTCTTTTCCTCTTTGGTTAGACAATTAAAAAAGCTGCTGAATATTGTGAATCACATGCAATTCCATTTCCAAAAATAGATGAGAATGAGTTACAAGATCTAGATAATCCGTCAGATTGCTACATCTTCAGAGGAGAACACACCCCAACTATTATACATTGCCCATTATTCAACAAAATCAACTGTCCAGGTAACCTGGAAATGAGAATCATTTGAAAAAAAATTGAAAAAATATTGGGGGCAAACAATATTGAATATGTTACATTTGCTGAATCCTCTTAATGTTTAAGCTAAAATAATTTCTCTTAATTCTTGTGTATATTGTTTTGGCATATTTTCATCACTAATATGTATAATTTCTTTACTCCCTATGTTTTTCTATTAAAAATTTCACATAATTAAACCCTCTTTAGAAAGTCAAAACAGGATTTTATAATGTCAAATATTTTGTTGTATTGGTAGTGGCCAAAATCCGGGTAAGGACCTTTTGAAATATGAATGCTCCTAGCTCTGGAATCCTCATAGCCTTATAAAATAGTCCAATTTCAATCTGATTAGTTGTAGAGTTTGCTAGGTTTCTGTCAAATACCTTGACACATGATTTTTCTCTTTGAGATAAAGAGATAAATGATTTAAAAAAAAAAAAACAAACTATGTAGATCACCCAGAAGTCATGACCAGTAATTAAATATGCTTGTAATGTAATATATAAATTACCTTGGGGAAAGAAAGAAGAGATGCTGCCTAGGAAGCAAAAAGACAAAAGAGGCAAGAGAAAGAGGCAAGACTTGGGAAGACTTGCCTTAATGGATCAAGTAGTTAATAGTGGATGTCGGAAGTTTGTGCCTTCAGACTAGCAAGATTCTATTAATGTAGTCTTGCAATAAGACAGAATTAATTCATCTTGTCATGGTTGTTGTCTGGTTTACCTGGGAGATCTGTCAGGATTGAAGAAACCTCTGAACACCCCTGTATAAAAATTTCTTAGCAATTTTTGGTACCTGATTGGAAGGCTTTTCTACATATTAGAGCATATGGAAGTCCATAAATAAGCAAAGTAAATGAGTATGCTTTCTTACTCTCAGATATGAGGGAAGCATATTGCTTCAGTAAGCATCTTAAAGGGGATGATTTGTCAGGCCACTGCTGAAATGTTGTGCCCCATTGAAGAGTAGCACCATCCTAACTGCTACTGTTGTCACTAATTATTTTTATTTTATTTTATACTTTTCAAACAACATTTACTTTATCCAAGGAAGATTAAAGATGATTGGAACCTGATGATGACCAGCATTCTCTCTTTTGCTACTCTGTAATAATTCCTCTTAGTAAAATATCATTTTCTTCTAGAATTCAGATAATCTGTATACTCTGTGCCTCTTAATTCAATTTTTTAAATTTAAATTCTGTCTCATTTTTAGGTAAAATTGCTGAATACAGAGAACAATTCTCCACTTTCAAGTTGAGCTATTCTGTTGAAGAGATTGATAAGTTGCTTATAGCAGCAAAGAAGAATGTAGCAAATGTTCAGCAAAAGATTCTGGAAGAAATCAAGCACATTGTAGGCTCTCCTTCATAAACTGCTGAAACAAACATTTCCCATTCTGAAGATATATTGATTGATAAAAGCTTTGTTGGAAGAAAAAAACCACACACTAGTTATTAGTATGTTAAGAAGGGTTATGCAGTTTCCCTTTCTCCTCTAAAAGAGATTTAATTAATATATGTTGAGTTTTGGGTCACATGAGATCTGTGATTGCTGCTAACATTATAAAAAGTAAATGTTTACATTAGTAACCATTAAATTTTGAGTTCAGAATATCCAGAGAAAAAGTAAAGAATAGGAAAAATTAAAGAGAGAGGGCTATCTAGTTTGGGGTAGTAGTTAAGAAATCAGACTAGAAACCAGGAGAGGCACAAAATATTTTTTCTGCACATCGCAAATTAGAGGAAACATTAATTTGAAGAACCTTTTTTCTAATTTCTATATCCCTGAAAATGATGGAGAATTTATTATAATTCATTTGTTTGTGAAATTACAATATATTCAGCACCATAATTATTATCATGAATAATTGTTGAATATTTTTAAAGAACTGTGCGTTTAATTTACAATAATAATTACGTTCATATTAATCTGTAAGATGTATGTGAGCAAGAAATTTGTTGCAGAGTAAGAGTGTCAGAAAACCAAAGCCAAAGCTACATTTGATTACATTTCTTAAAGGTACAGTATAAGCTCTTGTTCCCCTATAGAGTACTTTATTAACATGATTCTTAATCATTGTTTGTTTGACCATGACTTACTGAATAAAGTTTTATTGGATGCTACAATTATTCTCTGCTACAAAGCTTATCAACACAAGAAGTGGATTTAAATGGAAAATAAAGTAGAAGCAAAGAGATTATATTTAGCTTAATATGTTTATTTATTTATTTTTGGGACTTATATGCCGCCCTATCTCCCGAAGGACTCAGGGCGGCTTACAACAATAAAAAACAACAATACAAAATTTAAAAAAAGAATTAAATAACAGCCCCAAAATAAATTAACTACAGTTAAAATTAAAACATATTCAAAAAAAACCCATCATCAATCCAGGTCAGCCTGATGGAAGAGAAAAGTTTTGAGGTTGCGGCGAAAGGACCGAAGGTCCGGGGCCATCCGAAGCTCAAGGGGAAGTTGGTTCCAAAGGGCTGGTGCTCCCGCAGAGAAGGCCCTCCCCCTGGGGGTCGCCAGCCGACATTGTCTGGCCGACGGCACCCTGAGGAGGCCCTCTCTGTGTGAGCGCACTGGGCGATGGGAAGTCGTCCCCGGTAGCAGACGGTCCTGCAAGTATCCCGGGCCTAAGCCATGTAGGGCTTTAAAGGTAAGTACCAGCACCTTAAATCTCGCCCGGAAGACAACTGGTAGCCAATGCAGCTCACGCAGGAGGGGTGTAATATGGGAGTATCGGGATGCTCCCATCACTACCCACACAGCTGCATTCTGCACCAGCTGAAGCCTCCGGGTGGTCTTCAAGGGCAGCCCCATGTAGAGAGCATTGCAGTAATCTATCCGAGAGGTAACGAGTGCATGAGTGACCGTACGTAGGGCATCTCGGTCCAGATAGGGGCGCAACTGGCGCACCAGGTGAACCTGGGCAAATGCCCCCCTGGCCACGACTCCAATATGATCTTCAAAACTGAGTCGTGAGTCCAGGAGGATGCCTAAATTGCACGCCCTATCAATGGGAGCCAACACCTCTCCTCCCATAACCAAAGATGGAACCTCTTGGACAAGTCGAGATGCCGGTACGTAAAGCCACTCAGTCTTGGCCGGGTTGAGCTGGAGCCTGTTCTTCCCCATCCAAATCCGTACCGCTTCCAGGCAACGGGACATCACGTCAAGGGCATCACTAGCTTGGTTGAGGGTGGAGATAAAGAGCTGGGTATCATCGGCATATTGATGATACCTCACCCCAAAACCACGGATGATCTCACCCAGCGGCTTCATATAGATGTTGAACAGGAGGGGTGAGAGCACCGACCCCTGAGGCACCCCACAATTAAGGGGCCTAGGGGATGACCTCTGCCCTCCTGTCAACACCGTCTGCAAGCGGCCCGAGAGGTAGGAGGAGAACCACCGTAAAATGGTGCCTCCCACTCCCAACCCCGCAAGACGTCACAGCAAGATACCATGATCGATGGTATCAAAAGCCGCTGAGAGATCTAAAAGGACCAGGACAGAGGAATAACCCCTGTCTCAGGCCCGCCAGAGATCATCCACCAGTGCGACCAATGCCGTCTCCGTGCTGTACTTGGGCCTGAAACCCGATTGGTATGGATCTAGATACTCAGTTTCCTCCAGGACCAAAGGGAGCTGCCGTGCCACCACGCTCTCAACAACCTTCGCAAGAAAGCGAAGGTTGGAGACAGGACGAAAGTTGTTTAAAATAGCTGGATCCAAGGCAGGTTTCTTGAGGAGGGGCCTTACCACCGCCTCCTTCAAGGCGGCAGGGAAGCACCCCTCACTCAAGGAAGCATTTATAACTGCCAGGAGCCAGCCTCGTGTAACCTCCTGGGCCGCATAAACCAGCCAGGAGGGACATGGGTCCAACAAACACGTGGCGGCACTTAATTTCCCCATGATCCTGTCCACTTCATCCGGAGTCACAGGATCAAACTCCTCCCAGATATTATTGGCCAAACCCATCGTTTCCCCCTCGTCAGATACTGCCCAGTCAGAGTCCAAGCCAGCCTGAATCTGAGCGATTTTATCCACCAGATACTCACTAAACTCCTCGACCCATCCCTGCAAGGGGTCCTCTCCCGTCCCCTGATTTAAAAGGGAACGGGTCACCCTAAACAGGGCGGCCGGGTGGTTATCTGCGGATGCAATGAGGGTGGCGAAGTGAGCATGCTTCGCCACCTCCATTGCCACAAGGTAAGATCTAGAAAGGGATCTTAACTGTGTCCGGTCAGACTCGGACCGAGTGGACCTTCAAATGCTCTCTAGGCCCCTTCTCCGGCGCTTCATCTCACGCAGGTCCATGGAAAACCAAGGAGCGAGCTGGGATCTGCGCCGGGTCAGAGGCCGCAAAGGCACAACAAGGTTGAGAGCCTCCGAAGCCGCCCGTTGCCAGGCATCAACTAAGGTCTCGACCGGGCTGTGGGAAAGGGAGGAAGGAATAAATCCAAGCGCCGTCTGGAACCTATCTGGGTCCATCAGGCGCCTGGGGCGGAACCACCTGGTTGTTTCCGCCTCCCAGCAGCGGGGGGTGGCATGACGGAGGCTCAGCCGCAGGAGATAATGGTCTGTCCATGAAAGGGATTGATATGTTGGAGTAACCCCACCCAGACCATTAAGCCACTGCCCAGAGATGAAAATAAGGTCGGCCGTGTTTCCCCCCTCATGAGTCGGACCCTGAATAATCTGGGTCAGGTCCATGGCTATCATGGAAGCCATGAACTCTCGGGCCACCCCCGACGCACCACCCAGGGAAGGCAGGTTAAAATCTCCGAGAACCATAAGCCTGGGAAAGTCAACCGCCAACCCTGAGAGAGCATCGAGTAGCCCGGGCAGGGCTGTTGCCACGCAGCTGGGAGAAAGGTACATGAGCAACAGACCCAACTGACCCCCAGGACCCCACCTCAGGAGAAGGGACTCACATCTGCCAATCTGCGAGGCAGTGGTCTCCCGCGGACAAAGGGCCTCCTTAATAACAACTGCCACCCCCCGCCCCTACCCTGAGCCCGAGGCTGGTGAAGCACACGGAAACCTGGTGGGCATAACTCAATCAGAGGGACCCCTCCCTCCGGGCCCAACCAGGTTTCAGTGATGCATGCCAGGTCTGCGCCTTCTTCCTGTTAATGTTAATCCAATTAAAACTGATATAATACAAATAAGAAAAGGAAACAGGATGGCCATCTGCCTCTGTCACGTTTTTCATTAAACTCCATATATTCATGATAAATATCTGTGATATAGAGACTTTCTTGACTAGCTAAGCTCCCCATAAAATATAAATTTGTTAAGTTGTACATTTTATATGGAACCTACATAGAAGTCTATTTCCAGTGTCCCCATTGTGATAGACTCTGTACTTCCATGTACACAGATAAACTCCACAACTGTGTCTTTTTTCAACTTAAGGTACTTCCATATTTATATACATACACACATACATGCACAGGTATAAACAGCATCCAATTGTCTGAATTCAGATAATATGAAAAAATAAATAAATGTGACTTCTTCATAGCTATAATTTCCATTCCATAAACCTGCAGGCACCAGTTTCAACAATTTCCAGGAAAAAAAAAACAATTTCCAATTGTTCTTTCTGTCATTGCTTTCAAAACAAAAATATGGGATGAATTATCCACACTCAAACCAACAAATATGGGAATTCCAAAAGGGGCATCCAGCTAGTGCTTCCTCACATTCTTTTTTTTTTGTCTTTAGCTCATTCAGTGAAAGGAAACTATAAAATTGTCTTCCCATTCCTCATTTAGTGAAATTATACCATAGAGGCTTAACAGGAACAGAGAAAACATGGAGGGGGTGGTGAAGAGAGAAGCAAGAATTCTCATCATGAGAAACTAACCATTCAGATGACCTGGCAGGACCATTAGAACACTGTGTTCTTTATTATTCTATGCATTCTGTAGCTGAGCTGAAAATAAATTAGTTCAAGATCCAAAGAAAAAATAAAGTTGAGGACATAAAGATCTCAGTCTAGTGCAAATAAAAGTATCTAAGGAAGCTAACAGCAGTGCATCATTCATAAAATGAAGCATATATTTTTTAAAGATGACATATTACAATATTTTGCCATGCTCTACAGTTTATTTCCAACATCTGATTGACTTAGACAAAGACCCTTGTAGTGGTGGAGTTTAACCTACTAAAGAAAGTTCAATATTGAAAAGAGGGCAAACATATTATTTTTTAAGTTTGAAAGAGGAAATGGGTTATACTCAGTACTTTTTTTGTAAAAGAAAAAGGTGCTGGAACTCACACGTCACACAACCCGCCTTGCCTACCCTACAGGGTTCCATCCCAAAAAGGTGCCGGAACTCCGTTCTGAGCGTTCTATGAGAAAAAAAGCCCTGATTATACTGAACAACATATGGAACAAATCAATGAACAATCAAGAAATGCCTTATTGTCTAAGTAAAACTTCTTTCACAAACAGAATGTCAGCAAGGATTAGGTTTTTTTTGTGTATAAATTGCTTTGCTATGTACAGCTGATGACTTGCCAAAACCCAATTTATGCAGAACTGTGCAAAACAAAACTTTATTTGAGCCCTGAAGATCTTCACTAAAAATTGGATTCTCTTCATCAAATTAAAAATGCCAGATTTTAAACTATTTTTTTCAAGAAGTTTCATTTTCACTAGTCACAGGAAGAATCTGCAATTTCAAGGAATGCTGAATTTTGTAGCTGTTGCCATATTCTGCTCAATCAGATTGGAAGATTTTTAACAACAAAAGAAAAGGAAAAGGGGACAAGGAAGAGTTTTCCCCCTCTTCAGCTGTAATCACACTGTACTAATGTGTTGAAAGCAAACTGTTGCTGGTTTCCTTGAATTAGTAAGTTATTAAATATTTGATAGTATTGATAAATCATTATTTCTAAATTTAATAACTTTGGCTCAGATTTATCTTTTCTCCAAAGATCTATTTAAAAAAAATAAAAACAAAGAGTTTGAAATCTGAACAAAATAACATGGAAAAATTGTATATGCTCCCATGCTGCTGATGAAGCAGGGATAAGATATGATGTTACAAATGTTCCTATACATATCATGTTTCCCCAAAAGTAAGGCCTACCCTGAAAATAAACCCTAGCTTGATTTTTTGGGGTGGGCCTAACATAAGCCCTACCCCCAAAATAAGTCCTAGTTTTGGGGCAAGGCGCATGCCTAAAAATCAAGCTAGGGCAGGGGTGGTGGGGTGGAGCTGGCCTACATGCCCCATATCCACTTACCATTGCAACCTGCCTCTTCTCATTGGCCCACTTCTTCTGCGGCATCCTCTGGCCTGCATTTTGCTGTCAGTGGCCTTTGCAGAAGGCCTCTGCAGCCAGGAATTAAGCTACCAATTCAACCCATAGGTCCATTCTCAGCTAAAGAAGCATTTCCTTCAGCTGCAGAAGAATTGGTCTGGCTGAGCAGACCTGTTAGTGCCATAGGTGAGTGGAAAAGACACTCCCTGAAAATAAGACCTGGTGTCTCTTTTAGAGGCAAAAATAATAATATTTGGATAGCCCAGAATTTCTCAAATAATGATATTTTTTTTCATGACAGACTAGGTTAAGGTTAGAGTTAGGGCAACTGACAGTGAGAATTTCATAAATGAACTGTATATTCTTAGCTTGGTAAAAATGTTATGGGATTCATTATCTAGGTGAAATAAAAATTACAAGCCAAAACTTCCAAGAGAAAACAATGGTAATTTATTTGTATTCCTTATAAATAGCTATAAATATTGCTATAAGCATACATTTTTTATTGGTATAATGACATATAATAAATATAATAAAACTCAAGTGTCCCTCCTAATTAAACTTTTGGGATATATTTAACCTGAGCGACAATTATTCTAATAGTCTGTGTTATCCTGATAACTTCAAGATATTTACTTCAATTGGTCCCATTCCAAAAATTAAAATTAAAATACAAATGAAAAATTAACCTTTATTGAGAGGTCATCTTAACTTATATAAACCTAAATAATATGAAGCTTTTTAAAAATTATTTCTTTTACCTGCCTTTGTATGTGCTCTATCCAAATGAATCATCTACTGAAGATTTTTTTGTTGTTGTTCATTTGTTTCAAAGTGCCTTTTTCAGAATCATGGTTCTATAACTGTTCTCTAATTATTTTTTCTATGCGTATATGTGTACATATTTTAACATACCCTTATGTTATTTAATAAAAAAAGTTACGCAACCTTTCAGATCTTTAAAGACCAGCACAATTAATTTAGAACCTTTCATGGGTCTATTATTAACAAACCATATCTTCAGCTATGTTCAATCCATAAAATTGATGTTAAAGGGGATGAATTTTAGCTCAACTGCTGTTAAGAAATCTTTGTTAAAAGGTACCAAACATCTAGGAGATCAATGATTTAGCTGAGAATATGGTATGAAGCATATTATTAGTAAGTGATCAGTATTTGCTCACCTCATTGTATTTCTTCCTACACAATTTGTCATTCCTGGAAATCTGCTATAACTCTATAATCATCTCTCAAATACTCTCAATCTTCTTAATGGAGAAACATTTTTTTTCCTGTTCATGGCTATATTTTTCAGTTAGATATTCTTGGATTATTTCTAAACTTGATTGTTTGTAGAACAACCTCTAGTGGAGGAAGGAGGCTTTCTTTTTCAGTTACAGGTATGGACATGAAGGAGAATTAACCATGACTAATTTAAGATTATGAATGAGGAAACTTCATCTTTAACTACATACAATGATTATGACTAAAAAAGCTTTTGCAGATATACTTTTAACCCTTGGTTATTTTTAATAGAGGTAAGCATTCCAAGTTTCTATTTCTTTGAATTCCAAATGATGATATGATAATAGAGAATGGTTTCTCTACTGTGATAGAAGAGGGACAGATGACAGTGTCACCTAGGCTGCACATACTTTTCGCTTTTTAGGTAATCATAAACCAACTAGCAGCTCCAATGAATTTAGAACTTTATCCAAATTTAAACAGAAAAACACTATTCTCTCAGATAATTGCTGACAAGTCTTATTTGTATCTCAAACTTTCAGAATATTAGCATAAGAAATTTAAACTTGCATACAGTTAAGACAATATGTTTGATGTATACATTTTCTGGATATAATTTAAACCATTGCTTTTCCATTTACAAAAAATAACAACAAAAAAGAAATCATCATCATGAGAACTTTGCATTGTCTGTCTGTCTGTCTGTCTGTCTGTCTGTCTATCTATCTATCTATCTATCTATCTATCTATCTATCTATCTATCTATCTATCTATCTATCTATCTATCTATCTATCTATCTATCATATATTCATCCATCCAACATATGTGACTCAATTCATAGATGAATTGTATTTTTGTTTCTTTTGTCAGGTTAATATAAAATTACTAATAATAGTGGACATAAATCTTCATAAGTATTGTAGAATGTTTTCTTTATTATTCAGTTAAAGCAATTATCCTTTCCTAGTCAGGCAGATGGAGATCTGGTCTTATTTTTTTAGAATAAAGAAATGTACTATATTCGTTTTTGTAGTATAGTATTTTGAAACTACCCTTGAAATCCTTTTGTATGTTTCAGCTGGTGAAAAGTATGGCAGTGAGACTAAACTTTGGGATCCCTAGGATGGCCCATATTATACTCTGCTCCACAAACCTCTCTAGCTATGTCTACTTCTGGGTGCAGTTCAAGTTTTTTATTATCACTTCAAAGCCCTTAATGGCATAGTTTGAAGCTACTTGATGAACTGCCTCATTCCACTAGGACAAGACTGTCTTATTCATACTGGCAGAGAAAGGCTACTCCCTGTCAGCATGAGTAGATCCCATCAGTCAAAGAACTCTGTCTGTCAGGATCCAGAAGAAGAGCCTTCTCTGCTGCAGTGCCTCCTTTTGGAACATCTTACCCTCTAAAGTAAGATCTGCTCCCACCCTCCTATCCTTCCACAAGAGCCTAAAGACCTGGTTCTGCCAGTTGGTCTGGAATCCAAATGGAAGAGTCATGCTAGAGGTGGCTACTGGACTGATGCAGTCTCCCCTTTCTTGTTCTCTGCTCTCTACTTTTTTATCTTTCTTTTTTGGTAATCATATTGTTGTATTCTTGTTGTGTTCTTTTTCTTTTTCTTTTATTGTTCTAGTATCTTAACTTCTGTTCTAGTTATCTGTTGAGGTTTTCAGTCATCCAGATCATAGTTGTCTCAAAAGTGCTTTTTCAAAAGGCAACTGGACTATTTTTTCCCTGAGGAAGAAGAGGAAGAAGACATTTGCTCCTCATCCAAGAAGCTTCATTGGTTCTGGCAGGATGGTGGGGGTAATGGTAGGATTAGTTCTCATAGGATGGAGAAGGAGTTGGAAGGATCTATTTCATTAGTACTCTCCATGAGAACTCTTGAAACCATATGGGAATTTATCTGTGCCCTTAGATAAGTCACTTTTTTCCAGTGCCATTGCAAGTTCACTGAACAAAATGGTCAGAGAACAAAAAGTTGTAAGTTGAAAGACTTCACACATACACGCACACAAATCATTTTGAATACAGGTTGAACTTTCTCATGGAGTTGTCTGGTTTTTGGAGTGGGATCTTGCAAATCCAGAAGATGGACATTAATCTATATTATGTCAACAAAGCTTCATGATTATTATTTATTAAATATCTGTATGGCAGTATAAGGGACGCGGTGGCTCAGTGGGTTAGGACGTGGAGCTTGTCGATCAGAAGGTCGGCAGTTTGGCGGGTCGAATCCCGAGTGCCGCGTAACAGAGTGAGTGCCTGTTACTCATCCCAGCTTCTGCCAACCTAGCAGTTCGAAAGCATGTAAAAATGCAAGTAGAAAAATAGGGACTACTACGGTGGGAAGGTAACAGCGTTCCGTAGGCCTTTGGCATCTAGTCATGCCAGCCACATGACCACGGAGATGTCATCAGACAAGCTCTTTGGCTTTGAAACGGAGATGAGCACAGGCCCCTAGAGTTGGAAACGACCAGCACACATGTGCAGGGGAACCTTTACCTTTACCTTTATGGCAGTATAATAATTATGCTAATGCAGGACATTTCCCACTTGTAAAATGAATACTTGTATGCACTGAATTCTGGAGATTAATCTGGAGAAGTTAGACAACATGGCATCATTAAATTTTGGACACTGCCAGCAAACAATGCCCCTTCAATATCAAAGAACAAACTCACTGAATTTTAACAGTGCTGCAGATAGCTCTCTCCATTTAAGACCATAGGATTTTATTATCACATTAGTGAACCTTGCCTCAAGCAGTTTCCAGGCAAAATTTTGATGGGTTCAAAAATATCAGAAATTTGTCAGTTGACTTGACTAAATTGATTTAAGTGTCATAAAATCAGTTTCAGCCGTGAGTAATCAGATGAAGAGATTTTCTCCATAAATTGAAACTAAGGAGGACAATTCTGAAGACTGAGTGACTAAAAGCTGGTAGTTGTTGAATAGTGAAAAATGAAACAAAACATATAATGCAATAAATATAATGAAAGCTTTCAGGTCATCAAAGAACATATGTATTTCATATATATCTTCATCTTACTAATATTTCTGCTGTATTTTCAAATCATTCCATAAACTGTAAATAATGCAGGACTATTACAGCTGTAGTTGTCAATTGAACTAATACTTGAAAAGATCCTAAGCATCAACTAATGGTGTGGAAAACCATATGTAAACTTGGGATGGGCACATATTGAATTATTCATAACTGATTCCACTCAAGATATGACCAGTGATGGAAGTATCTGTCAGCTTAATTTCTTCCTTTGTAAGTGTGTTCCCCATCAATCTGTGCAGCCAAGTTTATATTGTATTACCTTAGTCCAAAACAAATTTCTGGAAACAGAATACCATATCAGATGTTTATGATACTGTTTTTAAAAACTACAACTCTTCCCCTGTGGTCAATTAAATATGTGCTCTTAAAATATTCTCCAGTCATTATACTTAAATAAGAAGCTCCAGGCTTAAACTAAACAGATGTTCATTTTCAACATTATGGATCCTTAAGAATAACAGGTAAGATTCAACAACTTTGTATTTAAGGAACATAAGAGCAATTGAAAACGGACTTCATAATTTTTCATTTTATAATAAATTGGTGATTTTTTTTCCAATTTTCCACTCTTGGATTTCTGGTAAAAATTACCTGCCTATGTTGGATACAAGATTACTCAGGATGTGAAGAATACTTTTCTTTGTCAGTCATTGATGAAAATGTCAAAAAAGATGAGTACTTTGCTTCTAAAATGAGAAAGGAACAATTGCCCCACTTAGATACAAAGACTTCTGCACAAGCACAATATTTGATCACAAGAGACAGACTGAGTTGAATGAGTCTTGCCTTTACTTCATAAGATTAAATCACCAGCCTTTGGAAAACAATGTTCTACAACAAGGGCAATCTCAACTAAATCATATAATTTTATTTATTATTTCTACTGTTTTTGCATAAAGGCTGATTCACTGTAGTAGCTACATACAAAAGGGGCCAAGTTTGCTATTCCTATTAATTGTTTATGTAGCACTGTGGTATTCTTTTTCTACATTCTGCAATCAGTACAATTATTAAAAGGAAGAATGGTTGATTTCTTATTGAGCTAAGGACTTAGTAGCTTCCTTTATCTTGGCTGCCTTTCATTTATTCACCTCACTCTATTACTTTATGAATAAATAATCTCCCTTAATAAGTCTGCATACTTTTAAAATTCAATGAGCATTTTCTTAGAGGCAAAGAGGATAGTGAAATTTTATTTTATTTTTTATTTTTATTACATTTATATCCCGCCCTTCTCCGAAGACTCAGGGCGGCTTACAAGCTTAGCAGTAGCCTTCATTCTATGTATATGCCTGCTTGTTAGGGCTTTCACACACACCCCAAGCGGCATTATTACAAAGTCAGCTTATTGCCCCCAACAATCTGGGTCCTCATTTTACCTACCTCGGAAGGATGGAAGGCTGAGTCAACCTTGAGCCTGGTGGAAATGGATAGGATATAAATTTAATAAATAAAAATAAAATATCAGTAATCTGAGGATACAGTGTTTGCAATAATGCAATCATTTCCTCATGCAGCATTTTACATACTTTACAATAAAATACATATCCAGAGATAAACTGTATAAGCTTTATTAGCCCTGCCATCAATTAGAGGCAATAATATTTATCTTAATAATACTGAGCAGTCATAGCATAATTGTTATTTAAGATGCATAATTGTTGTTTAAGATGTTATTTAAATTGTTATTTTAAGATATTATTTAAATTGTTATTTAAGATGTTATTTAAATTATTTAAGATGTTATTTAAATTGTTATTTAAGATGTTATTTAAGATTCATAGCATAATTGTTATTTAAGGAGAAAAAGTTAATACAATTTATCAAAATATTTAGTGATGATTAGATGGGTAATAATATCTGACTTTTGTTTTAAGATTTTCAGCATTAATTGAGCTTTCACTGTTCAGATTTGTTTGCAGATGTGAAATGCATAGACAAAGGGACAGAGAAATGAGTGTTGATTGACATTGTCCTTCCTATTAGAATTATAGAATGGAATAATGAAGAAAACAGAATGGAAAAATGAAACTATTATTACAGAATTCATCCTACATGGCTTTGGAGATATGAAAGAGATACACATTCTTCTGTTCATACTGTTTCTAATAATCTATATCATGACTATGGCTGGGAATCTTCTTATTATAGCCCTAATTGTGACTGACCAGCACCTCCACACCCCAATGTACTTTTTCCTAGGCAACTTGTCTTGCTTAGAGACCTGTTACAGCTCAACCATTCTTCCCAGAATATTAGTCAGCCTACTGAATGAAAACTACACTGTATCTGTGAATGGCTGCATTCTGCAGTTATGGGCTTTTGTTTTTTTAGCTGTTACAGAATGCTATCTCCTGGCTGCAATGTCTTATGATCGTTACTTAGCAATATGTAGACCTCTGCATTATTCCACACTTATGAATTTCAAGATATGCCTCCAATTAGTGGTTGGATCCTGGATTGGTAGTTTTGTGATAGACACAATATTGTTAACATTTATATTGAAGTTAAGCTTCTGTGGCCACAATTTGATAGAACACTTCTTCTGTGATTTCATTCCAATGATGAATCTAGCTTGCAGTGATGCAAGTCAGGTCAAACTTGTGTCAGCTATCCTAACATCCATCTCCACCCTACCACCATTCTTTTTAACCATAATATCATATGGTTATATCATTGCTGCCATCCTTGGAATTCCTTCTATCATTGGGAGGCAAAAGGCCTTTTCTATCTGCTCTTCTCACCTAATTGTAGTGACTATCTTCTATGGCAGTCTCACAGCTGTCTATCTTTTGCAAGACAGTAATGAACTGAAAGAACTGAACAAAACCTTCTCTGTCTTTTACACAATCTTAACACCACTGTTGAACCCCCTTATATATAGTCTGAGGAACAAAGAGGTGAGGGGAGCTCTGGGAAGGGCAGTTAGCAAACATACAACCTGCATACAAGTTCACTGAATTCTTGTTTTCACTTAAAGGGACGGAAATTATTCTCATTATATCATTAAAACCCTGTTGTTTTATTAATTCAGCAGTATATTTCATGTGATTTGGGTTCTGTAGATAAGCATTTGTAAGTTGTTATACTAGCTGAATAAGAAAAAATGTAGAAAGACTATTGGCCTTGAGTTAGGCCAAAACAGGAAAGAAAGAGTTAATTAGCAAGGCATATTCAAGTGACTTGACAAATATTTAACACATATATCTCCCTTGCTTCCTAGCTAATAGAGAAAGAACCTGTGGCTCAGGAAGTTAAAGCAACTGCCTAATATATAATCAGCCCAGGTTCCAATCTCAGATAAAAAGGGTAGGACTGACTGATGAGAACATAAGAAGTTCGAAATGATCATTTCAGTTTCCCTAAAATTCTTTATTAGCAATTTGAATAATATATATATATATATATATATATATATATATATATATATATATATATATATATATATATATATATATATATATATATATATATATATATATATATATATATATATATATATATATATATATATATATATATATATATATATATATATATACATATATATATATACATACATACATACATACATACATACATACATACACACACACACATGCACACGCACATATATATATATACACATACATACATATATATACATATATAAATATAGTATTCTTTTAGAGGATTTGTTATTTTTATATATTATTCTGGTATCTCAGTATAAAAAAATTAAAAGTCAGAGTCTGTCTGTGCCCTCAATTTATCACAAATGGTGGATTACTGTAATGTTTGTACTAAGATGCCTAAAATATGCTAACTTAAAGAATGTATAAAATATTTGGGACCATCAGTCATGTGGAATTGAAATTTCTACTTTGTTTTGAACAATTTAATTCATAAAGTTGTAGTTATGGTCACATGGTCATGATTTCTGATGCTCTCTGCCAGCTTCTCTCAAGCAAACTCAATTGGGAATTCAGCAGGAAGTTGGAAGTCACTTACACTCCCAAATTTTCTTTGTTCACCAGTGGTTGTTTTATTTATATGACTTGTTATTAAAGTTTGCTTGCCACTATTGCTCTTCTTCTGTTTATGATATATCCTCTTTTTAGATGATCATGGGACCATCCAGCATGGTCAGACTAAAATTTAATGTTTATTGTGATCACATCAAATTGCATTATGTTTCACTCAAGCAATGATCACAGGGTTATCTAATATATGATTATTTATTTATTAAGCTTGAATGCTGCCCATCTCACTTATTAAGTTAAATATGGAAAACTTTCCAAAATAACCACACAATCATAAAAACTAAAAAAATTCTCTGCCTTCATGTTTAACATGAAAAAGACAGAATAATGTTTAGTGAAAAGAGGAACACAGTTTATGCAGTTCTATCTTTCAGTTCTATGTTTAAGGATGACATGCTAGCAAAGATTTCATAACACCATACTATTATTATTCTTCCTCCTTAAGCAATTGATTTGGATATGAGGAAAGACTTAAAATAGATAGAATCCAGAAAGTTATCAGATATTCTAATTACAGTAATATGATATTTAGCTTATCAAATATTCATTTTCGTAAATATCTCTCCAACTCTCCTGTAGCAGAATTATACAGTTACTTAGTTATATAGTACATAGTTAGTTATATAGTACAAAAGTAACATTATAAATGTTATGTTGCTCTGATCCCAGTGGAATTTCATTGTAGTGAAATGCAGCCAATTGATTTTTGAGAGGTAAGATAAAAAGTGAGGTGGTAATGATGAAAACTGTGATTTCATGCAAGGTACTGAAACAGAATAAATTTGATGATAAATTTATGCATCACATTTATATGGTTTTTCATCTCACAAAAAGTGACTGAGATACAGAGAACAAAACTATAAAATAGAATGTTTAAAAAATATTATTTTTTAAAAATGCTAATTTCCATTCTCAACTGTTTGTAATAATCTTAACCACTCTTAAACCTTCCAGTTTAAAATTCCTTAGAGAAATGCCCAAATTGTTGCATTTCTAAAATGATTATATCAAATGAAATTTCCTAAGGGATGATAATTTTCATTAAGAGATGCAAAGGTGGGGACTTCCAGTGGCGACGCGACGTCGAAAGACAGCCGTTTTCGGGCTGCCCGCTCCGCAGCTGTGTTTTTCCATCGTAAACAGCGCCGATCAGCTGTTTAGATGGATTTGAAGCCCCCTCCTCAGGAGAAGAGGAGGGGGTGAGGCCCCAGGTAGGGGTTGAGCTCTCCGGGGCTGCCTGAGCTGAGAGCTTGGGCGGCTGAAGGATGAGCCCCCCCGAAGCCTGGGTTGCTCCGAGCTGCGCAGCGCCTCTGCTCTGGGATTCTTGGAGCAGAGCCAGGCATTAGCAACCACCCCTGCCAAAAGGAAATACTTTTGATTATCAAGATGCAGGCAGAGCGGTACAGGAGGTCAAGGTGAAGTGGACTCTTTATTTTTACTCTCTAGCTCAATGGATTTTATAGCTTTAAAGTGAAACTGCGTAATAAGTGAAAGTGGGGGAAGATGGCGGCTAAAACTTCTAAAGCTCTTCGGAATGCGGGGTCTTCCCTGGTGCAAGAGACCTCACTGCAAGCTTCGCTTCCTCCTGCATCTCCCCCGGTATTGACGCTTAAGGATTTACAAGACGCTCTTGGAAAGCATGCACAACTGATGTCTGATATGATGGATGAAAAGTTGAAAAAGCTGGAGGAGAAATTGGAGGAGAAATTGGAGAAATTGGAGAAGAAGATGGAAGAGAAGCTGAGAGCAATGAGGGTGGACATCTTGTCTACGGTTGAATCCGTAGCTGAATGTGTGCTACAGCTGGATATAAAAGTGGAGGATCTCAGTCAAAAGAACTCTATATTAGAAGCAAAGGTATTAGAAAATGAAAATATAAGGGATAAAGTGGACGAAGAATTGAGCCTTGTTCAGTATAATCAGATGCAGTATGCTATTAGAATTAGGGGTTTAAAGGAGAATGGTAAAGAAGATTTAAAGCAGCTGATTTCTGAGGCTCTGGAAGGGGTACTGGGCCAGTCAGCATCTGAAATTGAGGGAAATATGGACAAAGTTTTTCGTGTAAATTCATGGATTGCAAGACAGAGGAAGCTACCCAGAGATGTGGTGGTCTATTTTACAAAGAGAGTAATTAGAGATGAAGTCATTCAAGCTGCTTATGATACTAATTTGGTAGTGGCTGAGAAAGAAGTTTTGGTTTTAAAAGAGATCCCTCCGAAGATCCTAAGGAGAAGGAAAGATTTTGCATTTCTAGTACAGGAACTTAAGAAACGTGATATTAAGTTCAGATGGGAGATTCCAGTTGGGTTGGTGGCGACGTACGAAGGTAAAAGACATCGTTTGGTTACTGTGGCTCAGGCACGTGATTTTTATAGTAATGTGTTAAAAGCAACCCCCCTATCATTTTTGGAAGCTGCAAAAGGATACGGTGTGGGAAAGTTTCAAGATGTTGCAGATAGACAGACAGAGGACAATGGTGTTGGAGGGGATCAAGCTACAGTTTCATCGGTTGCTGCAGGAGGCCAGAAGATGACCCGTGCCGCCCTAAGAAGAGCGAGACGAGAGCGAGAGCAAGACCAGCAGAAAGTTATGGAATCTTCAAAGTGTGCTTACAGTGAAGATGTAGGAGGAGAGCGGTCTAAAGAAGTTTTGGGGGTCATGACAGAGGTGCTCCAAAATTTTTGGGGCGTTAAGATTGCTGATTAAATTTTTAGATTAGAATGTCAATGGAGTAAAATTATTATAGAGGAGAAAGAAAGTTTTTTTTTTCTTTTTTTTAATATTTTACACAATTTAAGATTGATTATTTGCTTGCTAGAAAAGTATATTAGGGTTATGGAATTAAAGTATGTGTTGAACTAAGAGTGGGTATGTAAGCTCCTAATTAACAACAAGTTGTCTTAGAGATTGCCTAAAATTTTTTTTTTATATATACTCTTTTTATCTGAACTTTTATTTGAACTTAAGGATGATTTGGAACTGTGAGACATTTGGCGTGATATATGCAAGAACTATTTTTGATTATAGTTTAGTTTGGTTGGAGATTATTAAGATTAACAGAGATAAGCGGAAAGGTGGGAGAATACAAATAGCAGGTGAAAGTTTTTTTTTCTTTTCTTTTCTTTTTTTTTTTTTGAAACTAATATGAATAAGGACTGGGATTAAGAAAATTTATTTTGAGTAAAGATCTTTTTCTGTCTTCCTCTTTTTCTTTTCTACTTTATTTGTAATATTAATATTGTTTGTACTCATTTTATATGAGCTAGAGAGAGATAGAATTTATAGTTTATTGTTGATAACATAGGGGTGTTTATGTTTGTTTTTTGATTTTATGCCCTGTATTTAGCTCTGGGAAGTCAGGGGGGGGGAGGAGGGAGTGGGGGAGAGGGAGAGGGGTGGGGGAGGGGGGGATTAAAGTCAAAATGTATTGTAAAACTTTTTAAATAAAAAAAAAGAGATGCAAAGGTGGGGTGATGTCACAATGACATGGGTGCAGGGGAACAAGACTCCATTCCCCATGCCCGATTTCGACCTGCTGGGGGGTGTCTAAAAAGACCCAAAGTTGCCCTGTAGATTATGGGTCATCCAAAAAGCCCTCAGGACTGGCAGGAAGAAAGGATGGCCACACCCATACTGCCAGTCAGAAGCTGCTGACCATCAGAGACAAAGAACACAAATAAGTGGAAAGCAAAACAGCTGATCTGAGTGAAACAACTTTCCTTACCTCTCTAAAAGTGAAAATACCAGTTCTGGAAAAAGCTCTCCAAAGCAAGAAATCCACAAGCTATAGGGAGGCAGGGGATTTTTCTTTTACTCTTCCCTTCTGAACCATAAGCGGTGGTGCAAGCTTTGGGGAAAATTAAAAGTGACTTATAATAACATCGTGAAGATAATTGAGAGACAGAAAAAGGATGTCTTGGGAAGCTTTTACATTTATAATTCCACCCCCCCTCACCCCTATTTTTTGTTTGGAAACTTGGATTATAACTGTAAACTTTTTAAAGTTTGGCTGGAATGGACATCTAGTGGCAACATTAAGAACTACATCTAGCCTTCTATCCTTAACCTTATCAAGCTATTATGACTGGAGCCCCAGAACTTGGCTAGACACCCAGACACAGTTTACAGTTTAAACTGTTTAATATCCTTGGAATCTATAGTCCTGGAGATTGTGGCTGGAAAAGAGAAGTTTTTTGGGGGGGTTGCCTTTCTTTACAGGATGGATAAAAATTGTTTTGAAGTCATCTGACTTTTCTGGTTACAAATACAGCTTGACCTGGAATTTTTACAAGCTGTTTTGAAACAGAGTGAATAACAAGAAACTTATACTAGCAGAACACCTTGGACTACAATTTTGACACTATATTTTTTCTTTTCCCCCCTTTTGTTATTATTATTATTATTATTATTATTATTATTATTATTATTATTATTATTATTATTATTATTATTATTATTATTATTATTATTATTATTATTATTATTATTATTATTTTACCTCTCCTATTTGTTAGGACCCTACTGGATTACAAATTTTGATTTACTTGGTAAGAGAAGTTATCATGGGAACTTCTTGGAACATTCCACAGGGCTGGGGGTGGGAGTTGAGGGGGGCAGGGTGCCATGCGATCGGCGGCACATTGAAACAAAGAAACAAGTACTCCAGAAAATAGCTTTCATTAGTTTGCAGCCTGCCATTGCAGAAGGTCTCTGTTGAGGGCGCAGGGCTGCAAGGGATGAGACCTCCCCTCGCCCACCCATGCGCGCATGCACGCACACACACACACACACACACAATGATAAACATGAGCATCCCAAATCTATCTAAAGCTGGAAAAAGTAACTTCTGCTCCCTCTTCTGCTTCTGCAAGTCCAGTTTATCAGGGATCAATTGATACAATGCCTCAACAAGAAAAGGCTAACAACTTCCAAAGGGAAACACAAGCGACACTACAAGCAATCCAAGAGACAATTGATACTCACATGGAAGCTACGAGAAATCATGAGGAGATGAAAAGTGTTCTTGATAAAATGAATAAAAAAATTAATAACATGGAATCTCAATTTGAAAATTTTAAACAGATGGTCACAAAAAATCAACATGCTCTAGTTGAAACTGGGATTTTAATTGTTTGAAAATATTTCAAGTCTCTTGATGTCATAGATATCTGTAGATGGGAGGGAAATGGGAATAAATAATGAAATGTATTGTGACATGATGAAAACCATGTGTCTTATGTACTTAGTATGACATCAGAATTCAAGTATGAAAGGTTGATATTTGCACTGTGATATCACAACACATGTTTTTCATAGTCATGACATCATGATTAGTATCAGATAATATCACATTTGCACTTTTGTCAGAAGCTCTGAGGTCAGTGGTAGATTCAGCCGGTTCGCACTAGTTCAGCAGAACTGGTAGATAATTTTTGTTGCCCAGGCCCAGAATGGATTTCCAGAAGCAGCATCCACACAGAGAACCAGTTTTTCACATATTTGAATCCCACCACTGGCTGAGGTGTTTCCAGGTTGAAAGGATTAGCTGATGACATCACTGTTGCCTGGGGGAGGCCCTATTGGGAAGTCCTTTCATGTCCCCAGCACAAGCTGGAACAAAAGATAGGAGCTCACCTCACCTCATGGCAGCACTCAGTTCTTGAACATGGGCTTGCTAACCTCCAACTCAGTGTCCAATCACTCAAGCTACCATGCTCCCAAATATCAGATACATAACACTTTCAACTTTCATCATATATAGATATAAATAATAATTTAATTAGCATTTATTCCCTTTTTATGTTATTTATTTATACATTACCAATGTAATCACCAATGATTTCTGTAGAACATGTACTTCAGTTTGTTAGGATAGCATAATAACCTCTAATAACTTCATTTAGTACTCCATAAGAGTCTTAAATTACTTTACACATTAACCACAACCATTAATCTGCCTACTAGTATTTTCCTGTAAAAATTAATTGAACATGTACTTTGCTTGGAACATCACATTAAATTAAAAAGGCCTATACACTATGTTCTATCCCACTTAACATATCTGAGACTTAATTAAACCTTTTTTCATTATGCCTCATTACAGCTATTCATGTAGTTTTTATAAATAAGGGCCAAAGATATTAGATTTGTATTGAAGTTGAAAAGAAAATTAAAATATTTGGCATTAAGCTAGGGAAGGAAAAGTACAGCCAGACTAATTACAAAAGGTCCAGAAATTGAAATTCTACTTTGTAACTTGCTGTTGGATGAAAAAGCAGGTGTTGCTGAGAAAAAAAAGAAGACTTTTGGTGATAGAAAAATGTGAGACTTGGATGGTACGGTTCAATTCCTGGCAAATAGATGGGGAAGAAATGGAGGTAGTGACAGATTTTATTTTCCTGGGTTCCAAGATCACTGCAGATGGAGACTGTAGCCAAGAAATTAAAAGACGCTTGCTCCTCGGGAGGAAAGCCATGACAAATCTAGACAGCACACTAAAAAGCAGAGACATCACCCTGCCAACAAAAGTGCGTATAGTCAAGGCTATGGTCTTCCCAGTTGCAATGTATGGCAGTGAAAGTTGGACCATAAGAAAGGCCGAGCGCCAAAGAATTGAGGCCTTTGAGCTATGGTGCTGGAGAAGACTCCTGCGAGTCCCTTGGACTGCAAGGCGATCAAACCGGTCAGTCCTAGAGGAGATCAACCCTGACTGCTCTTTAGAAGGCCAGATCCTGAAGTTAAAACTCAAATACTTTGGCCACCTAATGAGAAGGAAGGACTCGCTGGAGAAGAGCCTAATGCTGGGAAAGATTGAGGGCAAGAGAAGAAGGGGACGACAGAGAATGAGGTGGCTGGATGGAGTCACTGAAGCAGTAGGCGTGAGCTTAAATGGACTCCAGAAGATGGTAGAAGACAGGAAGGCCTGGAGGAACATTGTCCATAGGGTCGCGATGGGTCGGACACGACTTCGCAGCTAACAACAACAACAAAAGTGAAACTTAAGGGATGCGGTGGCTCAGTGGGTTAGGATGCTGAGCTTGTCGACCAGAAGGTCGGCAGTTTGGCGGGTCGAATCCCGAGTGCTGCGTAACAGAGTGAGCGCCTGTTACTTGTCCCAGCTTCTGCCAACCTAGCAGTTGGAAAGCACGTAAAAATGCAAGTAGAAAATAGGGACCACTATGGTGGGAAGGTAACAGCATTCCATGTGCCTTTGGCGTCTAGTCATGCCGACCACATGACCACAGAGACGTTCTCGGACAAGCGCTGGCTCTTCGGCTTTGAAATGGAGATGAGCACCAGCCCCTAGAGTTGGAAACAACTAGCACACATGTGCGGGGGAACCTTTACCTTTACCTTTTTAAAGTGAAACTTAATGTAGATCTTTTAAAAAAATATTATATTAGATGTGCCATGTTAAGAATATGGAATATATAGAAACTCAGGTTGTGCCCCAAACCCTGTGTCAGCACAAGAAGTATTTTACACACAAGAAATAATGGGCAAACACAAGCAGCTAACTTATCATAATTTACTTGAATTTTGTCAAAGGGAATGTAAATTAAAATCAAGAAAAGAACTGGTGGCAAGGAATATAAAGATTTAAAGTAGACAAAGAATATATGGTTTTGAACATTGTAAAACTCAGTTTAAAACAGAATTGTGTACAAATAATGAACATGTAATTGCTAAAATGTATACAGTTTTACCCAAATTTTAAACAGAAGAATAAGTGAAGAATGTATGATAAAATGGTCTAAAATTGTTGGTTATAATACAGAGTTGCAACAGTGGGAAAATATGCAGCTGAAAGGATTGAAATTTACACAATATAATCTTATTCTTTTCATAAAATGATGTATTATTGGTACATTTCATCAGAAATATTATCTAGAATGTATAAAGGCATTTCAAATTTATGTTGCAAATGTGAACAACAAGAAGAGATATTTTATCATATTTGGAAATAGAAGATCTTTAGGGAAGTGCTGCAGGAGAAGTTGGGAGGGAGTGCTGGACAACTTTGACAAAGACCACTGGATGTCTTGAAGTGTACCCTGGAGGTGTCCAAACTGAAAACCATTTGATATATGTACTGAATGTCTATTTAGTCTGGATAATGCTTCAGGCAATCCCAAAGCTGTGCTGCCTGGTAGCACTTCAGTCAGTGTTGGGGATACAGCTGAGAGATTACATTGATTTAATGAACATTGCTAGCAATCTTTCAGCATCAAACCTGCAAGCACTTTAGCCATTACCTGAGGTAAATACTATAGAACTGCTTTCAGCCCCTTACACTCCATGAATGTCTTATAGGCTGGATGGCTTTGAACAATGTTGCAGGCAAATCTGGGATTCCAGGGAAATGTCTGACTGGTGAGTCCAGGAAAAGTTTTGGGAAAGGGAGCTTCTTCTCAATTTTCAATTTATAAACTAGAGAATTGAGTTCACTAAGTTTATACAATTCTCCTGGGTTAGGGAGAGTCCCACACTTTGTTGCTGAAAAAGTTACCATTTTGGAATCTATTTTCAAACAGACAATAAATTGTGCTTTTCATTTCTTAAACACATTATTATAGTTATTAAACTAAAAGAGGTTCTTTTCAGTCATAGCCTGTTACTCCCTTTTGAAGACATGCACCATTTTGAGGACATTGTTATAGTTGAATAATGAAGATTGCTGAATGTGAGCTAAAATAAGTATGGAATACTTTTTCTTTTCTAATTTGACGGAGAAACACAAGGATTTTAAAAGCTGTGTTTTTATTTTTTTATTTTTATGAATGTTCCACCATCACTTTTATTTGGGAATTATAATTTGCAATTTTGGACTCCTTGTTATGGGAGGCCTAAATCTTGTGATTTTAATGGATTCTGATTGGCTAGGACAGTGGTGGCAAACCTTTTTGGGACCAAGTGCCCAAACTGCAACTCGAAGCCCACCTATGCATTGCCAAGTGCCGGGGGTGTGGCCACCAAGTGGGTGTGGCCACCAAGTATGCATGGCCACCAAGTGGGCCTGGCTACAGTAGTCATGGTAGTGTGGGTGGGCATGGCCTGGGTGGACATGGCCACCTCAATGTCGTTCCTGGGGAGGGATGCCTGTGGGGGCTGGGTAGGCAGGAATAGGGGAGATCCAGGTGTTCTCTGGCAGGTGGGGCAGTGGGTAGGAGGCTTGTCCTGCAGGGTGAGGTGAGGCAAGGGAGGGGGAAGGGCAGGGATGCCATTGCCTTGGGGCAAGGTGAGGCAGGGGCTGGGGTTGCAGATAAAGGGGGGGCAGTGAGGAGGTGGTGGAAGAGGGTTTAAGCAAGCTTAGTAACCAAAGTGGGTATCCCCCCCAATGTTCTTCATGGGTAACCTCAAATCTCAACAGAAGAGACAAAAACCTGCTGCAACCACCCAGAAGATGAGAGGGGAATACAAACCAAACACCCCTCCCCCCCAAAAAGCCTCAGAGAGGGGGAAGAGTGCTGCCAGGCGGGCACCTTGCTAAGCTGATGGCTTTGAGGAGAAGGACAGCTACACCCCCTCCCAAACACTGCCTTCTCACAAAAGCAGAATGAAAACTCCAAAAAGTGACAGGGAAAAAAAAGTTAAAACAGAAGAGTGTCGCACTATGGTTTTCTTCCCCACTTCCTTCTAGCTGCAGGTTAAATATGTAAAGACCACAAAAGAAAAAACTTGGCTTTCTCTCTTTTTTTAATTCAGAAGGAATGGGAGGATTGGGGGGGGTTGTTTCAAAGGAAGGAAAAGAGAGGCTGGGGGACCCCAGCAGCAGATGGCACAAGGCTTCTGGCTATGCAGGGGGGCATTGGGGTGTATTCTTTTTAAAACAGCATGAGGCAAAAAGTAAAAATTCCCCACTCACTCCACCTCCCAAAAACACAATAACAGAGCTTTCAATGTTACAAACAAGTTTTTATTAAAAAGTAAAAGAATTAATGTGATTTTTGCTGTTGTATGCCTGCTGATAATTTAACTACCCTTGGCTCATAGTATGTAATTTTGAGAGCAACACATGCAGCACTCAGGTCATCTGTTACTCTACTTCCGTTGTCTGATTTGATAAAATTCATAGCTGAAAACAGCTGCTCATAAGCATAAGATGATCGAAACAAAGTAAGGAGAGCAATCCCAAGTGCTTTCATACATTTAAAATTATCTGGCAGAGAATTCCACACTTTCAAGATTTCATTCTCAAAACTAGCTGTGCTGTCCTTTGTCATCTGTTCCAGTGTTTTTCTCTAGTGTTTTGCACAGGTCACAGAATTTATTTTTCCAGATAGCATGTTCTTGGAATTCCAGTAGCTCCATTTCCAGATTTCCTAAATCTAACCACTCTAAGCAGGAAAGATCAAGTTCTTCAAATTTGGCTTTATCTGGAACAGTAAGAAAACAGAGGGTTGTCTCCATTTTTTAGAACTATGAAAATCTATTACTAAAATTTATCTTTGCAGCTGCAGCAATGCTAAAAAACTCTTTGTAGATTTCCTGATGACTTGTAGGATTGTCTGCAAATGTATTATTTTCTATATGAACTTTTAGAGTAGGAAAATATTTCAGCTGCCCACTTTCAAGGTCTCTTTCAAAAACCTGCAGTTTTCTCTCAAATGTTTTGATATCACAAAATATTCTGTCTGCTGTTTTCCCTGCACCTTGTAATTGTTTATGCAGCAGGCTGGTGTGTAAAGTCTACCGTAGTCCTCATCTTACAACAGTTCACTTAGTGATGGTTTGAAGTGACAGCGGCACTTTAAAAAGTGACTTAAGACCATTTTTCACACTCTGCTGTATGCATGCCCATCCCTTGCTGCTGCCCCATGAGGCTGGGCAGCCAGGTGAGTGTGAATGCTGCCTTATTGGGCAAGCTGAGCACAGTGGCTAGCTGAGGCAACTTCAGACCACCAGGCCATCCCACACAAACCATTGCCACTGCCCCATGAGGCTGGGCAGCTGGGTGAGTGTGAATGCTGCCTCATTGGGCCTGCTGAGCACAGTGGCCAGCTGAGGCAGCTTCAGACCACCAGGTCACCCCCCCCCCCAACATTGCCACTGCTGCCTTGCAGCAGCACGAGGCAAGACAGCCCCTCCCCCAGTGCCCTTATAGCTTATAGCAGCGAACACCTTCACGGAGGCCCGAAGGTACCGGGGAGGTGGCTGAAGCAAGGGAGGCCCTGTGGTGGCAGAAGCCTTTTTAGAGGCCCAAAGGTACTGGGGAGGTGGCAGGAGCCAGGGAGGGCCTGAAGCAGTGAAGGAACCGTTTTTGGAGGCCCGAAGGTACCAGAGAGGTGGCAGGAGCCAGGGAGGGCCTGCGGCAGTGAAGAAAGCCTATCCAGAGGCCCAAAGGTACCGGGGAGGGGGCAGGAGACAGTGAGGGCCTGCTGTAGCATCAGAAACCTTTCTGGAGGCCAGAAGGTACCAGAGAGGGGGTGGGAGCCAGGGAGGGCCTGCGGCAGCGGCAACAAACTTTACGGAGGCACGAAGTTACGGGGGAGGTGTTGGGAGCCAGGGAGGGCCTGCAGCAGTGGCAAAAGCTTTCCAGAGGCCTGAAGGTACCAGGGAGGGAGTGGGAGCCAGGGAGGGCCTGAAGTAGCAGCAGCCTTTCCAGAGGCCCGGAGGCTGGTAGGGTGGGGGGAGAGCCAGGGAAGGCCTGCGGCAGTGGCAAACACCTTTCTGGAGGCCTGAAGGTACCAGGGAGGTGGCAGAAGCCAGGGAGGGACTGCGGCAGTGGCAGTCTTTCTAGAGGCCCGAAGGCCTGTAGGAGGGAGGCAGGAGTCAGGGAGGGCCTGTGGCAGCAGTGATAAAAACCTATCTGGAGGCCCAAAGGTACCGGGGAGGGGGACGGAGTCAGGGAGGGCCTGCGGTGGTGGCAGAGGGCTTTCTGGAGGCCCGAAGGTATTGGGGAGGGGATGGAAGCAATCTTTCTGGAGGTTCGAAGGCCGGTAGGGAGGGGGGAGGATCATGCGAGGGAGGCCTAGGAAGGCCAAGGCAAGACCCCCACTCCCACCATCAAAGGCAAGCACCCACCACCACTACCCCCACCGCTGAAACCTACCTCTGTTGGCTGGCTCACTCACTTGCTCGCTCATCCGCTGTCTGCTCATCTTCTCTCTCACACTTTCTGCCACAAATGCTGTGTCCTCCGAAATTTCCTGCTTTATATACTCTCTCTGCACATGCGCAGAGAGCACAAAGAGCTGCACATGAGTGAAGAGGAAGAAGGTTGAAGCGACCCAGCAATATCTCAGGTGCCATCGGGGATGGCTTCGCGTGCCACCTGTGGCACGCGTGCCATAGGTTCGCCATCCCTGGGCTAGAAGATACCATTTAATCTACAAAGCTTTTTTAAAAATCGTTTTTAAAAGATTTATTCTTTGACCACGAGGGAACCAAAGAACAGAAGAATTACAGATTATAGGTAATGCAATTATAGATAATGTGAAAAGTAAAGGTTGTAATTGTGTTAGAAAGAGTTGGAAGTCAATACTTTTTTCTTTTTAAAAATCCTATATCCCCCTTTTTCCTTACTTTTTATTTACTTTATATTTTATGTTATAATAAACCTCAATAAAGTACATGATAAAAAAAGAATACTATTGTGGTCAAATCTAAATTGTGCAAAATGGAAACTTTTGTCATAGTTTTTGGCTAAAGTACCTCCAGTCTAGATGGCTTTGAGAAACATAGCAGGATATTTTTTATTTATTTATTTTAATTCCATTTATATCCCGCCCTTCTCCGAAGACTCAGGGCGGCTTACAAGCTTAGCAGTAGCCCAGGGGTCAGCAACCTGAAACAGTGAAAGAGCCACTCGGAACCGGTTCCCTCAGAAAAGGAAAAACTGGGAGCCGCAAAAATTGTGTGCGCATGCGCGTACATGCACAAATGCGCAGAACAGGGTTTGACTGAAGAGTGGAGCCAAGGCGAGATATGCACCTACCCTGCTTATTTGAATTGATTGGTTGAACTTTTTTAGTCCCGCTTTTTTTGGGGGGGGGACTACACATAGCAGAAGACTGGGAGCCGCAGGAGACGGCTGAAAGAGCCGCATGAGGCTCCAGAGCCGCGGGTTGAAGACCTGTGGTTTAGACAGATTGATTTGTTAATTAGAATAAAAAGTAAGACTTTAACAGGGAACTGACATAGCACCAATGTAAAGAGTTCTATCCAGTATCATGATCGTGGGATAATATTGTATATTCTGATCTCTGTCCCTGCTTCTTTACTCAATAAATGATCGATAATTCATTGTATCTGTGAAAAGAGAAAGAAGATCATAACACCACACATATAGCTGTGATTCAAAAGAAAAAAGTGTGGATAAGTGATGTGGCAATACCAGGGGATAGCAGAATGTGGAAAAATAATTGCAGAAGATTGCAGAGTATCAAAATAAAATAATCAGAAAATAATCAGAATAGAGCTGGAAGGGACCTTGGAGGTCTTCCTGTCCAGCCTCCTGCTCAAACAAGAGTCCCTATATCATTTCAGACAAGTAGCTGTCCAGTCTCTTCTTAAAGTGAGTGATGAAGCACCAACAACGTTTGAAGGCAAGCTGTTCCACTGGTTAATTGTCGTCATTGTCTGCTGAGGCAGCTGTAAAAACTTTCCAGTCTGTGCAGTTGAGGCAAGCCTGTAGCTTTAACTTTGCCTCTTCAGTCCAACATTTCATTGTTTTAAATGTTGGTTTTATGTTTTTTTAGTTTTGACAATAAACAGGATAAGATAAATCATATGGTGATCAGAGTTTCCCACAGCTCTCTTGATAGAGAGTGAAAGGCATCTTTTAATGTAAAGTAGCAGTGGTCTAAAATATTTTTTCCTCTTGTGAGACAGTTAATATGCTGAATGTATCTTAGCAGCTCTTGGCTTAGGTTATCACTATTAAAATCTCCTAATACAATGAGTAGGGATCTGGATATCTCTGTTCAACCCACAGAATTTGGTCAGTTAAAGTTTACAATGCCTTCTTTATGCAAGCTTGGGATGGTATCCCCCAAAAAGGATGAATGAAGAAAACTCACAGGATGCATAATAGGGTATGCAAAAAGTGAAGTGTCTCTAAGTCTAGATCACAAAATTTCTTTAGTGTAGTGACATTTTTACTTCATCAATTGTTAATATAAACACAGTTACCTCCTCCCTTCCTTTTACCAGATGTTTCTGTAATTCTACCTGCTCTTTGAATCTGAACTTCTGGGATTTTCAAGCAGCTATTATTAATTAAATCATTCACTGACATTTCAATGAAGCAAAGGGCTGCTGAGTTGGAAAAATCTGAGTTGTTCCTGTCTATTTTTTCTATTTTGGGAGCACTGAGAAATTTATAATTTGTGTGTCGACATAAAGAATAATTGAATTTGGATTATATTGAGGTTGTTGTTGTTGTTGTTTTTAAATAGCAAGTCTTTGGCCTCACTTTTTGTTGGTTTCCCATCCCCAAATGGAGAGGAAAAGTGCCATCTGCTTTTTACCAGAATACTTATAGTTGTTCTTGCTCTTCTATTTTGAAAATTAATTAATGTTTAAAAAGAGTTTCTATAAGGGACTGATTTATGTTGGATTACTGGAAATAAAATAAAACTAAGATATTGGTAGTCACAAAACTATGTTACCTTGAGTTAGCAGGAACAGTTTTAGGATAAGCACAAAGAGACATGATAGTGTGCACTAGGTTAAAATATAAGTTTCTTTTACTCTGGTTTAGAAAAGTAACTAGATTATTGAATAAATCTTGGTTAAGCATGCTTTGATGTGGCATAGCATGTGGACTCAATACGTATGAATATATAGTCTTCTTAAAGTAGCTTGTGAGCTCTATCTACAGTATTAATTTGAATTTTCCAGAAGAAGAAGAATCACCCCACCTGGCTATAATAATCCTATTCTAAGGATGTTGCTGATTTACATACCTCACTTGTAAAGTCTTTGTCAGGCAAATATAAAATCTTAAAACCTCTTATATTTATACCTCTTAATTATACAAGACATTTTGATGAAACCTCCTGAAAATTGTCATCATGTTCCTACAATATTTTTGTTGTTTGGTACATCATATCTGTCTTAACACTCTGTACAGAGCATAAAATAAGAAAGGAACATGGATCAAATAAAATGATTGATCTTTACTGATTGAGAGGGACTAAAAGCATTTTGTGTTCTGAGCTGTGAGCACAGCTTTGAATTAGACACAATGTAATCATCCTTTGCTAAACTCTTAAACAAATTGTCCAATGAATTAATGTGGGTTTCTTTTTCAAGTCATCCTGCCTACAGGCAAAGATCTGAAATGATATTTTCGTTCTTTGAAAAGTGCTAGTTTAGTTTAAAAAATAGAGGAGTTTACCCTAAAGGCCTCATCCTGAAGCACTGCTGCTTCTTTGGGGAGCATGTGTTTCTATGACCCTTTAGAGTATAATGCATCTGAAGGGAGTTAGAACAGTTTCTTTTTAAAAAACTTGTCAAGTCAATGTTTATTAAAAAGACTAGAGCAAGTTAAAAACACTCAAGGAACATCCAGTTAAAAATTCTAGAATAAAATAATACATAACAAATAAAATCTACATCCAATTGGCATCCAACCTGTCAGTTGCACACGAAGAAAACACAGCATGGCCTAACTATAATATAACATTAATCCTTAACTGTTGTGCTTTGTTCATGTGCAACTGACAAATTGGATGCCAAATTTTGATTTTAATGTAGATTTTATTGCTTATTTCTTATTTTATTCTAGAATTTTTAATTGGATATTCTTGAGTGTTTTTAACTTGCTTTGACTGTAACAAACATTGACTTGACTTGATTTGAAAGGAAAACTTGCAAAAAACACTTTTATTTAACCAGGCATTCACCACAAGATCTCAGCTGAAATGGGTTTTATAAATTTGGAGAGCTAAACCATGGTTTGACATTTGTTGATTTATTAAAGTCTTTAAGTTCTATTTCTTTACACAAACCACACCCACAAAACACAGACACAGAGAGAGAGAAAGAGAGAGAGGGAGGATTGGAAGGATTTTGTTTTGTTTTGTTTTGATAAATACAACTATTTAGAATAAATATATATATTATATTTTAATACAATTTCTATAATTCATTTTATGTGCATTTTATTGCAGATTTCTCTAGAATCTATCTTTGCAATGATATTATATTTTTAGAGATGCTACAATTTTCATTTTTCATTCTAGCAGAATGCAGCTATAAGAACAAAAATACAATACATAGTACAAATATAAGAATGTCTGTTTCTATTCATAATCGAATTAAGATGTATTGTCCTTATTACTACATTATGTATACATTTATATATGTATGTGGGCATACATATCTTTGCAATGATATTATGTATACATTTATATATGTGTGTGGGCATACATATCTTTGCAATGATATTATATTTTTAGAGATGCTACAATTTTCATTTTTCATTCTAGCAGAATACAGCTATAAGAACAAAAATACAATACATAGTACAAATATAAGAATGTCTGTTTCTATTCATAATCGAATTAAGATGTATTGTCCTTATTACTACATTATGTATACATTTATATATGTGTGTGGGCATACATACTGTATGTGTGTGTGTGTGTATATATATATATATATATATATATATATATGTGTGTGTGTGTGTGTGTGTGTGTGTGTGTGTGTATATGTATATGTGTATATGTGTATATGTGTATATGTGTATATATGTATATGTGTATATGTGTATATGTGTATATGTGTATATGTATATATGGATCTTTGGTCATTCGGGTTTTTCCCACGTAGAATTGAAGGTGTAAAAGCAACGTTTCGACGGAATCCCATCCGTCATCCTCAGGCTGGTGGCTTCAGCTTCCTTCTTCTGGGAGAAGCATGTGGTAGTGGCTGTTTGTTCCTCTTTTTTAAACTGCCAGAGGGGGTGTGTTCTGTGGGTGGAGGTGTGCTCTGATTGGGTGGGGGATTAGGTGTGTTCTGATTGGGTGGGAGTGTGTTTTGAATGGATTGTGTGTTCTGATTGGTTGGGGGTGTGTTTTGAGTGGATGGGCTGGTCTCAGCTGCCAGCCTTAGACCTGAGCTGGTGAGTTGTGCTGCTTTTGTTCGGCTTCGTGTTTGTGGTGGTGCCATGTTTTTATAGTGGGTGTCAGTTTGCTTATTGTGGGGTTTGGAGGGGTTTAAAGTGGCTGATGTTGCAGCTGTAGTTAGGTTTCTGTTTTGTGGTTGTGCGTCATTGTCATTGTGGGTTTGGATTTGCTTTTTGAATGGTTGTGTGGTGGTGATGTCATGTGATGTTATCATGAGTTTGGGTCTGGTATCATTCTTGGTGGTTGGGACTCGTCTGTCAATCAAAGCGGGTTTCCAAATGGCTGGTAGGTGAGAGGTATCATCTCGTTTGTTCATGCTGTGGGGGCGTTTTTCTATCTCAATGGCTTCTCTGATTATTCTGTTGTTAAAATGTTCAATTTTGGCGATAGTTTTGGTTTTTTTAAAATCAATTTCATGTCCCGTGGCTTCAAAGTGTTGGACCAGGGATGAAGTTTGTTCTCCCATTCTGAGTGAGTTTCTGTGCTCTTCAATGCGTGCACTTATTCTTCTGTTGGTCTGTCCGATGTATGTGGTGGGGCAGGTGGTGCATGGGATTTCATATACTCCTTGGTTTTCTAACCCAATTATGTCTTTGGGGTTTCTTAGGATGGTGGATATTTTTCTGTCTGTGTAGAATGTTGTTTTGATGTTGTGTTTTTGGAGGATCTTGTTGATTCTGTCTGTGGTCCCTTTTAAGTATGGGAGGAGGGCTTTGCCATTTTCTTGTTCTCTGTCTTGGGTTTTTGTGGGTGTCTCTCTTCGTATTAAGTTGGTAATCATGTTTCTTTGGAATCCATTGGCTGTTAGTACATTAGTGAGAGTGTGTAGTTCGTTTTTTAGGTGTTGTTCGTCAGCTAGGTGTTTTGTTCTGGAGATGAGTGTCTTGGCTACGGAGTTGATCTGTGCTGGGTGGTGGTGTGAGAGTGTGTTCAGATAGCGGTTTGTGTGTGTTTTTTTATGGTAGATAGTGTGTCCTAGGGAGCCGTTGGATTTCTTGTAGACTAAGACATCAAGGAAGGGAAGTTGATTGTTAGCTTCTGTTTCCATGGTGAATTGTATTTTGGGGTGTAGGCTATTGAGGTGTGAGCCATAAAAACCTGAGAGATATAAGAGGTAAACATGCGTCCATATAGGACATAAAACCTGAGATATATAAGTAAACATGCATACATATTGCAATAATAATACTGCCATTTCAGGCTGAGGTTTTGCTTGTTGCGTTCAAGACCTGAAAGATATAAAAGAACATGCATATATATTGCAACATTAAACTGCCTTTTCAGGCTTCAATAGTCTGGATCAGGTTGAAGGCACTTTTCTTCTAGAAGGCAGGATTCAAGAAGGAAAACGAGTTCAGTCTTCAAGAGGCAAAAGCAGGAGAAGTTCTGCGATGGTCTGGTGAAAGTTTTGGTGTCTTTCGAGTCTTGAGCTCGTTGGACGTTGAACAGAACAAGGTCTCTAACTTGAAGATCGGAGTTAAGATGAGACGTTTGTGACTGGAGCATGACTTTGATGCTCCCTGCCATGCTGCTCCCCGCCATAACTTGAAGCATGGTTGGATAACAGGTGGTTGCTGTGGATTGCTTGGAAGTGGATCAGGATGCGTAGCTGTATCGTGTTTGTCGCTATCGCATTCTGTGCACTTGTCAAAGGCTTTTCAATTTTTAGCAAAATGGCCATATGAAGCACAGCACCTGTAGCATATTCGTCCCCACCACCTGAATTGCTCCATTTGGAAGGAGGTGGTACAGGATGTCAGTTGCCACCACCTGAATCACTCCAAAGAGGAGAGGATGGTACAGGAGGTGCAATGCTACCACCTGAATCAGTCCATAGAGGAGGAGATGATACAGGAAGTGAGATGTCCATCTTTCTTGTAGACACAGCTCCACGTGAGTCTCTGTGTTGAGCTGCTGTGTTACCATACCTTGGTGATGGTAATGGAGCAGGCACACTGGATTCAGCGAAGTCGAAGCTGGGTTCATTGTTCGTCCAGGCGTGATGACTTATAAACCTGCAAAAATATGAGAATAGGGGAAAGGAAAAGAGTAGGTCGAGTTCCTTTCTGGCGGTAAGGTTGAGATCACCAACAACAGCTTTGAAAGTTGTTTTCCAGGATCTGAAGTCTTCTGGATGGTCATTAAACTTTGAGAGGCTATTGGCAGTAGGCTCTCGACGATTGGCGTGTTTGGCGTACTCAGGAAGGTCTGGTCTCTCACTCTTTGATGCTGAACAAACTTGTGAGGCCTCTTGGGTGTGAGAGTTCTCTGGTGAATAAGGATCAGGTACACCAGGATAGAATGATGTTGCAGGAGCATTTAGCTGTGGTGTAATCTCTAAAATTTGTGCTGGTTGTTGATTCAACCGTTGATCATTGCTGGAAGTTATGTTGTCATTGGCAAGAGGTAAAGCGATTTGAGGTGTTGGCGCACCTGTTTCTGGGCGTTGAAGAGGTGCTGGCCTTGGCAGGCTTGGGGCTTCTGTGCTGTCTGTAGGAAGCACAGTTGATGCACTTGTGCTGCTTTGAAGAAGAGGTGTAGGCCCTGGCAGGCGCGGGGCTTCTGTGCTGTTTGGAGGGAGCACAGCTGATGCACCTGTGTTGCTTTCTTGAAGAGGTGTAGGCCCTTGCAGGCGCGGGACTTCTGTGCTCTTTGTGGGAAGCACAGTTGACACACCTATGTTGCTTAGAAGAAGAGGTGTAGGCCCTGGCAGGCGCGGAACCTCTGCGGTGTTTGTGGGAAGCCCAGCTGACGCACCTGTGTTGTTTTGGAGAAGAAGTGTAGGCCCTGGCAGGTGCGGGGCTTCTGTGCTGTTTGGAGGGAGCACAGCTGACGCACCTGTGTTGCTTTGTTGAAGAGGTGTAGGCCCTTGCAGGCGCGGGACTTCTGTGCTCTTTGTGGGAAGCACAGAAGATGCACTTGTGCTGCGGTGTTGATGGAGTGCAGGCCCTTGCAGTTTTGGGATCTCTATGATGTTTGTGGGAAGTGCAGAAGATGCACTTGTGCTGCGGTGTTGAAGGAGTGCAGGCCCTTGCAGTTCTGGGATGTCTATGATTTTTGTAGGCAGTGTGGAAGATGGCTCTGCATCATTGCAAACATTTTGCTTTAACACATATTGACTGGTGCGCTCCATCGGATCCTTCACTTCTATTGGGATGGAGCACTCCACATCGGTGTTTTTCTTTGTTGTTGGTTCGTAGACCTTCAGCTTTGCCAGGGCAGCTGCTCGTTCCTTATCTATTTGCAGAATTTTCATTTGGGCTTCCTCCTTTGCTTGACGGGCTTTCTCCTCTGCTTGGTGGGCCCTTCTCTGGGCTTCCTCCTTTGCTTGACGTGCTTTCTCCTCTGCTTGGCAGATTTTTCTTTGGGCTTCCTCCTTTGCTTGGTGGACCTTTCTTTGGACTTCTATTTCAGCTTCCTTTCTGGTTAAGGAAAGTAGCATGTCCTTTTCTTCTACAAGCGCACAAGCCTCTAGTAGCTTGTCATGTATCGTTGAAGCCCTGGAGCGAGAGGATCTAGCAGAGCATGCTGTGCGTCTGCTTGAGGTAGACCTATGAGATCTAGTTTCTTGCAGGTCAGCAATGCGGTCTACTGTGTGTCTACTTGATGTGGACCTATGAGATCTGGTCTCTTGCAGGTCAGCAATATGGTCTATTGTGTGTCTACTTGATGTGGACCTATGAGATCTAGTCTCTTGCAGGTCAGCAATACGGTTTTTTGCCTTATACTTTGCCCCTTGCACCAGGAGATCTTTTTGCTGGTTCAGATCCTCAATTTTAATTAGTTCTGCTGAGGAATCATCTTCATTAGAGTCCTTTAAGAAAATTGTGAATTTTGCAGACAGCCGCTGGTAACATTCATAAGCTGCAGATAAGTGATCTATAAAGTTTCTTAATACAGCAGGATTACCATCAAGACTGAGCAAAATTCTCATGGCGTATGCAGTTCTGTCCCATAGCTCTGACAGATTAGTGGAAAATTCATCTTTCATTGTCTCATAAATTTCTCTGAGTATCTGGGTTAGTTTTATTGTGTGCTTGGGTCTTCCAACTTCTTGATGCAATTCAGGATTGTCTGGCTGAACCAGTTCTTCAAAATCAATGAGACATTCCACCATGGCTAGGACAGATACAGAAATTTTCTAGATATTTTCTGATTAAATTCGGTGAACTTTGCTCTTTGACCACCAGGGGCGCCTTCTGTGCAGTCAGAAACTTCAGGGAAGTTCACCTGTTGGCCACTAGGGGCACCTTCTGTGTGGTTAGGGACTTCAAGAAAGTTCACCCTTTGACCACTAGGGGCACTCTACACGTGCCTGATGACAAGCCTTTTAATTGCTGAGCAGCCACTGGAATGCTGCTTGTGTAGGTGAGTACTTCAACAAACTTCACCTCTTGACCACTAGGGTCGCTGTTTGGATGCAAGCCTGGTATCTTCCCTAGCTTAAGTTGGGACATTAAGTGAAGCAACTGTTCTTCCCTATGACCACAAGTTGTGAGCCGGTTTGAAACCCTTGGAGGAACTGTCTCTCCGTGTTAAGAGCTAAACCGTAGGCTGTAACTTGTCACTGACAGAGGTTAATTGCTCCCTCGTTCCTTTGTTTAAGCTAGTGGGCTGGGTAGGATTGGTTTGCTTGCTGAATGATCTCCTTTTTGGAGATTTAAAACACCTATTTTAGGATTTTAGATCATTTTCCTATCATATAAAAATGCTTGCATAGCTTGCTATAAGTGTGAATCAAAGTTTCTCTCTGTATACAAGCTTTCAGATGCGTTTCAAATTTGCAGACAGTTTAAGCATTTCAGTTTGGCCACCAGGAGTCGCTGCTTGTTACTAGGTGACTAATTGCTTAATGACTCTTTTATAGTTGTTTCTCAGCAATCTTTATTTTGCAAAAGAGAGAGGAAAGAAAAAAAAATTGCTAGCTGGCAAACTTTTTGTTGGAGCTCAACTTTAAAAACCAATGGCTAATAGCACAGGATGATCTCTGTAGAAATGCTTGCATGGCTAGTCATAGATTTCATTTGCAACTGGCAAAATTTTGTTTGAGAAAAATTCAACTCTCAAGACAATGGCTATCAATGAATGCTTTTCTCTCTGTATGACATCCAAGCTTACAAGCTGTTGCACAGCTCGCATTCCTGAGGTGGGGTGAACCACCAAGAGCTGGTTACCAGGACAACAAATAGTTTTATTGTCTATGTTTATGACCACTAATAGCTTAGCCAGAGAAGCAGAGTTCTTTTTCAAAACGTGAATCTCTGAAACTTCTAGAGAAAGACTATTTGAAAAAAGGCAGGCAGGAAATTTCCTTAAGCTTTCTTTTGGTTTCACAAACTTGAAGGTTGCAAACAAACAGTCATTCTAAATTGCAGGCAATAACTGGCAGAGAGGCAATGAGATGCTTACTAGCCTTTTCAAACAAAAGCTCATAGAATGTTATCTCCAAATCCTTTGTTACCTCTGCCTTGCTCAAAAACAACATGCACCTGAAGGATGCAGAGAGAAGGAATTCAGATTGCATTTCCTGACTGTTTAAACTTGATTGTAGAAACGTTACAGACTTTAAATTGCAGAATTTAGAAATTAAAACACATTTCTAACTGGACTTTAAACTTGATTGAGGTAAACACATGCAGCCAGTAAGAGTAATTGTTATCCTTGACTTCTTACTTGTAGACAACACACACAATGCAGCCAGTAAAATTGATCACTGATTTTTCACTTAAGTTTTGCAGATAACATGCATACACAATGGATTGCAGGCCTGCTACATGTCTTTTGACTGTTCTGCTACAGACACATTGTGATCGTGATTTTAATTCCTTGTTGAGACACTTATTGGTCTGTTTAAGCGAATTTAGTCACATTTAACGGCCCTTTGCAGACAGTGAACTCATAAAGCCCCTGGTTCATCTGAAATACCTTTATTTTGCATGTAGAAGGTGGTTACAGCAGAGAAGGTGTGGTCAGTTGAACGTGGTCGGAACTTTAAGGTCAAAAGATAGTAACAGGATTACTGTCTGCATGGCTTGTGTTCAGATGTTACAATGGAGGATGGAACACAAGGGAGCAAGGAGAACTTGTGGGCAATTCCAAAACACGCAATAGAAAATATACATGCTGGCTTCAAACATGATGTGACTACGTACAAGGAGATCCTAAGTTTGGAAAGAAATGTCTGGTGTTTGAAGTCATATAGCCTCTTGCGAGAAGAGAAGGTTGTTCAAAACTGGTTTCAATATACTCAGCTACGGGCCAGGTGGAAAGAAGACCAGAAAAATGGTTTTACAATGACTGATGAAAATTTGATAAAGCAAGTTAGAAATCAGGGACCAGCACATATTAAACGGATATATCTTGCATTGATAGAGATTGACTCAGAGACAGAGCTTGTTAAGGATTGTATGATAAAATGGGCCCAAAACATTCAGGAAGTTATCACAATGGACATGTGGGAAAAGATTTGGGTGAGGAACGTAAAATTTACTCAAGCTCAAAACCTAAGAGAGAACTTTTACAAAATGTTTTATAGATGGCATTTAGATCCTAAAAAGCTTACAAGTATGTATCCGAATTACCAGCCTAAATGTTGGAGGTGTGGTGATGAAGATGCAACATATTTTCACATATGGTGGACATGTAAGAAGGTTAAGGCTTTTTGGATTAAAGTCTGGTGGAATATGCAGAAGATTTTTAAACAGAGGATAAAGTTTTGTCCGCAACTTTTTTTGTTGGGAATAATTGCAGACGCTACAGTTGTGGACACTAAGTTGATGTTGAACTTAATTACGGCAGCAAGACTTTTGATAGGCCAATATTGGAAGAAAGAGGAATTGCCGACCATAGAAGAGTGGACTTTAAAGGTTTCCGACCTGGCAGAGATGGCGAAGATTTCGGCCTATTTGAAAGATCATTCGCAAGAACGCTATATTATGGAATGGAGAAAATGGATTGAGTTTATCCAGAACAAGTATAGGGTTAAGAAGTTTTATGTAGCATTCGAATAAGTCTTCTTTCGTTTTTTTTTCTTTTTTATTCTAGTTTTTTATATATAGTTAATATTGTTAAGGTGTGTCTTATCCTATATAAGCTAGAGAGTAATGGATTTTAGATTTTATAGTGGGTAGTATATGGTTGTTTATGATTGCCTTTTTATAGATATATACCTTGTATTTAGCTCTGGGAAGTCGGGGGGGGAGGGGGGGATGGAGGGAGGGGAGGAGGGAGGGAGGTTGGGGGGAGGTAGGGGGGGGAGCAGGGAGGGGGAAGGGGGGTTTTTTAAAGGAAAACTGTATTTTAAAACTTTTCAATAAAAAACAAAAGGGAGCAAGGAGAAGGAGGAAGTCCAACCCAGAAGGGGTGGATCCTAGTACAGCATCATGAGCAGGATAGGAAATACATCACAAAGGGGAAGGTACTGGCAGACCCAATTAGCATATTGGTAATTTCCAAAGAACAGCCACGTGGTGGCAGCACAGTTCTTCTGAGCAGTGATGAGAGAAATATAGCATGTGTAAGGAAGAGATTAAACTATCTCTTTCCTTGCTTGGAATTCAGGAATCTTCTTTTTAACATCCACAATAAAAGTGGACTTTCTTTTTTTGAAAGCCATGCTGATGCCTATATATAATTACATTATCAACCCTAGGGAAAAGATGTTGTTAACTGATTCCTTATAGATACATCAGGCAAAGATGTATCTAGTTAATCCAGCTTCTAAACTGATTTCCTTCACTAATAAAATAGTGGAAATATTGGTATTCAGCTAGGATTCTGTTACTGTAGATGTTACAGTAAATGAGGTTTTGATCTATATGGCATTGGTCAACCTTATAGGGCTGACATATAGAAAAACCCAAACAGAATCAAATTCCTGAAAAAATACAGATAGGAAAGGATAGGGAAATCTGGAGAAAAATGTGATGGATTAACTTAATAAGATATCATAAAGAGGGGAATATTAGATATTTAAATAATAAAAGATCACATTTGAAGTGATCTGTGACTATGATATAAGACTGGCGTATAAGGATAGAAAGCCATGGGAAAATATAATAATGTAGTAATATGGCTTTGGTATCAACTTACAATACTTTAATTAAAAGATTTTTAATGTCCTGTTTACAGTTTATTTTGCTTACAATTTATTTCACCTTTTAACCATCTCTTTAACTCCAAAATAAATAAGGTAATGAGTATGTATGTATTACAGATGTAGCTTTACTTCACCTTAAAGAATACATGGAACATAAGATTTTTCTGTTTTCTTCCATATCAAAATGAGAATCTTAGTTACACATGACTATTAAAGCATGAATCATATTAGAAGAGATTTTTGGTGGGTCTGTGTTTGTGTGTTTGAGAGAGAGTGTGTTATTTGGGGATGTGGATGACTTTTCACCAGATATATTATCTTCCATTTTTAAAAATAGGTATTGGGACTGTTCATTTAAAAGGATTTCCACCACACAGATAATTGAACTATTTAAAGCCTATGGCAAAGTATTTCCACATTTTAAAACTACTGGGAGTTCTCTGTAAAATTAGCAGAAAAAATTATTACCTTATTTTTGATGTATTGATTACTGGATACTCTCAATGCACCCAGAATTTTATTTTCTTCATTCTCTCTTTTTCATACTATCTCTTGCACACACACACACACACACACACACACACACACACACTCACAGACATCCATATATGGAAAAAAATAATCAGAGGCATGTGATGGCATATCTTTTTAGCATTAAGTCTCCTTTTAAAGACTTTATTCATTTTCATTTTAAAGATTGTCACACTTTCATAAGAAGTAATTTTTACAGCAGAATTGGTTGTCCTTGGGGTTAGAAGGTTGTCATGAAAGCATCAACCAAGGATGTTTGGGAACATTTGGATTCTTTATCTCCAGCATTCTTCCATTGTGGAAGCTACAAAAAAGAATAGGATGAATTTGTTATTTCTAGTACCAAAGATATAGATATAGAATATTTAAATTCAGTTCTCAAGAATTAAGGAAAAAGAATTAAGGTGAGAAAATGAATTTGAGAGAGAGATTATGGAAGAAATATGTTTTAGTGATAATCCCATTGCTAGTGTTTTTCATGAAACATATTTTGGAGATAATATTGCAAATGGCTAAAGACTCCGGCAAAGCTAAAGATAACTATGACACTGATAAGAATCTATGTGTTCCAACATAAATTATGGCAGTTGGACAAATAGATAATTCAACATTTTTTTTGTTATGGTCTGTTACAAACACAAAGAGAAAATATTAGTTTAAACAAAAGGATTTTGAGAATATAGAAAATAAATTAATTCACTTTGGATTTTTCAGGAAGGATATATTTAAAGAGACTGAGGAGTCATGTTATCTTAATCTGAGGAATATCATGACTGGATATAGGTTTATTCATACATTTGTATTTTCCAATCCCATTCAAGCATCATCATCATAAAATCACTAAAACACTGAATATAGTTCTGTATTAGCTCACCTGAGAAAATTACTGAATTATATGATCATTTTGGATGTCTTCAACCAGTTTTTGACCCTGAAATTGAATATATATATATATAAATATATATTCTGAACAATACATATATATATATTGCTGAACAAAGTAAATCACACAAATCTTCACCCAGTTGAATAAATTAACTATGCTCTTCCTAACAGCCCTCCCAAGCCTCCATCCTCATAACCACGGGGACACGCTTCTTAGATTTGTCAGTTTCTCATTCTACAAGAAGATACAGAAGATGTGAAGATGTGTGACTTTATAGATAAAGTCACACATCTATATATGTGTATGAGTGTATATACGTGTGTGTGTGCGTACATAATATATATATACTGTATATATATATGTTTTCTGAGGTTTTCGCGGGTGTTTATATGTGGATCTTCGGTCATTCGGGTTTCTTCCCGCGTAGAACTAAAGGTGTAGGTGCAACGTTTCGACGGAATCCCATCCGTCATCATCAGGCTGGTGGCTTTAGCTTCCTTCTTCTGGGAGAAGCATGTGGCTGTTTGTTCCTCTTTTTTAAACTGCCAGAGGGGGTGTGTTCTGTGGGTGGAGGTGTGCTCTGATTGGGTGGGGGCTTAGCTGTGTTCTGATTGGGTGGGAGTGTGTTTCGAATGGGGGCTGTGTTCTGATTGGGTGGGATGTGTTTTGAGTGGATGGGCTGGTCTCAGCTGCCAGCCTTAGACCTGAACTGGTGAGTTGTGCTGCTTTTGTTAGGCTCTGTGTTTGTGGTGGTGCCATGTTTTTATAGTGGGTGTCAGTTTGCTTACTGTGTGGTTTGGAGGGGTTTAAAGTGGCTAATGTTGCAGCTGTAGTTAGGTTTCTGTTTTGTGGTTGTGTGTCGTTATCATTGTGGGTTTGGATTTGCTTTTTGAATGGTTGTGTGGTGGTGATGTCATGTGATGTTATCATGAGTTTGGGTCTGGTATCATTCTTGGTGGTTGGGACTCATCTGTCAATCAAGGCGGGTTTCCAAATGGCTGGTAGGCGAGAGGTATCATCTCTTTTATTCATGCTGTGGGGGCGCCATCGAGATAGAAAAACACCTAATGTGCAATTGGCCCAGGTTCGAATCTCAGAAGAGTATGGCTGACTGATGAGAACAAATGAGTTTGAAATGGCCATATTAGTCTCCCTTTAATTCTTTGTTAGCAATCCAAAAAATTTACACAAATATGAGCTGTCACTGTTGTGACTACAGCCTGTGGATGGCCTTGGGTTAGGCTGAAACAGGCAATAAGATTTGTCCTGTGTTTTGGGGCCTAGCATTTAAAACTACTCAAAAATCAACACTAAGATAGATGGCATGGAGGTCTTCTTACCCCATAAACCAGCATAATATATGGTACACTTTCTCACAATAGTCACAGAGTCCTTAATAATAAATGGGTGAATGATTGACAGAACTCTAGGAGAACATTTATAAAATACTAGCTCAAACATTTTTCTTCATATAAAAGGAGGAGGAAATTAGGGATGGAATCCTTACATCTGTTCCTATTTCTTTTACATATAGCCATGCAAACTGAGAACTGTAAGAGTGATCACTTACTGCACCAAATTGGTGCTTATTTGATATAGAGAAATTTAAATTTTGAGGCAGCAATAAGGAAGAACACTTTCTTAAACTTTCCCTATCCATTTTTTCTGTTTCAGATATACCTTTGTGTCAAAGCACTCCTTTTTGTTTTCAGCTGCACAGCAAACTGTCTGGAGATTACGGAAAGCTTCAATTGCAGCGGCAAGCATTTCATCTGATATATTAGGTTTGGATTTTATCAAGTCGCTAAGCAAACTGCAAGACAAACAATAACTATTAAATTCTCTGTTGAAGCTAGGAGCTACTATGATTTCACTCTCTTCTAGTTCCCCAAAATGAGAAATATATAAGTTCATGCATATACAATTTTTTTTAATATGTACTTTCTTTGTCCCAACTCCCAGGGATAAAACTAGAAATTTTAGCAGAAGAAAAGATGAAAAAGGCTGAAAACAAATGCTGCAAGATAAATCACCAAAGACATTTTGAGAAGGCAAGTGTCCTAAGAAAGGAGACTGATATGGGAGGTATCTAAATAAAATCATGCCTAGAATACAATAGAATGCATTGAGGAACTGCAGAAGAATGACATATCATGGCATGTTTGATGTAAAACTGTAACAGGACATCAAATTAAAAGAACTTTGTTTTCTTACCCTTGTTTACTTTTCTGCACAGTCTCTTCATTGGGTGAGCACAAATTTTCAGGAGCATCCAGTACTTCAGGTTTGAATGGAGGAGGGACATACGATGGATCGGGTCCTAAGTTACTGATACACTCCCAACGTGAGATAAAGGAGGAATTACAGCAATGGCAAAATTGTTTGTTTATGAAATGTTCTTTGTGAAGTCTACATATGGATCCTATCACTTTATCCGTCTGAGAGGAGAGAGAGAGGAAAAAATATCCTATTAAGTTCTTCAGTTGCATGATATGATTACTGTAAGATGAATGCTATGCACATAATGTTTTAAGATTTATGCTTTATTTGGTGCTAAAAAGGTTGCATAAAAGGTAGTTCAAATGAAACACTTGCTAAATTAATAGCTTTTTTCTCTGAATGTCCAAAATCACATTCTCCTTCCTTCTTAGAGCATAAATTTCATTGAGATGTGTCATAGATAACTGCTGATTCTGTCTGTCTGTCTACCTGTCTTTCTCTCCATCGGTCTCCATCCATCCCAAGAGAGTAACAGGAAACAAAATTGCATCTACTAAGCTGACTCAGTAAATTGCTTTAGAGAAATGTTTCATCTGTTGGCTTATTTTTTAAGGTTTCCGATTTATAAATTTATAACTTTTATTCATAAATGAAATATAAAAAAGACAAAATCATAATTTTGCCTTTGAAAGCTAATATTTCTCCACTGAGAATACACAGCTTCTAATAAGGATATAAAATATTTTGAAAATGGATTTTTGAGTTAAAACAAAATGGATGGTATCCTCTTAGTCAGGAACACTGTATTAACTAATTTGAAAGAGAGATGTTTCAAAAAGATACATCAGAAAAGCATGTAATGGAGTATTATTTTAGAAAAGCATATTTCAGTATGCATTGCAAGTGGTAATATTTAAATTATTTGCACTGAAATATAAGATTCCCCAGAATTTTCAGAGTTATGAGCATCAAGGGAATATATACAGCTCTATAAATGAGGAAAAATTAGGAACAACAGAGGTGTAAATATGTTTTGATTACCTAAGGATTAGGATTAGATCACTGTCATAGACATTAAGATTTATAACTAATCCCTTAGTTGTTTAGATTTTATTTAAGATTTTTTTCTGCCCTCAGTCCAGATTTAGAGCCTTTAATAGAACTTTTGTTGCTTGCTGAGATGCTTGTGGAAGATTCTGCTTTGTGCTGGAGTTTACTTGCAGATAGAATATTGGCCCAGGGGAAGAATTTAGCTTTGGAAACCCACACAGCCCTTCCTTCCACTCAGAACATCTAAGGACTTTTTCTTGTGGTGTATTGCTAAAGGAGGAAATGGAATAGAAAGCAAAAGAATAGAATATTTGGTGGAAACAATACTCACATTTTCTACAGCACATGAGACTTGGTGATCACCTTCTAAATTACAGCATTTCTCAGCAACCTTTGCCACTTTTCTGGTGATCTCGATCAGATTTGAAGTTTGAACCTGTGGTATAATTTTGCTATACTTGATCAAATATCTGCAAGAAAAGGCCAACAGACACTATGTATAAGAGTGTGCTGTTGATTAAGGCAGGTTTGTAAAAGTACTAAAGGATGCTAGGGAAAAAAAGAACTGCTTTCCTAAAGCTGAAGGTTAATTTCCAGGGTTTTAGTAAAATTCAAACAATCTTTCTTTTTCTACAAAAATCTAAAGATCTTGATAAAGCAAACACATCTGAGCTATTGCCTTCTGTTTGGGACATCAGAGAAGCACCTGAATAAATAGTAACTTTTATGTTTATTTAAATGGTTTAAACTTGTGGGCAAAGCATTTTGGTATTTTATTCCTTTGGTGCACCTTAAAATTCGTGTATACCTATGAAACTTTACTATTTCAGCAATTTAATATTATTAAAATATATTTGTAGTTACAATTGATTCCTCTCTTTTATTCATAGGCTGCAAAACCTTTATAAATTACTTTCCTGAATACTGTTCTAAAAAGATTGAAAATCTGTACAGGTACAAGAGAACTTCAAGACATTTAGTGGAATATTATTTTCCTTCATCCCCTTGAAAATATACAATTCCGCATCCACACATGGTTCGGTTTAATAAACATTTGCAAATGAATAATTCAAAGAAAAACTTACTCATTTTGGAAGAAGTACCCTCCTATTTCTTTATAATTGTCACAATTATTCTTCACAACATCTGTAATCTTAGTAATATATAATTTAAGTTGTTCTTCCTGGAAAAAAATATATATATTAAAAAAAATACCTGCAATAACAATGAACAGACCTAGGAAGAAGCAACGTGAATAATGCTGGGAGAAAGCCAGAGAAATATAAACAATTTTTACTCTGGAGGAGACAACTCTTACTCTGGAATTGGCAACTTTGGATTTAGCCCATGTTAGAGAGAAATGTGAATGGAAAAGAATGGCAAAGATTATGATTTGTTAAAAACAAGTTTGCTGTAATGATTAAGTATGCAAATATTGTGACTATAAGGGAAGGAACAAACAAACAAACAAACAAACAAACAGTATCTTCTAATCTGGCTGGTGCCAGGTATCCCTTTCAGATCTAGGATTTTTTTTCCCACGGTGTTTTCTTTCCATATTTGCTTTCCTGCCACCTCTATTCAAAATTCAGAAATCTTCAGAAACCTGCCTTGGTCATCATAACTTTTGAGTAAGTCTGTACTCAATTATCCACTTTTTAAAAATGTCATACAATGTGCCTCATTCCATTCTAAAGAAGGGGTCCCAAAGCCATTTATATTAACTAAACAGCACCAACAACTGTAGTCTCTCTGTATGGAGCACTGCCATAGAAAATACTATGCCACACTTTCCTATTCTTTGAACCTATTTTGTAGATTAGATGTGTTGCAGCACTCTTCTAAATTAACATAAAAAGATAAATAGCTTATCTTAAATAGAAAGAAGTGATATTTAGGGATTTATAATAACTAAGAACTGAATATTTGGCCTGAATATGAAATCAGTGCTAGTGTTATATATAAGGCCTGTGTAATATAGTCAAAAAAACAAATACCAGAAAGCTGACTATTATACTTTGCAACAGTTATGATTCTTCAAGGGCTGCTCCACTCAATATACATTATAATGATCTAAAACCTGACTTTTGGTGTAATGAATGCTTTATCTTTGAAGGAAAATAAAACATATGAAAACAAAACAGGGAACCATACAAACAAACAAAAACAGCTACATGGATTGCTTAAGGCTGAAATCTTCCATTCTATGTATGACACTTAATACAGGATGCATTTCAACTGGTAATTTGTTTTTCACTTTCTGAATAATTATTAATAGTGCCTCAATGGGGGTGGGAAGGCCTGGGCAGGAGTGGGCAGGGAATCAACAGGAAGTGCCCTGCCGATAGAGAAAGGAACTCACCCCTGTGTGCAGACACTGTACGTTGTCGTCTAATTTGCAGCATTTTTCCAGCAATACTTTATATTTATTAAAAATTTCCAGATCAAGCAGTTTAGAAAGTTCAGGATGATTTCTTGTTAAAGTAAAGAGGAAGCTAAAACAGATAAAAAATGGGATAAAAATATTGCTAGCTACAGAAAGGAGTCAATATATTCCTTCTTCTTCAAATATATTATTTCAGTAATTAAATATTGTCATTATACAATTAAAATATTGTCATTATACAATTCTAGATATTGCAGATGTCCTTCCGGATCAACCATTTAAAATTATGGTGCGAATAGGAAACAGTTGTATGTCAATTTCCATTATGTTTTATAGCATGACTCATTTATTTTGATATCAGTTGGAAATAATACTTTGGATTACTAAATGTATATCTTTTCCAAGATCACCTATGAATCCATGTTTTCTCTCTCAGGTTAGTTTGCCAGATTATTTTGCTACTTAACTACTAATTCTGCTTCTTTTCTTTTTGCCTCTTATTCCTGTCTTACATTAGAGAGATTCATTAGCTTTTTAATTCCAATGTCTTATCTCTAGGTCATCTTACTTTTGTGGCCTCCATCTGCTTGAACAATTTACTACTTTAAACAAAGGATAATAATATTTTCTCCACTGAATGAACAAAACTCAACTGGGCTAGCAACTGAATCTTGTTTCAGTGCTGGCAATGCAATTAAATCATACTGAACAAACTAATTTAGAAGCCAAGATAAAGTTATGAGATAAAAATAATTTTATCTTCTTTGAGAAGAAACTCCTTAAGGTAGGGGTCCTCAATCTCCCCAGGCCGTGGTCCAATATCAGGCTGACACCTGTTTAGAACTGGGCCGTGAAAGCGGCAGGCAAGCACACCCACACCTGCGCAGCTCCACTTGCACAAGCAGTGTGCAAGTGTGCATATGTGCAAAGGTTCATTTGTGTGAGCAGCAGGTCCATCCTCTCTTCCCCTCCCCCTGCTGGTCTACAAAGCCAGAGATATTCAGGGCTGCTGCTTTAAGGTTTAAAAATAATACTTAGGGAAAACAGCCAATACTCTACTACTCCAATACCCATTGCCTTATTGTATCTGAAGTTAGAGTAGGAATTGTTCCATATATCCAGAGCACAAGTCTTGTTCTTGCATTATTTTATACAGTCTAGCCCTACTAACTGTACCTTTTCATGTGTTCATCTCCATGTTCAGCATACAATTTACATGCTTCTGCCTCCTTTAAGATTTCTCCAGATGGTGGGGGCAGATCAGGAGACCTTGCATCATTTTCCATAGTAGACAGGCAGCTTGGTCTTTCCACCAGAGGCTTTTCACAGCAACTATCAAGGTTAGCAGATATATCATTTTTGTGCTCACAGACATATTGTGACAGGGATGCCTATAAGAAAAGAGAGAACTTGAGCCTTTGGAAACAGGCAGGTTATATAATTGGAAGAACTATAGACTTTTGCAAAACTTTTCAAGACTTCTTTCCAAATAAAATTAATAATAGTGAACACATAAGTCTTAAAAGATCTTGCTTTGATGTAAGTTAATAAATCTGTGTCATCTATTTCAAATTTTTGAGAATGCCACATAATTCTTAAAACAGTCTTTTTCCACACAGGTGTACAATGTTTATTTATTTTTCTTTGCAAGTGTTTAATCCTGCAGGGGATCACTAGTTTTTCCTCTTCTGTCATTCTAGGAAACTGAAGTGAAGAGAGAGGTATTGTGCTGATGTTTCTAGAAAAAAATGATTAGGTAAAAACATCTAGAGGGATGTGTGGAAGTAGGATTTGAGTTCATTCCTTAAACCTCTATATGTCAGTTACATACAGAGAGAGGGTCATGTAGTTTACCTGGTTATTTCTCTGTTTTTAAGATGTCAGTATTAATATGCTTCATATTTTTTGTGTCTTTGGTCATTTTACATAGCTGTCCATCAAAGTCCATCAAAGTGGTCAACTTTTTTTAAAAACAGAACTACATAAATCTAAATAAACTCTGCCCATTTTATATCATCACCTAACCCACTGAAATTGCTGCCCTCTTCAGTAGTGTAAAATGGTATCCCAGCTATCTCCTATTTCTCTTCCTGTTTCTCTTCCTTTTTCTTCTTGCTTGGTTGTAGACTTGCTTATTTGCAATGTGCTGGCCTGCTTCACACAGCAAAAAAAAAAATCTGATTAAAGAAAGAGTTTTACCGTGATGGTTTGGGATTGAGAAATTGACTTGCCCAAGATCAGCTAGCCAACTTCAATGCCTGAGGAGAACCAGAACCTGGGTCTGCATATTATCTATTATCTGTTTGTATTATCAATCTTCAGTTGTGAAAACAAAATAACAAAATGTATCTATTTGTATGTATGTGTGTTGAACTCCATTTTCAAGAATTTAGAAAATTTGGTTTGAGAAAAATCACCAGAGAAATTTGAAAATTTCAAAAGGTAGTTCTAGAAAAAAAGACCAAGCAAAAAAATAAAACAAAACAAATCCTTGGGGTTGAGACAGAACATTTAAGAAGTTACCTATTGTCTTCTGCAGTATATAGGATAAAGGTTCATTGAGCAAATATCTTATCCACTCAAAAGCATGGTTGAGTGCTTTGAAAAACACTCAAGAGAAGAGAAACAAAGAGAAAAAAGAGAGAAAAAGAGGAAAAAAAGAGAAAAAAGGAAGAAAACAGCTTAATAAAGTCAAGGCTCATATCTATATATCATACGCTTGAAGGAGCAGATATGAATACAACCTACTCTGTCAAGTAAAGCCTCCAGGGAATCCCCCTTACAGAGTTCTTTATAGATGTGCACAATGTCTTTAGCAATATGGGATATAGTTTCCTGATTAGCATTGATGAACTTCTCATGTGTCTCAATAAATTTCCTAGACAGGAAAACAAAGGAAAGCATTAGGATTCTTTCAAAGAAGATTCTAATAATTTCTACCATGTATTTCCACAAGCAATTGCAATGTCACAAAGTCATATACTCTTCCATTCAGAATCTGACCATCCCCATAATTGCATAAGGTACTAATTTTAATTTATTTTGCAATCATATCTGGGGCTTTAGGTTTCTTTTATTGCACAATCACACTGGTACAGATACAACTATTTTTCTTTCAATGAAGAATAATTGCTCCAGCATAGCTCCCCATGCATCAGGAAATTTAATTTCCAGGGAAGACATTTTGTTGGAATTATTCCCATGGGAAGTTTTCCAAAGTAAGAAAAATAAATAACCATATTGTCTTGAAGGATGTATTTGAACTCTGAGCAGAATCCTCTCCTTTGCCAGTAGAAAAGCAAGTAAGCTAAAAAGAGCTATAAGAAAAATCTGAAATAAATTCTCAAGGATCATGAATGTATTTTTTTAAAACAAAAACAAAAACAAATTATGGAACAGATTTTGGCATAGCACCAGTATTTAACAACAATAGGAATCTTTCCTGAAATTTACAGTCCCAAGAGTATTTCACATATTCAAAAATCAGTCACTTTAGTAAACATAAAAAATAGAGATTGCCAATAGTGGGTCACAACCATTTGACCTTTGTTGATGTCAAAAAACTACATAGAGTTCAAGCTGTTTAGTGTTTGTGTGGGAGATCACCATCTCGTACAAGGGGTGTAAATAGTAGTTAGCACCTACTCCAATTGGCAATTGTTCTATTGAAAAATATTGGAAATTGAACAATATCTGTCCTTAGATCAATTGTATTAAAAATGCATTGACTGAAAAATTAACATAATAATCATTAAATCTGTTAAGGCCCTAAAAGTAGTTATCTGCCTAGATAACTCTCTCAGTCCACAGAAAGAAAAGGGGACTATGAAGCAGCTCAGAAGGGGTTATCTACAGTTTCCCTGAAAGTAAAAATAAATAAGTGAAGTCCTTTCAGATTTGTAAAATTCTGTTATTCAAAGATAGCATTTATAAGTTGCAAGTTTGTGCTTCTAGTCAGCACTACCTAAAAGGGCTGATTATAGCAAATTATTAACCTATTAAACAAGTATAAGTCATTCTCAAATGGTAAAAACACAAAATGGTTGCCCCCAGACCATGTTATACATATTATTTTGACATATACTAAAGGTGGCACCAAAGGTCTAGACCAGGCATGTCAAACTCACGATGTCACGTGATGTCGCACGACGAATCAGAGCTTTTTCCCCATTGCCAGCAATGAGGTGGGTGCGGTTTCATCATGGCGCGTCCGTCCCATGGGCCGGAAGTTTGACACCCCTGGTCTAGACTCTAGGGTATATAATTTAATCATATTTTATGCACATTCCTATGAATTCATTCCCTATCACATCCCAAATAAACCAGACTTACAATGCATGTAAAGTATCCTTTCCATATTTCTCCAGATTAAAACAAGTATTCTCCTGTTCCTCAATTATTTCATCGAATTTATGTCTGGCTTCTGTTGCCTGTTACAAACCAAAAGAAGAAGAAGAAGAAGAAGAAGAAGAAGAAGAAGAAGAAGAAGAAGAAGAAGAAGAAGAAGAAGAAGAAGAAGAAGAAGAAGAAGAAGAAGAAGAAGAAGAAGAAGAAGAAGAAAAAGAAAAATAAAACATTTTTACTCAGTCCAGTACAATAAATAGATTGGGAAAGAGAGATAAGAAGAAATATAATGACTATGGCAAAAGAATGTAAAGGTTGCACCAAGTTCCACACATCTTGCTTATAATTCCAAACAACTAGAACAACACCATCAACTTTGACAAATTCACCATCAGTCAATTGCAAAAGACAGCCTTATTCAGAACAGATTACATCTTGCAACAATACCTCTAACACTACCAAGCAACTATATTGTATACCCCAGGTTCTTGGGAAAAAGCTTAATAGGTGGATAAAAATGCCAAATCCACTCTGAACATTTGGCTGATTGTGTAACAAATCAAAACTTTCAAATTGCTAACTGGTGTGGTAGCTGATGCAATCCAACAACATCTTGTAAAAAATCATTATTTGCCAATAAAGGAGAATATTTGTAGCTCAGCATTGAAATGAGGGATCTTTGGTTGAGTTTGGTGGTTTTCTTGCAGACATTTCATAACTCAACTAAGTAACATTGTTAGCACTGATTATACTACATCTGCAAGAAAACAATGAAGCTTGGAGAGCATCAAGGACCATTCAAGCTCTTAGCACCTGAGCAGAAAGGAAACTGTCCAAACAGGAAAAGAGCAAAAGAGCAACTCCTAATTGAGAAGATGATTTTGAAAAACTGTAACAGAAGGAAGACCCACTTGAATGTAGAATGGACTCCCTGCCACTGATTTGTTAACCAAATGTTTAGCAATAATAGGAGTTAGTTGAAAGAACAGCGGTTTGTGCAAAGATTGATGGCACAATGGAAGACATGATCATAGGTCAACGGTGATAGATTGGGAGAAGTAAATGTTAGGAGAGGAATCTTTCAAACAGACTCAATTTCACTATTTTTTTGCAATGATTTCTCTGTCAACAATACTGAATAACTCAGGTGGTGGCTATCAAACATCCAAAGCATCTACCAGGTTATCCCACCTTCTCTGCATGGATGATTTGTAGATGTATGGAAAACTATTATCTGAAATAGAATTTTCCTCAACACTGTCAGTATATATAGCCAAGATATTGCAATGAAGTTTGGACTGGACTAATGAGCCATGCTCACCATCAAATGGGGAAAAATACTGAACACTGAACTCAAGATGCCCTATGGAAATAGCATCAAGGGTTTCTGATCAAATGAATGGATGAAGATGATCATTACAGACACCTGGCATTCTTCAGGCTCACAGTATCAAGTACACTAAACTTAAGAAAAAGGTTAGAAGTGGATATATCAAGAGAGTGAAGAAGATCTTAAAGTACACATTCAGTGGAGTAAATACAGGTAGTCCTTGACTTACAACTGTTCATTTAGTGACTGACTGTTTGAAGTTACAACAGCACTAAAAATGACTTATGCTGTTTTTCACACTTATGACTATTGCAGAATCCCATGGTCATGTGATCAAAATTCAGATGCTTGGCAATTGATTCATATTTATAACAATTGTAGTGTCCTGGGATCATGTGATCCCAGTTCACAACTTTCTGACAAGCAAAGTCATTGCAAAAGCCAGATTCACTTAACAACTATGTTAGTAACTTAATAACTGAAGTGATTCACTTAACAACTGTGTCAAGAAAGATCATTAAAACGGGAAAGTCTCCCTTAACAACTGTGTCATTTATCAACAGAAATTCTGGGGTGAGTTGTGGTCATAAGTTGAAGACTCTTGTACCATCAAGGCAATTAATGCCTGGGCAATTCCAGACATTAGATACACAGCTGGAATAGTGGCCTGGACTCAAGTAGGACAAGAAGTCCTGGATAGAAAGACCAGAAAAATAATGACAATCAATCATCATTTCATCCTCACAGTGATGTTGACAGAGTCTACTTACCAAAGAAAATAGGTGTGCGTGGAATGTTGCAAATACATCAGATGGTTGAAGAATAAAAAAAGGACATTAGAAGAATATCTGAAGGCAGTGAATATGAAACACTGAACCCATTATACCAGGATGGGTTACTGAGTACTGAAAAGACCGAACTGGCTTAAAAAAAAACCCAAACCCAAGTGAAGAATAGAAAAGAGACATAATGAAGGAAAATATAATATGTCCAGTACATTACAAGAATAGTAGGCAAAGCATATACTTACTTGGTTATGACTAGATGCAGGAACATTGAAGAGATAGAGGGATTCATTATGGTGCACAAAATTAAGCCTTTAGAATGAACTCATACATTTGTACATAAGTCAGAATTGAAAAGAGAGCAACAGATAACAAATGTCATCTATGCAAAGAAGCTGAAGAAATTGTGGACCATCTAATTAGCTGTTGCAATAAGATTACACAGATTGATTCCAAGCAATGCAAAATGATGCATTGGAAGAAATATCATTAGCCTCAAGCAAAAACTAGTGGCCTCATACAATAAATAAAGTAATAGAACTTGAAGAAACTAAATTGCTTATATATATATATATATATATATATATATATATATATATATATATATATATATATATATATATTATAAAGAATTGGAGAAAATTATGAAAAAAGACCTGCAAATAAAAGTAGAATGACTGTGGCAAAATAATAAAAATATAGTATCAGTATTAATAGATGCTACAATTTATTTCTACAAAATTTCAAGATACAAAGTGAAATACCTTTTCCTTGATGCAGGCACCTTTATCAGCTACTGCACAACAAGTTTCCATGATTTTGTCATAGCTTTTAGATGTTTCAAGAAGTACAACAGTTAGTAATATAGGATTTCTTCTTGCAGCCTCATAAAGATGTCTATGAAAAACAAAACGTGTGTGGGTGTGTGTTTGCAAAAAAGAGAGACAGAAAGAAAGAGAAAAAAATGTTTTGTTTCTTTTTATCACCAAAGTACTCTTTCATTTCTTAATTTGAAATTATTTTCAGTGGAAAAGGAAATGTTTAGGAAGAATTGCAGAAAAGGGCTAGAAAGGAAGAAAAAAAATATTAAATCCACAGATGATCAAAAATATATACAGCATGGTTAAAATCCATTGGGTTTAATACAATAAAATTTATTTTAATAAAATAGATCTAACCTAACCTTTTGTCTAGTAATAAATTTGAGTGTAGGATAATACAGATCAAGGATTCTTTTCTTTTTTAAAAAAATAATTATTCTCAAAGTTTCCTCTTCTTAAATTTATCACTCTTTGTACTTAGATTTCAGCTGTATGTATTTTAGATGCAGTTCTCACTGGATTTTGATCAGAGAAATTTGATCAATCACTAGCATACTTTTATGCAACTCATATACTTAGATTCAAAGTCTATATCTGTGTCCTTTAGAATCTGATGAAATGGTATTTATGTTATATAAAAAATAAGGCAGATGAACTTTTTTTAAAGTTAGCCAAAACCACAATTCTCTAATAGTCTAATGAGGATAAATTTCCAATACTGATGATGGGCAGAATAGTAACAAGACCTGAAATAATAAGGTTATGCCTGAGATCACAGAGGGATTATGCTTGCATTGCAGCACCTTTTTTAAAAAAAAATGCTGTTATTATTGAGCAAATACATGGTTGAAGCTCCTCATTTTAGTTTATATACATGTCTGTGCAAATGTTTTTGTTTTCACTTTAATATTGTATTTCACAACTGAAGTAATAGCCAAGGCTAGCAGAACAGAATAACAGACTAACAGATTATCTAACATGAATGAATGAATGAATGAACTTTTATTGTGAAAGTACAACCATGTATACATTGAGATTAGCTGAGCCTCCCTTCATGCTCCCACCCCACAACTCACAGTGACAACAAACCTCCATCTTATTACACCATGTGAACTAATTGCACCACACACTGGCCTCGCAAGTCAATTCTGCATAAAGTTTATAAAAAATATTTCCAAAATTATCTAACTGCCCTGCATTGCATCAACAGATGTGACTTCCTGGAAGAAGTGAAGGATAGTTGAATGAAATCATAAGCAGGAATACCCTGCTAGAAACAGTCAGTAAAGATTATGTATTGTTTGCATTTGATAAATGAAATTAAGAAGCAGCATGTGCAATTTTATATTAGTGTCATTCACTTAAACAAGATTTAATGATTCTAAGCTACAATCTTCAGCCAATTGACTTACTCGGCTACATTAGCATTTCGGTCATTTATATACGCTTCACAAGCTTTTTCTGAATTTTGATGAACAAAGGCAGGAACACTTTCTGCTGCTGAAATTTTATGAGACAAAACACATTCATTTCTTTCTGGATCAGCCTTAGCACAACAGTCATTAAATCCATATTTATTGGAAAACTGTTCATCATGGCAAAGTATGTCCAGGAAAACTGTACCCTATAGAACAAGAAAAAAAATATGTCTCTTATATAAGCATCATTTAGCAGTGATTTACATAAATAATATTCATGTCAAATGATACAGGTTTGGGGGGAAATGAGACATTAGATCCATATTCCATATTAGTGTATCATCCTGCCAGCTGTAATGTGTCTAATAACCCAGTTAATAAAATGTACCTTAGAGCAGGAGTAAGCAATTTGGGGAGTTAGCATGGCAGGCCAGATATTACAGCCTGGTTGGAAACTTGAAGGACAGAAATACTAAGGATTTTGATTTGGAGGGGAATTGATTTCTTAGGAATGGAGCTAATATACTTATTTTACCATTAAACATATGCCAAATAACTCTAGCTGAACAGAACTGTAAGTACTGATGATGGGCTTCACCTCCAGCCCCCAAAACCTGAAGAATAAACATTTGATTCTGGTAACTGATTCATTTAGGATCCTGTAAGTACTTAGTTAATCTATATGTCTATATATACTCCAAACACTTACCAAAGGCTTTGTACATTCTGGGTCTGATTGTTCATTAGCAACACATTTCTGGTGAAGTGCTAGAATATCTGCTGACAGTTTTTTCACCTCCTCAAATGCAGCAAGTGGTACACTTTGAGAGAATAAGACTAAGAGACTGGAAAAAAGCACACGTGATTAAGAAAACAGTCTGTGAATAGCAATATAGCAATATATTCTGTCTTTGGTGCTCTCCGAGCCTGGTTGTTTGATTGCAGAAATTTTATTACCCAATTAGATAACATTATCTGAGAACCAGCTTGAGCTATGAATATTCTCTTTTACCGGGGACATATTTTACAAGCAGTGGAGAATGTAGAAAGGCTCTGGGAAGTGCCTGGACTCTAAGTTCATCTTGTTTGTTCTGACCTTGAGAGTTTCATGCTCAGGATTCTATAGCATTAGGAAAGAAATGATTAGAGCAAGAGAGACATTCTCCCTTCTGAAGGTGAAAACAAGAATCTAATAAATCCTGAGATATGAGATTTACAGCAGGTCTGCCTTCTCAGTCTGTTAAAATTAGACATATCAGCAAATACTGAATCATGAAGATTTTTATTTCGTTTTATGGGAAGAAGAATAGCCATTTTATGGTGGTTTTGTACTTTTTTATTGCAACCCATTACTGTACTCTCTATGCATATTTTATTATTTAGATGTGTAATTTATAGCACAATTTTCTGGAATACTTACATGGCACCAAAATCATTACTCGATACTTGAGAGGCAATATTGATGGTCCAGGGATGGTCTTCTATAAAGAGGGTAGTGAACAAATTTTACTCACTTGTAAAAAAAAATCACTATTATTAAATTATTACAAATATTGCAAAGATTGGGGAGACCCTATCATCATCAGAATGTACTCTAATAATTTTTCAAATCTGACCAATAAAATAAATAAAATAATTACAAAATAACTGTGTTTTAAATTTTCGTTTATCTTGTAATGAAACAAAAGAGAATAGCACATTTAATGCAATTCCCAGGAGCTATCTGAAGACATCTTAAGGGGTCTTCTTGGCAAGAAAACAAATTAGTTTTACCATTTCTTGTCACAAGTTGTTTAGATGCCTTCTGTCTGATATTTCCACTACTAACTTGATATGAGCCTGCTTAGCATTTTGAAATCCGCTGAGGTCAACAAGATTCTACTTAGTAATCTTAGTAATATCAGTAAATATTTACAGTATTATACTCCATTGGAAGAGATTTCAGGAATAGAGAATGCTATTATTTGGGACATGCAAAATATTTAATCATGGAAAATCAGTAGGCACATAAATACCATTTTGGTATTATTGTGGGTAATTTCTTGCCCTCTAAATATTGCTAACCATAACCACCAAACATTATCAATATTTTTACAGACAATAATAATAAAATAAACATAATTCACTGGGAAATTCTTGGATAAAAATCCAATTGAAAATATAAAAGGTTTATACAGTTTGAAGAGAAACTAGGAGATACTCTGAAAAATTCTATTGAAGGATCATATAATTCCCTGGGGACTAAGCCTTGCCTTTGTGTTTCTAAAATAGCAGTATGAACTCAATATCTGAGCAATCAAATGAAGACATAAAACTGAATTTTTAAAAGAGAGAAAAAAAACATCATACCAGCATGCCGATATCTTCTGGGTAAGTTTTTCAATTCAGCAAAGCTTACCAAGCATACCAAAGAAACGAATATTACCCACTTCATGTTTCCAAATTGTTTTTGGGCTAGAGTGGACAAGGTAGGAAGAACACATGGACAGGTGGAACTTTTATACTATATCAGCCTGGATCTCAGGGTAATCAACACCCACTTTATCCTGTATCCATGGAAAGGTCAAAAGAAAGACACTTGTTAATAATTATAGTAATAAAATATTTGCGCACTTTGTTTGTTAAAGACAAGTATTGCCTCAAGAAATGTCTGCATTTTTTTTTCAGAACATGGATAAACAGTCTTTTGGCTTATCATACTACAAAAAAGTAAAGTAAACTATTTTCTCTCTTGCCCTATAACCTTAGACCTTTGGAAATTTTGTCCAAAGGTGAATCAAATTGATGAGGATGGAGTAGCAGTTTTTCGTCAGGATCAGAGCAAAGATCCATGATGTTAATTTTTAAGACTACATGTTTGAGCAAATATTTGACCTTTGCAACTGAGTCTGAAAATCTGGGCTAGAATCTAATAACTAGTAGAATAGCAATCACTATGTCCATGCACATTATCACATGAAGTATGTCTATGTATGTGTGGTTTTTCATTAAAGTTTAATGACCATTAACTATCATTCAGTACTGGGTAACAGAAAAATTTTAATGACTTTCTTCAGTTTAGGGTTGAGAGAGAGTGAGAGATCCAGAGTAATCCATCTGGCTTTTCTGCATAAAAGAGGAATAGAACTTTGCATCTCTCTGATCCTAGTCCAAAACTCTTTTCTATGTATGTATAAATTATTGTTATCATCATCATCATCATCATCCCCAACAATTCTTTAAAGTTAATAGATAAATGATTTTCAATTTATCTATTTATGATTTTATTAATTTGTAAAGAAAAGAATAATATATGTAATTAAATAGGAAAAATCCCTTGGGCTGAAAAAGAATGACTGGCTGAAAGTCACCCAGCTGGTTTCCATTTGCCTGATGAAAGACTATATATTGCATTCCCCCAAAATACAATATACTGACTGCCATTGATATCTCTATGTCTATCTCTGTCTCTGTCTATCTGTCTCTATCTTTACCATCCATCACATTGTTCTATATCTATATCTAATCATTTATTATTATTACTTCTGCTGACTCCTGGATGCCAGCAGTTTAGCAGTTTGAGTCTCACTGGCTCAAGGTTGACTCAGCCTTCCATCCTTCTGAGGTTGGTAAAATGAGGACCCAGATTGTTGGGGAAAATATGTTGACTCTGTAAATTGCTTAGAAAGGGCTGTAAAGCACTGTGAAGTGGTATATAAGTCTATTGCTATTGCTATTATATCATTTATATATCATCTCATCTATCTATCTATTTATCTATCTATCTATCTATCTATCTATCTATCTATCTATCTATCTATCTATCTATCTATCTATCTATCTATCTATCCATCTAGCTATCTATTTCTTACTGGTAATGCTTGTTCTTACTTACTTCAAGATGGAACTTTTAGTTTTGGCTCCATTACTGAAATTGCTATTGCTTTATGGATGTTTTCCTGGACATGTCTTTTGAGCTTCATTTTAAATTAAATGAATGCTCACATAAAATAGCAGAGGATTTTGCTTGAGTGAGAATGGGGTGATTGTCCTGTAGAAAAGAAGTACATGTTTCTGAAAATATTATGGCAAACAGAATAGGTGTAGCTATATTGGCTTTCAGTTTCTTTCCCAGGTGTATTGTTGGTGCTGCTCATCATCTTCAAAGTCTTATAAGGCATTGAGCAAGGCTATCTCCTTGTCAAATATAGTGGTCATGCTCCTAGTCCTTTCCCCAAAATATTGTCAGTTGGTGGGAACTAGGAAATCTACTTAAAGAGAAATCCCTGCTTTTTGCCTCTTAGAATCCTAAAATAGGGGAAATTGCCCCAAATGTTTTGGCTTTGTTTGTTTGTTTGTTTTCCAAAAGAAGCCTTAAGCCTAGAGATAATTCATTTGAACTTCAAAAATCTGAATGACAGCAAATAGCTGTCTAATGGCATCTTGTTTTTACAGTCTGCATCTAGTCTCTGTATTTAAAGATTTCTAACTATTAGGATTTATTTATGTATGTATTTATTTATTTAATTTGCAGGCCATCTCACAACAACAGACTTGAAGATTTTGCCCATCTCATTCTAGGATCTCCAGGACTGGCAAGGGGTTTTTCACAGACCAACACTACAGGTTGCACTTTTTGAAGCATTGTCTAGAGTAGAATTGATAAATTATGACAGTATTCAAGGATCAAGTGTTTACAATTTCAACTGAGAAAAATAACTATTTTTCATTAAATTCATTAAAATTTCTACACCCTATGAATCTTTGTTTGAAATTCAAATACTCAGTTCCAAAAAGAAAACTTTCTAAAATAAAGAAGAAAGTGTTAAATTCCTCTCCTTCCCTTTCATCAAACATACAAAGATGCCTTCACAAATATGATGTTTAGTGGAAGTCATCTATCTTTCAGCTTTGTCAAACCTAACCCATTAAAAACAGGATATATTCTTGATGATCTATTCCACTATGGATTAAAACATTGGGTAGATTTCACATTAAACTATGTGCAGGACCATTAAATAGAACCTGCTTGGTATACTGGTTAAAGAATTAGGCTAAAAACTAGGAGTCTGTGAATTCTTAGTCACCTTAGGCACAAAACCAGCTGATAATTTTTGGCTAGTCACTTTCTAGGAAAGAGGCAAAGGGAAACCACTTCCAAAGAAAACCACTTGCCAAGAAAATGAGAGGGACTTTTCCAGGCAATTTCCAGTAGTAAAACAATGACTTGAAAGCAGAGTGACACACACACACAAAAACACATGCAGGATGATCAAAACTAAATGGATTTAAGCTTATCATGATTAAGTTTTTCTAAATAGTGTTGCCAGTTTAATAACCCCCACCTAATTGCAAAGGCCTCCTTCTCCCAGACTGTCCATCTCCTCTCGCCTTCAGTGAATTTCTTAGGCACAAGGTTGCAGGACCCCACTTTTATTCTTTTGCAGTAACACAGCTCCTACTGCCACGTCGCTGGCGGCTGCTTGAGTTATGAAGGGCTCCCCTGGGCAGAGATGCTTTAGAACCGGTTCAGCCACAAATAGTCTTTTTAAATTCTCAAAAGCTTTCTGACAACTCATAGTCCATGTTAGTGGTTGTCCATGTTGTGGTTTTCCCCCTCCCTTGCCCATTTTGAGTAGTTCTGTAAGGGGTAGAGCAATCTCAGCAAAAGAGGGAATGAATTGACAGTAGAAGTTGGCAAACCCTAGGAAGCTCTGGAGCTGTTTGCGAGTCTTTGGGGGCTGCCATTCAATTATAGCTGTTAAGGAATTTGTTGTGCAGAGGTCTCCTTGTGCTACCAAAGAGTTGCACAGACAAGGAAGGGTACTGAGAGCAGTAAGAGTCACACAAGAGTACACTGAGTTGTAAAAGCAAAAAGTATTTTACTTTGAGGTGGTGTAAAAACAAAAATGCACAGTCAAAAATAAACAGTCCAGGTCATACACAATAGCAACAGTCCAAGGAGTAATCCAAACTACAAAGTCTTCTTACCGGTCCAGAGGTCAATACACAGTTCAGGTTTACAACAGTAGTAAACCAACAGCAGAGCAAAAACAGTAATAATAGAGATCAGTGAATTCAGAGAGAGAGAGAAGCTACGTTCCTAGCTTCCTCTTATGGCCATGAGAACACTTACACACCCATTGGCCAATTAACATCTTAAAGACATAGCATTATGGTTAATATATTTTCAACCCAACATTGTAGGCTAACACCATATGCCTAACAATAGCTTTCACTTTGGCTGTGTCCATTTCAATGCCCACACTGGAAATTCTATAGCCAAGATAATCTAATCAGGTTTGGTGAAATTCACATTTCGACAATTTGACATAAATTTTGACATTCAATAGTTTCTTTAACACTTCTTTGACCAGTCTTATGTGGTCAGTCATATTTGTACTTTATATCAGAATGTCACAAGATACACCAGAACCCCTTTATATAAATGATCATGTAGGACCTCATTAAGCAACTACATAAATACTGCTGGGGCCCCCTGCAGTCCAAATGGCATGACTTTGAATTGGTAGCTTCCCAAGGGGCAGTTGAAGGCCATTCTCCACTCATCCCCCTCCTTTATTTTCACCTGATAATATGGTTATCTCAGGTCTAACTTAGTGAAGACACTCCCCTTCACCAGGTGGGTTAGTAAGTCTTTCAGGAGGGGAAGAGGGTATTTATTTTCCATACTCACAGCATTAAGGCCCTTATAGTCTATGCAGAGACAAAGAGACCCATCTTTTTTTTCTTTGAACAACACAGGAGCTCCCACAGTGGATTTGGCCCATTCAATGAATCCCCTTGCTAGGTTTGTATCCACATATTGCTGCATCTCCTCCATTTCAAGGGGGGACATAGTGTACATTCTTGGTTGGGGAAGTTTGGTCTCCAGTAACAGTTCAATGGAACAATCATTGGGCCAGTGAGGAGGCAAGGTATCACATTCTTTCTCACTAAATGCCTCCGCTAGTTCCTGATACTCACTGGGGATGAGCAGTTCACCTAGTGGCCATGAGGTAGCCATGTACACTCGCTCATTGGGTGGGCTAAAATTCTTTATAACATCTGTTGAATCAATGGGGGGGATCAGGCCCTATAGGTAGTCTCACAGTTCTCATTCCTTTCTCCCACCAGATAAATGGCTGCTATTTGTCCAACCAGGATAATCCTAAGATCACAGTCCCAGTCATTTTTGAGGCCACCAGGAAGTGAATAAATTCCCAGTGCTCACCTATTTCTAAGTGTAGGGGCTCCATTAATTGCGTGACTAAAGTCCCTCCCATCAAGGAGCCATCAGCTTGCTCGAACCTCACAGGTTTGGAGAGCAGTTTTGCTCATATGCCCAGTTTCATGGCAAATGGCAAGCTAATGATGCATTGGGAGCATTCAGAATCAACTGGCACCTTTAAATCTACCTGCATACCCAACTTAGGGATTATGAGCTTGGCAGGTAGTAAAAAAGGTGGGACAATGAGGACACACCCTTGGGTCATTCTCTCCTTTGTCATCACTGTTGAAAGAGGGTAGAATGGGGGTGGATCCAGCCTGAGTTCTGGCATCCTCTTGTATGGGGGATGTGACCTGGGCAACAGGTTCCTGCATCATCCGATTGGATTTCTCTCCCTTTAGCTGCTGTGCAGGTCTCTTTCTCACTGCTGGTCCTGGTGTGTTCTGCTGTTGGGGGAAGAAGACTGGGCATTTCGCTGCTTGATGTCCCTGCTGTCTGCACCATAAATACTTAATTGCTGGGCCTACAGGTGGCCTGGGTCATTCAGACATCACAGTAGCTGGAGATTTTTGTGGGGGTGATTGCAATTCAGGTTGTTCTGACCTCGGCTCGGCTTCAGGTAGGAGAGGCTTCTTATAGCGGGTGAGCTGAACATCTAATTTCACTGCTGCCTGGTACTATTCATGCAGCTGGTCAGGCACAGCTCAATAGATACATGCCTGAGAAAGGTGGTTGTCTAACCCTTTCTAAAAAGATGAATTATGGATTGCTCAGGCCATCTCTCTATCCGACCAGCCATCTTTCGAAACTCCTGCACGTACTCCAGGGCAGGCCGGCCAGCTTGTTTTATCTTGTGGATTTGTTCTTCTGCTTTGAGGGCAATGGATGGGTCCTCAAATCTTTCCCTCAGCCCTAGGAGGAAAAGGTGGGGGTCCTCCAAGTCAGGGGCTTGCTCGTTATATAAATTGTTCAACTATTCGGATACTTCTCCCTCTAGTCTGGACGCAATCACATCGACCATAGCACCTGGGTCTGGGTAGAGATGGGCCCAGCGATTCAAGTGACAGCGTACTTGGTTGAGGAAGAAAAACATTTCTCTGGGTCCCCATTGAAGGTTGCTCTGAAGGGTGGGCTCATCATTGATTGCTGGGACCCCCATTGCTGTTGTTGTGTCTCCAGTTGCTGCTGGCCCCATCCTGGTTGTTGATTCAATGGCTGCCAGGGCCCCTACTGGTGCTGGCCCCACTGGTCCTGCTGTATGTTCAGGGGTTGCACATTTGGGCCCTGCTGTTGCCACCCTTCCTGTTGTTGTCCTCCCACCAGCTCCTGATCTCCAGGCTTCTGCATCACCCCCAGCTGTTGCAAGGCCTCTATTAGCTGTGGCAAGTTCAGAGTTTGTTGTTCTTTCACTTGTATGGGTTCCCCAACCTCCCATTGCTGCAGAGGCCCGAGGCTGGGGTCCTCTGTCTCTGTGGGTCTGGGGGGCCTGGCAGGGTACTCCTGGGGCTGGCAGGCTGTCTGGACTGCAGAGAGGATTTTCCACTGACCAAAATTCTCAGTGGCAGATGGTCTGGTAGCTCTCCACCATTCTGCTCTGGTAGTGCAGTCTCAAGACATCTTTAGTCTCCGCTGGAGTGGTTCCAACCTGACAACCAGATAGGCTCACTTAGCTGCTGAGGGTTGGAGATCCACCCAAACTCATCTTCCCACAGCAAGCCATCCATTAGTCCCTCCTCTGAGGTTTCGTCAGCTGTCAGGCTTCCTCTTCCCATGGTTGAAGATTCTTCCCTGAATCTTTGCCAGCTTCTGTCCCTTGCTAGAGACAGTGGCAGGGGCTCAGGACTCCCCAGCATGCTTGAAAGAAAGTATATTCTGGCATGATGTCATGGTTCCAATTAAAAGACACATCAAAGAGCACTGCATGATTATTTATTCTAAAAAAGTCTATAAAGAGCAGAACAGAGCATCGGCACTCATGGATGGATGCCAGAATCTGAATTATCCTCCCCTTGACACACCACATAATACATAATTTCCCTCCCTTATTTATATGTTATGAATCACATTTACCAATTAATTTAACACACAAAGTTTCACTTCCCTTCTGAAGCGGCTATCCCTTATCTTGTCAAAACATCCGGATTGCATTTCTCCCATGCTTTAGTGATTCAAAACCAAACAGTTAAAGCAAAAGACTGCCTCTTATATTGTCAGTGCAAAAACATGTCAATGTTTGCAGCATTGAAATCCAAATTGTTGGGGGCAATATGTTGACTATGTAAACCAGTTAGAGAGAGTTGTAAAACAGTGTGAAGTGGTATATAAGTCTTGGTGCTTTGCTATTATGTGAATATACTATTACATTTAAAATCCATTGTAACAATCTCTTTCACTCTTTCTGACTTCTTTCCCCAACACTTGTATTTTTTAGGGATAATTTCATGATTACCGGTACTTTAAGAAGAAAGTATTCATTTCATATTTTTTATGTATTCTCTGTTGAAAAAAATGTACTCTGAACACTTAACATAATTCCCTATGGCAGATGTGCCCACAGAGATTAGATCTTCGGAGAAGAAAAGTAAATAAGCAACAGGTACTGTATAAGCTTGAACATTACTAATTTCATCAATGCCTGGAACATACTGCATTATATTTATTTGAGGGTCATGTATATTGCAGAGGAAATTGAAATGAATAACAATACATCCAGTGATCCTGATAAGTTGAGACATGAAGTCAAAGCATCAATGGATGACACCAGTTTGAAAATACAAAGGTCTGTTTCTGTCTCTATGTCTTTTCTCTCTCTCTCTCTCTCTCTCTGCTTTCTGAATAATAGCTCCCAAAGAAATAGATTCTTCCTCATTTTAACATTACCTATGCATCCTTACACATTTTCCACAAATTTGGGTAGTGCACTTAATGATAATAAACCCTAGTATGCAAAAAAAGAATTGTGTTAATGGCATTTAAGACTATCCCCTCTCGATTCTATTAGCAAGTTTATTGATAAGGAAGAATTTATTGAAGTTTTTTAATTAGGTGAAAGATTGCATTAAACTAGTATTAGACACAGAAATTGGAAATATGTGGACCCAGAGAATAGACTCATTTTTTTAAAAAATGCACTAAAGCTTTTTAAATTTGTATGCATAATTGTATATTAAGAAAAACAATACATACATATATACATATATATATACACAATAAACAGATATTATATACAGTATATACATACATATATACACTAAATACTCATAAATATAAAAAAACCATGTATTAAAAATTGGACAATAGCAAATGTGGATGCAAGAACATGTATTGTGAAATAGGCACATGTTCAGACAATTTTTTTAAAAAACTGAATTTTAAAATAATGTAAGATAAAATTAAGCTACACAGGACAGTCCTAATGAAAACCAAAACAAAAGTATTCATAAATAAATTCATGTTATTAAATTATATGCTTCAGCAAGTGTTAATTATTTTAGTATAAAATGTCTAAGATTGTCCATAAACGTGGTGATCAACTTTCATCAGTATATGAGGGGGAGAAACCCCACTACAAAGCAAGACACCTGATCATTGTAGTCAAGACTTTAAATAAGAACTTTTATTGAACACTGCAATATTGTTTTACAGAGTATACGACCATTTGATGAAACACTCCATGGCTAAAGATGAGAAAGATAATCAAACAATGGTTGCAGAATTTATCCTCCTAGGATTCAGAACTCTTCCTCAGTTGCAGACCATTTTTTTTGTTATATTTTTAATAATATACATGGTGACAATGACTGGAAACATTCTTATAGTTGTAGTAATAATAGTAAATTGTAGTCTTCACAAACCCATGTATTTCTTTCTGGGAAACTTGTCTGTTTTGGAAACCTGCTATACTTCAACAATCCTCCCTAGGATTTTGACCAGTTTTGTAACTGACAATCATAGAATTTCTTTTAGTGGGTGTTTCCTGCAATTTTATTTCTTTGCTTTTCTAGCAGGAGCTGAAAGTTACCTCTTATCTGTAATGTCTTGTGATAGGTACATAGCTATATGTAAACCACTGCATTATATAACTATAATGAAAAACAGGTCTTGTATTCAATTATGCCTGGTCTCTTGGATGGCTGGCCTTGTGGCTGCTGCACTCACCACCTTCTTCATTTCTCAATTAACTTTCTGTGGCACCAACAAAATTGATCATTTCTTTTGTGATTATGCACCACTGTTAATGCTTTCATGTAGTCCCACTGAGCAGACTGAAATGGCAATGTTAGTCTTGGGTTCTGTATGCACACTACCACCTTTGTTTCTGACTATAACCTCCTATATCTTCATTATCAGAACCATTTTAGGAATATCTTCAACCTCTGGAAGAAAAAAAGCATTTTCCACTTGTTCCTCTCATCTTATTGTTGTAACAATTTTCTATGGGACCCTCATAATTGTGTACTTATTACCAAAGGACAGCAAACTCAGGAATCTGAACAAAGAATTCTCAGTTTTCTACACAATCCTGACTCCCATGATCAATCCCTTTCTTTATACTCTGAGGAATGGAGAATTTAAAAAGGCTCTTGGGAAAGCTATTGGCAAACTTGCACTATTGAGAATATCATTGGGTATACAACCCAGATAAAATATCCAGAGATAATAGCAGGGATTGTGATATTTGAAATGTAAACAGAAATATCATTTTTCTGATATAATGATGATGATGATGTTGATGATAACAACAACTGCCTATCCAGGATCTTGTAAATAGGTGGACAAAAATGCCAATTCCTGTCTAAATATCTGGCTGATTGTGCAATAAGATATAACAACATTAATTTATCTTTCAGTTTACAATGCATAAATAAAAATCCATTATAATAAGTATAGAAAGTGTGAGAATGTGAAGTATTGAGATTTTTTTCTAGGAACAAAAAAAAGCAGGCATATTTTTATCTGTTTGTTCTTTCACAGATAAACTTTCATTAATACCAAACTCATTGCCATCCTATCTGCAGTCTGAACTAGTAAAGTGCTAACTGAGCAGTGATCTGTCACACAGGGTTCCCTTCCTTTTCTGTCCAAAAGGCAATTAAAGCCACCATGACCTTTTCTTGGCATTTTCTATGTGGTTCTAGAAAATACTTTATCTCTCAATTGCATTGCATGTTCAGGTCAGTCCTTGTTTAAATGGAAATGAAAGCTACAAAGAATTTGATCTAGAGAAGATAAATGGGACTCCCTTAAAAGAAAAAATACTGCACTGTAAAATTTATAGGAATTTTATTATTTTCTAACCTGAATGAATTTTAGAGCAAAAAAAAATGGATTGAATGAGAGAAATGTTTTTGAAAGAAAAAAAAGATAGCAAGATGAATTTAGATCAAACAAATTATATTGTGTAAAAATGTATAAATTTTATTAAAATGTCCATTTACTGTATGTGAGGGAATAGAAAATACTGTTTATTATCCCATGGGTCTTATTCTGTTCAAATATGAATTCTTCTTTCTATCTGTAGTAAAAGATGAATGTGCAATAATAGGATATATAAAATTATCTGTATCACTTTAGGTATATTATCACAACTTCCTTTACTCCCAAACATTCAAATTAACATTTTTATTGTATAAAAAGGATTTCCTTTCTAGTTCCATAGGAACATCAGCATGAAAAACCCTTTTCTTAAGGAATAGAAGAACACAGTTTATGGGATATATTTTGCTTCTCATAAATCATTTGCTATAAGACATTATTTTATCACTTGGTTCAAAACTGAACTTTGGTCTTCCAATCAATTAGTGGAAGGATCAAAAAGAAGCAGTAAGAAAAACTGTATCAAAAATACAAATCTGGTTGGTTCTTTGCCAACTGAGATATCATTTATTTATAGAATGTAATAGCGCTTATGATAAATAAGCATATAAATTGCACATAATTTGTATAAACAGTGGTCAGACATTTTAATAGTAGAGGCCAGAAAGAATAATGACAATGAAGAATCTTTTGTTTCACAACTGAATATCTTTGGGGACATTTCTTTTGGGTTGAAAGTACTAATGTTAAAAGTCAGACTGATTAGGGAAAACATCTTGGCAAGAGAATGCATAATTACATCGATTGACCTCTGGAATTGAACTGATGCCTACAGACACTTGACACATTGGCCTGTTCTTGCTCCATTTTTTCAAGGAAGGTGGGGATGATGAAACAAAGTGAAGATAAGCCAGAATAATGTAACTGGAAAACTCTAAGTCTGCATACAGCAGAAAAATAGAAATTGCATTTATCTATCATCATTGTACATATAGTAATAGCAATAGCCTTAAACTTACATACCACTTCACAGTGCTTTACAGCCATTTCTAAGCAGTTTATAGAGTTAGCATATTGCTCCCAGCAGTCTGGGTCCTTATTTTATCAACCTCAGAAGGATGGAAGGCTCAGTCAACCTTGAGCTGGTGAGATCTGAACTGCAAAACTGCTGGCAATTGGCAGTCAGCAGAATTAGTTTGCAATACTACTGCATTCTAATCACTGTGCCACCATGGCTCTTTATTTAACAATTTATACTATTGTTTCACATAGTAAACAAATTACTAGAGGACTAGTAGAACATGTCAATTTGAGAAAAGACTTTTCATTTCTTTTTTTTATTGAAACGTTTTATAAAAATTACAATATTATCCCCTCCCCAACCCACCCTTAAGCCCCCCTCCCCCTCCCCCACTTCCCAAAGCTGATTACAGGGTTGCAGATATATAATAATCATAATCTAACTAACATTAACCAACTAATAAATAACCAAATACATAATGCGCTTTAACTCCCCTATAACATAAATACAAGCAAACTAAAAGTATCCAAATTATACTAATACAATAATAATACCATATAATTAAAGCTAATAATAATAAAAAAGAAAAATTTCCATTATAATAAACTATTTATTTTATTTATTTATTTTATTAGATTTATATACCACCCTTTCCCGAAGGACTCAGGGCGGTTTACAGGGTATTTAAAACAAGAAATACAAAAGTTAAAAACAATTTAAAAAAATTACATCAATCCCTGAAAAAAAAGTAAAAACCCCAATTAAAATTAAAATTAAAATTCTCAGCCTGGGCCAGAGAGCTCGAAGAGCCAGGTCTTCAGGTCCCGGCGGAATGAACGGAGGTCAGGGGCAGTCCTGAGCTCCATGGGCAGCTGGTTCCAGAGGGCAGGCACACCCACTGAGAAGGCTCTCCCCCTGGGTGTTATCCGCCGGCAATCTTTTACCGCCGGCACCCTGAGCAGACCCTCCCCGTGGGAGCGCACTGGATGAAGGGAACTTGATGCTGGCAGCAGGTGTTCCCTCAGATATCCCAGACCCAAGCCATTTAGGGCTTTATAGATCATCACCAGCACCTTGAATCTCACCCGGAGGGCAACCGGAAGCCAATGCAGCTCGCAGAGTAGAGGTGTTACATGGGAGTATCGGGAAACCCCCATCACAACTCGCGCGACCGCATTCTGCACCAGCTGAAGCCTCTGAGTGGTCCTCAAGGGCAGTCCCATGTAGGGAGCGTTGCAGTAGTCTAAACAGGAGGTCACAAGCACATGAGTGACTGTGCGTAGGGCATCCTGGTCCAGGTAGGGTCGCAACTGGCGCACCAGGCAAACCTGGGCAAAAGCCCCCCTGGTCACGGCTCCTATATGGTCTTCAAAATTGAGCTGGGAGTCAAGGAGGACGCCCAAGTTGCGAGCCCTATCAACGGGGGTAACACCTCATCCCCCATCATTAAAGGTGGAATGGTCTGGTTAACCCGAGATGCCGATATGCACAGCCACTCAGTCTTGGCAGGATTGAGACAAAGCCTGTTTCTCCCCATCCAGACCTGGACTGCCTCCAGGCAACGGGACATCATGGTGAGGGCATCGCTGGGTTGGTTCGGGGTGGAAAGAAAAAGTTGGGTATCATCAGTGAAACCACGAATGATCTATAACTATAACAATCTAAAATTTACTCATAAGCTAAATGGAACTTTTTAGTCCTATATTTATTCTGAATATAATCTAGCCATCTTCTCCAAACCAAAATGTATCTTTCTTGTGAATGATCCTTCAAATAAGCAGAAATCTTAGCCATTTCTGCTAAATTTGACACTTTAAGCGTCCATTCTTCTATAGTAGGCAAGCAATCCTTCCAATAATGCCCTACCAATAACCTTGCAGCTGTTATCAAGTTCAACATCAAATTAATTTCTTTAGTATCACAATCTGTGATAACAGCCAATAAAAATAATTGTGGGGTAAACTTTATCTTTCTCTTAAAAATCTTTTGAATGTTCCACCAAATTTTAATCCAAAAAGCTTTTATATTTCTACAAGTCCACCAAATATGAAAATAAGTAGCACCCAAACTACCACATCTCCAGCATTTGGGCTGTAAGTTGGGATACATACAAGACAGCTTTTTAGGATCTAGATGCCATCTATAAAACATTTTATAAAAATTTTCTCTTAAATTTTGGGCCTGGGTAAATTTTACATTTCTAACCCAAATTACCTCCCATATATCCAATGGGATCGGTTCTTGAATATTTTGAGCCCACTTTACCATACAATCTTTAACTAATTCCATTTTGGAATCCAATTCTATTAAAGCATTATAAATTCTCTTTATATGCGCTCGATTTTGATCTTTAATCTGTTTTACCAAATTTTCACCCATTAATGTAATACCAACCTTTTGATCTAACTTCCACCTAGCTAGCAATTGAGTATACTGAAACCAAGACTGCTTTTCATTTCATGTTGATTATGATTATATTGATATGTATTCATTGAATTAAATTTGATTCAATATTAACTACTGTATTTTTGGTATTTTATCACTGTTATCTACATTATACAATTAAATACAGTTGACAGCAGAGAAAGTGAACAGGTGTAACCACACTACCTATACCTGGTCATACAAAATGGCAAGGCTGATTTCTATACAATTTTGGACTATGAACAAATTTAGGATGTTGAGTAGGGGATTGATCTAGAAGATCTCTAAGATCCCTTTCAACTCTGTTATTCTCTAATTCTGTTAACTCCAAGTGAATTCCTGTCTCTATGGTCACACTATTGTCTCTTATTCCCTTCACCACCTGGCAGCAGCCATTACTTGCTTACTCTAAAAGGAAGAGAAAGGATGGGGACAGAAGACAGGGATATGATAGGGAAGGGAGGGGAGAAGGAGATTAGGAGGAAGGAAGGAAGGGAGGGAGGGAGGGAGGGAGGAAGGAAGGAAGGAAGGAAGGAAGGAAGGAAGGAAGGAAGGAAGGAAGGAAGGAAGGAAGGAAGGTAGGTTTTAAATGCTCATTGCCAGCTTTCTCACAACTAGAAAGCTGAAAAGGTCAAAATTGCTTTGATTTTTTTTTTTTTTTTTGCTCATCAATGGTCATTCTGTTTCTCTACTTAGGTAAGGAAATATCTCTGAAATGATTACCAAATGGGTCAAGGTTTGTCAAGCATTCCTCTGTAATTACTATGCTGGAATGATCCAAATGCAATGTTATAAATTTCCATACCTGAAGAAACGTAAAACATTTTTCCCCATAGTACCAATGTTAGCACTTTTCCTAATGTGCCCTCAGAATGCTGGGATAGAATTTGTAATATAATGCAGAAAGAATAGAAAATTAATTCATTTAATTTTTAAAATTGTTCATTCTGTTTTATATTATATAGCATATGCTAGATCAATATCCCTATTAAGGAATAAAAAAACACATATTGAATTAATTTGATTTTGTAGAATATTTTCAGAATATAATTCTACATTTTAGAATATTTCTAGTATAGTTCAGCGTTTTACTCTTAATAGTTAGTTAGATAATCTTGAGGATCTTAAATTCAGGCCATGAAAGCAGCAACTTTTTACAGTTGTCTGTTCTTCCTTGGATTGATTTCAGAAGGTGCAATCACTGACTGGCCAGCCCTGAGGCCCAGCTGCTGTTCTTGCTATGCCTGCTCCTGCTGCTGGGGGCCGGTGAATCTTTGGCCAGGCCAATAGATGGTGTGGGAGCAGCTTCCCACACTGGATATGTGGCTGCTGTGTGATCTGGGATTGTCCTGCCTAACCTTGGTTCTGGCTGCTGCCCTGCTGCTGCCCTCATGGTATGCCATGGCCTCTTGGCATACTATGCCCCCTGGGCATACCATGGCCTCTTTCCGCCCTGCCATCTGGCTGGGGTACTTCTGGCTATTCTGCTCTCGGTCCCCCTGCTGGGCTGCTTCTGCCTTTTATGGGGTGGAGATCTATGACCTCCAAAGCACCCCACCATCACCAGCCTGCAAGGGCCCCTTTGTCATTGGCTGCTTGTGGAGCTGCACTGCCTATGCCACCTCACCTGCCACTGCCTTTGGGCTGCTTAGCACTGGCCTGCATGCCTATGAAGTGCTGCAGGCACTGGGCTATGGGCTGAACCCAGTACTGTTTTGGCCCTGGCACTGTTGATGCTACAGTTCACATGCTGGCTGGGCAAGAAAGGCATGGGCCTGCCCCTGGCCACCTCTGGCCTCTACCTCACCTGCAGCTGCTCTGCCTTGAACTGCTGTGGCCATATCTCCTTCTGCCTGGCATAGCCCAGTCCATTGTGCCCCAGCACAAGAAGCTGGCCATTTATGACATGGTGGTCCACAGCCAGTCTACCTCCTATTGTAGCTGCCCCACACACCCTGCAGGCTGGGTGGCAGACACCTCCCCTGCCTGTGGCTTCAGCAGCTGTCTGGCAGGTAGAGGCAGACAGTTCCATCTTCCCACCATCTGCCTTGACTCACTTCGTGCCACATGGCTCCCTCCCTCTGCCTGTCAGACACCCTCTGAAGCTGCACAGTCAAGGAGGTATACATTGCGTAGCCTGCAGGGTGCATGGGACAGCTCTACCTCCCTGCCACCTTCCTCACCTTGTGGTAGTGGCATCGACCCACTGGATGCAACATGTGGCCACCTCTCTCCACCTGCCAGATACCCTCCAAATCCATGCAGGGCAGGGGAGGCATGTACCACCTGGCCTGAGAGATTGATGGGCACGCCCCCAAAATAAGACATTCTGAGAAAATAAGCCCTAATGGATCTTTTAGAGCAAAAATAAATATGACCTGGTCTTATTTTCGGGGAAACATGATATTATAGTTGACAACCACTTAAGTATGAACTGCAGCTGCCAAAAGAGTCCTGGGCTACATCAACAGATCAACCAACAAGCCCAGAAGAAGTGATAATAGTGCTTTATACCACACTAGTAAGGCCAAACCTGGATTATTGTATTGTATGGTCACCACCATGCAAAAAAGAAAGAGATGTTGAAACCCTAGAAAGAGGGCAGAGAAGAACAATAGAAATGATAAATGGTTTGGAGGCTAAAGTGTTTGATGAATAGCTGAGAGATCTAAATATGTATAGCTATTGAAGAGAAGGATTAGGGGGGGGGGATATAATTGTCTTCCAATAGTTGAAAGGCTATCATAGAGAAAGAGGGGATTGACTTATTTGCCAAAGCACCAGAAGGGAGGAAAAGAGGTAATGGGTGGAAGTCTGTTAAAGAGAGATCCTACCTATAAGCAAGGGGAAGTTTTCTGACAGTGAGAATCATTAATCAATGGTATAGCTTGCCTTCCAGAGTTATGGCACTCCATAATTGGAAGTTTTCAAAATATACACTGGACAACCACAGGAATGGTATAAAATTTTCTGCCTTGAGCTGGGGGTTGAACTAGAAAAATTCCAAGGTCCCTTCTAGCCCTATGATTCTGTGTTCTAATATTCCCTAAAGGCACATCTTAAATGGAAAGTTACTCTAAATCATTTTATTATATGTTTAATTTGGAATTCCCTAGAGCATAAATATCCAGAAGGATTTTGTCTGAATTAATTCCAGGCTTATATTCAAATAATGCAGACTCAAACATTATTACAAGTCTCATTTTCCATTCTGTAATCATGTACAAATTGTGGAGGAAATGGAAAAGTACCATAGAATCTTTATGTAATCTGGTTTTCCTAATATGCTGAAGAATAGGTCAAAGCACCATTGGGAAAGAATGTTTGATGGTACAAAGATTGTGTGAATAGAAGATAGATAGAGAGAAAGTATCCTACAGATGTTACAAAAGTATCAGGATTTTGACCTCCCTCAGGACCTGTTACAAATCTTTGGTTTATTTTACAACAGAGTAAATAGACTTTTGGTATTTTTCTTTCAAACATCTAAAGCTTTTTTGGAACTGGTACAGATTATATTCTTGCTAATGTAGAAGTAGACCTTCTAGACATTTCCAGCTGAAAATACCCAATGGAAAAAGCATTTGGAAATCTTTCTGATATTCTTATAGGCCATGAATAGACTGGTGTAAGGAAGTTTGATAGACTTGTCCTGATTAAGTGTCTACAAAACCTTCTGAGAGTTGAATATTCTAAAGAATTCTGCAATGTTTTGTTCTTTAGACAAACAAAGCGGACCCAACTATTCTGGGGTGATATAGTGTTTTTCTGGAAGTTAATTCTGAAACCCAGAAGCAGATGTGGTCTTCAGAATTTGGCCTGCCTCAAGAAAATACTTATCTAGGATATCCCAAATTTCTTCCAGGAATAATGTCTATCTATCTATACTCACAAAGGCTGGATTTGAGTGACAGATTTGAGTGATCAGAAATAGACCAAAATATTAAGGAATTTTCATGGAAAATATATACAGTACAAAGCTAGATCTGAGGATGGGAGAGTCCCTATATACTCTTCCTGAGTTTTACATAAACTTCTGGAATTTAGGCAGTCTCGATACTTGTGGGGGAGTGGTCTTTTCAGTATCATGTCTAAATGGCTTATTCAGTTAATTCACAATATTGTGATAGTATACAGTAGTCCTTGACTTACAACAGTTCATTTAGTGAACTTTTCAAAGTTACAACAGCAATGAAAAAAAGTGATTTATGACTGCTTTTCATAGTTACAACCTTTGCAGAATCCCCATGTTCATGTGATAAAATTTCAAATGCTTGACAACTGGTTCATACTTATGACTGTTGCGGTGTCCCATTCTGTTTGTCTATTCAAATATAACTGTTTGAACAGATTTATGTTTTACTACCTATGGACCCCATGTTGGAAATAATGACTGATACTAGAATTTATTTTTTCATGAAATAATTGTACACCAAGGATCTGTAATCATTGATAAAGTGTTAGAAGATATATCCTCTGTGTGTGGGGGGGAGGGGGTTTTATACTGTAGATTCATTAAACAAGGACTATGTGTATGAAAGAAATTAAACAACTATGCATATTTGCTCTTCTTTTTAATTTTCATACTTTTTTCAATGTTCAAGTGATAAAAGTTAATTTATATATCTAACATGGCTAATAAAGAAAGTAGCACAAAAATAATAGTCAATACAAAAGACATTCATAGAAAAATAGCAACTTTTACTTTTTTGGTGATGAGATAGAGATGAGTCTTATGACAAATATTTAGCTATCTAAAAGACCCTGTCCTATATAACAATCATGAACCTCAGGTTATGAGTTCAATTGTCACTAGTGTCTTGGATGATAAGCCATGTGGCTTCTGCATGCACTACACACCTTGCTTCCTATTTAACCTTCTGTGATCCAAATAAAGCAGACCTTTTCTTTTGTGATTACTCACCATTGTTAAATCTAGCAAGAAGAATTGGGGATAAATGTCCTAAGTTCTGCTTGTACAAAGCTAGCCTTATTGATAACCTTGGATTCCTATGTTTGTGTCATCAGAACCATTTCAAGAATTTCTTTCAGGATCACCAGAAGAAAACATTTTCTACCTGTTATTCTCATCACATTGTGATTACAGTTTTCTATGGAACCATTATCATTGCTTATACAGTATATTACCAAAACATAGCAGCCTAAACAATTTGAACAAAGTCTTCTCTATTTTCTGCATAATCTTAACACCCCTGATCAATTATTCCATGAACAGCCTATGAAATAGGGGATTTAAGAGGGCCTTCAAGAAAGGATCCAGCAAAAGGGTGTTACTCATATCCCAGGAAGCACGATCCAAGAAAAATATTCTGTACTAAGTTTTGTAATACTTGAAATGGTAAGAAGAAACCTATTGCAGTGCTCCATTGCAATAAACAAACAAACAAATAAATAATAAAAGAAATCTTCTCAACTGCTCCAGTGCATAGAGTATAAACAAACAAATAAAAGTGTAGCAAATGACAAATTTATATTAGAGAATTTTTAAACACTTATTCATATAGACCTATGAATAGGAGTTGTTGTTTTGTTTGTTTTTATTTCTGGTTTTATTGTGCTAAACTAATTATCCCATTTGCAATCTGAATTGGCAAATGACAAATGGTTGTGGGGAAAAACGTTCTTTACCTTCCTTTCTTTTGTAAAAGGCAATTAAAATTGGAGAAAGATATTGCTTCTAGAACAGAAAACATGCAAGATACTTAACGAACTCTTTTTTAACAAATAGTTGAGAGTATCTACTTCTGCATGCCACTACATATTTAGATCAGTCATTGGATGTAAATAGAAATAACAAAGACTTTGGTCCAGGTATACTTAAGAAAAAAATGAGCAGCTGAAGGGAAAAGGGGACAAGAGATGAAACCTTTCAACTGCTCCTTACCAAGAATTGCTCCTTACTAAGACCCCCCTCCTCTTCATAGGTGCCTGATCATCCAAAGGTATTCTCAGATCCTTCCTAGTCTCCCCTTCAAAAAACAGGGAGTAGGGCCACAAAATAACCAGCTTTGATGGCAAAATCATTTGTTAGTCAGCAGGAAAAAAAGAATCATCTGTCAATCAGCACACCATCTTAGGAGAGGAACCTGAGTTTTAATTCCACTTTTTAAAGCTTCACAATCTCTTGATTTATGACTAGTTGATTTCTGGCCTATTTAATAACTTTTAAATTGGACTTTTGCAACATTGTTTTCTGTTCTTTCAATGCTTAGTACTAAAAAAAAGCACTTTCTTTAACCTGGGGGTGGGGGAGAAGGGGAGAAACCTTTCCTTGTGGATGCTTGGCTATGACTATCTGCTTTTCTTGTTCTTGAAGAAAGAACAGCGTGTTTCTCATGTCTCTAAAATAAGATAAACTTTTCTGGAAAGCATTTGCAAAAGGGATGCTCTCCAACTTACAAGTTTTATTTGAAAATAGAAACAAAATTTTTTTAATGAGTCAATAATGGCAAACTCAAGATGATATCCCAAAGTAGGAAATAACAGTTGGGCTTGCTTTTCAATTTGATGAATTGGAACCTGATTTATTGCTGTCAGTTGTGAAGAAGAAAATATTAGTTTAAAAATATAGATCTGCTAGAAAAAAATTAAAGGAATATGAATATAAGAAGTGAGATAATAAAATTGATGAAGGTGGACTGGACTTACTTGGCAAGAGGAACGGTGTGTTGTTAAGGAGAATTTTTTTAACAATGGATGTTGCAGATATATTTACAACAAAGACTTATGAACTTTGGAAATGAGTTGCAATTGTTGGGAAACTTCCCAATTAAAAACACAAGGAAAGGTTTCATTATTAAGAACCAAATCAGGATATTGATCCTGGACAGATCAGAGATAATGACTGGGGTGATTTATGGTAAATAAGAAATGTGTAGACTTTCTACAATGAAATTACAATAACAGTCTAGTAACAGAGTGCCTTGAACTTTAACTTTGCTTTGCTGTTAACTATTCTTTCTTTCATATAGTTAATGTATGATAGGTTAATTGAGTTGCAAAGAAATGTAGAAACTTATTACTTTTGGACCTGATTTGCAAGTGGGGAAGCTATTATTGTTGCAATAGACTTGTCAGTGTTCAACTAGGGCAATAACATGGAATTTTGTCTTTTTTATTTTATTTTTTACTCTTTATATACATATGTTAATTTTCCAAACAACGTGCGAATTGAGCTCATAATCCATTAATCCATATAAAAATTTCACTCTTTGGTTCTCTTTTCCAACCATTTATAAAATAAATTCCAGCTTTCATAATATTCTGTTTCTTCTTTGTCTTTTAGTCTCATAGTTAGTCTGTCCATCTCTGCGCATTCCAGTATCTTCTTTATTAGCTCTTCTTCGGATGGTACTTGTTCATTTTTCCAGCATTGTGCATAGCTTATTTTTGCTACAGTTATGATATGTAGAACCAAGTATGTATTTTGTTTATTAGTCTTTTCTAGTAATATACCTAATAAAAATAATTCAGGATTAAACGCTACATGTTCTCCTAATATATTTTCTAGCCAAACATGTATTTTTCTCCAATAAGCTTTAACTTTATCACAAGTCCACCAAATATGATAATATGTACCTATATTATGTTTACATTTCCAACATTTGCCTGATACATTTTTAAACATTTTTGCTAATCTGGCTGGAGGTAAATGCCATCTATAAAACATTTTATACAGATTTTCTTTGTATGCAGTTGACATTGTCAATTTGTAATTTCTCTCCCATAATTTTTGCCATTCTTCTAATTCTATATTATAACCAAAGTTCTCTGCCCATCTTGTCATTGTCCCTTTAATTTGTTCACTTTCTGTCTCTAAAGTTAACAAAAAATTATACAAATTTTTAATTAGTTTCTCATCAGCAGTTAATAATATCTTATCAAACACATTTTGTTCTTTATAAAATCCATACATTTCCATGTCTTTTTCATATCCATTTTGTATTTGTAAACGTACCCACCATGACATGTTGATACCCTGATGTTCCAGTTCTTGCTTCAATTTTAATGTCCCATCAATATTTAAGATATCTTTATATGTCCACATTTTTTCAAAATCTAACAAGTTTACATGTGAAAAAGCTTCGATTGTTGATAGCCACCTTGGAATTTTTACATATACTTTCATTTTGATTTTTCCCCATACAGCTATCAAAGCATTTCTAATACAGTGGTTTTGAAAATATTTATGAATTTTGTTTTTCCCATACCATAGAAATGCGTGCCATCCCAACTGTAAGTCATGTCCCTCCAAATATAACAACCTTTTATTCCTAAGCATTATCCATTCTTTCACCCATGTCAGTACAGATGCTTGATAATACAAAGTCCACTCAGGTACACCAAAACCCCCATTTTCTTTAGTATCTTGCAAAGTTTTCTTTTTTATTCTAGCTTTTTCCCCCTGCCATATAAACTTCAAAACTAAGGAGTCCAACTCTTTAAAAAAAAGTCCCCCAAGTTTTATCGGGATTATCTGAAATAAGAATAAAATCTTAGGCAATATATTCATTTTAATTGTAGCTATCCTTCCTAGTAAAGGATTTTAAATTCTTCCATTTTTCCAGGTCTAACTTTATTTGTTTCAATAGTCTTATATACTTGTCTTCTTTTAATGTTGAGCATTTAGCTAATAAATATATACCCAAATATATTACCTTTTTCACTATCTGTACTTCTATCACCTCTCATATTCGATTTTTTTGCTTATCTGTAACATTTTTCACTATTATTTTAGTTTTTTCCTTATTAATTTTTAATCCCACTACTTCACCATATTGTTCCAATTTCTTCCACAATTTTGGAAGATTGTCTTTTTTTTTAATTCACATTTTTATGTTCTTGTCTAGCTTTGTTTTGTCTTTGTTATTTTTTTACTTTTGTATTTTAATCTTGTGAATAAAATAAAGATTGAAAGAGAAAAAAGGAAAACAAACGAATATAATTCTTTTAAGACAAATGAATATGCTAATATGCAGCTAACATTGGAGTTAAACATGATCTCGTCTAACCCACAAAGAATTGGATTTGAATAAAAGTTGCCTTTAGGAAAATAAATGTTTGTTTTAGACAAAACACTAGTTTTTTTAAAAAAAAAATAGATATAATAAATAATATTTTAAAATAATACAATTCAGGTTAAAGTTATATGCTGAGATACTTGGTGGAATGTTTCATTAAACTTAAGAGAATTGTCATGGCATGAAAAAAAATACTTTTTCAATCAAAGGTGGTTGCTGTCAGTCTAGACTTGTTTCATATGAGAAAACTGAAGATTTTCTTTGCTATTCATGTGTAGCATGCCCTAAAACAGAGTGTATAATCAATTGGCCCAACATCAAACAGTTAAACCAACTGTGGAAATATCACTGGATGAAGTTGGATCTTCCATTCAATTATTCAAACCATAATATCTAGGAGAGGTGAAGTAAGGCTAAATGCAATTTATTATTTCTTTCTTCCCCTATTGCAGATATAGTACTCCAATTCTATATTGTTTTGTGTGAATGTCTTCATATAATTATTCCATAGAATAAGCGCATTGTAAAAGTGTAGTAAATTTGTTCCATTAAAACATGTTGGTTTTAGATGTGAGTTTCCATTTTGTTTAATTAGCATTCAGTTAATTGACATTGCATTCTTATTACCATTATTAATATCTTTTCACTGAATATTATTTTGATTTGATGTTAATTCTATATATCATATTGTATATTGTATTGTATTTGAAAATTATGGTTCAAGAAATAATTGATATTATTGCTTGAACCATAAATATAGTAAATGTTATTGGAGAAAAGAAACAGAACCTTTTGGTCAAGAAAAAAAATCTGTGATAGTGAATAATAATGTGGATTTTATTCATAAAACATGAAACTCAGTCAGCTGAACACTCAAATTGACTGGCATTAATGATTGACACGGGTTGCTGCCAGCATCCTAGGTATCAACCAGGCATCTCCTTAAAATGTAAGATGTTCTGAGTAGCACAGTTTTTTGTAGCTTTGCTGGAGTTATTGTAGGAAGCTACAATTTCTTGATGTATTTTGTAAAGTTTTTGGACATAGTTCTCAGTCCCCCAATGACAATGGGTATCACTGTTATGTGTTTCATTCATAATCGTGCAGTTTCGATGGCCAAGTTGTGGTATTATTATTATTATTATTATTATTATTATTATTATTATTATTATTATTATTATTATTATTATTATTATTATTATTATTATTAAGATATTAAATTCAAGGCAATGTTATTGAAATTCTAAATCACTTTCTGAATTGAATTGAATATAAAAGTGAATTTGAGTTATTCAGACTGTTCATGTGCAGGAATGTTTGCCCCAGATCATATCAAACCCATTCAGTTATTCAGTTTGAACAACTCAGTGAGATTCAATCAATTTTTAAAGCACTTTGAAATTTCAGATGGAATTCACTTTGTTGAATTTAATCAATGAACAGAAATCAGTTATTGCCAGATTTGCATAAACCAAATATGATTTTTTTTACATCAAAGCTTCCCTACAGTTATGTAAATCTATTTTCATATCATCTTGAAGGTTACTTCTTCATCTATGCTCAGTATTTATCCTTTAGCTCATTTATGATCGTTATAAAAATAACATACAGGGAAAAGAACAATTTATTTCTTAAAATAAAATTCTAATTATTAAAAAGCTTCCTAAAATAAAGGTGATTGATAAACAGAAAAAGGCAGTATGTTTTACTAATAATATATGTATACATTACATTTTGTCACTTTCTTACTTTAATGAATCAAATCCTTTTGGGGGTTAATTTAAAGAGAAAAAGGACACAAATGTAAAAAGGTTGAAGTAAATTATAACCAGCAGTATTAATCTGTGTTGTCCATATTGAAAGTACTACACCTATACTGCTAGATACTTTTTTTGGCCAAATGTCAGGCAAATGTTGCCCAAAATTCAGGCAAAAATTCTGATCTGGGTGTCAGCACAATAGCTGGCAAGACTTGAGTAGATTATATCTATATTTATATTTATATCTATATCTATCTATCTGTCTGTGTCTATGTCTGTATCTATCTATATCTATATCTATATCTATATCTATATCTATATCTATATCTATATCTATATCTATATCTATATCTATATCTATATCTATATCTATATCTATATCTATATCTATATCTATATCTATATCCAGGGTTGTTGTTTTTTGTCATAGAACACTCAGAACGGAGTTCCGGCACCTTTTTTGGATGGAACCTTGTATGGTAGGCAAGGTGGGTTGTATGACGTGTGTGAATTCTGGCACCTTTTTCTTTTACAAAAAAAGCACTGTCTATATCTATATCTATATCTATATCTATATCTATATCTATATCTATATCTATATCTATATCTATATCTATATCTATATCTATATCTATATCTATATCTATATCTATATCTATATCTATATCTATATCTATATCTATATCTATATCTATATCTATATCTATATAGGAGAAGGGTGGTATAGAAATTTAATAAATAAATAAATAAATAAATAAATAAATAAATAAATAAATAAATAAATAAATCTATCTATCTATCTATCTATCTATCTATCTATCTATCTATCTGATATTACAACTGATACAAAAGGTAAGAGTGGTGCAAAGAGCCATGTAACTATACATACTCAGTATTACAAGACAAGTAAAGCACATGGATTAGAGAACAAATAAAAATATATGATATCATCAATAGAGTAAAAGAATTGAATGGAAATGGGCTGGTCACATAGCAAGAAGAACTGATCGCAGATGGATCAAGGCAATCATAGAATAGATTCCACTTGACAAAAACCATCCACAAAAGAGACCTAAAACAAGATGGATCAACATCAGTATTGCAGGCCCAATTGGCAAAAGAAATCTCAGGACTGTATTGGTTGGAAACATGTAGAAACTTCATCATGCAATAGATAGACAATGGCTAAAGTGATGATGGTGATGATGAAGGGCGTTCTCTGTGGGCGCACCGGCCCTATGGAACCAACTTCCCACGGAACTCAGGACTGCCCCCGACCTTCGCTCATTTTGCCGGGACTTGAAAACCTGGTTCTTCAAGCTGTTTGGCCCAGACTGAGGGGTTTTAACTAATTTAATTTAATTGGGTTTTAGTATAATTTCAGGGACTGTAATTTAATTATAGTTTTTAACTGCTTTTAATTTTTGTATGCTATGTATTTTAATTCTCCCTATAAACCGCCCTGAGTCCTACGGGAATAGGGCGGTATATAAATTTAAATAATAAATAAATATTTACTTCCATACATATTGTTGATGAGAGATATTCTGCTATATTCTTAAATAATTAGTTTATTACTTGTAAACTATTTAAAAAAAATAATTGATGGCAGAAGAACATACTTTTCAATAGTTTTCATATGTATAGTTAAAAGAAAGTTTTAATGAATGCCAAAAGACAATTGGAATTGAAAAACACCAAATGAAATTTGAAATTTAATTATGTACAAATGATGAACATATGATTACAAAAACAAACTTTTGTTAAGATTTTAAACAAAATAAGAAAGGGTTAAAGTTTACATGACAAAATGAGCTACTAATTTTGGATATAACATAGACATGGACATGTGGGAGAGAATGTGTGTATCTAGTCATAATTTAAGAGAAAAGTTTTATAAAATGGGTATCATTGAATTCATAGTATAGGGAACTATAAGGAAACAGTATATAAAGATATTTCAAACCAGTGTTGGAAATGTAAAATCATGAAGGGACATGATGAACTTGTTAAAAAGCTAAGACATTTTGGATAGATTCATAATAATAAACCTTTATTGTCAAAGTACAACATATGTACATTGAGATTAGCTGAGCCTCCCCCTGTGCTCTCTCCCCCCAACACACAGTGACAACAAACCCTCCATCCCACCACACTATGTGAACCAACTACACCACACACCGGCCTCCCAAGTCAATTCTGCATAAGATTATGTCCCATTTAAAAGCCTAACAGCCCACGGATATATAATGATGCTCAGGACATTAAATTAATATTGCTATATTACTTATAGACAATCAATTAGAAAATATTCATGGCAGATATATTTCGTATAGGATAACTGCAGCAAGATTTTTGTATTCACAACAGGAGGATAGAAGAGAATATTTGTAGATGGGGTCGAGTATGCAGTCTTTGATGATGGTAATGAAATGTCTCAGGAAAACAACCAGGCTTAGAGAGTATCAAGGATCCCATACAACTAGTAGAATAACAAAACTCACACAATGGAGGAATAGGTTTTGAAAACATCAGAATTTGCAGAGATGGGCTGAGTATGGTCAAAGAACAAACAATAAAAAACTTTTTGAAGGACTGGAGGACTGGAGAACTTATGTGGGCTTTTTAATGAAAGAAGAAAAAAATATGATTTATGAATTTGAAGATTTAGCTGGTATAGCCTAAATCAGGGGTCAGCAACCTGAAACAGTGAAAGAGCCACTCGGAACCGGTTCCCTCACAAAAGGAAAAACTGGGAGCCGCAAAAAATGTGTGCACATGTGCGTACATGCGTGCATGCGCAGAACAGGGTTTGACTGAAGAGTGGAGCCAAGGCGAGATATGCACCTACCCTGCATATTTGAATTGATTGGCTGAAATTTTTTAGTCCCACTTTTTTTTTTTTTGCACTGCACATGGCAGAGGACTGGGAGCCGCAGGAGACGGCTGAAAGAGCCACATGTGGCTCCGGAGCCGCGGGTTGCAGACCTGTGGCCTAAATGAAGGAGTGAGGGAATGACAATTATTGAATGACAATTAGTTTATAAGTATCTGTTGAAAAGAAGGTCAGAAATCCTTTATATATTTCTTAACATTTTCTATTTTTCCACTTTTTGATTTTTTTCCTTTGCTTTTGATTTATCTTTTATTATATGAAAATTCCTAAGAAAATATAGTTAAATAAATAAAACAGAATTTTGCATAGACTTACAAAGCACCACAATATAGTATGTTCTGAAATAACAAAGAGAGGATAAATATTTTTTACACTGAGTATAATATTTTCTGAAAAATAAACATAGAAAAATCTCTCAGTTTATTTCTCTCTTCTCCTATTCTAATATTTTTAAACAACAATTTCATAATATTATTATCCATAGTACTAGAAATGCAAGTCAATTGCAGTATTGCAATTCTGTTCCACATTCCATGTTTTTGAAATATCCCAAGACCTCTTTTTTTCCCATAGAACATTCTTAGGCAGATATTGTAAAAAAATTATCAAAAGTATCAATTTGTATATTAAATGCACAGAAAAGGAACACATATTCAGGATAAATGTATATGGAATACATTCTCCCTAATAAAAATAATTGCAGAAATTTCATAGATTAAAAATATTTGTAATGAAAAATGTGTATATTTGGAAACTATGTATGCACATGTTGATATATTTATGATGGCAGAAAAACAGTTACAAAAACAATGTAGGGAAAAATTGAGTACAATCAAATATTACAGATATGCTATTCACCTCTGTAACCAAGTTCACCATATGGATTGTCGGTTCATATTTGAAATAATAAAGATGGTTTGATTATTCAGCAGTCTTGTTACATATTGTTATGTGCTCCTGGCTACTTTCCTTCGTGACCAGAGGCAAGCTCGCCTGACCAATAACCAGCCAAGACACAGTGAAGGCCTTTCATTTTGTTTATTGCAATAAGCGGAAGATAAACTTTCAAAGCTTGGTTCTCTTCAAAGTTCTAACCCAAAATATGCCCTTCTTTATACAGCTCTATCCTGGGTGCCACATTCCTCTTCTTTTCCCATTGGCTGAGATGCTATGAGGTTACACTGTTTCCATCCTCTTCTTACACATGTCCTGCTAACATATTAAATCATATTCACATAAGGTAAAGGTAAAGGTAAAGGTTCCCCAGCACGTGCGTGCTAGTCATTTCCGACTCTAGGGGCTGGTGCTCATCTCCGTTTCAAAGCCAAAGAGCCAGCGCTTGTCCGAGGACGTCTCCGTGGTCATGTGGCCGGCATGACTAGACGCCAAAGGTGCACGGAACGCTGTTACCTTCCCACCGTAGTGGTCCCTATTTTTCTACTTTCATTTTTATGTGCTTTCGAACTGCTAGGTTGACAGAAGCTGGGACGAGTAACAGGCGCTCACTCTGTTACACGGCACTCAGGATTCGACCCGCCAAACTGCAGACCTTCTGATCGACAAGCTCAGCGTCCTAACCCACTGAGCCACCGTGTCCCTTCATATTCACATATACAATAATAATTTTAAAAATAGACATTTAAATGGTTATTTTGAACTCTGTGGATATTTATGTCCCCTTTTTAGAACAATAGGTTCTTTCCTGTTTTTCAATTCAGTTTGCCTTTCTTCTTATCTTATTCAGCTTGTTTTCCTGTTTTTCAATTCAGTATGCCTTTTCTGGCTAACCATTTCCTCTTACAGCTGTTTTTTTATAGTTTGTCACCTTCCTTTTCCCACTCTAAAACCCAGATAATTTTTGCCTATATGTTTATCTTACTTTCTCCCCTTATGTTATCCTTTCCTGATTCCCATCCATTGTACTTGTTTTTCTATTTAATTAGTTTCCATTGTATTGTAGGTTTAACTGTCTCTGAAGATTCATCATATTGATGCATATTTATCAATATGATAACTATGTTTATCTTTTGGGGAAGGGCAAGATATTCTTTTGAGTTAGAATTGACTCATTGTGATTGTTCCTATACTTTTCTTAGCAAAACTTTTGATAGTGGTTTGCCCTTTCCTCCTTCCTAGGGCTGAGAGACAGTAACTGCTTCAGTGTCATCAGCTTGGTTTTGTCCCTAAGATAAAACTAGAACTCACAGTCTCCCAGTTATGCCTTAACTACTATACCAAACTGGGTACCTAGTGAATCTTTAACAAGAAAAACAAACAGACTGTTCTTACAAACAAATATGAGACTATCTGTAACACTTTTTAAAAAAATCGATAGATTGTGCAGCCTATAGACTAAAAACATCACCAATAAATACTGTTGGATCTGTCGTGGGAGAGAGAAGGTAGGAAACTGACCAAATATAGATGAATAGTTTAAGGAGAATTTTAAGAATTGCCTCCTTATTTTGATCGAAATGCAAACATTGGAGAAGGATTTCTTACCTTTGATTACCCAAAATAATAACTGAACTAGCAGTTCTTCACCAGTTTTTTAAAAAACAGAGTTGACATCCAGCTATAACTGACTAGCACAATATAGATTAGTTACAAAGGTTAAAGTTTTCTATATGTGGGAGAAAAGAAATGTTTCAACTTATGGAAAATCCTCTGAAATCATAGAATAGATTTGAAATACAGCAGTTGCAAAAAGAACATTACATTAGATTTCTGTCTCCATTTTATTTAGTGAAAATGTCTACCGGATCAAAGTTTGAAAAATAAAAGACCAATCCAATATTCAATTTAAAAGTATTTTCTAAACAGAAAAACAACTGAATCACACCATATAAGCTAGTATAGACTAAATTCCAGTTTTTAACAATGACTAGCTAAATAATCTTGGAAATCATATATTTAGGTCATGAAAGACATATCCTTTCATCTCCCTTTTTAGTCGTTAACTTCAACTTCATCCTCATCCTCAGTCTCTTTAACTTTTTAAGTAGCTGTCATGTTTTATATACTGTTATAGTTTATACCACTGTAGTATAGTTCTTATACTTACAGTGTTAAACTTAATGTAGTTTACATCTGTATTTTAGAGATATTTGGATTTTCCATTTCATGGTAGTTATTTATCTTATCATTATTATTAGCCAAATTATATAAGTCTACCATATTCATTTTTGTCTTTATATATATTTTAGAAATACAAATCCCAGGCATATTTACTTAAAATATAAAATCTTCGAACCCCGGAGTGGATAAAAAACAGTTGTTTATTGCTAAAAGATTATTTATTTTTTATTTTTTATTTTTATTTTAATCCCATTTATATCCCGCCCTTCTCCGAAGACTCAGGGCGGCTTACAATTTAAAGCAATTTAAAGCAATTTAAGCAATAAAAAGTAACTGTTTAAAGCATATCTACCTAATCTAAGCTTTCGCTGGTCCTCTGCCAGCATCATCAGAGAAAGCATTGAAGTTTGAAAAACCATTGGTAAGCCTGTTTGGTTCCGCGCTCTGCTCATCAGCCGTGTGATGGACCTTGCTCTAGTCAATCGTGATTGTTCTGACTGTCTCACATCACTTCCCTTGCAATCTGGTCTTACTGTCCCTTTTTAAAAACTTTCTCCTCCCTATCTCTTTTGGTTTGACTACCTTAACTGATCTTGTTTTCTTTTGCTGTCCCTCATCCAATGTCATAGCTGTTGGTATTTGTATTTCCTTGTTCTCTATGTCCTCCTCCTCTACCCTCCTTGCCTGTGATTGGCCATTCTGTGCTATGCCTGGGTTTCCCTCTTGACTCCCTTCCGTGATTTCTGCAAACAGCTCCCCACCCCAATTCACTTGCACGTATAACTTTTTTTCAGTGCTTATCCACTGATCTTTATCTTATCCCTGGACTAGCCACCCCAATGTTTTTTGTTTATTTATATACCGCCCTTGCTTTCTGCTATCTGATTTAGTTGATCTTGCTGTATTTGGATGTTCTTTGTGTGTTGGTGTGTATGTGTGTTGCGACGCTCTCTTTCCTTGGTTCGCCCATATCTTTCAATTGGGGTTGTTTTCAGATCATTCCTTGTCTTCTCGGCTAGTTGTTGCATGATCGGTATCTTCTTTTTCTTATGAATCACGTTATCCTCTGTTTGCTGTATTTTGTTCGATGGGTTACACATTCACTGGTTATTTTCCTTCCCTTGGGATGGTCACTTTCATCTGTTCATTGTGCCTGTCCGTCCATCCATTCCTGTTAAGCTCCTGTCTTCCAGGTGCTCTCCATCTGTTTGTGCGTGCGTGTGACATTGTCTTCTCTTCCCTTGCTCTACCCACCTCCGATCTTCGGGAGTTATTGCATGATTGTTTGTCATCTGTTCCTGTTTTTTGGGTTTGGTGGGTTGTTGTGTTTTAGATATCTCTTCTGGTGTCCTGGTTGTCCAACTTTGATTTCTTTTGGTTTCTCTCCTTTTTATTGTGGGTAGACCTTTCTCTTGCTGTTAATGTGCCTTTAATGCCTGGTAGGTGGGTGGCAATTCTATGTGGTGATTAATTGTAAATTTATCTAAGAACCAGACTTCCTTAAGTAATCTACCTCCTTTGGAGGTGTCTTGGGCAATGGTCTGTGCCCCTGCAAAGTTGAAGGAGTGGTTATTATCGACCACATGTGTCCATATTTGTGAATATTGTTCATGTCTTTTTGTTGTAAGCTTATGTTCATGGATTCTTGTCTTTAGTTGTTTGGATGTTTCTCCAATATAGCTATATTGGCAGTCATTGCATCTCATCCTATAAATTACTGATGATTTTTCTTTTTCAGATAGTTGTTCTTTTGGGCGCATCAACTTGGTACGGAGTGTCTGGTTTGGCTGGTGTGCCACATTAATGTTGTGTGGTGCCAATATTCTTGCCGTTGCTTCTGAAACCCCATTTATGTATGGAATTGTCATCCAAGTTGTATTTGCCAAGCCATTTTGTGTCAAATGTGGTTCTTGGTGCCTACTGAAATGCCAAATAAAATTTGTTGGGTAGCCGTTACGTCTGCATACCTGATATAGATGATCACGTTCCTTGTCTTTGGCTCTTTTCGTGTTACAGTGTGTGCCTAAATGTTTGAATAATGTGCAGATGCAGGAGATCTTGTGGGATGTGGGGTGATTACTTTTATAATTAAGCATCCTATCTGTGCATGTTCCTTTTCTATAAACGAATGTGTGGAGGGTGCCATTTGTTGCCATCAAGGAAAGCTAAGGTGCCATTGGCTTCCTCCTCTGCTGTAAACTGGATATCCAGAAATATTGAATTTAGTTGTCTCATGAAATCAATCTTATCCTTAAGTTTGATGATGGTGAATGTGTCATCAACATATCTTGCCCAAAATTTTGGTTGAGAGTTGGCCATTACTTTGGATTCAAGTTGTTGTAAGACTGCTTCTGCAATGATTCCTGAAATGGGGGACCCCATGGGTGTGCCCTTGATTTATTGATATGTCATTCCCTGGAATTTAAACTGTGTTTTAAGACACAAATGTAATAAGAGGATGTCTTCTATCTTAAGTGAGTTGTGATGTAGTGATTCCTCCTGTTGTAATCATTCTTTTATTATCAAAATGGCTAGGTCTCGTGGTATGGATGTGATATCATTATTTCATCATCCTCTATCTTCGTTGATTTCAGTTTTTATAGGAATTCATGTGCTGACTTTACTGTGGTTGTATTTTTTCCCACCAGGTATTTTAACCATCTGCTCAACCACTTTGCTAGGCCAAATGTTGGAGTATTTCTAAATGCTACAATAGGTCTTAATGGGACCCCTTTGTTATGTATCTTTGGTAGCCCATAGAATCTTGCCATCGCCGTATCCTTTGGTCGCAAAGCCCTTAAATCTTCCTCACTGATTTTGTCTTGCCTTCTAAGTCTTTCTAGTATTTTATTAAGCTGATTTCTGATTGATGTCATTAATATTATATATATATATATATATATATATAATATTAACACTGCCTTGTATGCAATCAGCCCAGGTTCGAATCTCAGAAGGGTATAGCTGACTGATGACGACTAAGGACTCAGAAATGCATCTCAGTTTCCCTTTAATTCTTTGTTAGTAATTTACACAAATATATGAATTGTCCGGTGTGACTGCTGCCTGTTTGATAGCCTTCAAGATAGGCTTAAAACAGGAAATAAAGATTTGCCCCATGTTTGGGGCCTAGCAAGGTAATCTAAATAGTTAACATTTGAAACATATATATATATATATATATATATATATATATATATATATATATATATATATATATATATATATATATATATATATATATATATATATATATATATATATATATATATTAACAAACAAATGAACACTGGGATAGAATTAAAAACTAAAACAGTTTTTATTGCTGAAAAATCAAGCTTTCGTTGGCCAACTGCCAACGTCATCAGGATGGAGATGCTGGGGTGGGGAGATTCCGTTTATACTGTTGGTGTCTGCACTCTGCTCATGGAGCATGCTCAGATCTGTTTGTTGAGGTCTGCCGTATTTCTTTGAGTTGTCTGATGAAGTTAGACGGGTACCCGTTGTTTTTGCAGACACGATAAAAACAAAAACAACGGGTACCCGTCTAACTTCATCAGACAATACAGCAGGCCAAGTGAACCTACCCGCCATGAATGTAACAACGCCTTAACATCACGGATAACACTGCCTTATATCCACGGTGTATCCGAGGCCACAGCGCGCATACTAACCCCTCACAAAGTCGGTGTTGCCCACAGACCTGATCGGACCTTACGAGCTTGCGTCATGCGCCCTAAAGATCCACTCCCCAATGAAGAAAAAGCCTCGGTCGTATACAAGATATCATGCCAGAATTGCAATTGCAATTACATTGGGGAGACAGCAAAACGACTGAGGACTAGGGTGCATGAACACAAGCTTGCTATTAGAAGACAAGAACAACGTTCACAGGTGTGGACGCACATGGCTACACACAACCATGCCTTTAATCTAGCAGGGACTGAGGCTATTGCCAGTGACAACACTAAAGGCGGCCGCCTGTTTAAGGAAGCCTGGTTTTCAAACCATTCCTCCATCAACCGGCATATAGACCTCCCCCCTGCATACCAGGCACTAAAAAATTGGGAAGAGCAACGACGTGCGCGACATGAAGACAAACAGCGCAAGAATTCACAAATTATCTCATTGCATCAAATCCAAGGTTGCACCAGCACACAACCACTCTGCAATGTCGAACACAAGGAAGAAGAGCAACAACCATTTAAGATCCCTGGCATGAGAACACGGACAATGACCAGGGTTATGGCTACAACACATGGAGCTATAAACAATTCACTTTTAACAACAGATACCCAGAGACAAATACATCCCAAAAACGGATGCGCGACAACTCAAAGAAATACGGCAGACCTCAACAAACAGATCTGAGCATGCTCCATGAGCAGAGTGCAGACACCAACAGTATAAACGGAATCTCCCCACCCCAGCATCTCCATCCTGATGACGTTGGCAGTTGGCCAACGAAAGCTTGATTTTTCAGCAATAAAAACTGTTTTAGTTTTTAATTCTATCCCAGTGTTCATTTGTTTGTTAATTTTAACATGCCTGGGATTCGTATTTTTAATCTTATCAAGGAATATATATATATATATATATATATATATATATATAATATTAATGACATCAATCAGAAATCAGCTTAATAATATATATATATATATATATATATATATATATATATATATATATATATATATATGGTAAAGGTAAAGGTTCCCCCGCACATGCGTGCTAGTCGTTTCCGACTCTAGGGGCCGGTGCTCATCTCCGTTTCATAGCCGAAGAGCCAGCGCTTGTCCGAGGACGTCTCCGTGGTCATGTGGCCGGCATGACTAGACGCCAAAGGCGCACGGAACGCTGTTACCTTCCCACCGGAGTGGTCCCTATTTTTCTACTTGCATTTTTACGTGCTTTCGAACTGCTAGGTGGGCAGAAGCTGGGACGAGTAACAGGCGCTCACTCTGCTACGCGGCACTCGGGATTCGACCCACCAAACTGCCGACCTTCCGATCGACAAGTTCAGCGTCCTAACCCACTGAGCCATATATATGTCTGTGTGTGTGTGTGTGTGTGTGTGTGTGTGTGTGTGTGTAAAAAAATTTTGGCTATAATTTTATATTTGAATGTTATGTTATTGTGCATTGATTGATGATTAAAGTAGAAAGTAATTTCTCTCATTATATATCTGTAACAATTAATTACCTAAAGTTTATTGCTTTGGGTCATATAAGATTCTGTTCGCTATAATAATTTATTTTAAAGTCTCCAGCTTTGTTCCTGAAATTCTGTTTCCCTTTTTGAAATCACCCAAATGTATGAGAGTATGAATGAGACTGATGGGAGGGGGGATGGCAGAGCCTCTGGCCCTTTGAGGGACAATGAGGGGGATGTAGGGGAGGACAATATATCAGAGTTTGTATTCTTGTTTTAACAGGAGTTAAATAAAGATGCATATCTTGCTTCCTTCTTTAAAACTTTTATATCTATTCTATAGCCCAACGTCTATATAAAACTAATGTTTAATTTCCACACTCAGTTTATGAGTGCCTTTTTATTAATATTTATATTATATGTACACTTTTATTCATGTATTGGGATTCTGCTGAAGTGAGTTTTGTCTTTGGTGGCAAAACAAACAAACAAACAAACAGGCAAATAAAAAGTAGAAGTAGATGTGCACAAAATTGATTTTCTTTATGTTGAGACATAGAACAAAGGCTCTGGTAATTAGAGTAGATCACAAGTCTAATGCAAGCCATGCAATTTCTAAAAAAAAATGTATATTTCTGTAATCTAATCTCATTCAGTGAATATTTATAACTGTGGTGTCTCTTTCAGGAACTACTGCACGAAACCATCTGGCAATGGGAGAAAGTAGCAATCAAATAGTGATGACAGAATTCATGTTTCTAGGCTTCAAAACTTCCCACCATTTCTAATTCAAAACAATTCCTGAACTTCAGATTCTCCTCTATGTGGTGACAACACTACTTGGAAACACCATAATAACCACAAACATGGGTGAAAGTGGCAAGAAGGTGACAAGCAATAGGGAGAAAGCAGAACTATTTAATTCGTTTTTTGCATCTGTCTTTACACAAAGGGAAAAAAACAGTCCAACCTACCCAAACCAGTGCCATAAAAAACAGAATAGAAACGCAAGTTAAGATAGGCAAGAAAATGGTAAGTGAGCACCTGTCCAGCCTAGACGAGTTCAAATCACCAGGACCAGATGGATTACACCCCAAGGTTCTCAAGGAACTGGCAGACGTGATCTCAGAACCACTGAACTATATTTTTCAAAGATCCTGGAGCACTGGGGAACTACCAGAGGACTGGAAGAGAGCTGATGTAGTTCCCATCTTCAAAAAAGGGAAAAAAATAGATCCAGGAAACTACAGACCTATCAGCCTGACTTCAATACCTGGGAAGATTCTGGAAAAGATAATCAAACAACAAATCAGCGAACACCTTGATGCAAACAAAGTCATCACTAAAAGTCAACATGGGTTTGTCAAAAACAGATCATGCCAGACAAATCTTATTACATTCTTTGACCAAGTGACAAAACTAGTGGACCAGAGGAATGCTGTAGATATAATTTACTTGGACTTCAGTAAGGCATTTGATAAAGTAGATCACAACCTACTACTTGATAAGATAGAAAAATGTGGGTTAGATAGCATTACCACCAGATGGATTCGTAGCTGGCTGACAGGCCGTACTCAGCGTGTGGTCCTCAATGGAACCGCATCTACATGGAAGGAAGTGTGTAGTGTGTAGCTCTGTTCTGGGTAGTGTGTAGCTCTGTTCTGGGCCCAGTGCTCTTCAATATCTTCATTAATGATTTGGATGAGGGGATAGATGGGGAACTCATCAAATTTGCAGACGACACCAAGCTGGCAGGAATAGCCAATACTCCAGAAGGTAGGCTAATGATACAGAAGGATCTGGACAGACTCGAACACTGGGTACTATCTAACAAAATGAAATTCAATGGTGAAAAAAGTAAGGTTCTACATTTAGGAAGGAAAAATCAAATGCATAGGTATAGTATAGGTGGTACCTTGCTCAATAGTAGTAACTGTGAGAGGGATCTCGGAGTCTTAGTAGACAATCACTTCAATATGAGCCAGTGTACTGCAGCTGCCAAAAAAGCCAACACAGTGCTAGGCTGCATTAACAGAGGGATAGAATCAAGATCAAGTGAAGTACTAATACCACTTTACAATGCTTTGGTAAGGCCACACCTGGAATACTGCATCCAGTTTTGGTCACCACGATGTAAAAAAGATGTCGAGACTCTAGAAAAGGTACAGAGAAGAGCAACAAAGATGATTAGGGGGCTGGAGGCTAAAACATATAGGGAACTGTTGCTGGAATTGGGTATGTGTAGTTTAATGAAGAGAAGGGTGAGGGGTGACATGATAGCAGTGTTCCAATATCTCAGGGGCTATCACAAAGAAGAGGGAGTCAAGCTATTCTCCAAAGCACCTGAAAGCAGGACAAGAAGCAACGGATGGAAACTAGTCAAGGAGAGAAGCAACCTAGAACTAAGGAGAAACTTCCTGACAGTTAGAACAATTACTGTAACCAGTGGAACAACCTGCCTCCAGAGGTGGTGAATGCTCCAACACTGGAGGTTTTTAAGAAGAGACTGGACAGCCATTTGCCTGAAATGGTATAAGGTTTCCTGCCTTAGCAGGGGGTTGGACTAGATGACATCCAAGGTCCCTTCCAACTTTATTATTATTATTATTATTATTATTATTATTATTATTATTATTATTATTATTATTATTATTATTATTATTATTATTATTCATAATCTTCAGAAACTGGTGTATTTATTTCTGGGAAACCTGTCTTTTTGGGGGATTTACTACAGTTCTGTAATTGCTCCTAGGATTTTGGTCAGTTTTAAAAGAGATTACTCTGTGATTCCTTTTAGTGTCTGTTTCCTGCAATTCTATTTCCTTGGTTACTTTTGCTTACTTTGAGTGTTAACTACAATGTTTTATGACAGAAGTTTAGCCATATGAAAGCCCTTGTCCTATGTAACAGCCTGATTATGTGTTCATTTGTCACTAGTGTCTTGTGTTTTGTGGCTACTTCATTCTCTACACACCTTGCTTCTCAGTTAACTTTCTGGATGTAAATGAAATGGACCACTTCTTTTTGTGATTATTCACCACTCTTATATCTTGCCTGTAATGATATTCACTAAGTAAACTGTTGATGACCTTGGATTTCTATGTTTTTTTAAGGATTCATTTTAAGGATTCTTTCCATCACAGAAAAACATTTTCTGTCTGTTCTTCTTATCTCATTGTAGTTATATTTTCTGTGGAACCCTCAAGATTGTTTACAGAATATCAAAATGCAGAAGTCTGAACAAAGTGCTCCTCTCTCTCTCTCTCTCTCTCTCTCTCTCTCCCTCCCTCCCTCCCTCCCTCCCTCCCTCCCTCCCTCCCTCCCTCCCTCTCTCTCTCTCTCTCTCTCTCTCTCTCTCTCTCTCTCTCTCTCTCTCTTTCTTTAACATAGTCCTGTAATTAATCTCTTTATTTACAGGTTGAGAAACTGAAAATTTAAGGATGCTTTTGGGAAAGCCACTAGTCTCTAGACAAGAAATAAATAAAATAAATAAAATAAATAAATATTATCACATCTTGAAGTTGAATTCAAAAAATCCTATGATGTTAAAAATATATGTGTTTTTCTAATAATCAAGGCTTGGATAATTATTAGAACATTCTCCAGGACATTAACAGAAGCACTTTGGAATATCTTGATTGTGATTTCAAGATTTCTATTTTTTTTCCACCTTTGATCTTTTCAAATGCCTCATCAATAAGTTTTATATAAATTAAGGATAGATATTCGAATCCCACAAACCAAAACATTTCAAATTCCAGGTGGGATTGATATATGATATTTGTTGTTAAAAAGAAAAATCTGAGTGGAGTAAAACAAATTAAAACTGGGGAAAACTCTCATCTTAATACTTTCCTACTATTGTACATCCTTTGCATGAAATTGTGTGTGCTTACCTAAAGAAGCATAAAAACATTTTGTTTAAACATTGTTTCCTCCAACTGTTTTGACAGTATCAAGATCACGTGAAGCATTAATACCACTTTACAATGCCTTGGTAAGGCCATACTTGGAATACTGCATCCAGTTTTGGTCACCACGATGTAAAAAAGATGTTGAGACTCTAGAAAGAGTACAGAGAAGAGCAACAAAGATGATTGGGGGACTGGAGGCTAAAACATATAGGGAACGGTTGCTGGAATTGGGTATGTGTAGTTTAACGAAGAGAAGGGTGAGGGGTGACATGATAGCACTGTTCCAATATCACAAAGAAGAGGGAGTCAAGCTATTCTCCAAAGCACCTGAAAGCAGGACAAGAAGCAATGGATGGAAACTAGTCAAGGAGAGAAGCAACCTAGAACTAAGGAGAAATTTCCTGACACTTAAAACAACTAACCAGTGGAACAACCGGCCTCCAGAAGTGGTGAATGCTCCAACACTGGAAGTTTTTAAGAAGAGACTGGCCAGCCATTTGTCTGAAATGGTATAGGGTTTCCTGCCTGAGCAGGGGGTTGGACTAGATGACCTCCAAGGTCCCTTCCAAATTATTGTTATTGTTATTGTTATTGTTATTGTTATTGTTATTGTTATTGTTATTGTTATTGTTATTGTTATTGTTATTGTTATTGTTATTGTTATTGTTATTGTTATTGTTATTGTTATTGTTATTGTTATTGTTGTTGTTGTTATTATTATTATTATTATTATTATTATTATTATTATTATTATTATTATTATTATTATTATTATCATCATCTTGTAGAAAGGAAAGGCCCACACTGATAAATTAAAAATCTTTGTGGTCTGCAAAGGAATGCTGGTGGGCTAATCAATGATTTGGTAACTAGAGGAGCATCTACAGTGTTGGAGCTCATGGTCATGGTAAACTATGGAGGCACTAGACAACATGACTTTCAGGGCAGTGGTGGTGAGTTTATTACTTTAAAAAAAGTCTGTGCTCTGTCCAAGGGTGCTTGGTAGGCTGCATGTACAGGCCTGGTCTAGAATTTATTTTGGAGCATTCAACTATCTAGAGCAGGCATGTCAAACTCATTTTGTTTGAGGCAACTTTTTATAAAAGAATTGTCATTAATTTCAATGCATCTTCATCATTGTCCTTCAGATATTGTTCCAAAGCCATTTTTTCTTCTTCAACCATCTGAAGTACTTGCAGCATTCCATGTCCACCTATTTGCCTTGGTAGATAATGTCTGTCAATGTTACTGCATGGATGAAGGGCATGATTCATTGTCATTATTTTTCTGGTCTTCCTATCCATTGCTTTGAGTTCTGCTTGTAGCCCAGTCCACTATTCCAGCTGTGTACCTAATGACTGGAATTGTCCAGCTGTTGATTGCCTTCATGGTATTTCCTCCATTGAGTTTGGACTTTAAGATCTTCTTCACTCTCTTGATGTATTCGCCTCTAATTTTTTTCTTGAATTCAGTGTGCTTGATGTTGTCAGCTTGAAAGATACCCAAGTATTTGTAGTAATCTTCCTTATCCAGACCCTTAATGTTATTCTCATGGGGCATCTTTATTTCTTCAGTTTTCACTATTTTTCTTTGTTTGATAGTAAATGTGGCACATTTGTCCAAGCCAAACTCCATTGAAATATCTTGGCTATATATAAGGACAGCATTCAGCAGCCATTCTATTTCAGATGATGTTTTTCCATACAGCTTCAGATCATCCATGTAAAGGAGGTGGGATAATCTGGCAGATATTATTGATGTTTGATACCCATGTCCTGATTTATTCAGTATTGTTGACAGAGGAAACAGTGCAATAACAAATAGTAGTGTTGATAATGAATCTCCTTGAAATATTACTATCTTGATATTAACCTCTTCCAGTCTCTCATCATTGACCTGTAACTGTGTCTTCCATTGTGCCATTGATCTTTGCACAAATTTTCTGATGTTTCTACTGACTCCTGTTATTTATAGGCTAATAATAATAATGATGATGATGATGATGATGATGATGATGATGATGATGATGATGATGATGGAAGAGACCTTGAAGGTCATCTAGCCCAATCCCCTTGCTCAGGCAGAAAGCTCTATACTATTTCAGACAAATGGCTGTCCAGTCTCTTCTTAAAAACTTCCAGTGTTGGAGCATTCAACTTCTGGAGGCAGGTTGTTCCATTGGTTAATTGTTCTAATTGTCAGGAAGTTTCTCCTTAGTTCTAGGTTGCTTCTTTCCTTGATTATTTTCCATCCATTGCTTCTTGTCCTGCTTTCAGGTGCTTTGGAGAATAGTTTGACTCCCTCTTCTTTGTGGCAACCCCTGAAATATTGGAACACTGCTATCATTTCCCCCCTCGTCCTTCTATTCAGTAAACTAGACATACCCAATTCCAGCAGCCATTCCTTATATGTTTTAGCCTTTAGTCCCCTAACCATCTTTGTTAACCAAATACCTTTTTGTAATCAATCTATACCACGTTCAGGTTGTTCTTCCTTTTCTTGCAGTTTTCCAAGATCATTTTGTCTATTAGGAGTTAATCTTTTGTTTCTCTGCTATTGGGGGGGTTTCCTTTCTGCTCAGGTGGAAAGAGATTGTTTTCAACTAGATACTGTTGTATTACATCAGCTACCACACCAGTTAGCAATTTGAAAGTTGTTGGTAAGCAAGTAATTGGCCTGTAGTTGCCTGGTGTTGCCCCTTTTGTTGGATTTTTCATTATTAGATAGGTTTTCTCAGTTGTTATCTACTTTTCAATTTCTCCTCCTTGTAGTATATTGTCGAGCTGCTTGGCAATGAGTGGATATATAACAGTTAGATGTTTCAACCAAAACCCATGCAGTTCATCTTCATGTGGTGCTGACCAATTTTTGATCTTCGTTGCTCTTTTTTCTACCATTTCTGTTGTTATTCCTAGTTCTTTCATTTCAACTTCTGTTTTATTTGCATCCACCTCTTTTAACCAAGCTGCATGCTGGTTGTATTTCTTTGGGTTATCCCATATTTGCTTCCAGAACTTCACTGTTTCTTTCTTGTCAGGTACTGATTGATTTATTGCAGTTTCTCCATTGATGGATTGGTAGAAACATTTCTGATTGGATTGAAATTGGAGGTTCTCCCTATAAAATTTGCAATTCGAGCTTTGTATCTACTGATTTTCCTGACTATAGCTGTTATTTGCTGCTTTATTATTTACAGTGCTTGTTTGATGTTCCTTGTTTCTAAGTGGTATTTCTTAATTAGGTATTCTTTGGTCTTCTTGTTCTTCAGCTTCTTTTCTTTCATCTGTTCTAGCTTGCTTGCATGTGATCTTAACTTGCTGATCTTATTTTCTAGTCTAACCTTCCATTTTTTTTGGTGTACTGTTTGTTTTTCTTCTTTATTGATTTTGCATCCCAGGGATTCAGTTATAACTGCAACTGTGCTGTTCATTAGTTTGTTTGTTTTTTGCAGTGAATTAATACTTATACTTGATATTGCAGTATTTGTGTCTTTTAATGCTTATGCTAGCTGTTTCTTTGGAACAAGCTTCAATGCAGAAAGACTTATTCTGTTGTTTTTGTGCTGTTCTAGATGCTCAGTTATTCTTTGTTTCAATTCTTTTATTTCTTTAGTTAGAGGGTTTTGTTCTTCCTGAGGAAGAGGTGCCTGGCTTCCAAATGAGAACAGTTGTATATCTCTGTGGGATTCCTTCATTGCCAACTCCCCCTGGTTTGCCTCTACATTCTGAATTACTTCTGGCAAGGCTTTCTTTCTTTCTTTATTGTTGTTGTTATTTTTATTATTATTACTATTATTATTACTACTATTATTACGATTATTATCTTCTCTGTTTTCTATGTTTCTCACAACAATATCCCTGCAAAGTTAGGCTGACAGAGTGACTCACTATATAAGTCAACCAGTCAGTTTTTATGGGTGGCCTAGAATATAAGAATTAGAATAGGTTCTTTCTACAAGAACCTTGATACAATTGTTTTCTTGAAAAATCATTTTACTGCACATTAACTTTTCATCTCAGTGACATTCTTTTAAATTATTTATGTATTTGCACAGCTGAAAAAAAAGTAATCATCAGTCACAAAGAAATTAAAACAAGTAAGTATCATATATACATTAATGTCATCCTCATGATCATTTTCATGGATGAATTAGAAATAAATTTAGAAATATGAAAATGTAGTACTAAGATTTATATTATTTGCTTTTTGCCACAATGATTTGGATATTTGTTATTTGAATTACCGGTAGTTTTCTTAAATTTTTCATTCTCTGTTTTAAATTGTGAGGAAAAAAGTAATTTGGAACTCCATAAAATTGTATCTAGATATAGCTGTAAGCTGTTCACCTTAAGTCCTGAAAATACATTCATAAAGATTTATTTATGTCTGAAAGACTACATCTGCTTTGAAATTCTGAAAAAAAAAAGAGTTAAAATGAATAGGATGGATCAGGGAAGATCTAATTCTGTTGTCTATTTGCTTTATTTAACCAGAGTGATTTTGATTTGAATTTTCCCTTTGATGTACATTTTTTTTCACCAATCAATCTATAGTCACCCACTGAACATGTCAAATAATCTAGCTTAATGACATATTTGAATTGCCTTTGCCTTAAATCTTCAAATCAAATCCTTGCACAGTCCCATGGAACTTTAGCAATATATGGAACTTTAATAAATAGAAAAATTCCAACAGATATACAGGTGTACCACTGCTGTGTGATCTTGCTACTTGCTATGCACATTTATTGCCCTTCCCCCTTGCAGACTACTGTTCTTCTAGAACTCCTATAATTGAACTATTGGAATCCAAAAACAAAGTTAAAAATTGGCAGCATAATTTCTTTTGTTTGTTTAAAGAAAATGAAGAAAAAAACAGAACACTGTTATCTCAGATATGCCAATTTTTCTTTTAAATGTTTATTGACAGTACTGCATTCTCATGACTTTGCCACATTCAGCTGTTAAAAGAAAATTCATAAAACATAACTGCAGCCTCTGATGACTGTTTGCAGTTTAATTCTGCTGTGGTAAATGAATTATTGAAACAGGTTCTATCTTTCCATTTGCTAAATATGTATAGCCCTAAAAATGACTATTGATATTTTTATTAAATTGCATTTATTTATTAAATTGCAAATTCAGTTGAAATATACATTAAATTAGGTTATATTGTATGGTTACCTTTATTTCTTTTGAGGGCACTTTTGAACTCAAAAATAACAACTACTTTTTCTGAGGCCTTTACTTCAGAAAAAGTTACAGCACCCTCAGTGTTAATTTACTACCAGAATTTCAGAACTAGCTATCACAATTAATGTTTATAATATTAAAAGCTATTCATTAAAACACTTATTACTCTGATTTCATACTTTTGTTGTTAGTCATAAATGAACTGGAAATGAGTAAAGAGAAGATTACTATGCAGGAGTTAAGTTGGGAGTTCCACATGGAACATCTTGGACATGGTGAGCTCATCATTAATATTCTAGGTAGATGAGAAATAGCTTCATCTTTAACTATCAAGTTGATCAATTTATGAGATGAGAAAATTATGGGTTGTAATAGCTTTTTCTAGACTAGGACTGTGGTTTAAACTTTGAATCATGTGTCAAAGAATAGACTAAAAAACTAGTGAATTTAGGACAACTAAATTAATTTCCTTGTATAAGTAATACATTTAATTAAATATTCAATTAAATATTATTTTCCATACATATTTTAATACTTTCATCTTTCTTTTACATGCAAAGTATTTACCAAATTTTGATTTTTACATTTTTAACCAAGGTTTCAGGCTAACTATTTGTGAAGAAGCCACAATAGCAAGTCTGTTTGTTATAGGTTCCCAAGAAAATTGTGATCATGTATATGGGATAGAAGTTGTTGTTGTTGTTAGCTGCGAAGTCGTGTCCGACCCATCGCGACCCTATGGACAATGTTCCTCCAGGCCTTCCTGTCCTCTACCATCTTCTGGAGTCCATTTAAGCTCACGCCTACTGCTTCAGTGACTCCATCCAGCCACCTCATTCTCTGTCGTCCCCTTCTTCTCTTGTCCTCAATCTTTCCCAGCATTAGGCTCTTCTCCAGTGAGTCCTACCTTCTCATTAGGTGGCCAAAGTGTTTGAGTTTTAGCTTCAGGATCTGGCCTTCTAAAGAGCAGTCAGGGTTGATCTCCTCTAGGACTAACCGGTTTGATCGCCTTGCAGTCCAAGGGACTCGCAGGAGTCTTCTCCAGCACCATAGCTCAAAGGCCTCAATTCTTTGGCACTCAGCCTTTCTTATGGTCCAACTTTCACTGCCATACATTGCAAGGGATATAAGTACTAAATGGAAAAATATTTAAATGAATGGATATTATTTTGTCATATTATTAATATTATTGTTATTATTTTGCAGATATATGGGATATCATGAAATTTATGTACAAAACTATTACTTGTATCTTGAAATGGAAATGGGGAAACATCTCCAACTATACTTACAAATGCAGTAAGAATAACATAAATTAATATGAATGCATATGCTTTTAAATTTATTTCTCTTCAATTCTGACAGTCTTTTATGATCAGAAAAAAATGACCAATACATCCTTAAGTTAAAATTAAATCCTATTAATTACACCCATACAATTTTCTTGGCAGGGTTACAGAAATGGCTTTCCTACCTAAGAAATTACCTAGTAAGTTCCATGTGGTTCACATTCAAGTACTAAACATGATTAAATCTGATTACTTTCCAAAATTAAGCAAGAATGTCTAGGTGCTTTAAACTGTTGCGATAATTGTGAGGTGAATATATATGTTTACTTTTCTCAGCAAGCAAAGCAAAATTAAATGTTATCTAGCATGTTTATTTATTTATTTGCTTTTCACACCACCTTTATTAGTAATTCAAGGTGGTGAACTCCTTCCTCCTCCTTCCCCTGCCCCCACTAAACAAATCTGTGAGATGGTTTGTGCTGAGAGAAAGTGATTAGCCTAGAGTCAGACAGTTTTAATGCCTAAGAAGGGATCAGAACTCACAGTCCTTTGGTTTCTGAGCCCAGCATCTTAACTACAGCAAATTTCTGGCAACATAATATTTGAAGAACATGTTTAAAATACAGTAGTTCCCTGACATCCAAAGTATGAACCAGTTAAATGAAGTAATTTTAACAAAATGGCTACTGATAACTGTGTTCTACTGCCATGAGCAAAGATGTACTAAAAAAGTCAGTTTCTAAGGAGTAGCAATGGGGCAAATTTTTATTTGCTTCCTAATCACTGAATTGGATTAGATAAGTATCTAGAATTATCTAGAAGAGCTCATTTAATGTGCTTAAACCAGAAAAAGTTCATTGTAGACATTTGATGGGATTTGGTACAATATATTTAGAAGTGATTGTAAATGTAAGTACAACACTAGAATAATATTACAATAACTTCTTAATCATTTTGAATTATTTTGTTTTGTACTGAAGAGAGGAAAGGATAATGCTTATCAGAGCTAAAAATTCAGATATATGGGAGAATGAGTCATTTTCATGGTTCCAGATTAGGTTTTTATCATGTAACTGAATCATTCAAAGTGATCGCTACAGATAAACAATAAAGAAAATGTTATGTACTGGGCTCATTAGTAATACCACGTGGGTTGTTGGAGCAGCTAACGGCTCTCCAGCAACCCTGACTGCAAGTCTCCAGCGCTATAGTTGGCTATCCCTAGGCGGCAATGGTTGCTTCAAACCTATTGGCTGCCACCTAGGGGCTATACTATATATTGCGGCTAGTTGCAGCCATTTGCTTAGTACAGATTCTGCACAAAATAAACTATGAGATTCCCTGTACTCAGTTACCTCATCTTCATTCCTGTGCCAAAGAACCTGCTACTTAACACTGGCGACAAGGGTAGGATCCTGCTTCACTGAAAAAAGAGTTGAAGTCTACGAGGGGAAGGCAGCACATGCTGGAGGGAAAAGGCATTCCCCCCCTCTCTCAATGTCGGCTAGCAAGCTACGCTAGCGACCTCGTGCTCATGGACTCATTCCCTGAGCCTGGAAAGCAGGATTTGGAAGGAAATGCATGAAACAGCAAAGAAAGAATGCCGAAGGTCAGGAAACTTTGAGAATTCGATGTGAAGCACCCAGAGGAATGGCCGTCCTATTTGTCCCAGGTAGAAAACTACCTCAGGGCAAATCAGATCGCAGAAGAAGGACTGAAGGCCGCAACACTACTCTGCATGTGTGGCCCAGCAAACTTTGATTTGGCCGAGATCAGCCACGTGCAGAGCTTGCAGAAGGACAGACCACATCGCAGTGGTTTGCAGAGCCCACTAGAGAGACCAGCCACCCAAACACCAGTCAGAAGAATCGACTAGGAGAGGTACTGGGACCCAGGGTCCAGTTAGTGTGGGGTTTTTCAAAAGCTGTTAGAAGCGTGTGCCACACTGGGGCTCGATGCCCCCTCAAACCTAAACTCAGGCTCTTGGTAGAGCTACAAGGAGTTCCATGTAAGATGGAATTGCACTCTGGCTCTGAAGTCTCAATTATTTCTCAAGACACTTTTAACTTCATGTGTAGGGGCAGTAACAATTGGGCCAAACTAAGGCCCTCAGATATAATCCTAACTGACGTCCAAAATGCTCAAGTTAAAGTTAAGGGAGAAGCCACTTTGATGGTAAAATTTAAGGGGATTTTTGGGCACCTGGATGTCATTGTAGTAGGGGGCCAGAGAATGAGTCTCATTGGACTCGATTGGTTTGATGCCTTAGGTATTCAGATTACTGGCATAAACCGGACACAAACTGCAAACCTCGCATCACTATGTGAAGACTATGCAGATGTTTTTGATTCAGCCTTAGGAACATACACAGCCCCACCTATCTCATTTAAGCTAGATCCCAACATAGTTCCAATCAGGGTTAAACCTCGCAGGGTCCGCTTTGCCTTAAAACATAAAATTGATTCAGAAATCGATAAGCTTGTAGAACAGGGCGCGTTACAGCCTGTTGATGGTGGGGAGTGGGAAACTCCTAGAGTCACTCCACTTAAAGCCAACGGGGAAATTTGCATTTGCGCTGACTATAAATGCACACTAAATAAAGCCCTCAAGCAACACGCTTACCCGGTCCCAGTGGTCAACCACATTTTAGCCTCCTTGCAAGGGGGTACTATTTTTTGCTAAACTTGATTTAGCACAGGCCTATCAGCAATTGCCGGTTGATGAGGCCACAGCCATGGCTCAAATGATCATGACTCAGAGGGGGGCTTTCAAAGTTAAACACTTACAGTTTGGAGTCAGTGTTGCACCAGGCATTTTCCAGGGAATCATGGAGCATACACTTAAGGGTATTCAGGGCATCTTCCCTTATTTTGATGATGTTGTTATTGCAGGGGAATCCCCAGAAGTGTTAGCCAGAAGGCTCAGGGCTGCTTTGCAGAGGCTTCATGAAGCAGGCCTCAAATTAAAAAAGAGCAAGTGTAGTATTGGGGTTCCTTCAACAGAATTCCTAGGTTTCTGAATTGATGTTAACGGCATTCACAATGCTGATTCTAAAGTGAAGGCCATTAAATGGCTCCTAGGCCCAAATTCAAAGGAGAGCTACAAGCATTCTTGGGCCTCCTAAACTTCTATCACACATTTCTACCTCATAAGGCTGCACTAGCAGAGCCCCTTCACAGGCTTCTAGATAAGAAAACTCCATGGAAATGGACTAACTTACATGAAAAAAGTTTCCAGGACTTAAAAGCACTATTGTCAGAAAAGTCCACTGTAACTCACTACAAAGAGTCTAAACCAGTATGTCTTGCATGTGATGCATCTCCCTATCGGGTGGGGGTAGTTTTAAGTCATGTAGAAAAAAATGGAACACAGGTTCCTATAGCATTTTACTCACAGACATTGTCATCTGCTGAGCGCAACTATGCTCAGATTGACAAAGAGGCCCTAGCCATCGTTGCTGGAATAAAAAAAATTCCATGACTATTTATATGGCAGGGACTTCACGGTCTTTACAGAACACAAACCTCTGTTGGGACTTTTCACAACAGACAAACAAAACCCCACATACTTTCTACAAGAATGCTGAGATGGTCTATTTTCCTATCTGCATACACTTTTAAATTGATTCACAAACCAGGCAAAGAAATGGGCCATTCTAATGGCCTCAGCAGACTACCACTGCCACTAATGGAACCAGATCCAGCTCCACCTGCTAGAATACTGTCCATACAGGACATACCTGAATTTCCCCTCCATGCGGGGGACATTGCTGCTGAAACTGCCACAGGTAAAATACTTAGTAGAGTATTGTCATGGGTATACACGGGCTGGTTGGATAAAAGCCCAGGTTCTGAATTTCAGAACTATTTTGTCAGAAGGCATGTTATCTGCCCACAAGGGGTGCATTTTATGGGGAAACAGAATCATAATTCCCACTTCCCTAAGAGACAGGGTTTTACAGTCATTACATGAAGGCCATCCAGGCATTGTCAGAATGAAAGCTTTAGCTAGAAGCTACCTTTGGTGGCCTGGCCTTGATAAGGACATTGAGGCACAAGTCCATGTTTGTTATACATGCCAGAAATCTAGGCCTGAAATGCCACAGGCTCCAATTCACAGGTGGGAGGAAATGAACACTCCCTGGTCTAGGATTCATATAGACTACGCTGGGCCCTTTCAGGGACAGCTCTTCCTTATAGTTGTGGATACCCACTTCAAAAGCCTGGAACTAATTCCAGTTCCTAACATGACTACTGCTAGGACCATCCAGGTGCTGAGAAAACTCTTTGCCACACATGGGTTGCCAGATGTCTTAGTTTCAGACAATGGGGCCCAATTCACTGCTGCTGAATTTCAGGCCTTCCTTAGAGCTAATCTCATCAGACATGCAACATCTGCGCCTTTTCATCCGTCTTTTAATGGTCAAGCTGAACACATGGTGAGTACAATGAAGGAAGCACTCAAGTGCATTGTAACAGGTGACTGGCATCACAGATTGGCAGATTTTCTACTCTGCCAGCATTCTATGCCCTGCACTGCTACAGGCAAAAGTCCTGCAGAACTATGTTGAGGGAGGCAATTGATCACTAAACTGGACAGGTTGCATCCAGATAGAGTGGCAGCAGAAACCTCTCAACCAAAAACCCCGAGGGGGGCTCCACATGGGCGATTGGGTTTGGGCCAGGAACTATGGTCATGGGAATCTGTGGGTTCCTGGTCAAATTACCAAAGCATCCAGACCCCTGTCTTGTGAAGTGGGGTTGGAGGGAGGGTGAGTTGTCAGACGACACATTGATCAGCTCAGAAAATGATTTCCAGAATGGCCAATAAGTGAGGACTGCATCATAAGTCCCTCCCAAGGTCCTCAAACTTGCAGCCAAGCCAGTCCTCACATGGACTCTCAGGACTTTTCTTTCATAACTGAGGTGGAACCAGAGGAAGAAGTGGGGAGTCCTGGAATGCAACATGGATCCCCTGAAGGAGCAAGCCGCTGTGCCTACTCTGCTGATCAGTCTGACTCTGGGGTGGGCCAACCTGGAGAGGCCAGCCAGAGAGCATCTAATCCCCTTGACTCAGGAGCACAAAGGGACACAAGTCTACCCAGCCCACTGGGTAATCTCGTAGACCACAAAGTGATTGGAACTCCAAGACGTTCCACTAGGGCACACAAGCCTCCTTCATATCTTGCTGATTACATTGTAAAATAAAGAGCTATAATATTGTTGTATTGCTGTTTGCCACTATACTACAGAAACTAGTGCTATGTTGTAACCTTCTAAATGTGCTACCCATGAAGCCTATTCATTCAGACGTTGTTTAATAACGTTGTAACCTATATGTTTTTTATTACTTTTATTTTAGTGTGTTTTGATAATGAGTCTTGATAATTGCATTGAGACTAACTTGTGCTAATATTGTCTGATCTAAGAGGGGAGGGGTGTTATGTACTGGGCTCATTAGTAATACCATGCAGCTAATGGCTCTCCAGCAAACCAGACTGCAAGTCTCCAGCGCTATTATTAGCTATCCCTAGGCGGCAATGGTTGCTTCAAAACTATTGGCTGCCGCCTAGGGGCTAAACTATATATTGCAGCTAGTTGCAGCCATTTGCTTAGTACAGATTCTGCACGAAATAAACTATGAGTTTTCCTGTACTCAGTTACCTCGTCTTCATTCCTGCACCAAAGAACCCGCTACTTAACAGAAAATATTTTGTTCTCTGCCCTTAGTTGACCTGAAGGACAAAAACTTGACTGATAAGACAGATGTTCAGTTGGCAGATGCTGGCATAGTCATAAATTCTGCTTACCCCCTTATCTTGCGTCCAGAAAGAAAAGTGGAACTCATTCTGTCTTTTGATTTTAGTGAAGGAGATTGTTTTGAGGTAAGTTTTTCATGTTGGTATTTTACATTCTTTTTATAAGTATATTTACTTTGAGATACTAACTATATTGTTCAAGCTGAAATTTAATGACACATTTTAGGAGTTAGCCATAGTATCCTGAGGCAAATCAGTGTCATAAATTGCTTCCTGGTAAAAGCTCAGTGCTTCTTGATAGAAAAGGATGGAACCAACCAGACATATCTGCTCTGAGGGGTCCCTGGTGTTCCCCAAGCTTGCTCGTTTTCTGACAGATGTTTCATTACCCAAACTAGGTAACATCATCAGTGCAGTTTGCAGCTATCTGCTCTCTCTTGCTAATTAAAAGCAGGGCACATATTTCTTTTCAAGAATTATTTTAAAGCAGAAGTTCACTCGAATGAATCACCCTCTCAAAATTCTGCATACCCCAGAAGAGACATCAATTAAGCTCTCCTTTTTGCACATATTTATCTAATCTATGAATGCCATCCCTATTGGTAGAATGGACTTCTTTGCCATATCCAAATCCATACTTTTCAAAATGTAATAATAATGATGATAATGATGATAGTGAAGATGTTGGAAGGTACCTTGGAGGTCATCTAGTCCAACTCCCTGCTCAGGTAGGAAACCCTATACCTTTTCGGACAAATGGCTGTCCAGTCTCTTCTTAAAAACTTCCAGTGTTGAAGCATTCACCACTTCTGGAGGCAGGTTGTTCCACTGGTTAGTTGTTCTAACTGTCAGAAAGTTTCTCCTTAGTTCTATGTTGCTTCTCTCCTTGACTAGTTTCCATCCATTGCTTCTTGTCCTGCCTTTGGGCGTTTTGGAGAATAGCTTGACTCCCTCTTCTTTGTGGCAGCCCCTGAGATACTGGAACACTACTATCATGTCTGCAACTGACAGCTGAAAAATACATTAAAAATGTATTCAAAATGTATTTTTGTATCAAAATGTCTGTGTTAAGTACGGTAATAGAAAACAGAAATGCAACAAATCACATAAAATAATTTGCAAAAATAGATTAATAGATCTAGCTTTAGATTTAAAAATAGATTAGTCGACAAAGAAAGCTAGCTGCAGTCTTTTTATAGAAAAAACAAAAAATAAGTCTCCTGAATATCTGCACAATTTATTTTGACATAAAATTTTGGGGATCATGGTATACTTCATCAGGTACACAGAATATAGTTCTAAGAAAATACATACACATATGCTGCTGTTATTGGAACAAAGGAAACTGGAACAGAGCCTACTTATAGGTTCCTATAATAGCATGTATTGTTGCACTGATGAGTTGCTCACAGCAATGAAAGTAGGTGAGAAATTGTGTATATATTTTAATGATTTTAGCTTAACTGATTAACAATTAAATTAGTTTTATTCTCAAATTTGAGGTCAGTGAGAAAGAGTCTAAAAACTGACATGCTGTTTTTTGAGTTATGCAATTTCTGATATCAGATATTTGGGGGACAGCATACAGGCTGGTCAGTCTACTTATTGCGTGTATTTAATTGGACTGCAATGGAAGATTTTATTATGATTGAACTATTGCAAGTAAATACATAGTGCTGCTTGTGAAGACAATTTACAATGGGCAGCTGGTGTGGAAACTGGTAGAGGTTAGCTGCTAAAGCCCGTTATTGTACAATTAAATCTCTTTTAGGTCATTATAATCAATTTCAATAGGCTTTTGGCTCTAATTTAAAGTGCTAGCCATTACCATAAAGCCTTCTATGGTGGAATACATGTGAAACACCTCACAATGTTTGATTCATTTTGTTTATTCTGGACATTGACAGAAGGCCTACTACATCTTCTCCCTGGAAGGTACAGGGACATGGGCAAGATGTCAGGCCTTCTCAGTAATAGTCTCTGGAATATGCTCTCCCCAGAAGTGTAGTTGGCTCCAAATCTCATGCCAGCAAGGCCCTGAAGATATTTATTCCAATAAGATTTTGATTTGTAGTGTGGTGTGGGACATCCATTGAATTACTGCTTTATTCTAATATGTTTATGTGTTTTTAATTAAGTTATATGTGTTTTAATGTATTTTGTTTTGGTTTTGCTATGTACAATCCAGAATTCTAAGTTTGGGTTGGCATACAAAAATTGTGAAAGAAACCAATTTGTGTTTTATGGACTAACCAGAGATCAAGATTTCTTATTAGGAAGCAGCACTTCATAATAGTTAGTTTTCCATTGCATACTAAACTACAGTGTGAAAGCCCAACCAGTATGGTCAATATATGATTCTGTTATTATTTTAAACACTTCAGAATACCCCACCTGGTTATACATACTCAGTACATTCTGACATAAATTTGTTTCTCTCTTAAACGTTAGTAATTTCTATTCAAAAATATATTAAGAGAAATAACTGTGAAAATAGGTTAAAAAATCCTAACATAATGTCAAAATTAATAGATGATTAGATAAAATGGGAAAATATGGGAAACCAAAATTGGAGCTTTATTCATCACTGCACTCCCTGTCATGGGCCTTAGCCAAAGATACTATTCTTAGTACTTTTCCTTCATGTTTTCTGTTGTGTGTCCTCCTTGTCTCATTCTCTTTCATTCTTAAACCGGGTATTTTAAATCGTACAAGCCGCTGCCACTGGTGGATTCAAATATGTGAACAACCAGTTCTCTGTGTGGATGCTACAGAAGTCCGCTCTGGGCAACAAAAAATTAGCTACTGGTGCTGCTGAACTGGTGTGAACCAGCTGAATCCCACCACTGGCTGCTGCACTGTTTTATTTAAAAAAAAACAAAACAAAACAAAAAACCAAACAGTGCCAATCTAGTTCAGACGTCAGTTTTCTCTTTTGGTCTATTTTACGTGGACTAGATTGTTTAGTATCTTACTATAACTGATTCATGGCAGAGTCATTCTTTTTTGCATAGATAAGATCCCTCTCAGTGTAGACAGTTCATCTGTAGTATAGAGTCCTGCAGTTTGAATTGATTTTATTAAGTATCCTTTTTCCTTCTTCTTCTATTTCCACAGACTATCAAGAAAGCAAGTCAATACTGCAAGAAAAACAATCTTCCCTTTCCTGAAGTGGATGCCCTAAATTTAGACAAGGATAAAGACAACCCTGAAGACTGTTACATCTTCAGAGGCAATGGTGGTCCAACTGTCATGCACTTTCCACTTTTCAACAGAGTGAACTGTGGAGGTACATTACATGTTCTTAATGAGTAATCCAAATGAATAGATCTCAGTCTTCTATAGACAAAATAAGGAGCACACTTTGTAACTATTTATTTTCTATATTCCAGGATCAGTTTGACATGATCAGTTTGATGATTTCTGAGCAAAAATATTAAAATTAATACCTTTTTATGATTTTTTTGCAGTATTGAACTTAATTTACCATTCAGATAAATTCCCCAAACTGGATTGACAGGTTGGATTGGACTGGATTATGGATGTAGCTTTAATTACCCTGTTTGGTCATAAAAATGTTGCTATTTTATCTAATTAATATTATGTTATTTTGCTATGGAAATTATTCCAAAGATTGTTTTCTAATACTTATAGAATGCCTCTTCTAAAGTCCTTAAAGAAGCCCTAATTATTTCAAAGGATTTTTATCTCCTTTTATATTTTATTGAATTTATGTTGAAGGGTACCAAACAAAAGATAGGTATAGATTTATTTTTAAGATGAAACCATGTTATTATAGGAAATCTTTGCTTGCTTATTGAATTTCATTCTTTTTGTTTTCCAAGGTAACATATCTGACTGGGGCAAAAGATATGAAACTTCCAACCTATCTTATCCAGAACAAGACATTAGAAATCTTATGGAAGCAGCAAAAACAAATGTGAGAAATAATACTAAAAAAATCCTACAAATGTTGAAAGCTGTAGCAAATCCTTAGCAACTCTATATCCTGGATCTGAAAGTTGATATTCTCAGTATTTCAAAGACAAAGAATCTTGAAGAACCCCAGAAATAAGGATTATTTTATTCAAATATCATAATTTGTAGCTAAATAATCAGTATATTTTTAATAGAGCATTTTTTATTTTGCAGATGCTTTTCTAGATAAAAATATTGAATATGATAATTAAACTTCTGTTTCTTCTTATAACTATATAGATATTCACATTTATACACTCCTCTTTATAAGTCTATGTTTTTCCTATTTGCACAAATGCATGTAGCTGAAAACAAATGAGGGTGGTATAGATATAATAGTTGGTAGTTAAAAATCTGACTATTCTTATAGTAATTCCCTCTTGATGATTGTTTTTCCAAAGGTAGTGAGTATTGATCACTAGAAGAATCCATATACTTGTTCTTTTGCCATTGTCTATGTAAAGGTATTCTAGAGCCCCCTCCTCAGTGGGGGGAATCAGTGTCTAATTCTGCTTCCAAATTTACAAAGTAAAGACTTCCCAGGATGGCAACACAATAAAATGTATATCATTGCATTGTATCCATTAGAATGACAAGATAGGTGTATATATTGAGAAATGAAACTATATATTGTGAAATGCTTTTAAAAATTATTTTATTTGTTATTTTTTATTTTCAACATATCAATGCTCTTTGGCAATTTAATAATTTTCCCACAATTTTCTATATCAGTAGTACATGCAACTTATAGTCATTATTTTGTGTTAGCTAATTTATGAAATTGATGAAATAGAAAATGTAACAGAAACTGAATGAACCCTATCAAATAACTAATAATAGATTTTTAATTATGCAGAATTACTTTATGCAAAAAAATCTTGTTTGATTTAGGTAAATAGGCTAAATTCATTATAATCTTAATTTTTTTAATCAGTGGCTATTTTAGGCAAAGCAACAATATGCCAGATCAGATGATCTTGCACTTTACAGATGCATGTAAATTTGTGTCAGTAATTTTAAAAATTAGTTACTTTTTCCACACCATGTACATAAAACTATTCACATTAGGATGGTTTTAAATTGTTATCATCTACTATTATTTTTTGTTGGTTAATGATCAAAATAAAACTTGACAGAGTGATTAACCCGTTTTGCTTATTTCCTTTTGCAATGAATTCTTCTTCCTCAGGATCCAAAGAAACTGAAAGTATAAAATTTACTTGACACATATCTCTCCTGTCTTATAACAAAGACATCTTTATACTGTTAAAATAGGAAAACTCTTAATTGGTTAAACCCAAGTGGAATTTACCATAGGAAAGCTATTTTGGGCAGGTAGTTTCTAAGGCACTCTGGAGAGAGTTTTAAGGTTATATACTGCTGCTTTTTATACTTCATTCTTAAGTTTATTTATTTGTCTAACTACTTCTACTACTTAGAGGCCCCCTGAAGTATGACAATAATTCATTTTTATGCAGATTGCACTAGGATGAAAAGAATATCCATTGGCAAAATCTAATCTCTTTTTTCCTCTTTCTCTCTCTACCTCCCCACATTTCCCCATCACTCTATCCATTTTTCTGTGTCTGTAAAGGTTGTCTGTGTATCCAATTATTATTATTTAAATAAAGATGCTAAATGATAGAGAACTATATCTCAACAATGATAATAATATCATTGAATAATTTTTATAAATAGTTTCTGTAACAATTATTCAAATATTTGCCTATT